>NC_092340.1:358960000-360377500 GCF_046630445.1 Rutidosis leptorrhynchoides | reverse complement strand
TTGCCTTTTTCGTTCCTTATATCAAGTTTGCAAGACCTGATATAGTATTTATAATTCCTTCATTTGATTTAAATCAATGAAATATTTCTTAGATTTGATCATAGTGTGTATGTTACCATTATCTGCAAACAAGTTACAATCTGAGAAAGAACCGCATTAGAAAGCGACTCAACAATCGTACTAGTAACCTAGTAGCAATAGTCATGATAAGCCCAATTAATCATCATAAAACTGGACTCCACATAATTTATTTATTTATTTTTTTTTATTTTTTATTTTTGCATAAAATAATATATATCAAATATAAGGTAACATTTCAAATATTAAATTACCATGTAAATCGATCTAATATATCAAAGGTCTGTGAATTAAATTCACTTGAAAGATATGCATATTAAGTATACAACTAATTTATGTACAGATCAAATATATTTCTAATATTAAAAGATCATGATGATTATCAATTATGCATTAAATATTAAAATAATCCAACATGCAATTTATCGTGATTTAAAAAAAAAATCAAATTGCATCAGTGTATAGCACATATAATCATGTATATGGCGAGAGTTTAAAAGAGTACACCGATCACAAAATAATATGCCAATCTAATCCACTAACTTATTAATCAATTAGATTAATAATAACATAGGTCATGATATAACAAATTAATATAACCACTTTTTCCAAGTTTCATGTTAGACCAATTAAAAACTTACAAGGTAGCAACCATAACCATGTAGCATATATAATCACAATATATACATATATACATATATAAGTATAAAATTACTTGATGCATACATCAAATACACCAAGTATACTTTGTCTTAAAAAATCATGATTATGATTCATCAATATTCATTCCATAAATAGAATATTCCTAGTCAATACAAAACGTAAATCAATGTATATATTCATCATGCATAAGACTCAAAAATAGTTATTCTATCCGAAGATAACTAGACACAAATATGTTCTATAACATGCTCATATGTAGTCGGTTTATACAATCATACAAGTTAAAACAGTATACCACAATATGATAACATGAGAGTAGCAGATCATAGTATTGCAATAAATATATATATATATATATATATATATATATATATATATATATATATATATATATATATATATATATATATATATATATATATATATATATATATATTTCTTCTTTTTGGAATAAAATAATATTCACAACTATTTAATTACTTCATAGATCTAATGTGTTAATAACTCAAACGAGAAATATCCAGTTTACGACTACATATATATTATAATAATAAAATATATTCAACAACTTAGGTAGAGTTTTGGTATACACAACTTTTGATTTCATAACCTGCTTCATATTATCAAATAAAATATAAATCATATTATACCAATTTTATAGGCTGACTAATCGTTTACATATTCAGTTAACAAAAAAAAGGAATATATTCAGAACTTATGTTCCTTTCTTATTTTAACTTTTAAGATTTACTTTTAATAAAAATACAAACTACTTTTTCTATTTTAACTTTTAAGATTTACTTTTAATAAAATACAAACTACTTTTTTTTTTTTTAACTTTTAAGATTTACTTTTAATAAAAATACAAACTACTTTTTCTTATTTTAACTTTTAAGATTTACTTTTAATAAAAATACAAACTACTTTTTTTATTTTAACTTTTAAGATTTACTTTTAATAAAAATACAAACTACTTTTCTTATTTTAACTTTTAAGATTTACTTTTAATAAAAATACAAACTACTTTTTCTTATTTTAACTTTTAAGATTTACTTTTAATAAAAATACAAACTACCTTTTCTTATTTTAACTTTTAAGATTATAAATTTAAGAATAAACATTAGTATGCATGAAATAAATAATGATTAATTGCATAAGTAATCATAAATGTTAGATAACATATAAAGACCTCATCGTATTCGTATTGATCGGAATTAATCTCGACCCATGGTACCGTGTTGTCAAATGACATGTTGCGTACATAAAGTACCGTGTTGTCAAATGACGTGTTGCGTACAATCATGAGGTCTTATTAACATAAATATAAATGTTAGTGAAGTTAATAAGAGTTAGATTACAGAAAATATAATTCAGGCGGTATAACCGACCATATATAACTTAAATAACATAAATATAAATGTTAGTGAAGTTAATAAAAGTTAGATTACAGAAATATAATTCAGGCGGTATAACCGACCATATATAACTTAAATAACATAAATATAAATGTTAGTGAAGTTAATAAAAGTTAGATTACAGAAATATAATTCAGGCGGTATAACCGACCATATATAACTTAAATAACATAAATATAAATTTTAGTGAAGTTAATAAAAGTTAGATAATTTCTTACCTTGATTAGTGACGTGTGCTTGCTTAGATAAACCTTGATTATACGGAGCACTTCGTGCTGATAACGTGTTATAATTCAGTAGGCTTATAACTACCTTTAGTGGCCTAGTTCTTGACTGTAGACTACTAATAAGTATATAGAGAGAATATGAGAGAATATGAGAGAATATATTTAGTGTGATTTATAAACTCATAACACACATATTTATACTTAAAAAATCTACTATACAATATCTATAATAATAATAAAATTAACATCCAATTTAACTTTTATAACATATATATATATATATATATATATATATATATATATATATATATATATATATATATATATATATATATATATGCACGATCAATGGGGAAGTAACCAATCGGGGGGAAGCAAAAAAATTTTTTTTTCGTTTTTTTTTGAATTTTTTTTTTTTCGGCATCAAGATCAAACAAAAATATGAACATTTAGAAGAGACACTTCGTGATGAATGTTATTATTTAGGCGGGAAAACGATCGACAAAAATAACATTCAAGATAATATTGTTCGTGAAGAATGTGAACGTTTTTTTTTCATGTTTTGTGAAGTAAAATTTAGCCCGATTTAGAGTTTAGGGTTTAGGGTTTGGTGTTTTGAGTTTATTCCATAAACCCAAAACACCAAACCCTAAACCCTAATCCCTAAACTCTAAACCGTTCGTGTTAAAAACTCAATCTAAATCCTAAATCTAAACCCTAAACCCTAAATTTCTAAACCCTAATATCTAAACCCTATAAACCCTAATATCTAAACCCCAATAGCTAAAATCTCAAAATACGCTCGAAAAACACGATAATTGTTATATATTACTTCTTCGAGCGTTTTTCCGCCAAAATAAAAACATTTATCACAAAGTGTCTCTACTAAATGTTCATATTTTCATCCCATCTATAATGTTCGTGAACAAAGTTTTTTAAAAAAATGAAAAAAAAAAGTTTTTGCTTCCCCCCGCTTTCCCCCGAATGGTTACTTCCCTCTTGATCCTACCACTATATATATATATATATATATATATATATATATATATATATATATATATATATATATATATATATATATAATAACAATTCACATAAAGATGATCGATTGATCGGTAAAAAGCTTTACTAAATGAAAAGTAATCAATATAAATATATATACTCCATTTAAAGGTTACAAAAAAGGTAAAACAATTAGTTAGATTAATATGATTGAAAAATGGGTTTTGATTATGATTAATTTCAATATTTTCTTGCATGAGTTGAACCTTAGATTAAATATAATATAATATATATATATATATATATATATATATATATATATATATATATATATATACACACATATATATATACATAAATATATATATATGTGTGTGTGTGTGCGCGCGCGCTTGTGTGTGTGTCATTTAAAAAAAAAATAGAAATAACCTTTATGATGTTAGTAGATGCCCGGCAGAATTACACCAATACGCTGATAAACTATAATTGAGGTGTGTATATATATATATATATATATATATATATATATATATATATATATATATATATATATATAGTGAAAGGATCCCTAGAGAACTAGAGTATGTAGAGAACCCATAGAACTCATAGATTGAACTTCAATCTATGTGGAGATTGAGCTTCAATCTATTGAAAAAAAATACAATCTGGAAAAAAAAAACTGCAAAAAAAATAGCGAATCTGCACAGAAAAAAAAGTGAATCTGCAAAAAAAAAAAAAAAACTGCAAAAAAACGTCAATCTGCACAAAAAAAGTCAAATCTGCACAGAAAAAAGTCGATCTGCAAAAAAAAAAAAAAAAAAAACTGCAAAAAAAAAACGCAGATTGACTCAATCTGCATAAAAAGAATTGAAAAAAAGTCGATTTGTAAAAAAAAAAAAATGGAAAAAATCGTCAATCTGCACGCAGATTGACTGAATCTGCAAAAAAAAAAAAATCTGAACAGAAAAAAAAAATCTGCAAAAAAAAAAAATATGTGAATCTGCACGCAGATTTAGTGAATCTGCACGAGTTCCATAAGTTCTCTACTACCATGAGTTCTCCATGGATCCTCACCCTATATATATATATATATATATATATATATATATATATATATATATATATATATATATATATATATATATATATATATATATTATTTTTTTTATTTTTTTTATTTTTTTTTTGTAAGCGTGAAAACTCTCCTGTGAACGAGCACCCTCGGGTAATCAAGCCCCCGAGCGCGAGACCTGGTACCAGGTGAATTGCACATTATGTGCACCCTCTAATCACGCTCCATTTTTGAACAATTTAACATAGCAATGAATTGAACTTCGGATGGTGTGCTTCATTAGACAACAATGTGGTCACTCAGACAAGCATGTGTGATTTATATATAGTATGTAGTTATAGTTATTATTATTACATGCTATAATCTTAATTATCATATCGTTAAATTAGATATCTTGGTTTGGTTTTTGTCATTAGTGGATGTACTTTATTTCTTGTGGATATAAACATTTGCATTTAAAAAGAAAAATTCTTTACAAGTAAATAAATCGAGTCTTTTGAGTTGTCCATGTATACTTCTTTCTTTTAATTATCACAATAATAATTAATAAAATAATGAATTGATTTTATTTTTTAAAAAAAGCCAACTATCATTAAAATAAGAAAAAAACATATGTACATCAAAGCATGGTGAGAGTCATGCCTAAATAAATGTTAGAGGCCCTCATGAATCCTACAGGCCTAACCATAACCTACAGGCAAATATCAACACATATGAACATGTCTAAGCTAAAAAATCACGAAATACATTAAATCATGACGAGAGATTCTCAACCGACTCCAGAACGATCAGTGAGCGCACCGAAGCTACCCTTCGGGTCCAGAATCCATTCCATAGATTTGTGCTTTGACCTATTGGAGATCCATTCAAAACTTTTGAGTTGAATTTCATTAACTAATGCTGGGCCCGAAGAGAATTCCTTTCGAAATACCTTTTGGTTACGATTCTTCCAAATTAAATACTCGGTTACCCACTCTACCGCCTGCCACACCTTTTGGTCTTCCACAGAACTTGAGCTTATGCCATTGCCGTTGAAGATCTCGTCTATGCTAAGATTGTTGAAGTTCCCCAAGCCCCATCATTTAAATATTCTTTCCCAAACATCAAATGCATACTTACAAAATATTAGGGAGTGATCTACGGTTTCGAGTGCGTCATCGCATAAAGGACAACTCACCGTATCGAGATCAATTTCCCCTTTTTTTCCAACTCGACCCTAACCGGTATTCTTTTTCTTGACCCTCCACACAAATATACCGATTCATTGAGGCAGTAGCTTATTTCTCATAGTAGCACTTTTTCCAGAATGTTACAATCTAATTTAGCCGCTAGCGTTTTGGTTTTAAAGCCGTTTTTGTTGTCTAGACACCATGCCCAACGATTATCCCCCTGCCTTATGATGTTGTCAGCCGAAATTGTAGCCAACAGCTCATCGAGTTCACCTCTAACTCTTCCAGAAGGATCACGTGACCAACTCCAACTAAATGTCAATTGCCCCCCTGCTTTATCAACCCTCTCAAACACATGCAGACTGTTTGGAATTCAACCTGTACAATTTTGCAAACTTTTCTTTGAAGCAATAATGAATTGATTTAAACTAAAATAATGGTTTACTGGCCGACTCCTCACAAAAAGTTACATATATTAAATTTATCAGACTAAAGAAAATCACAAATTATCAAGAGATAACGTGATTAAACTGCAAACATTTTTCATAAACACATGTCTTCTTCATGAATATAAAAAATCACATTCATTTAAGTTTATTATTAACTAACTATTGCAATTACCCGTGGAACCACGGGTTTATTTAAACGAAACAGTTTAATGATATGTTTTAGGTATTAAGTGAACGTAAATACTAAAGTCATTTAGTTTAATGACCCGTGGAACCACAGAGTCCGACTAAGAAACTCGTCAGCTGAACATTTCATCAAACACCTAAAATGCATATTAAACAATCCACATTCAATCATAAGAAATAATATTGAGTGTCATTTTATTTTAAAAGTGTAAATTAAAATATAAATTTAGAATTGGTTTCCTTCTATCTAGCTTTTATACCTTCTCGTACTCAATTCAAAATAATTAATTTAAAAAATTTAAAATTATTTAATTTTAATAATTAAAATAATTATTAATAAGATTTAATAATAATAGTTAATTAATAAGATTTAATTTTAATTCAAAATTATTTAGATTAATAACATCACCACCATACTTAGATTTTTTTTTCTTTTGTTTTTTATTTTTTTTAATAAAGGAATTAGTCTAATAATAACATTATCATTGTAAGATTTTAATAGAAAATATAGATGAGATGATTTAAATAATTAATTGGGTAGAATTTTGATCGGGACATATTCCTCTTTGAAGGTGGTGTTTTTAAAGTAATTTGTAATTAAAAAAAAATTAAACAATATACTACACCCAATGTTGTAAAAAACGCTATTCGGGGATTAATCGGTCGGACATTTGGATGATTAATCGACAATACGGGGATTAATCGGGGATTAAGCAAATGTTAACCAATGTTGACATTTAAAACTAAATATAATAAAAATAATTATAAATATAAATATATAGTAAATATAACAGTTTCAGAAATGAATAATTGATTAAATAATTTTTTTAACGAATCAATCGCGTTTAATCCCCAATTAATCCCGTTTAATTGTGTTTGATCGAATTAATCGGTGTTGACCGTTTTTATAGCAAATTATATTAAACTTAACGGAAGTATTAAATTTATGTTTAATCACCGATTAATCGCAGTTTATTTTCGTTTTCTACAACGCTGACTATACCCATAGTCATATAGACTATTCACTTTCACTTTTTTGACTTTTTTTTTTGAATCTTAGTAATTAACATTAACATTAACATTAATTATTATTAACATTAATTATTAACATTAACATATATACTAATAGCCATGACAAATTTGGTAGTTTGGCCCAAATTCTCACACTCAAACGACAATAAAACAAAAACAAAACAAAATCCCACCCCAAACTTTAAACACTATGCAATTTCAACCCCCAAAACAGGGGTGTAAAACGTAAAATCGCCATATTAATTAATAAACTCCACCCAAATTTTTAACAAGTCATATCTTCTCGCGCGCCATGCATTAAATTTTTCCGACGCCACCGTTCAGCTCGAAATAATCTTACGAACCCAACGCAACTACCTATATGCGAAACAGACGTTTTTCAAATAACGGTAAATACTTCGGGCTATCTTCCATACATATATATACACGTATAATAAACAAACCAAACTAGCTACATCATATCGATGATTATGTTTCCCTTTTTTACTCAATCTTCCCGGCGTTAAAAACGCATAGACCATTATGTATACTAGGTACTAACCCCGTGTATCCAAACACAACCGTAGCAAAGCGTTTTTAATTCGGTAAATACTTAACGCTACGTCAACTATGATATGCAACTCGAAAGACCCCGCGGCATCGCGCGGGTCACTTTTACTAGTTGCAACTGAGTATCAAGACTTAATTTTTTCATTTCGTTTATATATATATATATATATATATATATATATATATATATATATATATATATATATATGGGAGTTCAAGGGATAAGTGACTTTTTTGAGATAAGGGGATAAGTAAAATGATATTTTTATATCTTTTACATTAGAGATTCAATTTAAAAATAAAAAAATTCGTGATCTACTGACATTGTGTAGATTCATAAATTTTTTATTTTTTTTTTCATCAGGAGCTTAAAATGCATCTGATGCATGTTAACGTTTTTTGAGGTTTTTTTTTTTTAGGATTTAGCCCGATTAAGATTTTAGAGTTTAGGGTTTAGTGTTTTCGGGTTTACGGAGTAAACCCACAACCCTAAACCCTAAACCCTAAACTTTAAACCGTTCGTTTAAAAACTCGTTCTAAAACCCTAATTTCTAAACCCTAATTTCTAAACCCTAATTTCTAAACCCTAAACACTGTTTTTTTTAATCAAAAGTCATTTTTTCTTTATTTTTTGTTAAGATGCATCTGCTGCATGAAAGACAGTTAACATGCATCAAACAGCGGATAACATGCATCAGATGCATCTGTTGACTTGCAATTGATCGTGTATTATTGAATGCCTCATCAAAGTACAGTACATGAATATATAATGTGCTAACCCTAACAATATAAAAGGGGCTAAGCCCAATAGCTAGATACATGGGCTAAAGTAGTGGGCTAACATCCCCCCACAGTTGGAGCGGGAGTGTGTCGAATGCTCAAACTGGATCTAAACTCGTCAAATAAAGCAAAGGGAAGACCTTTGGTGAAGATGTCTGCAAACTAAAATCTGGACGGTACATGAAGAACGCGGACCTGTCCCTGAGCAACCAAATCTCTAACGAAGTGAATGTCTATCTCAATGTGTTTGGTTCGCTGATGTTGAACAAGGTTAGATGCGAGGTAGACCGAGCTGACATTATCGCAGTAAACCAGAGTAGCAGAAGTAATAGGACAGTGAAGCTCACGAAGTAGGTTACGTATCCAGCAAGTTTCAGCAACAGCATTGGCAACCCCTCGGTACTCTGCCTCGGTACTGGACCGTGAAGGAGTGAGTTGCTGCTTAGACGACCAAGATAAGAGGTTGTTGCCAAGAAACACAGAGTAGCCAGAAGTGGAGCGCCTGGTGGTGGGGTAGCCGGCCCAATCGGCGTCAGAGTAAGCAACTAATGTGGTCGGAGATAATGCATATAGCTGTAATCCCATATCGAGAGTACCCTGGATGTAGCGTATAATCCGTTTGAGAGCATGTAGATGTTGCTCTCGAGGGTCATGCATGAAGAGGAAAATCTGCTGAACTGCATAAGAGATGTCAGGTCTAGTAAAGGTAAGGTACTGTAAAGCACCTGCAAGGCTGCGATATAAGGTCGAGTCCTGAACAGAGGGACCATGAGCAGTGAGCTTGGCTCCATGCTCAACAGGGGTCCGGCAAGATTGACACGAGGACATACCAGCCCGCTCAAGAATCTCTATGGCGTACTGCCGCTGAGACAAGAACATGCCAGAGTCAGTACGGGATGCTGAGATGCCGAGGAAGTAATGCAGTAGGCCTAGGTCAGTCATGGCGAATTCCTTATGTAATGACTGAATAATACGCTGAAGCAAGCTAGTGGAGGAGGCTGTTAACACAATGTCGTCCACGTATAATAGTAGATATGATGTATCGGATCCCTAGCGATAGATAAACAAGGAGGTATCACATCGACTGTGATGAAAGCCAAGGCGTTGAGCGTATCCCGCAAATCGCTGAAACCATGCGCGAGGGGCCTGTTTGAGGTCGTATAAAGATTTTTGCAGTAAGCAAACATGATCGGGGTATCTAGGGTCTCGGAACCCCGGTGGCTGGAGTAACGACCCGACTTTTTCGACTTATATTTTTTGTGCTCTATACTTTCACGAATCTGCGTATATGTGCGTACTGAGCTAGTTTATGCTCTGGGATCTTTATTCATGATTAATTACTTTCGTTAATATCTTACATCGTGCTATTAAGTGTTTAATCACTTAACTTGATCCTCGAATGCTTTTACGACCGTTAGTGTCACTTGTCGTTTTGAACGAGCTACGTACTTTGTACACGTTTAACTTTTGTCACAATTGGAATATTATGACTACGTAAAACTAATTGTTATTTTCTAATGACAATTACTTGGCTTATTGGTTGCTTAATTACGCTTAGTGTTTTACTAATGCACACTAGTTAGTCTTAATGGACTTTTTACCTTAATGGACATAGACCCACCCTACTCTAGTTAATGGACCATTAAATTAGCCCAACTTTAATGGATTTATGACCCATTAATATGTAGGACAAAAACCCATTAAGATGAGCCAACATACTAGCATTTTTGTTAACCATTACTACACATGTTGCATGGGATCCCAACAACAAGCACCACCTTTAGACCACCACCATACAAAAAGCAAAAAGTTGTCCCCCTTGTCCCTCCTTGGCCTACGGTTTTGGAGACACAAAGCACCACCTCCACCACTATAAATACAAGCCTTATTCTTTCATTTCACACTTGATCTCATTCTCATTTTACACACACTTGCTCTCTAATTTTCTCTCTAGTCTTTCTCACACTAAAATTGTAAGTTCTTGAATTTTATTTCTTCTTCTTTTTCTTCTTTAATTTCGACATCATCATCATCATTAAAGGATCAAGCTTTTTAGCTTTTTGATCTTGTTATATCTTGTAGATTCAAACTTTGATTAAGAATCTTCAACAACATGAAAGATTCAAGCTTTCTAGCTTTGGATCTTCATTACTCTGTTGGATCTAAGCTTTCTAGCTTATGATCACTTTATTTTTGTTAAAAGATCAAAACTTGTGTTTATGATCTTCATGAAACTTGAAGATCTAGCTTTTTGCTTTAAAGATCTTCAAGAACATAAAAGATTCAAACTTTCTAGCTTTGGATCTTCATTACTTTGATGGATCTAAGCTTTATAGCTTAAGATCACTTTATTTTGTTAAAAGATCAAAACTTGTGTTTATGATCTTCATGTAACTTGTAGATCTAACTTTTTGCTTTAAAGATCTTCAAGAACATAAAAGATTCAAGCTTTCTAGCTTTGAAATCTCATAATTATTGTTAAGGAATCCAAGCTTTCTAGCTTAGGGTTTCATTACTTTGTTTGATCTAAGTTATGAGACTTAAGGTCTTGCTTGATTTGAATCAAAGTTTGTAGCTTTAATCTTGAATAGAACTTGTATTTGTGTTAAGACTAAGAACATGATGTAACATTGGTTCATCATCCTTCTAAAACTCTTAAGTGAGTTGTATTTCTTCTTAGTCTTGACATTGTGTGTTGATGGTTGAAACTTGGTCAAAGTGATGCTAAAACATCAAGAGTTGTACACTTGAGGCTTATACGCATCAAGGATGAGAACCGTGATGAGCATCAAACATCAAGAAACCCACTGGAGCACTTTTTTACTATTTTTCAGGGTCTGATCAGACCCCTGGGACTTCTGTAAAGTTGATTTTCAGATAGTTCGGTTCGATTAGATTACTTTTCGTTTAAGACTCGCCTAAATCCGATATACGGTTTAGGATTTATAGCCTTCCGAAAATCACTACGCCTTTGTAACGACGTGCTGAAAATTCTGACCTACTCGTGCTTGAACCGTCGCCACGGTCAAACGACATCGAGTTAGGATCTGAAAATTTGACAGCGGTACGAGGACTCACATACGGAGCCTTTGCCACTAACCACGCATCTTTTCAGTTTGTATAGAGGTCGTAGCAGCTGTCCGAATTCATCCCTTTTGTTTCGATCTCTATTCTTGTTGAAAACTTACTTTATCTTTTACGAATGATGATGATGATGATGATACTTAAGACTTAATTTATTCACTTTTAAACTTTTGGGGTCAATTTACTGACTTAGTAACCTTTGATTTAGGTTAAGGACCTTTCGGACCGACTTACTACTTGCATACTTTTTATATCGACTTTTACCGCACATTCACTGTGAGTTATAGCTCCCTTTTTACTTTTTACTGTTTTTGGGACTGAGAATACATGCGCTTTTTACGTTTTTACATACTAGACACAAGTACTTAAACTTTATATATGTGTGGGTTACAAAACGGCACAAAGATTCCCCTTAGCTCGGTAACGTTTATTCATTGGTTTCCTAACCGTGAACGCGAATCTTAGATATGGATCCATTGGATTTGACATCCCCACTCGGGCTAGTCGCGCTAGCATTTAATGGGTGTTTGATACTTCGAGAACATACGCACTCGCCAAGTGTACTTTTAGGGGGTGATATTTATATTACTTTGTTAAGTTAGTTACCGGGTGCCCACAGATAAGCATATTTTATCATACGGATTTGAGATACTGTTTTGAATACGAAATCTCGTGGTCTACATTACATTGTTGTTTACAATCAAACTATAGCTCACCAACATTCGTATTGACTTTTTAAGCATGTTATTTCTCAGGTGCTTAGACGATTTGCTTCCGCTGTTATAGACTCGCTGTGTTAGACTTCTGCTGCATTGTTTAGAGATGTCTCAATCATAGAACTTTTACTTTGCATTCACAACTTATGTTACATTTGAACAATGGTTTTGTAATGACCTTTGCGTCACGTACTTATGTTAATGCTCTCTATTCGTAGAAGCACGTTATCATTTGTAAAACATTTGATGTTGGTAAAAACGTTATCTTTTAATGAATGCAAAACTTGTTTTAAAACAGCATATAGTGTTGTAACCGTGTAATGGACCTGTTGTTGATGATCTGTACACATGGATTTTGTATGGGGCGTTACAGCTGGTGCATGTAAACAGTCTCAGAAAGCTGACCGTGTAGGAATGCATTCTTGACATCCAGCTGGTGAACAGGCCAGTGTCGAGAAAGCGCTAAACTGAGAACAGTGCGGATAGTTGCCGGTTTAACGACCGGACTGAAGGTCTCATCACAATCAATCCCAACCTGCTGGCTACGACCATTAGCAATGAGTCGAGCCTTATACCTACTTAAGTTACCATCTGCATTAAACTTGTGCTTAAACAGCCACATGGAGTGAACTATTTCGTATCCGACGGTCGAGGTACAAGATTCCAAGTACTATTGTTAATTAAAGCATTATATTCGTCAGTCATAGCTTGTTTCCAATTAGGGTCATCGAGGGTGTCTGGGTAAGTGTGAGGAACAGGAGATATAACGTACGTGTGAAGGTTAAGACGTTGAACGGGTTTCGTTATGCCGAGACAGGTACGAGTGATCATGGAGTGAATAGATTGGGAGATATTAGATGTGGTAGCCTCGGTTGGAGGAGGCTGTGTCTCTGAGAGAATAATAGGAGTGGGCTGCGTGTTTGCAGTAGCCTCAGTTGGAGGAGGTTGTGTCTCCGGAAGAGTGGTAGTAGCAGGTTGTGTATTTGTGGTAGCCTCAGTTGGAGGAGGCTGTGTCTCCGGAGTGGAGTATGTGTTAGAGAGATGAAATGAGCGAGAGAATAGATTTGGTGGAGGGTCTAGAAAGTCATATGCGAGAGACTGAGTCGGTGTCATGGAGCCGAAAGGAAAGGAGGTCTCATCAAATGTGACGTGACGAGACAGGATGATTTTATTGTTGGTTAAGTCAAGACAGTGGTAGCCTCGGTGATTAGTTGGGTATCCGAGGAAGATGCATGGTGTGGACCGGGGAGCAAGTTTGTTTGTAACATTGAGGTGAGGATAGCACAAGCATCCGAAGACGCGGAGGTTGGTGTAGTTGGGTTTGTGTTTATAGAGGCGGGTGTGTGGTATGTCGTGATTAATGGCAGAAGATGGTAGAATACTAAGAAGGTGAGCGGCCATGTGAAGGGCCTCCACCCAGTAGATCGGTGGAAGGTGAGCTTAGAAGAGGAGAGTACGGATTAGGTTGTTGATGGTACGTAGCATACGTTCAGACTTTCCGTTTTGTTGTGATGTGTGTGGGCAAGAGAAGCGAAATTGGATGCCATTTGTTTGCAAAAGTTGATGGAAGGCGGTGTTATCAAATTCACCGCCGTTGTCACATTGAAAAGCTTTTATTTCTTGGTTAAACTGGGTTTTTACAAAGGTGCGGAAATGGATAAATTTAGTTAGTGCCTCAGATTTATTTCGTAATGGAAAAACCCATACATAGTGTGTAAAATGATCAAGGAAGATGATATAATATTTAAAGCCACTAATACTAGCAACTGGAGAAGTCCATAAATCAGAATGAATAATATCAAAAACTGCATTAACATTAGTACTAGAAACAGAAAAAGGGAGACGAACGTGTTTGCCAAGCTGACACGCATGACACATAACAGGAGAAGTAGTTTTATTACTGATGTGCGCAGAGGTGTATACGAAATAGTTATATTTTTATACGAAATACTATTAAATACGATACAATTTTACACAAGTTATTTATAGAGTGGATATACCTAAACCTTGCTACAACACTTATAGGCAGTGTACCTAATCGTACAGTAGTGTAGTTTTTAGTAAGTCCGGTTTGTTCCTCATGGATCTAGCCAAGTTTAACGCTATATTTTTAAAACTAAATTTGTATATAAATATAATATATATATATATATATATATATATATATATATATATATATATATATATATATATATATAAGTAGTTTTATTATTATAAAAGGGGGTTTTTACCGTTTAATGACCGGTTTGTCGATTTTATGTCTTAAGTCGCAGTTAAAACCTAATGTAAAATATTAAAAATAAATATAACATAATTTAAAGCGTAAAGTAAATGACAATAATTAAAGTGCAATAAATTAAAGTGCGATAAATAAAATGAAAGTAAATAAAATTGCGATAATTAAAAAGTACGATAATTAAAATGACGATAAATAAAATGACGATGAGATATAAAATAAAGGAATTATGCTTATTTAAACTTCCGTAATCATGATGTTTGACGTGTTGATTTTAATTTATTACCATGGGTTAATTGTCCTTTATCCTGGATTATTCGATATGTCCATCTGGTTTTTGTCCAAAACAGTCCATCAGTCATAAATATAAAGTGCGAGTGTCCTCGTCAAATTATTCTTATATCCGAAGTCAAATATTCCAACTAATTGGGGACTTAAACTGTAAAAAGGTTTTAATACTTTATTATCAATTACACCAAGTGTCCTTGCATGTAATCCACCCCTGTTTTAATGAGTCCATTGACTATTAATCCATTCCCGTGTCCGGTCAAATGAACGATTATTAGTACTTATAAATATCCCGCCCATCGTGTCCGATCGAGTGTATGTGTGTAAGATCCAGTTTTTCTCTGTTGTGTTGGATGCCGTCCAACTGGGCTGGACGCCGTCCTGTTTTGAAGGTCTGGACGCCGTCTAGAAATCTGGACACCGTCCAGATGGCTTGACGAGCCAGCTTTGGTATTTTGATATTTAAAAGGGGTAACTTGGTAATTTCACTTTGTGGACGACTTTATGACCCTAGATCAGTTTTGGTGAGCCTCATTACTCCATTTCCATCTACTTTATCTCCCTCTACTAAATTCTAGAGAGAGAGGAAGTTCTAGAGTGAGAGAGCTGAATTAAAGGAAGAAAGAGGTTGATTCGGGTCTTGGAGCGAGTTTTAAAGTGGTTCATCTAGTCTCTAGCTACGTGGTGATTGTGTTGGTAAGTATTAACCATGATTTCTTTACTTTAACTAGTTTAAGGGTTAAGGTTTGGTTTAGTGTTGCACATAAAACCCATTTGATATTGATTTGGAGGTTTTGGGTAAGTTTGGGTCATGAAGACCCAAAAGATGACTAACCTAGGGTTTTGAAAAGTTAAAGTGTGTAAATGGGTCTTAAAGGCTTAGTAAATCTCTAGCACATTTGTAGTTAAGGTTCGTGGGTGTCATTTGGGTTGTGGGTGACCCAAATGGGAGTGTTGACCTCGAAATGGGTCAAATGGGTCTCGGGCGACCTAGGTTGTTAAATGTGTATAAGAACACACTAAACTTGTGATTTTAAAGTGTTTAAGACCATATTTGACTAGTGCGAGGGTTTTGTTGGTATTGACCCAAATATTGGGGTTAAGGGTGCAAATGGGTCGGAATTGCACCTTGGGTCAAAATGGCACTAGAATGGTGAGTAAGTTAGTTGACCAACATGAGTCGTGATCGATTATTGTGCTAAATGTAATAGGTACGTTACATTGAAGTTGCAAGCTCGGTTATCTTTCACAAAAGACTTTGAGGTGAGTGGAATAATTATATATGTATGTATATGATTTATTTTACTTGTGGGGTAAGGGTTTAAAGTTCGTTGTTGACGATACCGTACCCTAGAGTATATTGTGGTGTTGATGAGGTTTTAAAGTTCGTTGTTGACGATACCTCATATGTGGGTTTAAAGTTCGTTGTTGACGATACCACATTAATATAAATGTATGGAATTTAAGTTCGATGTTGACGATGCCATACGACTATGGTAGTGACGTTGGATGAGGGTTTAAAGTTCGTTGTTGACGATACCTCATATGTGGGTTTAAAGTTCGTTGTTGACGATACCACATTAATATAAATGTATGGAATTTAAGTTCGATGTTGACGATGCCATACGACTATGGTAGTGAGGTTGGATGAGGGTTTAAAGTTCATTGTTGACGATACCTCATATGTGGGTTTAAAGTTCGGTGTTGACGATACCACATTAATATAGGCGAATGGGTTTTAAGTTCGATGTTGACGATACCATTCGTTGGGCTAGCCTTAAGATCTTGAGTACTATGGACGTTGTGAACATCAACGTTATATATTCGTGTTATAGCATATTGTATTGTTGTGTTATATGCTATTGTTATACTAGCGTTGTTTTCGGGGTTTTAGCGTTATACATTTTAAAGGTATGCTAATTATGTAGCTAGTATGTATGAGAATTTGGCGTAAGTGTTTGCAAGTAAGTAAGTTTTATATGTATATGTATAATTATTGCATTCACTAAGCTTTAGCTTACCCTCTCGTTGTTTACCCTTTTTAGGCTCCGGCGTGGACAAAGGCAAAGGTATTCGGTTGGATTAGTAGTCTCCCGCTTATTTTGATAGGGGATACTTTTTGGTTAGCTTTTGGAAGTTCGGCCAAGATTTGGGCAGTTTAACCCCAAACACCATGCTCTAGTGTCGTTTGGAAATTAAACTTGTATTGGTCGAAACTTGTATTTTTGATCGAAACGCGTAAGACGGGTCGATGTGGGCCCGATATTGTAAAACTTGTTTTGATGATGGAAACCTCTTATTTTATTATATTGTGATACGTTGTAAAAAGGTTTTCGTTTAAAAGTGTCGGGAAGCAGGATTTTCGCTCACGTGAGTTGAACCCGGGGGACAGCAGCTTCCAGGAAATCTGGACGCCGTCCAGATATGCTGGACGCCGTACCGGTCTTAAGTGCTGGACGCCGTCCAGATAGGCTGGTCCAGAATTTTTTTTTTTTGGGGCGTGTTTTTGGATTAGCGAAGTCGGGTTGTTACAAGTGGTATCAGAGCATGGTCTAAGGGATTTAGGCGTCTTGAGATAGGTGCCTAGACTTAGACTTTAATGTGTGTGCGCTTTATGCGGGACTTGTAGGACTTTGGGTCGGAACGGGAATTGCTAGTGCTAGTGTTTATGTGAACTAACCTTGCGCTAGTTGTTTAGTGTTGTGTTAGCAATCATCAAGCGAGATAGACGTTGTACTAGCAAGTTAATACGACGTGCTCGCGTAACAATGATTAGCTACCGTTGTTACGGGTTCAAATCGTGTCAAACAAGCGATGTACGACAATTGTTGAGCAAGATGGGGTAGTGTGGTGTATATGTATATACATATGTGTTAAGTTCTTTCGTTTCGTTACTTAATTTACTTCGTTTTATAGAATGAAGATGAGAAATGGACACGGCACCAATGACGAAAGTACGAGTGAGGACGTTGAACTCACGGCCAAGGTTGAGGCCATCTTTAAAAGGCTAAAGAAGGATTTTCTTGACGATGTCCGAAAGGTCTTCCAAGAGTCGGTTGATGGACAAGTGACCGAAATGATCAATGAACGAATGAAATCTACGATAGAGGAGGCTTTAGAAGCTAGAAACATTTACCCTCGAGGCGAAGGGGGTGAAGGTAATGGTGGGGGTGGAAGGCGGGACTTCCACTACAAAAATTTCAAAGATACTCAACCTCCGATGTTTAATGGGGTGAGGGATCCATTGAAAAGCACTTGTTGGATTTTCGATATCGAGGGGGCGTTCCATACCGCGGAGTGTCCTCCCGAGAAGAAGACGAGGTACGGGTCTAGCATGTTGCGCGAAGAGGGCAAGTTGTGGTGGGACGATAAAATCAAATTATATGGTGAAGAGCAATGCATGAGCTTGACATGGGAGGAGTTTAAGAAGGAATTTTTTCAAGAATACCGAACTTCTTCTGATCTTGATAAAATTCGGGACGAGTTGCACAATTTGCAACAAGGTTCAATGGACTTGGTTACTCTCAAGTCTACCTTCTTAGTAAAGACTCATTTTTGCCCGGAATATGTTGGTGATGATTACAAACTAATGAAGGATTTTTACCGTACTTTGAATGATGAGTTCAAGGGTAAGATTAGTCGGGGTATGGCTAAGTCATTTGAAGAGTTATTCGAATTGGCTCGGGGTTTTGAGTCGGAGGTTCCAAGGAAAAGTGATTTCTCTTTTTCTAAGAGAAAGTTTGAAGGTTCTAGTCATTCTAACGTTTCTTACAAGAAAAACAAGAAGGGTTCCGAAAGTGCGAATAGTGTGAAGAAGGGTGGTTTTGGGAACTTTGTCCCTACTTACTACAATTGTGGGGTACGTGGACATATGGTTCGAGATTGTCTGAAGCCAACTTCAACAAACAAGCTCACTTGTTTTAATTGCAACAAAGAAGGACACCGAAAGTCAGAGTGTCCCGATTTACGAAACGATAATGTTAACCGTCTAGAAAAAGCAGCGGGTACGGCTAGGGGTTGCAACTATTTGATGACGAATGATGAAGCCAAGCAATCCAACGAGGTGGTCTCAGGTACTTTTATGGTTAACTCCAATCCGGCAAGGATTCTATATGATAGCGGTGCAAATTTTTCATTTGTGTTTCCAAAATTTGTGCCTAAACTTAATAGACCGTTAGCTAAGTTAAGTCATCCGGTTGATGTCGAAATAGCGGACGGCAAGACGGTGCTAGTGGTTGATGTGTGTAAAAATTGTGATGTCGTTTTTGGTGCCAAAAACTTTAAGATAGATCTTATCCCGATGACTTTGGGTGATTTTGATATCGTTGTTGCTATGGATTGGCTCGATCATAATAGGGTCGATATTTCATGCCATGAAAAATTTATTCGTGTGAAGACCCCAAGTGGGGGAGAGTTAATTATTCACGGTTATAAGCGTAGAAGACTTGTGCCGATATGCACTTTTGCACGGGCACATCGTTTCCTTATTAGTGGTGGCATGACTTTTCTTACCCATGTTATCGATACTCGTGATGAGCCACCACCCATTCGTGAAATTCCGGTGGTAAATGAGTTTGAAGACGTTTTTCCGAATGAGTTACCGGGTGTTCCGGCGGAAAGACAAGTTGAATTTCGCATTGAGTTGGTTCCGGGAGCTCCTCCCATTGCTAAAACTCCTTATCGTTTAGCGCCGACGGAAATGCAAGAATTGTTGAATCAAACCCAAGAGCTACTTCAAAAGGATTTTATCCGATCGAGTGCTTCGCCATGGGGCGCTCCGGTTTTATTTGTGAAAAAGAAGGATGGTAGTATGCGGATGTGCATCGATTACCGGGAGTTGAATAAAGTGACGATCATGAATCGTTATCCATTGCCTCGGATTGACGATTTGTTTGACCAACTCCAAGGTGCTACGTATTTCTGTAAGATTGACCTACGGTCCGGCTATCACCAAATGCGGGTCCGTGAGGAAGATATTAAGAAGACGGCTTTTCGAACGCGTTATGGGCATTTTGAGTTTGTAGTTATGCCTTTTGGTCTTACGAATGCACCGGCGGCATTCATAGATCTTATGAACCGAGTGTGCCAATCTATGTTGGACAAGTCGGTAATTGTGTTCATTGACGACATACTTGTCTATTCGAAGAGTATGAAAGAACATGAACTTCATTTGCGGTGTGTGTTAAAGACGTTGTGGAAGGAGAAGTTGTATGCTAAATTCTTCAAATGTGAATTTTGGATAAGGGAAGTTCAATTCCTTGGCCATATTGTGAACGAAAATGGTATTCAAGTAGATCCGGGGAAGATAGAGACGGTGAAGAGTTGGAGACGACCGACTACGCCTACGAAAATCTGAAGTTTTCTCGGATTGGCCGGTTATTATCGTCGGTTTATCCAAGACTTTTCTAAGAAAGCTTCTTCGTTGACGAAATTGACGAGGAAGAACGCGAGATTTATTTAGGAGAACGAGCAAGAAATTGCTTTTCAATTGTTAAAAGAAAAGTTGTGTCATGCTCCGGTGTTGGTGTTGCCGGAAGGTGCGGAAGACATGACGGTTTATTGCGATGCTTCGCTAAATGGGCTCGGGTGTGTTCTAATGCAAAGAGGTAAAGTCATCGCTTACGCCTCTCGACAATTAAAGGAACACGAGACGAGATATCCGACTCATGATCTTGAGTTGGCGGCAGTTGTGCATGCATTGAAAATTTGGCACCATTACTTGTATGGTGTCAAGAGTACGATTTATTCGGATCATAAGAGTTTGAAACATCTCTTTAACCAAAGAGATTTGAATTATCGTCAACGTAGGTGGATGGATGTGGTAAAAGATTTTGATTGTGAAATACTTTATCATCCGGGCAAGGCGAATGTGGTCGCGAATGCGTTAAGTCGAAAGAGTCATCACCCGGCGTTACGATTGGGATTGTTACGTATGATTATTACTAACGATTTTCTTGAAAGACTAGGTGTAATTCAAATAGAGGCTTACGTTCACAAAAAGCATGCGGAACGAATAGTGAGGCAATCGGAGTTCATTACTGTGGGCTCGCGTGGTTTGTTATCTTTTCAAGGAAGAGTGTGGGTACCTAAGATGGGTGATTATCGACAAATGCTACTTGATGAAGCACATAAGTCAAAGTATTCCATTCATCCGGGCGCGACGAAAATGTATCTTGATTTAAGGAAAGAGTATTGGTGGCCGGGCATGAAACGTGATGTTGTAAAGTATGTTGAGTAATGCGTCACGTGTTTGCAAGTTAAAGCAGAACACCAAAAGTCGTATGGTAAGTTACAACCGTTAGAAATCCCAAAGTGGAAATGGGAGCACATTACCATGGATTTCATCACAAAGTTACCTAAAACGGCGAGAACCCAATTTGATTCGATTTGGGTGATAGTTGACCGATTGACGAAAAGTGTTTTGTTTCTTCCCATTCGGGAAGCGATATCGTTGGAGACCTTGGCTAAATTGTTTATCAAGGAAGTAGTCGCTCGACATGGGGTTCCTATATCTATTATTTCGGATCGAGATACCCGTTTTACATCTCGGTTTTGGGAAAAGTTTCTTGACGATATGGGTACACAATTAAAGTTGAGCACGGCGTATCATCCTCAAACGGACGGTCAAACCGAACGTACGAATCAAACATTAGAGGATATGTTACGGGCGTGTATTATCGATTTCGGTGGTAGTTGGGACGAGCACTTACCTTTGGTGGAATACTTGTACAATAATAGTTATCATACTAGTATCGGGATGCCACCGTATGAGATGCTTTATGGGCGAAGATGTCGAACTCCAATTTATTGGGGTGAAGTGGGACAAAAGAAAATCGGGAGTACCGATTTGGTTTTAGAGACGAATAGCAAGATGGATGTGATTCGGGATCATTTGAAAAAGGCGCAAGATAGGCAAAAGTCGTATGCCGATAAACGTAGGCGAATGATCAAATTCCAAGAGGGCGACATGGTGATGCTTAAGGTTTCACCATGGAAAGGCATTATTCGGTTTAGAAAACGGGGAAAGTTAGCTCCTCGGTTTATTGGGCCATTTAAGGTCTTAGATCGTGTTGGTGAAGTCGCATATCATTTGGAATTACCAAAGAACTTGCGGGGATCCATAATACGTTTCATGTTTCCCATCTCCGTAAGTGTCTTGCGGATGATTCTTCGTGGGTGTCATTAGACGAAATTGAACTAAACAAAAAGCTAGAGTATATTGAGGAGCCGGTTGCCATACTTGACGAAAAAGTGAAAAGATTTAGAAATAAAGAGGTGAGAACTTTTAAAGTTCAATGGCGGCGTAGTATAGGTTCTGAGTTTACTTGGGAGCCCGAAGATTTTGTTCTCATGTATCTTCCTGCTTATCATGCGGCTTGGATTGCGAGGTCGCAATCCGGTTCAAGTGGGGGAGAGTTGTAAGATCCAATTTTTCTCTGTTGTGTTGGACGCCGTCCAACAGGGCTGGACGCTGTCCTGTTTTGAAGGGCTGGACGCCGTCCAGAAATCTGGACGCCGTCCAGATGGCCTGACGAGCCAGCTTTGGTATTTTGATATTTAAAAGGGGTAACTTGGTAATTTCACTTTGTGGACGACTTTATGACCCTAGATCAGTTTTGGTGAGCCTCATTACTCCATTTCCATCTACTTTATCTCCCTCCACTAAATTCTAGAGAGAGAGGAAGTTCTAGAGTGAGAGAGCTCCATTAAAGGAAGAAAGAGGTTGATTCGGGTCTTGGAGCGAGTTTTAAAGTGGTTCATCTAGTCGCTAGCTACGTGGTGATTGTGTTGGTAAGTCTTAACCTTGATTTCTTTACTTTAACTAGTTTAAGGGTTAGGGTTTGGTTTAGTGTTGCACATAAAACCCATTTGATAGTGATTTGGAGGTTTTGGGTAAGTTTGGGTCATGAAGACCCAAAAGATGACTAACCTAGGGTTTTGAAAAGTTAAAGTGTGTAAATGTGTCTTAAAGGCTTAGTAAATCTCTAGCACATTTGTAGTTAAGGTTCGTGGGTGTCATTTGGGTTGTGGATGACCAAATAGGAGTGTTGACCTCGAAATGGGTCAAATGGGTCTCGGGCGACCTAGGTTGTTAAATGTGTATAAGAACACACTAAACTTGTGATTTTAAAGTGTTTAAGACCATATTTGACTAGTGCTAGGGTTTTGTTGGTGTTGACCCAAATATTGGGGTTAAGGGTGCAAATGGGTCGGAATTGCACCTTGGGTCAAAATGGCACTAGAATGGTGAGTAAGTTAGTTGACCAACTTGAGTCGTGATCGATTATTGTGCTAAATGTAATAGGTACGTTACATTGAAGTTGCAAGCTAGGTTATCTTTCATAAAAGACTTTGAGGTGAGTGGAATAATTATATATGTATGTATATGATTTATTTTACTTGTGGGGTAAGGGTTTAAAGTTCGTTGTTGACGATACCGTACCATAGAGTATATTGTGGTGTTGATGAGGGTTTAAAGTTCGTTGTTGACGATACCTCATATGTGGGTTTAAAGTTCGTTGTTGACGATACCACATTAATATAAATGTATGGAATTTAAGTTCGATGTTGACGATGCCATACGACTATGGTAGTGACGTTGGATGAGGGTTTAAAGTTCGTTGTTGACGATTGATGTTTCGCGAGGTGTATATAAAATACTATTAAATTTTACGAGAAAATACTATTAAATACGATACAATTTTATACAAGATATTTATTTATTTAGAGAATGGATATACTTAAACCTTGCTACAACATTTATAGGCAGTGTACCTAATCGTACAGTAGTGTAGTTTTTAGTAAGTCCGGTTCGTTCCACAGAGAAATCTTTAAACAAAGCTTAACGCTATATTAGTTTACTTTTATAAAAATACAAATATATATATATAAGTAATATTATTATTATAAAGGGGGTTTTTACCGTTTAATGACCGGTTTGTCGATTTTAAAACTTTAGTCGCAGTTAAAACCAAATGTAAAATAATAAATAAATACAAGACTTAATTTAAAGCGTAAAGTAAATAACGATAATGAAATTGCGAATAATAAAAGTGCGATAAAATAAACTTGCGATAATTAAAAAGTACGATAATTAAAAGTGCAATTAAATACAATAACAATAAATAAAAATGCGATAATTAGAAGTGCAATTAAATATAAAATAAAGGAAATTAAATATGAAATAAAAGAATTATGCTTATTTAAACTTCCATAATCATGATGTTTGACGTGTTGATTTTAGTTTTATGCCCATGAGTTAATTGTCCTTTGTCCTGGATTATTTAATATGTCCATACGGATTTGTCCATAATAGTCCATCAGTCATAAATATAAAGAGCGAAAGCCTTCGTCAAATTATTCTTATTCCCGAAGTCAAATATTCCAACTAATTGGGGATTTGAATTGTAACAAGGTTTTAATACTTTGTTTAATGAATACACCAGGTTATCGACTGTGTGTAAACCAAGGTTTTACTACTTTGTTAACAATTACACCAATTACCCTTGAATGTAATTCACCCCTGTTTCAACAAGTCTATTAACTATTAATCCAGTTCTGTATCCGGTAAAATGAATAATTATTGGTATTTATAGATATCCCGCCCACCGTACCCAGTCAAGCGTATGTGGTTATATATAAATACGTCGAATTATAAGTTTGTATATTAAATTAACAAGGTATTGTTTAGTTAATATAAAACCCATTAATAGCCCATAGTCTAATTTCCACAAGTGTCGTTCTTTTGTCCAAACCCCAATTATGGTACAAAGCCTAATTACCCAATTTTAGTAATTAGCCCAACATCATGATTACTTTGGATTAAATAAGCATAATAATAACTTAGCTACGAGACATTAATGTAAAAAGGTTGAACATAACTTACAATGATTAAAAATAGCGTAGCGTTACACGGACAGAATTTCGACTTACACCCTTACAACATTCGCTAACATACCCTTATTATTAAAATTAAAATTAAAATTAAAATATAAATTATATATATATTTACGTATTTATTGAGAGAGAGATAGGATATATGATTTTTGTGGTGCACCAAAGCTCGATTTTTATAGGCATGTGGGCTGGAACTGGGGCTCATGCGATCGCATGGATTTATGCCTTCCAGGCCATGCGATCGCATGGCCAGCTGAGGAGGCTCATATTTGGTTTTTTTCTTCTGCCGACGGTTTTATAAATAAATATAATATATTAAATAATTATAAATATAATATATTTATAAATAAATAAATATAATATATTTATAAATAAATATAATATATTAAATAATTATAAGAATTATTTAAATATTATATTATATTTATGTGCATAGTTGATTTGTAATTTTTAGTCCGTTGCGTCGAGCGTTGAGAGTTGACTCTGGTCCCGGTTCTGGATTTTCGAACGTCCTTGCGTACAATTTAATATCTTGTACTTTGCGTTTTGAATCTTGTACTCTTGTAATTTCGAGACGTTTCTTATCAATAATTGGAACCTCTTTAATTGTATTTTGTACTTTTGAGATTTTTGGTCGTTTACATCTTCAATTCGTCAAATCTGTCTTTTGTCTTCACCTTTTATTATTTAAACGAATATCACTTGTAAATAGAACAATTGCAACTAAAAGCTTGTCTTTCTTGAGGAATAATGCTATGAAATATATGTTCGTTTTTAGCATTATCAAATATTCCCACACTTGAGCGTTGCTTGTCCTCAAGCAATATCGTCTTGAAATACTAGAATCACTTCTTTATTCTTCACACTTTGTACATCAGTGATTTCTATATGGCGGTATAAACAATGGTAGTAACGATATGGTTTACAGTCCCACATGACTATAAAAATTTAGATCCATTAAGGAAATTGGATCTTTATGAAAACATTTGATCTTTTGAAAATTAAATCTAGTTTTTACCCTAGATAAGTTTTCCGGAATAACCCTTTACCGGTGTTTGCAAAATATTTTTGTGCGTTTGGTGGGTTTCAGATTTGAAAATTTTAGCTCAAAACTTGCGGTTTTGTGTCACCCACTTGCTAACCTTGTATTTGGAAAGCAACACGTCCAGTTTACTTGTCCCGTATATTACCTTTCGGTAAACTACCGTCCGGTTGTAAAGGAAAGCGTTGAACAAGCAACTGTTAAGGCAATGTCCCCTGACATGCTTTTAATTATGGTCTATAACGTGTCGGACGCAATTACTATCCTTGGTAGGAGCAATAGTAAAGCTCACCCTTATAATTTTTCGGTCTGGCACAAGGTCCTGTCTTTGACCACTATGCAACCACCGTTCTTACGGTTGACACCCGATTTGGTTCAGGTGACCTATTGAATTCCAGGTGAATTCCTAGGATTTTACGTTCAATGGTAATGAACGCATTAAAAATGGGTTTTCAGAAAACAAATCGGTTTTAATTTTGATCAAAATATTTTCTCGTTCAAGCTCGAGTTTAGATATCATTGAATTCCATGAGTTTGTAATTCTCAATCTTTAAGGTCAATCTCAAGGATTGAGTAATATCAGGCTTAAAAGCTGATTTTTGATCTTTTAAGGAGATTATCCTTTTTGGGGATCTGATTCATTAGTCTTATCAAGCTAATTTGCATGGTGCCCCCCCATTGTACGAGATAAATCCTTCTCATGGTTAGGATAAATCTGATCACTTGGCGACCCTGTTTAATGCTGAGGTCCGTGGATTTCCTGCTGATTTTAGTGATGACTTTTCTAGATTTTTCGTCAACCTACAGCTGGTCTGGACGACAACTTCATGACCTAAATCAAGAAGCGCGTGTCTTTTTCGGAAGACTTTACTTTCTTTTAATGATAGAATTGATTCATCGTGTAGATCCATCTCTTCTTTTCTTTCATCGGGTAAAACAGTTTAGTTTAGTCCAAAGCAAAAGTATTTTCAGTTATTTGTTACAGATATATGTGACATATGTTTAAGATAACTTGGTAAATTTTCCCACACTTGGCTTTTATTTTCCTTTTTATCGTCCTCTATTCCATTTTGAATGAATTTTAACATTTTGGTTTGTTTCTCAATTTATGTCCTTTCCGAGGTAACAATAATTTCGGTGTTAAAACCTAGTTTTATCGTTCATAAATATGTATAAACATGATTTTGAATTCATTTAATTGAAAATTTTGAAAAATTTTACTAGAATTGGGTAGTCAGTATATAAGACTAGGGCTGTTCTTTATTATCAGAGAGCACTAGATTTTAATACAACTACTGCTTTACTAGTATTTTTAATGGTAACCAAGTGTTTAAAGTAAAATATTTAAAATCCGAAAGAATTTAACCCCTTCCCACACTTAAGATCTTGCAATGCCCTCATTTGCAAGAAATCAGTAACAATTTAAATTATTGAGGGTGATTTGTGTGAAAATGATTAAATTTTTACCAAAGTTTCCAAATATATTGGCGTTTGTTTGCTGAATGATAAATGGTGCACATCATTTGTTCATTCCGTCTTGTTGTTATTTCACATATATTTTGCATCTTGTCGTCAAAATTAGTTGCATTTGCTGAACTTAATGCCAGTCTTTGAAAATGCGTTGTTTTACCCTGTTGTGTACATAAGATAAACTGCAAACATATATACATATTTTTGAAGTTTGGTATATTACCCCACATTCAAAAATTATTAAAATCTAAGAATAAAAGTTAGAAAATTATAAAAACCATTACAATATTAACATAAGTATTAAACGTATCAACATTACAAATTACAAAATAAATAAAACTAAGTAGACTAGGGATGATATTGATACCAATAGGGGTTCCAAGCATAACCATAGGTGCTATAGAATGCTTCGGCAGGGTTATACGTAGGATACGGTGGTTGCATCTCTATAGACCAGGGAGGGAATATGGGTTTTGGTGTAGGAATATAGTTTCTACCTATATGTTGGCAATGAGCTATGATTTGGTTCTGATGAACTTGCCAATCTTCAAATGCTCTCTGTCTAGCATTTTCGTACTCCTATGAAGCTATAAACCTTTGCATTTCTTGCATCTCATTTCCCCCTCCTACATTACCTTGCTGTTGGTTTCTCTCAACCTGTGGATGTCTACCATGGTATTGTACTGCGGCGTTATTTCGCCTCTTCAAAACTTTCGCACCATGGTATACATTTAAACCTATAGTATCGCGGGGTTCTGGTTCTTCTACTAATAATCCCCCCGACTTATATCCACACCGAGATATTCAGCAATCAAAGTAATAAAAATACCACCTCCTATTATGCTATGCGGTCTCATCCCCCTAACCATAGCTGATAAATAGTAACCCACACAATAAGGTATACTTACAGCGCTTTGTGGGTCTCGAATACACATATGGTAAAACAAATCCTGTTCATTTACCTTTTCCTTGTTCTTACCTCTTTGTGTAATCGAATTAGCTAAAAACCTATGAATCACTCTTAATTCAGCTCTATCTATATCCAAATAAGAGTAATTTCCCCCTTTGAATCGGTGATGGCTTGTCATTTGACTCCATACACCGTGTGTATCAAAATTTTCATCTATCTTTCTACCATTTAGTATCAACCCTCTACAATCGGCAGATGCTAACTCCTCAGGCGTATATATACGTAAAGCCTGAGCCATGTCTAGTAAAGACATGTGGCGCATCGAACCTCCTAACAAAAATCTAATAAAAGATCGGTCGGTTAAACTAGCTACCCGATCATTTAATTCTATACTACACAACAATTCTTCACACCATACTTTATATACAGGTCTACGCATGGTGAATAAACGTACCCAGTCATTAAAAGTAGAATTACCATACCTCTGTACAAGTAATTCTCTAATTGGCCCGGCCAATTCTACAGCTTCTAAGGGTCCCCATTCTATGACCCTAGGTACCTCAACAACTTTAGAATGAAGAGTATGCAAACCCCTTTGGTATTTTGGATAATCTATCCAAAGTCTGTCAAATCTCAGGTTCGGGTGCAAATCTTCCAAGTGCATATCAGAAAAGGTCATGACTGGATGAGGTATATCTTGCTTGTAGTAGTTATCCACCTCCTGTTGTTCCGCATTCTCAGCAGGAGCATTGCGAGCTTGGGATGAAGATTCACCCCTTTCAGTATGCAAAACACATCAAACACAATTTTTGTGCATCCAAATATGCATTAGTGTCAGCAAAATCATCAATCAAAATAATTACAATGACATGATCAATTTATATCAAACTTAAGCTCATTTTCACATTTTTATCAAATCTACATTTTTTCAAATAAGCATATACGAAAATGTTCACCAAGTTCATAAGCATTCAACTTAAATAACATGTCAAAATAATCATTACTAGCAATTAAACAAGTTTCAAATGGCATTATCTCTCAAAAATCAAGTTCATGAATTTTAGACTTGAAAAAGTCCACTTTAATTCTCAAAATCATGTTTAGGCTCAAAGTTTGGATCATTTAACTACCTAAACATGTTACACTACTTAATTTAGCAACAATTCATGACAAAAATCGGCCATAACCTGTTTATATCAAAAAAGCCCCAAATTTGCTCAAGAACACAAACCCTAGATTACTCAAAATTTGAAGTTTAAGGCTTCTAATCATGTTAAATAGCATCAATCTAGGTTATACAAGCATAATACATAATCAATTTAAGCATAATTACACTAAAAAGCATCAAAATCAAATTGGGGAAAAAATTGCTCAAGAACACTAATTTTCGGATTAAATGGTGTTTAGGTGTAGAAATTTACCGTTTTTCTTGAGTAATTCCTTGATAACATCATTCTCAACATGATTTTAGTAAAAGATTTGATGATTAACTGTTAAAAATTGTGATTTTGGGGTGTATTTTTCGGGTTTTTTCGTGCAGTTATTTCGCAGTATTCTTCTTTGTTTTGGGTTGGGACTGAGCTGTTCCAGCTCTTATATTTTTTTCTGTAATCCGATCCTCCCGCGACTCACGGTGTTTGGGCCTTCAAACTCCGCGAGTCGCGGAGTTTGCTTTTTTTTTTTTTTTTAACATCTTATATTAATTAAAACAATTAAGTAATTAATTTTAAAATTTTGTTTCCCTTGTTATTTAGGACGAGGTCGTTTCGGATCGAAGTCCTAGTCCGTCCTGCGACAAAATTTTAAAATTTGTCTTTTTGTAGCGATTGTTTTAAAAGCTAAGATTTTTGGGTTTTTTAATTTTTTTGGCATACTTTAATTCAATAAGATTAAAAATAATGATAATAAAAGTTCTCGTCCCTCCCTCGGGTAAAGCAATTTCGGTTCAAAGACCTAGTCTTCAACTTACGACGAATTTTAAAAATCATATTTTTAACTTAATGAGATAAAGTAAATTTTTGTTTTTAAATTCACACAACTTAAATATAAAATTCAAAATTAATATTAAAAATTCACACCAAACTTACAATTTAAAATGCATAAAATTAAAATTCATATTAAAAATTCACACCAAACTTAATTTAAAAATTCATATTATAAATTCACACCAAACTTATATTAATTTTTCAAATATAATTTTAAATATATTGATTTTACAAAGTTTACAATATTAATTTAAGATTTATATATTAATTTTAAAAACATGGTAAAAATAAAATTAAAAATCTTTTTGGCTTTTTATCCCACTTTAATCAATCAAATATTATCAAAAATATGCGCTCCTCTTTTCGGTAAAGTAATTTCGGTTCCAAGACCTAATTTAACTCATGACGAATTTTTGAAATATTTTGGGTTGATTGATTAAAGATATTTATACCTTAAGAATAAACGTTAAATTTCGCAGTGATGTAATAAATTTTTGAATGATATCAATAATTTCGGTCGCCAAACCTAATTTTATTCAATACCAATTTAATACTTTATAGCGAACAAATTAGCGTTTATTATCAAAAGGTTAAAAATAAAAAAAATAAAATAAAAACTGTACAGACTTACCTGTGATATAGATTTCTTAGTTATACGATCTATCCCATTCATAAGATAGTCGGTTTAATTGGTTTTCCATAGCTACATAGGCGTAACCTCGAGCATTCAGTGTCTTTTCTTCTAAACATATGAACGGTCTGTCTCTGCATAAAGTAACAAATTCGGTGTTTGAATAGGTTTGATTATTTGAACATTTACCTCCATGTGACCATTTTCCGCATTTGTGACATCTTTTTAGGTGTCGTGCTCTTCTTTTCGCTGCGGATTTTGATTTTACTTTACCAAATTGTAACTTATTATCTTCGCATCTGGATTCTTTTCTAACTCCGTCCATTCTTTCTCTGATTACTGATACTATTTCACTCGGAAGTGTGTCATTATTACGTTTAGTGATCAAAGCGTGTAGCATTAGACCATGGTTTAGTTCACAGGCAGTCTTCATTTTCTAAAAAAAATAAAAATTCAGAATGGGGGGAGAAGACTAGTTCTTTAGGGTCTGCTAGGGAAAGACCATTCGGGTTCCATTTTCGAGAACTACACGAAAACAGACAATCTAACTCTAACAGAAATACATAAACCCCTTGATTCTCCCCACACTTAGTTAGCTGTGGTATCGAAATTGTGATTAACTTCATTGTCAACTTCCATCGGACTATCTATGTAGTGTTTAACTCTGTGACCATTAACTTTAAATTCAATCCCATTTGAATTTATTAATTCTATCGTTCCGTATGGGAAAACTCTTTTGACTATGAATGGTCCAGACCATCTTGATTTCAATTTTCCAGGAAATAGCTTGAATCGTGAATTGAAAAGAAGAACTTTGTCTCCTTCTTTAAATTCTTTTGAACTTCTGATTCTTTTATCATGCCATTTCTTCGTTCTTTCCTTATAGATTAACGAATTATCGTATGCTTCATGTCTTAATTCTTCTAATTCGTTTAGTTGACTTAATCGTAGACGTCCGGCTTCATGTAAATCAAGATTACATGTCTTCAAAGCCCAAAATGCTTTGTGTTCAATTTCTACTGGAAGATGACATGCTTTTCCATAAACAAGTCTAAAAGGTGTGGTTCCAATTGGAGTTTTGTAGGCTGTTCTAAAAGCCCAGAGTGCATCCTCCAATTTAATGGACCATTCCTTCGGATTTGATCCAACGGTTTTCTCTAGAATACATTTTAAAGCTCGGTTGGTATTTTCAACTTGTCCACTTGTTTGTGGATGATATGCGGTGGAGATTTTATGAGTTACTCCATATCTTTTAAGAACTTTCTCAAGTTGATTATTACAGAAATGAGTACCCCGATCACTTATTAAAGCTTTCGGTGTTCCAAACCTTGCAAAAAGACGTTTTAAAAAGTTGACTACAACTCGTGCATCGTTAGTTGGGAGAGCTTGTGCTTCCGCCCATTTAGATACATAATCAATGGCTACGAGTATATATAGATTATTATGAGATTTTGGAAATGGACCCATAAAGTCAATACCCCAAATGTCAAATACTTCACATACTTGGATGACATTTTGTGGCATTTCATCACGTTGACTTATTTTTCCGGCCCTTTGACAAGCATCACAGGATTTGCAAAGAAGGTGTGCGTCTTTGTAAATTGTAGGCCAATAGAATCCAGCATCATAAACTTTTCTTGCTGTTAGTTGAGGCCCATAATGCCCTCCTGTTGGTCCTGTGTGACAATGGTTTAAAATTTTACTAGCTTCATCTCCAAATACACATCGGCAAATTATTCCATCGGGACAACTTTTAAACAGATGTGGATCTTCCCAAAAATAGTGTTTTATATCACTGAAGAATTTTTTTCGTCTTTGGTACGATAATCCTTTTTCAAGGAATCCACAAACTAAGTAGTTTGCATAGTCTGCAAACCATGAGATTTCATTATAATCTATCTTCAATAGATATTCATCAGGAAAGTTGTCTTGTATGGCCGGTTCATTTAGAACTTCTAATTCGGGATTTTCAAGAAGAGAAAGATGATCAGCGGCGAGATTTTCTGCTCCTTTTTTATCTCGGATTTCAATATCAAACTCTTGTAAGAGTAAGATCCAACGGATTAATCTTGGTTTAGCATCTTGTTTTGAAAATAGGTATCTAAGAGCAGAATGGTCGGTATAGACCACCGTTTTTGCTAGAACGAGATATGATCGAAATTTGTCAAAAGCAAAGACAATAGCAAGGAGTTCTTTTTCAGTAGTTGTATAGTTCATTTGTGCTCCTTGTAACGTCTTACTAGCATAATATATAGGTTGAAATCGTTTTTCAATTCTTTGTCCTAAAACGGCTCCCATTGCAAAATCACTTGCATCGCACATTAGTTCAAATGGTAGATTCCAATTTGGTGTTATCATGATCGGCGCATTAGTGAGTTTCTCTTTAAGAATATTAAAATATTTGATACATTCATCTGAAAAGATGAATGGAGCATCTTTTTCTAGGAGTTTATTCATAGGAGTGGCAATTTTAGAAAAATCTTTTATGAAACGTCGGTAAAAACCGGCATGCCCTAGAAAACTCCTAACTCCTCTAACATTGGTGGGATGTGGAAGTTTAGCAATTACATCTACCTTAGCTCTATCCACTTCAATTCCTTCTTTTGAAATTTTATGACCAAGAACGATGCCTTCTTTAACCATGAAATGGCATTTCTCCCAATTAAGTACTAGATTTGATTGTTCGCATCTAATAAGCATTCGTTCCAGATTAACTAGACATAATTCAAATGTATCACCGAAGACTGAAAAGTCATCCATGAAAACTTCCATGCATTCTTCTATCATGTCATGAAAAATCGCCATCATACACCTTTGAAAGGTTGCAGGGGCGTTGCAAAGTCCAAATGGCATGCGTTTGTAAGCAAAAGTACCATAAGGGCACGTGAATGTGGTTTTCTCTTGATCTTCGGGTGCTATTGGAATTTGAAAATATCCGGAAAATCCATCTAGAAAACAATAGTAACTATTTTCGGCTAATCTTTCCAACATTTGATCTATGAAAGGTAAGGGAAAGTGATCTTTTCTGGTGGCGTCATTTAATTTTCTATAATCAATACACACACACCATCCTGTTACAGTCCTAGTAGGAATAAGCTCATTTTTCTCATTTGTAATGACAGTCATGCCACCCTTCTTAGGCACGCATTGAACTGGGCTTACCCATGGACTATCAGAGATTGGATAAATTAGACCTGCATCTAGCAGTTTAATAATCTCTTTCTTAACTACATCTTGCATATTAGGATTTAGTCTTCGTTGGCGTTGCACATACGTTTTATGACCTTCTTCCATAAGGATTTTATGTGTGCAATACGAAGGACTTATTCCTTTAATATCATGAATCTTCCATGCAATGGCTGGTTTATGAGCTTTCAACACAGAAATGAGTTGTGATTTCTCATTTTCAGTAAGAGAAGACGATATTATTACAGGTAATTCAGATTCACCATGTAAATAAGCGTATTCCAAATGGTTTGGAAGTGGCTTTAACTCTAATTTCGGAGGTTCTTCTATCGATGATTTGTATCGATATATGTCTTCTTCTTTTAGCATTTGAATTTCTTCTGTTGTTGGTTCATATCCATTAGCTATTAGTGTAGCTAACATTTCAGCTTCATCAATTGGTTCATTACTTTCTCCTAAAGAACATTCTCCCGTTCCTTGTAATTCTGGAAATTCTTCTAATAATTCTGCATGTGCATCTATAGTTTGAATATAATAACATGTATCATCTGCAGATTGTGGTTGTTGCATTGCTCTATCAACTGAAAAGGTAACACTCTCATCCTCTATACTTAGGGTCAATTTCTTACCGAACACGTCTATCATTGCTTTAGCCGTGTTTAAGAATGGTCTTCCTAATATGAGAGGAACTTGAGAATCTTCTTCCATGTCCAAAACAACAAAATCTACTGGAAATACTAAAGTACCAACTTTAACTAGCATGTTCTCCATTATCCCTCTAGGATATTTTATTGATCTATCGGCTAGTTGTATGCTTATTCTGGTTGGTTTCAATTCTCCAAGGTCTAGTTTAGCGTATAGTGAATACGGCATTAGATTTATACTAGCACCTAAGTCTGCCAATGCTTCTATTGAACTAAGACTACCCAGAAAACATGGAATTGTGAAACTTCCTGGATCAGATAATTTTTCTGGTATCTTATTCAACAGCACTGCTGAACAATTAGCATTCATAGTAACAGCCAAGAGTTCTTCCATTTTCTTTCTATTTGAAATTAGATCTTTCAAGAATTTAGCATATCTAGGCATTCCTGAAATCACATCAATGAAAGGAAGATTTACATTTATCTGTTTAAACATATCCAAGAATTTGGATTGCTCGGCTTCAAGTTTCTCTTTCTTTATTTTACTCGGGTAAGGAAGTGGTGGTTGATATGGTTTAACATAAGGTTTAGCCTTAACTGTGTTGTCTTCATTAACCTTTTCAACTACCGGTTCTTTTTTCTTGATTAGGTTGTGGTTCTTGTGAAGTAAGAATAGCTTCATCAGAAGTTACAGGTATTTCAGGTGGTTTAAGTGTTGTACCACTTCTTGTGGTAATGGCTTTAGCTGTTTCATTCCGGGGGTTAGCATTTGTATCACTAGGTAGACTTCCCGGTTTTCTTTCACCTATTAACCTTGCTAGGTTACTTACTTCTTGTTCCAGATTTTGAATAGAAGCTTGTTGATTTCTAAATGCTTGAGCATTTTGTTCATTGGTTTGTTTTTGAGATGTGAAAAACTGCGTTTGAGTTTCAACTAGCTTCGTCATCATATCTTCTAAATTTGGCTTTTTATCATCGATTTGTTGTGGTGGTTTGTTTTGAAAATTAGGTCTTTGCTGATTGTAATTATTATTGGATACTTGTTGATTGCTAGGACCTTGTTGGTTGTTGTATGGAATATTTCGGTTATAGTTCTGATTTTGATTGTAAATAGGTCTTGGCGGTTGATAATTATTCTGATAATTATTTCCAGGCCTTTGGTTTATGTATGAAATATTCTCTCTTTGTTCCATTGTTAATTCAATACTGAGACAATCTTTTGTCAAATGTGGTCCTCCACACTGCTCATAACTAATTCGTATTGAGTGAATATCTTTAGTCATCTTTTCCATTCGTCTCTCGACAGCATCTATCTTTGCGGAAATGGAATCTAAGTCATGGCTAGAATTGGCTCTAGCTGCTTTAGATGATCTAATGATATCTTTTTCTTAGTGCCACTCATGTGAGTGGGAAGCAGTGTTATCAATAATTTTGTAAGCATCAGTTTCGGTTTTCTTCATAATAGAACCACCAGCTGCTATATCTATGTCTTTCCTTGTAGTGATGTCGCATCCTTGGTAGAATATTTGTACTATTTGACAGGTGTCTAAACCATGTTGCGGACATCCTCTTAATAACTTTCCATATCTAGTCCACGCCTCATATAGAGTTTTATTTGGCTTCTGTGTAAACGTAACAATTTCTGCTTGAAGTCTTACGGCTTTAGATGCCGGAAAGAATTGTTTAAGAAATTTGTCAACTAAAACATCCCATGTATCAATCGCCCCTTCAGGTAACGATTCCAACCAATCTTTGGCTTCTCTCTTTAAAGTCCAGGGAAATAACATGAGATATATCTGTTCATCCTCCACTTCTCGGATTTTAAATAGTGTGCAGATCCTATTAAAGGTACGTAGATGTTCATTTGGATCTTCCTTCGGCGCACCACTAAATTGGCATTGATTAGTCACCATGTGTAGAATTTGTCCTTTGATTTCATAATCTGGCGCATTAATGTCTGGATGAGTAATTGCGTGACCTTGGCCAGTGCGTTTAGCTCTCATTCGGTCTTCCATACTTAAAGGTTCCAGATTCTCCATAATTGAATTTGTTGAATCGGAATCACTAGAGGATTCTGATTTAATTGTTCGTTCCTCAACAATCTCTATTTGAATGATTGGTGGTTCCAGAGGAAAGTTTAGTGGTTCAGGATCTACGAATCGTTCCTGAATATTCTCCGGATTCTCAATTGTGAGGTCGGGTTCAAAAAATGGATTATCGGAAATTTGAACTGGAGTACTTGGTCGACTGGATGACGATTCTAAAGAAAAATCAACGGCAGTAATATTTGCTAAATGTCTTGATCTAGTTACAGGTGGTGAACGTACAAAAGGTGGTGAACGTCTTGCTCGGTGCATTCACTGAATATCCTATTAGTTTTTAAAAGGAAAGAAAAATTATAATAAGTTATCCAATCAATAGACTTTTCTGATTTTGCCCACGTTTCGAATAGCCAAAAGATGCAGCAGAGGGGCAGGATTCGTTTGGTCTCAATATAATTGAGGACTGTTTGGCTCCAATAACCCGGTCCACGTACAAATCCAACTATTACTATGAACCAGAAAATTTTGATGTCTATCAATTTAACCACTTAAAATAAATTTTCGTAATTTTAAGAAATTTAGATAAGAAGTAGAATAAAAATCTATGTCCTAAAACTAGAATAGCGAGAAATAAGAAAGAAAAAGAGCGTGTCGAAAAAGGTCGAAAAAGAAAAATGGTTGAAAAATAAAAGGTGACGGAAAAATAAAAGAAACTTATAAAACTTAAAAATACTTGACTAACCTAACCTTATTACTACAACTAACTTAAAATTATAATCGCAAATTGATGTTACTAATTGGAATGATAATTGATACATAGGTAAAAGTCGTCTAAAAATATTAAAGCTTACCGAAAAAACTATATTCCAAATGAAAATAACTTAAAAAGAAACTAAAACTTAAAAAGGCGTCACAAAATTCTAAAGTACCTAAATCTTAGTCTAAAGAAAAAGCACTTAAGGAATTCTACGTCAAAGCCTAAAAATCTAGAAGTAAAAATAACTATGGCAAAAACTAAGTTTAAAACTAAATATGAGCTAAAAATACAAATATTACGCTAAAACGATTAAAAAGGGACAAAATATAAAAATATACAAAAAGTTGTAAAAATTACAATTTTTATAAAAATATTATTTTTATATTATTTATTTTATAAAACTATTAATTTTACAATTTAATTAAACTAAATAATACAAATTAATAATAAAAACTAAATTAATATATATAATATATAACCCTAATTAGGGTTTAAATATAATAATAATAATAATAATAATTATTCGTAATTAATTCAGGCTGCAGTCTGGCGTGTCAGATGGGCTCATGCGATTGCATTAGTCCTCAGTTTCCCAGCCATGCGATCGCATGGGCTAGGGTTTCGGGCCACAGAGTGGGCTGCTGATAATGCTAAAAACGAACATATATTTCATGGCATTATTCCTCAAGAAAGACAAGCTTTTAGTTGCAATTGTTCTATTTACAAGTGATATTCGTTTAAATAAAAAAAAGGTGAAGACAAAAGACAGATTCGACGATTTGAAGACGCAAACGACCAAAAAGCTCAAAAGAACAAAAGACAATCAAAAAGGTTCCAATTATTGATAAGAAACGTCTCGAAATCACAAGAGTACAAGATTCAAAACGCAAAGTACAAGATATTAAATTGTACGCGAGGACGTTCGAAAATCCGGAACCGGGACCAGAGTCAACTCTTAACGCTCGACGCAACGGACTAAAAATTACAAGTTAACTATATATATAAATATAATATAATATATAATTAATTATATTAATTATATATATATTATATATATATATTAAAAACTGTCGGCAGCCAGAAACTCCAAGGGAGTAAAATGAAAATACCTCTCCGCGACTCGCGGAGTTTGAAGGCCTTTTTGCCGCGAGTCGCGGAGCCCCAAAAATCAAATCTGGCTATAAAATCAACCCGAATTCTGATCAAAAAGATACCATATATCTTTTTTTTCTCTTCCTCTTCAACGTAATATATTTATATTTATAATTTATATTTTAATTTTAATTATAATTCTAATAATAAGGGTATGTTAGCGAATGTTGTAAGGGTGTAAGTCGAAATTCTGTCCGTGTAACGCTACGCTATTTTTAATCATTGTAAGTTATGTTCAACCTTTTTATATTAATGTCTCGTAGCTAAGTTATTATTATGCTTGTTTAAAACGAAGTAATCATGATGTTGGGCTAATTACTAAAATTGGGTAATTGGGCTTTGTACCATAATTGGGGTTTGGACAAAAGAACGACACTTGTGGAAACTAGGCTATGGGCTATTAATGGGCTTTATATTTGTTTAACTAAATGAAAGTTTGTTAATGTTAATATAAAGATTTACAATTGGGCGTCCCTATAAATTACCATATACACTCGATCGGACACGATGGGCGGGGTATTTATATGTACGAATAATCGTTCATTTAACCGGACACGGGAATGGATTAATAGCCACTAGAATAATTAAAACAGGGGTGAAATTACATTCAAGGGTAATTGGTGTAATTGTTAACAAAGTAGTAAAACCTTGGTTTACACGCAGTCGATAACCTGGTGTATTCATTAAACAAAGTATTAAAACCTTGTTACAATTCGAATCCCCAATTAGTTGGAATATTTATCTTCGGGTATAATAATAATTTGACAAGGACACTTGCAATTTATATTTATGACTGATGGACTGTTATGGACAAAAACCAGACGGACATATTGAATAATCCAGGACAAAGGACAATTAACCCATGGGCATAAAACTAAAATCAACACGTCAAACATCATGATTACGGAAGTTTAAATAAGCATAATTCTTTTATTTCATATTTAATTTCCTTTATTTTATATTTAATTGCACTTCTAATTATCGCACTTTTATTTATTGTTATTTTATTTAATCGCACTTTTAATTATCGTACTTTTAATTATCGCAATTTAATTTTATCGCATTTTTATTATTCGCAATTTCATTATCGTTATTTACTTTATGCTTTAATATAAAGTCTTGTATTTATATTTTTCATTAGGTTTTAACTGCGACTAAAGTTTTAAAATCGACAAACCGGTCATTAAACGGTAAAAACCCCCCTTTATAATAATAATTTTATTTATATATATATATTTGTATTTTTATAAAAGTAAACTAATATAGCGTTGAGCTTTGCTTAAAGATTTCCCTGTGGAACGAACCGGACTTACTAAAAACTACACTACTGTACGATTAGGTACACTGCCTATAAGTGTTGTAGCAAGGTTTAAGTATATCCATTCTATAAATAAATAAATATCTTGTGTAAAATTGTATCGTATTTAATAGTATTTCCTGCTAAAATTATAAACTATTTTATATACACCTCGTTCGACATCAAGTATTTTTGGCGCCGCTGCCGGGGAATTACTCTTAAAAGCCGGAAGCGCAACGCTAATAATAAAAAAAAAAAAAAAGATTTTTATCTACTTTTATTAAAAGTCATTTTTGTAAAAATACGTTTTAAATATTCAAAAATATAAAAAGAAAAACAAAAATATAAGTATTTTTAGGATTTTGTTAAATATTTAAGTTTTATAAGTTTCTTTATCTTTATTTTAATTTATAAAAATATAAATTTTATTAAAAATCGTTTATTTAAATTAAAAACAGAAAAAAAGAAAAAAAAAAAAATAAATAAATAAAGAAAAACGCGTAAAAGTACAATCTGTCAACTGAATTCTGAATCCCCGCGACTCGCGGGGTTTTATTCTCTTTTCACCGCAACTCGCGGAGAGCCTCTGACACACGGACAAAACCCTAATCACGGGTTTAAATTTATTATTATTATTAATTACTTAATTATTATTATTATTATTAATTTTAGTTTTATTTTTACTTTTTACTTTATATATGTATTTTGTTTAATTAGTTTAATTAAATTATAAAATTAGTAGTTTTATAAAATAAATAATATAAAAATAATATTTTTTATAAAAATTGTACTTTTTACAACTTTTTGTATATTTTTATATTTTGTACCTTTTTAATCGTTGTAGCGTAACTTTTGTATTTTTAGCTCATAATTAATTTTAAACTTAGTTTTTGCTATAGTTATTTTTACTCCTATATTTTTAGGCTTTGCCGTAGAATTCCTTAAGTGCTTTTTCTTTAGATTAAGATTTAGGTGCTTTAGAATTTTGCGACGCCTTTTTACGTTTTAGTTTCTTTTTAAGTTATTTCCATTTGGGATTTAGTTTTTCTTGTAAGCTTTAATATTTTTAGACCTTTTACTATGTATCAATTATCATTCCAATTAGTAATTTCAATTTGCGATTATAATTTTAAGTTAGTTGTAGTAATAAGGTTAAATTAGTTAAGTATTTTTAAGTTTTGATAAGTTTCTTTTATTTCCGTCACCTTTTATTTTTCAACCATTTTTCTTTTTCGACATTTTTCGACGCGCAATCTTTTTCTCTCTTATTTCTCGCCATTCTAGTTTTAGTACTTAGAATTTTATTCTACTTCTTATCTAAATTTCTTAAAATTACGAAAATTTATTTTAAGTGGTTAAATTGATAGACATCAAAATTTTCTGGTTCGTAGTAATAGTTGGATTTGTACGTGGACCGGGTTATTGGAGCCAAACAGTCCTCAATTATATTGAGACCAAACGAATCCTGCCCCTCTGCTGCATCTTTTGGCTATTCGAAACGTGGGCAAAATCAGAAAAGTCTATTGATTGGATAACTTATTATAATTTTTCTTTCCTTTTAAAAACTAATAGGATATTCTGTGAATGCACCGAGCAAGACGTTCATCACCTTTTGTACGTTCACCACCTGTAACTCGATCAAGACATCGTTTAACAAATATAACCGCCGTTGATTTTTCTTTAGAATCGTCATCCAGTCGACCAAGTACTTCAGTTCAAATTTCCGATAATCCATTTTTTGAACCCAACCTCACAATTGAGAATCCAGAAAATATTCAGGAACGGTTCATAGATCCTGAACCATTAAACTTTCCTCCGGAACCACCAATCATTCAAACAGAGATTGTTGAGGAACGAACTATTAAATCAGAATCATCTAGTGATACCGATTCAACAAATTCAATTATGGAGAATCTGGAACCTTTAAGTATGGAAGACCGAATGAGAGCTAAACGCACTGGCCAAGGTCACGCAATTACTCATCCAGACATTAATGCGCCAGATTATGAAATCAAAGGACAAATTCTACACATGGTGACTAATCAATGCCAATTTAGTGGTGCGCCGAAGGAAGATCCAAATGAACATCTACGTACCTTTAATAGGATCTGCACACTATTTAAAATACGAGAAGTGGAGGATGAACAAATATATCTCATGTTGTTTCCCTGGACTTTAAAGGGAGAAGCCAAAGATTGGTTGGAATCGTTACCTGAAGGGGCGATCGATACATGGGATGTTTTAATTGATAAATTTCTTAAACAATTCTTTCCTGCATCTAAAGCCGTAAGACTTCAAGCAGAAATTGTTACGTTCACACAGAAGCCAAATGAAACTCTATATGAGGCGTGGACAAGATATGGAAAGTTATTAAGAGGATGTCCGCAACATGGTTTAGACACCTGTCAAATAGTACAAATATTCTACCAAGGATGCGACATCACTACAAGAAAAGACATAGACATAGCAGCTGGTGGTTCTATTATGAAGAAAACCGAAACCGATGCTTACAAAATTATTGATAACACTGCTTCCCACTCACATGAGTGGCACCAAGAAAAAGACATCATTAGATCATCTAAAGCAGCTAGAGCCGATTCTAGCCATGACTTAGATTCCATTTCCGCAAAGATAGATGCTTTCGAGAGACGAATGGAAAAGATGACTAAGGATATTCATGCTATACGAATTAGTTGTGAGCAGTGTGGAGGACCACATTTGACAAAAGATTGTCTCAGTATTGAATTAACAATGGAACAAAGAGAGAATATTTCATACATAAACCAAAGGCCTGGAAATAATTATCAAAATAATTATCAACCGCCAAGACCGATTTACAATCAAAACCAGAATTATAACCGAAATATTCCATACAACAACCAACAAGGTCCTAGCAATCAACAAGTATCCAACAATACTTATAATCAGCAAAGACCTAATTTTCAAAACAAACCACCACAACAAACCGATGATAAAAAGCCAAATTTAGAAGATATGATGACGAAGCTAGTTGAAACTCAAACACAGTTTTTCACATCTCAAAAACAAACCAATGAACAAAATGCTCAAGCATTTAGAAATCAACAAGCTTCTATTCAAAATCTGGAACAAGAAGTAAGTAACCTAGCAAGGTTAATAGGTGAAAGAAAACCGGGAAGTTTACCTAGCGATACAAACGCTAACCCCCGAAATGAAACAGCTAAAGCTATTACCACAAGAAGTGGTACAACACTTAAACCACCTGAAATACCTGTAACTTCTGATAAAACTATTCCTACTCCACAAGAACCAAAACCTGATCAAGATAAGGAAAAAGAACCGGTAGTTGAAAAGGTTAATGAAGATAACACAGTTAAGGATAAACCTTATGTTAAACCATACCAACCACCTCTTCCTTATCCGAGTAAAATGAAGAAAGAAAAACTTGAAGCCGAGCAATCCAAATTCTTGGATATGTTTAAACAGATAAATGTAAATCTTCCTTTCATTGATGTGATTTCAGGAATGCCAAGATATGCTAAATTCTTGAAAGATCTAATCACGAATAGAAAGAAAATGGAAGAACTCTCGGCTGTTACTATGAATGCTAATTGTTCAGCAGTGCTGTTGAATAAGATACCAGAAAAACTATCTGATCCAGGAAGTTTCACAATTCCATGTTTTCTGGGTAGTCTTAGTTCAATAGAAGCATTGGCAGACTTAGGTGCTAGTATAAATCTAATGCCGTATTCACTATACGCTAAACTAGACCTTGGAGAATTGAAACCAACCAGAATAAGCATACAACTAGCCGATAGATCAATAAAATATCCTAGAGGGATAATGGAGAACATGCTAGTTAAAGTTGGTACTTTAGTATTTCCAGTAGATTTTGTTGTTTTGGACATGGAAGAAGATTCTCAAGTTCCTCTCATATTAGGAAGACCATTCTTAAACACGGCTAAAGCAATGATAGACGTGTTCGGTAAGAAACTGACCCTAAGTATAGAGGATGAGAGTGTTACCTTTTCAGTTGATAGAGCAATGCAACAACCACAATCTGCAGATGATACATGTTATTATATTCAAACTATAGATGCACATGCAGAATTATTAGAAGAATTTCCAGAATTACAAGGAACAGGAGAATGTTCTTTAGGAGAAGGAAATGAACCAATTGATGAAGCTGAAATGTTAGCTACACTTATAGCTAATGGATATGAACCAACAACAGAAGAAATTCAAATGCTAAAAGAAGAAGACAGATATCGATATAAATCATCAATAGAAGAACCTCCGAAATTAGAGTTAAAGCCACTTCCAAACCATTTGGAATACGCTTATTTACATGGTGAATCTGAATTACCTGTAATAATATCGTCTTCTCTTACTGAAAATGAGAAATCACAACTCATTTCTGTGTTGAAAGCTCATAAACCAGCCATTGCATGGAAGATTCATGATATTAAAGGAATAAGTCCTTCGTATTGCACACATAAAATCCTTATGGAAGAAGGTCATAAAACGTATGTGCAACGCCAACGAAGACTAAATCCTAATATGCAAGATGTAGTTAAGAAAGAGATTATTAAACTGCTAGATGCAGGTTTAATTTATCCAATCTCTGATAGTCCATGGGTAAGCCCAGTTCAATGCGTGCCTAAGAAGGGTGGCATGACTGTCATCACAAATGAGAAAAATGAGCTTATTCCTACTAGGACTGTAACAGGATGGCGTGTATGTATTGATTATAGAAAATTAAATGACGCCACCAGAAAAGATCACTTTCCCTTACCTTTCATAGATCAAATGTTGGAAAGATTAGCCGGAAATAGTTACTATTGTTTTCTAGATGGATTTTCCGGATATTTTCAAATTCCAATAGCACCCGAAGATCAAGAGAAAACCACATTCACGTGCCCTTATGGTACTTTTGCTTACAAACGCATGCCATTTGGACTTTGTAACGCCCCTGCAACCTTTCAAAGGTGTATGATGGCGATTTTTCATGACATGATAGAAGAATGCATGGAAGTATTCATGGATGACTTTTCAGTCTTCGGTGATACATTTAAATCATGTCTAGTTAATCTGGAACGAATGCTAATTAGATGCGAAAAATCAAATCTAGTACTTAATTGGGAGAAATGCCATTTCATGGTTAAAGAAGGCATCGTTCTTGGACATAAAATTTCAAAAGAAGGAATTGAAGTGGATAGAGCTAAAGTAGATGTAATTGCTAAACTTCCACATCCCACAAATGTTAGAGGAGTTAGGAGTTTTCTAGGGCATGCCGGTTTTTACCGACGTTTCATAAAAGATTTTTCTAAAATTGCCACTCCTATGAATAAACTCCTAGAAAAGGATGCGCCATTCATCTTTTCAGATGAATGTATCAAATCTTTTAATATTCTTAAAGAAAAACTCACTAATGCACCGATCATGATAACACCAAATTGGAATCTACCATTTGAACTAATGTGCGATGCAAGTGATTTTGCAATGGGAGCCGTTTTAGGACAAAGGATTGAAAAACGATTTCAACCTATATATTATGCTAGTAAGACATTACAAGGAGCACAAACGAACTATACAACTACTGAAAAAGAACTCCTTGCTATTGTCTTTGCTTTTGACAAATTTCGATCATATCTCGTTCTAGCAAAAACGGTGGTCTATACCGACCATTCTGCTCTTAGATACCTATTTTCAAAACAAGATGCTAAACCAAGATTAATCCGTTGGATCTTACTCTTACAAGAGTTTGTGATGTCAAAGCAGGGGGGTATAAAATACTATTAAATTTTAGCAGAAAATACTATTAAATACGATACAATTTTACACAAGATATTTATTTATTTATAGAATGGATATACTTAAACCTTGCTACAACACTTATAGGCAGTGTACCTAATCGTACAGTAGTGTAGTTTTTAGTAAGTCCGGTTCGTTCCACAGGGAGATCTTTAAGCAAAGCTCAACGCTATATTAGTTTACTTTTATTAAAATTACAAATATATATATAAGTAATATTATTATTATAAAGGGGGGGTTTTTACCGTTTAATGACCGGTTTGTCGATTTTAAAACTTTAGTCGCAGTTAAAACCTAATGTAAAATATAAAATAAATACAAGACTTTAAATTAAAGCGTAAAGTAAATAACGATAATGAAATTGCGGATAATTAAAAATGCGATAAAATAAAATAACAATAAATAAAAGTGCGATAATTAGAAGTGCAATTAAATATAAAATAAAGGAAATTAAATATGAAATAAAAGAATTATGCTTATTTAAACTTCCGTAATCATGATGTTTGACGTGTTGATTTTAGTTTTATGCCCTTGGGTTAATTGTCCTTTGTCCTGGATTATTCAATATGTCCGTCTGGTTTTTGTCCATAACAGTCCATCAGTCATAAATATAAATTGCAAGTGTCCTTGTCAAATTATTATTATACCCGAAGATAAATATTCCAACTAATTGGGGATTCGAATTGTAACAAGGTTTTAATACTTTGTTTAATGAATACACCAGGTTATCGACTGCGTGTAAACCAAGGTTTTACTACTTTGTTAACAATTACACCAATTACCCTTGAATGTAATTTCACCCCTGTTTTAATTATTCTAGTGGCTATTAATCCATTCCCGTGTCCGGTTAAATGAACGATTATTCGTACATATAAATACCCCGCCCATCGTGTCCGATCGAGTGTATGTGGTAATTTATAGGGACGCCCAATTGTAAATCTTTATATTAACATTAACAAACTTTCATTTAGTTAAACAAATATAAAGCCCATTAATAGCCCATAGTCTAGTTTCCACAAGTGTCGTTCTTTTGTCCAAACCTCAATTATGGTACAAAGCCCAATTACCCAATTTTAGTAATTAGCCCAACATCATGATTACTTCGTTTTAAATAAGCATAATAATAACTTAGCTACGAGACATTAATATAAAAAGGTTGAACATAACTTACAATGATTAAAAATAGCGTAGCGTTACACGGACAGAATTTCGACTTACACCCTTACAACATTCGCTAACATAACCTTATTATTAGAATTATAATTAAAATTAAAATATAAATTATAAATATAAATATATTACTTCGTATGAAGAGAAGAGAAAAAAAGATGATTTTTTGATCAGAATTCGGGTTGATTTTATAGCCAGATTTGATTTTTGGGGCTCCGCGACTCGCGGCAAAAAGCCCTTCAAACTCCGCGAGTCGCGGAGAGGTATTTTCATTTCTGGCCCTTGGAGTTTCTGGCTGCCGACGGTTTTAATAATATATATATATAATATATATATAATTAATATAATTAATTATATATTATATTATATTTATATACATAGTTAACTTGTAATTTTTAGTCCGTTGCGTCGAGCGTTAAGAGTTGACTCTGGTCCCGGTTCCGGTTTTTTGAACGTCCTTGCGTACAATTTAATATCTTGTACTTTGCGTTTTGAATCTTGTACTCTTGTGATTTCGAGACGTTTCTTATTAATAATTGGAACCTTTTTGATTGTCTTTTGTTCTTTTGAGCTTTTTGGTCGTTTGCGTCTTCAAATCGTCGAATCTGTCTTTTGTCTTCACCTTTTATTATTTAAACGAATATCTCTTGTAAATAGAACAATTGCAACTAAAAGCTTGTCTTTCTTGAGGAATAATGCTATGAAATATATGTTCGTTTTTAGCATTATCAAATATTCCCACACTTGAGCGTTGCTTGTCCTCAAGCAATATCGTCTTGAAATACTAGAATCACTTCTTTATTCTTCACACTTTGTACATCAGTGATTTCTATACGGCGGTATAAACAATGGTAGTAACGATATGGTTTACAGTCCCACATGACTATAAAAATTTAGATCCATTAAGGAAATTGGATCTTTATGAAAACATTTGATCTTTTGAAAATTAAATCTAGTTTTTACCCTAGATAAGTTTTCCGGAATAACCCTTTACCGGTGTTTGCAAAATATTTGTGGGTTTGGTGGGTTTCAGATTTGAAAATTTTAGCTCAAAACTTGCGGTTTTGTGTCACCCACTTGCTAACCTTGTATTTGGAAAGCAACACGTCCAGTTTACTTGTTCCGTATATTACCTTTCGGCAAACTACCGTCCGGTTGTAAAGGAAAGCGTTGAACAAGCAACTGTTTAAGGCAATGTCCCGTGACATGCAGATGATTATGGTCTTTTAACGTGTCGGATGCTAGAACTATCCTTGGTAGGAGCGATAGTAAAGATCATCCTATGATTTTTCGGTCTGGCACAAGGTCCTGTCTCCGACCATGCTATGCAACCACCGTTCTTACGGTTGACACCCGATTTAGTTCAGGTGACCTAATGAATTCCAGGTGAATTCCTAGGATTTTACGTTCAATGGTAATGAACGCATTGAAAATGGGTTTTTAGAAAACAAATCGGTTTGTATTTTTGATCAAAATATTTTCTCGTTCAAGCTCGAGTTTAGATATCATTGAATTCCATGAGTTTGTAATTCTCAATATTTAAGGTCAATCTCTAGGATTGAGTAATATCAGTCTTAAAAGCTGATTTTTAATCTTTAAGGAGATTATCCTTTCTGGGGATCTGATTCATTAGTCTTATCCAGCTAATTTGCACGGTGCCTCCCCATTGTACGAGATAAATCCTTCTCATGGTTAGGATAAATCTGACCACTTGGCGACCCTGTTTGATGCTGAGGTCCGTGGATTTCCTGCTGATTTTAGTGATGACTTTTCTAGATTTTTCGTCAACCTACAGCTGGTCTGAACGACAACTTCATGACCTAAATCAAGAAGCGCGTGTCTTTTTCGGAAGACTTTACTTCCTTTTAATGATGGAATTGATTCATCGTGTAGATCCATCTCTTCTTTTCTTTCATTGGGTAAAACAGTTTAGTTTAGTTCAAAGCAAAAGTATTTTCAGTTATTTGTTACAAATATATGTGGCATATGTTTAAAATAACTTGGTAAATTTTCCCACACTTGGCTTTTTATTTTTCTTTTTATCGTCCTCTATTCCATTTTAAATGAATTTTAACATTTTAGTTTGTTTCTCAATTTATGTCCTTTCCGAGGTAACAATAATTTCGGTGTTAAAACCTAGTTTTATCGTTCATAAATATGTATAAACATGATTTGAATTCATTTAATTAAAAATTTCACAAAATTTTACTAGAATTGGGTAGTCAGTATATAAGACTAGGGCTGTTCTTTTTTATCAGAGAGCACTAGATTCTAATACAACTACTGCTTTACTAGTATTTTTAATGGTAACCAAGTGTTTAATATAAAAATTTTAAAATCCGAAAGAATTTAACCCCTTCCCACACTTAAGATCTTGCAATGCCCTCATTTGCAAGAAATCAGTAACAATTTAAATTATTGAGGGTGATTTGTGTGAAAATGATTAAATTTTTACCAAAGTTTCCAAATATATTGGCGTTTGTTTGCTGAATGATAAATGGTGCACGTCATTTGTTCATTCCGTCTTGTTGTTATTTCACATGTATTTTGCATCATTGTCGTCAAAATTACTTGCTTTTGCTGAACTTAATGCCAGTCTTTGAAAATGCGTTGTTTTACCCTGTTGTGTACATAAGATAAACTGCAAACATATATACATATTTTTGAAGTTTGGTATATTACCCCACATTCAAAAATTATTAAAATCTAAGAATAAAAGTTAGATAAATATAAAAATGATTACAATATTAACAAAAAATATTAAACATATCAATAATTACAAATTACAAAATAAAAATAAAAATAAGTAAACTAAGGATGATATTGGTACCAATAGGGGTTCCACGCATAACCATAAGTGCTATAGAATGCCTCGGCAGGGTCATACGTAGGATATGGTGGCTGCATCTCTATCGACCAAGGAGGGAAGACGGGTTTCGGAGTAGGAATATAGTTTCTACCTATGTGTTGGCAATGCGCTATGATCTGGTTCTGATGAACTTGCCAATCTTCAAATGCTCTCTGTCTAGCATTTTCGTATTCCTGAGAAGCTATAAACCTTTGCATTTCTTGTCCCCCTCCTACATTACCTTGTTCCTGGTTTCTCTCTACCTGTGGATGTCTACCATTGTATCGTACTGCGGCGTTGTTTCGCCGCTTCAAAACTTTCGCACCATGGTACACATTTAGACCTATAGTGTCGCGGGGTTCCGGCTCTTCTACTAATAATCCCCCCCGACTTATATCCACACCGAGATATTCACCAATCAAAGTAATAAAAATACCACCCCCTATTATGCTATGTGGACGCATCCCTCGAACCATAGCTGATAAATAATAACCCACACAATATGGTATACTTACAGCGCTGTGTGGGTCTCGAATACACATATGGTAAAACAAATCTTGTTCATTTACCTTTTCTTTGTTTTTACCCCTTTGTGTAATCGAATTAGCTAAAAATCTATGTATTACTCTTAATTCGGCTCTATCTATATCCAAATAAGAGTAGTTTCCCCCTTTAAAACGGTGGTGGCTTGTCATTTGACTCCACACACCGTGTGTATCAAAATTCTCATCTATTTTCCTACCGTTTAGTATCAATCCTCTACAATCGGCAGACGCTAATTCCTCAGGCGTATATATACGTAAAGCCTGAGCCATGTCCAGTAAAGACATGTGGCGCATCGAACCGCCTAACAAAAATCTAATAAAAGAACGATCGGTTAAACTAGCTACCCGATCATTCAACTCTATACTACATAACAACTCTTCACACCATACTTTATATACAGGTCTGCGTATGGTGAATAAACATATCCAGTCATTAAAAGAAGAATTACCATACCTCTGTACCAGTAATTCCCTAATTGGCCCGGCCAATTCTACAGCTTCCAAGGGTCCCCATTCTATGACCCTTGGTACCTCAACAACCTTAGAGTGAAGAGTATGCAAACCCCGTTGATATTTTGGATAATCTATCCAAAGTCTGTCAAATCGCAGGTTCGGGTGCAACTGTTCCAAGTGCATATCTGAAAAGGTCATGACTGGATGAGGTACATCCTGCTTGTAGTAGTTATCTACCTCCTGTTGTTCCAAGTTCTCAGCAGGAGCATGGCGGGCTTGGGATGAAGATTCACCCCTTTCAGTCTGCAAAACACATCAAACACAAATTTTGTGCATCCAAATATGCATTAGTGTCAGCAAAATAATAACTTGAAACAATTATGATGACATGTTCAATTCATAACATATTTTATACATATTTTCCTAAAAATAACAATTATATACTTTTACATACGAAAATGTGTACAATGTTTTATCACATTTAAACTCTTAAACATGTCAACAATAATTATTATAATAATTAAACACTTGTTACATGGCATTCAAATCAAACTAGTGCTCATTTTTTTATTTTTGTCAAGTCTACACTTTGTCAAATAAGCATATACGAAAAATGTACATCAAGTTCATAAGCATTTATCTTAAATAACATGCCAAAATAATCACTACTAGCAATGAAACAAGTTTCAAATGGCCTTTATATCAAATTATCCAAGTTCATGAATTTTTAGACTTAAAAAGTCTACTTTAATTCTCAAAAACATGTTTAGGCTCAAAGTTTGGATCATTTAACTACCTAGACATGTTACACTACTTAATTTAGCAACAATTCATGACAAAAATCGGCCATAACCTGTTTATATCAAAAAGCCCCAAATTGCTCAAGAACACAAACCCTAGATTCTAAAGATTTTGAAGTTTTTGGCTTCAAATCATGTTAACAAGCATCAATCTAGGTTATACATGCATAATATACTAACAATTTAACACTAATTACACTAAAAATTAACAAAATTCAAATTATGAAAATATGCTCAAGAACACACTAAAATTCGGATTTAAAGGTGATTTGGGGTGTAATTGTACCTGTTTTCTTGAGTAGTTCCTAGATATCATCCTTCTCAACATGATTGTAGTGAAAAATTTGAAGATTAACGGTGAAAAATTGAGTTTTTGGGATGATTTTTGTGGGTTTTTTCGGGTTTTTTTCGAGTGTTTATGCAGTATGTTTGTGTGTGTTGTGTATACAGATCGTGCAGCTGGTTTTATTTTTTTTCTGTAATTTGGTCCCTCCGCGAGTCGCGGAGGTTTGTACTGCAAACTCCGCGAGTCGCGGAGTTATTTTTTTTTTTTTTTTTTTTTTTTTTTTTTTTTTTTTTTTTTTTTTTTTTTTTAATATAATCTTTAACTTATAAAACAATTAAGAAATTAATTTTAAAATTTTGTTTCCCTTGTTATTTAGGACGAGGTCGTTTCGGATCGATGTCCTAGTCCGTCCCTCGACAAAATTTTAAAATTTGTCTTTTTGTAGCGATTGTTTTAAAAAGCTAAGATTTTTGGGTTTTTTAATGTTTTTGGCATACTTTAAATCAACAAGATTAAAAATATTGATAATAAAAGTTCTCGTCCCTTCCTCGGGTAAAGCAATTTCGGTTCAAAGACCTAGTCTTCAACTTACGACGAATTTTAAAAATCATATTTTTAACTTAATGAGATAAAGTAAATTTTTGTTTTTAAATTCACACAACTTAAATATAAAATTCAAAATTAAAATTAAAAATTCACACCAAACTCAAAATTTAAAATGCATAAAATTAAAAATTAATATTTTAAAAATTAAAAATTCACACCAAACTTAATTTAAAAATTTATATTATAAATTCACACCAAACTCATATTAATTTTTCAAATATTTACAATTTTAAATATATTGTTTTTATAAAGTTTACAATATTAATTTAAGGTTTAAATATTAAGATTAAAAACATAATAAAAAATAAAATTAAAAATCTTTTTGTCTTTTTATCCCACTTTAATCAGTCAAATATTATCAAAAATATGCGCCCCTCTTTTCGGTAAAGTAATTTCGGTTCCAAGACCTAATTTAACTCATGACGAATTTTTGAAATATTTTGGGTTGATTGATTAAAGATATTTATACCTTAAGAATAAACGTTAAATTTCGCAGTGATGTAATAAATTTTTGAACGATATCAATAATTTCGGTCGCCAAACCTAATTTTATTTAATACCAATTTAATACTTTTTAGCGAACAAATTAGCGTTTATTATCAAAAGGTTAAAAATAAAAATAAAAATAAAAACTGTACAGACATACCTGTGAAATAGATTTCTTAGTTATATGATCTATTATATTCATAAGATAGTCGGTTTAATTGGTCTTCCATGGCTGCATATGCGTAACCTCTAGCATTCATTGTCTTTTCTTCTAAACATATGAACGGTCCGTCTCTGCATAAAGTAACAAATTCGGTATTTGAATAGGTTTGATTATTTGAACATTTACCTCCATGTGACCATTTTCCGCATTTGTGACATTTTTCTAGGTGTCGTGCTCTTCTTTTCGCTGCGGATTTTGATTTTCCTTTACCAAATTGTAACTTATTATCTTCGCATCTGGATCCTTTTCTAACTCCGTCCATTCTTTCTCTGATTACTGATACTAATTCACTCGGTAGTATGTCATTATTTCTTTTAGTGATCAAAGCGTGTAGCATTAGACCATGGTTTAGTTCACAGGCAGTCTTCATTACGTAAAAACCTAAAAAAAATAAAAATTCAGAATGGGGGGAGAAGACTAGTTCTTTAGGGTCTGCTAGGGAAAGACCATACGTGTTCCATTTTCGAGAACTACACGAAAACAGACAATCTAACTCTAACAGAAATACATATTATCTTTTAAAGACTTGATTCTCCCCACACTTAGTTAGCTGTGGTGTCGAAATTGTGATTAACTTCGTTGTCGACTTCCATCGGACCATGTATGTAATGTTTAACTCTGTGACCATTAACTTTAAATTCAATCCCATTTGAATTTATTAATTCTATCGTTCCGTATGGGAAAACTCTTTTGACTATAAATGGTCCAGACCATCTTGATTTCAATTTTCCAGGAAATAGCTTGAATCGTGAATTGAAAAGAAGAACTCTGTCTCCTTCTTTAAATTCTTTTGAACTTCTGATTCTTTTATCATGCCATTTCTTCGTTCTTTCTTTATAGATTAACGAATTTTCGTATGCTTCGTGTCTTAATTCTTCTAATTCGTTTAGTTGACTTAATCGTAGACGTCCGGCTTCATGTAAATCAAGATTACATGTCTTCAAAGCCCAAAATGCTTTGTGTTCAATTTCTACTGGAAGATGACATGCTTTTCCATAAACAAGTCTAAAAGGTGTGGTTCCAATTGGAGTTTTGTAGGCTGTTCTAAAAGCCCAGAGTGCATCCTCCAATTTAATGGACCATTCCTTCGGATTTGATCCTACGGTTTTCTCTAGAATACGTTTTAAGGCTCGGTTGGTATTTTCAACTTGTCCACTTGTTTGTGGATGATATGCGGTGGAGATTTTATGAGTTACTCCATATCTTTTAAGAACTTTCTCAAGTTGATTATTACAGAAATGAGTACCCCGATCACTTATTAAAGCTTTCGGTGTTCCAAACCTTGCAAAAAGACGTTTTAAAAAGTTTACTACAACTCGTGCATCGTTAGTTGGGAGAGCTTGTGCTTCCGCCCATTTAGATACATAATCAATGGCTACGAGTATATATAGATTATTATGAGATTTTGGAAATGGACCCATAAAGTCAATACCCCAAATGTCAAATACTTCACATACTTGGATGACATTTTGTGGCATTTCATCACGTTGACTTATCCTTCCGGCCCTTTGACATGCATCACAGGATTTGCAAAGAAGGTGTGCGTCTTTGTAAATTGTAGGCCAATAGAAACCAGCTTCATAAACTTTTCTTGCCGTTAGTTGAGGCCCATAATGCCCTCCTGTTGGTCCTGTGTGACAATGGTTTAATATTTTACTAGCTTCATCTCCAAATACACATCGGCGTATTATTCCATCGGGACAACTTTTAAACAGATGTGGATCTTCCCAGAAATAGTGTTTTATATCACTGAAGAATTTCTTTCGTCTTTGGTACGATAATCCTTTTTCAAGGAATCCACAAACTAAGTAGTTTGCATAGTCTGCAAACCATGGGATTTCTTTATAATCTATCTTCAATAGATATTCATCAGGAAAGTTGTCTTGTATGGCCGATTCATTTAGAACTTCTAATTCGGGATTTTCAAGACGAGAAAGATGATCAGCGGCGAGATTTTCTGCTCCTTTTTTATCTCGGATTTCAATATCAAACTCTTGTAAGAGTAAGATCCAACGGATTAATCTTGGTTTAGCATCTTGTTTTGAAAATAGGTATCTAAGAGCAGAATGGTCGGTATAGACCACCGTTTTTGCTAGAACGAGATATGATCGAAATTTGTCAAAAGCAAAGACAATAGCAAGGAGTTCTTTTTCAGTAGTTGTATAGTTCGTTTGTGCTCCTTGTAATGTCTTACTAGCATAATATATAGGTTGAAATCGTTTTTCAATCCTTTGTCCTAAAACGGCTCCCATTGCAAAATCACTTGCATCGCACATTAGTTCAAATGGTAGATTCCAATTTGGTGTTATCATGATCGGCGCATTAGTGAGTTTTTCTTTAAGTATATTAAAAGATTTGATACATTCATCTGAAAAGATGAATGGCGCATCCTTTTCTAGGAGTTTATTCATAGGAGTGGCAATTTTAGAAAAATCTTTTATAAAACGTCGGTAAAAACCGGCATGCCCTAGAAAACTCCTAACTCCTCTAACATTGGTGGGATGTGGAAGTTTAGCAATTACATCTACTTTAGCTCTATCCACTTCAATTCCTTCTTTTGAAATTTTATGTCCAAGAACGATGCCTTCTTTAACCATGAAATGGCATTTCTCCCAATTAAGTACTAGATTTGATTTTTCGCATCTAATTAGCATTCGTTCCAGATTAACTAGACATGATTTAAATGTATCACCGAAGACTGAAAAGTCATCCATGAATACTTCCATGCATTCTTCTATCATGTCGTGAAAAATCGCCATCATGCACCTTTGAAAGGTTGCAGGGGCGTTACAAAGTCCAAATGGCATGCGTTTGTAAGCAAAAGTACCATAAGGGCACGTGAATGTGGTTTTCTCTTGATCTTCGGGTGCTATTGGAATTTGAAAATATCCGGAAAATCCATCTAGAAAACAATAGTAACTATTTCCGGCTAATCTTTCCAACATTTGATCTATGAAAGGTAAGGGAAAGTGATCTTTTCTGGTGGCGTCATTTAATTTTCTATAATCAATACATACACGCCATCCTGTTACAGTCCTAGTAGGAATAAGCTCATTTTTCTCATTTGTAATGACAGTCATGCCACCCTTCTTAGGCACGCATTGAACTGGGCTTACCCATGGACTATCAGAGATTGGATAAATTAAACCTGCATCTAGCAGTTTAATAATCTCTTTCTTAACTACATCTTGCATATTAGGATTTAGTCTTCGTTGGCGTTGCACATACGTTTTATGACCTTCTTCCATAAGGATTTTATGTGTGCAATACGAAGGACTTATTCCTTTAATATCATGAATTTTCCATGCAATGGCTGGTTTATGAGCTTTCAACACAGAAATGAGTTGTGATTTCTCATTTTCAGTAAGAGAAGACGATATTATTACAGGTAATTCAGATTCACCATGTAAATAAGCGTATTCCAAATGGTTTGGAAGTGGCTTTAACTCTAATTTCGGAGGTTCTTCTATCGATGATTTATATCGATATCTGTCTTCTTCTTTTAGCATTTGAATTTCTTCTGTTGTTGGTTCATATCCATTAGCTATAAGTGTAGCTAACATTTCAGCTTCATCAATTGGTTCATTACTTTCTCCTAAAGAACATTCTCCTGTTCCTTGTAATTCTGGAAATTCTTCTAATAATTCTGCATGTGCATCTATAGTTTTAATATAATAACATGTATCATCTGCAGATTGTGGTTGTTGCATGGCTCTATCCACTGAAAAGGTAACACTCTCATCCTCTATACTTAGGGTCAGTTTCTTACCGAACACGTCTATCATTGCTTTAGCCGTGTTTAAGAATGGTCTTCCTAATATGAGAGGAACTTGAGAATCTTCTTCCATGTCCAAAACAACAAAGTCTACTGGAAATACTAAAGTACCAACTTTAACTAGCATGTTCTCCATTATCCCTCTAGGATATTTTATTGATCTATCGGCTAGTTGTATGCTTATTCTGGTTGGTTTCAATTCTCCAAGGTCTAGTTTAGCGTATAGTGAATACGGCATTAGATTTATACTAGCACCTAAATCTGCTAATGCTTCTATTGAACTAAGACTACCCAGAAAACATGGAATTGTGAAACTTCCTGGATCAGATAGTTTTTCTGGTATCTTATTCAACAGTACTGCTGAACAATTAGCATTCATAGTTACAGCCGAGAGTTCTTCCATTTTCTTTCTATTCGTGATTAGATCTTTCAAGAATTTAGCATATCTTGGCATTCCTGAAATCACATCAATGAAAGGAAGATTTACATTTATCTGTTTAAACATATCCAAGAATTTGGATTGCTCGGCTTCAAGTTTTTCTTTCTTCATTTTACTCGGATAAGGAAGAGGTGGTTGGTATGGTTTAACATAAGGTTTATCCTTAACTGTGTTATCTTCATTAACCTTTTCAACTACCGGTTCTTTTTCCTTATCTTGATCAGGTTGTGGTTCTTGTGGAGTAGGAATAGTTTTATCAGCAGTTATAGGTATTTCAGGTGGTTTAAGTGTTGTACCACTTCTTGTGGTAATAGCTTTAGCTGTTTCATTCCGGGGGTTAGCATTTGTATCACTAGGTAAACTTCCCGGTTTTCTTTCACCTATTAACCTTGCTAGGTTACTTACTTCTTGTTCCAGATTTTGAATAGAAGCTTGTTGATTTCTAAATGCTTGAGCATTTTGTTCATTGGTTTGTTTTTGAGATGTGAAAAACTGCGTTTGAGTTTCAACTAGCTTCGTCATCATATCTTCTAAATTCGGCTTTTTATCATCGGTTTGTTGTGGTGGTTTGTTTTGAAAATTCGGTCTTTGCTGATTATAAGTATTATTGGATACTTGTGGATTGCTAGGACCTTGTTGGTTGTTGTATGGAATATTTCGGTTATAATTCTGGTTTTGATTGTAAATCGGTCTTGGCGGTTGATAATTATTCTGATAATTATTTCCAGGCCTTTGGTTTATGTATGAAATATTCTCTCTTTGTTCCATTGTTAATTCAATATTTAGACAATCTTTTGTCAAATGTGGTCCTCCACACTGCTCACAACTAATTCGTATAGCATGAATATCTTTAGTCATCTTTTCCATTCGTCTCTCGAAAGCATCTATCTTTGCGGAAATGGAATCTAAGTCATGGCTAGAATCGGCTCTAGCTGCTTTAGATGATCTAATGATGTCTTTTTCTTGGTGCCACTCATGTGAGTGGGAAGCAGTATTATCAATAATTTTGTACGCATCAGTTTCGGTTTTCTTCATAATCGAACCACCAGCTGCTATATCTATGTCTTTTCTTGTAGTGATGTCGCATCCTTGGTAAAATATTTGTACTATTTGACAGGTGTCTAAACCATGTTGCGGACATCCTCTTAATAACTTTCCATATCTTGTCCACGCCTCATATAGAGTTTCATTTGGCTTTTGTGTGAACGTAACAATTTCTGCTTGAAGTCTTACGGCTTTAGATGCAGGAAAGAATTGTTTAAGAAATTTGTCAATTAAAACATCCCATGTATCGATCGCCCCTTCAGGTAACGATTCCAACCAATCTTTGGCTTCTCCCTTTAAAGTCCAGGGAAATAACATGAGATATATCTGTTCATCCTCCACTTCTCGGATTTTAAATAGTGTGCAGATCCTATTAAAGGTACGTAGATGTTCATTTGGATCTTCCTTCGGCGCACCACTAAATTGGCATTGATTAGTCACCATGTGTAGAATTTGTCCTTTGATTTCATAATCTGGCGCATTAATGTCTGGATGAGTAATTGCGTGACCTTGGCCAGTGCGTTTAGCTCTCATTCGGTCTTCCATACTTAAAGGTTCCAGATTCTCCATAATTGAATTTGTTGAATCGGTATCACTAGATGATTCTGATTTAATAGTTCGTTCCTCAACAATCTCTGTTTGAATGATTGGTGGTTCCGGAGGAAAGTTTAGTGGTTCAGGATCTATGAACCGTTCCTGAATATTTTCTGGATTCTCAATTGTGAGGTTTGTTTCAAAAACTGGATTATCGGAAATTTGAACTGAAGTACTTGGTCGACTGGATGACGATTCTAAAGAAAAATCAACGGCGGTTATATTTGTTAAACGATGTCTTGATCTAGTTACAGGTGGTGAACGTACAAAAGGTGGTGAACGTCTTGCTCGGTGCATTCACAGAATATCCTATTAGTTTTTAAAAGGAAAGAAAAATTATAATAAGTTATCCAATCAATAGACTTTTCTGATTTTGCCCACGTTTCGAATAGCCAAAAGATGCAGCAGAGGGGCAGGATTCGTTTGGTCTCAATATAATTGAGGACTGTTTGGCTCCAATAACCCGGTCCACGTACAAATCCAACTATTACTACGAACCAGAAAATTTTGATGTCTATCAATTTAACTACTTAAAATAAATTTTCGTAATTTTTAGAAATTTAGATAAGAAGTAGGAAAAAAATTCTAAGTCCTAAAAACTAGAATAGCGAGAAATAAGAGAGAAAAAGAGTTCGTCGCAAAAGGTCGAAAAAGAAAAATGATTGAAAAATAAAAGGTGACGGAAAAATAAAAGAAACTTATAAAAACTTAAAAATACTTAACTAATTTAACCTTATTACTACAACTAACTTAAAATTATAATCGCAAATTGATATTACTAATTGGAATGATAATTGATACATAGTAAAAGGTCTAAAAATATTAAAGCTTACAGGAAAAACTAAATCCCAAATGGAAATAACTTAAAAAGAAACTAAAACTTAAAAAGGCGTCGCAAAATTCTAAAGCACCTAAATCTTAGTCTAAAGAAAAAGCACTTAAGGAATTCTACGGCAAAGCCTAAAAATCTAGGAGTAAAAATAACTATAGCTAAAACTAAGTTTAAAATTAATTATGAGCTAAAAAATACAAAAGTTACGCTACAACGATTAAAAAGGTACAAAATATAAAAATATACAAAAAGTTGTAAAAAGTACAATTTTTATAAAAATATTATTTTTATATTATTTATTTAATAAAACTACAAATAATACAATTTTAATAAAACTAATTAAACAAAATACATAAATATAAAGTAAAAAGTAAAAATAAAACTAAAATTAATAATAATAATAATAATTAAGTAATTAATAATAATAATAATAAATTAAAACCCGTGATTAGGGTTTTGTCCGTGTGTCAGAAACCCTCCGCGAGTCGCGGCAAATAAAGAGTAAAACCCCGCAAGTCGCGGGGTTCAGGAATTCTGTTGACAGGTAGTACTTTTTACGCGTTTTTCTTTTTTTTATTTTTTTTATTTTTATTTTGTTTTCTGTTTTTAATTTAAATAAACGATTTTTAATAAAATTTATATTTTTATAAATTAAAATAAAGATAAAGAAACTTATAAAACTTAAATATTTAACAAAATCCTAAAAATACTTATATTTTTTTGTTTTTCTTTTTATATTTTTGAATGATTAAAACGTAATTTTTACAAAAACGACTTTTAATAAAAGTAAATAAAATTTTTTTTTTTTTTATTAGCGTTGCGCTTCCGGCTTTTAAGAATGGCTCCCCGGCAGCGGCGCCAAAAATACTTGATGTCAAAGCAGGGGGGTATAAAATACTATTAAATTTTAGCAGAAAATACTATTAAATACGATACAATTTTACACAAGATATTTATTTATTTATAGAATGGATATACTTAAACCTTGCTACAACACTTATAGGCAGTGTACCTAATCGTACAGTAGTGTAGTTTTTAGTAAGTCCGGTTCGTTCCACAGGGAGATCTTTAAGCAAAGCTCAACGCTATATTAGTTTACTTTTATTAAAATTACAAATATATATATAAGTAATATTATTATTATAAAGGGGGGGTTTTTACCGTTTAATGACCGGTTTGTCGATTTTAAAACTTTAGTCGCAGTTAAAACCTAATGTAAAATATAAAATAAATACAAGACTTTAAATTAAAGCGTAAAGTAAATAACGATAATGAAATTGCGGATAATTAAAAATGCGATAAAATAAAATAACAATAAATAAAAGTGCGATAATTAGAAGTGCAATTAAATATAAAATAAAGGAAATTAAATATGAAATAAAAGAATTATGCTTATTTAAACTTCCGTAATCATGATGTTTGACGTGTTGATTTTAGTTTTATGCCCTTGGGTTAATTGTCCTTTGTCCTGGATTATTCAATATGTCCGTCTGGTTTTTGTCCATAACAGTCCATCAGTCATAAATATAAATTGCAAGTGTCCTTGTCAAATTATTATTATACCCGAAGATAAATATTCCAACTAATTGGGGATTCGAATTGTAACAAGGTTTTAATACTTTGTTTAATGAATACACCAGGTTATCGACTGCGTGTAAACCAAGGTTTTACTACTTTGTTAACAATTACACCAATTACCCTTGAATGTAATTTCACCCCTGTTTTAATTATTCTAGTGGCTATTAATCCATTCCCGTGTCCGGTTAAATGAACGATTATTCGTACATATAAATACCCCGCCCATCGTGTCCGATCGAGTGTATGTGGTAATTTATAGGGACGCCCAATTGTAAATCTTTATATTAACATTAACAAACTTTCATTTAGTTAAACAAATATAAAGCCCATTAATAGCCCATAGTCTAGTTTCCACAAGTGTCGTTCTTTTGTCCAAACCTCAATTATGGTACAAAGCCCAATTACCCAATTTTAGTAATTAGCCCAACATCATGATTACTTCGTTTTAAATAAGCATAATAATAACTTAGCTACGAGACATTAATATAAAAAGGTTGAACATAACTTACAATGATTAAAAATAGCGTAGCGTTACACGGACAGAATTTCGACTTACACCCTTACAACATTCGCTAACATAACCTTATTATTAGAATTATAATTAAAATTAAAATATAAATTATAAATATAAATATATTACTTCGTATGAAGAGAAGAGAAAAAAAGATGATTTTTTGATCAGAATTCGGGTTGATTTTATAGCCAGATTTGATTTTTGGGGCTCCGCGACTCGCGGCAAAAAGCCCTTCAAACTCCGCGAGTCGCGGAGAGGTATTTTCATTTCTGGCCCTTGGAGTTTCTGGCTGCCGACGGTTTTAATAATATATATATATAATATATATATAATTAATATAATTAATTATATATTATATTATATTTATATACATAGTTAACTTGTAATTTTTAGTCCGTTGCGTCGAGCGTTAAGAGTTGACTCTGGTCCCGGTTCCGGTTTTTTGAACGTCCTTGCGTACAATTTAATATCTTGTACTTTGCGTTTTGAATCTTGTACTCTTGTGATTTCGAGACGTTTCTTATTAATAATTGGAACCTTTTTGATTGTCTTTTGTTCTTTTGAGCTTTTTGGTCGTTTGCGTCTTCAAATCGTCGAATCTGTCTTTTGTCTTCACCTTTTATTATTTAAACGAATATCTCTTGTAAATAGAACAATTGCAACTAAAAGCTTGTCTTTCTTGAGGAATAATGCTATGAAATATATGTTCGTTTTTAGCATTATCAGTTTGATATTGAAATCCGAGATAAAAAAGGAGCAGAAAATCTCGCCGCTGATCATCTTTCTCGTCTTGAAAATCCCGAATTAGAAGTTCTAAATGAATCGGCCATACAAGACAACTTTCCTGATGAATATCTATTGAAGATAGATTATAAAGAAATCCCATGGTTTGCGGACTATGCAAACTACTTAGTTTGTGGATTCCTTGAAAAAGGATTATCGTACCAAAGACGAAAGAAATTCTTCAGTGATATAAAACACTATTTCTGGGAAGATCCACATCTGTTTAAAAGTTGTCCCGATGGAATAATACGCCGATGTGTATTTGGAGATGAAGCGAGTAAAATTTTAAACCATTGTCACACAGGACCAACAGGAGGGCATTATGGGCCTCAACTAACAGCAAGAAAAGTTTATGAAGCTGGATTCTATTGGCCTACAATTTACAAAGACGCACACCTTCTTTGCAAATCCTGTAATGCATGTCAAAGGGCCGGAAAAATAAGTCAACGTGATGAAATGCCACAAAATGTCATCCAAGTATGTGAAGTATTTGACATTTGGGGTATTGACTTTATGGGTCCATTTCCAAAATCTCATAATAATCTATATATACTCGTAGCCATTGATTATGTATCTAAATGGGCGGAAGCACAAGCTCTCCCAACTAACGATGCACGAGTTGTAGTAAACTTTTTAAAACGTCTTTTTGCAAGGTTTGGAACACCGAAAGCTTTAATAAGTGATCGGGGTACTCATTTCTGTAATAATCAACTTGAGAAAGTTCTTAAAAGATATGGAGTAACTCATAAAATCTCCACCGCATATCATCCACAAACAAGTGGACAAGTTGAAAATACAAACCGAGCTTTAAAACGTATTCTAGAGAAAACCGTAGGATCAAATCCGAAGGAATGGTCCATTAAATTGGAGGATGCACTCTGGGCTTTTAGAACAGCCTACAAAACTCCAATTGGAACCACACCTTTTAGACTTGTTTATGGAAAAGCATGTCATCTTCCAGTAGAAATTGAACACAAAGCATTTTGGGCTTTGAAGACATGTAATCTTGATTTACATGAAGCCGGACGTCTACGATTAAGTCAACTAAACGAATTAGAAGAATTAAGACATGAAGCATACGAGAATTCGTTAATCTATAAAGAAAGAACGAAGAAATGGCATGATAAAAGAATCAGAAGATCAAAAGAATTCAAAGAAGGAGACAGAGTTCTTCTTTTCAATTCACGATTCAAGCTATTTCCTGGAAAATTGAAATCAAGATGGTCTGGACCATTCATAGTCAAAAGAGTTTTCCCATACGGAACGATAGAATTAATAAATTCAAATGGGATTGAATTTAAAGTTAATGGTCACAGAGTTAAACATTACATACAGGGTCCGATGGAAGTCGACAACGAAGTTAATCACAATTTCGACACCACAGCTAACTAAGTGTGGGGAGAATCAAGTCTTTAAAAGATAATATGTATTTCTGTTAGAGTTAGATTGTCTGTTTTCGTGTAGTTCTCGAAAATGGAACACGTATGGTCTTTCCCTAGCAGACCCTAAAGAACTAGTCTTCTCCCCCCATTCTGAATTTTTATTTTTTTAGGTTTTTACGAAATGAAGACTGCCTGTGAACTAAACCATGGTCTAATGCTACACGCTTTGATCACTAAAAGAAATAATGACATACTCCCGAGTGAATTAGTATCAGTAATCAGAGAAAGAATGGACGGAGTTAGAAAAGGATCCAGATGCGAAGATAATAAGTTACAATTTGGTAAAGGAAAATCAAAATCCGCAGCGAAAAGAAGAGCACGACACCTAGAAAAATGTCACAAATGCGGAAAATGGTCACATGGAGGTAAATGTTCAAATAATCAAACCTATTCAAATACCGAATTTGTTACTTTATGCAGAGACGGACCGTTCATATGTTTAGAAGAAAAGACAATGAATGCTCGAGGTTACGCCTATGCAGCCATGGAAGACCAATTAAACCGACTATCTTATGAATATAATAGATCATATAACTAAGAAATCTATTTCACAGGTATGTCTGTACAGTTTTTATTTTATTTTTAACCTTTTGATAATAAACGCTAATTTGTTCGCTAAAAAGTATTAAATTGGTATTAAATAAAATTAGGTTTGGCGACCGAAATTATTGATATCGTTCAAAAATTTATTACATCACTGCGAAATTTAACGTTTATTCTTAAGGTATAAATATCTTTAATCAATCAACCCAAAATATTTCAAAAATTCGTCATGAGTTAAATTAGGTCTTGGAACCGAAATTACTTTACCGAAAAGAGGGGCGCATATTTTTGATAATATTTGATTGATTAAAGTGGGATAAAAAGAAAAAAAAGATTTTTAATTTTATTTTTACCATGTTTTTAATCTTAATATTTAAATCTTAAATTAATATTGTAAACTTTGTAAAAACAATATATTTAAAATTGTAAATATTTGAAAAATTAAATTAAGTTTGGTGTGAATTTATAATATGAATTTTTAAATTAAGTTTGGTGTGAATTTTTAATTTTTAAAATATGAATTTTAATTTTATGCATTTCAAATTTTAAGTTTGGTGTGAATTTTTAATTTTTAATTTTTTAATTTTGAATTTATTATTTAAGTTGTGTGAATTTAAAAACAAAAAAATTTACTTTATCTCATTAAGTTAAAAATATGATTTTTAAAATTCGTCGTAAGTTGAAGACTAGGTCTTTGAACCGAAATTGCTTTACCCGAGGGAGGGACGAGAACTTTTATTATCATTATTTTTAATCTTATTGATTTAAAGTATGCCAAAAACATTAAAAAACCCAAAAATCTTAACTTTTAAAACAATCGCTACAAAAAGACAAATTTTAAAATTTTGTCGAGGGACGGACTAGGACATCGATCCGAAACGACCTCGTCCTAAATAACAAGGGAAACAAAATTTTAAAATTAATTTCTTAATTGTTTTATAAGTTAAAGATTATAAAAAATAAAAAAAAAAAAAAAAAAAAAAAAAAAAAAAAAAAAAAAAGTAACTCCGCGACTCGCGGAGTTTTGAGTGAAAACCTCCGCGACTCGCGGAGGGACCAAATTACAGAAAAAAAAAATAAAACTAGCTGCTCGAACTGATCACTCTCACACACACATAAACACCCAAATACAGCTCGAACAGAACCCGAAAACCCACGAAAATCACCCCCAAAAATCTCAATTTTTAACCGTTAATCACCAAATTTTTTGCTAAAATCATGTTGAGAAGGATGATATCTAGGAACTACTCAAGAAAACAGGTACAATTACACCCCAAATCACCTTTAAATCCGAATTTTAGTGTGTTCTTGAGCATATTTTCATAATTTGAATTTTGTTAATTTTTAGTGTAATTAGTGTTAAATTGTTAGTATATTATGCATGTATAACCTAGATTGATGCTTGTTAACATGATTTGAAGCCAAAAACTTCAAAATCTTTAGAATCTAGGGTTTGTGTTCTTGAGCAATTTGGGGCTTTTTGATATAAACAGGTTATGGCCGATTTTTGTCATGAATTGTTACTAAATTGAGTAGTGTAACATGTCTAGGTAGTTAAAAGATCCAAACTTTGAGCCTAAACATGATTTTGAGAATTAAAGTGGACTTTTTCAAGTCCAAAATTCATGAACTTGATTTTTGAAAGATAATGCCATTTGAGACTTGTTTATTTGCTAGTAATGATTATTTTGACATGTTATTTGAGTTGAATGCTTATGAACTTGGCGAAAATTTTCGTATATGCTTATTTGAAAAAGTGTAGATTTGATAAAAATGTGGAAATAAGCTTAAGTTTGATATAAATTGATAATGTCATTGTAATTATTTTAATTGATGATTTTGCTGACACTAATGCATATTTGGATGCACAAAATTTGTGTTTGATGTGTTTTGCAGAATGAAAGGGGTGAATCTTCATCCCAAGCCCGTCATGCTCCTGCTGAGAACTTGGAACAACAGGAGGTAGATAACTACTACAAGCAGGATGTACCTCATCCAGTCATGACCTTCTCAGATATGCACTTGGAACAGTTGCACCCGAACCTGCGATTTGACAGACTTTGGATAGATTATCCAAAATATCAACGGGGTTTGCATACTCTTCACTCTAAGGTTGTTGAGGTACCAAGGGTCATAGAATGGGGACCCTTGGAAGCTGTAGAATTGGCCGGGCCAATTAGGGAATTACTGGTACAGAGGTATGGTAATTCTTCTTTTAATGACTGGATATGTTTATTCACCATACGCAGACCTGTATATAAAGTATGGTGTGAAGAGTTGTTATGTAGTATAGAGTTGAATGATCGGGTAGCCAGTTTAACCGATCGTTCTTTTATTAGATTTTTGTTAGGCGGTTCGATGCGCCACATGTCTTTACTGGACATGGCTCAGGCTTTACGTATATATACGCCTGAGGAATTACCGTCTGCCGATTGTAGAGGATTGATACTAAACGGTAGGAAAATAGATGAAAATTTTGATACACACGGTGTGTGGAGTCAAATGACAAGCCACCACCGTTTTAAAGGGGGAAACTACTCTTATTTGGATATAGATAGAGCCGAATTAAGAGTAATACATAGGTTTTTAGCTAACTCGATTACACAAAGGGGTAAAAACAAAGAAAAGGTAAATGAACAAGATTTGTTTTACCATATGTGTATTCGAGACCCACACAGCGCTGTAAGTATACCATATTGTGTGGGTTATTATTTATCAGCTATGGTTCGAGGGATGCGTCCACATAGCATAATAGGAGGTGGTATTTTTATTACTTTGATTGGTGAATATCTCGGTGTGGATATAAGTCGGGGGGGATTATTAGTAGAAGAGCCGGAACCCCGCGACACTATAGGTTTAAATGTGTACCATGGTGCGAAAGTTTTGAAGCGGCGAAACAACGCCGCAGTACGATACAATGGTAGACATCCACAGGTAGAGAGAAACCAGGAACAAGGTAATGTAGGAGGGGGGAACCAGATGCAAGAAATGCAAAGGTTTATAGCTTCTCAGGAATACGAAAATGCTAGACAGAGAGCATTTGAAGATTGGCAAGTTCATCAGAACCAGATCATAGCGCATTGCCAACACATAGGTAGAAACTATATTCCTACACCGAAACCCGTCTTCCCTCCTTGGTCGATAGAGATGCAGCCACCATATCCTACGTATGACCCTGCCGAGGCATTCTATAGCACTTATGGTTATGCGTGGAACCCCTATTGGTACCAATATCATCCTTAGTTTACTTATTTTTTATTTTTATTATTTTGTAATTTGTAATTATTGATACATTTAATATTTTTGTTTATATTGTAATCATTTTTATATTTATCTAACTTTTATTCTTAGATTTTAATAATTTTTGAATGTGGGGTAATATACCAAACTTCAAAAATATGTATATATGTTTGCAGTTTATCTTATGTACACAACAGGGTAAAACAACGCATTTTCAAAGACTGGCATTAAGTTCAGCAAAAGCAAGTAATTTTGACGACAATGATGCAAAATATATGTGAAATAACAACAAGACGGAATGAACAAATGACGTGCACCATTTATCATTCAGGAAACAAACGCCAATATATTTGGAAACTTTGGTAAAAATTTAATCATTTTCACACAAATCACCCTCAATAATTTAAATTGTTACTGATTTCTTGCAAATGAGGGCATTGCAAGATCTTAAGTGTGGGAAGGGATTAAATTCTTTCGGATTTTAAAACTTGGTTACCATTAAAAATACTAGTAAAGCAGTAGTTGTATTAGAATCTAGTGCTCTCTGATAAAAAGAACAGCCCTAGTCTTATATACTGACTACCCAATTCTAGTAAAATTTTTCGAAATTTTCAATTAAATGAATTAAAATCATGTTTATACATATTTATGAACGATAAAACTAGGTTTTAACACCGAAATTATTGTTACCTCGGAAAGGACATAAATTGAGAAACAAACTAAAATGTTAAAATTCATTTAAAATGAAATAGAGGACGATAAAAAGAAAAATAAAAAGCCAAGTGTGGGAAAATTTACCAAGTTATTTTTAACATATGCCACATATATTTGTAACAAATAACTGAAAATACTTTTGCTTTGGACTAAACTAAACTGTTTTACCCGATGAAAGAAAAGAAGAGATGGATCTACACGATGAATCAATTCCATCATTAAAAGGAAGTAAAGTCTTCCGAAAAAGACACGCGCTTCTTGATTTAGGTCATGAAGTTGTCGTCCAGACCAGCTGTAGGTTGACGAAAAATCTAGAAAAGTCATCACTAAAATCAGCAGGAAATCCACGGACCTCAGCATTAAACAGGGTCGCCAAGTGGTCAGATTTATCCTAACCATGAGAAGGATTTATCTCGTACAATGGGGAGGCACCGTGCAAATTAGCTGGATAAGACTAATGAATCAGATCCCCAGAAAGGATAATCTCCTTAAAGATTAAAAATCAGCTTTTAAAGACTGATATTACTCAATCCTAGAGATTGACCTTAAAGATTGAGAATTACAAACTCATGGAATTCAATGATATCTAAACTCGAGCTTGAACGAGAAAATATTTTGATCAAAATTATAAACCGATTTGTTTTCTGAAAACCCTATTTTCAATGCGTTCATTACCATTGAACGTAAAATCCTAGAAATTCACCTAGAATTCATTAGGTCACCTGAACCAAATCGGGTGTCAACCGTAAGAACGGTGGTTGCATAGCATGGTCAAAGACAGGACCTTGTGCCAGACCGAAAAATTATAAGGGTGAGCTTTACTATTGCTCCTACCAAGGATAGTAATTGCGTCCGACACGTTATAGACCATAATCAAAAGCATGTCACGGGACATTGCCTTAAACAGTTGCTTGTTCAACGCTTTCCTTTACAACCGGACGGTAGTTTGCCGAAAGGTAATATACGGAACAAGTAAACTGGACGTGTTGCTTTCCAAATACAAGGTTAGCAAGTAGGTGACACAAAACCGCAAGTTTTGAGCTAAAATTTTCAAATCTGAAACCCACACAACCCACAAAAATATTTTGCAAACACCGGTAAAGGGTTATTCCGGAAAACTTATCTAGGGTAAAAACTAGATTTAATTTTCAAAAGATCAAATGTTTTCATAAAGATCCAATTTCCTTAATGGATCTAAATTTTTATAGTCATGTGGGACTGTAAACCATATCGTTACTACCATTGTTTATACCGCCGTATAGAAATCACTGATGTACAAAGTGTGAAGAATAAAGAAGTGATTCTAGTATTTCAAGACAATATTGCTTGAGGACAAGCAACGCTCAAGTGTGGGAATATTTGATAATGCTAAAAACGAACATATATTTCATGGCATTATTCCTCAAGAAAGACAAGCTTTTAGTTGCAATTGTTCTATTTACAAGTGATATTCGTTTAAATAAAAAAAAGGTGAAGACAAAAGACAGATTCGACGATTTGAAGACGCAAACGACCAAAAAGCTCAAAAGAACAAAAGACAATCAAAAAGGTTCCAATTATTGATAAGAAACGTCTCGAAATCACAAGAGTACAAGATTCAAAACGCAAAGTACAAGATATTAAATTGTACGCGAGGACGTTCGAAAATCCGGAACCGGGACCAGAGTCAACTCTTAACGCTCGACGCAACGGACTAAAAATTACAAGTTAACTATATATATAAATATAATATAATATATAATTAATTATATTAATTATATATATATTATATATATATATTAAAAACTGTCGGCAGCCAGAAACTCCAAGGGAGTAAAATGAAAATACCTCTCCGCGACTCGCGGAGTTTGAAGGCCTTTTTGCCGCGAGTCGCGGAGCCCCAAAAATCAAATCTGGCTATAAAATCAACCCGAATTCTGATCAAAAAGATACCATATATCTTTTTTTTCTCTTCCTCTTCAACGTAATATATTTATATTTATAATTTATATTTTAATTTTAATTATAATTCTAATAATAAGGGTATGTTAGCGAATGTTGTAAGGGTGTAAGTCGAAATTCTGTCCGTGTAACGCTACGCTATTTTTAATCATTGTAAGTTATGTTCAACCTTTTTATATTAATGTCTCGTAGCTAAGTTATTATTATGCTTGTTTAAAACGAAGTAATCATGATGTTGGGCTAATTACTAAAATTGGGTAATTGGGCTTTGTACCATAATTGGGGTTTGGACAAAAGAACGACACTTGTGGAAACTAGGCTATGGGCTATTAATGGGCTTTATATTTGTTTAACTAAATGAAAGTTTGTTAATGTTAATATAAAGATTTACAATTGGGCGTCCCTATAAATTACCATATACACTCGATCGGACACGATGGGCGGGGTATTTATATGTACGAATAATCGTTCATTTAACCGGACACGGGAATGGATTAATAGCCACTAGAATAATTAAAACAGGGGTGAAATTACATTCAAGGGTAATTGGTGTAATTGTTAACAAAGTAGTAAAACCTTGGTTTACACGCAGTCGATAACCTGGTGTATTCATTAAACAAAGTATTAAAACCTTGTTACAATTCGAATCCCCAATTAGTTGGAATATTTATCTTCGGGTATAATAATAATTTGACAAGGACACTTGCAATTTATATTTATGACTGATGGACTGTTATGGACAAAAACCAGACGGACATATTGAATAATCCAGGACAAAGGACAATTAACCCATGGGCATAAAACTAAAATCAACACGTCAAACATCATGATTACGGAAGTTTAAATAAGCATAATTCTTTTATTTCATATTTAATTTCCTTTATTTTATATTTAATTGCACTTCTAATTATCGCACTTTTATTTATTGTTATTTTATTTAATCGCACTTTTAATTATCGTACTTTTAATTATCGCAATTTAATTTTATCGCATTTTTATTATTCGCAATTTCATTATCGTTATTTACTTTATGCTTTAATATAAAGTCTTGTATTTATATTTTTCATTAGGTTTTAACTGCGACTAAAGTTTTAAAATCGACAAACCGGTCATTAAACGGTAAAAACCCCCCTTTATAATAATAATTTTATTTATATATATATATTTGTATTTTTATAAAAGTAAACTAATATAGCGTTGAGCTTTGCTTAAAGATTTCCCTGTGGAACGAACCGGACTTACTAAAAACTACACTACTGTACGATTAGGTACACTGCCTATAAGTGTTGTAGCAAGGTTTAAGTATATCCATTCTATAAATAAATAAATATCTTGTGTAAAATTGTATCGTATTTAATAGTATTTCCTGCTAAAATTATAAACTATTTTATATACACCTCGTTCGACATCAGCTGCTACAGTACAGGCCGAATTAATATTTTTTTTTTTCTGTTTTTGCTGTAAATTATAAAATATATTTATTAATTAAATAAAACTTATATTTTTATAAAATAAAAAAATAGAAATAAAGAAACTTTATAAAACTTAAATATTTACCAAACTCTAAAAAATAATATTTATATTTTTGTTTTTCTTTTTTATATTTTCGAATATTTAAAACGTATTTTTATAAAAACGAATTTTAATAAAAGTAAACTAAAAATCTTTTTTTTTTTTTTATATTAGCGTTGCGCTTCCGGCTTTTAAGAGTTTCCCCGACAGCGGCTCCAAAAATAACTTGATGTTTCGCGAGGTGTATATAAAATACTATTAAATTTTACGAGAAAATACTATTAAATACGATACAATTTTACACAAGATATTTATTTATTTAGAGAATGAATATACTTAAACCTTGCTACAACACTTATAGGCAGTGTACCTAATCGTACAGTAGTGTAGTTTTTAGTAAGTCCGATTCGTTCCACAGGGAAATCTTTAAACAAAGCTTAACGCTATATTAGTTTACTTTTATAAAAATACAAATATATATATATATAAGTAATATTATTATTATAAAGGGGGGTTTTTACCGTTTAATGACCGGTTTGTCGATTTTAAAACTTTAGTCGCAGTTAAAACCAAATGTAAAATAATAAATAAATACAAGACTTAATTTAAAGCGTAAAGTAAATAGCGATAATGAAATTGTGAATAATAAAAGTGCGATAAAATAAACTTGCGATAATTAAAAAGTACGATAATTAAAAGTGCAATTAAATACAATAACAATAAATAAAAATGCGATAATTAGAAGTGCAATTAAATATAAAATAAAGGAAATTAAATATGAAATAAAAGAATTATGCTTATTTAAACTTCCGTAATCATGATGTTTGACGTGTTGATTTTAGTTTTATGCCCATGGGTTAATTGTCCTTTGTCCTGGATTATTTAATATGTCCATACGGATTTGTCCATAATAGTCCATCAGTCATAAATATAAAGAGCGAAAGCCTTCGTCAAATTATTCTTATTCCCGAAGTCAAATATTCCAACTAATTGGGGATTCGAATTGTAACAAGGTTTTAATACTTTGTTTAATGAATACACCAGGTTATCGACTGCGTGTAAACCAAGTTTTTACTACTTTGTTAACAATTACACCAATTACCCTTAAATGTAATTCACCCCTGTTTCAACAAGTCTATTAACTATTAATCCAGTTCCGTATCCGGTAAAATGAATAATTATTGGTATTTATAGATATCCCGCCCACCGTACCCAGTCAAGCGTATGTGGTTATATATAAATACGTCGAATTATAAGTTTGTATATTAAATTAACAAGGTATTGTTTAGTTAATATAAAACCCATTAATAGCCCATAGTCTAATTTCCACAAGTGTCGTTCTTTTGTCCAAACCCCAATTATGGTACAAAGCCCAATTACCCAATTTTAGTAATTAGCCCAACATCATGATTACTTTGAATTAAATAAGCATAATAATAACTTAGCTACGAGACATTAATGTAAAAAGGTTGAACATAACTTACAATGATTAAAAATAGCGTAGCGTTACACGGACAGAATTTCGACTTACACCCTTACAACATTCGCTAACATACCCTTATTATTAAAATTAAAATTAAAATATAAATTATATATATATTTACGTATATATTGAGAGAGAGATAGGATATATGATTTTTGTGGTGCACCAAAGCTCGATTTTTATAGGCATGTGGGCTGGAACTGGGGCTCATGGGATCGCATGGATTTATGCCTTCCAGGCCATGCGATCGCATGGCCAGCTGGGGAGGCTCATATTTGGTTGTTTTCTTCTGCCGACGGTTTTATAAATAAATATAATATATTAAATAATTATAAGAATTATTTAAATATTATATTATATTTATGTGCATAGTTGATTTGTAATTTTTAGTCCGTTGCGTCGAGCGTTGAGAGTTGACTCTGGTCCCGATTCCGGATTTTCGAACGTCCTTGCGTACAATTTAATATCTTGTACTTTGCGTTTTGAATCTTGTACTCTTGTAATTTCGAGACGTTTCTTATCAATAATTGGAACTTCTTTAATTGTATTTTGTACTTTTGAGCTTTTTGGTCGTTTGCGTCTTCAATTTGTCGAATCTGTCTTTTGTCTTCACCTTTTATTATTTAAACGAATATCACTTGTAAATAGAACAATTGCAACTAAAAGCTTGTCTTTCTTGAGGAATAATGCTATGAAATATATGTTCGTTTTTAGCATTATCAACGATACCTCATATGTGGGTTTAAAGTTCGTTGTTGACGATACCACATTAATATAAAGGTATGGAATTTAAGTTCGATGTTGACGATGCCATACGACTATGGTAGTGACGTTGGATGAGAGTTTAAAGTTCGTTGTTGACGATACCTCATATGTGGGTTTAAAGTTCGATGTTGACGATACCACATTAATATAGGCGAATGGGTTTTAAGTTCGATGTTAACGATACCATTCGTTGGGCTAGCCTTAAGATCTTGAGTACTATGGATGTTGTGAACATCAATGTTATATATTCGTGTTGTAGCATATTGTATTGTTGTGTTATATGCTATTGTTATACTAGCGTTGTTTTCGGGGTTTTAGCGTTATACATTTTAAAGGTATGCTAATTATGTAGCTAGTATGTATGCGAATTTGGTGTAAGTGTTTGCAAGTAAGTAAGTTTTATATGTATATGTATAATTATTGCATTCACTAAGCTTTAGCTTACCCTCTCGTTGTTTACCATTTTTAGGCTCCAGCGTGGACAAAGGCAAAGGTATTCGGTTGGATTAGTGGTCTCCCACTTATTTCGATAGGGGATGCTTTTTGGTTAGCTTTTGGAAGTTCGGCCAAGATTTGGGTAGTTTAACCCCAAACACCATGCTCTAGTGTCGTTTGGAAATTAAACTTGTATTGGTCGAAACTTGTATTTTTGATCGAAACGCGTAAGACGGGTCGATGTGGGCCCGATGTTGTAAAATTTGTTTTGATGATGGAAACCTCTTATTCTCGAAACTTGTATTTTTGATCGAAACGCGTAAGACGGGTCGAAGTGTTGATGTTTCGTCTAACTCGTGGTGTATTATTCTCGTCCTGAATTAATCCAGTGACGGATGGTCGTGTGCGGATCAATTGATGGGAAGGTGGTGATCCTAAGTGATTATTTTGGGGTTACCGAAAATTCTTCGTTGAAGGAATGACCCAGTTGTGGAGCCGGAGGAAGTTGGTTCTTGATTCGTAGAACGTTCGTGATTGACCGGTTGGGTGATGTGTTTATGAACTGACGAAGTATGGAGTTTTAAGGAAGCATGAATCCTTCTCAATTTGGATTAATGCAAGTCATAGTTCACGACGTAGTGGATTTAGTAGATCGCGTTGGGTGACGTAGTTATTGATGTAGCTTGTTGCAAGTTGTAGCCGAGAGGACTTGAAGAGATACGTGGTGTTTTTCGTATTTTCCTAAGCAGGAATTCTGGACTTCGAGAGTATGAGATATCGCTTGTTGCGGTGGTGCACGCTAGTGATTATTAGCGTGTGGTGAGATCTTCGAATTTGCAGAAAATGTTATGGATGTCGGCTTGGTTGTGCTTTGTAGGATCGTGAGGCGTGACAACGATGATTGTCGATGAATTGTTCTACTTTTAGGACGATTATGAAGCACGGCTGTTGTAATATGATGTGTTAGTGTACGAAGTGAGATTTCAAATGAGTGATTACTACATGTGTGACTCCGCTTGGAAGCGAGAATGTTCGAGGGAGATGTGCTTAACTTCTAGTGTAGGTGCGGATCACGAGGACGTGATCCAATTTAAGTGGGAGAGAGTTGTAAGATCCTGAAATTTTATGCATTAGAAAGTGTTCCTGAAAGTGTCAGTAAATGTGTGCATCAGAAAGCGCCACTAAAAGTCTACCTAACACTTATGCATTTTCAGAATTTACATCAGAATCAGACTCAGACAATTTTAGTCCCTGAAAGAAGTTGCTGTTCAGTTTCAATCTCAGTTCAGTGGGACGCCGTCCAGTTTTTGGGACGCCGTCCACCAATGAAAGATGGGACGCCGTCCAACCATTTTGGACGCCGTCCAAATGGTCTGACGGGCCAGCTGTTGGAATTTTAATAAATTAAAAGGGGTATTTGTGTCTTTTCACATGTAGACAGATTTGTAGCCTTAATATCAGTTTTATCCTATTTTGGATCATTATGACATCCACACATCTCTCTCATCTTATCTTAGAGAGAGAATGAGATTTTAGAGAGTGAGAGCTTGGTTCGAGGAAGAAGATGTGTGAATCGGGTCAAGTCGCGAGAGTTAAAGTTGTTCCCTTCGTTCTCGGCTACATTTTGATTGTTATGGTAAATTTTAAATCCGAATTTCATTGTTAAGATTCATGTTTGAGTTAGGGTTTGTGTTAGTTAGAGTTATAAATCCATTTATTGTGAAATTTGGGGGTTTTTGGGTAAGATTCATGTAAGTAAGCCTAATTGGGTGATTAGGGTTTCGATTGATGAAATCGTAAGTTTGGATCTTGCATGTGTTGGTTAAACCTTAGAACACTTGTGTACTAGTGATTTTGGTTTGTGTTGACTTGATTTTGGGGTGTAAACCCTAATATGGGTCAAAATGGGTTTTGTGTTGAAATGGGTCAAGTGTTATTGAATTTTGGTGTCAAATGATGATTTTGAGATACAATCACTAGTTGTTAGTAATTTTAGGTACTTTGGGTGTAATTTGACAAGTCAAAGTGATTTAAACCTAATTTGGTCAATGAAAGTCAAACATTGGTGTTAAGTGTTAAATTGGTGATTTTATGACATAATCACTAGTAATGGTACTTATGGGTCGAACTTGACTTGTTTTAGTGGTTAAGTGCAATTTGGGTCGAGTTGCACTTATGGGTTGGTTTTGTATGATCAAGTACATTAAGTGTTATTGTGTACTTGTTTGAATGGGTCGGAATTACCACCCGTATTAGTAGTTGGTGAAGTCCACCTTAGGTGTCTAAATGGGCGGATTGTGGAAGTAAGTATAAACCCTTGATTAAAGGTGTTGGCGTCGAATTCTCTTGTAGAGAATGTATGTTGATTGTTTGTATACCTATATGCGTATTATAGGTAAAAGCTTGCTCGGTTGCGTTTGGTGGAGATTTCACGCATGGTTTGTATTGCTCGATTTCGAGGTGAGTGGAATAATTATGCGTGTACGTATATAATGTATTTATTTGTGTAGTATGAATGTGGTATTGTCGTGGTGTTCAAGACACCACATTCTACGTAACGAGTGGAATTGTCGCGGTGTTCAAGACACCACTCGTTTGGTTTGATTGACATGTGGAATTGTCGCGGTGTTCAAGACACCACATTGTCATGGGAGTGGAATTGTCGCGGTGTTCAAGATACCACTCATTTGATTTGATTAACATGTGGAATTGTCGCGGTGTTCAAGACACCACATTGACATGGGAGTGGAATTGTCGCGGTGTTCAAGACACCACTCATTGTTTTGATTGACATGTGGAATCATCGCGGTGTTCAAGACGCCACATTGTCATGGGGGTGAGTTAGTCGCGGTGTTCAAGACATCACCCGGGGATTAGTGATTACGCGGTGTTTAAGTAACACTAATGGATGTTATGAACTCCGACGGTCTTTTACGAACACCGTTCCCTAGTACGATTGGTTAACCATGGTTGTGTGAATTTTGTATTAGCATATTTAATTATGAACTATATGCTATTGGTGTTGCTAGCTTATTGTGAATTGCGGATATTAGTTTTATGCATGATGTTTGCACGGTTGTCGAATTGCTAGCTTGTATGCGGTATTGTGTAAGTGATTGCAAGTAAGTAGGTTATATGTGTATATGTATAACTATTGCATTCACTAAGCGTTAGCTTACCCCTCTCGTTGTTTACCTTTTTACAGGTATCGTGTTATGAAGCTAGCTAGTTGTTAGACTAGTTGCGTAGGAGCGCTTGGGCTCGATGGGGTAGCTTTTGGTTATGCGGATGCGGATTGGGGATTTGGTAGTCCCCGGGATTATGCTCTTGGTATCGGGTTGGGTTATAGAGTCCTAACTCGTCTAAATGTAAATTGGGATTGAAACTTGTATTTTGTACGAAAGTCGTAAAACGGCCGATGTGGGCCCGGAGTCATAAAACTCGTTTTATTATTGGAACGTGTTAGTTCCATCTAATATTATATGTTGTAAAAATCGTTTCGTCTAAAAGTGTTGGGAAGCGGGTTTTTCGCCCGCGTGAATTTGTAAAACTGAGCAGGAACTTTTACTTCATTTGGACGCCGTCCAAATTGCTTGGACGCCGTCCTGGGCTTCACTGCTGGACGCTGTCCAGATAGCTGGACGCCGTCCAGATGCACTATCTAACAATTTTTTAGGGCGTATTTTTGGTAAAACGAAGTTGGGTCGTTACATTATGATATTAAGTGAGCTTTATAAATTTTATTACTTAAGATATATAGATGTATGTTTTTATCAAATATAATTTGTAATATAAATTTTTTATTAATAAATGACTTGTATTATTTACTCTAATACAATCTGATAAATATATTATATATATATATATATAAAACGACTATATTTAAGTTATATAATAAACATGTATAAATTTTGGAAGCCATTTTGGGTCAAATTGACTTTTATTGACTTTTGCATAATAATCTCGAGCATTAGGATTGTGATACACTATGACCTGACCTAAATTGTTAGACAGATATTGACCAATATATGAATATATATACTTAATATAGGTTCGTGAATCCGATGCCAACCTTGCATTTGTTCAATGTCGTCATATGTATTTTTACTACAAAATACAGTATTGTGAGTTTCATTTGCTTCCCTTTTAAATACTTTTGCAATATATATTTTTGGAACTGAGAATACATGCGCTGCTTTTATAAATGTTTTACGAAATAGACACAAGTAATCGAAACTACATTCTATGGTTGGATTATCGAATCGAATATCACCCTTTTTAGTCTGGTAATCTAAGAATTAGGGAACAGATACCCTAATTGACGCGAATCCTAAAGATAGATCTATTGGGCCTAACAAACCCCATCCGAGTTACGGATGCTTTAGTACTTCGATTTTATCATGTCCGATGAGAGTCCCGGAATGATGGGGATATTCTAGATGCGTTTTGTTAATGTCGATTACCAGGTGTTCACCATATGAATGATTTTTAATTCGCGGGTTACGCGTATTATTTTTGTACTCGAGTTACATGTACAATTAAATATCTGGAAATCTTGTGGTCTATTAAAATGATGAAAATGAATGATTATGATAAACTAATGAACTCACCAACCTATTGGTTGACACTTGAAAGCATGTTTATTCTCAGGTATTAAAGAAATCTTCCGCTGTGCATTCGTTCATTTTAAAGATATTACTTGGAGTCATTCATGACATATTTCAAAAGATGTTGCATTCAAGTCGTTGAGTTCAATAAAGATTATTATTAAGTAAATGACAGATTAGGTCATTCATAGTTTGGATATTATGAAATGGTATGCATGCCTGTCAACTTTCGATGAAATGAAAGTTTGACTTTTAAAACGAAAGCAATGTTTGTAAAATGTATCATATAGAGGTCAAATACCTCGCAATGTAACCATATGTTATTGTATTCGTCCTTATGGATTAGGACGGGTCGCTTCACTATATAAGTTTATTGTTTTTAGCAAAAAAAGAAAAAAAAATAGTTAATCCGTTAAGTTTTTGTCATTAGTGTATCTTTTTCTCAGAAACTGTTGATGCATATTTTGTATGACCTTCGCTAAACGAATAATGTTTATTATTAAATTGTACACATAGATGTAACTGTTGGGACTAACTGTTGGGTCGTTCATGTCAATGTGACGACCCGGAAATTTCCGACCAAATTTAAACTTAATCTTTATATGGTTTCAACACGATAAGAAAAATCTGTTAAGTTGAGTCTCAAAATTTTTGAACTATTTTCTTGCATTCATTTAACTTCGATCAATCCCGACGATTCACGAACCATTATTTGTAAATAAATGTGTATACATATAAATATAAATATATGTATATATATAATAACTTAAAGTAATAATATACGATTTAATCGTTAAAATAATATGTGATATAATTAAATTGTTGTTAAAATAAATCTATATATATACATATAGAGAGTAAATGGATATAAATAATTTCGAGCTTAATCAATCAACGGTTGTAAAACTTCATTTTTTGTAAATAATTATGTATTAATATTAAGTTGTTATATTAATATTATAATTATTATTAATATCATTATTAACATTATTATTAATAATAATAATTATTATTATTATTATTATTGTTATTAATATTTATTAGCATTATGATAATTATTATTAATACATAAACAATATTATTATTATTAATATTAACATTTTTATTATCATATATTATATTTATTATTAATATTACATTTAATATAATGGTGTGAGTTGTCATAAGAGATCACCTCATTGCAAGATCCCTAAGGTTTAGTTGCACCTTCTTGAGTTTTTAATATAGTAGATATTTATGCGAAATTTGTTAGATATCACTTTCAACTTTTACTAACTTTCTGTTACCCGTAATTTGTTGTCTCACACCTGATTTACATATCATTCAATCACCTTTCTTTTATGATATATATTATTATTAAAATTTTACTGTTTTGTTTTTCTCTTCCACCATCTAATCTATATACCTACACATAAATGCACTAGATATTGATACATAAACAAATTCATTACCTAAACAACCAAAACACATATTCAACAAACACTTCACTTGTGCACTTCACGTGTGCACTACTAGTACGATCGGGTTTCTGTTTTTTATTTCTTACTCGAACAATACCGACTACGGTTGCAACTACTCACCACTATCTTCAACCGAAACCATCAAAGACCACCATCGTTAATCACCACCTCACTACATACCCAACTCGAAATAAACCCTTATTTTCTTGCTATTGTCAAAGAAAACTTAACAACCATCATCACTCATAAACTCTTGACTGATTACTATTTTGTTTACATGTTTGTTCGACTCAAATCATCACCATCCACGCTCAAGCATACAATATCGACAACCATCAACAAGAACACCTCTGGTTAGAAGAGCTCTTGTAACAGACTGAAACCAGGGTTAGAAGTAAGATTACTTAATTGCCCTTAGTTTATATTTGTGGTTAAAATATGCTTTTATTTTAATAATATGTTTATTATTAATTGATTAGTTGGATAAGACCAGTTTGTGACAAGGGTCACAGAGATGGTTTGTTTGTTAAATTTGGACTCCGTTAGGGTTGCCAAATTAAGTGCGAAAGATATTAGATAACTGATAAATACCCGTGTGTTGTGGGGTATGGGTTTTAATTCCATCTTAATAGTGTAAACTGCTTTCTTCTTCTCATTTCTAGAGAATTCTCAAAACTAGTACGTACCTAACTCTTTCACTCTCAAACCCTAATCTAATCCAAGTCACAAATTGAATTAAGAGGCTTTAGGATCTGAATCCTATCATTCTTATAAGCATTTATCCAGGTTAACTTGCTTGAATTCGTGCTTTAATTTATAGAAATTGAGTTTTGGGTGTAAAGTGGGTTTTTGATGAAATTGAGCTTGAATCTTCATGTTTTGTGTTTGTAATGCTTAATTGATGTTAGTAATAGTTGCTATATAGTTTATATGATCTAATTATGCTGTGAATTGAGCAAGAACTTGTTAAAAATGATGAATTGTGTGTTAGAACTTGAGTTTATGATAAAATGGGTATTTTGGGATGAATTAATCCCAAATCTTGATTGTAAATGATAGATTTTGATGTTTATAGTTAGGAAAAGTGTTTATGTATGATTAGTATGTTTCTTTATGCTTGAATTTGGACTATAAACCTTGAAATCGAGTTTTTTTGGCTTAAAATCACCAAATCAGCGAAGCTAATGGTGAAGAAGAAGCTGCTAGAAAACAGTGCCCGAAACTCGCTCGAAAACAGTGCTCGAAACTCGCTCGAAAACAGTGCTTGAGAACCTTCTGCTCGAAAACATGTTACTGCTCGAAAAACTCGAGTTGCTCGAGAACCTTCTGCTCGAAAAACTTGAATTCGCTCGAAAAACTCGATCTGCTCGAAAAACTTGAATTTGCTCGAAAAACTCGAATTTGCTCTAGAACCCCATGTTGCTCGAAAACCTTGCCTGTTATGTGAATATTTTCCATTGAATGTAAAGTTGTGTATTAATACTTGGATATAATACTAACTTGAGATATTATGTGATGATTCACAGGTGATAAACAAAAAGGTGAAGGCTCAGAAAGATTAGACCTCTGAGAACCTTCAGTTGATGACACCGCAAATGTCAATTGATGGAGTTCCTAGAAATGCGGATGACACCGCAAATGTCAATTGATGAGGTGATTGAGAAATACATGTACAAGCTAAGATTTGTGCAATAATGGGTGCCGGATGAACAATCCCGAATTCAGCACTTTGTAAACATGATCTTGCCAGAGTATAGGACCTTTGTGAGGTCAGCACCGACATTGTCTCAAGCTTTTGTGATGGCAAAGATGGTGGAAAGTGATGTAAGAGCAGCTAGGGGTATGAATTAGGGAAATGTGGTACCACATGGTAGTCAGGCTACCAGTCAATCAGGTTCGAAGTCTAAGAAATCGTTTGGGTTTAGACAAAAGGGTAAGGGTAACCAAGGTGGATCAGGTTCAGGTTCTGGAAAGAAAGAATGGTGTAAAGGTTGTAAGTCTTCACATAGTGGTCAGTGTTCTGAGGTAATGAGAAGATGTTTAAGATGTGGTATGGTAGGTCATAAATCTCAGGGGTGTTCCTTCAGAGAAAATGTTTGTTGGAGTTGTCATCAGCCGGGTCATCGTTCAGCAAGTTGCCAGGCATCAAAGGGCGCAAGTTCCGGGGCAGGGTCAGGGGAGCGTTCGGCATCTGTCCGGGGTTCCACAGCCTCAAGTGGACATAAGAGAAAGAACCCACAGACTGCGGAAGCCAGGGCCTTTCAGATGACAGTTGAGGCCGCTACTAATAATGATGACGTCATAACCGGTATGTTCTTGATCAACTCAATACCTGCTAGAATATTGTTTGATCCGGGTGCAAATAGGACATTTATGTCTATAGATTTCTGTACTAAATTAGGGTTACCTGCTACTGTACTGCCTGAGCCTGTTAGAGTAGAGGTAGCTGATGGTAAGACGGTTCTAGTCACAACGTATGTGTCTGGAGCTAGTATAGAAATTGATGGTAGACCGCTTGCTATGTCCTGTTTAGTGTTGCCTATCCCTAGTTTTGATGTAGTATTAGGGATGAACTGGATAAGCCTACATAAGGCCCACATTAAGTGTGATAAGAAGATTGTGACTTTCAGTTTGACCGATGGAACCCGTATTGTGGCCCGAGGGGAACGAAGTGGGTTCAGTTTTCCATTGATTTCTATGATGAAGGCGAGGAAGTCACTTTCTAAGGGATGTGAGACTTTTATGGCTTATGTTATTGATGCTAAGATAGAGAAGAAATCTGTTATTGATATTCCTATGGTTTTGAAATTTCTTGAGGTGTTTCCTGACGAATTACCGGGGTTGCCGCTGGTAAGAGAAGTAGAATATAAGATTGAGTTAGTTCTGGGAACAACTCCAGTAGCTAAGGCTCCTTATAGGTTAGCACCTTCTGAAATCAGAGAGATGATATCTCAGATACAAGAACTGTTAGACAGAGGGTTTATAAGACAAGTTCTTCGCCGTGGGGTGCACCAGTGTTGTTTGTAAAGAAGAAAGATGGTTCACTGAGAATGTGTATAGATTATCGAGAATTGAACAAGAGGACAGTTAAGAACAAGTATCCTCTGCCTAGAATCGATGATCTGTTCGATCAGCTGCAGGGTGCATTGTATTTCTCAAAAATAGATCTTAGATCCGGTTATCATCAGGTTCGGGTTGCAGAATCAGATATACCGAAGACAGCGTTCAGAACTAGATATGGGCATTACGAGTTCTTAGTTATGCCATTCGGGTTGACGAATGCTCCAGCAGTCTTCATGGATCTGATGAACAGGGTTTGTAAACCATATTTAGATCAGTTTGTTATTGTGTTTATTGACGATATATTGATATATTCAAAGACAGAAGCTGATCATGCGACACATCTTCGATTAGTGTTAGCGTTGTTAAAGAAAGAGCAGTTATACGCTAAATTCTCGAAGTGTGAGTTTTGGCTTCGAGAGGTGCAGTTTCTGGGTCATGTTATCTGTGAGGCAGGTATTAAAGTGGATCCGTCGAAAATAGAAGCGGTAATGGGTTGGAATTCGCCGAAGACGCCGACAGAAGTTAAGAGTTTTTTTGGGTCTTGCGGGTTATTATCGCCGATTTATAAAAGATTTTTCTAAAATAGTGGGTCCGATGACCAAATTGACTAGAAAGGATGTAAGTTTCCGATGGGGAGATCAACAGGAACAGGCTTTTCAGACTCTGAAACAGTTGTTGTGTCAGGCTCGAGTGTTAGCATTGCCAGAGGGTTCAGATGACTTTGTGGTTTATTGCGATGCGTCATTTGCCGGGTTGGGATGTGTACTGATGCAGAGAGATAAAGTTATCGCGTACGCTTCTCGTTAGTTAAAGACACATGAACGTAACTATCCGGTTCATGATTTAGAAATGGCTGCAATGGTATTTGCGTTGAAGCTTTGGAGACATTACTTATATGGTACAAAGTGTGTAATATGTACAGATCATAAGAGCCTCCAGCATATTTTCACGCAGAAAGAACTGAATATGCGACAGAGACAGTGGATAGAACTTATCAAAGACTATGATTGTGAAATAAAATACCATCCGGGTAAAGCAAATGTCGTAGCAGATGCGTTAAGTCGTAAAAAGTCTGATGAGAATGTGAAATTTCTGCGTTTGAGTATAACTTCAGATTTGATTGATCAACTACGAACAGTTCAAGCCTTTGCTTTGGAGGATGAACATATTAAATCTGAACTTATGACTAAACGAAAATTTGACCTAATTGATGATTCTCGTGGACTTAAGACTTTATATAACCGTATTTGGGTGCCTATGCTTGGAGACTTGAGGGATTTGATCATAACTGAAGCTCATAAATCTAGATTGACAGTATATCCAGGCAGTAATAAGATGTATCATGACCTTAAATCTATGTATTGGTGGTCAACCATGAAGTCAGACATCGCTCGTTTTGTTGAAAAGTGTCATATTTGCGCGCAAGTGAAGGCAGAACACCATAAACCATATGGTTCGTTGCGTCAGTTACAGATTCCAGAGTGGAAATGAGAGCATATCACGATGGATTTTGTGACAAAATTACCTAGAACTCAGAGAAAACACGATATGATTTGGGTAGTAGTTGATCGTTTGACCAAGATTGCTCATTTTCTTGCTACTCGTGAGACAGCGTCATTAAGCGAACTTGCTGATTTATATGTGAAAGAGATAATTAGTCGGCATGGTGTTCCATTATCGATTGTGTCAGACAGAGATTCTAGATTTGTGTCGAACTTCTGGAATAGTCTACAACAGAATCTGGGTACACGTGTGAATCTGAGTACTGCTTATCATCCTCAGACATATGGTCAGAGTGAACGAACGATACAGATGCTAGAGGATATGTTGAGAGCATGTGTATTAGAATATGGTGGTTCGTGGGATACACATTTACCGTTGGTTGAATTCACGTATAATAATTCTTATCATTCGAGCATAGGGATGCCGCCTTACGACATGTTGTACGGCCGTCATTGTAGAACTCCGACTTATTGGTTAGAAGCTGGAGAGAAACAGTTTGCTGGTCCCGAGATTGTTCAAATGACAGCCGAAAAAGTTGCTATCGCGCGAGAAAAGTTAAAAGCTGCCAGGGATAGATAAAAGATGTATGCTGATCCACGTAGACGTCCAGTAAACTTTGAAGTAGGTGATCGTGTTTACTTGAAAGTTCGCTGTGGAAGGGTGTTATCAGCTTTGGTAAACGAGGAAAGTTATCTCCGAGATTTATTAGACCGTTCGAGATTATTCAGAGGGTTAATGACCAGATAGTTGTGTTAGATCTTCCTTCTGAGCTAGCTGGTATTCATAATACCTTCAACGTGTGATATTTTCGTAAGTGTAAGGTCGATGACGAGACACAGATCGTACCGCTAGTAGATTTGAAAATTGATTTGAGTAACAAGCTGGGTGAGGAACCGATTCGAGTAGTGGACAGAAAGGTTACCAAGTTAAGAAAGAAAGAGATCCCGATGGTTTTGGTAGAATGGAAGCACAGTTTAGGGTCTAACTTGACGTGGGAGACAGAAGAGTTGATGAAGACCCGTTACCCTCATCTGATTGACCAAGACCAGATTCCGAGGACGGAATCTCTTTAAGGGGGGTGGATTTGTAACAGACTGAAACCAGGGTTAGAAGTAAGATTACTTAATTGCCCTTAGGTTTATATTTGTGGTTAAAATATTCTTTTATTTTAATAATATGTTTATTATTAATTGATTAGTTGGTTAAGATCAGTTTGCGACAAGGGTCACAGAGATGGTTTGTTTGTTAAATTTAGACTCCGTTAGGGTTGCCAAATTAAGTGCGAAAGATATTAGATAACTGATAATGAAAGGACCCGTTCATATACATTATAAACGATTCACAATAGTTGATTACATCGCGAGGTATTTGACCTCTATATGATACGTTTTACAAACATTGCATTCGTTTTTAAAAGACAAACTTTCTTTACATCAAAAATTGACGGCATGCATACCATTTCATATTACATCCAACTATAATTGACTTAATATTAATCTTGATGAACTCAACGACTCGAATGCAACGTCTTTCAAAGTATGTCATGAATGACTCCAGGTAATATCCTTAAAATGAGCTAATGCACAGCGGAAGATTTCTTTAATACCTGAGAATAAACATGCTTAAAAGTGTCAACCAAAAGGTTGGTGAGTTCATAGGTTTATCATATCAATCATTTCAATATATTAATAGACCACAAGATTTCTGTTTATAAATATATGTACACTCGCAAGTGTATAAAAGTATTCTATAAGTTGTAGGCACCCGGTAACAAGCCTTAACGTTCATGTTTTACCCTCTAAAGTACATCAGATCAGGTGTGTTTAAAATAACCTCGAAGTACTAAAGCATCCCATAGTCAGGATGGGGTTTGTCAGGCCCAATAGATCTATCTTTAGGATTCGCGCCTACCGTACATAGACAAGTAGTTTAATGTTACCAAGCTAAGGGTATATTTCTGGTTTAAACCCACGTAGAATTAGTTTTAGTACTTGTGCCTATTTCGTAAAACATTTATAAAAATAGCGCATGTATTCTCAGTCCCAAAAATATATATAAAAGGGAGCAAATGAAACTCACAATACTGTATTTCGTAGCAATTATGTATATGACGGCACTGAACAAATGCAGAGGTTGTCTCAGATTCACGAACCTATATTAAGTATATATATTTATATGTTGGTCAATATCTGTCTAACAATTTAGGTCAAGTCGTAGTGTATCACAATCCTAATGCTCGAGACCGACATGCAAAAGTCAACAAAAGTCAACTTGACCCAAAATGACTTCCAAAATCTATACATGTTTATTATATAACTTATATATAGTAGTTTTATATATTTAAATATATTTATCAGATCTTATTATACTAAATAATACAAGTCATTTATTAATAAATAAAAATTTATATTAAAATTCATATATGATAAAAATATACTTTTATATATCTCAAGTAATAAAATTTAAAAAATTCACTTAATATCATAAAAATATAGTGGTATGTATTATTAATGTAATTATATTACGTGTGGTAAAAATATCTTTGTACGCATATTTATTTGATTAAATAATATTGATAATAATAATAATGATAAAAATAATAAAATGATAGTTTCAATAAAAATATTAATTTTTAGTAATAAAGATAATTTTTAGTAATAACATCAACTGATAACATTTATAATAATCGTTTTAATAATAATATTAAAATTAATGATAATTCAGTTGACCATATCGTTTAATCCGTTCATCGAAACCACACGATTTCTAAATGAAAAGTTATTAATTTTTTCTTCAGCTTTTCAACGACATGCATATCATATAACTTATCTCAGTAGCATATGTATCAAATTCGTGATTTATCATAAACTATTTAACGACGAAACTAAGCATACAAACATGCATAATCATATATACTCGAGCACTAGTCAGGGATACACTATTAATATATAAAAGATAAGATATGAATGCTCACGTATCAATATTGTGATTCAATATTGCAGGAAAGTACGTAGACGCAACGAAAATGATAAACGTTAGGTTGACCTCACGAGCAATACCCTCGATCAATACCCATAACCTTCATAGCTATAACCCATAATTTCCTTAGCTCTATCCCATTTGAAAACTTATTTTGAAATCGTCTGAATATAACTCCGTCGTAGTATTTTATGTATACTAATAATATCTTGAAATAATACTAAGTAAATATATATATGTAATTCGATTGAGAGAGTTTAGAGAAATATATTTTCAAGTTTCTATAAAATAATAAAACCTATTGAATTCTATTTATAATAGATTTTTGAATTATTAAAGTGAATTATTAAAGTATGAATTATTAAAGTGAATTATTAAAGTATGAATTATTAAAGTGAATTATTAAAGTATGAATTATTAAAGTGAATTATCAAAGTAAATTATTAAAGTTAAAGTAAAGTAAAAGTAAAGTAAAAGTAAAGTAAAGGTAAAGTTAAAGTATAGTAAAAGTATAAAACTATGTACGTATAATACGCGTATAAATATATTTAATATTAATTTAAATCGTTATATCATAAAATATTTTAGAAAAGTAGAATTATATATATTCATAATAGGTTTCAAGTTTTTAAATTACAGTCTGTTGGTGAAGCATGGGATAAAGTCCAAAGGTTTAATAAACGTATGAAATCATCTTAATGAAAAATGTCGAGTTACTTAACTTGTCGATATCCAACATCTAAGTTATTTACACTCCACGTTCTTACTTATAGATCACTTTACCATTTTCCGAATATTGTCAAAAAGAATAGATTTCTTAAATCACAGTGGACCTCATAACATTGGCCCGTAATCATATCATAATGTATCTGATAATTCAATCATTTGATATTATCTCTTAATTTTGTCGATAAATATATCGAAACAAATACGTTCATGTAAAGTATCATATATATCAAATACTTTGTTAATGTTTTCAGTTATTATATATTATATATATACATATCTATATACACATAATTGTTCGTGGATCGTCGAACACGGTCAAAGGGTAATTGATTACATGAATGTAGTTCCAAACTTTTTGAGATTCAACATTACAAATTCTGCTTATCGTGTCGAAAACATATAAAGGTTAGGTTTAAATTTGGTCGGAAATTTCCGGGTCGTCACAGTACCTACCCGTTAAAGAAATTTCGTCCCGAAATTTGATTGAGGTCGTCATGGCTAACTTTAAAAATGTTTTCATGACGAATATGAGTTGATAAATAGAGTTTTATCATCATTGAGTAATATAGATAAAACAATTTGATTACGCGAAGAGTATAAGTGAAGCTATCGCAAGAGAGTGAAATGAGTAAACGTATATTCGTTTTAACCGATGACGTAGTTATGATTGATTTCCGGAATTCATGGGATTTAAAGAAAATGTTTGCAATAAGATTTGGTTCTTCGGCGATTAAGGAAATCAGGATCTTCTTTGATTAAATGCGATAATCTGTCTCGATTTCTCTGTCTAATATTTTACTATAATTCCACCCCCTTCGTTTCTTTATTTCCACAGCTCACACCTTCTAGTCTTTCTCCCCAATTCATACTTTAAAGTATTCGTTAATATGCTTCATCCAGTATTGATTCTTGATATACTCTTAACTTTCATATCTGTCATTCTTCTTTTTCATCTACCCCCGGAGGAAGTTATTTTCTTCTACCATTACCTTGGGGTTATTGTGTTTTTTATTCTCCCGTGTCTTTATATTGCTATACGCATTGATATATAAGGTTTGTAATTTAGGGGTTGTTATCGGGCTTTATATTCTCCATTATATTTCGGAGCTTCATGCTTTCGTTTTCTCTTCCCCACCTTAAGCCAAGCGGATAATGGTCCAGAATTTGTAGATATGAATTTTTGAATGAACATAGTTAATGTTCCAAGAAGAAAATCGTAATGGCACGATCTTGATTTGGCAAATTACCAGAATATCCGAAAATATAGAGCTATCAAGATGATATGTTCTTAATATGTTTGGAAATTGGGTAGAATGTAAGAGTCGTGTAAATAGTACATGATGACGGTATGTTCTGTGAATCATCACGTTCCATTAGAAACTCAGTATGACTTACTATAATATAATCACATTGATCAAGTGTCATTATATTATACTAACTCATGCTTCAGTTCCCAATACTACTTCAAAAACATTCCTATTTTAAATTCGAATTTTTTTTCCTTCAAAATTTAGAAACTAACACAGTTTCTTTTTATGTTGTAACGCAGATATTGCGAATAGATAGAAGATTTTGGATAAGAATAGTTGTGAAAATATCTTCAGGAATATCGAAGATATTTATAATAAAAGATACGATAATATCTTATAATTCTTAACATAGATGGATGATGAAGAAGATTTGTCTGTGAAGGTTTAGAATAAGAAGTAAGGTGTTTGCTAACGATTTCAGTAGACACTGAATTATTTGGATCCTTTGAAGGCAGGTTTAGTCTTTGTGATTTGTCCACAGCCTCCTTCATGGTCTGCTCAATCCGTTTTCTAGTTTCAAACCTTCTATTTTTCTCAGCTTTACCACCATACTATTCTTTATCATCAACCTTTTGACTGTTAAAGTCGTTTACAGTTTTTGCTGCTTCATCAGCATTTTTCCAATTTCGGAGAACTAGTTCATAGTTTGGGATGTTTTTCAGAAAATTCACATTCGAAGTATGTAAGTCTAGGAGATAGACGTTATATATATAACTTTTGACGTAAAATTGTCGCGAAATTCAAAATACTGATTGCTAATTCCCAGTAGTTGGTGTGACAATTATTGTTACAGGATGTAGGTGAGTACATGATGGGGTTTTAATGAATATGTATAGTGGATTTTCGAAGAGGCTTAAGTCGAAGGTTAATGAAGTTGTTGATAAGTTTACTGCTAATGTGGCGAGATATGAAAGGTTCCCCGGTAACAATGATGAAGGGGTAATTGTTATAATAAGGTTTATTCGTATAAACAAATGAATGTGATTTGCTGGAGCTGTGACAAAACTGTCTATTTTGGAAAGAGATTGAAAAATTATATTTGGTAATAAATATCAAAGGATCTGACACGGATACGTGTTAAACTATAACTTTGATTTCGAGAGCTTTTCAGATGCATGACAGTGGGTAATATGTGGTTGGATCATCATCTCGCATGTCTTTAGAAATTTTGAAGTGTTTGAACACATATTGTAATTGTTAATATACATATGATGTTCTAAGATTTTGAATGATACAAATATTTTTTGTGAGTTCCATGAATAGAAATGAGGTTCTAGGACAGTTTTGAAGTCAAAGTATAGTTTTGAAAGATGTAGAAATATAAGAGTGATGATTTCGGTTATATCTTGAATCGAATTCTGAGATTTCAAAATCAGAATATGTAATTAGATTTTGAATGAGTATGGTTGTTTTGATTTCTATAAAAGAATGTATATTGTTGTGAAAGTAGGGAATATAATGGATGATTTGCTGAATCAGATTCGAAGAATGTAACATATTAATTGTGAATTTATATATCTCTCGGATATTACCTACCCGTTAAAAAAAATTTCACAATTAATATTTTGTACAAAAGAATTTTATTACAGTCTTTATGGAAATATATATGTGTATATTTCTTCAGATGTAATATTGATTTAATGAGTTAATATTAAATTAAACTCATTTGATTTATGGTTAAGGCTAGGATAGATAATTTCTAAACTTTAGAAATTACATAATCGTCATAGAATGTTTCCCCAATGAAGTTACCAGTCAATACTTCATCGTTGTGGTACTCCTTGTTATCTACATGGCGTATGACGTCGATGCTCGTGGGACAGATTGTGAAGTTGAGGTTTGCGATGCGGTTGTTGTTGGTGGTGGTAATGGTACTGTTGATGTTGTTGATGGTGGTACTGGTTATGCTGCTGGTGCTGCTGCTGGTGTTTGTAACCTTTGCACCATATTCTCCAAAGCCACTACCCGAGCGCGAAGCTCGTTGACTTCTTCTATTACACCGGGGTGATTGTCGGTTCGGACGAGCGGATAAATAAGATCTAGAATTTGGTGTAGTATACAATTATGATGAGATACTCTGGAAATGAGAGAGAAAATGGTGTTTCGGACATGTTCGCCGGTAAGTGCTTCAGGTTCATTGCCAAGAGGGCAATGTGGTGGATGAAAGGGATCGCCTTCTTCTTTTCTCCAATGGTTAAGTAGATTACTAACCCATCCCCAATTCATCCTGAATAGATGATGGCTAATTGGTTGATCCATTCCGTTCACACTGCTTTCGGAGCTCATGTGGAAATCCATATCGGCATAGCTGTCGGAATCCGAGGAACTCGAACTGGTTGAGGGATCCATCTTGTATGATCAGGGAAAGAATTTTTTTTGGTATGAAATAGATTGTAGAATTTAGATTTGGTATTCTTCAATACATAATTTACATATGTATATATAATACCAAAATCCCATAAATTACGGAGGAATCTTTGAAAGATGTCAGTCAAAGTTCACAGTAACAGATATGCTAAGATAAGAATTCGTCTATACACTATTATGCAATAAATGTAGGAAACGCGTCTAGACTTAAGAATGATAAGCAAGTAATTTCCTAAGGATGGTAAGTAGATGATTTCCGACTAAAAATGATAAACAAAACTTTTGACATGCAGACACGGTCGAAGTCCAGACTCACTAATTCATCTTAACAACTATCAGTTAGACACACTAATGCAAGACCTGGTTCGCTAAGACCACCGCTCTGATACCAACTGAAAAGACCCGTTCATATACATTACAAACGATTCACAATAGTTGATTACATCGCGAGGTATTTGACCTCTATATGATACGTTTTACAAACATTGCATTCGTTTTTAAAAGACAAACTTTCTTTACATCAAAAATTGATGGCATGCATACCATTTTATATTACATCCAACTATAATTGACTTAATATTAATCTTGATGAACTCAACGACTCGAATGCAACGTCTTTCAAAGTATGTCATGAATGACTCCAGGTAATATCCTTAAAATGAGCTAATGCACAGCGGAAGATTTCTTTAATACCTGAGAATAAACATGCTTAAAAGTGTCAACCAAAAGGTTGGTGAGTTCATAGGTTTCTCATATCAATCATTTCAATATATTAATAGACCACAAGATTTCCGTTTATAAATATATGTACACTCGCAAGTGTATAAAAGTATTCTATAAGTTGTAGGCACCCGGTAACAAGCCTTAACGTTCATGTTTTACCCTCTGAAGTACACCAGATCAGGTGTGTTTAAAATAACCTCGAAGTACTAAAGCATCCCATAGTCAGGATGGGGTTTGTCAGGCCCAATAGATCTATCTTTAGGATTCGCGCCTACCTTACATAGACAAGTAGTTTAATGTTACCAAGCTAAGGGTATATTTCTGGTTTAAACCCACGTAGAATTAGTTTTAGTACTTGTGCCTATTTCGTAAAACATTTATAAAAATAGCGCATGTATTCTCAGTCCCAAAAATATATATAAAAGGGAGCAAATGAAACTCACAATACTGTATTTCGTAGCAATTATGTATATGACGGCACTGAACAAATGCAGGGTTTGTCTCAGATTCACGAACCTATATTAAGTATATATATTTATATGTTGGTCAATATCTGTCTAACAATTTAGGTCAAGTCGTAGTGTATCACAATCCTAATGCTCGAGACCGACATGCAAAAGTCAACAAATGTCAACTTGACCCAAAATGACTTCCAAAATCTATACATGTTTATTATATAACTTATATATAGTAGTTTTATATATTTAAATATATTTATCAGATCTTATTATACTAAATAATACAAGTCGTTTATTAATAAATAAAAATTTATATTAAAATTCATATATGATAAAAATATACTTTTATATATCTCAAGTAATAAAATTTAAAAAATTCACTTAATATCATAAAAATATAGTGGTATGTATTATTAATGTAATTATATTACGTGTGGTAAAAATATCTTTGTACGCATATTTATTTGATTAAATAATATTGATAATAATAATAATGATAAAAATAATAAAATGATAGTTTCAATAAAAATATTAATTTTTAGTAATAAAGATAATTTTTAGTAATAACATCAACTGATAACAGTTATAATAATCGTTTTAATAATAATATTAAAATTAATGATAATTCAGTTAACCATATCGTTTAATCCGTTCATCGAAACCACACGATTTCTAAATGAAAAGTTATTAATTTTTTCTTCAGCTTTTCAACGACATGCATATCATATAACTTATCTCAGTAGCATATGTATCAAATTCGTGATTTATCATAAACTATTTAACGACGAAACTAAGCATACAAACATGCATAATCATATATACTCGAGCACTAGTCAGGGATACACTATTAATATATAAAAGATAAGATATGAATGCTCACGTATCAATATTGTGATTCAATATTGCAGGAAAGTACGTAGACGCAACGAAAATGATAAACGTTAGGTTGACCTCACGAGCAATACCCTCGATCAATACCCATAACCTTCATAGCTATAACCCATAATTTCCTTAGCTCTATCCCATTTGAAAACTTATTTTGAAATCGTCTGAATATAACTCCGTCGTAGTATTTTATGTATACTAATAATATCTTGAAATAATACTAAGTAAATATATAAATGTAATTCGATTGAGAGAGTTTAGAGAAATATATTTTCAAGTTTCTATAAAATAATAAAACCTATTGAATTCTATTTATAATAGATTTTTGAATTATTAAAGTGAATTATTAAAGTATAAATTATTAAAGTGAATTATTAAAGTATGAATTATTAAAGTGAATTATTAAAGTATGAATTATTAAAGTGAATTATTAAAGTGAATTATTAAAGTGAATTATTAAAGTTAAAGTAAAGTAAAAGTAAAGTAAAAGTAAAGTAAAGGTAAAGTTAAAGTATAGTAAAAGTATAAAACTATGTACGTATAATACGCGTATAAATATATTTAATATTAATTTAAATCGTTATATCATAAAATATTTTAGAAAAGTAGAATTATATATATTCATAATAGGTTTCAAGTTTTTAAATTACAGTCTGTTGGTGAGGCATGGGATAAAGTCCAAAGGTTTAATAAACGTATGAAATCATCTTAATGAAAAATATCGAGTTACTTAACTTGTCGATATCCAACATCTAAGTTATTTACACTCCACGTTCTTACTTATAGATCACTTTACCATTTTCCAAATATTGTCAAAAAGAATAGATTTCTTAAATCACAGTGGACCTCATAACATTGGTCCGTAATCATATCATAATGTATCTGATAATTCAATCATTTGATATTATCTCTTAATTCTGTCGATAAATATATTGAAACAAATACTTTCATGTAAAGTATCATATATATCAAATACTTTGTTAATGTTTTTAGTTATTATATATTATATATATACATATCTATATACACATAATTGTTCGTGAATCGTCGAACACGGTCAAAGGGTAATTGATTACATGAATGTAGTTCCAAACTTTTTGAGATTCAACATTACAAATTCTGCTTATCGTGTCGAAAACATATAAAGGTTAGGTTTAAATTTGGTCGGAAATTTCCGGGTCGTCACAGATAAATACCCGTGTGTTGTGGGGTATGGGTTTTAATTCCATCTTAATAGTGTAAACTGCTTTATTCTTCTCATTTCTAGAGAATTCTCAAAACTAGTACGTACCTAACTCTTTCACTCTCAAACCCTAATCTAATCCAAGTCACAAATTGAATTAAGAGGCTTTAGGATCTGAATCCTATCATTCTTATACTCATTTATCCAGGTTAGCTTGCTTGAATTCGTGCTTTAATTTATAGAAATTGGGTTTTGGGTGTAAAGTGGGTTTTTGATGAAATTGAGCTTGAATCTTCATGTTTTGTGTTTGTAATGCTTAATTGATGTTAGTAATAGTTGCTATATAGTTTATATGATCTAATTATGCTGTGAATTGAGCAAGAACTTGTTAAAAATGATGAATTGTGTGTTAGAACTTGAGTTTATGATAAAATGGGTATTTTGGGATGAATTAATCCCAAATCTTGATTGTAAATGATAGATTTTGATGTTTATAGTTAGGAAAAGTGTTTATGTATGATTGGTATGTTTCTTTATGCTTGAATTTGGACTATAAACCTTGAAATCGAGTTTTTTTGGCTTAAAATCACCAAATCAGCGAAGCTGATGGTGAAGAAGAAGCTGCTCGAAAACAGTGCTCGAAACTCGCTCGAAAACAGTGCTCGAAACTCGCTCGAAAACAGTGCTCGAGAACCTTCTGCTCGAAAACATGTTACTGCTCGAAAAACTCGAGTTGCTCGAGAACCTTCTGCTCGAAAAACTTGAATTCGCTCGAAAAACTCGATCTGCTCGAAAAACTTGAATTTGCTCGAAAAACTCGAATTTGCTCGAGAACCCCATGTTGCTCGAAAACCTTGCCTTTTATGTGAATATTTTCCGTTGAATGTAAAGTTGTGTATTAATACTTGGATATAATACTAACTTGAGATATTATGTGATGATTCACAGGTGATAAACAAAAAGGTGAAGGCTCAGAAAGATTAGACCTCTGAGAACCTTCAGTTGCGGGTAATCGGTGAGTGGGTCTATCTCCGGATAGAGTATTAAGTAGCTGACACGCTACTTGTTCAGACTCTTTATTACTATGATTATGTTCATTACGATTACCATGCGTAGTTAGATATTGACATGCTAGTTAGGACGATTGCATGACTATTTTTTCTGTGATCTTATGTGCACACTATTAGTTGGACACCAACCGAGGCGGCAAGGTTGGGAACCTACCGAGGCGGCAAGGTAGGGTTGATGTGAGGTCGACTGTGGTAGCCTGGTCGGGTCATGAGTTACTGATTGTTCAGTATAGCATAGAAGGACGCATGTGTTGCGTCTGGACGGTTATGCAGTGAAATCAGTAAAGCGGACTATCGGTAGACTGTAGCTTGATCAACTACGTCGTGTGCTCGTACAAGCCGCTGATCCTCATATTGTCAGTTATTATATGCTAGTTCAGGACGTTAGCATATCTGTGATCCCTTGCATGTTCAGTTGCTTATGCTTGGTCTGTTAGATAGTATCCATTCACTTAGCTGTGTGCTAATTCCCCCCACATTTCCACTCCTTGCAGGTTTAGGTACTGCTGGTTAGGATGGGTGTTGCTGTTGGGTTGAAGACATGTTTGACTACGTGCTTAACTCTGATGTTTTCTGGTTTATAATGTTTTCACGTAACACCAACGTTTTGGAATATTGTAATAACGTTAACTAAGCTAAATTGATAACTATGGTTTGTAAATGTTATCTAAGGGTATTTATGTAATTCAGTCTTCCGCTGTGATATATATATATATAAAAAAAAAAATCAGGGTGTTACAGTTCTACTACTATTTTCTGTTTTCTATTGTCAAACCAACACCTTCGTATCTACAATTGTTACTCGATTCTGTTCACGTATGAAGCCTTCAAATAATTACCTTCGGATTACTTCTGTTTCTATTCGCGGAGGAAACCACAAACCCACTCTCGGCTATCACCCACGATCAACCCCATCACCACACGCCACTAAATTCTTAATCGATCACTAACAAAACCTCACCCTCGACTTTGATCACCACACCTTGCGTCACCTTCAAAAACCAACATACCACCACGTCCATCGCCATCTGGAACAACTAGTTCGCTGTACATGTTTCCTACTCGATCAAACGAACACCACAATTGATCATGTTTGCTACTATTAGTCAGGTTTTTATTTAATAAAGTTATGAATATGTTATTCTTTTGGATAACAATATGGCCGACACCCACACCATGAAACCTCTATTATCTACTTTCTGTTTCGTTTGATAAAAACAACAAATAACCAACGAAACCCATTTAAAACATCACCTTATTCAAAACCCATTTAACCATTCGGTGTTGATACAGCTACTCGAAGGCTACACATATACACCATCATCAACCATAACCCATCTAAATTACACGCATACTGTTTCTGGTTCAGCCTTTTCTTCATCAAATAACACCATCACCACCGACCCATTAAACCACCGAAGAATCTCCTACTTTCTGTTTGTTCCTGTTTAATTCAAATGCCATTACCACCTAATTAATAACATACACAAACACCCTTCTTTTTCTTAAGCGATTATACATAAAATAATGATAATGACATTCGTGTTTCTGTTCTCTGAATCTGTATATTATTTAAACGAATATTGATGATGTACTGTAACTTATGAATAACAATGATGATGAGATCATGATGGATAAAGGTGATGAATTGAGGGTGTCGGCAGAGAAAGAAGATGATGATCATGATAAACATGAACGTGATATGATATTGATTGTGATATTTTTCTTTCGGCCACAGCTTGTTATATACCGAATTTTTTTTTTACTTAGGCCAATTAATTATTGAATGATAGCTGTTGGATCGATTTTGTCTTGGGCCGATTAATATCTCTATTTCTCACATGGGCCTTAACAACTTGGGCCAATTTAATCATTTTGGGAATCAGGCTTCATTTGGGGTGAATAATTTATGTTGGGCTGTGTTACTTTGCTGTTAATTAGCCTGCCTTATTATTGGCCTGTGATATGTATACGGTTCCTGTTACAGCTATTGTACCTGTTGGAATTAAAACATGAAGGGGATAAAGAATGAATATGATGATATCGTGATTATTGATGACGATGGTATAGATAGGATTAAGATTTTAATGATGATGATAGGTTTCGTAAGATGATAATGATAGATGATTATGTGGTGTTGATGATATGAATGATGGCAGTGGAGTGATGATTGATGTCAAAGCAGAGGGGTATAAAATACTATTAAATTTTAGCAGAAAATACTATTAAATACGATACAATTTTACACAAGATATTTATTTATTTATAGAATGGATATACTTAAACCTTGCTACAACACTTATAGGCAGTGTACCTAATCGTACAGTAGTGTAGTTTTTAGTAAGTCCGGTTCGTTCCACAGGGAAATCTTTAAGCAAAGCTCAACGCTATATTAGTTTACTTTTATAAAAATACAAATATATATATAAGTGATATTATTATTATAAAGGGGGGTTTTTACCGTTTAATGACCGGTTTGTCGATTTTAAAACTTTTAGTCGCAGTTAAAACCTAATGTAAAATATAAAATAAATACAAGACTTTAAATTAAAGCGTAAAGTAAATAACGATAATGAAATTGCGAATAATAAAAATGCGATAAAATTAAATTGCGATAATTAAAAGTACGATAATTAAAAGTGCGATTAAATAAAATAACAATAAATAAAAGTGCGATAATTAGAAGTGCAATTAAATATAAAATAAAGGAAATTAAATATGAAATAAAAGAATTATGCTTATTTAAACTTCCGTAATCATGATGTTTGACGTGTTGATTTTAGTTTTATGCCCATGGGTTAATTGTCCTTTGTCATGGATTATTCAATATGTCCGTCTGGTTTTTGTCCATAACAGTCCATCAGTCATAAATATAAATTGCAAGTGTCCTTGTCAAATTATTATTATACCCGAAGATAAATATTCCAACTAATTGGGGATTCGAATTGTAACAAGGTTTTAATACTTTGTTTAATGAATACACCAGGTTATCGACTGCGTGTAAACCAAGGTTTTACTACTTTGTTAACAATTACACCAATTACCCTTGAATGTAATTTCACCCCTGTTTTAATTATTCTAGTGGCTATTAATCCATTCCCGTGTCCGGTTAAATGAACGATTATTCGTACATATAAATACCCCGCCCATCGTGTCCGATCGAGTGTATATGGTAATTTATAGGGACGCCCAATTGTAAATCTTTATATTAACATTAACAAACTTTCATTTAGTTAAACAAATATAAAGCCCATTAATAGCCCATAGTCTAGTTTCCACAAGTGTCGTTCTTTTGTCCAAACCCCAATTATGGTACAAAGCCCAATTACCCAATTTTAGTAATTAGCCCAACATCATGATTACTTCGTTTTAAACAAGCATAATAATAACTTAGCTACGAGACATTAATATAAAAAGGTTGAACATAACTTACAATGATTAAAAATAGCGTAGCGTTACACGGACAGAATTTCGACTTACACCCTTACAACATTCGCTAACATACCCTTATTATTAGAATTATAATTAAAATTAAAATATAAATTATAAATATAAATATATATTACTTCGTATGAATGAGAAGAAAAAAAATGATCATGATTTTGATCAGAATTCGGGTTGATTTATAGCCAGGAATGATTTTTGGGGCTCCGCGACTCGCGGCCAAATAGCCTTCAAACTCCGCGAGTCGCGGAGAGGTATTTTCAGTTTACACCCTTGGAGTTTCCTGCTGCCGACGGTTTTAAATATATATATATAAAATATATATAATTAATATAATTAATTATATATTATATTATATTTATATATATAGTTAACTTGTAATTTTTAGTCCGTTGCGTCGAGCGTTAAGAGTTGACTCTGGTCCCGGTTCTGGTTTTTCGAACGTCCTCGCGTACAATTTAATATCTTGTACTTTGCGTTTTGAATCTTGTACTCTTGTGATTTCGAGACGTTTCTTATCAATAATTGGAACCTTTTTGATTGTCTTTTGTTCTTTTGAGCTTTTTGGTCGTTTGCGTCTTCAAATCGTCGAATCTGTCTTTTGTCTTCACCTTTTATTATTTAAACGAATATCACTTGTAAATAGAACAATTGCAACTAAAAGCTTGTCTTTCTTGAGGAATAATGCTATGAAATATATGTTCGTTTTTAGCATTATCAAATATTCCCACACTTGAGCGTTGCTTGTCCTCAAGCAATATTGTCTTGAAATACTAGAATCACTTCTTTATTCTTCACACTTTGTACATCAGTGATTTCTATACGGCGGTATAAACAATGGTAGTAACGATATGGTTTACAGTCCCACATGACTATAAAAATTTAGATCCATTAAGGAAATTGGATCTTTATGAAAACATTTGATCTTTTGAAAATTAAATCTAGTTTTTACCCTAGATAAGTTTTCCGGAATAACCCTTTACCGGTGTTTGCAAAATATTTTTGTGGGTTTGGTGGGTTTCAGATTTGAAAATTTTAGCTCAAAACTTGCGGTTTTGTGTCACCCACTTGCTAACCTTGTATTTGGAAAGCAGCACGTCCAGTTTACTTGTTCCGTATATTACCTTTCGGCAAACTACCGTCCGGTTTGTAAGGAAAGCGTTGAACAAGCAACTGTTAAGGCAATGTCCCGTGACATGCTTTTGATTATGGTCTATAACGTGTCGGACGCAATTACTATTCTTGGTAGGAGCAATAGTAAAGCTCACCCTTATAATTTTTCGGTTTGGCACAAAGTCCTGTCTTTGACCATGCTATGCAACCACCGTTCTTACGGTTGACACCCGTTTTGGTTCAGGTGACCTAATGAATTCCAGGTGAATTCCTAGGATTTTACGTTCAATGGTAATGAACGCATTGAAAATAGGATTTTCAGAAAACAAATCGGTTTATAATTTTGATCAAAATATTTTCTCGTTCAAGCTCGAGTTTAGATATCATTGAATTCCATGAGTTTGAATTCTCAATCTTTAAGGTCAATCTCTAGGATTGAGTAATATCAGTCTTAAAAGCTGATTTTTAATCTTTAAGGAGATTATCCTTTCTGGGGATCTGATTCATTAGTCTTATCCAGCTAATTTGCACGGTGCCTCCCCATTGTACGAGATAAATCCTTCTCATGGTTAGGATAAATCTGACCACTTGGCGACCCTGTTTTATGCTGAGGTCCGTGGATTTCCTGCTGATTTTAGTGATGACTTTTCTAGATTTTTCGTCAACCTACAGCTGGTCTGGACGACAACTTCATGACCTAAATCAAGAAGCGCGTGTCTTTTTCGGAAGACTTTACTTCCTTTTAGTGATGGAATTGATTCATCGTGTAGATCCATCTCTTCTTTTCTTTCATCGGGTAAAACAGTTTAGTTTAGTCCAAAGCAAAAGTATTTTCAGTTATTGGTTACAGATATATGTGGCATATGTTTAAAATAACTTGGTAAATTTTCCCACACTTGGCTTTTTATTTTTCTTTTTATCGTCCTCTATTCCATTTTAAATGAATTTTAACATTTTAGTTTGTTTCTCAATTTATGTCCTTTCCTAGGTAACAATAATTTCGGTGTTAAAACCTAGTTTTATCGTTCATAAATATGTATAAACATGATTTGAATTCATTTAATTGAAAATTTTGAAAAATTTTACTAGAATTGGGTAGTCAGTATATAAGACTAGGGCTGTTCTTTTTTATCAGAGAGCACTAGATTCTAATACAACTACTGCTTTACTAGTATTTTTAATGGTAACAAAGTGTTTAATATAAAAATTTTAAAATCCGAAAGAATTTAACCCCTTCCCACACTTAAGATCTTGCAATGCCCTCATTTGCAAGAAATCAGTAACAATTTAAATTATTGAGGGTGATTTGTGTGAAAATGATTAAATTTTTACCAAAGTTTCCAAATATATTGGCGTTTGTTTGCTGAATGATAAATGGTGCACATCATTTGTTCATTCCGTCTTGTTGTTATTTCACATACATTTTGCATCATGTCGTCAAAATTAGTTGCTTTTGCTGAACTTAATGCCAGTCTTTGAAAATGCGTTGTTTTACCCTGTTGTGTACATAAGGTAAACTGCAAACATATATACATATTTTTGAAGTTTGATTTATTACCCCACATTCAAAAATTATTAAAATCTAAAAATAAAAGTTAGATAATTATAAAAATGATTACAATATTAACAAAAATATTAAATATATCAATAATTACAAATTACAAAATAATAAAACAAAATAAGTAAACTAAGGATGATATTGGTACCAATAGGGGTTCCACGCATAACCATAAGTGCTATAGAATGCTTCGGCAGGGTCATACGTAGGATATGGTGGCTGCATCTCTATCGACCAAGGAGGGAAGACGGGTTTCGGTGTAGGAATATAGTTTCTGCCTATGTGTTGGCAATGCGCTATGATCTGGTTCTGATGAACTTGCCAATCTTCAAATGCTCTCTGTCTAGCATTTTCGTATTCCTGAGAAGCTATAAACCTATGAATTTCTTGCCCCCCTCCTACATTACCTTGTTCCTGGTTTCTCTCTACCTGTGGATGTCTACCATTGTATCGTACTGCGGCGTTATTTCGCCGCTTCAACACTTTCGCACCATGGTATACATTTAAACCTATAGTGTCGCGGGGTTCTGGCTCTTCTACTAATAATCCCCCCCGACTTATATCCACACCGAGATATTCACCAATCAAAGTAATAAAAATACCACCTCCTATTATGCTATGTGGACGCATCCCTCGAACCATAGCTGATAAATAATAACCCACACAATATGGTATACTTACAGCGCTGTGTGGGTCTCGAATACACATATGGTAAAACAAATCTTGTTCATTTACCTTTTCTTTGTTTTTACCCCTTTGTGTAATCGAGTTAGCTAAAAATCTATGTATTACTCTTAATTCGGCTCTATCTATATCCAAATAAGAGTAGTTTCCCCCTTTGAAACGGTGATGGCTTGTCATTTGACTCCACACACCGTGTGTATCAAAATTTTCATCTATTTTCCTACCGTTTAGTATCAATCCTCTACAATCGGCAGACGCTAACTCCTCAGGCGTATATATACGTAAAGCCTGAGCCATGTCCAGTAAAGACATGTGGCGCATCGAACCGCCTAACAAAAATCTAATAAAAGAACGATCGGTTAAACTAGCTACCCGATCATTCAACTCTATACTACATAACAACTCTTCACACCATACTTTATATACAGGTCTGCGTATGGTGAATAAACATATCCAGTCATTAAAAGAAGAATTACCATACCTCTGTACCAGTAATTCTCTAATTGGCCCGGCCAATTCTACAGCTTCCAAGGGTCCCCATTCTATGACCCTCGGTACCTCAACAACCTTGGAATGAAGAGTATGCAAACCCCGTTGATATTTTGGATAATCTATCCAAAGTCTGTCAAATCTCAGGTTCGGGTGCAACTGTTCCAAGTGCATATCTGAAAAGGTCATGACTGGATGAGGTACATCCTGCTTGTAGTAGTTATCTACCTCCTGTTGTTCCAAGTTCTCAGCAGGAGCATGACGGGCTTGGGATGAAGATTCACCCCTTTCATTCTGCAAAACACATCAAACACAAATTTTGTGCATCCAAATATGCATTAGTGTCAGCAAAATCATCAATCAAAATAATTACAATGACATTATCAATTTATATCAAACTTAAGCTTATTTTCACATTTTTATCAAATCTACACTTTTTCAAATAAGCATATACGAAAATTTTCGCCAAGTTCATAAACATTCAACTCAAATAACATGTCAAAATAATCATTACTAGCAAATAAACAAGTCTCAAATGGCATTATCTTTCAAAAATCAAGTTCATGAATTTTGGACTTGAAAAAGTCCACTTTAATTCTCAAAATCATGTTTAGGCTCAAAGTTTGGATCATTTAACTACCTAGACATGTTACACTACTCAATTTAGCAACAATTCATGACAAAAATCGGCCATAACCTGTTTATATCAAAAAGCCCCAAATTTGCTCAAGAACACAAACCCTAGATTCTAAAGATTTTGAAGTTTTTGGCTTCAAATCATGTTAACAAGCATCAATCTAGGTTATACATGCATAATATACTAACAATTTAACACTAATTACACTAAAAATTAACAAAATTCAAATTATGAAAATATGCTCAAGAACACACTAAAATTCGGATTTAAAGGTGATTTGGGGTGTAATTGTACCTGTTTTCTTGAGTAGTTCCTAGATATCATCCTTCTCAACATGATTTTAGCAAAAAATTTGGTGATTAACGGTTAAAAATTGAGATTTTGGGGGTGATTTTTGTGGGTTTTCGGGGGTTTTTTTCGCTGTTAAAATTGCAGTGTTTTTGTGTGTGGTGTGTACAGATCGTGCAGCTGGTTATATTTTTTTTCTGTAATTTTGTCCCTCCGCGAGTCGCGGAGGTTTTCACTTAAAACTCCGCGAGTCGCGGAGTTATATTTTTTTTTTTTTTTTTTTTTTTTTTTTTTTTTTTTTTTTATATAACCTTTAACTTATAAAACAATTAAGAAATTAATTTTAAAATTTTGTTTCCCTTGTTATTTAGGACGAGGTCGTTTCGGATCGATGTCCTAGTCCGTCCCTCGACAAAATTTTAAAATTTGTCTTTTTGTAGCGATTGTTTTAAAAGCTAAGATTTTTGGGTTTTTTTTCAATGTTTTTGGCATACTTTAAATCAATAAGATTAAAAATAATGATAATAAAAGTTCTCGTCCCTCCCTCGGGTAAAGCAATTTCGGTTCAAAGACCTAGTCTTCAACTTACGACGAATTTTAAAAATCATATTCTTAACTTAATGAGATAAAGTAAATTTTTGTTTTTAAATTCACACAACTTAAATATAAAATTCAAAATTAAAAATTAAAAATTAAAAATTCACACCAAATTTAATTTAAAAATTCATATTATAAATTCATACCAAACTTATATTAATTTTTCAAATATTTACAATTTTAAATATATTGTTTTTACAAAGTTTATAATATTAATTTAAGATTTAAATATTAATTTTAAAAACATAGTAAAAATAAAATTAAAAATCTTTTTGTCTTTTTATCCCACTTTAATCAATCAAATATTATCAAAAATATGCGCCCCTCTTTTCGGTAAAGTAATTTCGGTTCCAAGACCTAATTTAACTCATGACGAATTTTTGAAATATTTTGGGTTGATTGATTAAAGATATTTATACCTTAAGAATAAACGTTAAATTTCGCAGTGATGTAATAAATTTTTGAACGATATCAATAATTTCGGTCGCCAAACCTAATTTTATTTAATACTAATTTAATACTTTTTAGCGAACAAATTAGCGTTTATTATCAAAAGGTTAAAAATAAAAATAAAAATAAAAACTGTACAGACATACCTGTGAAATAGATTTCTTAGTTATATGATTTATTATATTCATAAGATAGTCGGTTTAATTGGTTTTCCATGGCTGCATAGGCGTAACCTCGAGCATTCATTGTCTTTTCTTCTAAACATATGAACGGTCCGTCTCTGCATAAAGTAACAAATTCGGTATTTGAATAGGTTTGATTATTTGAACATTTACCTCCATGTGACCATTTTCCGCATTTGTGACATTTTTCTAGGTGTCGTGCTCTTCTTTTCGCTGCGGATTTTGATTTTCCTTTACCAAATTGTAACTTATTATCTTCGCATCTGGATCCTTTTCTAACTCCGTCCATTCTTTCTCTGATTACTGATACTATTTCACTCGGTAGTATGTCATTATTTCTTTTAGTGATCAAAGCATGTAGCATTAGACCATGGTTTAGTTCACAGGCAGTCTTCATTTCGTAAAAACCTAAAAAAAATAAAAATTCAGAATGGGGGGAGAAGACTAGTTCTTTAGGGTCTGCTAGGGAAAGACCATACGTTTTCCATTTTCGAGAACTACACGAAAACAGACAATCTAACTCTAACAGAAATACATATTATCCTTTAAAGACTTGATTCTCCCCACACTTAGTTAGCTGTGGTGTCGAAATTGTGATTAACTTCGTTGTCGACTTCCATCGGACCATGTATGTAATGTTTAACTCTGTGACCATTAACTTTAAATTCAATCCCATTTGAATTTATTAATTCTATCGTTCCGTATGGGAAAACTCTTTTGACTATGAATGGTCCAGACCATCTTGATTTCAATTTTCCAGGAAATAGCTTGAATCGTGAATTGAAAAGAAGAACTCTGTCTCCTTCTTTAAATTCTTTTGAACTTCTGATTCTTTTATCATGCCATTTCTTCGTTCTTTCTTTATAGATTAACGAATTTTCGTATGCTTCATGTCTTAATTCTTCTAATTCGTTTAGTTGACTTAATCGTAGACGTCCAGCTTCATGTAAATCAAGATTACATGTCTTCAAAGCCCAAAATGCTTTGTGTTCAATTTCTACTGGAAGATGACATGCTTTTCCATAAACAAGTCTAAAAGGTGTGGTTCCAATTGGAGTTTTGTAGGCTGTTCTAAAAGCCCAGAGTGCATCCTCCAATTTAATGGACCATTCCTTCGGATTTGATCCTACGGTTTTCTCTAGAATACGTTTTAAAGCTCGGTTGGTATTTTCAACTTGTCCACTTGTTTGTGGATGATATGCGGTGGAGATTTTATGAGTTACTCCATATCTTTTAAGAACTTTCTCAAGTTGATTATTACAAAAATGAGTACCCCGATCACTTATTAAAGCTTTCGGTGTTCCAAACCTTGCAAAAAGACGTTTTAAAAAGTTGACTACAACTCGTGCATCGTTAGTTGGGAGAGCTTGTGCTTCCGCCCATTTAGATACATAATCAATGGCTACGAGTATATATAGATTATTATGAGATTTTGGAAATGGACCCATAAAGTCAATACCCCAAATGTCAAATACTTCACATACTTGGATGACATTTTGTGGCATTTCATCACGTTGACTTATTCTTCCGGCCCTTTGACATGCATCACAGGATTTGCAAAGAAGGTGTGCGTCTTTGTAAATTGTAGGCCAATAGAATCCAGCTTCATAAACTTTTCTTGCTGTTAGTTGAGGCCCATAATGCCCTCCTGTTGGTCCTGTGTGACAATGGTTTAAAATTTTACTAGCTTCATCTCCAAATACACATCGGCGTATTATTCCATCGGGACAACTTTTAAACAGATGTGGATCTTCCCAGAAATAGTGTTTTATATCACTGAAGAATTTCTTTCGTCTTTGGTACGATAATCCTTTTTCAAGGAATCCACAAACTAAGTAGTTTGCATAGTCTGCAAACCATGGGATTTCTTTATAATCTATCTTCAATAGATATTCATCAGGAAAGTTGTCTTGTATGGCCGATTCATTTAGAACTTCTAATTCGAGATTTTCAAGACGAGAAAGATGATCAGCGGCGAGATTTTCTGCTCCTTTTTTATCTCGGATTTCAATATCAAACTCTTGTAAGAGTAAGATCCAACGGATTAATCTTGGTTTAGCATCTTGTTTTGAAAATAGGTATCTAAGAGCAGAATGGTCGGTATAGACCACCGTTTTTGCTAGAACGAGATATGATCGAAATTTGTCAAAAGCAAAGACAATAGCAAGGAGTTCTTTTTCAGTAGTTGTATAGTTCGTTTGTGCTCCTTGTAATGTCTTACTAGCATAATATATAGGTTGAAATCGTTTTTCAATCCTTTGTCCTAAAACGGCTCCCATTGCAAAATCACTTGCATCGCACATTAGTTCAAATGGTAGATTCCAATTTGGTGTTATCATGATCGGTGCATTAGTGAGTTTTTCTTTAAGAATATTAAAAGATTTGATACATTCATCTGAAAAGATGAATGGCGCATCCTTTTCTAGGAGTTTATTCATAGGAGTGGCAATTTTAGAAAAATCTTTTATGAAACGTCGGTAAAAACCGGCATGCCCTAGAAAACTCCTAACTCCTCTAACATTGGTGGGATGTGGAAGTTTAGCAATTACATCTACTTTAGCTCTATCCACTTCAATTCCTTCTTTTGAAATTTTATGTCCAAGAACGATGCCTTCTTTAACCATGAAATGGCATTTTTCCCAATTAAGTACTAGATTTGATTTTTCGCATCTAATTAGCATTCGTTCCAGATTAACTAGACATGATTTAAATGTATCACCGAAGACTGAAAAGTCATCCATGAATACTTCCATGCATTCTTCTATCATGTCATGAAAAATCGCCATCATACACCTTTGAAAGGTTGCAGGGGCGTTACAAAGTCCAAATGGCATGCATTTGTAAGCAAAAGTACCATAAGGGCACGTGAATGTGGTTTTCTCTTGATCCTCGGGTGCTATTGGAATTTGAAAATATCCGGAAAATCCATCTAGAAAACAATAGTAACTATTTCCGGCTAATCTTTCCAACATTTGATCTATGAAAGGTAAGGGAAAGTGATCTTTTCTGGTGGCGTCATTTAATTTTCTATAATCAATACATACACGCCATCCTGTTACAGTCCTAGTAGGAATAAGCTCATTTTTCTCATTTGTAATGACAGTCATGCCACCCTTCTTAGGTACGCATTGAACTGGGCTTACCCATGGACTATCAGAAATTGGATATATCAAACCTGCATCTAGCAGTTTAATAATCTCTTTCTTAACTACATCTTGCATATTAGGATTTAGTCTTCGTTGGCGTTGCACATACGTTTTATGACCTTCTTCCATAAGGATTTTATGTGTGCAATACGAAGGACTTATTCCTTTAATATCATGAATCTTCCATGCAATGGCTGGTTTATGAGCTTTCAACACAGAAATGAGCTGTGATTTTTCATTTTCAGTAAGAGAAGACGATATTATTACAGGTAATTCAGATTCACCATGTAAATAAGCGTATTCCAAATGGTTTGGAAGTGGCTTTAACTCTAATTTCGGAGGTTCTTCTATCGATGATTTATATCGATATCTGTCTTCTTCTTTTAGCATTTGAATTTCTTCTGTTGTTGGTTCATATCCAGTAGCTATAAGTGTAGCTAACATTTCAGATTCATCAATTGGTTCATTTCCTTCTCCTAAAGAACATTCTCCTGTTCCTTGTAGTTCTGGAAATTCTTCTAATAATTCTGCATGTGCATCTATAGTTTGAATATAATAACATGTATCATCTGCAGATTGTGGTTGTTGCATTGCTCTATCAACTGAAAAGGTAACACTCTCATCCTCTATACTTAGGGTCAATTTCTTACCGAACACGTCTATCATTGCTTTAGCCGTGTTTAAGAATGGTCTTCCTAATATGAGAGGAACTTGAGAATCTTCTTCCATGTCCAAAACAACAAAATCTACTGGAAATACTAAAGTACCAACTTTAACTAGCATGTTCTCCATTATCCCTCTAGGATATTTTATTGATCTATCGGCTAGTTGTATGCTTATTCTGGTTGGTTTCAATTCTCCAAGGTCTAGTTTAGCGTATAGTGAATACGGCATTAGATTTATACTAGCACCTAAGTCTGCCAATGCTTCTATTGAACTAAGACTACCCAGAAAACATGGAATTGTGAAACTTCCTGGATCAGATAGTTTTTCTGGTATCTTATTCAACAGCACTGCTGAACAATTAGCATTCATAGTAACAGCCGAGAGTTCTTCCATTTTCTTTCTATTCGTGATTAGATCTTTCAAGAATTTAGCATACCTTGGCATTCCTGAAATCACATCAATGAAAGGAAGATTTACATTTATCTGTTTAAACATATCCAAGAATTTGGATTGCTCGGCTTCAAGTTTTTCTTTCTTCATTTTACTCGGGTAAGGAAGTGGTGGTTGGTATGGTTTAACATAAGGTTTATCCTTAACTGTGTTATCTTCATTAACCTTTTCAACTACCGGTTCTTTTTCCTTATCTTGATCAGGTTGTGGTTCTTGTGTAGTAGGAATAGTTTCATCAGAAGTTACAGGTATTTCAGGTGGTTTAAGTGTTGTACCACTTCTTGTGGTAATAGCTTTAGCTGTTTCATTCCGGGGGTTAGCATTTGTATTGCTAGGTAGACTTCCCGGTTTTCTTTCACCTATTAACCTTGCTAGGTTACTTACTTCTTGTTCCAGATTTTGAATAGAAGCTTGTTGATTTCTAAATACTTGAGCATTTTGTTCATTGGTTTGTTTTTGAGATGTGAAAAACTGCGTTTGAGTTTCAACTAGCTTCGTCATCATATCTTCTAAATTCGGCTTTTTATCATCGGTTTGTTGTGGTGGTTTGTTTTGAAAATTTGGTCTTTGCTGATTATAAGTATTATTGGATATTTGTTGATTGCTAGGACCTTGTTGGTTATTGTATGGAATATTTCGGTTATAATTCTGGTTTTGATTGTAAATCGGTCTTGGCGGTTGATAATTATTCTGATAATTATTTCCAGGCCTTTGGTTTATGTATGAAATATTCTCTCTTTGTTCCATTGTTAATTCAATACTTAGACAATCTTTTGTCAAATGTGGTCCTCCACACTGCTCACAACTAATTCGTATTGAGTGAATATCTTTAGTCATCTTTTCCATTCGTCTCTCGAAAGCATCTATCTTTGCTGAAATGGAATCTAAGTCATGGCTAGAATCGGCTCTAGCTGCTTTAGATGATCTAATGATATCTTTTTCTTGGTGCCACTCATGTGAGTGGGAAGCAGTATTATCAATAATTTTGTAAGCATCAGTTTCGGTTTTCTTCATAATAGAACCACCAGCTGCTATATCTATGTCTTTTCTTGTAGTGATGTCGCATCCTTGGTAGAATATTTGTACTATTTGACAGGTGTCTAAACCATGTTGCGGACATCCTCTTAACAACTTTCCATATCTTGTCCACGCCTCATATAGAGTTTCATTTGGCTTTTGTGTGAACGTAACAATTTCTGCTTGAAGTCTTACGGCTTTAGATGCAGGAAAGAATTGTTTAAGAAATTTATCAATTAAAACATCCCATGTATCAATCGCCCCTTCAGGTAACGATTCCAACCAATCTTTGGCTTCTCCCTTCAAAGTCCAGGGAAATAACATGAGATATATCTGTTCATCCTCTACTTCTCGTATTTTAAATAGTGTGCAGATCCTATTAAAGGTACGTAGATGTTCATTTGGATCTTCCTTCGGCGCACCACTAAATTGGCATTGATTAGTCACCATGTGTAGAATTTGTCCTTTGATTTCATAATCTGGCGCATTAATGTCTGGATGAGTAATTGCGTGACCTTGGCCAGTGCGTTTAGCTCTCATTCGGTCTTCCATACTTAAAGGTTCCAGATTCTCCATAATTGAATTTGTTGAATCGGTATCACTAGATGGTTCTGATTTAATAGTTCGTTCCTCAACAATCTCTGTTTGAATGATTGGTGGTTCCGGAGGAAAGTTTAATGGTTCAGGATCTATGAACCGTTCCTGAATATTTTCTGGATTCTCAATTGTGAGGTCTGTTTCAAAAACTGGATTATCGGAAATTTGAACTGAAGTACTTGGTCGACTGGATGACGATTCTAAAGAAAAATCAACGGCGGTTATATTTGTTAAACGATGTCTTGATCGAGTTACAGGTGGTGAACGTACAAAAGGTGGTGAACGTCTTGCTCGGTGCATTCACAGAATATCCTATTAGTTTTTAAAAGGAAAGAAAAATTATAATAAGTTATCCAATCAATAGACTTTTCTGATTTTGCCCACGTTTCGAATAGCCAAAAGATGCAGCAGAGGGGCAGGATTCGTTTGGTCTCAATATAATTGAGGACTGTTTGGCTCCAATAACCCGGTCCACGTACAAATCCAACTATTACTACGAACCAGAAAATTTTGATGTCTATCAATTTAACCACTCAAAATAAATTTTCGTAATTTTTAGAAATTTAGATAAGAAGTAGAATAAAAATCTATGTCCTAAAAACTAGAATGGCGAGAAATAAGAAAGACAAAGAGTTCGTCGCAAAAGGTCGAAAAAGAAAAAAAATGGTTGAAAAATAAAAGGTGACGGAAAAATAAAAGAAACTTATAAAAACTTAAAAATACTTAACTAATTTAACCTTATTACTACAACTAACTTAAAATTATAATCGCAAATTGAAATTACTAATTGGAATGATAATTGATACATAGTAAAAGGTCTAAAAATATTAAAGCTTACAGGAAAAACTAAATCCCAAATGGAAATAACTTAAAAAGAAACTAAAACTTAAAAAGTCGTCGCAAAATTCTAAAGCACCTAAATCTTAGTCTAAAGAAAAAGCACTTAAGGAATTCTACGGCAAAGCCTAAAAATATAGGAGTAAAAATAACTATAGCAAAAACTAAGTTTAAAATTAATTATGAGCTAAAAAATACAAATATTACGCTACAACGATTAAAAAGGTACAAAATATAAAAATATATAAAAAGTTGTAAAAAGTACAAAAAATATTATTTTATATTATTTATTTAATAAAACTACTAATTTTACAATTTTAATAAAACTAATTTAACTAAAATATATAAATAAAAAGTAAAAAGTAAAAATAAAACTAAAATTAATAATAATAATAATAATAATTAAGTTAAATAATAATAATAATAAATTAAAACTCCGTAATTAATGCAACTTTAGGGTTTTGTCCGTGTGTCAGAAGACCTCCGCGAGTCGCGGCTAATAAAGAGGAAAACCCCGCGAGTCGCGGGGTTCAGAAAAACAGTTGACAGGTTTCACTTTTTACGCGTTTTTCTTTATTTTTTTTTTTTTATTTTCTTTTTTTCTGTTTTTAGTTTAAATAAACGATTTTTTAATAAAATTTATATTTTTATAAATTAAAATAAAGATAAAGAAACTTATAAAACTTAAATATTTAACAAAATCCTAAAAATACTTATATTTTTGTTTTTCTTTTTATATTTTTGAATAATTAAAACGTAATTTTTACAAAAACGACTTTTAATAAAAGTAGATAAAAATCTTTTTTTTTTTTTTTTTATTAGCGTTGCGCTTCCGGCGTTTAAGATAAGTTCCCCGGCAGCGGCGCCAAAAATACTTGATGTCAAAGCAGAGGGGTATAAAATACTATTAAATTTTAGCAGAAAATACTATTAAATACGATACAATTTTACACAAGATATTTATTTATTTATAGAATGGATATACTTAAACCTTGCTACAACACTTATAGGCAGTGTACCTAATCGTACAGTAGTGTAGTTTTTAGTAAGTCCGGTTCGTTCCACAGGGAAATCTTTAAGCAAAGCTCAACGCTATATTAGTTTACTTTTATAAAAATACAAATATATATATAAGTGATATTATTATTATAAAGGGGGTTTTTACCGTTTAATGACCGGTTTGTCGATTTTAAAACTTTTAGTCGCAGTTAAAACCTAATGTAAAATATAAAATAAATACAAGACTTTAAATTAAAGCGTAAAGTAAATAACGATAATGAAATTGCGAATAATAAAAATGCGATAAAATTAAATTGCGATAATTAAAAGTACGATAATTAAAAGTGCGATTAAATAAAATAACAATAAATAAAAGTGCGATAATTAGAAGTGCAATTAAATATAAAATAAAGGAAATTAAATATGAAATAAAAGAATTATGCTTATTTAAACTTCCGTAATCATGATGTTTGACGTGTTGATTTTAGTTTTATGCCCATGGGTTAATTGTCCTTTGTCATGGATTATTCAATATGTCCGTCTGGTTTTTGTCCATAACAGTCCATCAGTCATAAATATAAATTGCAAGTGTCCTTGTCAAATTATTATTATACCCGAAGATAAATATTCCAACTAATTGGGGATTCGAATTGTAACAAGGTTTTAATACTTTGTTTAATGAATACACCAGGTTATCGACTGCGTGTAAACCAAGGTTTTACTACTTTGTTAACAATTACACCAATTACCCTTGAATGTAATTTCACCCCTGTTTTAATTATTCTAGTGGCTATTAATCCATTCCCGTGTCCGGTTAAATGAACGATTATTCGTACATATAAATACCCCGCCCATCGTGTCCGATCGAGTGTATATGGTAATTTATAGGGACGCCCAATTGTAAATCTTTATATTAACATTAACAAACTTTCATTTAGTTAAACAAATATAAAGCCCATTAATAGCCCATAGTCTAGTTTCCACAAGTGTCGTTCTTTTGTCCAAACCCCAATTATGGTACAAAGCCCAATTACCCAATTTTAGTAATTAGCCCAACATCATGATTACTTCGTTTTAAACAAGCATAATAATAACTTAGCTACGAGACATTAATATAAAAAGGTTGAACATAACTTACAATGATTAAAAATAGCGTAGCGTTACACGGACAGAATTTCGACTTACACCCTTACAACATTCGCTAACATACCCTTATTATTAGAATTATAATTAAAATTAAAATATAAATTATAAATATAAATATATATTACTTCGTATGAATGAGAAGAAAAAAAATGATCATGATTTTGATCAGAATTCGGGTTGATTTATAGCCAGGAATGATTTTTGGGGCTCCGCGACTCGCGGCCAAATAGCCTTCAAACTCCGCGAGTCGCGGAGAGGTATTTTCAGTTTACACCCTTGGAGTTTCCTGCTGCCGACGGTTTTAAATATATATATATAAAATATATATAATTAATATAATTAATTATATATTATATTATATTTATATATATAGTTAACTTGTAATTTTTAGTCCGTTGCGTCGAGCGTTAAGAGTTGACTCTGGTCCCGGTTCTGGTTTTTCGAACGTCCTCGCGTACAATTTAATATCTTGTACTTTGCGTTTTGAATCTTGTACTCTTGTGATTTCGAGACGTTTCTTATCAATAATTGGAACCTTTTTGATTGTCTTTTGTTCTTTTGAGCTTTTTGGTCGTTTGCGTCTTCAAATCGTCGAATCTGTCTTTTGTCTTCACCTTTTATTATTTAAACGAATATCACTTGTAAATAGAACAATTGCAACTAAAAGCTTGTCTTTCTTGAGGAATAATGCTATGAAATATATGTTCGTTTTTAGCATTATCAATGATCATAATGATGATATGATTAGAATTATGATTCTGATTATGATGGAACCTAAAACGATGATAATGATTTGTGATTAATTGATAATCACGATAAAAAAATGATGATGTTAGTTGATTAGATGATGATTAGGTGATGATTATGTTGATGAGAAGAAGAAGAAAGAATACAGGAAACTGATTTTTGGAAAAGAAACAGAAATCGAGTCATAAGGATTTAAAATCCTATTTATTTCAGAAAAATCAAATGACAGAGGAATGTTTTAGGTTGTTATCGGGACGTCGTGGGTTCAAACCCGGACTTGGGCATTTTCTTAAGGACTACTTCTTTGAGGTAGTTATTTATTATTATTATTATTATTATTATTATTATTATTATTATTATTATTATTATTATTATTATTATTATTATTATTATTATTATTGTTATTATTGTTATTATTATTATTATTATTATTATTATTATTATTATTATTATTATTATTATTATTATCATTATTATCATTATTATTATTATTATTATTATTATTATTATTATTATTATCATTAACATTAAAATTAACATTTTAATTAAAATTATAACTATCATTATTATTATCATTATTACTATCATTATTATTATTTTCATTAACATGATTTTTTTTATATATAATTTTATTTACATTATTTTTACTATCACTATTATTATCATTAGTATTATTATTATTACAGTATTATTATTACTACAAACATAATAACATTATTATATACATATTACATATAACAAATTACTGATTTTTGATGTAATACCAACTACAAATATATATATATATATATATATATATATATATATATATATATATATATATATATATATATATATTGTAATATAACTATATGTATGAATATTGATTATTTACAAAATAACTATATATAAAATATAACTTGAAGATATAAAATATAAATAAAGTAAATATATTTGTATAACTACAACACTTAATATATAAATATTATGTAGGAGGAATTATGTGATTATATGTGTTAATATATATACTTGATATAGATTCGTGAATCCGAGGCCAACCCTGCATTGTTCAGTATCGTCGTATGCATATTTTTACTACAAAATATCGTATTGTGAGTTTCATTTGCTCCCTTTTTAAATGCTTTTGCAATATATATTTTGAGACTGAGAATACATGCGCTGCTTTTATAACTGTTTTGCGAAATAGACACAAGTACTTGAAACTACATTCTATGGTTGAATTATTATACCGGATATCACCCTTTTAGCTTGGTAGCCTAAGAATTAGGGAACATACCCCCTAATTGACACGAATCCTAAAGATAGATCTATCGGGCCTAACAAACCCCATCCAGGTTATGGATGCTTTAGTACTTCAATTTTATATACAGATGAGTGTACCTGTATATTTGGGGATATTCTAGATGCATTTGTTAATGTCGGTTACCAGGTGTTCACCATACGAATGAATTTTAATTCGCAGGTTATGCGTACTATTTTGTACTCGGGTTACGTGTACAATTAAATATCTGAAATCTTGTGGTCTATTAAAATTATGGAATGATTTATTATGATAAACCTATGAACTCACCAACCTTTTGGTTGACACTTTAAAGCATGTTTATTCTCAGGTATGAAAGAAACCTTCCGCTGTGCATTTGCTCATTTTAAAGATATTACATGGAGTTGTTCATGGCATATTTAGGACAACACCTCGCAATGGGACCAAATGTTGATAACTTCGTCCAGGAGGATTAAGACGGGGTATGACAGTCAATAGGTCCATTAGGGCTACTGAAGCCTAGGCCTATATATATCAGTTTACACGTTCTTTAGGGTTAAGAGTGTCAGTGCATAGGGGAGATCGTGCTCGACCTCCACTGGCCACCAATCTTTTTGTGTTTAAATCAATATTAATCTCGACGTTTATTATATTATATTGATTTATATTCATCGCCTTTTATCTCTTTGTGTTCATAATATTTATCTTTTATCTTGTTCTTAAACGTTAATCGATGTTTTTTCATGATCAAAAAATCCGTATTAGTAAAATAATCAGACCTACACACACGTTTACCGATAATTATCATTAAGGTCACGCGTTCAAACCTTCACATCAACACCATCAACCCAGTTTAAAAGATTCAAGCATATTTCTCAGATCATAAAAAGTTAGCTAATTTTAAACCGGTTATTCTTTTGCAAACAAAGATCATTATCATTATGACCTAATATTAAAAAATGGATGAGTGTGTGAGAGAGAGTGGGCGAGGAGAGAGAAATTTCAACATCTCAAAAGATTTGCGCAAGGCAGGCACGAACAAGCTTAGAGATCAGGATAAGGGCAACAAGGGAGATTCGAATGCAAGGTTCTTCGGGTATCGATTGTCTTCTTTCATGTTCTTCAATTTTGCTGATCATTGGGGGGTTCCGGAGCTATGGAGGATTTTCAAGAAGTATGGTGATCTTAGGGACATTTATGTGGCAGCTAAGAGGCTGAGAAATGGAGGTAAATTCACCTTTGCCAGATTCCATGGCGTTGAAGATGAAATCCAAATGTTGAGAGCACTGGAAAAGATTGTGTTCGATGAAAGACCAATTAGGGTTTTCAAGGCAACTTCCAGGCCTAACCCTAATAATCCTTCGATCTTTTCCACAACTGGGAACTACAGATGGACTCCGATCAAAAATAATGGATTTAAGCATCGGGATAACAATGTTCAAAAGGTGGATGATGTGAACTTCCCTCCATTAAAAACAAACTTGGGGGCTTCGGCTAGTCATCATCACCATCAGGATTTAAGGTTCAAACTTCAGGAAAAGACGAATGAATGGAAGACATCTAGGGAGTTTGATAAGGTTCGTGAAATCAATATTGATAACATCAGACCTCTACAAGGGTTGGAAGATCGAATACTTATTGGCGAATTATTGAATGTGGGTATGTTAAATCTCATATCAACTATTGGCAAATTGAATGGTGAAAACAACGTTTGCATCAAGTACTTAGGTGGTCTCACGATTCTACTAGTTTGCGATAATGGTAGAACCGCCAATAATATCATCAAGCGAGAAGATCATCCTCTGAAAAGATGTCTTCGTAACCTTTTGGTTTGGGATGGTTCATACTCGAATCCTGGGCGACTTGTGTGGCTGGAGATCCTAGGGGTTCCCTATAATGCTTGGGCTACTTCCACTTTTGAGGCTATCGCTGTCTGTTGGGGTAACCCTAGTGATTTCAAGAACTGTAATATCATCAATGGCAATCAAAATATGATTTCTGCGAAAGTTTTGGTTCATACACGGGACGATGAAGCGATAAATGGGGTCGTCAAAATAATTTCAGGTCCGGTATACAAATATGTTCATGTCAAGGAAACCTCAGATCCAATTGAACTTGATATCGAAACTGATAATACTTCAGATTGGGATATTGATGAGGTTAACTCAAGTGACTCAGAAGAAATATCTGATTCTCTCTCTGGTAATGAGGCAGAAGATGAAGATGATTGGGATGAGGTTGATGATGATCGGAAGAATGATCAATTCGTTACTCAACCGGTGGTGGAAGATGAAGGGTCCGAGTTTTTTGGGATTAAGGAACCTTTTGGAAAACATAATAATGGCGATGGTTTGGATAAAGCAAAAGCAACACAAGACTTTAATGAGTATCATGTTTGTACAGCTATGCCTGGTCCCATGATTTCGTGTAACAAAAAGTATAATTTGAATAATATTCCGGTTAACAATTCATATGGAAACCATGATGTTGGGCTTAAGGAGGCCCAAGTTGAAAACTCAAAAGCTAATTATTGTGGGCTGAACGAGGGAAATGATTTAGGCCCAAATGATGCTATCAAAAACAATAAACCTGGCCCAATCGTGGAGCAGGCCATTAATGGGGTTTGTGAGAATATTTTAATTGAAGATTTAGGTGCCACCGATAATTCTAATTCCAATTCAGACGATGAAGTCGAGGAAAAATCGACTATTCCTGTGGTTCCTGATTCGTCTACTGTTAGGCAGGGTTTGGATCGTTTGCCAATTGATTCTGGTTTGGAGAATTACTCTAGGTCCTGTAACACAGGACAAATTGCAAAATTGAATAAGGGTAAATCCTCCTCTAGGTCTACTCGAAGATCCACACATCCAAAGAAATCCTACTTCTCTGATTCTTCGAATTGTTGTTGGAATTTCATTGGTAATTGGAAAGCTTCTTCAAAAATCCTTCACGCCAAGAGACTAGCTCGCAGGGGGAATCATTCTGATGCTGCTAATGATATCAATTGTGTTACGTGTGGAAGCAGAAAATTGAACAGAACTAGGAAATCTGGGGTAAAATCAAAATCAAAATCCATATCTAAAGGGGGTAATCGATCTAGCAAAAAACAAGAGAACAATCAAATTATTAATGAAGGAAGTCTTGGGGTGGAGGAATTTGGTTCCAATCTTGGACTCAAATGGTCCAAGAAGGGTATGTAAATTCTTTCCTTTGTTTCGTTTTTATAGTTTTAATGAAGATTATTTCTTTAAATGTTCGTGGTTTTGGGAGTGGGAAGAATAGTAAGTTCGGGCCGGTTAAAGGTTTGTGTGTAGCTGAAAAACCGTCGATACTGATGTTACAAGAAACAAAATGTCATATGCGTGATGAAAAGTGGTTTTATAATCTATGGGGTTCAATGGACTGCAGATTTATACAGAAAGTAATGATTGGAAAATCGGGGGGGCAAATGATTATTTGGGACACAACTACCTTCGAAGCTAACAGTGATCTAATTAGTGATTTTTTCATAGCTATAAGGGGCAAGTGGGTTCATTCGGGTGAAGAAACAATCATCATTAATGTTTATGGACCGCATGATGACGGGAATAAAGTGAGGATGTGGGAAGAATTAGGTTCCGTTATGAATATTTCCGATGTCTCTTGGATAATTGGTGGTGATTTCAACGAGGTTAGGGATCCGTCGGAGAGGTTAAACTCTATCTTTCTCACTAATAGAGCTAAAAGGTTTAACGATTTCATTGATAGATATGGTCTTGTGGAAATTCCTTTAGGTGGGAGAAAGTTCACGCGGATTAGCGATGATGGTATAAAAATGAGTAAATTAGATAGATTTCTCGTGTCAAACTCTTTTCTTCCTTTATGGTCTGATCTTAAGGTAACGACGTTGGATCGAAAAATCTCAGATCATTGCCCTATCATGCTTGCGGATAGCACTATTAATTATGGACCTAAACCCTTCAAAGTTTTTGACGAGTGGTTTTCTATTGAGGGTGCTGATGAGGTAATTTCACGTTCATGGGGTGAAGCCATGCCTGGGGTTCGAAAGGATTGTGTGTTTCGTAACAAATTAAAGAGGCTAAAATTGGTTTTGAAAGAATGGAGTAAATCCCATTTCGGTAGTCTTGACTTGGAAATTGAGAAAGCGAAAAAAGTAGCCATGGATTTGGAGTCTAAAGCTGAGTCTGGTATCCTGGCACAAGGTGAACACGTTCTGTGGTTAGAGTCTAGGAAATCTTGGATCGAGAAAGAAAAGTCGAAGACAAATATGTTGAAACAAAAGGCAAGGGTACGTTGGGCTATGGACGGAGATGAAAATTCAAAATATTTTCATAATTCAATGAAAAGAAAATACAACCGCAATAACATAAGGGGGATAAACATTGATGGGGCATGGTGTGAGTCGCCGGAAGAAATTAAAGTAGCTGCACTCGAACACTTTAAAAAAAAAATTTCGGAACCTGAATATAATCGGCCAAGTATTTCTGAGTTAGCCTACCCTTCGGTTAACACAGTTCAGGCCGCTGCCTTGGAGGAGGAATTCACTAAAAAAGAGATTTGGGATGCGGTATCTAGTTGTGGTAGTTCAAAAGCACCGGGCCCCGACGGTTTTAACTTGGGTTTCTACAAGAGATTTTGGTATATAATCAAAGACGATCTTGTTGATGCTATCAAATGGTTCTGGAGTAAAGGTGAGTTCTCTCATGGTTGTAATGCTTCGTTTGTCTCGTTGATCCCAAAGAAGTCGAACCCACTTTGTTTCGGTGACTATCGTCCAATCAGTCTCATTGGGAGCTATTACAAAATTATCGCTAAGATGCTCTCAAATCGCCTTCGGAAAGTGGTTCCTAACATAATTGGTTCGGAGCAAAGTGCTTTTATGAGTGGTAGATACATCCTTGACGGTGTGTTGGTTGCAAACGAGACGGTGGATTTTATCAAAAGGAATAAAAGGCACGGTCTCATTTTTAAGGTTGATTTCGAAAAAGCTTTTGACTCTCTAAATTGGTCCTTTCTCTTTGAAGTTATGGAATGTATGGGTTTTGGCGCACGATGGAGATCTTGGATCAAATCTTGTCTATGCTCGGCTTCAATTTCTATATTGATCAATGGATCACCTACTAGCGAGTTCCACCTTGGGAGAGGAGTTAGGCAAGGGGACCCGTTATCACCATTTCTCTTTATTATTGCAGCGGAAGGTTTAAATATACTATCTAAGGTAGCGGTTAGTAAAGGTCTATATAAAGGAGTGGAGGTAGGTGCCGAGAAAGTGGTGATCTCGCACCTTCAATATGCTGATGATACCATCTTCTTCGGGGAGTGGAGTCGAAGAAATGCGCGTAATCTCATGTACCTTTTAGAATGTTTTGAAAAGGCATCCGGCTTGAAGGTGAATTACAACAAAAGTCAACTCTACGGTATAGGTGTGAACTGCTCGGAGGTAGAAAATTTGGCCTCCTGGTGCAATTGTCAAGCCGGGTCTCTTCCGTTTATTTACCTCGGGCTTCCGGTTGGATCCAATATGAAGAAACTGGAGAGTTGGAATCCGGTTATTGATAAGTTCACTAAACGTTTAGCGGATTGGAGAGCTAGATCGGTCTCATTCGGTGGTCGACTTACGCTTGTTAAATCGGTTCTCTCAAGCTTGCCTCTTTACTACTTCTCGCTTTTTCGTGCCCCGCCTTGCGTGTTAAAAAAACTAGAGTGTGTGCGACGTTCATTTTTTTGGGGCGGGTCGGGTTCTAATAAAAAATTGTCTTGGGTGAAATGGGAAAAACTCCTTCTTCCTCACGAAGAAGGTGGTTTAAATATTAAATCTCTTTTTTGTAAAAATTTGGCTCTTCTTTGCAAGTGGTGGTGGAGGTTCATATCCGAAACCAACACTTTGTGGATTAATGTTATTCGGAGTATTTATGGCCATTATGGTGGGCTATCGGTTGGTGAAGGGTCATCCCGGATCCTAACCGGTGGCATTTGGTCTAACATTCGTGATGCAGGTTTCAAAACGGACGAACTCGGTATTCCATTCTCCAAGTCTTTCAAGAAAATTTTAGGCGATGGTTGTGACACGAGGTTCTGGACAGAAAATTGGTTGGGTAATATGGCGCTGAAGAACAAATTTAAAAGGTTATTTCGACTTGAAGCATCTCAAAGTGCTGCTGTCTCTGATCGGTTGCAGATTCAAAACGGGTCTGTGATGGGTAAATGGGCCTGGGTTCGCGATCCAGTGGGCCGTACACATGGAGAACTAATCGAGCTCAACAGTTTACTTGGTAACGTAACTTTTTCCATTGGTTCTAAAGATAGGTGGGTTTGGATCCTAGACACATGTAATCGTTTCACTGTAAAAAAACTTTGTAACTTAATTGATCTCAAGTACATTACGGTAGATCGTTCCGACGTCACAACACTCAGAAATCAGTTTGTTCCAAAAAAAATCGAGCTGTTTATTTGGCGGGCTAGACTTGGGAGGATTCCGGTAAGGGTTGAACTAGACAAACGTGGCATAGATCTCGACAACGTTCGATGTCCCATTTGCAACGGGGATATCGAATCAGTGATGCATATTTTGAAGACTTGCAATTTCGCAAATGATCTATGGAATCGGGTTTTTTCGTGGTGGAAACTTGATTCATCTTCTTTGAATTTAGACGACTTATTCTCCGGTAGCAACTCGACACTCAATTCGGATTGGAAGATTCATGTTTGGCAAGCGGTTTGTTGGATAGTGCTCTATTGGATTTGGAAATATAGAAATCAAAAGGTATTCAACAACAAGTGTATCACTATCCCAAGTGTTCTCAATGAGATTCAAGTAATATCGTATGATTGGATTTCGAGAAGGTGTAAGAAGGCTAATCTTGAATGGTTAATTTGGATATCTAACCCAAAGGAGTGTGGCTAGCCTATTGTTGCTCTCTCTGCAGCTCGTTGGTGGATTCCCTGTTTTGTTTTGTTTCGGTCCTATATGTAATTGTAATTATCAGTTGGTTGTGTTCGGGATAATTGTTAGTATGTAATTTTGTTGATCAATGAAAGTTTGCTTTTAAAAAAAAAAAAAAAAAAAAAATGGTGGAGATCTGTAAAATAGGAGCACGAGGGGAATTAATAAATATAAATATTCTTGGATGCCTAGGTTAATAAAAAAAAAAAATAAAATTGATTGATGACTTTGATGACTAAAATTAAACTCTCATGTGATGTGTATCTCCTAGATAGAGAATAATGTTTTTCCAACTACAATATTACTCTAATAAAATACAATAAAATAAAATAAAATAAATATATTTATTTTCAGTTTTCCGACTTGATCCACCGCGCCACTGACTTGGTACTGATGCCCCCACTGCCCAATCCTGCACCTATATAAACACATAACACTAATCCTACACACCGCTTCCTTTAGTCAACGTTCGTCAACTGGTGTATAGGTTTCAAATATACGGCCGTTTTATCAAATCTGTTGATCGATTATTTGATTAAAACTATCACTTTTGATTTGAGCTGTTGCAGAATGAATCACAAGCTTTTATACTCGTTCAATCACTCACCTCTGTGTATTGCATAAATCTCTACGTATGATGATGATGTCAGGTGCGATTCTACCATTTTTTAACCTATTTTTGTTTTGATTTGATTTGATTAATTTGTGGTTAATTGTTGAATTTGGTACTTATATTATTCGTATACTCAGTTTAGGTTTTATGCAGTACGATTTGCGATTGATACCTGCTACGTATTCATACATGCGTTATTATTAATTTTCTTCATGTCGTATATCACACGCATTACCTAAGGTGTTGATTTGATATCGTATGAATGATTTGATATTGAAATTGTTATCCAGAGTACTATGTCTATATGTACTTTATTATATTGAAATTGTTATCCAGAGTATATAATAACTTTGCTTTGTTTTGTTTAAACACAAACAAATTAGTACAAATTTGAATATGAAAATAAGATGCCAATAGGCTACTTAAACGACTAGCGCGTTTCAAATTATTCAATTAGGAAGGGGACAATATGTGAATATGTCATTTTTTGCAAATAAGTCACCAATAGGCTGCTTAATCATGTATACTACTATGATGTTTCAGTTTGTTTGTGTAGAATAGATGATATCTTCTCTGAATGTTTTGAAGTAATCATGTATTGCGTATTATGCGAGATCATTTTTTGATTTATTGTTCGTTTGTTCTACTTTTGTAAGACTTAAAAATACAACCAGGTGATACAAAGAGTTTGACCCTTGTGTATGATTTCATTTTTCATTTGTTCTTTGGTACTTCATCGTATTAACAATACGGACAACATGAATATTCAGTGCTACGGTCTTCATGTTGGTAGGGATTTTGAATAGCACAAGTTGACCAGAGGTTATTTTTTTTATTATTTATATTTTTTGTTGTGATTCTCAGGGTATAACATTAAGGATATAATTCAAGAAGCACAATTCCGGTGGCTAAGGCCAGGAGAAGTGTTTTTTATACTGCAGAATTATGAGGAAACTCAGCTTAACCATGAGCCCCCTCAAAAGCCACCAAGTGATTATCTGTCTTGTTGTTTTGTGTCATTTTATTAGATATATAAGTGATTGTAACTTTGTTAGAATGCATTTATTAATATTGCTCTTATCATGTTCATTGTATTCTATTGTAGGTGGTTCGCTGTTTCTTTTTAACAAGAGGGTCCTTCGCTTTTTCCGCAAAGATGGTCATAGTTGGCGAAGAAAGAAGGATGGGAAAAATATTGGTGAAGCGCATGAACGTTTAAAGGTTATTCAATTTGTTATTTTGATTATAATATTTTTGTGTGAGAGTAAATTTATTAGATGTAGTATGTTTAGGGCTATAAAACAAACTTTACAACTATCTTCGTGCACTCAAGTATTAATGTGTTAGGACAATTAACGTTTAAACCCTAGTCTAAACGCACACGAAACAAACTTTCAATGGGAACAGAAGTACACACTGACTTACTTGGTTGAGCATATCAATTCGAACTACTTAATCCATGGACAAACTTACAGAAATATTATTGATTTAAGTTTTGATACATGTTCACAGTTACATCAGGGTTATATATATTAAGAACATAACGGTAATCTTAATATAATATGATGACTTGCTCTCCAGGGGTGCTACTAACAGGCTTGCATATTGTGCCAAATAATACTCAAACGGGCCAAACCTAAACGGGCCAAACCCAATTACTTCACTTGGTACTATATGTGCAAATCAAAGTATAAATCAGAAATACAATGCTCAAAGCATTTCATACTTCCCCCCAACACAATTACAACTTTTTTAATATCTTATTGACTTCAATGTTTTATTGATGTTGCAACCCTAATTCTGTAGGTTGGAAATGTTGAAACTTTAAATTGTTACTATGCTCATGGTGAGGAGAATCCAAATTTCCAGAGGCGCTGTTATTGGATGTTAGATGCGTAAGTATATATCCCTCTTCTTCACATATGCCTTCTACTTTATATTACAACTAACATAATGTTTGAATTTAATGTTCAATTCAACTTGCGCATGAGGATAAGCATCCACTTACTGGTTTTGTAGACTTATTTCTTGATTTTCTGATGGTGGCAGGGCAATGGAGCATATTGTTCTTGTTCATTACAGAGATGTAACTATAGTGAGTTTTACAAACTTAACGAAAAAAGGAAGTTCTGAGTAATAACATTCTCTGGTTATGCATACCTTTTTTTATATTTAGTTAATATCAAGGAAAGTATAAGCTTTAATGTCAACTTGCATGATTATACCCGTTTGAAAATGGAAATTACTTTCCATGTTGGTTATCTGTTGACATTTTTTTACTTTTATTTTATTATTATCCTTCAAGCTGACAGTAGCATGTGTATCTTGAAGGGTAAGCATAGTGCGGGACCCATTTCAACTTTGACTCTGGGATCTTCTAATATTATTCTAAGTTCCAACTCATATGCCCCTCACCTTAATTTGTCTGCTGCGGGTAGTAAATTTGATGAACCTTTCAGTGTTACATCTGGTCCCAGTTTTGTAGAACTTAACCAATATGTTACCAATACAAATGGGTCAAATCAGTTGAATATAACAGAAAGAATTGAGGAAATTAATGGTTCACCTGATCTTGAAATTCGTAAGACGTTGAGAAGGCTTGAGGAGCAGTTGAGTTTAGACCGATTAAAATATAGTGAGAATGAGTGTTTGGATGACTTGCCATTAACACTTAATGAACAAAACGTTAATGGAGAGGGGTTGCAGTTACAATATGATTCTGGCAATTATGCATCTTTACAATATCCAGGTTTGTCTCTTATTTGTGTTGTTCATAACCATCAACGTATGCACATATATGATGTGATCTTATTTGTGTGAATCGTCAAGCTAAACTGTGGAAGACAATTTTTGGGTTGGGTCAAGATGGCTTTCATATGAAATTGTTCGACAACACATTTCAACTTTCTATATAACTCAATCTGTCATTTATCATTTTGCAAGATCTGGAAGAAAAGTTAAATCATGTATAACATGGGGGACACATCTTCTACGAATATTTCTCATTTCCTACCATGTTCTTACTATTCTGTTATTACATTCTTCTCTTTATTGTTGGATATCAATCATAATAGATCTAGATCAAGCTCAATTGCAACTAAGCACATCGATAAATGCAACTAGCTATGGGAGTATACATCAATTTCAGCAACTACCAAAGGATGAATTTACTGTTCCAAGTCAACAAAATTTAGTATGGAAGGACGTACTAAAATACAATGAGAATGTAACATGTGATGGCTCAGTAGAGAATTACATATACCCATCAGATAAAAGGGTAAACTTATTTTCTTATTGTCTCGTTTAAAAAGTAGTTTTTTTTTCTGCTTCACTTCTTTTGTTTATTAATGGTTACAAACACATATGATTAAGGTGCACTTATTGGCACACATGTTTAGGCGGTTGTTTTAGTTTCAAACTTTTTTATCCAGTTGTATACTAACTAGGCCCTCTAATTTTTCCAATTTCCTCTTGTTTGAGTATGTCTGAATGTTATGCTATTATTTGAACAGGAAGTGGTTTCATCTCGAGCCATAAGAGATTCAATTGAAGAGAAAGGGGCCCACCACTTGGGGGATACTGGTGCACCTAATGACTGTAAGTCTTGTGCTTCTTTTTTCAATCAAAGTGCACAATCATGAAACTGGATTGGTTGGAAACACATTTCATTTATCACTTTTTAATGTTTATAATAACAACTTATGTTTAAAAATATGATCTCAAAAACAATATTAGTTGAACTCGTATTTGATTAAAGCAATTTAGGTTTTATGCATTTCAATACTTTTCAGATAGCTTTGAACCTGCTTGACCTGCTCAACCCATTGAAACTGTTTTTTAGTTAGACCCTAGAGATAGGCTATAATTCAAAACAACCTAATTTTATTTAACTGGATCAAAGTTACCAAATCCACCTGGAACTGGGCTAATTTTGTATTTAAAATCATTTGAAACTCGTATTTGGTATTTGACTATTAAAATTGTTATTGTTCTTGGCTTTTCAAAACCTTACTTTGCCTGGCGAGCTTTTAGTGTAGCTGAAACAATGAATCCTCTGACAAGAAATTGTATTTCCAGCATTTGTAATGCCATCTCAAAAACTCCAAGATTCAAGATCCTCTGCATATAGCCATGCAACAAATATGTATCAAAGTGATGTTGACTTATATTCAACATTGTTTGACCAAGGACAGATTGAAACGCCACTCGCATCAGATTCAAGTTTAACCGTTTCACAAGAGCAGAAATTTACAATTCGTGAGATATCTCCAGAGTGGGGTTATGCGACTGAGCCAACAAAGGTAAATTAATTTGAGTTGCCTAATTGTTTTTGTGAAGATATTAAATAACTGGTTCTGTAATGTAACCATCAACACTATACATTCACCACTTAAAAGTAATGTAATGTAATGATATGATATTTAGGCTGCTTTTACATGGTACCAGGACGATAGCATGTCTGTTTGATATCATAGAAGTCTTTATCTAGATAACCTGTTTGCTATATGATGTAATGTGTTTGGATGTTGATCCGGCATATGATTCATATGAAAAAATTATGTTTAATTGAGAATGGGTCAAACACGCTTAATAGATTAAACTAACTGTAAAGAGAAATGGTTTAAATGGATTGAGTGGGTCAAATGTGTCATAATCCACATTTAACATGTTTCATTCTAAGAATCTATGTTAAAAAGAAACAGAAGGTATCTAGATCTAACGCACCTAAACCTTGCTGGCCCGTATTTAAGTATGACCCGTTTTAACCCAAATTCATTTTATTCTTTTACGTGCCCGGTGGTGATGCTACTTCTAATAATGACCTTCTTTATACAATATCTATATTTGCACATTCCAAAGAATTCCCAGGTTCCCCCTTAATTGTTTAGACATTACTCGCATATTTTGCTGTCTGGGTAGGAAAAAAATCTTAAATATCTTTATCTGAACATGTTGGAAAACTTCATGGTGTTTACAAGTAACTGTTTGTGTTTATATAGTCATTAACATACTCTTGTCTGTAGGTACTCATAGTTGGGTCGTTTGCACATGATCCATCAGATTGTGAATGGACTTGTATGTTTGGTGACATTGAAGTTCCTGTTAAGATTATTCAGGAGGGAGTCATATGTTGTCATGCGCCACCTCATCCACCTGGAAAAATTACTATTTGTATTACCGCTGGTAATCGAGAAGCTTGTAGTGAGATCAGAGAATTCGAGTATCGTGATAAACCAAACACGTATATGCATACTACCTTAACCAAGAACGAATCTAGTAAAAGCACTGAGGAATTATTATTACTCGTTAGATTCGTGCAAATGCTACTCGCTGATAAAATTGGAAAAAATGTAACTGATTCTGTAAAGATTTCAATTGCTGGTGAAGAATTATGGACTCAGATCATTGAGGCTCTTTTGGATGGTAGTTTGGAATCTTCTAGAACAACAGATTGGCTTCTTGAAGAACTTTTAAAAGACAAGTTGCAATGGTGGGTTTCATCTAAATTGCAGGACAAGAACACTGTTCCTTCTTTGTCTAAAAGAGAACAGGGGATAATACACCTGGTTTCTGGATTGGGCTTTGTATGGGCCTTGGCCCCTATACTTGAATCTGGAGTTGGTGTAAATTTTCGTGATGTTAATGGCTGGACTGCTCTTCATTGGGCTTCACGTTTTGGAAGGTAATCTTCATATATGTCCACATAAGGCGTTTTGGGTAACTAGAATTTTACAAATGTTGCTTTGATGGTCCCTCCGTCTATTTTTCGTTGAAAATTTCCGTTAAGAGCCATCACGTGAACAACACGTGATGTCGTTGACGTTTAATAACGTTTAATTCATCTTAAACGACATCATGTGATGGCACCTAATGGACTTTTTCAATGAAAAAATAGATGGAGGGACCACCAAAGCAACATTTGTAAAATCAAGGGATCACTAGAGCTAAAAAAAATGACAGGGAAGCAGCATGCAAATTGATGTATAAACGAGGGACCACCGGCGAAAAAAGTCTTTTAAATAAGGAAAATGCATAATTTGAGTGATCTTTATTACTGTAATAAATATGACAGGGAAAAAATGGTGGCTGAACTTTTAGCATCTGGTGCATATGCTGGAGCAGTAACGGACCCCACTCAACAAGATCCAACGGGTAAAACACCCGGATCTATAGCTGCTACATATGGACACACAGGGCTTGCAGGTTATCTATCAGAAATGGCACTAACTAGCCATCTTTCATCCCTCACATTAAAAGAAAGTGAATTATCAAAGTGTTCTGCTGATGTGGAAGCCGAAAGAACTGTAAATAGCATCTCAAACGATAATCTTGTAAATGAAGATCAGGTGTCTCTCAAGGACGCTATAGCTGCTGTGAGGAATGCATCTCAAGCTGCTTCACGTATACAAGCTGCTTTTAGGGCACATTCTTTTAGGAAGAGGAAACAGAAAGAAGAATGTTCTGAATATGGTAGTGGAGATGAGTATGTTATTCATCCTAGTGAAATCGAGGAACTTTCAGCAGCTTCAAAGTTAGCTTTTGGAAATGCACGTGATTATCGTGCTGCTTTGTGTATTCAGAAGAAATATCGAGGTTGGAAAGGTCGCAAGGATTTTCTTACACTTCGAAAGAAAGTAGTCAAGATACAGGTTAGTCCTTTTATATGAACTTTCATATACTTTCATTGATATAAACGACCAGGGATATAAAAGGAAACAACCAAATATACCAATTACAGCTACTGATAACGTAATTTCTATAAAAAAGATTTTAGTTAGTTCACGATCCTTTAAAAAAAAGAGGGTGAGTTTGCTGGTGTCTTGTTGTATAGTGGGTAAGAAAATGGGTTGGAGAAATGTTCTTTTTTAGTAAAGGTAAAAAATGTCTCTTACATATCTTTTTTATCCATTATAAATTTGTAGAAAATTAATACGGTAGTTATGATTACAAAAGATAAAAAATACAAATAACCCTCAACCTTGATCAACGCTCAACCTTTAAACGTGAAAATTGCCACCTCTAGTGTATAAAAAATTAAGCTGACTACATTACTATCATCCCTTATTGGTGTATTCATGAGGATACTTTTGTTACATTCATGTTATTTTCTCTTTAGTTATTTTATTGTGGTTATGACATAGTTGACTTTTTTTCTTATATAACCATGCGTAATAAGAGGCATTACATGTGTTGCACATGATCTTATTTTTTTCTGTAATGTTGCCAGGCTCATGTAAGAGGTCATCAGGCAAGGAAACACTATGAAGCAATCTGTTGGGCTGTTGGTATAGTTGAGAAAATCATCTTAAGGTGGCACAGAAAAGGAGTTGGTTTACGAGGATTCCATTTAGACCCAATTGATGAAAATGTAGATGAAGAAGATTTTGTGAAGGCATTTAGGAAACAGAAAGTGGATGTTGCTTTAGGTGAAGCTGTGTCCCGAGTGCTATCTATGGTCAACTCAACGCCAGCTAGGCAACAATACCGTCGCATGCTTCAAAGATATCAGCAAGCTAAGGTCAGTAACCTTCATTTCATTACCATCAATCTATTTTGTTAAATTGATTTCTTATGATTTGAATTATATTTTGGAACTTTTGAAGGCTGAACGAAGAGGTTTAGAAAATGGAGGATCAGTGTCTCAACTAGACACAGTAGGTATGGATACTGAAGACTCGTACCGGTTTATATAAAAGAAAATAAATGGATGGTCAGTGATGTTAGAGTATTTTATGAATCATAAGTTGGCTTTGTGGTTGAGATTGTATATATAGTTGAAGTATTTGGGAATGAGATTGTAAGTATGTAGGTTTAAATGGTGTCTTTGTGTTTGCTCTGATATGCGGTTATAAGATATTTGGTGGGGTTTTTCAACATCTCGTATATACTCTTGGCTTTTTGAAATGGGATGACAGCATCATGGAATACTACACTTTCTCTGTTACATATATCGTAAGTAATGTTTTTGAGGTGAAGGTAAACGTTTACATTTTTTTTATTTAAATAAATAACTCATATAGAAACATATAGAAACAAAAAACGTTTTCCTAAAACGCTCTCAACCGAAGGATACAATGCGATAGCATAGAGGCTCGAACCTAGAAAGCATACACAACAAAACTAAAACTACCTATTGTTGGGTTTTAACAAGTTTCAAAATACATAAAACCTTTTAAGAATCAAAAATAAGCGAAAGCATGTATGTATTACCATTTAAAACTTGTAAACCTTTAACCAATTAAAGTTAAAACCCAATTAGGATCAAGTTGTGAAATAATATGCTTACAAACTACAAGATAGTAATTTAGAAGTTATACCTTCTCCAAGTTAGGAGGTTATTTACTTCCAAGAATGACGAATTTGAAGATGAAAACACCAAGCTTATGCTTCTCCAATATCACCCTTAACCTTGGCTAGACTTTGTAACCTCAACACTCTTGTTAATCTAGCTTGAAACCCACTTTTATGTACTCAAAATTCTGGACAGCAGTTCTCAAGAAATGATGATGAATGCAAGTTCCAAAAGCATGAAACCTCAAGGGATAATACCCCAAGCTTGTACCCAACACCTAATACTATGGTTAGGATTTTATTATACTTGATTATCACTTGAAGAACCAAGCTTAAGAACCCTTTTTCTGCCCCAACAGTCACGACAGCAGCAGCTGTGTTTGGAGAGTCTTTTGTGCAGATTTTTGAGGTATTCTTTGCATGTATCACTTGAGAGAGTTTAGTCAAAACTTGGTGAAAGTGTTGGACCACCTTGTGAGAAGTTGTGTGGCATTAAAAGCAACTAAACTAAGCATGAGTTGTCTTTTCTTGGAGACCCAAAAATTCTGCCATGCTTTATGTTAAATAATAATACATATAAGTTTTATAAAAGTTTAAAACTTGTTATAAAATTATGTATTATTTTGTTACTTATACATTTTTATAAAACCTTTTATAAAATATAACACAATATAATCATTTAAACCTATAAACAATTATATATAAATTATCCAAATAATTTATCTCAAGTGATAATATTTTAGAAAAACCGATTTTCTAAAGTTCAAGTGTCACGTATTTGTTTAATGAACCAATCGTTAAGATCAAATACGTTTAAGGTGTCGGTAAACTTGTTATTGGGTATGACCCGACTTGGATCATAACATAGTGGCCACGTTAATTTAATATGTCTCTCGGGCATACGAAATACTTTCAATCTCCCACTTGCACGCGAAACATAAGAAATTAATGCAAGTGATGGATACAGCCTAACACACCGTCCATCACCCCTAATATGTTATGACTTTGTGCCATTCAATAACATCATCCCTTTCGAGTTCCCATCTCGAATATGATTAGGTGAATCTTTCATTATTTCCTTTCGTCCTAGATGTCATGTTAAATCCAAGAGATACAGAGTGATCACTCTCTTATAGATTTAACTATTCAGGCCTTAGACATCTGACTCTCAACGAATAAGAGGGACAAATTCCATCTTGACTACATACGTCCTAGATATACACTTTGTAATATACCTGAGTTCTTCCTTATGTACTACCATGTTTCAGAATAGCGAAGGAAAGAATCAAGGCACAGTACTTGGTGAATATCCGAACCCAATATGTATCTCAGGTCAGAGGATACAATGATATTCACCTTTACTCAAGATTACATGTGATCAACCACAAAGGCTCTATACAGTAATTCTTGAGAGCGGGTCTTCCAATATTTGTTTCCCACAAATATCTATGAACCTTGGTTGCAACCTTGCCCCACATTCAACCTATGAATGTATACCAATCCGAGTTCATAATAGTCTAAACCTCACACTTGTTCCCACAAATGTGATCGACTACGGAAATTTAGAGTAATTGCTTATTCATGGATGAAATATGCAAAATAGGAACATAACTTAAATAAATTAACACCATAGTTATATTAATGAGTTTGAATAATTTCGTTCCGGTACAATACTTAAAATAGATCATATCCAATCACTAGAATATCGAAGCCCTAATGCACAAACATGTCCCTCATGTTTTGGCCCATGTAAAAGCTTCGTGAGTGGATCCGCAACATTTTGATCTGTGTGAACTTTGTGAATACATATCTTTCCCTTTTCAACCTCATCCCTGATGTAGTTGAATCTCCGTTCAATGTGACGAGTCTTTTGATGAGCACGAGGTTCCTTGATTTGAGCAATCGCACCCTCGTTGTCACAAAAGATCTCAAGAGGGTCCTGAATGGAAGGGACCACTCCTAAGTCGTCGATGAATTTCTTCATCCATGCAGCTTCCTGAGCTGCCAGTGAGGCGGCAATGTACTCCGACTCTGTAGTGGATAACGCAACAACTTCCTGTTTCGAACTCTTCCAAGAGACCGCACCACCATTTAACATGAAGACATAACCGGATTGTGATCGAGAGTCATCTCGATCAGTTTGGAAACTCGCGTCCACGTAACCTTTTACGGCGAGTTCCTCCTTACCAGACCCATATATTAGAAACATATCCTTAGTTCTCCTAAGGTATTTCAATATACTTTTAACAGCAATCCAATGACTGTTTCCTGGGTTGTTCTGGTATCTACTTGTCAAGCTTAGAGCGCATGACACATCCGGTCTAGTACATATCATTGCATACATGATAGACCCAATAGCAGATGCGTATGGGACTTTCTTCATTCTCTCTTGTTCATCTTTCGTGGCAGGACACTGAGATGAACTGAGAACGGTTCCCTTTTGAATAGGTACCAAACCTCTCTTAGAGTTTTCCATCTTGAACCTTTTCAAGATTTTATCAATGTATGTACTTTGACTTAAACCTATCAATCTCTTGGATCTATTTCTATAGATCCCTATCCCCAATATGTATTGTGCATCTCCAAGATCCTTAATGGAGAAGCAACTCTTTAGCCAAGTTTTGACTCCTTGCATTGTGGTAATATCATTCCCAAATAATAATATATCATCCACATATAGTACAAGGAACATGATGGTGCTCCCACTAGCTTTCTTATATACACAAGCTTCATCACCATTTTTAATGAAGCCAAATTTCTCGGCTTCCTCATTAAAACGATGATTCCACATTCTAGATGCTTGTTTCAATCCGTAGATTGACTTCTTTAACTTGCATACACTTTTAGGATATTTTGGATCAACAAAACCTTCAGGCTGGACCATATAGACATCTTCCATAAGATATCCATTTAGAAAAGCGGTTTTGACATCCATTTGCCATATTTCATAGTCGTAGTGAGCAGCAATGGCAAATAATATCCTAATGGACTTTAGCATTGCCACAGGCGAGAAAGTTTCATCATAATCAACCCCTTGAGTTTGAGTGAAACCTTTTGCAACAAGTCTAGCTTTATATGTATCCAAGTTTCCATGTATGTCGGTTTTCATTTTGAAAAGCCATTTGCAATCAACTAGCTTAGAGCTAGGAGGTTGCTCAACAAGTTCCCACACTTGGTTTTCATACATGGATTGCATCTCGGCGTTCATGGCTTCCTGCCATTTATCTTTATCAATCCTTGATAAAGCATCTTGGTAGTTTGTTGGTTCATCCAAATCAACCGTACAGCAACCATCTATGAGAAACCCATATCTCTCAGGAGAATTGCTAATCCTACCAGATCTACGAATGTCTTGTGTATTTTGATCATCCATTTGATCACTATCAACATTTTCATGTTGAATGCTAGTGTCAACCAATTGTGTATCATCTACTTGATCTTGAACCTCTTCAAGATCTATCTTCCTTTCACTATTTCCTTCCATTAGGAACTTAGTTTCAAGGAATTCCGCCTTTCGAGCAACAAATACATTCTGCTCGTATGGATCATAGAAATAGTATCCCATATCATCCTTGGGATATCCTATGAAGATACACTTCGTGGATCGAGCATTCAACTTATTAGGGACGTAACGCTTAGGATAAGCTTCACATCCCCATACCTTTAAGTATGATAGAGAAGGAGGTTTTCCAAACCACATCTCATGAGGAGTTCGTTCCACTTTCTTGGTTGGGGCCATATTTAAAATACGAGCCGCGGAGCTTAGACAATAACCCCAAAATGACAGAGGTAACGAGCTTCTTGCCATCATAGATCGAACCATATCCATCAGGGTTCGGTTCCTCCTTTCGGAAACTCCATTAAGTTGGGGTGTTCCGGGTGGAGTAAGTTGTGAGATAATCCCACAACTCCTAAGATGATCTTGGAAGGCATCGCTTAGGTATTCACCTCCTCTATCGGTACGTAGTACCTTAATTGTCTTATTGAGTTGATTTTGTACTTCGTTTTGATATTCTTTGAATGCTTCAAACGTTTCGTTCTTGTGTCTTAATAAGTAGACATATCCGAAACGACTAAAGTCATCAATGAAAGTAACAAAGTATCTTTCACCTTTCCTAGTCATGGGTTTAAAGGGTCCACATACATCCGAATGTATTAATCCCAATAAATCTTTAGCCCTTTCATAGGTCCCTTTGAAAGGTGCTTTAGTCATCTTGCCTTGTAAACAAGATTCACATACTTCAAACGAATCCATTTCATTTGATTTCAAAAGTCCATTCTTTTGAAGTGTATGTATTCGGTTCTTGTTTATGTGACCAAGGCGACAATGCCATAAGTAGGAATCACTCAAATCCCTTTTGAGTTTCTTGGTGCTTGTATGGTACATTGAGCTACTAGAAGATGTGTTATCATGAACCAATTCATAAATTCCATTTGAAGGCGAAGCCTTGAAATAGAATACATTATTTTTAGAAACATGAATATCATCATCAATAAAATTAACAACGTAACCACATTGTTTTAAGCGAGAAATAGAAATAATGTTTCTACACAAATCCGGAGCATACAAAACATTTTCTAAAATAAGTTCCAATCCACTTGGAAGCTTCAAAATAAAATCTCCTTGAGCTTTAACATGCACCTTTGCACCATTGCCCATATAGAGACTTGATGTTCTCGCCTTATGATCACTTCTTTTGAACCCCTGCAAAGAATTGCAAATATGAGTTCCACATCCAGTGTCTAATACCCATGTATTAGAAGAAGTAATACTTAGCTCTATATATACCATATATATATTACCTGAGGTTTGCCCTGCATCCCTCTTGTCCTTCAACTCCTTAAGGTAGACCGGACAGTTTCGTTTCCAATGACCCATCTCACCGCAACCGAAACATGGGTCTTCCTTGGGGTTTGCCTTCTCGGCTACCTTTTGCTTCTTAGCCTTGTTGATGGTTGGGGTAACCATCTTCCCTTTCCCTTTGCCTTGATAGGCGGGTCCTTTTCTCTTAGCCACCTTTGGCTTAGAGGTCTTACTTTTGGACCCACCTTGATCGATTGCTAACACGGGTAAAGCCCTTTTACCCATGCTAGTTTCCGCCGTCCTAAGCATACCATGAAGCTCACCTATACTCTTATCCATCCCATTCATGTTGTAATTAATTACAAATTGATCAAACCTCTTTGATAGGGAGTTAAGGATAAGATCGGTGGCTAACTCATTAGATATGTTAAGGTTAAGACGGTTAGCACGATCGATAAGGCTTTTCATCTTAAGTACATAAGATGAAACCGATTGGGTGTCGTCCATACGACAAGCATGAAGCGCCCGAACCGTTTCGAAACGCTCAACACGTGCTTGTTGGAGAAACATCTCCTTCAATTGTGTTATCATGTCGTATGCACTATGATGCTCGAAATCCTTTTGGAGTTCGGGTATCATAGTCCCAAGCATTAAGCATGAGACTTGAAGGGAGTCGTGGCAATACTTATCGTAAGAGGCCATTGCCTCCACATCACTCTCATCCGGTTGATCGGGAATGGGGTCCTCAAGCACATACATTTTATCCTCTTGTTTGAGGACAATCCGAAGATTGCGGAACCAATCCATAAAGTTTGTATGGTTGAGTTTGTCTTTCTCGAGGAGAGACCGCAACGATAGGTTGTTAAAGTTAAGTGGTGCGTTGTTCATGTTGTTGTTGTTATTAGCGGCCATCTACAAAATTCAACAAAGTTCTTTTAAGTATTGATTTCAAATTTAATAAACAATACCCTTTTAATTTGTTTTATTAAATATTAGAATCCAACGGTAAATCAAATTTCGGTTAGGTGACCTTTATCCCGTCATTTGATTTAGCTAGGTAGTCTTAATGACAATTGCAATCCTTTTGCAACTTCTAAGTTATGGGATCATGCAATCCTTTTGCATGGCATATTAATCCCATCAGCGCCTATTTGTTCCTCATGCTTCGGTGACCCTAAGTTCATGATTCCCAAATCAAGTCGTCCTACTTGTGTAGACATGTAGATTTAACATACAAGTGGTTAGGTGACCTTTATCCCACAAGCATGCGAAATTTACCTTAATCATATTAGTTTGCTCATAACGGTTAGGTGACCTTTATCCCATCATAAGTTCCCTAATACTTTTAAGTGTCACACAATAGGATGGCGTTAAACTTGTTTACCTTGTTTTAGTAAGGGATTTAAGTTTTCATTAATTCTAGTTTGAGAAAACATTTATGCCATACACTAACATGCATTTAGTGCATGGTACTTATGAAAACTATTTTCATGTCTTGTAATTAAACCAATTACATGATATAAACCATATATATGATCCTTATCATTTTCTTAATAACCGATTATTAATGTCCTTTTAGCCGTTTTTAATTTAACCATTTAAATTGTCGTTTTGCATGTCGTTAATTAATGTATAATTTAACCAATTAAATTTCCATTTTGCTTGTTGTTAACTTGTGTGATTAACTTGTAGCATACAAACATACAATCCACAATCATACAATAAACAACCATGCATGCAAAACAAATATGTTCACAATCAAGCCATTTTGGTAGACATTTGTTTAGCCGAAAACAAATGCCACCGGATAAGGGGTAATTACACAAAGTAGGAGATTTCAAATCTCCCACTTAACCTTGCATCCAAATGCTTCTTCATGTGTTCTTCAAGTCTTCATCATTCTTCATCATTTTACAAAAAATATCCTAATACATTTTGTCTAAGAAAAGAAATTACAACCTAATCTATTTTACATACCAAATATAAAATAAATTACATAACCAAATGAATTATTACATGCCAAATGAATAAATATTATTACAAACCAATTGAATAAATATCAATCAACCATGCATGCAACCAAACACAAGGTCAAGGCTTAGATTGTGAACATCATCAACATAAGTGATAGGCAATACAGAATCACAAGTGATTGGAAACACAGAATCACAAGTGATCTGCAACACAGAATCACAAGTGATTGGCAATACAGAATCACAAGTGATCGGGAGTACAGAATCACAAGTGATTGGCAGTACAGAATCACAAGTGATCGGCAGTACAGAATCACAAGTGATTGGCAGTACAGAATGCAGAATCACAAGTGATTTTGGCCAAAATGACAACCACCCAAAACCGAAAATTTTACATTCTACTTCATGCATGTTCATAGAATGCAAAATTATAGTGGGTTTAATAACCATCTCGAAGCATATTTCAACAACTTCGGCTCTAGATACCATTGTTGGGTTTTAACAAGTTTCAAAATACATAAAACCTTTTAAGAATCAAAAATAAGCGGAAGCATGTATGTATTACCATTTAAAACTTGTAAACCTTTAACCAATTAAAGTTAAAACCCAATTAGGATCAAGTTGTGAAATAATATGCTTACAAACTACAAGATAGTAATTTAGAAGTTATACCTTCTCCAAGTTAGGAGGTTATTTACTTCCAAGAATGACGAATTTGAAGATGAAAACACCAAGCTTATGCTTCTCCAATATCACCCTTAACCTTGGCTAGACTTTGTAACCTCAACACTCTTGTTAATCTAGCTTGAAACCCACTTTTATGTACTCAAAATTCTGGACAGCAGTTCTCAAGAAATGATGATGAATGCAAGTTCCAAAAGCATGAAACCTCAAGGGATAATACCCCAAGCTTGTACCCAACACCTAATACTATGGTTAGGATTTTATTATACTTGATTATCACTTGAAGAACCAAGCTTAAGAACCCTTTTTCTGCCCCAACAGTCACGACAGCAGCAGCTGTGTTTGGAGAGTCTTTTGTGCAGATTTTTGAGGTATTCTTTGCATGTATCACTTGAGAGAGTTTAGTCAAAACTTGGTGAAAGTGTTGGACCACCTTGTGAGAAGTTGTGTGGCATTAAAAGCAACTAAACTAAGCATGAGTTGTCTTTTCTTGGAGACCCAAAAATTCTGCCATGCTTTATGTTAAATAATAATACATATAAGTTTTATAAAAGTTTAAAACTTGTTATAAAATTATGTATTATTTTGTTACTTATACATTTTTATAAAACCTTTTATAAAATATAACACAATATAATCATTTAAACCTATAAACAATTATATATAAATTATCCAAATAATTTATCTCAAGTGATAATATTTTAGAAAAACCGATTTTCTAAAGTTCAAGTGTCACGTATTTGTTTAATGAACCAATCGTTAAGATCAAATACGTTTAAGGTGTCGGTAAACTTGTTATTGGGTATGACCCGACTTGGATCATAACATAGTGGCCACGTTAATTTAATATGTCTCTCGGGCATACGAAATACTTTCACCTATCACCGAGCCTCTAACTATGAACTAACGAATAAAACCGGGAAAAAACATACAAACATCTAAACAAAGTCTAGGAATCAAATCGTGGAAAATACCACAAAATAGAACCAAAAGTGCTAAAAGACCACTTTCTTCATCTTACCATCAATGGTCTCCCGGTCAATCCTTTTTTCGTTGCAATTAACGATCCTATAAGTCAAAACATTAGATGAACCGTCCCGAACTAAGATAGCCTCGGAAGGAGCAATAATGTCACGGTATTCTAAGTCTTGGAGAAACCTTTCACAACCGATTTGCAACCCATGTTTAAACCCACAATCGATGAGCGCCTCTTCAAACTCCCCAAATTTATCATCAATAAACATCCTTTGAACCGCATCGCCGAAATCAATGTCATTAACATTATCATGTAAATTAAACGAACTCGAAACAACCTCTTCCTTCTTCTTCTTCCTCTTCTTCTTCTTCTTCTTCTTCTTCTTCATAAGTGTTGATTTAGCCAACACTTCTTCTTGCGATTTCTTCAAACGACCATTTAGAATACACCACTCTGTGCAAAATTAAAGTTACTGATCCAAAAGTCTCGGATTTCCTCGTCGGATACAGGTTTTTTCCATCCTATAGCCAAGTAATGCCTAACTAAAATAGAAAACTGTGACTCAAGTTATTCAGTAGCATATTAATTTTTTGAGTATATAGAAATATATAGAATATATAGAAAGTAAAGGGATAATTCATTTTTGTAGCCATATTTTCGAAACATAAGTTTAGGGATTGTTATTGTAATTCGCTGATTTTCATAACGGGTAAACTAGAACTGCTTTCAAGAAGGCAACCCGCAACTGCCAATTTATTTTCATTCGCCTATTTCACGTCTAGGGTTTATAATCTGGAACGTTAAATTTGGCCAATTTCATTTCCAATTCAAAACCATGGTGGCCGAGGTATGTATCGTTTTATTCTTTCTTTTGTTTATGATATCTATCTATCGATCTATAGATTTATCTCATTAATTAAACTCGATTGGTTTCTTGCTTTTCAAAAAAAAAAAAATTAAACTCGATTGGTTGATATTGATATTGTAGGAGGCTATTATGATCTGTATCGACAATTCTCGATGGATGACGTTCTTTGATAATCGCTATAGCTTTAAGCTTCAACTTAATTGTGTTCGATCGTATTGTCGAGCTAAATTCAAGGTCTTTTCTTTTGTTAGTTTAGGTCAACTAATTGTGTGTAGTATGTATATATATATATCTATATACTGAATGTTGGAATTGTTTTGTTATAGTGTAATCCGAAGAATGTTATAGGCATATTGACAATCGGTACTGAAGATAACGATAATCTGCTTGAACCTACTAGTGATCTTGATAAAATCCTGGGTCATCTTAAAAGTTAGTTACAATTCCTATCTAGCTACTGCCTACTCTTGTTTTAGGATCAATTTGTTAATGAATTTGACCTTGTTTCTGATGCAGATGGATTTAGGTTAGGCAATGGTGAGTTGTACTTTTCAAGAGGGCTGCGTACTTCCAGGATGATACTTGAGCGTAAATATCCAAGTAACCAAAAAAGGATGCTTTTCTTTACCGGAGGGTATGTGTTTTTTGATTATGCTTAGATGTTTCACCTTACTACTTTTTATGTAGCTAGCTATCGATACTATTAGATTAATAATAGTATGTGTGTGTGTGTGTGTGTGTGTGTGTGTGTTTTGCCTTCCAGTCCTACAGATTTTAATACGCTAAAACACGGGAAGTCGATCGGAGAGGATTTAAAACAATGGGGTATAGCTGTTGATATTGTCAACTTCTGTCTAAACGAAAGATTCGCCTATTATTGGATACCGGGGCTTGAAGAATTAATTGATGCTGCTAATGAAAATAATAATAATAATAACAAGAGCCACATTAAACACCATCAACCTTGCATCTGGACACTTGCTTGGGATATCCTACCAAGGTTTATATCATCATTAATCAATATCAATATATTTATTAATTAAGTGGTCACGTAATGTATATCTATGTGATATTTGATATTACTATTATTCTATTATTATTATTACTGTAGTATCATATCCGGTGCTTGTTCACTTGAAGAAGAGGAGAGACGTTGCTTGGAGGCAAATGAACCACCTAACACTAATGATGAATATGATGACTCTGCTTTGGAACGGACCGTCCAACTTAAGGAGGAATATATGGCACTGGGATTGGAAGATGCTGCACAATGCTTTGCCGAACTCGAGAATAGCGTATCAAAAGAACGGAAAATGGAGCGTGCAAAACATGACCCCCGGGAAATTCTTCTTCTTTATACTGAGGAGGAGGACACCACCACCATATCCAAAGCACCGGGAGTGGCGGCGGAAACCGGTGGTAAACGTAAACGCAAACGTAAACCTAAACCTAAACGTAAACCCCAGCCGGAACTTATTGACAACAAGAACATATTAAAGACACCACCGGGGGTGGCGGCTGCCGAACGTGGTGGTAAACATAGCCCCCAGGTGGAACTTGTTGACAATGACAATATATTAAAAGCAACGGGAGGGGTGGCAGAACGCGGTGGTAAACATAGCCTGTTGATGTATGTGTACTCTGTCTTCAAAACGACACATCATAACAATATTGTGATCCTATATATAAGCATATGCATATGTGGCTGTTTGTTAGCTACCTATTGGTTAGCCATGTGTTAATAATAATAATATTATATATTTATATTGGAGTGAATAGTCCGAATTTCCGATTCGTTTTGACTAGTTTATTGTAGTTATTATGATTATGATTATTATATATAATTATAATCACTATATATATATACATTAAAACAGAGTCTCGATTAGCTAATAAATGTTTTCAAAACCCCCTTAATTACCATTAGATTAGAAAATTACATTATAATACATCCGACGGTCCTTAATCATCCCCTAAAAAAATTAGCTAATAAATCACATTAGCTAAGTTATTTGTCCATAATACCCTTCAAATTAAAATAAACACGGGAACTTATTTGAAAATTAGGGTTTCAAACATTGTCAGTTTATTTGACACCCTTCAACCCTAGCTCTCCATACGTAATTCGTTGATACCGTCATCAGTACAGTCGTGGGATTTGGTGGTGAATTAAGGTATAGTTGCATCATCGATAGATTCATACAGCAAAAAATAATTCCATGTTCATCTACTTCTCTTGCTCGCGCCGAAATTCAACCACGGGTGACAGGTAATTATCTGTTCCAATTCGTCTACTTCATCTCTTGGTTTTGCTGTTTTGCACCATAATTTAGTAACATATTAATCTTTCAATGGACAAAATCACAGGTACCATGTTTATGTTTATATAGGTATGATTATATCCGTTTTTTAGTTCCGGTTTATTTTTTATGAATTCGTTATACTCCGTAATAATTTGTAATCGTATGTTTGGATTTTCTTTTTTCTGTTTGTAATTAGTGATTACTTTTATGTTTTGAACTAAGGGTGTTAGTGTTTATATTCTGTTCTATTTGTTTATCAATTGGTGTTTTTTGGTTTAATTTTGAATTTTTATAATAACCTGTTTTATTATCTGATTTTTATCTTCTTTTTTTTAGTTTGGCAGTTGATCCAGCAACTTCTGTCTATTTGCAAGTGTTGTTTCCGTCTATTAGCAACTTTGATGTATGGTAGATCATGGTTTTACACGAATCCAGGTTACAAGCTATAATTTCATTAGAATTTAGGGTTTTCCGTTTGTAACGATTAATAATAATCTGCTACCGCTAAAAATTGAATTGTTTATTCATTATGATTTTATAGTTCTCGAACAAGTAAAGAAGAAGGTTATGCGTGTGAAATGGCTAAACGTCAGTTAGCTACCAATGGTCAGAAAGTGCAGCTGTTGACCAATCACTTCAAAGTCAACGTCTCAAATGTTGATGGCCACTTCTTTCATTACAGTGTATGTATCATTCTAATCCATTCAATGTTTGTTCAAAATTAATGTGACTCAGAATGCTTCTTTTTTAAACTTTACCTAATTGATATTGAGCTGCTATCCCTGATAATAAACAGGTCGAATTTGAACATCTTTTAGGTATCAATCAATTCTTATACCAAGTCAAGTTAATGTATAGGGTGATTCAATTTTATATATCAAAATAGCTAAATTATTAACGGCTTGTGTGTATACAAATAGGTTGTATTACCTCCAGCTGATGGTGTATACAAATTACCTTTGCTGCTACTTCTTGTGATTACCAGGTTTGTTTTATGTTTAGAAGAAACCAACTTATTGGGTTTGTGTATAATTGTTTAGCACGTTCACATTTCACACCTGGTTAAATGCACATTTATAAATTATTGTATCTGAAATTTCTATGGTGATGACAGGGTTTATCAATGACTGATTTTATAAGAGTAGTTGGTTGTGCAACAAAATTATTTGTTCTTTTTTATTTTTGATAAGAGTAACTATTAATTAAACTCGATTGGTTCATATTGTAGGAGGCTATTATGATCTGTATCGACAATTCTCGATGGATGAATTCCTTCCATAATCGTTATAGCTTTAAGCTTCAACTTAATTGTGTTCGATCGTATTGTCGAGCTAAACTTAAGGTCTTTTCTTTTGTTAGTTTTATGTATGAAAGAAAGGGCTATTATGTTCTGCATCGACAATTCGCGATGGATGGAGTTCTTCGATAATCATTATTTATTTATTTAATAAAGTTACAGTAGTAATGAAGTAACCCTTTCTTTCATACATAAAACTTGCTGTATCTTTGCAATATGTTTCCATTATTTATTTTATATCATTGACTGTTGGATTTTTTTTTTTTAGTCTAATCCGAAGAATGCTATAGGCATATTGACAATGGGTACTGAAGATAACAAAAACCTGCTTAAACCTACAAGTGATCTTGATAAAATCCTCAGTCACCTTAAAAGTAAGTCAGCTTTGAATTCCTGGCTAGCTTCTCTTGTTGTTGTGTAGGATCAATTTGTTAATGAATTCCACCTTGTTTCTCATGCAGATGGATTTCAGATAGGTTATTATGGTGAGTTGGACTTATCAGAAGGGCTGATTACTTCGAAGATGATACTTGAGGGTAAATATCCAAATAACCCAAAAAGGATGCTTATGTATGTATTTTATGATTATGCTTATGATTATGCTTATATGTATGTATATATGTATGTATATATATATATATATATATATATATATATATATATATATATATATATATAGGGGTAAGATCAAGAGGGAAGTAACTAATCGGGGGGAAGCAAATTTTTTTTTTTTTCGTTTTTTTAAAAAACTTTGTTCACGAACATTATAGATGAGATGAAAATATGAACATTTAGTAGAGACACTTTGTGATAAATGTTTTTATTTTGGCTGGAAAACGCTCGAAGAAGTAATATATAAAAATTATCGTGTTTTTCGAGCGTATTTTGAGGTTTTAGCTATTGGGGTTTAGATATTAGGGTTTAGATATTAGGGTTTATAGGGTTTAGATATTAGGGTTTAGAAATTTAGGGTTTAGGGTTTAGATTTAGGATTTAGATTGAGTTTTTCACACGAACGGTTTAGAGTTTAGGGTTTAGGGTTTGGGGTTTTGGGTTTATGGAATAAACCCAAAACACCAAACCCTAAACCCTAAACTCTAAATCGGGCTAAATTTTACATCACGAAACATGAAAAAAAAACGTTCATATTCTTCACGAACAATATTATCTTGAATGTTAATTTTGTCGATCGTTTTCCCGCCTAAATAATAACATTCATCACGAAGTGTCTCTTCTTCTAAATGTTCGTATTTTCGTGTGATCTTGATGCCGGAAAAAAAAATTCCAAAAAAAACGAAAAAACAAAAAAAAAATTTTGCTTCCCCCCGCTTCCCCCCGATTGGTTACTTCCCCATTGATCCTGCCCATATATATATATATATATATATATATATATATATATATATATATATATATATATATATATATATATATATATATATATATATATATATATATAGATAGATAGATAGATAGATAGATAGATTTATTTATAAATTATATATAATATGTGTTTGGTGTTGCCTGCCAGTCCTACAGAATTCAGTATGAAACTATATGGGAAGTCGCTTGGAGAGGATTTAAAAGAACGGGGTATAGCTGTTGATGTTGTCAACTTCTGTCAAAATGACAATGATTGGATACCGGGGCTTAAGGAATTAGTTGATGCGGCTGATAACAACAGCCAAGTTGTACACGTTGAACCTACCATCTGGACACTTGCTCGGGACGTCCTATCCAGGTTTATATCATCAATGAATATCAATATCAATATATTTATTAACTATATGTGCTTGCTTAATGTATATTTATTTGATTATATTATGATATTATTAATTATTATCATTATTATTATTTCTATTTCTATATAGTATCATCCCTGGTGCTTGTTCACTTGAAGAAGAGGAGAGGCGTTGCCTGGAAGCAAATAAACCACCTAATACTAATGATGCATATGATAACTATTCGTTGGAACTGACCGCCCAACTTAAGAAGGAATACATGGAACAGGGATTGGTAGCTGCTGCCCAAAACTGTGCAGATCTTGAGAAAAGGGTTTTAGAAGCACGGAAACTAGAACATGCAAAACATGACCCCCGAGAACTTCTTCGTCTTATTCTTCTTGAGGAGGAGGACAACACCACCATACCCGAGCTGGAACTTGTTAGCGAGGAAAAGAAGAGCAAACGTAAACGTAATCGTAAACGTAAACCCCAGTTGCAACTTGTTGACAACAACAGCATTTTAAAAACACCACCGGGAGTGGCGGCGGCCGAACGTGGTGGTTATAAACATAGCCTGTTGATGTATATGTACGATGTCTACAAAACGACACATCATAACAATAATATTATGAACCTATATATAAAAAGCATAATATACATATGTGGCTGTTTATTAGCTACCTATTGGGTTAGCCACATGTTAAACTAGCCAAGTGCTAGCTTATTGCATAATATTATATTATATTATATTGGAGTGACTAGTCGAATTTTAGATTGGTTTTGACTAGTTTATAAGTCTATAGTTACTATGATTATGATTGCTCTTAACGGTTGTTGATCAAACCTGAGGGTTAGTTTGTGATTCGGGAGGGAAGCTTGACACGGAAGGTGCTTGGATTCTCATCTAACCATAAATAAATCTTCTTCATGATTATGGAGAAGAAATTGTAGGTCTTCTCATTGTTCACGAGTGATGTGAAATCTCATCACTAAATACTTTGGCTTTGAATTATAACATATAAGTATTTCCACTGTATGTGATTGTGATTTTGCTTGTCCAAGACTTTTGTGTTTGTATGGATTTATTTAAAACACTATTTGAAAGAATTTATTGATTGATTGATATCGAATACTGATAAACACGCAAAATAGATGAAAGTAACTGTAAAGGAAATGGTTCAAATGGATTGACTGGGTCAAATGTGTCAAAATTCACACTTAACATGTTTCATTCTAATGCAATCTATGTTAAAAGGGAACATATAAGGTTTCTGGATCAACCTAACCTAAACCTTGCTGACCCGTACTTAAATATGAACCGTTATAACCCAAATCCATTTTATTCTGTTACATGCTCGGTGGTTGCTACTTCTGATAGTGACCCCTTGCTTGTTTATACGAAATCTATATCTATATATGCACATTACAAAGAGTTCCCATGTTCCTCACCTCACCAATAAGTCAATAACACTCCGGTCTTGTTATATACTTGCATATCTTGCTGTCTGGGTAGGAAAGGAATCTGAAATACTTCATGTTGTTTAAAAGTAAGTCATTATTATTATTAAGAATTTAAGATGTTATTTTTCTGTAGGTACTCATAGTTTGGTCGTATGCACGTGATTCGTCAAATTGTGAATGGATATGTATGTTTGGTGACATTGAAGTTACTATTTGTATGTTTGGTGATGTTTCTGGATTGGGCTTTGTGTGGGCCATGACACCTATACTTGAATCTGAAGTTGGCATAAGTATATACTTGAATCGTGATGTTAATGGCTGAACTGCTCTTCATTGGGTTTCACATTTTGGAAGGCAATCTTCATATTTACTTAGGTAAGGCGTTTTAGATTACTAGATTGTGGTAGCTGTGGGTTGATCCCGCAAACTATTGTTTCCTGTTAAATATTTACCACACGTTGGATGCTGAATACCCAAATGTTCAAGAACTGCAGTAGAAACAGAAGTATATCCCTCAAGTAAATTGTATGCAAACAGTTCAATGATGATTACAAAGCACAACTCTTTGAAGATTACTTTGAGACGTTAACTGTAGACAATTAGCTATCTGTATTGCGGTCACATAACTGACCCAAAAAATCTAACATTGTTACCTACATCAGGTAAAACACATTCACCACTATCACATTTTTTTGCCATTTTGGTGTTGACATTGTAGTTAAAGTTACCAACATGACTACATGAGATAACCAATATGCTATCAAAATAGTTGCACAACTAAATGTCTCGATAAAACACATTTTCATATAATCAGGTAACACACAATGCACTGTTGGGTAATCTTGAAAGCCCATGTTTGACCCATTATCGTAGAAGTTCAATTAAAAGAGTTTCAGCTCGAATGATCACGGTTATTTCAATTAATCAGTTATATTAGTTAGATTTAGTAAGTATTTATTACTTGTTTAATTAGAATGGGTGGCGTCTGTTGACCGGTTTACCATTTATTAGGCGTTTTCGGATCCATAATCCTTCTCGAGCTCCTCGTGATACCCCTTTTAACTCGGCTTCAACACTTAAAAGAGCCACAACGTTTTGCTTTTTACTTTTCCCACTTTAAAATTAAGCTGTGGCTATGCCTTCTATTTATAAGCCACCATTCCCAATTGGAGCTAGTTTTGTCAAATACGTAGTTTACCATTTGTCTTATTTTAATAACGTGTTTTTTTTAAGCATGAAAACTAGTTATTATTGTTTTTATGCTACCACAACAAAATCTCTTTTCACAAATCTTTTGCTATTTACAAATATCATTGAATATGTTCTTATAACATTCAATCCTATCTAAGAATTAAGATATCTCAAGGTGAACAACTAAGTGCATTATCCTCATCGTTTACTAGTTACCTCATTGAATCTTTCCCTGTACATAATGTCAAAACTCCGAAGCTTCCTCATGTTGAGCTTCCCAAATTCGACTTCATGTTGCTAAATCGAACAAATTGTGTATTCCAGTTGCAAATTAGTTAAGATACTTTCCATGACTTTCTTTTGTTTCCATGTCGTAAAATATAGTAATTGATTAAGGGGAGTTACTTGTTTGTTTGAATTTCGTCAACCACCTGTTAACGGTTTTAATTAACTGATGCAGTTTACTCGGTGCTAGTTATCATGTGATGTTGTTACAGTATTAAACTATAAATAAATAAATAAATAAATAAATAAATTTGTCACTGTGTAGCATCCATTGGTTTTACAGTTGAACAACACCGTATCCTAGAAGCGTGGTTACTAGTTAGTAATAGTAATGTAGATATGCAGTGATAATATGGAGTGATATTTGCATAAAGACTACATGAACTTAGATCCTACACTTCATCTGAATTAAGCATATAAAAGCTATGAATTAAGCATATGGAGATGAACGCGTGGGTGGTTAAGTCTCTCCCGGGTGATTCCAAACTGATGTCCAAAAAAATACAAAAGCAAAAAAATGTACTTAAATGTTGTAGGCCTATTTAAACTACGACCAATTCCACACCTTGAGCCAATATTGACTCTAGACGCTTAGCTACACGCTTAGAATATAATCGAGCAGTTATCTCCTCCGTACAGTCTTGTAAAGTCTGAATGACGACCATCTTTTTGAGTACAACAGCAATCTCAATGATGTATGCAACTAGTTCAAAGTCACAGTTTCGACCTTGATACCCCACGATTTCAACAAACTTGAGGTTCTGATGGGGATTAGTATCATTCCTTGTTGGCTTCCTTACAAAGGATGAATTGCAATGTATCTGAAAATACAACAAATAATTTACTTAAAGAATTAATTATATACTCCGTAGCATACTACACAAATTACTAAATTAGGCATAGCTTAAATACCTCAAGTTTAAAACTCTCAAAGCTCGGAAATGCATTTAATGTGTGAGCCAAATCTAGAAGGCAATCACGTTTCAAACAACTAAAAGCCAGTCTTAATTGCTTCACATTTGGTATCTCACAAAATTGGTTGGGGCATAAACATTGCTGCAAAACAATAATAATAATAATAAAAACATTAAACATTCCCATTCATATCTATTTTTATTTATATTAATAAATAAATTAATGATAGTAAACACAATAAGAGAGATAGAACTGACCTTTCCATCACCTAACCACAAATATACCTCACCCAAATTAAGTTTGTTAAGTTTTCGAAGACGAGAAAAACTTAAGTCTATCCTTGGACCAACGTAAGTGAATGATTCAAGGTCAAAATCAGACAAATGAATGGATCTAACTTTATGTTCATAATTCCTAATTTCGAATTGTTTTAATTTAAGAGCTCGTCCACCTACACGTATATGTCTAAGGGAATATGAATAACAGATTGACAATGTCTCAAGATTTGGAGCATGAGACAAAAGTTTCTGAAGAGTAGTATCATCCACCCTAACGCTTTTCAAGATAAGTTTTTTATGTGACACTAGCTCCACACCCATATTATCAGATCTTAAAGGATTTCTCTCAACTACGCCTAAAAGAAAATCATAACCAATACAAACTGGTGACAAATCCAATTCAAGAAACTCAACATTCTTGTTAACTGCAAACTGGAGCCATTCATCGATAACACTTTTACTATCCAAACCGTAACGAATCCGAAAGTCTTTAATCACTGGGTGATTGTAGCTTCCATCTTTTGGATAATGTGCTGGTAATGGCAGTTTCCTTTATAGGCAAAAAAAGAGAGTATCATAACAAGAACATCATCTGGCATCTGGCTTATGAAATCATTTGTAGAAAATCCGTTACGCTTTGTGGTGAAGTAAACGAGATCATCGGATGTGATCCCGATTGACTGAACGGAATCATCTGGAGATGTAGTTGTGAGCTCGTCTTTTTGATTGAGAGATAAATGTACAGAAAGGGAATTTGAAGTAGAAGGAAGTTTCTGAGAGACGAGTTTTTTAAGATGCTGGAGAGTGCAAGGATTAGGGATTTTAACAATTAGGGTTTTTTTCCTTTTTAAAGGATCTGAGTTGCAACTTCATGGTTTTATTATCTGCAAAAGAACATAAAAAAAATAATAATAATAATAAATAAATATCAACGTCAGCAGTAAATGAATGGAAATTAATCTCATCTCAAATAGTAGATAATAAATCCATAATCAGATCAAGTAAATAGTGAATCTAGTTGCAATTTATGATAGTATAAATACAATCTCGTGGAAACGAAACAACATCAAATCAGCTTTTTTATTAAATGAGGCGTTGTACATAAACCGATAAAAGCACCACCGAAGTTTGGCTTGAGTGGTATGGGGTGAGTTCCAACTCAGGTTCGATTCTCACTCCAAGTAGAGAGTTTTCAACCTTTGATGGTACTGCCAACATCAATGCGATTTGGGAAGGTCTCTGGGGATTTTCCCAACCTTCGATGGTACTGCCAACATCGTTGCGAATTGGGTTTCCTCCTAACGCGTGTGGGTGACAAATGAGAGCATTCAAAGTCAATATCGCCGTTCAAAAAAAAGCATAAACCGATAAAAGCCACCAACATGATTTGTCAATAATTAACCAGACATAAAGATGTAGACATGAAAAGATACTGGAAGCCGATTACTAGGGCTTTTCTAGTTAAGAAATACAACAGAATTATTGTTGTGACCACTCTTCATCATTCAATATAAAAGATACAGCTGACATAAGAGCATTAATTAATGAACTAAGACATGTATAAGGAGACATAAAGTATTAAATGCAAGGTTGCAAGACTCGGCCACTCGGAGTACTCGGTCGAGACATTTTAGAGAGCACTCATAAGTTGACCAAGTTTGACTTCCACTGATTTTTACATAGTTTTGACAAGATTTTGACCGATTTTGACCGATTTTCCAAGTAATCCCGAGTTTTGGCCAAGTTTAGACCGATTTTGACCGATTTTTCGAGTAATCCAGAGTTTTGGGCAAGTTTAGACCGAGTTTTGGGCGATTTTTCAAGTAATATCAGCTTTGACCGAGTTTGACTGAGCAATCAGTGCATCAACCATAGACAAACCACAACATGTATAGGGCCGCACACAGGGGCGGATCGACTATATATTCAGTGGTGGCACAGGACACCAGTGAAATACGCGATGTAGTGAGAAAAAAATTGGAATTTTAACTAGTAACACCATTAGATAGTGTAAACTGGTTTAAGTGACACCACTGACTTAGTTTCATCAGCATATTCGTATACAGATTTGTGAATTTTCTCCTTAATCTCAACCTTCACAAGATAAGAAATACGTTTTTACTTTAATGGAGGATGGAGAAAGGGTAGGGATGGGGTGCAGAGATAGTGAAAAGAATTAGTGGAGGAGAGAGATGCTGGACCCACTAACTCATTATACGGATTAATTTGTTTATTAGTTACGGAGTATAAATTTCATACTGTATATAAAACCCTTGTAGTCTTTAAATGTTCATTTTATCTTTTCTTTTACGGAGTATTTAAATTTAAATTTTACGTACTAAAACTAAGTTTGAAAACAAATACATCGACTTCGTATTATTTTTTTAAGGGTAAAAGCCCCTCAACTAATTGATTATATATGATGAACTCTTTACATTTTTTATTATCGCAAAGCCTAGAAAGTAACTCCATCCATATATATGTCTTGATCATTCATCATATACTTCTAGCTTATCACACTAAACATGTATAAAACTTCTAAAGATTTGAAATCTCTATCAATTTTTACAATTATAGATGATAAAAAAAAACTAAATTAAATACTCCGTAAGAAATATAAGACTTTACTAAATACGGAGTATATACATAATCTAATCAAAGAAACTTGTAATATTAATTGTTTATTGGTTGTAACTATTATATGAGGGTTGTTGATGAAAACGGCAACTTCAATAATATTTTAATGATGTTTTACGTCACTTTGGTGATGTCATTTATAGCTTAGTCTTTCGCCCCCGTTAACGAGGAATTTTGGATTTGTCACTGGACACCATTGAAATAAGCCATATAGTAAAAAAAAATAAAAAATTATGGGTTTTTAATCAGTGACACCAATGACTACCGTTTCTAGATCCGCCACTGGCCGCACACGCCACTTTCAAAGGCCGGCAAAAGAAAACACACATGTAATATAACATGACAAAAGAAGAATCATGCACACATAAATTACTATTCAGATGCCCGACGATAATCGGTTTATTTACCTTTTGGTGTAACCTTGTTGTGACTCAGTTGACTTTCATTTAAATCAGCTTCTAAAGTTGACTTCTCTTTGACTTGTATTTTAGTTGTCTTCCTGTAACCAGGTGCAACTTTTCCCTTGTTCAAATGCTGACTAGACACGGCCTTCGATGTTACAGGGGTCTCAGAATACTCGGTGACATTTTTATCACTCGAAGAAGCCTCGTGTGACGTGGATTTAGAAGTTTTTGACTTATCCTTCAAACTTAATTGTCTAAACAATGGAATTGGCGGTTTTCTTGGCTGATGGACTTTGGATTTCACTTCAGCAACTTGTTTTTCCTTGGCATCATTTTCAGAATCATTTTCCTTTGCTGACGTGGATTGGCGTAGAAAATCCATTAGGGTTTGTAAGGAAATGGATGAGGTTACCTGATGTAATCCCGATTGAATGAACGGAATCTTTTCTAAAGATGTAGTTGTAAGCTCGACTTTTTTATTGAGATAAATGTAAAACAGGGGAATTTGAAGTAGAAAGAAGTTTCTGAAGGACGAGTTGTCTAAGATGGTAGAGAGTACAGGGTATGGATTTCAAATTTTAGGGTTTCTTTTGTTTCAAATGATCGAGTCTCAGTTTCATGGTTTTAATATCTGCAAAAGAATACAAATGAGAAATTAATCAACATCAGCAGTAAACTAATTAAATTTACCTACCCCTTCTTATATTCCGATATTCTTTCCGATATCGACATTCCACTCCACTGTTACATTTTTGTGTTACATCTTTCATTTGTCTAAAATAATTTAGTGTGAGTTTGATAAAACTGAATGGTTTAGCACTGAATGATTCAGAGTTCTGAATGATTCGAAAGTTTTGAATCAGTATTGTTCTGAATGAAATTTCACTGTTTGATTACAACTCTGAAACTCTGAACCATATAAAATTACAATTTTAACCTTAAAAAAATATTAAATAAATGAGGATAAGCACAACATCTTCCTCTTGTAAAACATTATCCATGAGCATATTATATGTTTATAGCACCCATCAACTGTAAATGTGTCATTGCTGGTCAAAATTGCAGAACTCCTCTCTTTACATCTTACCTTCATTTTCAAAATCCCACCGGTAACGTAAGTTTCTCCTTTTTTTTTCCCGATGAGATCTTAACTTCATCTTCTTTTGGTTTACACTTCTCTTTTTTTGAGCTGCACTCCTAGTGTTCGATCATTTGTCTCAAAGAAGAAATTGGTGTTGGTTTATTTTTTTACCCTCTAATACTGATTCATTAAAGGTTTCCCAAATTTTTGTTTTGATTATATAAATCTTCAAAATCAAGTAGTCAAATCTTCAGTGTTGTAGGTGGATATGTGCGTGTGTATATAAGTAAAAGAGAAAATAAAAATTAGTGTTTAAAAGTGTGAGATTGTAAGGATGAGAGGAATTTACCTAGTGAATCAATCGATTGAGTCGAGCCTAGCATATAAAGCTTGAGCTCGGTTCGTCTGAATTTAAGGATGCTCGACTTGATTATTTAATAATTTTATTATTTTATTTAATTTCGATATTTCTTTTTATTTATTGCATACTTTTTATAATATGACTTACTATATTTTATGCAATTATTTACTATAGTATATTATTAGGTAAAAATATTAACTAATGTATATAAATGAAAAGCTCGTTTGGGCTCGCGAGCTTTTTTAAGCTCGAGCTTCGAGGCTCGCGAGCTTTTTAAGCTCGATATAAGAAGCTCGAGCTCGTTTAGCATTCGTTCCTTAAAATAAGCTCGGACTCGTTTAAGCTCGAGTCGAATCGATTTTTTAACGAGTTGAGCTCGAGTAGCTCACATCATTTGATGTACCCCTAGCTATGACTAACAAAAGCTTCCGAAGTGATGGAGTGACGTTTTAAAAAATTATAACAGAAAGTGAGGAATCGTTCTCAATTCTGTGGTATACATAAGTTCCCTACACACGATTATATGTCGAATTGCAGATCGTTTGCCAAATAGAGTTTCACAATCAAATAAACTTGCAATAATCAAAAATTAATAGACAAACTGAATCAACATTCATCCAAATTTATTCAACCATAACATAGGTCTCATGCACGTTCGAGCAAACATCTGTCTATACATATTTAAGCATTTCTTCTTCTCATCATACTCATACCTGATCTAGCTGCTGCTGCTGCTGCTGCTGAAATCTTCCTTCTTTTTTGACCCCTCCAAGTTTTAGCAAATCTCTCTTTATAAGTCCTACCACCATCCGACCACCCACTTACTGTTAAAATACAATGCAAATTTAGAATAATATGAAATTAGTATATGTATATATGTAAAATATCTAGATATTAATATGTATAAGAAAATATCTAGATATTAGAAAATAAAAGAAAAAATCTAGAAAAGAAAAATATAGATATTTGTATAGAAATATCTAGATATTTATTTATCCATGGAAATATCTAGTTTCTAGAAACTTCCATGGAGTAGTATAAATATAGGTGAGGATTTCATTTGTGAAGCAAGTTGTGAGAGTTGTGAGTAAGAGTGAAATAAGAAGTGAGTTGTGAAGAAGAGAAGAAGAGTGTGAGTTAGCGAAAGTAGAGAAGAGAAAGCTTGTAAGTAATATTGTAATTGTAATTTAATATAAGTGTTTTTGTTAAGTTTCCCGATCAAGCCTTAGTTTGTGTTTAAGTTCTTAGTGCACTTTTGTTGTTCTTATTATATGGTCGGCTCTGCCGCCTAAGTAATACATGGTCGGTTATACGGCCTAAAGATATATGGTCGACACTGTCGCCTAAGTACATTGTGCACTAACGATTTATAAAATTAAAGGCTAAACAACGCCAAAGTGTTGGTGTAGTGAGTCTTGTATAGTCTAGATCCTCTATAGTGGGTGTGTTGGGCTCGTCGAAGCTTCCAACAATTGGTATCAGAGCGGGTCGTTCGGGACCATTTCTAGTGGAGGAAATCGGTAAACGTTGGACGTTTACATCGGCTTGTTTTCACCAAGGCTCTAAGGAAGATTCTGTCGGAGCACAGTTAGGAACTGTGAAAGCTCATCGGTCAGGGACCAAGCTTATTGGACGTTGGACGTCATGATGGCAGATCTTGCAAGTACGAGCAGTGGAATCAAGAGTCTCAATAACCACAACTATGGTTATTGGCGGACTTGCATAGAATCCTACCTACAAGGACAGGATTTATGGGAAATAGTTGCTGGCAGTGACACAACGCCTCCACCGAAAGAAAATGCTGAAGCCTTAAGAAAATGGAACATCAAGGCCTAGAAGGCTTTATTTATATTGAAGACTACAATCGAGGAGGATCTATTGGAGCACATCCGTGACGAGAAAACACCAAAGGCAGCTTGGGAAACTTTTGAAAAATTATTTTCAAAGAAGAATGAATCACGCCTCCAGCTCTTGGAAAATGAGCTCGCATATATCTCACAAGGAAGTCTATCTATTTCTCAGTATTTCACCAAGGTGAAATCTATTTGTCGTGAGATATCTCAACTTGCTCCTGAAGAGAAAGTGAGTGATGCAAGGATGAAGAGAATTATCATCCATGGCTTAAGATCCGAGTATAATGGATTTATAGCCGCTGTGAGAGGATGGCCTACTCAACCATCATTAATAGAGCTGGAGAATTTATTGGCTAATCAAGAGGCATTAGCCAAGCAGATGAATGAAGTAACCATAAAAGACGGAGAAGATGCACTCTTCACAAATAAGAAGAAAGCAACATCTCGAAAACAAGAGGCGATGAAAGAAAGTAAGACATATGGGTGGAAGGGTCACCCAAAATCAAAAGGCAACGTTTCAGGGGGAGCTCAACAAGGAAGAAGAGATTATCGCCAACAATACGGGGAAAATGATAAGAGAAAGAATGGTGAATGCTTCAATTGTGGCAAGAATGGTCATTTTGCTCGAGATTGTAGATTCCCCAGAAGGCGAACTTTTGAAGGAAATGTGGCCGCCGCAAGAGATGAGAAGAAAGAGGTCACATTCGAAGCAACCATTAATGAGGAAACATGGGATGCAGAAGCAGGACTCTCCGTTGAAGCTGACATGGATGATCAAGCTCTTGCAGCAACCTTAAAGTCAAAAATAAACTACAAAGATGATTGGATCATCGATTCTGGGTGCTCAAATCATATGACCAACGATGGGACGAAGCTGCAAGAAATGGAGGATTACAAAGGAAAGAGAGTCGTGTTGACAGCCAACAATTCAAGGTTGTCTATTTCTCACATTGGAAAGACAATAATTCCAAATGAAGGCGGCTCTCATAAGCTCCAACTCGAGAAGGTGTATCTTGTCCCTGGCTTAAAGAAGAATTTACTATCAGTACCACAATTGACAGCAGAAGGGAATTATGTGCTCTTTGGACCAGAAGATGTGTCCGTATTCAAGAGAGTGAAGGTGGTTGGCGATCCAATTATGCAAGGAAGAAGAATAGAGTCAGTCTATGTACTATCTGCTGAAACGGCATATGTCGATAAGACTCGAAAGAATGAAACGGCTGATCTTTGGCATGAACGTCTTGGGCATGTGGGCTACAACAAGTTAAAGGAGATGATGGTGAAACATATAGTAAATGGCCTTCCTCAAATTGATATCCGAACAGATACAATATGTGCTGGATGTCAATTTGGCAAAGCTCAGCAATTGCCATTCAAGGAGTCAGAGCATCAGTCCAAGACACCACTAGAGCTCATACACTCAGATGTCTTCGGCCCAGTGAAACAAACATCACTTGGAGGTATGAAATATATGGTGACATTCATTGATGACTTCTCAAGATATGTGTGGGTTTACTTCATGAAGGAGAAGTCGGAGACTTTTCTGAAGTTTAAAGAGTTCAAGAACAAGGTAGAAAGTGAGCTCAATACTAAGATCCGGTGCTTACTCACATATAATGGAGGAGAATATTTATCGACTGAGTTCAATATCTATCTTGAGAAGCACAAGATTAGAAGACAATTAACTTGTCCCAATACTCCACAGCAGAATGGAGTGGCGGAACGCAAGAATCGTCACCTTGCCGAAACTTGTCGAAGTATGCTTCATGGTAAGAATGTACCAGGCAGATTTTTGAAACACCCTAGGCAAATCCCACATCGCCCACGAACATGAGTGATCATGGGATTATAAGGTAATACTCACGCTTAAAATGACACAACGCGTTTTGGGACCACAGGTTGAGTAGAAGTGCGAGTACGCTGCAGTTAAGCGTGCTCGGGCGAGAGCACTACCAGGATGGGTGACCTCCTGGGAAAGTGCTTCTCGTGTGTGGTCGCCAAGAAAAAGCCGTGCGCCTGCGGGCAAAGCGGACAATATTGTGGTCATGTTAAGCTGGGGTGTTACAGAATGGTATCAGAGCCACTCATGTGCCATTGGGGGTGGTGGGGCAAACCTCATCGAGGACGATGAGTCCCTAAGGGGGGGTGAATGAAACACCCTAGGCAAATCCCACATCGCCCACGAACATGAGTGATCATGGGATTATAAGGTAATACTCACGCTTAAAATGACACAACGCGTTTTGGGACCACAGGTTGAGTAGAAGTGCGAGTACGCTGCAGTTAAGCGTGCTCGGGCGAGAGCACTACCAGGATGGGTGACCTCCTGGGAAAGTGCTTCTCGTGTGTGGTCGCCAAGAAAAAGCCGTGCGCCTGCGGGCAAAGCGGACAATATTGTGGTCATGTTAAGCTGGGGTGTTACAATTTTGGGCCGAATGTATGAGGACGGCTTCATACGTGATTAACAGACTCCCACAAACAAAGTTGGGATATATTTCACCATATGAAAGATTATGGAAGATCAAGCCAATCGTCAACCATCTCAAGGTTTTTGGATGTGTATGCTACGTCTTCGTACCAGATCATCTACGAAGCAAATTTGATGAGAAGGCAATTCGGTGCATTTTTGTCAGTTATGATGATTCAAGAAAAGGATGGAGATGTTGTGATCCAAATACTGGAAAGTGTCATACTTCAAGAAATGTGGTATTTGATGAAGCTTCTTCATGGTGGTCACCTCAAAAGATAGAGCTTCCAGAATCTCATGGATTAGAAGAAGGTCCAGAAGAAAAAGAAGAACATAAAGAGCACATATCGGATCTAATTAAAGAAGGAGATGGATCGTACTCTAAGGAAACGAGTCCATGGAAAACTGGGGTACATCAATCTACATCCGAAGAGGTTCGTCCAAGCCAAATGGATGCCGAGGAGCATGTGCAAGAATTACGGAGATCAACAAGGTCAAGGAAACCTAATCCGAGGTATGCCAATGCTGCTCATGTGGATGAATCAATACCTATTGAGCCTTCCACTTATGAAGAAGCAGCACAAAGTCAAGAATGGCAGAAAGCGATGGAAGAAGAAATTAATGCACTAAAAGAAAACCAGACATGGAGTTTAGTTCCAAAGCCAAAAGATGTAAAACCAATATCTTGTAAATGGGTTTACAAGGTGAAGACTCGATCAGATGGCTCCATTGAAAGGTATAAAGCTCGACTTGTTGCTAGAGGTTTTTCTCAACAATATGGGCTGGATTATGAAGAAACGTTTAGTCCAGTGGCGAAGATCACAACAATTCGAGCTCTACTAGCTTTAGCTGCTAGCAAATCTTGGAAGTTATGGCAGATGGATGTCAAGAACGCTTTCTTACATGGAGAACTTGACAAAGACATTTATATGGAGCAACCAAGAGGCTTTGAGAACAAGATCCATCCTGAGCATGTCTGCAAATTAAAGAAAGCACTATACGGCTTGAAGCAGGCTCCAAGAGCTTGGTACGGGAAGATTGGCGAGTTCTTAGTACAAAGTGGTTTCACAGTTGCTCCTTCAGATTCTAGTTTATTTGTGAAACAAGATCAAGGAAAACTAGCCATAGTGCTAGTATATGTGGATGACTTAATCATCACAGGAGATCACTATGAGAAGATCCAAAGAAAAAGGGAGAATCTGTCTATCAGATTTCATATGAAGGAGCTTGGAGAACTCAAACATTTTCTTGGACTCGAAATAGAGCAGAAAAGAGAAGGATTATTTCTGGGACAACAGAAATATGCGCGAGATCTTTTACAAAAGTACGGAATGCTTAATTGCAAACCTATCTCAACTCCGATGGATCCGAATACAAAACTACGAGCAGATGAAGGAAAATGTCTTCAAGATGTTACCATGTATCGAAAGATGGTCGGAAGTCTTATTTATCTCACAATAAGCCGGCCAGATATATCTTATGCAGTTGGAGTGGTTAGTCGATACATGAGCAATCTGAAGAAGCCTCACCTTGATGTTGTACGACGCATCTTAAGGTATGTTAAAGGCACTATTAACTTTGGTATTTTATACAAGAAAATAAAAGAATGTCACGTGACTGGATATTGTGACGCCGATTACGCTGGAGACTATGATACACGACGGTCAACAACTGGATACATGTTTAGTCTTGGATCGGGAGTAATATCATGGTGCAGCAAGAGACAACCAACAGTATCCTTGTCAAGCACTGAAGCAGAATATCGATCGGCAGCATCAGCAACACAAGAAATTATGTGGTTGAAGCAACTAATGGAAGATCTTCATCAATCAACAGATTATCAAGTAAAGCTTTTCTGCGATAACCTATCAGCTATTCGTCTAGCAGAAAATCCAGTCTTTCATGCGAGAACAAAACATATAGAAGTGCACTATCACTATGTTCGCGAGAAGGTCCTTGAAGGAGAGATCAAGATGATGCCAACAAAGACAGATGAACAGGTTGCAGATATATTCACCAAGAGCCTAAGTAAACCGAAGTTTACAAAATTCAGAGAAGCACTTGGAATGGTCTGCAAGACATCGTTGGAAGAAAATTTGCATTGAGGGGGAGTGTTAAAATACAATGCAAATTTAGAATAATATGGAATTAGTATATGTATATATGTAAAATATCTAGATATTAATATGTATAAGAAAATATCTAGATATTAGAAAATAAAAGAAAAAATCTAGAAAAGAAAAATATAGATATTTGTATAGAAATATCTAGATATTTATTTATCCATGGAAATATCTAGTTTCTAGAAACTTCCATGGAGTAGTATAAATATAGGTGAGGATTTCATTTGTGAAGAAAGTTGTGAGAGTTGTGAGTAAGAGTGAAATAAGAAGTGAGTTGTGAAGAAGAGAAGAAGAGTGTGAGTTAGCGAAAGTAGAGAAGAGAAAGCTTGTAAGTAATATTGTAATTGTAATTTAATATAAGTGTTTTTGTTAAGTTTCCCGATCAAGCCTTAGTTTGTGTTTAAGTTCTTAGTGCACTTTTGTTGTTCTTATTATATGGTCGGCTCTGCCGCCTAAGTAATACATGGTCGGTTATACCGCCTAAAGATATATGGTCGACACTGTCGCCTAAGTACATTGTGCACTAAGGATTTACAAAATTAAAGGCTAAACAACGCCAAAGTGTTGGTGTAGTGAGTCTTGTATAGTCTAGATCCTCTATAGTGGGTGTGTTGGGCTCGTCGAAGCTTCCAACACTTACATCCCCAAATTGCTCAATATACTTCTGTTTCCACAAATCGTCACTCGAACCTAAATATCTCAATTCAGAACAAGTACAACTCACTTTTGCTATATCCACACCAGAAACCGACTCTATTATCTTGAGTTTAAGTTCAATAGGTAGTCGCATGATACAAGGTGGAAGTTCAAAACCAACCTTTTCGCACATGTCGATCAGTAAAGGTAACGCGAGCCCGTCTTTCAACTTTTTCCAGAACTCGAAAACTTCTTTTTGAAAACTTCCTTTTCAGGTTCAACACTTAAAACCTTATTAGTTTCCTCCATGGTTGCAACCACTAGTCCACAATTAGCCCATACCAGATTCAAAAATGGTACCAGTTTGTCTTCATCTAACATCACCGAGTGGGTCACCGTTCCGTTAACCAAAGACCCGTAAACATTGCAATACTTTCCAAAGTTTTGAAACTTGATCTTGACAGTTTCAAAGATTGTGATTAAGACCATCATCATCACCTAACACATCAGTGGAAACTTTAGTGAGAAAACTCGGAACCGAAAACGACTTATCGACCTTAGCCATAATAAATTGGATCAGTTGGTATTAACAAATTAAAGCATGCGGTTCCTTTGTTATATTTCACGTAATTATAATTTCAACAAAAATGAAACTCAAAGCTAAACAAATCCCTCTTTAAATAATCTGAGAAGGAACGAAAATAAAGAGAAAATACTAAATATAAAAGCACAAAATAGGAAATTAGATTTAATACTCTAATTTTTTTCACTTGTTTCCTTCGGCTTCAAGATATCCCCTACCAAGATCTTTCTTCCAAATTTGCAAACTCATGTTCGAATCTTGGGTGGCCAGGGAAGGGTTGGAACTAGAGTATGAGGTCAGATTACTTGCTCTTCCCGAGTAACCCGAAAAGGGAAAACCTACAACTTTTTATATTTATTATCAATCTTATATATTTCGGGTGAAACCGGGAGATAATAAATTTTCATCTATATCCGATCTACTAAACATCCATATTCATATCCATATCCAGTGTTCATCCATCTAGTCCATCCATATCCATTATAGTGGATCGGGGCGGGTGGATGTCCATCTGATCGGATTACTACTGTTGCCATCCCTTGATACTAGTAACACTGAGCCTTAAAAAAAACAAGAATATAATGAATCTAAGATATACATTCATCATACAGTGTCTTAGTTTTTGAAAGTATTATTGTCTTGATTAGTGTTTTTGTTTCGGTTTGGCACGTGTGTTTTCGGCTCGCTCCTAGATAGTTGTCGGTTTGGCCCGTGTGTTTTCGGCTCGTTCCTAGATAGTTGTCGGTTTATTTGTTTTAGTCTTTTAGAGTTAAGTTTAGTGTACGAGGTGTTTTCTCGGGCATTGATTACGTATCGTGTTTATTTGAAGGGTGCTTTCACTTCATTCTTGATAAAAGGTCCTCGATTATATACAAGTTTATTGTTTTTTTGGGAAAAATATGCAGTTTCTTAGTTATAAATTAAAAGTATCCCACATGCCAAGTAAAGTACTCGTAAGTCGTAATATAAGGACTTATAAGGGTACATCATCATCGTCTCTTAAACGAAGAAAAATGTACTCAGGTTAACAAACAAAGAGAAAATTACAGGTATAGAAAATATGGTTAAATACTCGCATACCAATTTACTTTTGTTTTGTTTTGTTTTTTGAACAAACAAATAGAAATGGCCAAGTTAACAATTACCAAATGAAATAGCTACACTCATTTTAACAGAACGTCGTTACTCTTTCAACATAGCAAATTTGATCCAAATTTATTCAATGTTAACTATAACATAACAAAACATAACATAAGTCTCTTGGGTTCAAGCAAACATCTATCTATACATAGCCAAGCCATTAAACACCGTTCAAACATTCAAAACATATCATAAAACACTAATGGTTTAACCCACCCAAATTACAGTTTGGCGTAACATTCCTCATTCGAGGACCACCGCCACGTGGCACACCGAAAGGTCCAAGATTCGGAAATAGATCATAATCTCCACCAATCATTCCCGGAAACTGACCGGTCCCAAACGGACCATAACGATTTCTTCTTCTCATCATACTCATACCTGATCTACCAACTGCAATCTTCCTTCTTTTTCGACCCTCCCAAGTTTTCACAAATCTCTCTTTATAAGTCCTACCACCATCCGACCCGCCCATATCCCCAAACTCCTCAATATACTTACGTTTCCACAAATCGTCACTCGAACCTAAATATCTCAATTCAGAACAAGTACAGCTCACTTTTGCTATATCCACACCAGAAACCGACTCCAGTATCTTAAGTTTAAGTTCAGTAGGTAATCGCATCAAACAAGGTGGAAGTTCAAAGCCAGCCTTCTCACATAAGTCGATCAGTAACGGTAAAGCGAGCCCGTCTTTCATCTTTCTCCAAAACTCGAACACTTCCTTTTCAGGTTCGACACTTAGCACCTTATTATTTTCCTCCATGGTTGCAACCACTAGTCCACAATTAGCCCATACCACATTCAAAAATGGTACAAGTTTTTCTTCATCTAACATCACCGAGTGGGTCCCGGTTCCGTTAACCAAAGACCCGTAAACCGTGCAATACTTTCCAACGCTTTGAAACTTGATTTTGACAGTTTCAATGTCACCATTAGTTACAATGTTAGGAAGAGTGTAGTAAAATGAAGCGAGATACAAATTCCCTTGTAAATCATTTGAAGCGGGACCCACCTCAACGAAGCCAGATTCTAGTAGAACAGCGCGAACTGCTATCACCAAAAGCTTGTGATTAAGACCATCGTCATCACCTAACTCCTCGGTGAAAACTTTTCTGAGGAAACTCGGCACCGAAAACGACTTATCGACCTCATTTACAGACGGCACGTCATCGTCTATTTCCATAATCTCTTCCGAGTTGGAATTACTGTTATCAACTGTGTTCACCTTTTCAGAACTGGTGTTTATGGCTTCATCTTTCTTAGGAATTAAGGTTTGCGAAGTGTGAGATTTTGCAGACGTGGGTTGCGATGGAGTAACAGAATGGAGTTGAGGGCCTGTAAAAAATCCTATAGGGTTTGTGGTGAAGTAGATGAGGTCACCTGATGTAATCCCGATTGATTGAATAGAATCTTCTGGCGAAGTAATTGTAAGTTCGTCTTTTTGATTGAGCGATAAATGTAAAGCAGCAGGAGAACTTGAAGAAGGAAGTTTCTGACAAACGAGTTCTTTAAGATGTTGGAGAGTGCAAGGATTGGGGATTTCAAGTTTTAAGGTTTCTTTTGTTTCAAACGATCTGAGTCGTAGCTTCATGTTTTTATACTCTGCAAAGGAACATAAATGAAAAATTAATCATCGCCACTAAATTAGAATTATAAGTAAATATTAAATACATATTAGATATGAAATTGCATATATAACATGCATCACACTCATAATAGTAACATCGAGCCTTAAGAAAACATGAATGGAATAAATCTAAGGTATAGTTATACCAAACATACCAAAACAGATTTATTAAAATGGAATTCGGAAGACAGACAGATTTCGCAGATATTTTTATATGAATAAAATAACTGGGCAAAACTGACAAAAAAATTCTAAAATGTAATTCCTGCATCAGATCAAGAAAGAGTGAATCTAGTTGCAGTTCTATGAGAGTATCAACACAAATCTTGTGTAACTGAAACAACATCTAATCCGTTAGGTATTGTACATAAAAAATACCAAAATAATTTATCATTAAATAATGTAAACAGGACAAAAAGATATAACTACTAAAAGATACTGGAAGGCAATTACAAAGGCTTCTCAAATTTAAAAACAAAAGAATTATCATGTGACAAAATTGTTGCAACCACTCTAACCATTTGATTCAAACTAAAGATACCTACATATACAACTAAAAGATACAGCTGACATACGAGCATTGATTAAGAAATAAGAGGCTAAAACATGATGAGGTAGAATTGACTGGTAATTGAGGAACCTTTCTCAATTCCTTAGTATACATGATTTTCCCCTATACAATTATATACTCCGCTCAACTTAAAATTTACTATTAGTGCTGCTATAAAGACTTAAATGCAGTAGTTGGCATGATAGTTGGCGCAATCATTGCGTCAACCATAGACAAACAACATGTATAGGGCGGCACACACCATATTCAATGGCTGGCAAAAGAAATCACACATTTAATATACCATGGCAAAAAGAGAATCATGTAAGCATAATATTTTAACTCGATGCCCAGCGAGCCAATAATGTGAACATATGTTTTACGTAGGCATGATGGTGTCATTAACTATATGAACTTAATAAGTGATGTTTAAGTAGCATTTCAATGTAATAAATCTTGCCAATAAAATTTGGGATAGCAACTTCTATATGGTTTAATCTCAAGACGGGGAACCAGGCGTGTGTTTTCCTTAATTAGTAACCGTTTCTCATTTATATAATTATATTCTGATTCTAAAGCGGATGACAAGAGGAGGATTACAACCCCTAATACCTAATACAGATTATTAGAGTTCTTTAAAATCTATAGATTCTCTTTACTTAAGTTGTAATCCTAAATGAATTTAGAGGCATCCAGTTCTAAATTCACTAAACCAAAGGGCTTATGGCCTAGCAGCATAAGGGAACTTATCAACCTTGAGGTTGTGAGTTCGAGTCCTGTCGTGGAAAAAAAAAAAGTTCTAACTTCATTCAAGACTTTCTAAAACTCTGTCTTTGATGGTTATACTATGTAAATAATTCAGTTAGAAGTTTGTGCAGAGGCGGTTGCAAATTTCAGTAGGTTTAGGTTGATACTTTGTTAGAACCTTATGCAGAGGTGGTAATAAGTTTGTGTAACTGTTAAAACCTCAAGCAGAGATGGTTCCAAATTTCAGCAATAATTAATAATTAAACAGAGTACAGGTCAAATTATCCCCTCCATGAGTTAAACAGATATTAGGGTTTAAAAATCTCAAAAGCACAATCAAATACAGATGAATAATACAAACATAATCAAATCAAATCAAATAAGTAATTATAACTAATCCTATCTAGAATTAATATATGTCGAATGGCAGAATGTTAGGGTTCATGTTCGTGGTTGTTGAAGAAGGAGAAAATAAGAAATTGAATGAAACGTACCTGGAATTGTTGTCTCGTCCTGATTACTTCACCACGCAAGATTAACAAGCACTAATTTTTTGGTACAAGCCTTAATTTTTGATGAATGATGAAGCGTGAAGATGAATTGCGTACGAATTAGGTTGTTGTGTTGTTAAGATGACGAGGATGCAGAAATATTTTAGGTTTATTTTTTTGGTGGTCACGTGATATACCAGTAGTCAGATAGTGTTTTACAGGGAAATTGTTGAAAATACACTTTTTGTTTTTGTTTTTTTGACTTCAAACAAAATACACTTTTTTAAAAAAAATTGTCTTTTTACACCATTCGGTAGACGGAATTTTCGTCTACCACCTTTATCTGTCGTCTACTACCATTTTTACAAAGTAGTCGACGGTGAGATAAAGGTAGTAGACGAATTCCCGTCTACTGGCAGGGTTAGTAGACAGCGAGAACAAAGCAGTAGACAGACATTTACAAAGTAGTCGACCGTCTACTGCCTTGTTGTTTCTGTCTACTGCCTTGTTGTTGCTGTCTACTCCCTTGTTAGTGTCTACAAGGCATTTCCGTCTACCACCTTTATCTGTCGTCTACTACCATTTTTACAAAGTAGTCGACGGTGAGATAAAGGTAGTAGACGAATTCCCGTCTACTGGCAGGGTTAGTAGACAGCGAGAACAAAGCAGTAGACAGACATTTACAAAGTAGTCGACCGTCTACTGCCTTGTTGTTTCTGTCTACTGCCTTGTTGTTGCTGTCTACTCCCTTGTTAGTGTCTACAAGGCATTTCCGTCTACCACCTTTATCTGTCGTCTACTACCATTTTTACAAAGTAGTCGACGGTGAGATAAAGGTAGTAGACGAATTTCCGTCTACTGGCAGGGTTAGTAGACAGCGAGAACAAAGCAGTAGACAGACATTTACAAAGTAGTCGACCGTCTACTGCCTTGTTGTTGCTGTCTACTGCCTTGTTGTTGTTGTCTACTCCCTTGTTAGTGTCTACAAGGCAGTAGACAGCAACAACAAGGCAGTAGACAGCAACAACAAGGCAGTAGACGATCGACTACTTTGTAAATTCTGTCTACCACCTTTATCTCACCGTCGACTACTTTGTAAAAATGGTAGTAGACGACAGATAAAGGTGGTAGAAAATAATCCCGTCTACCGAATGGTGTAAAAAGACAATTTTTTTAAAAAAAAGTGTATTTTGTTTGAAGTAAAAAAAAAAAGTGTATTTTGAACAATTATGTTGGGTCAAGGTTATTGGGCCTTGAACAATTAGTTGTTTAGTAGAGCGACTGAATTGCGATTTCGATTTCATTTTCTGTTTGTGAAATTTGTTCGCATTTTAAGTGTTTCTACGATTCGTCGTAGAAGTACATATCGATTGGTATCAGATTCGTTCGATCCTAGGGTTTAAAATCTAGAGAGAAAAAAAAATTAGGCGGCAAGATCGATTAGTGTGTTGTTCAAATTTGTGATCATATGGTGTTTTGTTGTCGTTATGTGATCATAGCTTCAAATTTTCACGGTAGTAACCGTTTTCAGTAGATTTTTCGTGCTTCGCAAGTTATTACACAAAAAAGCTTCAAATCCGTAAAATCCTTCTATGTTTGGATCGATTATTGATTGAAACTTGTAAATCGGTGGTCAAAGATTGCATTACAATCATTTTTGTGTGTTTATAGTTCATAATTGTTGAGTTTTGGAATTCAGCCGCTTAGCCCTGCCGTGAACCGCCACTACTCCGACTGTCGGAATCTGAACAAATTCTTCATATCTCAAAAACTTCTTTCGGGCGACACATATTGTCGCATTCCTCTATCGCACGATACTACACTATTATAGCATCGTCTGTCGCCCGATATTATCATATCATACAATATTGATTTGGGAACGCCTTTCGTCCAATTAAACAACTGACTGTCGCCCGACAGACAACAATTCCATTTTGTTCTATGATTTTGGGAATTGTTGAAAAATAAAATAAGAGATAGTAAATTTGTTTGCGTACCTGAGTTCAGTTCAAAAGATCGATCGTAGAATTCTTCAATTAGAGTTGTGAATCGTGCTACTTGCGCATCGTTCCTGTAATATTTTTTACAAGCCCTATTTTTTATGAAGATGATTGAGGGCACGATGATGATGATGATGATGATGATGATGATGATGATGATGATGATGATGATGACGACGACGACGATGAGAAGTATCTGGTTATGGCAACGTGAGGTAACTGATACCCATTTGGGTATCTAAATATTTGAAATTCTAAATAGATTGTGAGCTCATTTCTTAGGCTTAAAATCAATTAACGTGGACCATCAAAATTAAATTGATGGGTTTGATAATAAGAGTGGCTTATATTCCCTAGTGGACTGGATTGATTTCGTTATTGGGTATAAGTAGTTGGGCATATTATATATTGGGTTACGTTAATAATTTTGGGCTCACGTTTGCATGACTATAACAGTTAGTAAAATCCTAACCTTCGCTATTTCCATTACTAGTCCTATATTGCTGTCTATATTACTATTGGTTTATTCTTTTATTGTTTGAAATTCACGAAGGTCGAACCTGCATGAGGAAGTTGTAGACTACAGTTGACAGCGGGCTCGAAGGTTATTATGGTTGCGTTAACATGTAGTGGTGAAGATTCAACCATGGATGCTTGAAAGCTTAGATCGTTGCACTAAATCGTAATATGTTAGCTATGGAAAATCGTATGAATAGTGTGGAAGGTAATGATTTCCAACTTATACATGAATGGACTGCTTACGCAACAACAAGTCTTCAATAATGATTTCCCACGATGTAATGTCGATGGTGGGGATAACAAATGTGCTCTTCTCAGGTTAACGAAGATTGAATTTCCATGATTTAACGGATATGATGTCAAATAATGGGTGTATCGCAGCAACCAATTTTTCTACGTGTACAACATTCATAACGACGAAAAGATTCAAGTGTGAAGACCCGTCCTAATCCATCCGGACGAAGTCCATATCGATTATAAACAATTCACAACAGTTGATTACATCGCGAGGTACTTGACCTCTATATGATACATTTTACAAACATTGCATTCGTTTTGAAAATACAATCTTTCATTACATCTAAAGTTGACGACATGCATACCATTTCATAACATATCTTACTATAATTGATTTAATAATAATCATGATGAACTCAACGACTCGAATGCAACATCTTTTGAAATATGTCATGAATGACTCCAATTAATATCTCTAAGATGAGCAAAAGCACAGCGGAAGATTTCTTTCGTACATGAGAATAAACATGCTTTAAAGTGTCAACCAAAAGGTTGGTGAGTTCATTAGTTTAACATAAATAATCATTTCATAATTTTAATAGACCACAAGATTTCATATTTCCATTTTTCATAAACATACGTCCCATGCATAGAGACAAAAATATCATTCATATGGATTGAACACCTGGTAACCGACATTCACAATATGCATATAAGAATATCCCCATCATTCCGGGATCCTCCTTCGGACATGATATAAATTTCGAAGTACTAAAGCATCCGGTACTTTGGATGGGGCTTGTTGGGCCTGATAGATCTATCTTTAGAGTTCGCGTCAATTAGGGTGTCTGTTCCCTAATTCTTAGATTACCAGACTAAAAAGGGGCATATTCGGTTTAATAATCCATCCATAGAATGTAGTTTCATTTACTTGTGTCTATTTTGTAAAACAGTTATAAAAATTGCGCATGTATTCTCAGCCCAAAAATATAAAGGGTAAAAAGGCAAATGAAACTCACCATACTGTATTTTGTAGTAAAAATACATATGACGTCATTGAATAAGTATAGGGTTGACCTCGGATTCACGAACCTATATCATTCGTTTATATATTAAGACATATAATAACAACTAATAAGTTGATATATTAATAATTTACATATCATATTACTAATTAAGTTATATTTACCCTATGTATTTTAGGTAGTTAATATTTATTTTTATATTACATTTATTAATATTAGTATAGTAAATACTTATTAATGTAATTTAATAATGAAATATTTATCATTTATCATAATCATAATATATTACAATAGAAATTTATTTTAAGGTTTACATATGATAAAAGTATATATTTATATTAATTAATATATTTTATATATAGCTTACTTAATGTCATAAAATTTTAGTAATATATAATATTAACATATTTGTAATGTATTTTTTTTTTGAGAAAATATTATTTATTTGTAATAATAACAATAATAGTGATAATAAAAATGATACTTTTGAAAATGATAATTTTTAATATCAACGGTATTAAAAATAATTTCAATAGTGATAATAATAATAATAACCTAAATGATAATAATAATGTTAATTCTAATATCACTGTTAGTAATAATGATAACAAAAATTTTATTAATCAATTTAATACTAAGGATAATAATTTTTAATACAAATGATAAAGATAATAATAATCATAATAATAATAATAATAATAATAATAATAATAATAATAATAATAATAATAATAATAATAATAATAATAATAATAATAATAATAATAATAATGAAAATGAGTAATAAGTGAACTACCTCAATTAAACTACCTCAATGAAGTAGTCCTTAAAAAAAATGCCCAAGTCCGGGTTTGAACCCGCGACGTCCCGCTAACCCGATAACATCCTAAACATTCCATCGCCATATCATTTCTGATTTAACCACTACCCTAAATCATTTAAACTCAAATGAATTTGCTTCCTTCTTCTTCATAGTTCACATGAAATCGTCATCACCTTTTTTTTTTTTTTTTTTTTTCATAATATCATCATTATCGTGACCAATATTATTATCATATCACTCGATACTATCATCATCTATTCTATGTTTATTATGATCATAACACCATCATCATTTAAGGAAGTGTTCGGTTTTCATTTGTGGATCGACAACAACCAAAGAGGCAAAACTAATGGTGCTACATACATGGATCATGGCCCAACAACAAATTTGATCACGGCCCAAAATAGAAGTCCATATAAAATATATAACACGGCCCAACTAGTACCTATCATATATTAATTTGAGTGTTTCACGGCTTTTGTTTTTCAATGTTTACCAACTTATGAATCTCTATCTTATATATACTATATTACGTTTCTAACTAGTACCTAGTGGGGTTCAAACGCATCATCACCTCTTAATTTATTACATCCCATCATCTAATCACTTTATCAATTATATCATCTTTAAATTTGTATGATATCAACACTTTCAAAAGAATGTAATAGTAATGAAAACACAAGTGGGTTCGGTTTTTGACATCAACATCATTCATCACCTTTAATCATCGACCCTACTCACCATCACTCTTTTATCATGATGTGCATTCCATTTTCATTATTTAAAACAAAAAAAGAAGTGGAAATAATAGTAGTAGTGACCTCAGGTTCGTGATGGTGTTTGTGGTATGGTTTAGACAGAAACAAGACAAATAAATAAATGAATAAAAGGCTGTAGTTCGTGAGCAGCAGGCTTTCAATGGTGTGTGGTGTTTGATCCTTGTGGTTATTTGAACATAAATAGGAACTGGACAGTAGCCAGCGAACGTATACAATGGACTTGATGATTTTCGGAGTTGATATTTATGATTACAGTAAACAACTTCTGATGGTGGTTGGGTGGCTTCAAGGTGGCGGTTGAGATTGTTCTTGGTGATTTGATAATGGGGGTAGAGATGATTAAATGGGTTTGAGTTATTAGTTGTTGAGGTTGAGCTTATAACTGAAACAAAACTCGATGGTGAAGGGTGGTGGATGGCTCTCGTTTGGCATGGTAATGGGTGACGGTTTTAGTGGGTGTGCCGTACGTGAAAAGAAAAAAAAATGATGATAGTATTAGTGATCAAGTGGGTGAGTGTGGTAATCATCGATGGTAGTTCAAATGAAGAGGGTGTTTAATGGTTCGAAGATGATGGTTGTGGTTGTAATAGGTTTGATGGTGCTGGGTGTTGGATGATGAAGTGAGGAAGTTAGGTTTTGAATATTTTCGATCAGTAGTACAGGAATGAACAGGAGCAACGATTTATGATGAGGTGGTTTATGGTGACCGGGTTGTTTTTGTGAGAGTTACAGAAGAGAAAAAGAAGAGGGATGATTAAGAAGGTGATTGTTTGTAGTGTATGTGTGTATTAGTGTATAAGCCTATATGCATATGCATATCTATATAAATGAAAAGAGAAGTGTCAATCAATTAAGATACAGTAATCCTCATTCATGTATCATAATATCACGAACTTATTTGACTATACTTTGCCGACACTTTTAATTAAAATAAATATAAAGTTTGTGTGTGTGAAGAATAACAAGCACAATAATCTCGGATATATATGTTACTAGTTAAATTTTAGTCAATTAGTTAACAAATCAACAATAGTAGATAATAGAAAGTAATAATAACTAAATCAATTGAAATTAAAATGTGTAGGTTCCTTAGTCGCCATCTGTCACGAACTAACTTTCATGCTTCGTTGTAAATCCGCGGCGGATAAAAGTAATCCTAAAAATCCTAAAATTTTAAATTAATTATCTTTATTTATTTCAGTCATTATGATATAAAAAGTGGTCATTAATTATTTACAATTATTATTTTAAATTCATATATTTTAAATATATATGTATCTATTTACAAATAGTTGTTCGTGAATCGTCGGGACTTGTCGAAGGTCAAAAGATTTCATGATAATAGTTCAAAATTTTTGAGACTCAACATTGTAGACTTTGCTTATCGTGTCGAGATCATAATGAGTTTAAGTTTAAATTTTGTCAGAAATTCCCGGGTCATCACAGTACCTACCCGTTAAAGAAATTTCGTCCCGAAATTTGAGTGAGGTGGTCATGGCTAACAATAAAATATTTTCATGACGAATATGAGTTGATAAATTGAGTTTTATCATCATTGAGTAATATGGATAAATATAATTCGATTATTCGAAGAGTATGAATGAAGCTATCACCAAAGAGTGAAATAGGAAAGTAAAGATTCATCTTAACTTTTGACAGAGTCAGGGTGGAATTCCAGAATTCAAGAGATTTAAAGAAAATCTTCGAAATCTAACATATTTGATTCTTCGGCGAGTAAGGAAATTAAGATCTCTATAATTAAATACGATGGTCTGCCTCGATTTCTCCGTCTGATATTTCCATTATAAATTAAACTTTTCCCGTTCCATAATTTTCACCATTCCTATACTTTCTTTCATGGTTCTTACATACATAAGATTGTGAAAATGTTTAATCCAGTTCTAATTCTTGTCCTTATCCTGACTATTGCAGCAATCATTCTCCTTTTCCAACTTCCACCGGAGGAATCTGTTTTCTTTTACTTCACCCTTGGGGTTATAGTGTTTTTAATTCTTCCGTGTCTTTATGTTGCGATAAACATTAATATACACGGTCTGTAATTTCCGTGTTGTTATTGGGCTTTATATCTCCCCTTATATTTCAATGTCCCTATTTCTGTTTCCTATAATCATTGTTATCCACAGTTAATACTCCCTCCTATTTGCTGCGATTTATACTCCACTTTCTATTTCGGAGCTTTGTCCTTTTGTTTCTTCTTCGTGCGATTGGGCATCTCTTGTAATGGTCCAGAATTCGTAAATATGGAGTTTCGAATGAATTTAATGTTCTAAACAAGAAAGAACGTTATAGCACGATTTGATTTGTCAAATTACCAGAATTACTGAGAATAGAACTATCAAGAATATATTTTCTTGATATGTTCAGAAGTTAATCAGAATGAAAGAGTTATGTAACATGACACATGATGACGTTATAATCTGTGAATCATCATGTTCCATTTAGAAACTCAGCATGACTTACTGTAATATATTCACGTTGATCAAGTGTCATTATATTATACTAACTCATGCATCAGTTCCCAACATTACTTCAATAACATTCATATTTTAAGCTCGAAAGTTTACAGAATATAGAAACTAACAGTTTCTATATTATGTAACACTGATAGCATGAAGAGATTAATGAGTTCAGATAGAATAGTTATGAAAATATCTTTAGAAATATGGAGGATATTTATAATGAAAGATACGATGATATCTTAGAATTTCTGAATCAAATTGTGATGAAGAAATTCATTCACGATGATTTAGAGCGATTAAGGAGCAAGGTATTCGTTAAAGATTTCATCAGAAATAGAATCATCGGGATTCTTTTATGTACAAGTTTATTCCTTGTTCAGAGTCTCTTTCATGATTTGTTCAATTCATTCTTCAGTATCAAAATCTTTGAGCTTTTTCAACACTCCATTCTTTATCGTCAAACTTTTTGACTGTTAAGGCAGTCTTCAGTTTTCACTGCTTCATCAGCTTTTTCAAAACTCAGAAAACTGATTCATAAGCTAAAGCGCTTTTCAGATATTCAGATATTCAGAATTGAAATTCGTAAATCCAGGAGATAGAAGTTATATATATATATATATATATATATATATATATATATATATATATATATAAATTGTTGTCGTAGAATCGCTGAGAATTTAGAGATTATCGATTGATGTCTTCCGGTACTTGGTATGGTAATTATCGTTACAAGATACCGATGAGTTCATGATAAGACTTCAATAGATAAATATATATTGAGTTCATGACAAGACTTCAATAGATAAATATATTGATTTTTCGTAGAGATTTGAGCCAAGGAGCAACGAGGTTGCTGGTACATCTGCTGGTAATACGATGGAATATAAAAGGTTCCCCGATAACAACAAAAGAGAACGCATATAAATCAAAGTTATAATACGGTTGTTTTGAACGAAAAGTCGAAGTTGACTTGCTGGAGCTGTGACAAAATTGGCTAATTCTGGAAAGGAATTGTAAAGCTGTTTTCAGTAATAACACGCCAAAGGAGCTAGCACAGATAGGTGTTAAATGTTTACTCAGATTCTGAGAGTTTTCAGGTGCATAACTATATACATCAATCTTTCTTCCGTAGATGAGGTGCGGTTGGTTCATCCTCTCGATTGAGGTGTTTTCAAAAATCATGAAAGGTTTGAACACAGATTATAATTGTCAAGATACAAATGAGGTTTAAGATGAAATCAAGTGGCAAACTTGAAGAATTGTTTAGTTTCATATGTTATAGTCAATATTTTAATTTATTTTAATTGTCCAATGTTGGTAGTCCACAGTTGATAGTCCACAGTTAGCAATTCAATAATTCATATATAGTTTAATATAATATTCGAATTAATTAATGCGTATCGTGACCCGTATTCGTCTCAGACTCGATCACAACTCAAACTATATATATTATTGTAGAATCAACCTCAACCCTGTATAGCTAACTCCAACATTACTGCATATAGAGTGTCTATGGTTATTCCAAATAATATATATAGATGCGTCGATATGACATGTCAAAACCTTGTATACGTGTCCCGATATTTAAAGTGCGTAAAATAAATAACAGCAATTAAATGACGATAAATAAAGTGCGTAAAATAAATAACAGAATGTAAATGACAATAAATAAAATTGCGAGAATTAAATTGCGATAAATAAATTGCGATAATTAAATGTACAATAAGAAATTAACAGTTAGCTAGGAACAGTTAGCTAGGATTTTATTAGCGTGGATTCTTAACAAAATTTATCATAGTTAATTTGTTTGTTTCTAACAAATATTTTTTTTTCCAATGTTTTCTTCATTATGCCACTTGTTGGATTCTGATAGATCAAAATCCAAGTATGAAATTGAATGAAAATGGTTATTTTGTGGTGAACGGATTTGTATATCGGTGGACGTAAGTAGGATGGTAAACGACTGTTGAATCAGCTTCGAAGAATGTACAGTGTAACTTATTAATGTGAAATCTGAATACTCCTCGGGTATTACCTACCCGTTAAAATATTTTCACCATTAACAATTTGTATGAAAGAATTTTTAATTACAATCTTTATGAAAACATATATACATATATATTTTCTTCAGATGTAATCATGGATTTAATGAGTCAATATGATATTAGACTCATTTGATTTACCGTTAGAATAAGAATATATAATCTCTAAAACATTAGAGATTATATAATCGCCATGTCGAACGAAGATAAATAATGTAGAACGATTCTTGGAACGATAATTATACTCGAGGTACAGAATGAGATGTTGAGGCATGGATTGTTGATGGTACAGGTGCTGTTACTGATAGTACTGTTGGTGCCGGTGATGTTGTTGAAGCTGGTACATTTTGCACCATATTTTCCAAGGCTACAACTCGGGTGTGAAGCTCGTTGACTTCTTTTATTATACCGGGATGATTGTCGATCAGAACAAGCGGATGAATAAGGTTTAGAATTTTGAGATAGTATATAATCATGGCGAGATATTCGGGAAATGATGGTGAAATTGGTGTTTCGGACTGGTTCGCCAGTAAGTGCTTCAGGTTCTTCGCCAATAGGTGAATTCGGTTGGTGGAAGAGATCGCCTTCTTCGCATCTCTATTGATTAAGTCGACTACGAACCCATTAAATGAATTGGGGATGAATGATTGGTTGATTCATTCTGGTTATATTGCTTTCGGAGGTCGAGTGGAGATCCATATCGGAATAGCTGTCGGAATAACTATCGGAATAACTATCGGGATCTGAGGGACTCGAACTGATTGAGGGTTTCATTTCGTACGATCAGATGAAGGATTTTCGATAAGAATAGATTATAGGATGTAGAATAATACCCTGCAATACATAATTTACATATGCATATATAATACTAAAACCCCATAAGTTACGGAGGAATTCACGGAAGTTGTCAGGCAAAGTCTACAGTAACAGATATGCTAAGATATGAATTAGCAGATACACTAAGATACGAATTTTTTTTTCTATACACTATTCATGCAATCATTGCAGTAGGATGTGTCTAGACTAAGAATGATAAGCAGATAATTTTCTAAGGATGATAAGCAGATGATTTCCGACTAGAAATGATAAGCAAAACTTTTTGACATGCAGACACGGTCGAAGTCCAGACTCACTAATGCATCTAAACAACTACTAGTTAGACACTCTAATGCAAGACCTGGTTCGCTAAGACCACCTCTCTGATACCAACTGTGAAGACCCGTCCTAATCTATCCGGACGAAGTCCATATCGATTATAAACAATTCACAACAGTTGATTACATCGCGAGGTACTTGACCTCTATATGATACATTTTACAAACATTGCATTCGTTTTGAAAAGGCAATCTTTCATTACATCTAAAGTTGACGACATGCATACCATTTCATAACATATCTTACTATAATTGATTTAATAATAATCTTGATGAACTCAACGACTCGAATGCAACATCTTTTGAAATATGTCATGAATGACTCCAATTAATATCTTTAAGATGAGCAAAAGCACAACGGAAGATTTCTTTCGTACCTGAGAATAAACATGCTTTAAAGTGTCAACCAAAATGTTGGTGAGTTCATTAGTTTAACATAAATAATCATTTCATAATTTTAATAGACCACAAGATTTCATATTTCCATTTTTCATAAACATACGTCCCATGTATAGAGACAAAAATATCATTCATATGGATTGAACACCTGGTAACCGACATTCACAATATGCATATAAGAATATCCCCATCATTCCGGGATCCTCCTTCGGACATGATATAAATTTCGAAGTACTAAAGCATCCGGTACTTTGGATGGGGCTTGTTGGGCCCGATAGATCTATCTTTAGAGTTCACGTCAATTAGGGTGTCTGTTCCCTAATTCTTAGATTACCAGACTAAAAAGGGGCATATTCGGTTTAATAATCCATCCATAGAATGTAGTTTCATTTACTTGTGTCTATTTTGTAAAACAGTTATAAAAATTGCGCATGTATTCTCAGCCCAAAAATATAAAGGGTAAAAAGGCAAATGAAACTCACCATACTGTATTTTGTAGTAAAAATACATATGACGTCATTGAATAAGCATAGGGTTGACCTCGGATTCACGAACCTATATCATTCGTTTATATATTAAGACATATAATAACAACTAATAAGTTGATATATTAATAATTTACATATCATATTACTAATTAAGTTATATTTACCCTATGTATTTTAGGTAGTTAATATTTATTTTTATATTACATTTATTAATATTAGTATAGTAAATACTTATTAATGTAATTTAATAATGAAATATTTATCATTTATCATAATCATAATATATTACAATAGAAATTTATTTTAAGGTTTACATATGATAAAAGTATATATTTATATTAATTAATATATTTTATATATAGCTTACTTAATGTCATAAAATTTTAGTAATATATAATATTAACATATTTGTAATGTATTTTTTTTTGAGAAAATATTATTTATTTGTAATAATAACAATAATAGTGATAATAAAAATGATACTTTTGAAAATGATAATTTTTAATATCAACGGTATTAAAAATAATTTCAATAGTGATAATAATAATAATAACCTAAATGATAATAATAATGTTAATTCTAATATCACTGTTAGTAATAATAATAACAAAAATTTTATTAATCAATTTAATACTAAGGATAATAATTTTTAATACAAATGATAAAGATAATAATAATAATAATAATAATAATAATAATAATAATAATAATAATAATAGTAATAATAATAATAATAATGAAAATGAGTAATAAGTGAACTACCTCAATTAAACTACCTCAATGAAGTAGTCCTTAAAAAAAATGCCCAAGTCCGGGTTTGAACCCGCGACGTCCCGCTAACCCGATAACATCCTAAACATTCCATCGCCATATCATTTCTGATTTAACCACTACCCTAAATCATTTAAACTCAAATGAATTTGCTTCCTTCTTCTTCATAGTTCACATGAAATCGTCATCACCATTTTTTTTTGTTCATAATATCATCATTATCGTGACCAATATTATTATCATATCACTCGATACTATCATCATCTATTCTATGTTTATTATGATCATAACACCATCATCATTTAAGGAAGTGTTCGGTTTTCATTTGTGGATCGACAACAACCAAAGAGGCAAAACTAATGGTGCTACATACATGGATCATGGCCCAACAACAAATTTGATCACGGCCAAAAATAGAAGTCCATATAAAATATATAACACGGCCCAAATAGTACCTATCATATATTAATTTGAGTGTTTCACGGCTTTTGTTTTTCAATGTTTACCAACTTTTGAATCTCTATCTTATATATACTATATTACGTTTCCAACTAGTACCTAGTGGGGTTCAAACGCATCATCACCTCTTAATTTATTACATCCCATCATCTAATCACTTTATCAATTATATCATCTTTAAATTTGTATGATATCAACACTTTCAAAAGAATGTAATAGTAATGAAAACACAAGTGGGTTCGGTTTTTGACATCAACATCATTCATCACCTTTAATCATCGACCCTACTCACCATCACTCTTTTATCATGATGTGCATTCCATTTTCATTATTTAAAACAGAAAAAGAAGTGGAAATAATAGTAGTAGTGACCTCAGGTTCGTGATGGTGTTTGTGGTATGGTTGAGACAGAAACAAGACAAATAAATAAATGAATAAAAGGTTGTAGTTCGTGAGCAGCAGGCTTTCAATGGTGTGTGGTGTTTGATCCTTGTGGTTATTTGAACATAAATAGGAACTGGACAGTAGCCAGCGAATGTATACAATGGACTTGACGATTTTCGAAGTTGATATTTATGATTACAGTAAACAACTTCCGATGGTGGTTGGGTGGCTTCAAGGTGGAGGTTGAGATTATTCTTGGTGATTTGATAATGGGGGTAGAGATTATTAAATGGGTTTGAGTTATTAGTTGTTGAGGTTGAGCTTATAACCGAAACAAAACTCGATGGTGAAGGGTGGTGGATGGCTCTCGTTTGGCATGGTAATGGGTGACGGTTTTAGTGGGTGTGCCGTACGTGAAAAGAAAAAAAAATGATGATAGTATTAGTGATCAAGTGGGTGAGTGTGGTAATCATCGATGGTAGTTCAAATGAAGAGGGTGTTTAATGGTTCGAAGATGATGGTTGTGGTTGTAATAGGTTTGATGGTGCTGGGTGTTGGATGATGAAGTGAGTAAGTTAGGTTTTGAATATTTTCGATCAGTAGTGCAGGAATGAACAGGAGCAACGATTTATGATGAGGTGGTTTATGGTGACCGGGTTGTTTTTGTGAGAGTTACAGAAGAGAAAAAGAAGAGGGATGTGTGTATTAGTGTATAAGCCTATATGCATTAGTGTATTAGTGTATAAGCCGATTTATGATTAAGAAGGTGATTGTTTGTAGTGTATGTGTGTATTAGTGTATAAGCCTATATGCATATGCATATCTATATAAATGAAAAGAGAAGTGTCAATCAATTAAGATACAGTAATCCTCATTCATGTATCATAATATCACGGACTTATTTGACTATACATTGCCGACACTTTTAATTAAAATAAATATAAAGTTTGTGTGTGTGAAGAATAACAAGCACAATAATCTCGGATATATATGTTAATAGTTAAATTTTAGTCAATCAGTTAACAAATCAACAATAGTAGATAATAGAAAGTAATAATAACTAAATCAATTGAAATTAAAACGTGTAGGTTCCTTAGTCGCCATCTGTCACGAACTAACTTTCATGCTTCGTTGTAAATCAGCGGCGGATAAAAGTAATCATAAAAATCCTAAAATTTTAAATTAATTATCTTTATTTATTTCAGTCATTATGATATAAAAAGTGGTCATTAATTATTTACAATTATTATTTTAAATTCATATATTTTAAATATATATGTATCTATTTACAAATAGTTGTTCGTGAATCGTCGGGACTTGTCGAAGGTCAAAAGATTTCATGATAATAGTTCAAAATTTTTGAGACTCAACATTGTAGACTTTGCTTATCGTGTCGAGATCATAATGAGTTTAAGTTTAAATTTTGTCAGAAATTCCCGGGTCATCACATCAAGCCCCCTGAATTCACATGTACGGAAAAGCTTTAAGCTGGCACCAACAATTTGTTAGGTTTCATGGTGATGATGTGGAGTGGAACGTTTACGAAATGGCGGTAATTAAAAGATTTAGGTCAACTATCGAGGATCCTTTATATGAGTTGAAACACTTATGATAAACTGGTACCATACAAGAATACCAAGATGAGTTTGAGAGACTGTTGGACAAATTAGAGTTGAGCGTGAAGTATGCAATAAGCTTGTTTCTTGGCGGGTTACAAAAAGAAATTGAATTATCGGTTTGGATGTTTAAACCACAAACGTTAAAGGATGCATTTTGTTTGGCAAAATTACAAGAAGCTATGTTGGTGGTAAGCAAAAAGAAGAATTTGTTGCTTCCTAATCCTCGAAGTTATGCGAACAGTTATACGCCACATAATACAATAATGCACGAGTATGTTGCACCGACAACTTTACCTCTGACAACAAAACAATTGGCTTTACCATCAACTCCTTACAATAGCCATTCCAGAGGAACTACAACTGCACCAGCTAGAAAGCAACTGTCACTTAAGGAATATGAAGAAAAACACTTGAAAAACTTATGTTTCCGCCGTGACCAACATTATACGCCAGACAATGATGTAAATCTCTTATTTATCCTCGAGATCTCGTTTTTGGAAGGCAGTCGAGACGAGATGTCCATCTCCCGAGATTTCTCGGTCAACGAGGTCAAACTTGGTCAAAGCCATGATTTTTCGGATTTTATCACTCATTTGTCGGATTTTATCACGTATATCTCGAATTTTCTCGTAAAATCTCATGATTGTTTGGATTTTCTTACTAATTTCTCATATTTTCTTGTAAAATCTCGTAAGAATGTATATAAACATAGATATATGTATTTATATTAAGAAAAACAAAACAAAAAGTCAACGTGAGTCAACGTTCGAGATCTCCCTAAAAATGTCCAAACGAGATTTCTCAAAGATTCGAGTTCTCCAACCTTGATTCCAGGGCACAAATCTAACGGCCAATTGTTTGTTATCGAATTGCTATCAGATAAATGTAATGATGGACAAGTTACGATGATGAATAAGCAATTATCGTTACCAATTACCATGCAGAAATGAAAGAACAACTTCTTATTTTAATTAATGCAATCACAGGAACCAACACTCACCAAACAATGAGAGTAATTAGTCAGGTGAATAATCAGAACATGCACATATTAGTTAACTCAAGAAGTACTCACAACTTTGTTTATTCGAAGGCGGCAAAAAGATTGGATTCTCGTTCTAAAACAGTAGAGCTAATGAAGGTGTTTATACCAGGAGGTAATAAATTAGTAAAGTCCACTGAATGCAAGAACTGACTATAGGCGGGATGGACTTCGTGAGTGATGTGTTCGTACTAACCATTGGAGGATGTGATATGGTTTTGGGCACTCAATGGCACAAGACATTGGGTGATATTGTGTTGACTTTGATCGTTTGCAAATGAGTTTCTAGTACAAGAATAAGAAGGTACAATTTCGTGGGACAAAGAAATTTTATTCACGATGGTTGGAGGGCAAACGATTGAGAAAACTGTGGACCAACCGAAAGCTAGCTTGAATGCTATGTTCTTATGTGTTTTTCCTGCAAATTATTGCTCAATGGAAGGAGAACAACAAAGTAAATCGACTGATACGCCACCATAATTAACTACCATGAGACAAACAAACTAACACAATTTGTGAAGACCCAATAGAACATAAAACAAGTAGTCGGCTCAAATGCATCCCAACTACGGCTCAATCAACATACCCACCACAAAAAAGGTGGTCCACCATCAGATCTCGCAGTCACAGAAAAAGGTGACCCACCACCATATCTCGTCGTACGTGGAATATGATGTATGTATGTATGTATGTATGTATGTATGTATGTATGTATGTATGTATGTATGTATGTATTTATTTATTTATTTATTTGAAACAAATCAACGCCGGTCGATAGTAAAATAAAAGTCGTCTGTCCAATCACTTTCAACCAACACACCGACCACAAAAAAAGGTAGTCCACTACCGAATCTCACCGCCACGAAAAAAATGGTCCAACACCATACCTCGTCGCCTTTATGTATTGTTACTCAAACAAATATTAGCGTACAAATAACTTTGTACTAAAACTTGTATATTCATCTAGTAAATTTATACGGAATACTAAAGTTAAAAGCATGTTAAATAATTGGGGGATGATTCTCACACACACTTTTTTGATCCTCACACACCAATTGAGTATTATTAGAAGAGTAAAAAGTTAAAATAGGTGTGTGAAGATCAAAAAAGTGTGTGTGAGAATCATCCCCCTAAATAATTAAGTAAACAACACATAAACTAAATCAATGAATTAATAAATTAAATATTACATATATACATCTATCTATCTATCTATATCGGTAAGGTCAGTCCACGTGTCCTTCACAAATTGTCCTACAACTTTTCCTATTTTTCTAATTAATCAGAATTAATTCCCTAATTATCTATTATTGCCACGCGTCCACAAAATTAAGCCCGTGAAGTTCTTTGAACAAATTCTTAAATCAGGTTTCATTCAATTTCAAAATCAACCCTAAAAAACCTGCCATCAGTTTTCAGTTTTTTCAACCCTCCACCAAAAAACCGACTCAACCCTTCAGAAGGTTTAATCATGTCAATAGCAGATGGTTTATTCGGGTGAATCGTCCCTCTTTCTCTTCAAACCATCAAACCGTATTATAATAAGATGCGATTCAATCACAAAATTGTGCTATGTCGACTGAATTTGTTCTGAATCAATCTAATTTTTTAAGGATTCCACTACAATATTATCAAATATACTTGATTCGATTCAATCACGATTCAAACATCGCAGGACTTGATTTGTTATTAACTAGTTGTGGAGCCCTCGCTTCGCGCCGGGGGCTCCGTTTTGAATGCGAGTTAAAAAAAAGTCTTGATCTATTTTGTAAAAAAGAATTTTTTTCCGACATATAACATTGAAGTGTTGTTCCTTTTATGAAAGTTGCTTCTTTTAGCATTCGGGTTTTATTTAAAAAAAAAGTTAGTAAAGTGGAGGTTCGATTTGTATTTTAATAAAAATTAGGGGGTTAAGTTTGTGAAATTTGAGAAAAATATGCGTATAAAGTGGGAGTTTGATTTATATTTTAATAAAAGTTAGGGGGTTAAGTTTGTGAAAATTGAATATTAGTAAAAAAAAAGTTAGTAAAGTGGGGGTTCGATTTGTATTAATAAAAGTTAGGGGGTTAAGTTTGTGAAAATTGAATATTAGTAAAAAAAAAAAAAATTTAGTAAAGTGGGAGTTCGATTTGTATTTTAATAAAAGTTAGGGGGTTAAGTTTTGTATTATAATAAGAGTATAAAGTGGGGGTCGATTTGTATTTTAATAGAAGTTGGAGGGTTAAGTTTGCGAAAAGTAAAAAAAGGAATAGTACTATTCATTTCATTTTGTCTTTTAGATATAGGTTAGTAGAAGGTCTACCTCCGGATCTGTTATTGTCCATGCCCTAGCCGTTGCTAACATTGAAGGATTGTTCCTTTTGTGAAAGTTGCTTCTTTTAGTGTTCGGGTTTTATTTAAAAAAAAAAAGTTAGTAAAGTGGGGGTTCGATTTGTATTTTAATAAAAGTTAGGGGGTTAAGTTTGTGAAATTTGAGAAAAATATACGTATAAAGTGGGAGTTTGATTTGTATTTTAATAAAAGTTAAGGGGTTAAGTTTGTAAAAATTGAATATTAGTAAAAAAAAAGTTAGTAAAGTGGGGGTTCGATTTGTATTAATAAAAGTTAGGGGGTTAAGTTTGTGAAAATTGAATATTAGTAAAAAAAAAAAAGTTAGTAAAGCGGGGGTTCGATTTGTATTTTAATAAAAGTTAGGGGGTTAAGTTTTGTATTATAATAAGAGTATAAAGTGGGGGTAGATTTGTATTTTAATAGAAGTTGGAGGGTTAATTTTGCAAAAAGTGAAGAAAAAAAATTAGGGGGTTAAGTTTGTGAAAATTGAATATTAGTAAAAAAAAAAAGTTAGTAAAGCGGTTGTTCGATTTGTATTTTAATAAAAGTTAGGGGGTTAAGTTTTGTGTTATAATAAGAGTATAAAGTGGGGGTCGATTTGTATTTTAATAGAAGGGTAAAGCGGGGGTTTGATTTGTATTTTAATAAAAGTTAGGGGGTTAAGTTTTGTATTATAATAAGAGTATAAAGTGGGGGTCGATTTGTATTTTAATAGAAGTTGGAGGGGTAAGTTTGCGAAAAGTGAAGAGAGGAATATGACTATTCATTTCATTTTGTCTGGGGTTAAGTTTTGTATTATAATAAGAGTATAAAGTGGGGGTCGATTTGTATTTTAATAGAAGTTGGAGGGGTAAGTTTGCGAAAAGTGAAGAGAGGAATAGGACTATGCATTTCATTTTGTCTTTTAGATATAGGTATAGTTTTGTATTATAATAAGAGTATAAAGTGGGGGTCGATTTGTATTTTAATCTGCATTTCATTTTGTCTTTTAGATATAGGTATAGTTTTGTATTATAATAAGAGTATAAAGTGGGGGTCGATTTGTATTTTAATAGAAGTTGGAGGGGTAAGTTTAAGTTTGCGAAAAGTGAAGAGAGGAATAGGACTATTCATTTCATTTTGTATTTTAGATATAGGTATAATAATATAATATGTTGTTCGTTGTGATATCGATTAGGGTTACATACGGAGTATTTGTAGATCTAAATCGTGCTTCTCCATCCCATGTCTTGCGATGTTTTTACTATCAGGTTTGTTTTTTTCAATTTCATGGCTCATAATCGATTCAGATGTCACCGGAAATCCATTTATTCGAGTTCTGAAACCAAAGGAAAGATGACAGAACTGATTTGGTCCCTTACTCCCTTTAAAGTTTTATAAATTCAACTTATAAATGAAAAATCCAGGAAGACCGATATGGGTGTGATGTTTTATTGTATCAGTTATTAATAAATTGATAAAGCAGTCTAATTGTTGCATCAAAAAATCACACCGAATGATACTAATTTCTTAAATCTTATAAGCCGTCGTCTGATTTTTTGGCAAAGCTTTGACCCGTATTGTACACAGGTGTCCATTTTGACCTGTTTCAGTAAATTTAGGATTTGAAGTTACAAACATGCTTAAAATTATCTAATTACTATTTAATACATGGTTTCTCTAATCAAATTATCTTTTTTAAAACCGTGCTCACAAAGTTTTCTGGTGTGTATACAACCCGATCCATTCAAAGGTGACAGGTTCTGAGCTGCCCGGTTTGCCACTTCGTTATAGAATCTGTCTGGACTGTAACATTGAATTTTGCTAAATGTGAGTTTTCATTGATGTAGGTTTATTTTGCACCGGATGAGGTGCATGCTGCTACTGTGACATGTGGTGGTTTATGTCCTGGGCTAAATACAGTGATCAGGTCAAAATTGTATGCGCACTTTATCACATGTATGGTATCACCAGACTTCTTGGGATAGATGTAAGTTAGTTTTTGTACTTTATATATATTTTGTTGTTGTTTTTTGATAAACAAAGCTAGATTCTAAATCCGCAGTATTACCATTATTTTAAGTTGTGGTTATTTGTTGTTGCTTTGAACATATATGTGAAACTGAGATACCTAGGTCCCCATTATCGCGTTGCCTCCCACCTTTAATACGTTGCATATGTTTTTTGTGCGTAGGGTGGTTATAGAGGTTTTTACTCGAAAAATACCATCACTTTGACATCTAAGGTTGATAATGATATCCATAAACCACGTGGTGGTACAATTATTGGTACCTCTCGAGGGGGCCATGATAAACCGAAGATAGCTGACAGTATTCAGGATCGTGGTATCAATCAGGTGTGTATTTAACTACTCCCCACGTGCATTATAGCTTTTAATTGTTTATCTAGACAAGAGTTATGGGATTGAACCCTTTATTAATGTTCTATTGTATTTCAGGTTTATATAATTGGAGGTGATGCAACTCAAAGGGGAGCACCAGTTATTTATCAGGTAATTACATGCTATAAACTGATGTGACCGAACTCGGGATTTTAATAGAAGTTAGGAGACTATACGTCTATAATCGAGTGATTATAGTATGTAAAATACAGTTTGACGATACTTCTATAAGGTACACTTGTACAATTTTAAACTTTTTATGCGGGAAATAAGAAGGCGTGGGCTAATAGCTGTAGTGGCTGGGATCCCAAAGACCATTGATAATGACATTCCGGTACATATTTGTTATATAACAGGTTCATATATTAGTTTGGATCACTTGCATTGGAAATCAGCTTTAGATATATACACATTTGTTATATAACAGGTTCATATATTAGTTTGGATCACATGTTTGTTATACTTATTGTAATACTTGTGCTTCTATTATATTGAACTAACACAACAGACACAAACTCTTTACAAAATATTGACTTAACTTATTTTCAACTGACACATGCTGGTGCTTCAACACCGGTTGATGTTGACAAAGGAGCTTTGTCGTCTCAAGGATATTCTTCTATTAAGGTACTTTCATATCAGTCAATAGTTTTTCATTTTTGTTTACATTTCAGGCTGTCAAGTGTCAAATTGTATATATAGAGATTTAATTTTTGTACTACCTGAGAAATTGAATGTTGCAATATCATGCTTTTCAATATGCTATTTTTGACCCGTTTGGGTAATTTTGAGAATTTGTAGTCACCAACACATTTAGAATTTGATTTTGGATATGTTGGATGATTATGGGTCACCCGGGTCAGCTGGATAAGAGAACGAGTCGTGCACCCATTTAATGCCGTTTTGGGCGAGAAGTGTCAAAATGACTCTTGGGCCTACTTGCGGGCTCGAATGTCAAAAAGGGTGTAAGACCCTAATATTTATTAAACATAGATGTATATAGAGTACATGAAGTGTGGGTATTATTAAACATAGATGTATATAGAGTACATGAAGTGTGGGTGACCTTGTGTATTTAAACAGAGTTTAGAGAGTGATCTGAGCTTGGTGCGCTCAGCGCACACATAGGGGTGCGCCTGGCGCACTCTTCACTGTAGCCGGATTCTGTTCTTTTAATCAGATATTTTGAAGGGCTTTTTGGTAATTTCACTTGTGGACGAGTTTAAGGCCAGTAGGTCAGATCTTGGGGTGTCATTCACTCAATTTCAACAACCTTATCCTATCCACTTCAATTTTAGAGAGAGAGAGTGAAATTCTTGTGTGAGAAAGCTCAAGCAAACGAAGAAGGAGCTAGTTTTGAGTCTTGGCTCGAGTTATAAAGTTGTTCATCTCCTCTCTAGCTACGTTTTGGTTGTGGTGGTATGTTCTAACTTTGATTTCCCTATTTTAATTTGTATAAGGGTCAGGGTTTGGGTTAGTGATGAACATAAAACCCATATTTGGTGATTTTGGGTGTTCTTGGGTAAGATTGAGTCATGAAGACTCAATAGTAACTAACCTAGGGTTTCAAAGTGTTAATTGAGATTTATGAGCCTAAAATGGGTTAGTTAATTACTAGCACACCTAGATGTTTAGTAAATGGGTGTATGTGGGTTTGTGAATGACCCGAAATGGGTGTGTTGATCTTAAAGTGGTCAAGTGGGTGATAATTGACCTAATTGAAATAGATGGGTATGAAACACCCAAATTATGTATTAATTAGGGTTGTTAGACCTAAATCACTAGCTTTTAGTGATATGTGGTGGTTTTGGCCTTAATGGTCGGTTTTGGTGAAAATGGGGCATTTAATGCATTAAGTCATTAAATGCACATGTGTAAGTTGTTGGCTTTTAGCCCAACTAGTTTGTGTGTTGATCGAGTACTTATTGTATTAGGTACTTTGCTTTGAGGCTTGCGGAAGTTAAAATCGTCACCGAATCGTTAAGGTGAGTGGAATAAGTATACATGTATGTATATAACATATTTATTTGTAGGGACGGATATGTGTTGTCCTAGTTAGTGATATATATTGTTGTACACTAACGGTTTCTAAGAACGGATATGTGTTGTCTGAGTTAGTGATATATGTCGTTGTACACTAATGGCTTTTATGAATGGATATGTGTTGTCCTAGTTAGTGATATATGTCGTTGTACACTAACGGTTTTATGAACGGATATGTGTTGTCGTTCCGCCAAGGGTTAGTGATATATGTTGTTGTACGCTAACGGTTGTTATGAACACCGATGGGAAATTCGAGTACCATTCCTTTGTACGATTGGTTAACCATGGTTGTGTAAATTTTGTACTAGCATATTTAATTGTGAACTATATGCTTTTGGAATCGCTAGCTTATTATGATTGCGGATGTTGGTATATGCATAATGTTTGCATAGTTGTCGAATTGCTAGCTTGTATGCGGTATTGTGTAAGTGTTTGCAAGTAAGTAGGTCATATATGTGTATGTATAATTATTGCATTCACTAAGCTTTGCTTACCCTCTCGTTGTTTACCTTTTTATAGGATCGGGCGTTGACAAGGGTAAGGGCGTACGGTTGGATTAGAGATTCCTGCTTGTTTGATAGGGGGCGCTTTTTGATGTATTAGCTTTTGAAGTTTGACCGAGAGTTGAGTAGTTTAACCCCCAAACATCATGCTCTAGTGTCGTTTGGAATTTAAACTAATTCGGTTGAAACTTATACTTTTGTACGAAACTCGTATTACGGCATATGTGGGCCCGGTTTCGTAAAACTTATTTTATGATTGAATCGTGTGAATTTTAACTATTATATCATGTTGTGAAAAGCGTTTCGTCCAAATATGTTGGGAAGTGGGAGATCATTAATTGAAAATTGACAAAACCGGACAGAAGCTGTTTGGGCCTGTGCGGCGCACTCTTCTGACACAAAAAAAAAAAAAAAAAAAAAAAATTATTCCGCGTGTTCGGTTGGTTATTGGCTTGGGTTGTTACAAGTGGTATTAGAGCATGGTCTAAGGGATTTAGGCGACTTGAGATAGATGCCTAGACTTAGACTTATTTGTTTATGCGCTATATGCGGGACTTGTAGGAGACGAGTCGGACCGGGCGTTGGTTAGTGCTTAGGTTTATGTGAACTAACCTTGCACTAATTGTTTTGTGTTGTGTTTATGCAATCATCAAGCGAGATGGACGTTATACTAGCGAATTAATGCGACGTGCTCGCGTAACAATGATTAGCTACCATTGTTACGGGTTCAAATCGTGTCAAACAAGCGATGTACGAAGATTGTTGAGCAAGATGGGGTAGTGTGGCGTATATGTATATACATATGTGTTAAGTCCTTTCGTTTCGTTGTTTAATCTTTTCCGTTTTATAGAATGAAGATGAGAAATGGACACGACACCAATGACGAAAGTACGAGTGAGGACGTTGAGTTCACGGCCAAAGTTGAGGCAATCTTTAAACGTCAAAAAGCGGAGTTTCTCGAAGACGTTAAGAAGATGTTTCTAGATACGATCGACGAGCAACTAGTTAATGTGGTTAGGGTACAAGTTAAGCTTGTTCTACAAGAGGATAATGTGGGGAGACGGGACTTCTTTTATAAGAATTTCAAGGACTCTCAACCTCCCACCTTTGATGGTGAACGGGACCCACTTAAGAGTGCCCGTTGGATCTCCGATATGGAGGGGGATTTTCGTACATGTGAATGCCCTCTCGATCAAAAGACGAGGTATGGTTGTAGCATGTTAAGAGGTGATGCTAAATTGTAGTGGGACGCGAAGATCCAACTTTATGGCGAAGAACAATGCATGGAATTCACTTGGGATGAATTCAAGGAGGAGTTTTTCGACGAATACCAAACTTCGGCCGATCTTACAAGGCTTAAGGACGAGTTACGTTCCTTGAGGCAAGGGTCGATGGATTTGAATACTCTCAAATCCGTTTTCTTGTCAAAGACCTAATTTTGCCCGGAGTATGTCGGGAATGATAAGATGTTGAAGGAAGATTTTTACCGAATTTTGAACGATAACTATCAAGTAAAGATTAGTGTAAGTGTGGTAAAAAACTTTGATGAATTGTTCAACATGGCAAAGGGTTTTGAGGCGCTCATTTTGAGAAAGAGTGACTTTACTTTCGGCAAAAGAAAGTTTGAGGGTTCGAGTCATTCGAACTTTTTAAACAAGAATAGCAAGAAGGGCTCTGAAAGCATTGGTAGTGTGAAGAGGGGAAATTCCGGTGGTCACGTGGTCACTTGCTACAATTGTTGGCACAAAGGTCACATCTCTCGTGATTGCCCGAAATTATCATCTACAACCAAACTCACTTGTTATAATTGTGGTAAAGAAGGGCACAAGAGGCCGGAATGTCCCGATTTGAATAATGACCATGTTAAGAAGTTAGAGAAGGCGGCGGGTACGGCTAGGGGACGCAATTACCTAATGACAAATGATGAGGCCAAGCAATCCAATGAAGTCGTCTCAGGTACTTTCATGGTTAACTCTAATCCGGCACGGATACTTTTTGATAGTGGTGCTAATTTGTCCTTCATGTCGCCTCGATTTGTGCCTAAGTTAAATAAACCGCTAGCTAAGTTAAGTCATCTGGTAGAAGTCGAAATAGTGGACGGTAAAACGGTGCTAGGGGTTGATGTTTGTAAAAATTGTAATGTTGTGTTTGGTACCGAAACTTTTGAAATCGATCTCATTCCAATGACTTTGGGTGATTTTGATATTGTCGTTGGTATGGATTGGCTCGATCGTTATAGAGCCGATATTGCATGCCATGAAAAATCTATTCGTGTGAAGACCCCAAGTGGGGGAGAGTTAATTATACATGGCGATAAGCGAAGAAGACTTGTGCCGATATGCACTTTTGCACGGGCACGCCGTTTCCTTGTTAGTGGTGGCATGACTTTTCTTGCCCATGTTGTTGATTCTAGTGATGAGCCACCACCCATTCGTGAAATTCCGGTGGTAAATGAATTTGAAGACGTTTTTTTGGATGAGTTACCGGGTGTTCCAGCGGAAAGACAAGTTGAATTTCGCATTGAGTTGGTTCCGGGGGCTACTCCCGTTGCTAAAACTCCTTATCGTTTAGCACCAACGGAAATTCAAGAGTTGTTAAATCAAACCCAAGAATTACTTGAAAAGGGTTTTATTCGACCGAGTGCTTTGCCATGGGGCGCTCCGATTTTATTCGTGAAGAAGAAGGATGGTAGTATGCGGATGTGCATCGATTATCGTGAGTTGAACAAGGTGACAATCAAGAATCGTTATCCATTGCCTCGGATTGACGATTTGTTTGATCAACTCCAAGGCGCGACTTACTTTTCTAAAATCGACTTACGGTTCGGCTATCACCAAATGCGGGTCCGTGAGGAAGATATCGAGAAAACGGCTTTTCGAACGCATTATGGGCATTTTGAATTCGTAGTTATGCCTTTTGGTCTTACAAATGCACCGGCGGCGTTCATGGATCTTATGAACTGAGTATGCTAACCTATGTTGGACAAGTCGGTAATTGTGTTCATTGACGACATACTTGTCTATTCGAAGAGTATGAAGGAACATGAACATCATTTGCGGAGTGTGTTAAAGACGTTGTGGAAGGAGAAGTTGTATGCAAAATTCTCCAAATGTGAATTTTGGCTAAGGGAAGTTCAATTCCTTGGTCATATTGTGAACAAAGACGGTATTCAAGTAGATCCGAAGAAAATAGAGACGGTGAAGAGTTGGGGACGACCAACTACGCCTACGGAAATCCGAAGTTTTCTCGGATTGGCTGGTTATTATCGTCGGTTTATCCAAGACTTTTCTAAGATCGCTTCTCCATTGACGAAATTGACGAGAAAGAACACGAGATTTAATTGGGAGAACGAGCAAGAAATTGCTTTTCAATTGTTAAAAAAAAAGTTGTGTCGAGCTCCGGTGTTAGTATTGCCGGAAGGGGTGGAAGACATGACGGTTTATTGTGATGCTTCTTTAAATGGGCTCGGGTGTGTTCTAATGCAAAGGGGTAAAGTTATCGCTTATGCCTCTCGACAATTAAATGAACACGAAACGAGATATCCGACTCATGATCTTGAGATGGCGGCGGTTGTGCATGCGTTGAAAATTTGGCGCCACTACTTGTATGGTGTCAAGTGTACGATTTATTTGGATCACAAGAGTTTGAAACACCTTTTCGATCAACGAGATTTGAATTATCGTCAACGTAGATGGATGGATGTAGTGAAAGACTATGATTGTGAAATACTTTATCATCCGGGTAAGGCGAATGTGGTCGCGGATGCGTTAAGTCGAAAGAGTCAACATCCGGCAATACGAGTAGGATCGTTACGCATGATTATTACTAACGATTTTCTTGTAAAGCTTGGCGAGACTAAAATCGAAGCTTTTGTTAACAATAAGCATGAGGAACGAATCGTGGGACAAACGGAGTTTATTACCTTAGGTCCGCATGGTTTGTTATCTTTTCAAGGAAGGGTGTGGGTTGTAGTGACCCGAACTTTTCCATGTTTATATATATTAATTGATATTGATATTTACATGACTAAATGTTTCCAACGTGTTAAGCAATCAAACTTGTTAAGACTTGATTAAATGAAATAAGTTTCATATAGACAATTGATCACCCAAGTTGACCGGCGATTCACGAACGTTACAAATTTGTAAAAACTACATGTTGTGGTATATATAGACATATATATATATATATATATGGTTGACATGAGATTATGATGAGTAAGTATCTCACTAAGTATATTAACAATGTGTGATATACATAAGAAATGAGATTACTAAGTTAAGAAACTCGAAATGATATATATAACGATTATCGTTATGATAACGTCTACTAAATACATATGTATCATATTAAGATATTGATACACTATATTTAACATGATAAAATGATATTTAAATATATCATTAAGTGTGTTAACAATGAACTACATATGTAAAAACAAGACTACTAACTCAAGAATTACGAAACGAGACTTATATGTAACGATTATCGTTGTAACGATATTTTAATGTATATATAATATTAAGAGATATTCATACATCATAATATCATGATAACATAATAATTTAACATCTCATTTGATATAATAAACATTGGGTTAACAACATTAATTGAGATCGTTAACTTAAAGGTTTCAAAACAACACTTACATGTAACGACTAACGAAGACTTAACGACTCCATTAGAATGTATATACATGTTGTGTTTTGATATGTATTCTTACACTTTTTAAAGACTTCAAGACACATATCAAAGTACTTCTACTTAACAAAAATGCTTACAATTACTTCCTCGTTCAGTTTCATCAACAATTCTACTCGTATGCACCCGTATTCGTACTCGTACAATACACAGCTTTTAGATGTATGTACTATTGGTATATACACTTCAATGATCAGCTCTTAGAAGCCCATGTAAGTCACCTAACACATGTGGGAACCATCATTTGGCAACTAGCATGAAATATCTCATAAAATTACAAAAATATTAGTAATCATTCATGACTTATTTACATGAAAACAAAATTACATATCCTTTATATCTAATCCATATACCAACGACCAAAAACACCTACAAACACTTTCATTCTTCAATTTTCTTCATCTAATTGATCTCTCTCATGTTCCATCTTCAAGTTCTAAGTGTTCTTCATAAATTCTATAAGTATAGTTTCATAAAAATCAAGAATACTTCCAAGTTTGCAAGTCTACTTCCAAGCTTTCTAATCCATTCCAAGTAATCATCTAAGATCAAGGAACCTTTGTTATTTACAGTAGGTTATCTTTCTAATTCAAGGTAATATTCATATTCAAACTTTGATTCAATTTCTACAACTATAACAATCTTATTTCGAATGAAAATCTTACTTGAACTGTTTTCGTGTCATGATTCTGCTTCAAGAACTTTCAAGCCTTCCAAGGATCCTTTGAAGCTAGATCCATTTTTCTCATTTCCAGTAGTTTTATCCAGAAAACTTGAGGTAGTAATGATGTTCATAACATCATTCGATTCATACATGTAAAGTTATCTTATTCGAAGGTTTAAACTTGTAATCACTAGAACATAGTTTAGTTAATTCTAAACTTGTTCGCAAACAAAAGTTAATCCTTCTAAATTGACTTTTAAAATCAACTAAACACATGTTCTATATCTATATTATATGCTAACTTAATGATTTAATACCTGGAAACACGATGAACACCATAAAATCGGATATACGCCGTCGTAGTGAAACCGGGGGCTGTTTTGGTTTGGATAATTAAAAACTATGATAAACTTTGATTTAAAAGTTGTTCTTCTGGGAAAATGATTTTTCATATGAACATGAAACTATATCCAAAAATCTTGGTCAAACTCAAAGTGAAAGTATGTTTTTCAAAATGGTCATCAAGATGTCGTTCTTTCGATGGAAATGACTACCTCTTTAGTAATTGACATGTAACTTAAATTTCCGACTATAAACCTATACTTTTTCTGTTTGGATTCTTAAATTAGAGTTCAATATGAAACCATAGCAATTTGATTCACTCAAAACGTATTTAAAATGAAGAAGTTATGGGTAAAACAAGATTGGATATTTTTGATCTTTTTAGCTACGGGAAATGTTTAACAAATCTATACAAATCATATTCTAGCTAACTTATATTATATTATACATGTATTCTAATATATTATGTAATCTTGGGATACCATAGACACGTATGCAAATGTTTTGACATATCATATCGACCCATGTATATATATTATTTGGAACAACCATAGACACTCTATATGCAGTAATGTTGGAGTTAGCTATACAGGGTTGAGGTTGATTCCAAAAATATATATACTTTGAGTTGTGATCTAGCCTGAGACGTGTATACACTGGATCGTGGATTGATTCAAGATAATATATATCGATTTATTTCTGTACATCTAACTGTGGACAACTAGTTATAGGTTATTAACAAGGACAGCTGACTTAATACACTCAAATCTTTAAAACATAATAAAAATGGTTGTAATTATATTTTGATCATACTTTGATATATATGTACATATTTGTATAGGTTCGTGAATCGATCCGTGGCCAAGTCTTATTTCCGAGGAAGGAAATATCTGTGAAAGTGAGTTATAGTCCCACTTTTAAAATCTAATATTTTTGAGATGAGAATACATGCAGGTTTTATAAATGATTTACAAAATAGACACAAGTACGTGAAACTACATTCTAAGGTTGAATTATCGAAATCGAATATGCCCCTTTTTATTAAGTCTGGTAATCTAAGAATTAGGGAACAGACACCCTAATTGACGCGAATCCTAAAGATAGATCTATTGGGCCTAACAAACCCCATCCAAAGTACCGGATGCTTTAGTACTTCGAAATTTATATCATATTCGAAGGGTGTCCCGGAATGATGGGGATATTCTTATATATGCATCTTGTTAATGTCGGTTACCAGGTGTTCACCATATGAATGATTTTTATCTCTATGTATGGGATGTGTATTGAAATATGAAATCTTGTGGTCTATTGTTACGATTTGATATATATAGGTTAAACCTATAACTCACCAACATTTTTGTTGACGTTTAAAGCATGTTTATTCTCAGATGAATACTAAGAGCTTCCGTTTTGCATACTAAAATAAGGACAAGATTTGGAGTCCATGTTTGTATGATATTGTGTAAAAACTGCATTCAAGAAACATATGTCGATTTAATATATTTCTATTGTAAACCATTATGTAATGGTCATGTGTAAACAGTATATTTTAGATTATCATTATTTGATAATCTACATAATGCTTTTAAAACCTTTATTGATAAAATAAAGGTTATGGTTGTTTTAAAAATGAATGCAGTCTTTGAAAAACGTCTCATATAGAGGTCAAAACCTCGCAACGAAATCAATAAATATGGAACGTTTATAATCAATATGAACGGGACATTTCAGTTGGTATCCGAGCGTTGATCTTAGAGAACCAGAAAATTTGCATTAGTGTGTCTTATCGAGTTTGTTAGGATGCATTAGTGAGTCTGGACTTCGACCATGTTTTCTTTAAAAATGATTGCTTAACATTTTTGTTGGAAACTATATATTATTAACATGTAAATATTATGTGATATATTAATCTCTTAACATGTTTGATATTGTGTGACAGATGTCTACCTCTAGCACAAATCCCATTGACTCACCTAATAATAACAACGAAGAGTCGAATATATATTGGCAAGATTCACAAGTTCCCGAAGAACCGGAAGAAGAGGAAACGGAACCGGAAGAAGAGGAACCGGAAGAACGCTAGTGACCCGTTCCAATATCTAGTGATTTAAAACTGCTATATCTTATGGTTTAGAAGGAATAAAATATAAAAAGCACTCCTTTACTTTCTGTCTTTGTCGCCAACAGGAATTCCAAATATATTTTTTTTCCTTTTCTTTTTGTAAAGCAGACCCAACCACTCCTCTTTTTCTTTGTGGTTATTTTTTTATTGTTAGTATTATATCTTTTTTTGGTTTTTTTTTCTCTTTCTTGGTTGTCGACAGAAATAATAACCCAATGGGGTCCGCTGGCGGCTAGGCAAAAGAGCTCTTCTTTGAGTTGGAGTTCACGACAAAAGAGCCTAATTGGCTTATTAATAATAATATAAAAATAACACTTGTAATTGTTTAATCAAAGATTTGTAGGAATTTGCCACTGGTGTAATTGTTTTTTTTTTCTTTCAAGATTTTAAATTTTAATCACTAATTACAACTAACTTAGTTATCTAAAATTCACCTACAAATTTAATTATCTAAAGTAACTATTAGACTAGAAATAGACTAGAAATTAAACTTATACTAAATCTATAAAAACTAATAAAGATGAAAATAAAAATACTACACCTAAAAAAAAAAATATCTAAGTTGATTTTATATTTATTCTAGTTTTCTATATTAGTTATCTAAAAAAAAAAATATAAAAGAAAGGAGTTACATGGGACTCGAACCAGTGACCACCCAAGTAATGTCAAAGGCACTCAACCACTCGACTATTGTTTCACTTGATTTATTCTTACGAAATTTAATATTTAAACCTTTATAGAATCGATTTTTAAAATTGAACGCAGTTTCAAAATTTGATTCAGGCTCAAATTTTTATTTTTTATTTATTATTATTATTATTATTTTTATAATAAATTAAAGTAGCAATAAATAAAATATGTGTTGTAAACAATCACTAATTAATACTGAGTATGAGTTAAATAAAGTTACACAATAACGATTAACAAAAATCAAAATAATATTGGACCTGCAGTCGTACTAATGATCAAAAGGGACCAACACAAATGCCTACCAATTCTTTCTTTGCTTCTTAATCTCACGTGGACTAACAATAACCACCAAATTAATTAATCTAGTTGTTTTTTTTTTTTTCAATTGTGATTTCAAGTGGCTAAGCAATAATTAATCTTCTTTTGCTTTATGTTTGTCGTGATTCAACAAATCAAAGGGACCACCAACATTCACCAACACAAACAATAATTAAAATTGCTAATTGCTTATCTTTAGGTCGAATGGAAAACTAAACCCAAAAAGGGTTCGGTCACCTCCAGCTGTGACACCACATTTTTTTTTAATTAAATTTTATATTATTTTTCTCAAACTTATATACAAATATATTTATACAAATATATATTAAAATTATAGCGCTTCGCCGAGTCCCCGGCAGCGGCGCCAAAAATACTTGATGTGTGCGAGGCGTACTAGGAAATAGTTATATATTTATTAGGAAAAACTATTAAATACGATACAATTTTACACAAGTTATTTATTAATTTATAGAATGGATATACCTAAACCTTGCTACAACACTTATAGGCAGTGTACCTAATCGTACAGTAGTGTAGTTTTTAGTAAGTCCGGTTCGTTCCACAGGGAGACTTTAAACAAGCTTAACGCTATATAATTGTAAAAATACAAAAATATATATAAGTAATATTATTATTATAAAGGGGGGTTTTTACCGTTTAATGACCGGTTTGTCGATTTTAAAACTTTAGTCGCAGTTAAAACCTAATGTAAAATATTAAAAATATAAAAGACTTAATTTAAAGCGTAAAGTAAATAACGATAATGAAATTGCGATAGATAAAATGATAATAAATAAAGTTGCGATAATTAAAAAGTACAATAATTAAAAGTGCAATTAAATATGAAAACAATGAATAAAAGTGCGATAATTAGAAGTGCAATTAAATATGAAAATAAAGGAATTATGCTTATTTAAACTTCCATAATCATGATGTTTGACGTGTTGATTTTAGTTTATTACCATGGGTTAATTGTCCTTTGTCCTGGATTATTTAATATGTCCGTCTGGTTTTTGTCCATAACAGTCCATCAGTCATAAAGTGCGAGTGTCCTCGTCAAATTATCCTTATATCCGAAGTCAAATATTCCAACTAATTGGGGACTTAAACTATAATTACACCAATTTTTCTTGTATATTATTCACCCCTGTTTTAATAAGTCCATTGACTATTAATCCATCCCCGTATCCGGTTAAATGAACGATTATTAGTACTTATAAATATCCCGCCCATCGTGTTCGATCGAGTGTATATGGTTATTTATAGGTACGTCCAATTGTAAATCTTTATATTAAATTAACAAGCTATCATTTAATTAAACAAATATAAAGCCCATTAATAGTCCATAGTCTAATTTCCACAAGTGTCGTTCTTTTGTCCAAACCCCAATTATGGTACAAAGCCCAATTACCTCGTCTTTAATATTTAGCACAACATCATGATTACTTCAATTTAAATAAGCATAATAATAACTTAGCTGCGAGACATTAATTTAACAACAAAATTAAACATAACTTACAGGGGTGTTATTAGCGTAGCGGTACACGGACAGAACTCCGACTTTAAAACCCGTAAAACATTTCTTACAATAACTAATTATTATTTAAATTTAAATTAAAATTAAAATTATAAATATAAATATTTATTATGATTACATAAAGGAAAGAATATAAGAGAGTGAAGGTGTACTCCGAAATGAAACTTGTCCGTGCTTTTTATAGGCAATGAAAATACTGTTCCCCGTTTTAGTTGAATTGAAACAGATGATTGAGCATGATTGATTTGTTGATGCAAGTTGGACACTTTGTTGACTTTCTCATTTGATATAATATTATATATATTATTATTATTATTATTTTCTGGTCGACATAATAATATATATATAATATATATAATTAATATTAATTATATATATTATATTATATTCTTGTGCATAGTTGACTTGTAATTTTTGCTCCATTGACTTGTACGTTGAGATCAGTTCATGTCTCGGTTCCGAATTTTCGAACGTCTTTTCGTATGCTTAGATATCTTGTATTTTGCGTTTCGCGACTTGTACTCTTGTAATTTTTAGACGTTTCTCATCAATAATTTGAACCACTTATATTGTATCTTGTACATTTGAGCTTTTTGGTCATTTGCGTCTTCAAATCGTCGTTTGCGTCTTCAGTCTTCGCACTTATTTATTTAAACGAATATCACTTGGAAATAGAACAATTTCAACTGAAATCTTGTCTTCTTGAAAGGATATTGCTATGAAATATATGTTCCTTTTTAGCATTATCAAATATCCCCACACTTGAACGTTGCTTGTCCTCAAGCAATATATAACTTGAAATATAACATCACTAGAATCACTTCTTTATTCTTCACACTTTATACATCAGTAATTTTGATACAGCGGTATAAACAATGATAGTAACGATATGGTTTACAGTCCCACATGACTATGACAATTTATATCCTTAAGGAAATTGGATCTTTATGAAAACATTTGATCTTTTGAAAATTTAATCTAGCTTTTACCCTAGATAAGTTTTCCGGAATAACCCTTCACCGGTGTTTGCAAAATGTTTATGTGGGTTTTGTGGGTTTCATATTTGAAAATTTTAGCTCAAAACTTATGGTTTTGTGCCACCCACTTGCTAACCTTGTATTAGGAAAGCAACACGTCCAGTTTGCTTGCTCCGTATATTACCTTTCGGTAAACTACCGTCCGGTTGTAAAGGAAAGCGTTGAACAAGCAACTGTTAAGGCATTGTCCCATGACATGTGATAGTGCACCAAATGAACATATATTTAGTATCAATATCCTTCCAATATGTAAAGTTTTTAGTTGTAATTATTCTATTTTTAAGTTGTAATCGTTTAAATAAATAAGTGCGAAGACAAAAGGCGAAAACGAAGATTTGAAGACGCAAACGTCCAAAAAGCTCAAATGTACAAGATACAATCCAAGTGTTTCAAATTATTGATGAGAAACGTCTAAAAATGACAAGAGTACAAGTTGCGGAACGCAAAGTACAAGATATTAAATTATACGAAAGGACGTTCGAAAATCCGGAACCGGGACCAGAGTCAACTATCAACGCCCGACGCAACGGACCAAAAATTACAAGTCTACTATGCACAAGAATATAATATAATATATATATAATTATATAAATTATATATATATTATATATATTTATATATTATGTCGACAAAGAAGAAAACAAGCAAATGTGGCTGGATCCAGCTGGCCATGCGATCGCATGGCCTGGAAGCACAAATCTCATGCGATCGCATGGCCTAATTTTTCTGGCCACATTCCTATAAATTGCAAGTTTGGGCAACGAATTTATACACACAAAAATATATATTACTCCCTCTGTTTAGTATAATATATATATATATATAATATATATATATATATATATATATATATATATATATATATATATATATATATATATATATATATATATATATATATATATATATATATATATATATATATATATATATATATATATATATATATATATATATATAATATAGGTTAGTTTTATATTAGATTAGTTTTGGGTTATGCAAAGGTTATTTTACGGGTTTTAAAGTCGGAGCTCTGTCCGTGTAACACTACGCGATAAATAATCAATGTAAGCTATGTTCTCCTTTTTAAATTAATGTCTCGTACTTAAGTTATTATTATGCTTATTTAAGACGAAGTAATCATGATGTTGGGCTAAAAATATTAAAATTGGGTAATTGAGCTTTGTACCATAATTGGGGTTTAGACAAAAGAACGACACTTGTGGAAATTAGACTATGGGCTATTAATGGGCTTTATATTTGTTTAACTAAATGATAGTTTGTTAATTTAATATGAAGATTTACAATTGGACGTACCTATAAATAACCACATACACTCGATCGGACACGATGTGCGGGATATTTATATGTACGAATAATCGTTCATTTAACCGGACACGGGAATGGATTAATAGTCTATGGAATTATTAAAACAGGGGTGAAATTATGTACAAGGACACTTGGCGTAATTGTTAACAAAGTATTAAACCTTGGTTTACACGCAGTCGATATCCTGGTGTAATTATTAAACAATGTATTAAAACCTTGTTACAGTTTAAGTCCCCAATTAGTTGGAATATTTGACTTCGGATATAAGGATAATTTGACGAGGACACTCGCACTTTATATTTATGACTGATGGACTGTTATGGACAAAAACCAGACGGGCATATTAAATAATCCAGGACAAAGAACAATTAACCCATGGGAATAAACTAAAAATCAACACGTCAAACATCATGATTACGGAAGTTTAAATAAGCATAATTCCTTTATTTTCATATTTAATTGCACTTTTAATTATCGTACTTTTTAATTATCGCAATTTCATTATCGTTATTTACTTTACGCTTTAAATTAAGTTGTATTTATTTTTAATATTTTACATTAGGTTTTAACTGCGACTAAAGTTTTAAAATCGACAAACCGGTCATTAAACGGTAAACCCCTTTTTTTATTATTATTATATATAAAAATATATATTTTGTACAAATATAGTTGTTTAAAATATAGTGTAAAATAAGTCGTCTCCCTGTGGAACGAACCGGACTTACTAAAAACTATACTACTCTACGATTAGGTACACTGCCTATAGTGTTGTAGCAAGGTTTAGGTATATCCCATCTGTAAATAAATAATTAAAACTTGTGTAATTTGTAACGTATTTCGTAGTAAAAATAATACTATTTCGTACCCCACCTCGCACACATCAAGTTTTTGGCGCCGCTGCCGGGGATTCGGCAAAACACTATATTTTATAAATATATTTATATATCCTTTAAAAAAAAAACCAAAAATATAAAAAGAAAAACAAAAATTTATATATTTTTAAGAGTCTGTTAAAAGTTTTATAAAGTTTCTTTATTTTTATTTTAGTTGATAAAAATATAAGTTTTATTTAAATATTTTTTATTTATATAAAAACAGAAAATTAGAAAATAGAAAAAAAAAATTTTAAATAAAAACTCTCGGGCCCGAACACTGTAGCAGCCCAGCTCCTGGCCCGAAACCCTACCTTATGCGATCGCATGAGATTTTAACTTCCAAACCATGCGATCGCATGGCTTGAGTTGACAGGCCTGGTAACCTCAGCCGACAGTTTAGGGTTTTAATTAATTTATAATTATTATTATTATAACCCTAATTAGGTTAGTTTATTTAATTATTAGTTTTAGTTTTATTTAATTAATTTGTATTTTTAGTTTAATTAGTTTTAATAAATTATAAAATTAATAGTTTTATAAAATAAATAATATAAAAATAATATTTTTATAAAAATTGTACTTTTTACAACTTTAAGTTTATTTTTATATTTTGTATCTTTTTATTTGTTTTAGTGTAATATTTGTATTTTTTTGCTCATATTTAGTTTTAAATTTAGTTTTTGTCGTAGATTATTTTTAGATTTTTAGGCTTTGCCGTAAAATCCCTTAAGTGCTTTTTCTTTAGACTAAGATTTAGGTGCTTTAGAATTTTGGGACGCCCTTTTTAAGTTTTAGTACCTTTTTAAGATATTGCCATTTGGGATATAGTTTTTCTTTTAAGCTTTAATATTTTTAGACGCAACTTTTAATTTTTAGTTTTTAGTTCCTTTTTAAGTTTCGACGCGCTACTTTCTTATTTTTATTTTTCGACGCCTTTTATTTTTCAACCCTTTTCTTTTTCGACGTTTTTCGACGCGCTCTTTTTCTTTCTTATTTCTCGCCATTCTAGTTTTTAGGACATCGAATTTTCTATTTCTTATCTAATATTTCTTTAAATTACGAAAAATAATTTTAAGCGGTTAAATTAATAGACATCCAAATTTTCTGCTTCGTAGTAATAGTTGGATTTGTTAGTGGCTGAGTTGTGAGCTTCCGATTTAAAGGGTTCTGGCTCCCTGCTGCATCTATTGGCTATTCGAAACGTGGGCAAAAGCAGAAAAGTCTATTAATTTGATAACTTATATAATTTTTATTTTTATAACTAATAGGATAATTAAGTAAATGCACCACATTGTAGCTAAAATTTGGTAATAAGCGCATTATGGAAAATCTCGAGAATATTTTGGAAACTCTTTATGACATACGAAATCAATTTAATCAATACTCTCAAACGGATGTTGATGACAATTCGTTCGGTCAATCTTGGATCACGAATGACGAAACAATAACTGGTTGTGAAATCTGTGGAGATTATCACTCAACTTGGGAATGTTTTTATTACGTTCCTATGGAAAATTATGCACCCATGGAACCTGAATGGAATGATTATGAGGAATACGATTCTAATTGGGATTATTCCCAAGAATATATCCAAACTCAACAACCAGAAGACGAGGAAAATTATGTGTCTGAAAATTCTTTAGATTATATGAAAATCAAACTCGAAGAACTAGATGCTCAAAATGAACAAATGAGAGAGTTTGTAAATAGGCAAGCTGAAACTCTATCAGATTACACACCTGTTGATCTGAGGAATATTGTGCAAGAAAATCTCATATCATCGAATTTTGATGAATTCGAGAGCTCCGAAATCACCAACTATCCCGATGATACTTTTTATTCAGTCTTACCAATTTCACAACATATCGACACATTAGCCTCTATCGACGAAATCATCGATCTATCAATGGATGAAGAAGAAGTAAGGGTGAAAAATTGGTACTCTTGGGAAAACGATAACGTTGAAAATTTTACCCCAGAGACCAAAGTGGTGGGACCGATAAGTACCGTTAATGAAAAAGAATCTACTTCGATCCCGAAATTCACCATTCCACAACCTTCCAACCCAATATTCTCAATAGACGAGTCATCTACCGAAGATGAACTACGAGCTGTAATAGATATTGACACCTCGGATTTCACCCAATTGGGTAATAGAGGTGAAACCTTTGATCCCGAGAATGAACGGAAGGAAATGTTAGGAATTGTCCACCCTATAGTATGTATGTCGGTGTATAACGATCCATTTGACCAAGAACCAGAAAAGAGACATATCCATTTACTAAAAACTACACTTAAAAAAGAATTAAGTAGTGACAATCGGGTGATTCTAAACTTTAAACCCGTTGATATATTATACACCACCCGAGATGTAAATAACTGGCTCACTATTTTAATTCGTGGAACTTATTCTAACGACTTCAAATGTCGTCAGCTAAGTGTGGGGAAGTCTAACTCCACTTAACGTTAAATTAGGGGTTCGGGTTAGTGCATAACTCGTTAATAAAAATGCATGATGATTAGGGTAAAAGACGCATTTTCAAAAATTAGCAAACAGTTCAGAAAAGCAACCGTTTTTGAAGAAAAACATGTGTGATAAAACAAGAAGGAATGAACGATTAGGTGCGCCATCTATCATTCGACGAGCTTTGTAATTACAAATTGGGTATTTTTTAATCACTTTTCTACACTTATCACCCTCGTGAATTTATAATTATTGTCTGATTTCATGCAAATGGCGGCATTGCATGATCTCAAGTGTGGGGAAGGGTTATAAATTCTCTCGGGTTTGTACTTAGTTTATTTGCCAAATTTTGTGAAAATTTTAAAAATTTTTCAATTAAATGAATTCAAAATCATGTTTATACATATTTATGAACGATGAAAACTAGGTGTTAATACCGAAATTATTGTTACCTCGGAAAGGACATAAATTGAGAAACAACTAAAACGCTTGAATTTATTTATTAAGATATAAAAAGACGCATGAAAAACAAGCCAAGTGTGGGGAGAATGTACCAAGTTATTCAATTAAAAACTATCTATCACATGTTTCTGAAAAGTTATTGCAGGTGCTTTTGTTTTGGACTAAATTAACTGTTTTACCCGGTTTATTGTAATACATTTGAAAGAAAAGATGGATCTACACGATGAATCAATTCCATCATTAAAAGGAAGTAAAGTCTTCCGAAAAAGAAACGCGCTTCTTGATTTAGGTCATGAAGTTGTCGTCCAGACCAGCTGTAGGTTGACAAAAAATCTAGAAAAGTCATCTCTAAAATCAGCAGGAAATCCACGGACCTCAGCATCAAACAGGGTCGCCAAGTGGTCAGACTTATCCTAACCATGAGAGGATCTGTCTCGTAAAATAGGGAGGACGCCGTGCAAATTAGATTGATAAGACTAATGAATCAGACCCACAGAAAGGATAATCTCCTCTTAAAGATTAAAAATCAGCATTTAAGCCTGATATTACTCAATCCTTGAGATTGACTTTAAAGATTGAGAATTACAAACTCATGGAATTCGATGAAATCTAAACTCGAGCTTGAACGAGAAAATATTTTGATCAAATTAAAACCGATTTGTTTTCTGAAAACCTATTTTCAATGCGTTCATTACCATTGAACGTAAAATCCTAGGAATTCACCTGGAATTCATTAGGTCACCTGAACCAAATCGGGTGTCAACCGTAAGAACGGTGGTTGCATAGCATGGTCGAAGACAGGACCTTGTGCCAGACCGAAAAATTATAAGGGTGAGCTTTATTATTGCTCCTACCAAGGATAGTAATTGCATCCGACACGTTATAGACCATAATTAAAAGCATGTCAGGGTACATTACCTTAACAGTTGCTTGTTCAACGCTTTCCTTTACAACCGGACGGTAGTTTACCGAAAGGTAATATACGGAGCAAGTATACTGGACGTGTTACTTTCCCAATACAAGGTTAGAAAATGGGTGACACAAAACCGCAAGTTTTGAGCTAAAATTTTAAAATCTGAAACCCACAAAACCCACAAAAACATTTTGCAACACCGGTGAAGGGTTATTTCGGAAAACTTATCTAGGGTAAAAGCTAGATTGAATTGTCAAAAGATTAAATGTTTTCATAAAGATCCAATTTCCTTAAAGGATCTAAATTTTCATAGTCATGTGGGACTATAAACCACATCGTTACTACCATTGTTTATACCGCTGTATCAAAATCACTGATGTACAAAGTGTGAAGAATAAAGAAGTGATTTGTGTGATGTATTATTTCAAGTTCTGTATTACTTGAGGACAAGCAACGTTCAAGTGTGGGGATATTTGATAGTGCACCAAATGAACATATATTTAGTATCAATATCCTTCCAATATGTAAAGTTTTTAGTTGTAATTATTCTATTTTTAAGTTGTAATCGTTTAAATAAATAAGTGCGAAGACAAAAGGCGAAAACGAAGATTTAAAGACGCAAACGTCCAAAAAGCTCAAATGTACAAGATACAATCCAAGTGGTTCAAATTATTGATGAGAAACGTCTAAAAATGACAAGAGTACAAGTTACGGAACGCAAAGTACAAGATATTAAATTATACGAAAGGACGTTCGAAAATCCGGAACCGGGACCAGAGTCAACTATCAACGCCCGACGCAACGGACCAAAAATTACAAGTCTACTATGCACAAGAATATAATATAATATATATATAATTATATAAATTATATATATATTATATATATTTATATATTATGTCGACAAAGAAGAAAACAAGCAAATGTGGCTGGATCCAGCTGGCCATGCGATCGCATGGCCTGGAAGCACAAATCTCATGCGATCGCACGGCCTACTTTTTCTGGCCACATTCCTATAAATTGCAAGTTTGGGCAACGAATTTATACACACAAAAATATATATTACTCCCTCTGTTTAGTATAATATATATATATATATATATAATATATATATATATATATATATATATATATATATATATATATATATATATATATTATATATATAATATAGGTTAGTTTTATATTAGATTAGTTTTGGGTTATGCAAAGGTTATTTTACGGGTTTTAAAGTCGGAGCTCTGTCCGTGTAACACTACGCGATAAATAATCAATGTAAGCTATGTTCTCCTTTTTAAATTAATGTTTCGTACTTAAGTTATTATTATGCTTATTTAAGACGAAGTAATCATGATGTTGGGCTAAAAATATTAAAATTGGGTAATTGGGCTTTGTACCATAATTGGGGTTTGGACAAAAGAACGACACTTGTGGAAATTAGACTATGGGCTATTAATGGGCTTTATATTTGTTTAACTAAATGATAGTTTGTTAATTTAATATGAAGATTTACAATTGGACGTACCTATAAATAACCACATACACTCGATCGGACACGATGGACGGGATATTTATATGTACTAATAATCGTTCATTTAACCGGACACGGGAATGGATTAATAGTCTATGGAATTATTAAAACAGGGGTGAAATTATGTACAAGGACACTTGGCGTAATTGTTAACAAAGTATTAAACCTTGGTTTACACGCAGTCGATATCCTGGTGTAATTATTAAACAAAGTATTAAAACCTTGTTACAGTTTAAGTCCCCAATTAGTTGGAATATTTGACTTCGGATATAAGGATAATTTGACGAGGACACTCGCACTTTATATTTATGACTGATGGACTGTTATGGACAAAAACCAGACGGGCATATTAAATAATTCAGGACAAAGAACAATTAACCCATGGGAATAAACTAAAAATCAACACGTCAAACATCATGATTACGGAAGTTTAAATAAGCATAATTCCTTTATTTTCATATTTAATTGCACTTTTAATTATCGTACTTTTTAATTATCACAATTTTATTTATCGCAATTTCATTATCGTTATTTACTTTACGCTTTAAATTAAGTTGTATTTATTTTTAATATTTTACATTAGGTTTTAACTGCGACTAAAGTTTTAAAATTGACAAACCGGTCATTAAACGGTAAACCCTTTTTTTATTATTATTATATATAAAAATATATATTTTGTACAAATATAGTTGTTTAAAATATAGTGTAAAATAAGTCGTCTCCCTGTGGAACGAACCGGACTTACTAAAAACTATACTACTCTATGATTAGATACACTGCCTATAGTGTTGTAGCAAGGTTTAGGTATATCCCATATGTAAATAAATAATTAAAACTTGTGTAATTTGTAACGTATTTCGTAGTAAAAATAATACTATTTCGTACCCCACCTCGCACACATCAACATGCTTTTAATTATGGTCTATAACGTGTCGGATGCAATTACTATCCTTGGTAGGAGTAATAGTAAAGCTCACGCTATAGTTTTTTGGTCTGGTACAAGGTCCTGTCTTTGACCATGCTATGCAACCACCGTTCTTATGGTTGACACCCGATTTGGTTCAGGTGACCTAATGAATTCCAGGTGAATTCCTAGGATTTTACGTTCAATGATAATAAATGCATTGAAAATGGGTTTTCAGAAAACAAATCGGTTTGTAATTTTGATCAAAATATTTTCTCGTTCAAGCTCGAGTTTAGATATCATTGAATTCCATGAGTTTGAATTCTCAATCTTTAAGGTCAATCTCTAGGATTGAGTAATATCAGTCTTAAAAGCTGATTTTTGATCTTTTAAGGAGATTATCCTTTCTGGGGATCTGATTCATTAGTCTTATAAGCTAATTTGCATGGTGCCCCCATTGTACGAGACAGATCCTCTCATGGTTAGGATAAGTCTGACCACTTGGTGACCCTGTTTGATGCTGAGGTCCGTGGATTTCCAGCTGATTTTCGAGAAAACTTTTCAAGGTTTTTCGTAGACTCTACAACTGGTCTGGACGACAACTTCCTGACCTAAATCAGAAAGCGCGTTTCTTTTTCCTCTCGGAAGACTTTACTTTCCTTTAAATCAAGTGGTACATTTCTTTCAAAATATATTATAAGAAATCGGGTAAAACTTAATAAAATCGTTCAAAGCAAAAGTATTTTCAATTATTTGTACAAAAATATGTGATTTGTAATTTAAAGAACTTGGTAAATTTTTCCCACACTTGGCTTTTATTTTCTTTTTCTTTGCCTTTTTATTTTCCTCTATTCCATTTTAAATGAATTCTAACATTTTAGGTTGTTTCTCAATTTATGTCCTTTCCGAGGTAACAATAATTTCGGTGTTAACACCTACTTTTATCGTTCATAAATATGTATAAACATGATTTTTAGTTTATTTAATTGAAAATTTTGAAATTTTTTACTAGAAGTGGGTAGTCAGTATATAAGACTAGGGCTGTTCTTTGTTATCAGAGAGCACTAGATTCTAATACAACTACTACGTTACTAGTATCACGAACCACCACCTACGCCATCCAACACCATGGAACTTTCCATCACCATCTCTTCGTGAGCAACCCGTCACCATCACTATCTTCTCAGTGCCTTAAATAATGGTAACCAATTGTTTAAATCAAAAAATTTTAAAATCCGAAAGAATTTAACCCCTTCCCACACTTAAGATCTTGCAATGCCCTCATTTGCAAGAAATCAGTAACAATTTAAATTATTGAGGGTGATTAGTGTAAAAAAAATGAGTAAAATTTTACCAAAGTTTCCAATCATATTGTTGTATGCTTTGAATGATAAATGGTGCACTTCATTTGTTCATTCCGTCTTGTTGATACATCACAATTGTTTTTCATTTTGTCGTCAAAATTAATAGCTTTTTGCTGAACTTAATACCAGTCTTTGAAAATGCGCTGTTTTACCCTGTTTATAAGATAAACTACAAACAAATATATACATACTTTTTTTTATATAAAACCTTATACTTTTAAAACATATAATTAATTAAATTTTTAAAAATTTGTTTCTTTTTAGGAGTGAGGGCGTTTCGGATCGATGTCCTAGTCCGTCCATCGACATTTTAAAATTTGTCACTTTTAAGCGCGGTTTTAAAAGCAAAGATTTTTGGGTTTTTTAATGTTTTTGGCATACTTTAATTCAATAAGATTAAAAATAATGATAATAAAAGTTCTCGTCCCTCCCTTGGGTAAAGCAATTTCGGTTCAACGACCTAGTCTTCAACTTACGACGAATTTTTAGAAATCAATTTTTAACTTAGTGAAATAAAGTAAATTTTTGTTTTTAAATTCACACCAAACTTAAATTTAAAATGCATAAAATTAAAAATTCATATTATTAAAATTTAAAATTCATACCAAATTTAAATTTAAAATGCATAAAATTAAAAATTCATATTATTAAAATTAGAAATTCACACCAAATTTTTATTATATTTATGTTTTTATACATACAAACTTATATTAAAAATATTAAAATTTTCAAATATTTACAAACTTAAATATATTAATTTTAAAAAGTTTACAATATTAATTTAATATTTATATATTAATTTTAAAAAACAAAGTAAAAAAATAAAATTAAAAATCTTTTTGGTCTTTTATCCCACTTTAATCAATCAAATATTATCAAAAATATACGCCTCTCTTTTCGGTAAAGTAATTTCGGTTTCATAACCTAGTTTTACTCCTGACGAATTTCTGAAATATTTTGGGTTGATTGTTTAAAGATATTTATACCTTAAGAATAAACAGTAAATTTCGCAGTGATGTAATAAATTTTTGTATGATATTAATAATTTCGGTCGCAAAACCTAATTTTATTGAATACCAATTTAATACTTTATAGCGAACAATTTAGCGTTTATTATCAAAAGGTTAAAAATAATAAAAATAAAAATAAAACTGTACATACTTACCTGTGAGATAGAATTCTCAGTGACCTGCTTTAGTCCACTCATAAGATAGTCGGACTAATTGGTTTTCCATAGCTACATAGGCGTAACCTCGAGCATTCAACGATTTTTCTTTGAAACATATAAATGGTCCATCTCTGCATAAAGTAACGAACTCGGTATTGGAATATGTCTGATTCATTGAGCATTTTCCTTCGTGTGACCATTTTCCGCATTTGTGACATCTTTCAAGGTGTCGTGCTCTTCTTTTCGCTGCGGATTTTGATTTTCCTTTACCAAATTGTAACTTATTATTTTCGTTTCTGGATTCTTTTCTTACTCCGTTCAATTTGCCTCTGATGAATGATACCAATTCACTTGGAAGGGTGTCATTATTACGTTTAGTGATCAAAGCGTGTAGCATTAGACCATGGTTTAGTTTACAGGAAGTCTTCATCTCATAAAACCTAAAAAAAATAAAAATTCAGAATGGGGGGAGAAGACTAGTTCTTTAGGGTCTGCTAGGGAAAGACCATTCGGGTTCCATTTTCGAGAACTACACGAAAACAGAAAATCTAACTCTAACAGAAATACATATTACCCTAAAAAGATTCGATTCTCCCCACACTTAGTTAGCTGTGGTGTCGAAATTGTGATTAACTTCGTTGTCAACTTCCATCGGACTATCTATGTAATGTTTAACTCTGTGACCATTAACCTTAAATTCAATCCCATTTGAATTTATTAATTCTATTGTTCCGTATGGGAAAACTTTTTTGACTATGAATGGTCCAGACCATCTTGATTTCAATTTTCCAGGAAATAGCTTGAATCGCGAATTGAAAAGAAGAACCCTGTCTCCTTCTTTAAATTCTTTTGAACTTCTGATTCTTTTATCATGTCATTTCTTCGTTCTTTCCTTACAGATTAACGAATTTTTGTATGCTTCATGTCTCAATTCTTCTAATTCGTTTAATTGACTTAACCGTAGACGTCCAGCTTCATGTAAATCAAGATTACATGTCTTTAAAGCCCAAAATGCTTTGTGTTCAATTTCTACTGGAAGATGACATGCTTTTCCGTAAACGAGTCTAAAAGGTGTAGTTCCAATTGGAGTTTTGTAGGCTGTTCTAAAAGCCCATAGTGCATCCTCCAATTTTATGGACCATTTCTTCGGATTTGATCCTACGGTTATCTCTAGAATACGTTTTAGAGCTCAGTTGGTATTTTCAACTTGTCCATTTGTTTGTGGATGATAAGCGGTTGAGATTTTATGAGTTACTACATATCTTTTGAGAACTTTCTCAAGTTGATTATTACAGAAATAAGTACCCCGATCACTTATTAAAGCTTTCGGTGTTCCAAACCTTGCAAAAAATGTTTTAAAAAGTTGACTACAACTCGTGCATCGTTAGTTGGGAGAGCTTGTGCTTCCTCCCATTTAGATACATAATCAATGGCTACGAGAATGTATAGATTATTATGAGATTTTGGAAATGGACCCATAAAGTCAATATCCCAAATGTCAAATACTTCACATACTTGAATGACATTTTGTGGCATTTCATCACGTTGAATTATTTTTCCGGGCCTTTGACAAGCATCACAGGATTTGCAAAGAAGGTGTGCGTCTTTGAAAATTGTAGGCCAATAGAATCCAGCATCGTAAACTTTTATTGCTGTGAGTTGAGGCCCATAATGCCCTCCTGTTGGTCCTGTGTGACAATAGTTTAAGATTTTACTAGCTTCTTCTCCGAATACACATCGGCGTATTATTCCATCGGGACAACTTTTAAACAGATGTGGATCTTCCCAGAAATAGTGTTTTATATCACTAAAGAATTTCTTTCGTTTTTGGTACGACAATCCTTTTTCAAGGAATCCACATACTAAATAGTTTGCATAGTCTGCAAACCATGGAATTTCACTATAATCTATCTTCAATAGATATTCATCAGGAAAGTTGTCTTGTATGGCCGATTCATTTAGGACTTCTAATTCAGGATTTTCAAGACGAGAAAGATGATCGGCGGCGAGATTTTCTGCTCCCTTTTTATCTCGGATTTCAATATCGAACTCTTGTAAGAGTAAGATCCAACGGATTAATCATGGTTTGGCATCTTGTTTCCAAAATAGGTATCTAAGAGCAGAATGGTCGGTATAGACCACCGTTTTAGCTAGAACCAGATATGATCGAAATTTGTCAAAAGCAAAGACAATAGCTAGGAGTTCTTTTTCAGTAGTTGTGTAGTTCGTTTGTGCTCCTTGTAACGTCTTACTAGCGTAATAAATAGGTTGAAATCGTTTTTCAATCATTTGTCCTAAAACGGTTCCCATTGCAAAATCACTTGCATCGCACATTAGTTCAAATGGTAGATTCCAATTTGGAGTTATCATGATTGGCGCATTAGTGAGTTTTTCTTTAAGAATATTAAAAGATTTGATGCATTCATCTGAAAAGATGAATGGAGCATCCTTTTCTAGGAGTTTATTCATAGGAGTGGCAATTTTAGAAAAATCTTTTATGAAACGTCGGTAAAAATCGGCATGCCCTAGAAAACTCCTAACTCCTCTAACATTGGTGGGATGTGGAAGTTTAACAATTACATCTACTTTAGCTCTATCCACTTCAATTCCTTCCTTTGAAATTTTATGACCGAGAACGATGCCTTCTTTAACCATGAAATGGCATTTCTCCCAATTAAGAACTAGATTTGATTGTTGCATCTAATAAGAATTCGTTCAAGATTAATTAGACATGATTCAAAAGTATCACCAAAGACTGAAAAGTCATCCATGAAAACTTTCATGCATTCTTCTATCATGTCGTGAAAAATCGCCATTATGCACCTTTGAAAGGTTGCAGGGGCGTTGCAAAGTCCAAATGGCATGCGTTTGTAAGCAAAAGTACCATAAGGGCACGTGAACGTTGTTTTCTCTTGGTCCTCGGGTACTATTGGAATTTGAAAATATCCGGAAAAACCATCAAGAAAACAATAGTAACTATTTCCGGCTAATCTTTCCAACATTTGATCAATGAAAGGTAAGGGAAAGTGATCTTTTCTGGTGGCGTCATTTAATTTTTTATAATCAATTCAGACACGCCATCCTGTTACAGTCCTAGTAGGAATAAGCTCATTTTTTTCATTTATAATAACAGTCATGCCACCCTTCTTAGGTACGCATTGAACTGGGCTTACCCATAGACTATCAAAAATTAGATAAATTAAACCTGCATCAAGCAGTTTAATAATTTCTTTCTTAACAATATCTTGCATATTAGAATTTAGTCTTCGTTGGCGTTGCACATATGTTTTATGACCTTCTTCCATAAGGATTTTATGTGTGCAATACGAAGGACTTATTCCTTTAATATCATGAATCTTCCATGCAATAGCTGGTTTATGAGCTTTCAACACAGAAATGAGTTGAGATTTTTCATTTTCAGTAAGAGAAGACGATATTATAACAGGTAATTCAGATTCACCATGTAAATAAGCATATTCCAAATGGTTTGGAAGTGGCTTTAACTCTAATGTCGGTGGTTCTTCTATCGATGATTTATATCGATATATGTCTTCTTCTTTTAGCATTTGAATTTCTTCTGTTGTTGGTTCATATCCATTAGCCATAAGTGTAGCTAACATTTCAGTTTCATCAATTAGATCAGTTCCTTCTCCTAAAGAACATTCTCCTGTTCCTTGTAATTCTGGAAATTCTTCTAAAAATTCTGCATGTGAATCTATAGTTTGAATATAATAACATGTATCATCTGCAGATTGCGGTTGTTGCATTACTCTATCAACAGAAAAGGTAACACTCTCGTCCTCTATACTTAAGGTCAGTTTCTTACCAAACACGTCTATCATTGCTTTAGCCGTATTTAAAAATGGTCTTCCTAATATGAGAGGAACTTGAGAATCTTCTTCCATGTCCAGAATAACAAAATCTACTGGAAATACTAAAGTACCAACTTTAACTAGCATGTTCTCCATTATCCCTCTAGGATATTTTATTAATCGATCGGCTAGTTATATACTTATTCGTATTGGTTTCAATTCTCCAAGGTCAAGTTTAGTGTATAGTGAATAGCACCTAAATCTGCCAATGCTTCTATTGAACTAAGACTACCCAGAAAACATGGAATTGTGAAACTTCCTGGATCAGATAATTTTTCTGGTATCTTATTCAAAAGCACTGCAAAACAATTTGCATTCATAGTAACAGACGAGAGTTCTTCCATTTTCTTTCTATTTGTGATTAGATCTTTCAGAAATTTAGCATATCTAGGCATTCCTGAAATCACATCAATGAAAGGAAGATTTACATTTATCTGTTTAAACATATCCAAGAATTTGGATTGCTCGGCTTCAAGTCTCTCTTTTCTCATTTTACTCGGGTAAGGAAGTGGTGGTTGGTATGGTTTAACATAAGGTTTAGCCTTAACTGTGTAATCTTCATTAACTTTTTCAACAACCGGTTCTTTTTCCTTATCTTGCTCAGGTTGTGGTTCTTGTGGAGTAGGAATAGCTTCATTAAAAATTACAGGTATTTCAGGCGGTTTAAGTGTAATACCACTTCTCGTGGTAATGGCTTTAGCTGTTTCATTCCGGGGGTTAGCATTTGTATCGCTAGGTAGACTTCCTGGTTTTTCTTTCACCTATTAACCTTGCTAGGTTACTTACTTCTTGTTCTAAATTTTGAATATAAGCTTGTTGATTTCTAAATGCTTGAGCATTTTGTTCATTGGTTTGTTTCTGAGATGTGAAAAACTGCGTTTGAGATTCAACTAGCTTCGACATCATATCTTCTAAATTTGGCTTTTTATCATCGGTTTGTGGTGGTTTATTATGAAAATTAGGTCTTTGCTGATTGTAAGTATTATTGGATATTTGTTGATTGTTAGGACCTTGTTGGTTGTTGTATGGAATATTTCGATTATAATTCTGGTTTTGATTGTAGATTGGTCTTGGCGGTTGATAATTATTCTGATAATTATTTCCAGGCCTTTGGTTCATGTATGAAACATTCTCTCTTTGTTCCATTGTTAGTTCAATACTGAGACAATCTTTTGTTAAATGTGGTCCTCCACACTGCTCACAACTAATTCTTATTGAGTGAATATCTTTAGTCATCTTTTCCATTCGTCTCTTGACAACATCTATCTTTGCGGAAATGAAATCTAAGTCAAGGCTAGAATCGGCTCTAGCTGCTTTAGATGATCTAACGATATCTTTTTCTTGGTGCCACTCATGTGAGTGGGAAGCAGTGTTATCAATAATTTTATAAGCATCAGTTGCTGTTTTCTTCATAATGGAACCACCAGCTGCTATGTCTATGTCTTTTCGTGTAGTGATGTCGCATCCTTGGTAGAATATTTGTACTATTTGATACGTGTCTAAACCATGTTGCGGACATCCTCTCAATAATTTTCCAAATCTTATCCACGCCTCATACAGAGTTTCATTTGGCTTTTGTGTGAACGTAACAATTTCTCCTTGAAGTCTTACGGCTTTAGATGCCGGAAAGAATTGTTTAAGAAAATTTTCAACTAAAACGTCCCATGTATCAATCGCCCCTTCAGGTAACGATTCTAACCAATCTTTGGCTTCTCCCTTTAAAGTCCAGGGAAATAACATGAGATATATCTGTTCATCCTCAACTTCTCGGATTTTGAATAGAGTGCAGATCCTATTAAAAGTACGAAGATGTTCGTTTGGATCTTCCTTCGACACACCACTAAATTGGCATTGATTAGTTACCATGTGTAGGATTTGTCCCTTGATTTCATAATCTGGCGCATTAATGTCTGGTTGAGTAATTGCGTGACCTTGGCCAGTGCGTTTAGCTCTCATTCGGTCTTCCATACTTAGAGGTTCCAGATTTTCCATGATTGAATTTGTTGAATCTGAATCACTAGAGGATTCTGATTTAATGGTTGGTTCCTCAATCTCTATTTGAATGATTGGTGGTTCCGGAGAAAAGATTAATGGTACAGGATCTCTGAATTGTCTCTGAATATTCTCCGAATTCTCAATTATGAGGTCGGGTTCAAAAAATGGATTATCGGAAATTTGAATTGGAGTACTTGGTCGACTAGATGACGATTCTAAAGAAAAATCAACGGCGAGAATATTTGCTAGATGTCTTGATCGAGTTACAGGTGGTGAACGTTTTGCTCGGTGCATTCACTGAATATCCTATTAGTTATAAAAATAAAAATTATTAAAGTTATCAAATTAATAGACTTTTCTGATTTTGCTCACATTTTGAATAGCCAATAGATGCAGCAGGTATCCAGGACCCTTTAAATCGAAAGCCCACAACTCGCCACTAACAAATCCAACTATTACTAAGAAACCAGAAAATTTTGGATGTCTATCAATTTAACCACTTAAAATAATTTTTCGTTGAAATTTAAAGAAATTTTAGAGAAGAAATAGAAAATTCTATGTCCTAAAAACTAGAGTGTCGAGAAATAGGAAAGAAAAAGAGTACGTCGAAAAACGTCGAAAAATAAAAAGTCGAAAAATAATAGGTGTCGAAAAATAAAAATAAGAAAGTAGCGCGTCGAAACTTAAAAAGGAACTAAAATTAACTCTAAAAAGTTGCGCCTAAAGGTATTAAATCTTAAAAGGACTTCTATTTGAAAAATGGCAATTACTTTAAAAAGTACAAAAATCTATAAACTTACAATGGCGTCGCAAAATTTTAAAGCGCCTAAATTCTAAATCTAAAGAAAAAGCACTTAAGGGATTTTACGGCAAAACTAAAAATTTAAATCTAAACTAAGGCAAATAATAGTAAGGAAAACTACTTTTAGTAAATTTAATTTTTATGTTAGAAAATTACTAAGTCTATAATTTTTTTATTCAATAAAATAAATAATAATTATTAAAATAACCGATGATGCTACTTGTGGAGTAGTTGCATCTACTACATCAATTTGCACAATTTAGGAATTAGGATCCAATCTCATCTTCATATTTTTGAGAGAAAAAAAATAAAATATTCAATTATTCACAGTTCCCAAGAATAATTAGCTAACTCTATCTATAATTCTATTTCTTTACTACTCCGAATATTGCTACTTGCCACTACCTCGTTGACCCCACTCTTACAATTAATTTAAATTACTCTTGCTTATTTCTTCTGTTACTCGATTGACACAAAGCAAAAAGAGGCAAACGGACCATTAATTAATTTTTTTGAGCTTTTTTTTTAGTAGCCCTGTTAAGTTTGTGCAGCCCACTTTGAGCCCAAGAATGATTAACCCCAAAAAGAATGCTAGTGACCCGTTCCAATATCTAGTGATTTAAAACTGCTATATCTTATGGTTTAGAAGGAATAAAATATAAAAAGCACTCCTTTGCTTTCTGTCTTTGTCGCCAACAGGAATCCCAAATATTTTTTTTCCTTTTCTTTTTGTAAAGCAGACCCAACCACTCTTCTTTTTCTTTGTGGTTATTTTTTTATTGTTAGTATTATATCTTTTTTTTTTCTTTCTTGGTTGTCGACAGAAATAATAAACCCAATGGGGTCCGCTGGCGGCTAGGCAAAAGAGCTCTTCTTTGAGTTGGAGTTCACGACAAAAGAGCCTAATTGGCTTATTAATAATAATATAAAAATAACACTTGTAATTGTTTAATCAAAGATTTGTAGGAATTTGCCACTGGTGTAATTGTTTTTTTCTTCAAGATTTTAAATTTTAATCACTAATTACAACTAACTTAGTTATCTAAAATTCACCTACAAATTTAATTATCTAAAGTGACTATTAGACTAGAAATTTAACTTATACTAAATCTATAAAAACTAATAAAGATGAAAATAAAAATACTACACCTAAAAAAATATCTAAGTTGATTTTATATTTATTCTAGTTTTCTATATTAGTTATCTAAAAAAAATATAAAAGAAAGGAGTTACATGGGACTCGAACCAGTGACCACCCAAGTAATGTCAAAGGCACTCAACCACTCGACTATTGTTTCACTTGATTTATTCTTACGAAATTTAATATTTAAACCTTTATAGAATCGATTTTTAAAATTGAACGCAGTTTCAAAATTTGATTCAGGCTCAAATTTTTATTTTTTATTTATTATTATTATTATTATTTTTTATAATAAATTAAAGTAGCAATAAATAAAATATCTGTTGTAAACAATCAATAATTAATACTGAGTATGAGTTAAATAAAGTTACACAATAACGATTAACAAAAATCAAAATAATATTGGACCTGCAGTCGTACTAATGATCAAAAGGGACCAACACAAATGCCTACCAATTCTTTCTTTGCTTCTTAATCTCACGTGGACTAACAATAACCACCAAATTTATTAATCTAGTTGTTTTTTTTTTTTCAATTGTGATTTCAAGTGGCTAAGCAATAATTAATCTTCTTTTGCTTTATGTTTGTCGTGATTCAACAAATCAAAGGGACCACCAACAATCACCAACACAAACAATAATTAAAATTGCTAATTGCTTATCTTTGGGTCGAATGGAAAACTAAACCCAAAAAGGGTTCGGCCACCTCCAGCTGTGACACCACATTTTTTTTTAATTAAATTTTATATTGTTTTTCTCAAACTTATATACAAATATATTTATACAAATATATATTAAAATTATAGCGCTTCGCCGAGTCCCCGGCAGCGGCGCCAAAAATACTTGATGTGTGCGAGGCGTACTAGGAAATAGTTATATATTTATTAGGAAAAACTATTAAATACGATACAATTTTACACAAGTTATTTATTAATTTATAGAATGGATATACCTAAACCTTGCTACAACACTTATAGGCAGTGTACCTAATCATACAGTAGTGTAATTTTTAGTAAGTTCGGTTCGTTCCACAGGGAGACTTTAAACAAGCTTAACGCTATATAATTGTAAAAATACAAAAATATATATAAGTAATATTATTATTATAAAGGGGGGTTTTTACTGTTTAATGACCGGTTTGTCGATTTTAAAATTTTAGTCGCAGTTAAAACCTAATGTAAAATATTAAAAATATAAAAGACTTAATTTAAAGCGTAAAGTAAATAACGATAATGAAATTGCGATAGATAAAATGATAATAAATAAAGTTGCGATAATTAAAAAGTACAATAATTAAAAGTGCAATTAAATATGAAAACAATGAATAAAAGTGCGATAATTAGAAGTGCAATTAAATATGAAAATAAAGGAATTATGCTTATTTAAACTTCCATAATCCTGATGTTTGACGTGTTGATTTTAGTTTATTACCATGGGTTAATTGTCCTTTGTCCTGGATTATTCAATATGTCCGTCTGGTTTTTGTCCATAACAGTCCATCAGTCATAAAGTGCGAGTGTCCTCGTCAAATTATCCTTATATCCGAAGTCAAATATTCCAACTAATTGGGGACTTAAACTATAATTACACCAATTTTCCTTGTATATAATTCACCCCTGTTTTAATAAGTCCATTGACTATTAATCCATCCCCGTATCCGGTTAAATGAACGATTATTAGTACTTATAAATATCCCGCCCATCGTGTCCGATCGAGTGTATATGGTTATTTATAGGTACGTCCAATTGTAAATCTTTATATTAAATTAACAAACTATCATTTAATTAAACAAATATAAAGCCCATTAATAGTTCATAGTCTAATTTTCACAAGTGTCGTTCTTTTGTCCAAACCCCAATTATGGTACAAAGCCCAATTACCCCGTCTTTAATATTTAGCACAACATCATGATTAATTCAATTTAAATAAGCATAATAATAACTTAGCTACGAGACATTAATTTAACAACAAAATTAAACATAACTTACAGTGGGTGTTATTAGCGTAGCGGTACACGGACAGAACTCCGACTTTAAAACCCGTAAAACATTTCTTACAATAACTAATTATTATTTAAATTAAAATTAAAATTAAAATTATAAATATAAATATTTATTATGAATACATAAAGGAAAGAAAATAAGAGAGTGAAGGTGTACTCCGAAATGAAACTTGTCCGTGCTTTTTATAGGCAATGAAAATACTGTTCCCCGTTTTAGTTGAATTGAAACAGATGATTGAGCATGATTGATTTGTTGATGCAAGTTGGACACTTTGTTGACAAATTTTACGTGCATAATTTCCACTTTCTCATTTGATATAATATTATATATATTATTATTATTATTTTTTGGTCGACATAATAATATATATATAATATATATAATTAATATTAATTATATATATATTATATTATATTATTGTGCATAGTTGACTTGTAATTTTTGCTCCATTGACTTGTACGTTGAGCTCGGTTCATGTCTCGGTTTCGGATTTTTGAACGTCTTTTCGTATGCTTAGATATCTTGTATTTTGCGTGTCGCGACTTGTACTCTTGTAATTTTTAGACGTTTCTCATCAATAATTTGAACCACTTATATTGTATCTTGTACATTTGAGCTTTTTGGTCATTTGCGTCTTCAAATCGTCGTTTGCGTCTTCAGTCTTCGCACTTATTTATTTAAACGAATATCATTTGGAAATAGAACAATTTCAGCTGAAATCTTGTCTTCTTGAAAGGATATTGCTATGAAATATATGTTTCTTTTTAGCATTATCAGGGGTTTACAGAACGAAAGGAACAAATGATGTCGGAACGAGTAATGGCGGAGCAAGTAGTGTCGGAGCAAGTTATGCCAATGTAGTTTGTTATAAATGTGAAAAACCGGACCACATTATTAGAAATTGCCCGAACCAGGAGAACACGATTGGACAAGGCCGCAGAAGAGTTTTCAATATTAATGCGGCAGAGGCACAGGAAGACCCGGAACTTGTTACAGGTACGTTTCTTATTGACAATAAATCTGCTTACGTTTTATTTGATTCGGGTGCGGATAGAAGCTATATGCGTAGAGATTTTTGTGCTAAATTAAGTTGTCCATTGACGCCATTGGATAGTAAATTTTTACTCGAATTAGCAAATGGTAAATTAATTTCAGCAGATTATATATGCCGGAATCGAGAAATTAAACTGGGTAGCGAAATATTTAAGATTGATTTGATACCAGTAGAGTTAGGGAGTTTTGATGTAATAGTTGGCATGGACTGGCTGAAGGAGATGAAAGCAGAGATCGTATGTTACAAAAATGCAATTCGCATTGTACGAGAAGAAGGAGAACCCTTAATGGTGTACGGAGAAAAGTGCAACATGAAGTTACATCTTATTAGTAATTTGAAGGCACAAAAACTAATAAGAAAAGGTTGCTATGCTGTTCTAGCATACGTCGAGAAAGTACAAACTGAAGAAAAGAGCATCAACGATGTTCCCGTCGCAAAAGAATTTCCCGATGTATTTTCGAAAGAATTACTGGGACTACCTCCACATCGATCTGTTAAATTTCAAATAGATCTTATACCAGGAGCTGCACCAATAGCTCGTGCTCCTTACAGACTCGCACCCAGCGAGATGAAAGAACTGCAAAGCCAACTGCAAGAAATATTAGAACGTGGTTTCATTCGACCAAGCACATCACCATGGGGAGCTCCTGTTTTATTTGTCAAGAAGAAGGATGGTACATTTAGGTTGTGTATTGACTACAGAGAGTTGAATAAACTTACCATCAAAAACCGTTATCCACTGCCGAGAATTGACGACTTATTTGATTAACTACAAGGCTCGTCAGTTTATTCGAAAATCGATTTACGTTCTGGATATCATCAAATGCGAGTAAAGGAGGATGATATTTCAAAAACTGCTTTTAGAACGCGTTATGGTCATTACGAGTTTATGGTTATGCCGTTTGGATTGACTAACGCACCAGTTGTGTTCATGGATCTTATGAACCGAGTGTGTGGGCTATATCTTGACAAGTTTGTCATTGTTTTCATCGATGACATACTTATTTACTCTAAGAATGATCAAGAGCACGAAGAACATTTGAGAAAAGTGCTAGAAGTATTGAGGAAAGAAAAACTGTACTCTAAGTTTTTAAAGTGTGCATTTTGGTTGGAAGAAGTTCAATTCCTTGGTCACATAGTGAACAAAGAAGGTATCCAGGTAAACCCGGCAAAGATCGAAATCGTTGAAAAGTGGGAAACCCCAAAAACTCCGAAGCATATACGTCAATTTTTAAGATTGGCTGGTTACTACAGAAGATTCATCCAAGATTTCTCCAAAATATCAAAACCCTTGACTGCATTAGCGCATAAAGGGAAGAAATTTGAATGGAAGGATGAACAAGAGATAGCGTTTCAGTTATTGAAGAAAAAGCTAACTACGGCACCTATATTGTCATTGCCTGAAGGGAATGATGATTTTGTGATTTATTGTGACGCATCAAAGCAAGGTCTCGGTTGTGTATTAATGCAACGAACGAAGGTGATTGCTTATGCGTTTAGACAATTGAAGATTCACGAGCAAAATTATACGACTCACGATTTGGAATTGGGTGCTGTTGTTTTTGCATTAAAGACTTGGAGGCATTATTTATATGGGGTCAAAAGTATTATATATACCTACCACAAAAGTCTTCAACATATATTTAATCAGAAGCAACTGAATATGAGACAACGCAGGTGGATTGAACTGTTGAATGATTATGATTTTGAGATTCGATACCACCCGGGGAAGGTGAATGTGGTAGCTGACGCTTTGAGTAGAAAGGGCAGAGAACCTATACGGGTAAAAGCTATGAATATAATTATTCGTACTAACCTTACTACTCAAATAAAGGAGGCGCAACAGGGGGTTGTAAAAGAAGGAAAGTTGAAGAATGAGATACCCAAAGGATCAGAGAAACATCTTAATATTCGGGAAGACGGAACCCGATATAGGGCTGATAGAATTTGGGTACCAAGGTTTGGAGATGTGAGAGAAATGGTACTTAAGGAAGCACGTAAAACCAGATATTCAATACATCCCAGAGCGGGGAAGATGTATAAAGATCTCAAGAAACACTTTTGGTGGCCGGGTATGAAAGCCGATATTGCTAAATATGTAGGAGAATGTTTGATGTGTTCTAAGCTGAACATCAGAAACCATCAGGTCTACTACAACAACCTGAAATCCCGAAATGGAAATGGGAAAACATTACCATGAATTTCATTACTAAATTGCCAAGGACTGCAAGTGGTTATGATACTATTTGGGTAATAGTTGATCGTCTCACCAAGTCAGCACACTTCCTGCCAATGAGAGAAGATGACAAAATGGAGAAGTTGGCGCGATTGTATTTGAAGGAGGTTGTCTCCAAACATGGAATACCCGTCTCTATTATCTCTGATAGGGATGGTAGATTTGTTTCAAGGTTCTGGCAGACGTTGCAACAAGCATTGGGGACTCGTCTAGACATGAGTACTGCCTATCATCCACAAACTGATGGGCAGAGCGAAAGGACGATACAAATGCTTGAAGACATGCTACGAGCATGTGTTATTGATTTCGGAAACAGTTGGGATCGACACCTACCGTTAGCAGAATTTTTCTACAACAACAGTTATCATTCTAGTATTGAGATGGCGCCGTTTGAAGCACTTTATGGTAGAAAGTGCAGGTCTCCGATTTGTTGGAATGAAGTGAGGGATATACAGATTATGGGTCCGGAGATAATACAAGAAACTACCGAGAAAATCATCCAAATTCAACAACGATTGAAAACCGCCCAGAGTCGACAAAAGAGCTACACGGACAGTAAAAGAAAAGATATAGAGTTTGAAATTGGAGAAATGGTCATGCTTAAGGTTTCACCTTGGAAAGGCGTTGTTCGATTTGGTAAACGGGGGAAACTAAATCCAAGGTACATTGGACCATTCAAGATTATAGATCGTGTGGACCAGTAGCTTACCAACTGGAGCTACCTCAACAACTCGCGGCTGTACATAACACTTTCCACGTCTCGAATTTGAAGAAATGTTTTGCTAAAGAAGATCTCACTATTCTGTTGGACAAAATCCAAATCAATGAAAAACTTCAATTCATTGAAGAACCCGTCAAAATAATGGATCGTGAGGTTAATAGACTTAAGGAAAACAAGATACCGATTGTTAAGGTTCGATAGAATGCTCGTAGAGGACCTGAGTTCACCTGGGAGCATGAAGATCAGATGAAGAAGAAATACCAGCATCTATTTCCAGAAGATTCGTTAACACCTTCAACCGCTTAAAATTTCGGGACGAAATTTATTTAACGGGTAGGTACTGTAGTGACCTGAACTTTTCCATGTTTATATATATTAATTTAGATTGATATTTACATGAATAAATATTTTCAACGTGTTAAGCAATCAAACTTGTTAAGACTTGATTAAATGAAATAAGTTTCACATAGACAATTGATCACCCAAGTTGACCGGCGATTCACGAACGTTACAACTTTGTAAAAACTACATGTTGTGGTATATATAGACATATATATATGGTTAACATGAGATTATGATGAGTAAGTATCTCACTAAGTATATTAACAATGTGTGATATACATAAGAAATGAGATTACTAAGTTAAGAAACTCGAAATGATATATATAACTATTATCGTTATGATAACGTCTACTAAATACATATGTATCATATTAAGATATTGATACACTATATTTAACATGATAAAATGATATTTAAATATATCATTAAGTGTGTTAACAATGAACTACATATGTAAAAACAAGACTACTAACTCAAGAATTACGAAACGAGACTTATATGTAACGATTATCATTGTAACGATATTTTAATGTATATATCATATTAAGAGATATTCATACATCATAATATCATGATAACATAATAATTTAACATTTAATTTGATATAATAAACATTGGGTTAACAACATTAATTGAGATCGTTAACTTAAAAGTTTCAAAACAACACTTACATGTAACGACTAACGAAGACTTAACGACTCCATTAGAATGTATATACATGTTGTGTTTTGATATGTATTCTTACACTTTTGAAAGACTTCAAGACACATATCAAAGTTCTTCTACTTAACAAAAATGCTTACAATTACATCCTCGTTCAGTTTCATCAACAATTCTACTCGTATGCACCCGTATTCGTACTCGTACAATACACAGCTTTTAGATGTATGTACTATTGGTATATACACTCCAATGATCAGCTCTTAGCAGCCCATGTGAGTCACCTAACACATGTGAAAACCATCATTTGGCAACTAGCATGAAATATCTCATAAAATTACAAAAATATTAGTAATCATTCATGACTTATTTACATAAAAACAAAATTACATATCCTTTATATCTAATTCATATACCAACGACCAAAAACACCTACAAACACTTTCATTCTTTAATTTTCTTCATCTAATTGATCTCTCTCAAGTTCCATCTTCAAGTTCTAAGTGTTCTTCATAAATTCCATAAGTATAGTTTCATAAAAATCAAGAATACTTCCAAGTTTGCAAGTCTACTTCCAAGCTTTCTAATCCATTCCAAGTAATCATCTAAAATCAAGGAACCTTTGTTATTTACAGTAGGTTATCTTTCTAATTCAAGGTAATATTCATATTCAAACTTTGATTCAATTTCTACAACTATAACAATCTTATTTCGAATGAAAATCTTACTTGAACTGTTTTCGTGTCATGATTCTGCTTCAAGAACTTTCAAGCCATCCAAGGATCCTTTGAAGCTAGATCCATTTTTCTCATTTCCAGTAGTTTTATCCAGAAAACTTGAGGTAGTAATGATGTTCATAACATCATTCGATTCATACATATAAAGCTATCTTATTTGATAATCTACGTAATGCTTTTAAAACCTTTATTGATAAAATAAAGGTTATGGTTGTTTTAAAAATGAATGCAGTCTTTGAAAAACGCCTCATATAGAGGTCAAAACCTAGCAACGAAATCAATAAATATGGATCGTTTATAATCAATATGAACGGGACATTTCATGGGTGCCTAAAATGGGTGATCATCGACGAGTGCTACTTGATGAAGCACATAAGTCAAGGTATTCCATTCATCCTGGCGCGACGAAAATGTATCTTGATTTGAGGAAGGAGTATTGGTGGCTGGGCATGAAACGTGATGTTGTTAGGTATGTTGAGCAATGCGTCACGTGTTTGCAACTTAAAGCCGAACACCAAAAGCCGTATGGTAAGTTACAACCGTTAGAAATCACGAAGTGGAAATGGGAGCACATTATCATGGATTTCATCACAAAGTTACCTAAAACGGCGAGAACCCAATTTGATTTGATTTGGGTAATAGTTGATCGATTGACGAAGAGTGCCTTGTTTCTTCCCATTCGGGAAGCGATATCGTCGGAGGCCTTGGCTAAGTTATTTATCAAGGAAGTGATATCGAGGCATGGAGTTCCTATATCTATTATTTCGGATCGAGATACTCGTTTCACATCTCGGTTTTGGGAAAAGTTTCATGAAGATATGGGCACACAATTGAAATTGAGCACGACGTATCATCCTCAAATGGACAGTCAAACCGAACGTACGAATCAAACCTTAGAACATATGTTACGGGCGTGTATTATAGATTTCGGTGGTAGTTGAGATGAGCACTTACCTTTGGTGGAATTCTCGTACAATAATAGTTATCATACTAGTATCGGGATGCCACCTTATGAGATGCTTTATGGGCGAAGGTGTCGAACTCTAATTTGTTGGGGTGAAGTGGGACAAATGGAAATCGGGAGTACCGATTTGGTTTTAGAGACGAATAGCAAGATTGATATGATTCGGACTCATTTGAAAAAGGCCCAAGATAGACAAAAATCGTATGCTGATAAGCGTAGACGACAAATTGAGTTCCATGAAGGCGACATGGTGATGCTTAAAGTTTCGCCATGGAAAGGTGTTATTCGGTTTCGAAAACGGGGAAAGTTAGCTCCTCGATTTTTGATCCATTTAAGATCCATAATAAATTTCATGTTTCCCATCTCCGTAAGTGTCTTACGGATGATTCTTCTTGGATGCCTCTAGACGAAATCGAGTTAAACAACAAGTTAGAGTATGTTGAGGAACCGATTGCTATACTCGATGAGAAGGTCAAACGGTTGAGGAATAAAGAGATGAGAACTTATAAAGTTCAATGACATCGTAGTAAAGGTTCCGAGTTTACTTGGGAGCCCGAAGAGTTCGTATTGATTTACCTTCCCTCTTGTCATGCGGCTTGGATTTCGAGGATGCGCTCCGATTCAAGTGGGGGAGAGTTGTAAGACCCTAATATTTATTAAACAGAGATGTATATAGAGTACATGAAGTGTGGGTGACCTTGTGTATTTAAACAGAGGTTAGAGAGTGATCTGAGCTTGGTGCACTCAGCGCACACATAGGGGTGCGCCTGGCGCACTCTCCACTGTAGCCGGATTATGTTCTTTTAATCAGATATATTGAAGGGCTTTTTGGTAATTTCACTTGTGGACGGGTTTAAGGCCAGTAGGTCAGATCTTGGGGTGTCATTCACTCCATTTCCAACAACCTTATCGTATCCACTTCAATTTTAGAGAGAGAGAGAGTGTGAAATTCTTGTGTGAGAAAGCTCAAGCAAAGGAAGAAGGAGCTAGTTTTGAGTCTTGGCTCGAGTTATAAAGTTGTTCACCTCCTCTCTAACTACGTTTTGATTATGGTGGTATGTTCTAACTTTGATTTCCCTATTTTAATTTGTATAAGGGTTAGGGTTTGGGTTAGTGATGAACATAAAACCCATATTTGGTGATTTTGGGTGTTCTTGGGTAAGATTGAGTCATGAAGACTCAATAGTAACTAACCTAGGGTTTCAAAGTGTTAATTGAGATTTATGAGCCTAAAATGGGTTAGTTAATTACTAACACACCTAGATGTTTAGTAAATGGGTGTATGTGGGTTTGTGAATGACTCGAAATGGGTGTGTTGATCTTAAAGTGGTCAAGTGGGTGATAATTGACCTAATTGAAATAGATGGGTATTGATAATGCTAAAAACGAACATATATTTCATAGCATTATCCTTCAAAAAAGACAAGCTTTTAGTTGCAATTGTTCTATTTACAAGTGATATTCGTTTAAAAAATAAAAGGTGAAGACAAAAGAAAGATTCTACTATTTGAAGACGCAAACGATCAAAAAGCTAAAAAGTAAAAAGTACAATCAAAGTAGTTCAAATTATTGATGAGAAACGTCTAAAAATTACAAGAGTACGAGCCGCAAAATGCAAAGTACAAGATATTAAATTGTACGCAAGGACGTTCGAAAATCCGGAACCGGGGCCTGAGCTGAGAAGAAACGCGCAACTCAACGGAGCTAAAATTACAAGTCAACGATGCACAAGAATATAATATAATATATAACTAATTATATAAAACTATATATATTATATTATATATATTAAATAATCGAGCATCCCACATTTTAAAAGCAATGTGAGCTGGTATAGCTGGCCATGCGATCGCAAGGCCAGGAAGAAGGAAATTCATGCGATCGCATGAAGGCCTGTAGCTGGCCAAGTCCTATAAATTGCAATGATTTCGGACGAGTTTTAGAAAATATAATTCAATCTCTCTCACTCTCAATATATATATATATATATATATGTATATATTTATATTTATTTTATAATTATAATTTTAATATTAAGTTAATAATAAGGTTATGGTAGCAAATGTTGTAAGTTTGTAAGTCGAAATTCTGTCCGTGTAAAACTACGCGATTAATACTCATTGTAAGTTATGTTCAACCTTTTTAAATTAATATCTCGTAGCTAAGTTATTATTATGCTTATTTAAATTCAAGTAATCATGATATTGGGCTAAATATTAAAGACGGAGTAATTGGGCTTTGTACCATAATTGGGGATTGGACAAAAGACCAACACTTGTGGAAATTTGACTATGGACTATTAATGGGCTTTATATTTGTTTAACTGAATGATAGTTCGTTAATTTAATATAGAGATTTACAATTTGACGTATCTATAAATAACCATATACACTCAATCGGACACGATACGCATGATATTTATAAATACTAATAATCGTTCATTTAACCGGACACGGGAATGGATTAATAGTCAATGGACTCATTAAATCGGGGTTGATTACATACAAGGACACTTGGTGTAATTGATAATAAAGTATTAAAACCTTGGATTGCACACAGTCGATAACCTGGTGTAATCATTAACAATATATTAAAACCTTATTACAGTTTAAGTCCTCAATTAGTTGGAATATTTGACTTCGGGTATAAGGATAATTTGATGAGGACACTCGCACTTTATATTTATGACTGATGGACTGTTATGGACAAAAATCGTATGGACATATTGAATAATTCAGGATAAAGGACAATTAACCCATGGTAATAAATTAAAATCAACACGTCGAACATCATGATTACGGAAGTTTAAATAAGCATAATTCCTTTAATTTATATCTCATCGTACTTTTATTTACCGTCATCTTAATTATCGCACTTTTAATTTATCATCATTTTAATTAACGCACTTTTAATTTATCGCATTTTAATTATCGTCATTTACTTTACGCTTTAAATTAAGTCATTTGTATATTTAATATTTTACATTAGGTTTTAATTGCGACTTAAGACATAAAATCGACAAATCGGTCATTAAACGGTAAAAACCCCCCTTTTATAATAATAATACTACTTATATATATATTATATATATATATATATATATATATATATATATATATATATATATATATATATATATATATATATATATATATATATATATATATATATATATATATATATATAGTTTAAAAAATATAGCGTTAAACTTGGCTAGCTCCCTGCGGAACGAACCGGACTTACTAAAAACTACACTACTGTACGATTAGGTACACTGCCTATAAGTGTTGTAGCAAGGTTTAGGTATATCAACTCTATAAATAAATAAATAACTTGTGTAAAATTGTATCATATTTAATAGTATTTCGTAACAAAAATATAACTATTTCGTATACACTTCGCATAACATCAAGTATTTTTGGCGCCGCTGCCGGAGAACTCAACAACGCTGAAAGCAAAACGCTATAAAAAAATATATTTAATCTATTTTTGTAAAAATATAAGAAGTTTTAAACATAAAAATACAAAAATATATAATAAAAAAAATATTTCTAGCTATTTAAGTGTTTAAATAAAAAGAAAATATATTTTTTATATAAAGTATAAAAGTATTTTTTTTTAGTTCTTAAAAATATAAAGTTTATAAATATAACCTATATTAATAAGAAAATAAAAAAATCAAAGTAATAAAAGTAAAAAAAATAAATAATAATAATTAAAAACTCTGAACCTGCACCGATTGAAACTGCAAAGGATCTGAGCCTGCACTGTCATGCAATCGCATGAGCAGGCAAGGGTAAACCCATACGACCGCATGGTACCTTCTGACACGCCCACAACCTAGTACGACAGAATTAGGGTTACTGTTATTAATTAATTAATTAATTAATTAATTAATTAGGGTTTAGTTTATTTAATATTTAGTTTAAGTTTTAATTAAATTTGTATTTTAAGTTTTAATTAGTTTTAAAATTAATACTTTTATAAAATAAATAATATAAAAATAATATTTTTATAAAAATAAGTAATTTTATCTTTTTATAAATTGTATATTTTTAATCGTTTAATTCGTAATTTGTATATTTTTCGTTCGTAATTAGTTTAAGTCTAGTTTTTGCCGTAGTAATTTTTATTTCTAAATTTTTAGGCTTTGTCGTAAAATCTCTTAAGTACTTTTTCTTTAGACTAAGATTTAGGCGCTTTAGAAATTTACGACATCACTTATCGCTTTAGTTTTAATAGATGTTAGTGCCTTTTTAAGTTATTGCCGTTTTGGATATAGAATTCTTTTTAAGCTTTAATACCTTTAGACGTAAGTTTTAATTCTTAGTTTTCCGACTTTTATTTTTCGACCTTTTATTTTTCGACATTTTTCGACACGCTCTTTTTCCTTATTATTTCTCGACGCTCTAGTTTTAGGACATAGAATTTTCTTTCTTTTCTTTAAATTTCGACGAAAAATTATTTTAAGCGGTTAAATTGATAGACATCAAAAATTTTCTGGTTCGTAGTAATAGTTTGATTTGTTAGTGGTGAGTTGTGGGCTTCCGATTTAAAGGTTCCTGGCTACCTGCTGCATCTATTAGCTATTCGAAACGTGGGCAAAATCAAAAAAGTCTATTAATTTGATAACTTATATAATTTTTATCTTTATAACTAATAGGATATTCAGTGAATGCACCGAGCAAAATGTTCACCACCTTTCATACGTTCACCACCTGTAACTCGATCAAGACATCTAGCCAACATTGTCGCCGTTGATTTTTCTTTAGAATCGTCATCTAGTCGACCAAGTACTCCAATTCAAATTTTCGATAATTCATTTTTTGAACCCGACCTCACAATTGAGAATCCGGAGGATATTCAGGGACAATTCAGAGATCCTGAACCACTAATCATTCCTCCTGAACCACAAATCACTCATCCAGAGATTGTCGAGGAAGAAACCATTAAGTCAGAATCCTCTAGTGATTCAGATTCAACAAATTCAATCATGGAAAATCTGGAACCTCTAAGTATGAAAGACCGAATGAGAGCTAAACGCACTGGCCAAGGTCACACAATTACTCAACCAGACATTAATGCACCAGATTATGAAATCAAAGGACAAATACTACACATGGTAACTAATCAATGCCAATTTAGTGGTGCGCCTAAGGAAGATCCAAACGAACATCTTCGTACCTTTAATAGAATCTGTACTCTATTCAAAATCAGAGAAGTTAAGGATGAACAGATCTATCTCATGTTATTTCCCTGGACTTTAAAGGGAGAAGCCAAAGATTGGTTAGAATCGTTACCTGAAGGGGCGATTGATACATGGGATGTCTTATTTGAAAATTTTCTTAAACAATTCTTTCCAGCATCTAAAGCTGTGAGACTTCAAGGAGAAATAGTTACGTTCACACAAAAGCAAAATGAAACTCTATATGAGGCATGGACAAGATTTGGAAAGTTGTTAAGAGGATGTCCTCAACATGGTTTAGACACTTATCAAATAGTACAAATATTCTACCAAGGATGTGACATTACTACACGAAAAGACATCGATATAGCAGATGGTAGTTCCATTATGAAGAAAACCGCAACTAAAGCTTACAAAATTATTGATAACACTGCTTCCCACTCACATGAGTGGCATCAAGAAAAAGATATCATTAGATCATCTAAAGCGGCTAGAGCCGATTCTAGCCATGACTTTGATTCCATTTCTGCAAAGATGGATGCTTTCGAAAGACGAATGGAAAAGATGACTAAAGATATTCACGCAATATGAATTAGTTGTGAGAAGTGTGGAGGACCACATTTGACAAAAGATTGTCTCAGTATTAAACAAACAATGGAACAAAGAGAGAATGTTTCATACATGAACCAAAGGCCTGAAAATAATTATCAAGGTAATTATCAACCGCCAAGACCAAACTACAATCAAAACCAGAATTATAACCGAAATGTTCCATACAACAACCAACAAGGTCCTAGCAATCAACAAGTATCTAACAATACTTACAACCAACAAAGACCTATTTTTCCAATTAAACCACCACAAACCGATGATAAAAAGCCAAATTTAGAAGATATGATGTCGAAGCTAGTTGAATCTCAAACTCAATTTTTCACATCTCAGAAACAAACCAATGAACAAAATGCTCAAGCATTAAGAAATCAACAAGCTTCAATTCAAAATCTGAAACAAGAAGTGAGTAACCTAGCAAGGTTAATAGGTGAAAGAAAACCGGGAATTTTACCTAGCGATACAAATGCTAACCCCCTGGAATAAAATAGCTAAAGCCATTACCACGAGAAGTGGTATTACACTTAAACCACCTGAAATGCCTGTAATTTCTGATGACTCTATTCTTACTCCACAAGAACCACAATCTGAGCAAAGAAAAGGAAAAAGAACCGGTAGTTGAAAAGGTTAATGAAGAGAACACGGTTAAGGCAAAACCTTATGTTAAACCATACCAACCACCACTTTCTTACCCAAGTAAAATGAGAAAAGAAAGGCTTGAAGCCGAGCAATCCAAATTCTTGGATATGTTTAAACAAATAAATGTCAATCTTCCTTTCATTGATGTGATTTCAGGAATGCCAAGATATACTAAATTCTTGAAAGATCTAATCACAAATAGAAAGAAAATGGAAGAACTTTCGGCTGTTACTATGAATGCAAATTGTTCTGCAGTACTGTTGATTAAGATACCAGAAAAATTATTAGATCCAGGAAGTTTCACAATTCCATGTTTTCTGAGTAGTCTTAGTTCAATAGAAGCATTGGCAGACTTAGGTGCTAGTATAAATTTAATGTCGTATTCACTATACGCTAAACTAGACCTTGGAGAATTGAAACCAACACGAATAAGCATACAACTAGCCGATCGATCAGTAAAATATCCTAGAGGGATAATGGAAAACATGCTAGTTAAAGTTGGTACTTTAGTATTTCCAGTAGATTTTGTTATTCTGGACATGGAAGAAGATTCTCGAGTTCCTCTCATATTAGGAAGACCATTTTTAAACACGGCTAAAGCAATAATAGACGTGTTTGGTAAGAAACTGACCCTAAGTATAGAGGACGAGAGTGTTACCTTTTCAGTTGATAGAGCCATGCAACAACCGCAATCTGCAGATGATACATGTTATTATATTCAAACTATAGATTCACAAGCAGAATTGTTAAAAGAATTTCCAGAATTACAAGGAACAGGAGAATGTTCTTTAGGAGAAGGAACTGAACTAATTGATGAAGCTGAAATGTTAGCTACACTTATGGCTAATGAATACGAACCAACAACAGAAAAACTTCAAATGCTAAAAGAGGAAGACAGATATCGATACAAATCATCGATAGAAGAACCACCGATATTAGAGTTAAAGCCACTTCCAAACCATTTGGAATACGCTTATTTACATGGTGAATCTGAATTACCTGTAATAATATCGTCTTCTCTTACGAAAAATGAAAAATCTCAACTTATTTCTGTGCTAAAAGCTCATAAACCAGCTATTGCATGGAAGATTCATGATATTAAAGGAATTAGTCATTCGTATTGCACACATAAAATCCTTATGGAAGAAGGTCATAAAACATATGTGCAATGCCAACGAAGACTAAATCCTAATATGCATGATGTTGTTAAGAAAGAAATTATTAAACTACTAAATGCAGGTTTAATTTATCCAATCTCTGATAGTCCATGGGTAAGCCCAGTTCAATGCGTACCTAAGAAGGGTGGCATGACTGTCATCACAAATGAAAAAAATGAGCTTATTCCTACTAGGATTGTAACAGGATGGCGTGTTTGTATTGATTATAGAAAATTAAATGACGCCACCAGAAAAGATCACTTTCCTTTACCTTTCATTGATCAAATGTTAGAAAGGTTAGCCGAAAACAGTTACTATTGTTTTCTTGACGGTTTTTCCGGATACTTTCAAATTCCAATAGCACCCGAGGACCAAGAGAAAATCACGTTCACGTGCCATTATAGTACTTTTTCTTACAAACGCATGTCATTTGGACTTTGCAACGCCCCTGCAACCTTTCAAAGGTGCATGATGGCGATTTTTCACGATATGATAGAAGAATGCATGGAAGTTTTCATGGATGACTTTTCAGTCTTCGGTGATACTTTTAAAACATGTCTAGTTAATCTTGAACGAATGCTTATTAGATGCGAGCAATCAAATCTAGTACTTAATTGGGAGAAATGCCATTTCATGGTTAAAGAAGGGATCGTTCTTGGTCATAAAATTTCAAAGGAAGGAATTGAAGTGGATAGAGCTAAAGTAGATGTAATTGCTAAACTTCCACATCCCACCAATGTTAGAGGAGTTAGGAGTTTTCTAGGGCATGCCGGTTTTTACCGACATTTCATAAAAGACTTTTCTAAAATTGCCACTCCTATGAATAAACTCCTAGAAAAGGATGCTCCATTCATCTTTTCGGATGAATGCATCAAATCTTTTAATATTCTTAAAGAAAAACTCACTAATGCGCCGATCATGATAACGCCAAATTGGAATCTACCATTTGAACTCATGTGCGATGCAAGTGATTTTGCAATGGGAGCCGTTTTAGGACAAAGGATTGAAAAACGATTTCAACCTATTTATTACGCTAGTAAGACGTTACAAGGAGCACAAACGAATTACACAACTACTGAAAAAAAACTCCTTGCTATTGTCTTTGCTTTTGACAAATTTCGTTCATATCTCGTTCTAGCAAAAACGGTGGTCTATACCGACCATTCTGCTCTTAGATATCTATTTTCGAAACAAGATGCCAAACCACGATTAATCCGTTGGATCTTACTCTTACAAGAATTCGATATTGAAATCCGAGACAAAAAGGGAGCAGAAAATCTCGCAGCTGATCACTTTTCTCGCCTTGAAAATCCTGAATTAGAAGTTCTAAATGAATCGGCTATACAAGATAACTTTCCTGATGAATATCTATTGAGAATCGATTATAATGAAATTCCATGGTTTGCAGACTATGCAAATTACTTAGTATGTGGATTCCTTGAAAAAGGTTGTCATACCAAAAACGAAAGAAATTCTTTAGTGATATAAAACACTATTTTTGGGAAGATCCACATTTGTTTAAAAGTTGTCCCGATGAAATAATACGCCGATGTGTATTCGGAGATGAAGCTAGTCAAATCTTAAACCATTGTCACACAGGACCAACAGGAGGGCATTATGGGCCTCAACTCACAGCAAGAAAAGTCTACGACGCTGGATTCTATTGGCCTACAATTTTCAAAGACGCACACCTTCTTTGTAAATCCTGTGATGCTTGTCAAAGGGCCGGAAAAATAAGTCAACGTGATGAAATGCCACAAAATGTCATTCAAGTATGTGAAGTATTTGACGTTTGGGGTATTGACTTTATGGGTCCATTTCCAAAATCTCATAATAATCTCTACATTCTCGTTGCCATTGATTATGTATCTAAATGGGCGGAAGCACAAGCTCTCCCAACTAACGATGCACGAGTTGTAGTCAACTTCTTAAAACGTCTTTTTGCAAGGTTTGGAACACCGAAAGCTTTAATAAGTGATCGGGGTACTCATTTTTGTAATAATCAACTTGAGAAAGTTCTCAAAAGATACGGAGTAACTCATAAAATCTCAACCACTTATTATCCACAAACAAGTTGACAAGTTGAAAATACCAACCGAATTTTAAAACGTATTCTAGAGAAAACCGTAGGATCAAATTCGAAGGAATGATCCATAAAATTGGAGGATGCACTCTGGGCTTTTCGAACAGCCTACAAAACTCCAATTGGAACCACAACTTTTAAACTCGTTTACGGAAAAGCATGTCACCTTCCAGTAGAAATTGAGCACAAAGCATTTTGGGCTTTGAAGACATGTAATCTTGATTTGCATGAAGCTGGACGTCTGCGATTAAGTCAACTAAACGAATTAGAAGAATTGAGACATGAAGCATACGAAAATTTGTTAATCTATAAGGAAAGAACGAAGAAATGGCATGATAAAAGAATCCGAAGTTCAAAATAATTTAAGGAAGGAGACCGAGTTCTTCTTTTCAATTCACGATTCAAGCTATTTCCTGGAAAATTGAAATCAAGATGGTCTGGACCATTCATAGTTAAAAGAGTTTTTCCATACGGAACAGTAGAATTAATAAATTCAAATGAGATTGAATTTAAAGTTAATGGTCACAGTGTTAAACATTACATACATGATCCGATGGAAGTTGACAATGAAGTTAATCATAATTTTGACACCACAGCTAACTAAGTATGGGGAGAATCAAGTCTTTTTAAGGGTAATATGTATTTCTGTTAGAGTTAGATATTCTATTCTCGTATAGTTTCCGAGAATGGAATCCGAATGGTCTTTCCCGAGCAGACCCTAAAGAACTAGTCTTCTCCCTCCATTATGAATTTTTATTTCTTTTAGGTTTTACGAGATGAAGAATTCCTTTTATCTGAACCATGGTCTACTACTACCCGCTATGATTACTAAACGTAATAATAACATCTTCCCGAGTGAACTAGTATCATTTATAAGAGGAAAAATGGATGAAGTAAGGAAAGAACTCAGGAAAGATCATCATAAGACACATTTTGTTAAAGAAAAATCAAAATCTGCAACAAAAAGAAGAGCACGACACCTTGAAAGATGTTATAAATACGGAAAATGGTCACACAAAGGTAAATTTTCGAACAATCAAACATATTCAAATACCGAATTTGTTACTCTATGCAGAGAATGACCGTTCATATGTTTAGAAGAAAAGTTATTGAAGAATCGAGGTTACGCTTATGTAGCTGGAAAACCAAATCACACGACTCTCCTATGAGTAGGCTAAAGCAGGTCTCTGAGAATTCTATCTAACAGGTAAGTTTGTACAATTTTTATTTATTTTTATTTATTGCTTTTAACCTTTTGATAATAAACCCTGAATCGTTCGCTATAAATTATTAAATTGATATTCAATAAAATTAGGTATGTGAAACCGAAATTATTGATATCATACAAAAATTTATTACCTCACTGCGAAATTTACCGTTTATTCTTAAGGTATAAATATCTTTAATCAATCAATCCAAAATATTTCAGAAATTCGTCAGGAGTAAAACTAGGTAAAATAGCCGAAATTACTTTACCCAAAAGAGGGACGTATATTTTTGATAATATTTGATTGATTAAAGTGGGATAAAAGACCAAAAAGATTTTTAATTTTAATTTTACCTTGTTTTTTAAAATTAATATATAAATATTAAATTATTATTGTAAATTTTTAAAACCAATATATTTAAGTTTTTAAATATTTTAAAAAATTAATATTTTCAATATAAGTTTGTAAAATTAATGTATAAAAATATTAAAAATATGAATTTTTAATTTTATGCATTTTAAATTTAAGTTTGGTGTGAATTTAAAAACAAAAATTTACTTTATTTCATTAAGTTAAAATTTTGATATTTAAAATTCGTCGTGAGTTGAAGACTAGGTCGTTGAACCGAAATTGCTTTACCCAAGGGAGAGACGAGAAATTTTATTATCATTATTTTTAATCTCATTGATCTAAAGTATGCCAAAAACATTTAAAAAATCCAAAAAACTTTGCTTTTAAAACAACGCTTTAAAATGACAAATTTTTAAAATTTTGTAGAGGGACGAACTAGGTAAACATACCGAAACGCCCTCATTCTAAAAGAAAACAAATTTTTAATTAATTAATTGTTTTATAAGTAAAAGGTTTTATATTAAAAAAAAAAAAAAAAAAAAACTGGATCCCATGCGATCGCATGGGATTTGCACATGGAGACCATGCGATCGCATGGTATCAAAATACTGGACAGAATCAAAAGAGCAGCTCGCTGGTTCTCTGTCTTCACAAACACACACATACACAAACGAAAACACACACAAACACTCTCAAAAATTCGCATTTTTCAACCAAAATTCACCAAATTTCTTGCAATAATCCGCTACAATCATGTCTTTTCTCAGATGGGGAAGCAGGAAGGTAAAAATTTCACCCCTAAACTCATAAATTTCCTAATTTTTGTGATAATTACAAATATGTGTCCTAATTTGATTTTGTTAATTTCTAGTGTAATTAGAGTTAAATTTTTAGTATATTATACATGTATAACCTAGATTGATGCTATTTAACATGATTTGAAGCTAAAAACTTCAAAATTTTTAGAAATCTAGGGTTTGTGTTCTTGAGCAATTTGGAGCTTTTTGATATATAAACAGGTTATGGCCGATTTTTGTCATGAATTATTGCTAAATTAAGTAGTGTAACATGTTTAGGTAGCTAAATGATCTAAACTTTGATCCTAAACATGATTTTTGAGAATTAAAATGGACTTTTTAAGTCTAAAATTCATGAACTTGATTAAATTGATGTAAATACCATTTGAAACTTGTTTAATTGCTAGTAATGATTATTTTGACATGTTATTTGAGTTGAATGCTTATGAACTTTGTAAACATTTTCATATATGCTTATTTGAAAAAGTGTAGATTTGATAAAAATATGAAAATGAGTATAAGTTTAATATGGATTAAACATGTTATTGTAATTGTTTTAATTTGTTATTTTGCTAACACTAATGCATATTTGGATGCACAAATTTTGTGTTTAATGTGTTTTGCAGAGAAATACCGATACTGATGGTGCATCATCATCATCTAGGCAACCTGCTCTGGAACCACAGCCAGAAATGCAATATCACGAACGGAACAACAACAGGAACAACAACAACAACATTATGATCAACACGTAGCATACTATGAACCCGAACCACAATTTTTTATTGCCTACAAAGTATTTCCCGTTCACCATATAATAGAACACCCAACAATTCATGAAGAATAGTTGCATCCCAGTTTAAGGATTGATAAAAGTTGGAGAGATTACCCGACGTACCAAAGTAACAAATTTAAGCTTTGGACCAAAAATGTAGAAGTACCAAGGGTAATAGATTGGGAGCCTTTGGAAAAGGTCCACCTAGCTAACCTAGTTAGGCAGCATCTAATCCAAAGGTATGGCAGCTCTTCTTTTTCCGATTGGGAACGTTTATTTACCACTCGTAGGCCTGTATATAAAGAGTGGTGTGTTGAGCTAATGAGTACTATAGCTTTTAATAAAGATGTAGATAGTTTAGACGATAAGAGTTTTCTTAGATTCTTACTTGGCCGTAGGATGTACAGGATGTCCATGCTAGACATGGCCAGGGCTTTACAGATTTACACTCCCGCTAACCAAATTTAAACTTAATCTTGTATGATTAACGTTTCCGACACGATAAACAAAGTCTATGAAGTTAAATCTCAAAATTTTGAACTGTTCAATTAACCTTCGATTGTTCTCAAAGAAACGCGAACAATTATATATAGATACATATACTATAACTTGAAAACGTAACAAAGTGTTGAGGATATGATACTGTGCATTAAACTTATTGGTTTGATTATCTGATTGATATATTTAACTACAGAGTTAAAAGATTATGCCAAACGATTCAAGTAAAAGATATTTACTGAGTCTCTTAAGAATTATGATATTATTACGTGTCTCTGTTGAGAGGTCCACGTTGATTTGAGAAATCATTCATTTTAACGGTATTCGGAATAAATGGTGAATTATTTGTTTAAATAACGTAATTTGGACACATACAATAATAAGGAATATTAACTGTTAAGAATTTATTTTATGAATAACTTGCGATACGTATTTTAAAACGTGTTTATAAATATTGAGAATAGATATTAACTTGGTTATGAAACGTATGATAAATACTATTATATTAATAAATAACAAGACAATGATTTATAGAAGTAAATGACCAAAATACTCGAAAGTTTAAGATATACTTTGGGTGGTATAATTTAGGGATAATTTAAGGCTATATTTTGACAAAGGTACGTGTCCCAGAATGAAAATTACAAGTTTTCTCAGCGTACGAAGGGACACTCGAAAAATCGGAACCGGGATATAAGTCGCGTAACAACGTACGACTTATCTGAACAAAAATTACAAGTTAACTATGCATGTGAATTTAATATAATATATAATTAATTATATAAATTAAATATATTATATATATTATTAATTATTATGTCGACAAACAAAAATACAAAAAAATGTGAGCTGGATTTTGGGGCCATGCGATCGCATGGAAAATAGGCATAAAACCCATGCGATCGCATGGGGTCAGATTTCAGGAAAGGTCTATAAATTGAATTCGTTTTTGCTCAGTTTACACACACTTATTACTCCGTATTTATTTTATTTAAATTATTATTATTATTATTATTATTATTATTATTATTATTATTATTATTATATTATTAAATTATTATTAATATTAATATTTTTAGTAATATTATACATAAAATATTACGACGAGGTTATGAGCATGTCACTTTTAAAAATGAGTTTTACGAGCGGGATAGAGCTAAGGAAATTATGGGTTATTGCCAAGGATGTTATAGGTAATGTTCGGGGATATATTTATGAATCAAACCTAGTGTTTATCATCTCCGTTACGTCTACGTACTTTCCTACAATATTGAATCTCAATATTAATACGTAAGTACTTATATTTTATCTATTATATATTAATAGTGTATCCATGTCTAGTACTCGAGTATATATATTTATACATGCTTGTATGCTAAATTTCGTCGTTAAACAGTTTATAATAAATCACGAATTAAATCCATATATTACTGGTAAAAGATATATGATATACATGTTTTTGGAAAGCTGGCGAAAAATCGATAACTTTTCATTTAGACACCGAATAGTTTCGATGAACGGATTAAAAGATATGATCAACTGAATTATGATTGACGTTAATTGAAATTGATTTTGAATCTACAATTAAGATTTAAACAACTTGTTTACGAGATTGATAAAGTGAATTTTTAAATATTACCAACCGAGTAAATGAATCTTTATATAAGGCACGTCTCATTTTGTTAAACTATGGTCAAAATTGACTTTTTGAAATGACTTTGGATAACTTTTGTATGTCGATCTCGAGCATTAGCATTGTGATACACTATGACCTGACCTAGCTTGATAGACATTTATTGACCAACATATGTTCTCTAGGTTGAGATCTACGATTCTTTGATATACCGAGTTTTGGTCACATTACGATGAACAACTGTATGTGCTGCTAAGGTGAGTTTCATTGATCCCTTTTTAATTGCTTTTGCAATATATATTTTTGGACTGAGAATACATGCAATTTATTTTAAACACAATGGATACAAGTACATACTAAATTCTACACTGAGTTTGAACCGAAAATCCCTTAGCTTTGGTAACTAGTAACTGCCGATTATAAGAACTGGTGGGCGCGAGTAGTAGTATATGGATCCATAGGGCTTGATATCCCCGTCCGAGCTAGAGCACTAGCCTTTTAACGGACGTATGCTATTTGAGAAGCGTACACGTTGGTTTGCGTGTATTATTAAGATGATTATACAAAGGGTACAAATTATATATACGTTAAGTTTAGTTACCAGGGTGCTCAATTTCGTAGAATATTTTGATAAACGTTTCTGGATGAAAAAACTGAAATCTTGTGATCCATCTTTATATACAGATTATGCGAAACATACAAACTATGAACTCACCAACCTTTGTGTTGACACTTGTTAGTATGTTTATTCTCAGGTTCCCTAGAAGTCTTTCGATGTTTGCTTATATGATAGACAAGCTATGTGCATGGAGTCTTATATGGCATATTTTTCAAGAAAACGTTGCATTCACCAATTCATCATCATGTACCTTATTTTGATTGCATTGTTAACGGAAGTACTATTGTAAACTATTATATACGGTGATTGTCTATATGTAGAAATCATCAAATGTCGAAAACCTTTGATTTAAATATTCATTTATGGTGTGCCTTTTCAAAAGAATGCAATGTTTACAAAACGTATCATATAGAGGTCAAATACCTCGCAATGAAATCAATGAATGACGTGTTCGTCCATATGGATTTGGAGCGATCGTCACAGTTGGTATCAGAGCGTTGGTCCTAGCGAACCAGGTCTTGCATGAGTGTGTCTAACTGATAGTTGTTAGGATGCATTAGTAAGTCTGGACTTCGACCGTGTTTGCATGTCAAAAGTTTTGCTTATCATTTTTGTCAGAAATTACCTGCTTATCATTCCTAGTCTAGACACGTTTTACTTCATTGATTGCATGAATAGTGTATAGACATAGTTCATATCTTAGCGTATCTTTTACTGTAAACTTTTCCTGACATCTTCTGAAAATTTCTCCGTGATTTATGGAATTCGGTATTATATATACATATGTAAATTATGTATTGAAGAATACCAAACTAAATTCTATAATCTAATTCATAAAAAAAAAAAATCATCTCCCTAATTATACAAGATGGATCCCGTATCTAGTTCAAACTCTGATAGCTATTCCGATATGGATATTCACCTGAATTCCGAAGACAGTGTAACCGGAATGGATCAACCAATTAGCCATCATCTATTCTGGATGAATTGGGGATGGGTTCGTAGCCTACTTAATTATTGGAGACAAGAATAAGGCGATCCCTTTCACCCACCACATTGCCCTCTTGGCGAAGAACCCGTAGCACTTACCGGCGAACCTGTTCGAGACTCCATTTTCTCTCTCATTTCCAGAGTATCTCGTCACGATAATATACTATCTCAAATTCTTGATCTTATTCATCCGCTCGTCCGAACCGCCAATCATCCCGGTGTAGTAGAAGAAGTCAACGAGCTTCGTGCTCGGGTAGTGGCTTTGGAGAATATGGTGCAAAGGTTACAAACACCGGCAGCATCACCGACATCAACAGTACCACCGAAAACAACACCAACAGTACCATTACCACCACCAACAACATCCGCATCGCAAACTTCAACTTCACAATCTGTTCCACGAGCATCAACGTCATACGCACCGTAGTTACCAAGAAATACCAGCAACAATAATCGATGAAGTATTAACTCATTTCCCCTGAAGAAATTTTATGTATATTTAATATATATGAATTTTGAAATCAAAATAAATATTCGTCAACACCTTCAACAGCTTCGTCAACACCTTCAACAGCTTAAACACCTTCAACAGATTCGTCAACACCTTCAACAGCTTAAAATTTCGGGACGAAATTTATTTAACGGGTAGGTATTGTAGTGACCCGAACTTTTCCATGTTTATATATATTAATTGAGATTGATATTTACATGATTAAATATTTCCAACATGTTAAGCAATCAAACTTGTTAAGACTTGATTAATTGAAATATGTTTCATATAGACAATTGACCACCCAAGTTGACCGGCGATTCACGAACGTTAAAACTTGTAAAAACGACATGACGATATATATATGGATATACATATGGTTAACATGAGATTATGATAAGTAAGTATCTCCATAAGTATATTAACAATGAGTTATATACATATAAACAAGACTACTAACTTAAGGATTTCGAAACGAGACATATATGTAACGATTATCGTTGTAACGACATTTAAATGTATATATATCATATTAAGATATATTAATATATCATAATATCATGATAATATAATAATTTAACATCTCATTAGATATAATAAACAATGGGTTAACAACATTAATTGAGATCGTTAACTTAAAGGTTTCAAAACAACACTTACATGTAACGACTAACGATGACTTAACGACCCAGTTAAAATGTATATACATGTAGTGTATTTAGATGTATTAAAATACTTTTGGAAGACTTCAAGACATATATCAAAACACTCATACTTAACGAAAATGGTTACAGTTACTTTTCCATTCTTTTCTTTCATCAAGAATTCTAGTCGTATTCTTACCCGTATTATACACAGCTTCAAAACGTACTTACTATGAGTATATACCAATAGGAACTAGCATGGGATTCCACTCTTGATTATGTCATGTATGACTAATCAATTTTAACTTCTACCATGAGCTAGTCAACTAACTAGAACTCCTTTTAACCCCACTCACTACTCACCAATTACCACTCATCATTCACTCCATTTCACTTCCAATTCTCTTTCTAATTCTCTCTCAACACACACACACACTATTATGAACGTATTTTTCCAGTAGTTAATCATCATCTTCATCAAAAATCACTTCAAGAATCAAGCTATAATCATCATAGGAAGAACACTTCAAGAACACTTCAAAAATCCCTTCAAGTTTACTAATTTACTTCCAAGCTTTCTAATCCATTCCAAGTAATCATCTAAGATCAAGAAACCTTTGTTATATACAGTAGGTTATCTTTCTTATTCAAGGTAATATTCATATTCAAACTTTGATTCAATTTCTATAACTATAAACTATCTTAATTCGAGTAAAAATCTTACTTGATCTTGTTTTTTGTGTCATGATCCTACTTCAAGAACTTTCAAGCCATCCAAGATCCTTTGAAGCTAGATCATTTCTTGTCACTTCCAGTAGGTTTACCTACTAAACTTGAGGTAGTAATGATGTTCATAACATCATTCGATTCATATATATAAAACTATCTTATTCGAAGGTTTAAACTCGTAATCACTAGAACATAGTTTAGTTAATTCTAAACTTGTTCGCAAACAAAAGTTAATCCTTCTAACTTGAATTTTAAAATTAACTACACACATGTTCTATATCTATATGATATGCTAACTTAATGATTTAAAACCTGGAAACACGAAAAACACCGTAAAACCGGATTTACGCCGTCGTAGTAACACCGCGGGCTGTTTTGGGTTAGTTAATTAAAAACCACGATAAACTTTGATTTAAAAGTTGTTATTCTGAGAAAATGATTTTTATTATGAACATGAAACTATATCCAAAAATTATGGTTAAACTCAAAGTGAAAGTATGTTTTCTAAAATGGTCATCTAGACGTCGTTCTTTCGACTGAAATGACTACCTTTACAAAAACGACTTGTAACTTACTTTTCCGACTATAAACCTATAATTTTCTATTTAGATTCATAAAATAGAGTTCAATATGAAACCATAGCAATTTGATTCACTCAAAACGGATTTAAAATGAAGAAGTTATGGGTAAAACAAGATTGGATAATTTTTCTCATTTTAGCTACGTGAAAATTGGTAACAAATCTATTCCAACCATAACTTAATCAACTTGTATTGTATATTATGTAATCTTGAGATACCATAGACACGTATACAATGTTTCGACCTATCATGTTGACACATCTATATATATTTCGGAACAACCATAGACACTCTATATGTGAATGTTAGAGTTAGCTATACAGGGTTGAGGTTGATTCCAAAATATATATAGTTTGAGATACGTATACACTGGGTCGTGGATTGATTCAAGATAATATTTATCGATTTATTTCTGTACATCTAATTGTGGACAACTAGTTGTAGGTTACTAACGAGGACAGCTGACTTAATAAACCTAAAACATCAAAATATATTAAAAGTGTTGTAAATATATTTTGAACATACTTTAATATACATGTATATATTGTTATAGGTTCGTGAATCAACAGTGGCCAAGTCTTACTTCTCGACGAAGTAAAAATCTGTGAAAGTGAGTTATAGTCCCACTTTTAAAATCTAATATTTTTGGGATGAGAATACATGCAGGTTTTATAAATGATTTACAAAATAGACACAAGTACGTGAAACTACATTCTATGGTTGAATTATCGAAATCGAATATGCCCCTTTTTATTAAGTCTGGTAATCTAAGAATTAGGGAACAGACACCCTAATTGACGCGAATCCTAAAGATAGATCTATTGGGCCTAACAAACCCCATCCAAAGTATCGGATGCTTTAGTACTTTGAAATTTATATCATATCCGAAGGGTGTCCCGGAATGATGGGGATATTCTTATATATGCATCTTGTTAATGTCGGTTACCAGGTGTTCACCATATGAATGATTTTTATCTCTATGTATGGGATGTATATTGAAATATGAAATCTTGTGGTCTATTGTTACAATTTGATATATATAGGTTAAACCTATAACTCACCAACATTTTGTTGACGTTTAAAGCATGTTTATTCTCAGGTGAATACTAAGAGCTTCCGCTGTTGCATACTAAAATAAGGACAAGATTTGGAGTCCATGTTTGTATGATACTGTGTAAAAACTGCATTCAAGAAACTGATTTCGATGTAACATATTTGTATTGTAAACCATTATGTAATGGTCGTGTGTAAACAGGATATTTTAGATTATCATTATTTTATAATCTACGTAAAGCTTTTTAAACCTTTATTTATGAAATAAAGGTTATGGTTTGTTTTAAAAATGAATGCAGTCTTTGAAAAATGTCTCATATAGAGGTCAAAACCTCGCAACGAAATCAATTAATATGGAACGTTTTTAATCAATAAGAACGGGACATTTCAGTTGGTATCAGAGCGTTGGTCTTAGAGAACCAGAAAATTTGCATTAGTGTGCCTTATCGAGTTTGTTAGGATGCATTAGTGAGTCTGGACTTCGACCGTGTTTTCTTTAAAAATGATTGCTTAACATTTTTGTTGGAAACTATATATTTTTAACATATGGATATTATGTGATATATTAATCTCTTAACGTGTTTGATATTATGTGATAGATGTCTACCTCTAGAACAAGTCCCATTGACTCACCTAATAATAATGAAGAGTCAAATGTAAATTGGAATGATTCGTGGACTGATTCACAAGTTCCCGAAGAGGAACCGGAAGAAGAGTCGGAACCGGAAGAAGAATCGGAACCGGTGGGGGAAATAATAAAACGGTTAAGTAAAAGAGAATCCTCAACCAACCGACCAAGGTTAATTATGGTCAATGGTGTTTCCGCCAAGGAAGCAAAATATTGGGAGGATTACCAATTCTCCGATGAATCGGATTCCGACGAGAATTCCGATGATGTTATAGAAATTACCCCAACTGAATTTAAAAAGGCAAAAGAAAATAATAAGGGAAAGGGCATAAAAATAGAGAAATCTAATTCCAACCCCGATGAACTTTATATGTATCGTCAACCCCCGAAGTCCTTAAGTTGTAACAATGACCCGGGAACCTCTAAACCACCAGGTTTTTCTAAACCAATGTGGACAACAACGACTCGTATTAGGGGAACATCATATATCCCTAGAAATTTAGCAAAACGAACCAAAACCGAACAAGAAGAAACGAGCGAGTCGGAATAAGATAGTTGTATTCGTGTGGTGTAATATATGTAATATAGTGTGCTTATGCTTTATGATATATGTAAAAAAATTGCTTGTATTAATAAGTATTTTTTTATGAATCTAACTCTTGTCTATTTTACAGTATAAAAACACAAAATGGATAGACAACCCAATATTTTAAGAGACCTACCCGGAGACATGATTGATGAAATCTTGTCTAGAGTCGGTCAGAATTCCTCGGCACAACTATTTAAGGCGAGATCAGTTTGTAAGACATTCGAAGAACGTTCCAAGAATGCCTTGGTTTATAAAAGGCTTTCGTTCGAAAGATGGGGGATATCACATTGGGAAATCCATAAGTTACGATGTGTTTACTTTGACGCATATATTGCGGGGAACCCAAATGCTATTTTACGCAACGGGTTAAGAAATTATTTTGAGTCAGTATATCCGAATATAGGACTTCGTGATTTAGAAAAAGCGGCTAACATGCAACATAAAGAAGCATGTTATGCTTACGGGTTAGTAATGTTCGCTTCTCACCAAAGTGAGAACAGGAACATCGGGCTACAACTATTAAACAAAACGTTCCCACAAGTGACGGAGTCGGTAATTGGGGTAAGAAATGAGGTTTTTAGGTTATTACGAGACTGTTGGTCATTACGTAACCCTCGTCCCTTTGACGATGTTACAACACACTGTCTTATCAACGGGCATAACGGTTATGTTCCACAAGACCAAGGATGGGAAGTAGTCCTAGTAAAACCAGAATGCATGACTTGTTTCTGGACGTATGAATTACGTGTCTTTATTGCCTTTGCTGAACGACTTGTGTACTAGCTAGAATTATCTTCACAACTATCTTGTATCAAAGTTATTGTGTGCTATATTTCATGCTTTATGTAAAATAAGCGGTATTGTAAGTTTGTAAAATATTGTATAAAAGTTTGAACGCGAAATATTATTACAATCAGTTTTTCATATAGAATTGTAGTAGTTGAATTGTATATTAGCTACTAAGTATGAACTTAACGGGTAGGTACTACCCGAATTTAAACTTATAAAACGCTAATATGAAGAAAAAGCTTTTATAAATGAGTTCATATTATGCTACGAAATACTATTAACTACTCTTAATATTCTGTATGATTAACTTGTTCCATTTGACTATTTTGAAGGAAATGGCACCGACTACTCGACACACCGTGAATATGAATGAAGAGGAATTCCGTACTTTTCTAGCTTCAAACATAGCCGCAGTACAGGCTGCGCTACATACCAACAATTGTAACATCCCGTGATTTTTCCGTTAAATTTATTTTAACACCGTCTTTTTTTTTTATAATATCTTTCGTTATTCAAATTTGTATCTTTCGTTAACTAACGTTCATAATATTCTCGTTATCTAATTATAACGTCATCCGTTACTCGAACGTTTTTAAAATATTCGTTGGGTTAATTCCCGCACCCGCTTTGAAACTCGAGGGACCGAGATTGCCAAATGGGCAAACTAGTTGACTAGGTCAACTAGTCAACCCACTTACCACACCCATTCATTTCATCTCCACCTCCCACCTTCATCCTCCTCTTTCTCTCTACTTCCCATTTTTGAACTCAAAACCCTCAAACATAAAATCATCATCTAAATCCGATTGGAGAAGCAAACATCAAAACAAATTACATTTTCGTGATCCTCTTTTCATCCTCTACATTTTGATACCAATATCATCGAGTTTGGGTAACTTTCTAAAAACTCTAGATTTCTATAAATTCGTGTTTTTGATTTGAAATTGTGTTAGTTAGTGTCTATGGCTCGTGTATAACATGAATACATGTTTTGTTTGCTCGATTTGTTGATTGGAGTAACTAGTTTGAACTTTTGAAATGGGTGTGCTTAATCTTTGATTTTGGATGATTAAAAGTTGTTTAATTGTTAAAGTTCATGTTGTAATTGTGTTACTAGTATCACTAGCTTCATTTTGATGTATAGATTGATTTGTAAAACTTCAAAAACATGATTATTGATTTTGTGATGCTTGACTAGGGTTTGATAGTTCTTGACATGAACTTTTTGATGCTTGAATGCCATGAAATGTTAATTGTTAGTGTTTAGTTGTAATGTATGCTTCATTACCTTCAAAACGGCATATCATATGTGTGAATTGGATTCCCGAAACTTAAAATGCATATTGATGAACTTGAAGCTTTGAAAATGGAATTTTATTGATCACATGACGAGAATTCGATTATTGTCAATGAGGTTTTTGATTGATGAATTGTGTTTAGTTGCATACTACGTCAAAAGAGCTTTCCAACGATATAAGGTGCGAGTTCTAAGAGTTAGCGGTTTGTAATTTATGCTTGAAAGAGTTTTGATTTGGGACTTGAACAATTGAGACTGACCAGGTACCAGCGCACGGCCAATGCAGCGGCGCGGCCAGCTTATGTCGCGGCGCGACATAAGCCGTGGTCAGGTTCTGACCACCATGTCTAAATTACGAAAAATGTTTGGCATACTATGGACCTCCGATTCACATGAAACTTGTTCTAACATGCTCATATATGATTAAAAACCTCAGAAAAATAGTTCGGGACCCGACCCGAACGTGTTGACTTTCGTTGACTTTGACCGACCAAAGTTTGACTTTTTGTCAAACTTAACCAAATGATTATGCAACCTTCCTAACTTGTTTCTGTACTTGTATCTTGCATGAAACTTGACAATTTGATTCACATGCTACATAATCGAGTCGTAACGAGCCATAGGACTAATTGAGCACATTTCACCCGACCTTGTGTCGTAACCGGTAAATTGATACAACTTACTTGTTTACGTCAAGGCTAAGCAACTTTCATGCACACATTTACTTTGCGAAGTACTTTTATACTCGTGCACTCGAGGTGAGATCATAGTCCCACTTTTCAACAACTTTTATACTTTAAATCGTGGGCTGAGAAACATATACATTACGTACTTATATACATTTCACACGTATATATATTTTTCATACTTTTATACATTGAACACAATTGTGAATACAAAGATACGGACGAGTTTGAACGAAAATCCTCAATTCAATTATCATTAGTTACATCAGATGGTGTAAGCGAGACTATGTTGTGTGGATCCATACGGGTTTGACTAACCCTCATTCGGACGGTTCGCTACCGTTAAGCGAATGAAATATATTCTGGTAAGGTGTATGTTCTAACACTTTTATGCTGAGGTAAATGATACGGTTAAGTTTTGATAATTGGGTGCTCGGTAAACAACAATACTTATGGAATTCAAACGATTCGGAAAATCGACTTATACTATAACTTGTGGTTCAACTTATTTTACTTACATACTCATTTACTAAACCTATGATTTCACCAACGTTTTCGTTGACAGATTCTTCTATGTTTTCTCAGTTTTGAATGCTTAAGTGATACATGCTTCCGCACTCTTTTGATACTTGCTTGGATGTCGAGTATGCATGCATATTTGGAGCATCTTTTTGGCTACCTTTAAATTGTGTCGCATAGGTTTCAATTGTACGTTTAACATTGTAATGTAACTAGCCGTCGAACTTCTTTTTGTAAACTTGAAACACCCTTTTACATTGAAATGAATGCGACATATTTTGGTCAAACGTTGTCTTAAAGACTTACGACCATGTAATGGGACCTACGTAGTCGAAGCCGTCACTTGACGATTTGTCGGGGTCGCTACAAGTGGTATCAGAGCATTGGTTGTAGGGATTTAGAGTTCATTTGTGTCCACCCCGAGTCATAGGGTACATAGGTGAATCTAGACTACAACCGGCATATAGACTGGAGTAGGAATTACTTGACTATTTGTGCATTATACTCGAACTCTTCCATCATATCTAACTCGTATTCGATCTTGATCTTACGTTGATAAATTTTGTTGACGCGCCACCTTGACTTTATGATGTAATGTTAAATGCACATGTAAATCAGGGTAATATAATTTCCGGGATTATATTACGGTGATTCACATGGACGTTCTGACGTTATGACATAAAGAATTTAAGGCGAGTCAAGCAAAAATTGTCTCTCTATCCTTATTCTATATCACGGTTAGTATTATTGAGAATACTAACCAACGATATTCTTGTGTTTTGAAGGAACAATGGCTCGTCGACGCGCTCCTCCCGAAACTTCCGAACAAGCTATACAACGAATGATAGCCACCGCCGTGGATGCGGCCATGGCCGGTCACTCTTCTAACAACAATAACAATAACAACAATCACAACAACAACAACAATGGAGCCGGTAATTCAAACGAAGGGTGCTCCTATAAGAACTTCATGGGGTGCAAACCTCACACTTTTGATGGACCCGGGGGACCGGTCGTGCTCACCCGATGGTTTGAGCAAACAGAAGCTGTCTTTAGCATAAGCGGTTGTCGGGACCAAGAAAAGGTCAGATTTTCCACTCACACCTTCGCCGGTATCGCTCTCACATGGTGGAATACGTATGTACAATCGGTGGGTATCCACGAAGCCCACGCTCTCTCTTGGGTCGACTTAAGAGGAAAGATGATCACCGAATACTTCCCGCGCGAAGAGACCCGCAAGCTTGAACACGAGCTAAGAACTTTAAAAGCGGTCGGGAATGACCTAAAGGCCTATAATCAACGATTTTCTGAGCTAGCCTTGATGTGCCCAAATCTCGTGAGTACCGAGTCACTAAGGGTTGAGCTGTACATGGATGGTCTTCCTAAGAGCATCAAACAAGGAGTAATGTCATCCAAACCCGCTAATCACCAAGAGGCTTTGAATATGGCCCGCCAATTGATCGAAACAGTGGACGAAATTGAGGTGTCGGCATATAAAGCCGAGGATAAGTCGGGTGGTAACAAAAGAAAATGGGAAGCCCCCGAATTGAGCAACTACAACAACAACCCCGCCAAGAAGCCTTTCACCTCCAACGACAAGAAAGGCTATGCCGGAAGTCTACCATCTTGCAACAAGTGCCACAAACATCATTATGGCAAATGTAGCAAACCATTTTGCAACAAATGCCGCAACCGTCATTATGGTGAATGTGGTAAGTTAACTTGCCACCGGTGCCAAGGAAGTGGTCATACGGCCAACGATTGTAGGAGCGTCGCCCCCGTCGCCCAAAAGGCGCCCAATGCACACCGGTAGGGCGTTTGTTTCAAATGTGGCCAACCGGGTCATTTTAAGAATGCGTGCCCAGAGAAGGAGACCAACCACAATGCACGCGGCCGAAATTTCAACATTAACACCGAGGGAGCCCGAGATGACAACTAGTCACGGGTACGTTTCTTCTCAACAACCTTATATTTCATGTTTATTCAATTCGAGTACCGTTAGAAGTTTTATAACCAAGGCCCTGACTCGTACTCTTTGCACACCACCATATCCCCTAGACACTACCTATGCCATGCAGGTGACCGACGGAAAACTATTACGTTAAACTTTTTGGGTGGAGAATTTGAATTTTGACTTGACACCTATAGAACTAGGGGACTCAAAACCTATTCGCTAAGAAGAAAATGATCCCTTACATGTGTATAGATTATCGTGAACTAAATAATTTTCGGTTGAGAACCGATATTCTCTTTCCTGTACCGATGACCTCTTGATCAATCACAAGAATTCCGTGTGTATTCCAAAATCGACCCCCATTCCGGTTATCTCCAAAACGGTTTTCAAAATCCGTTACGATAGTTATGAATTTCTTATAGTGCCGTTCAGTTTAACAAAGGCTTCCTCCGTATTCATGGGCCTGATGGGTAGACAGATCTGTCATCATATTCATATGTGATGTTCTAACCTATTCAATTCAAGCAAAGAAGAAAACGAACAACATCTTTGTCTTACGCTCGAACTCTTGAGGAAAGAGCAACTCTATACCAAAATCTCCAAGTGTGAACTTTGGTTAAACAAAGTCCAATTTCTAGACCATGTTGTTAGTGGTCAGGGTATTACAATAAATCTCGCAATCGAAGCCACACGTAATCGGGAAACCCTCACAACTCTGACTTGTGTTCGTAAAATCTTAGATCCCTACCGAAAGTTCATTTCCGAATTTTTCTCGTGATGCTCGTCCTTTACCCTCGATAACTCATTAAGTCGGAAATTTAAACCTCTCCGTGCCCGGACCTTAAGCGTGATTTTTCACACCAACATTACTAGCTAAATTCGTATAACGCCAGATGGAACTTAAATATGGAAATATTTCTACTTGAACGCCGAAAGGCATACTCTCTCGACTCAAAATCGACGTAACTGAAATTCGTTATTTTTGCACGAACGATTAGAATACTTAATTATGGATCCGATCAATCTTCTCATCACCACGTACCACGTTACATAACACTGTTATTTCACTATGACCGTCTGATATTACTGGGACCCAAGATAACACACAATCCAAGGATACTTCCTTTCTCTTTGACTTATCGTCCTCATGCTCCTGATACGGACAACTACTACTCAACCCCGAACTATACAACTATGTGTTCTATCTCGTTTTCCCACCAGGTCTCAACATTTGACCACTAGATGCGCGATATGGCTACCTCAGGATGTGAGCTCATCCTATTCTAAGTTCTCATTCCACTCCTGTCCTTTTGCTTGTACTTTTGTATAAGAAAACCTTTTATATACTTAGTCAATGGAGAGAGAGACTCATCATGTATTACTAGTATTCACCACGAGGGTGAATAGCCCTGAAAAAAAAAAAAAATGTTCTCTGTAGCCGGTGTACCATTGCCAACGAACGTTTTCAAACCCTAACTAGCTCGTTCAAACATATCTTAAGGAATTCTTTTTTTTCCAATACGGTGTACCATTGCCAATTACCTCGAATCAATACTCGTATCGCTTCTAGTTTTGCAAGAAACCTTGGGAACCCGCTTAGACATGAGTACCGCGTACCACCAACAAATCGATGAACCGAGCAAACGAACGATTTACATCTTGGAAAGGCATGTTTTGATCTTGCATTGTCGCTTTTAGTTGATCCCTCATACTACGATAGTTACCATTCGTGTACCAACGCCGCACTTCCGAAATCCTATATGACCGCAAATGTCATACCCCTATTCGTTGGGCCAACGCATGTGGCAAACAAACACCGAATCTTAACCCGTTCAAGAAACAACAATTGAGATCATTCAAGTCCGAGAAGGGCTCGAGACGACCCGTAGTCGCCAAAAGAGTTATACCAAACTTAGATGAAAACCTCGCAAAATCCCAGTGTGTGACCGCGTAGTATTGAGAAACCGCACCTTGGAAAGGTGTAATTCATTTTGGGAAATCGAGGAAGGTTATATCCGCAATATTGAACCTTTTGAGACCTTGGGGCGTATTGGAGCCGCTCCCTACCATTTAGAATTGCCGACTCAATTAAGTTTCCGTTTACCTTACATTTCGTGTAACAAACTTAGAAACGTGTCCTGCGGAACAGGAACTTGCAATCCTTCTAGATGCACCAACTATTGATGACAAACTACTCTTCATAGGAAAACCGGCTGAACTTGTGGATCGTAAAACCAAACCCTACTACTACGTAACACCCCGACTATTCAGATTCGTGGAAATGCCTAAGGATGTATCTTCACTGCTCCGTAGATTGAACAACGCTAGGTCTCGAGTAAGAGACATCGACTACTACTTCCAACTAAATTTCGGGACGAAATTTCTTTTGAGGTGTGGATAATGTAACATCCCGTGATTTTTCCGTTAAATTTATTTTAACACCGTCTTTTTTTTTTATATAAATCTTTCGTTATTCAAATTTGTATCTTTCGTTAACTAACGTTCATAATATTCTCGTTATCTAATTATAACGTCATCCGTTACTCGAACGTTTTTAAAATATTCGTTGGGTTAATTCCCGCACCCGCTTTGAAACTCGAGGGACCGAGATTGCCAAATGGGCAAACTAGTTGACTAGGTCAACTAGTCAACCCACTTACCACACCCATTCATTTCATCTCCACCTCCCACCTTCATCCTCCTCTTTCTCTCTACTTCCCATTTTTGAACTCAAAACCCTCAAACATAAAATCATCATCTAAATCCGATTGGAGAAGCAAACATCAAAACAAATTACATTTTCGTGATCCTCTTTTCATCCTCTACATTTTGATACCAATATCATCGAGTTTGGGTAACTTTCTAAAAACTCTAGATTTCTATAAATTCGTGTTTTTGATTTGAAATTGTGTTAGTTAGTGTCTATGGCTCGTGTATAACATGAATACATGTTTTGTTTGCTCGATTTGTTGATTGGAGTAACTAGTTTGAACTTTTGAAATGGGTGTGCTTAATCTTTGATTTTGGATGATTAAAAGTTGTTTAATTGTTAAAGTTCATGTTGTAATTGTGTTACTAGTATCACTAGCTTCATTTTGATGTATAGATTGATTTGTAAAACTTCAAAAACATGATTATTGATTTTGTGATGCTTGACTAGGGTTTGATAGTTCTTGACATGAACTTTTTGATGCTTGAATGCCATGAAATGTTAATTGTTAGTGTTTAGTTGTAATGTATGCTTCATTACCTTCAAAACGGCATATCATATGTGTGAATTAGATTCCCGAAACTTAAAATGCATATTGATGAACTTGAAGCTTTGAAAATGGAATTTTATTGATCACATGACGAGAATTCGATTATTGTCAATGAGGTTTTTGATTGATGAATTGTGTTTAGTTGCATACTACGTCAAAAGAGCTTTCCAACGATATAAGGTGCGAGTTCTAAGAGTTAGCGGTTTGTAATTTATGCTTGAAAGAGTTTTGATTTGGGACTTGAACAATTGAGACTGACCAGGTACCAGCGCACGGCCAATGCCGCGGCGCGGCCAGCTTATGTCGCGGCGCGACATAAGCCGTGGTCAGGTTCTGACCACCATGTCCAAATTACGAAAAATGTTTGGCATACTATGGACCTCCGATTCACATGAAACTTGTTCTAACATGCTCATATATGATTAAAAACCTCAGAAAAATAGTTCGGGACCCGACCCGAACGTGTTGACTTTCGTTGACTTTGACCGACCAAAGTTTGACTTTTTGTCAAACTTAACCAAATGATTATGCAACCTTCCAAACTTGTTTCTGTACTTGTATCTTGCATGAAACTTGACAATTTGATTCACATGCTACATAATCGAGTCGTAACGAGCCATAGGACTAATTGAGCACATTTCACCCGACCTTGTGTCGTAACCGGTAAATTGATACAACTTACTTGTTTAGGTCAAGGCTAAGCAACTTTCATGCACACGTTTACTTTGCGAAGTACTTTTATACTCGTGCACTCGAGGTGAGATCATAGTCCCACTTTTCAACAACTTTTATACTTTAAATCGTGGGCTGAGAAACATATGCATTACGTACTTATATACATTTCACACGTATATATATTTTTCATACTTTTATACATTGAACACAATTGTGAATACAAAGATACGGACGAGTTTGAACGAAAATCCTCAATTCAATTATCATTAGTTACATCAGATGGTGTAAGCGAGACTATGTTGTGTGGATCCATACGGGTTTGACTAACCCTCATTCGGACGGTTCGCTACCGTTAAGCGAATGAAATATATTCTGGTACGGTGTATGTTCTAACACTTTTATGCTGAGGTAAATGATACGGTTAAGCTTTGATAATTGGGTGCTCGGTAAACAACAATACTTATGGAATTCAAACGATTCGGAAAATCGACTTATACTATAACTTGTGGTTCAACTTATTTTACTTACATACTCATTTACTAAACCTATGATTTCACCAACGTTTTCGTTGACAGATTCTTCTATGTTTTCTCAGGTTTTGAATGCTTAAGTGATACATGCTTCCGCACTCTTTTGATACTTGCTTGGATGTCGAGTATGCATGCATATTTGGAGCATCTTTTTGGCTACCTTTAAATTGTGTCGCATAGGTTTCAATTGTACGTTTAACATTGTAATGTAACTATCCGTCGAACTTCTTTTTGTAAACTTGAAACACCCTTTTACATTGAAATGAATGCGACATATTTTGGTCAAACGTTGTCTTAAAGACTTACGACCATGTAATGGGACCTACGTAGTCGACGCCATCACTTGACGATTTGTCGGGGTCGCTACAACAATAACCTTGGATCTGGCGGTACAGGAAATCGTGTAGGATGCACCTACAAAGAATTCACTGCCTGCAAACCTTTGGAATTTGATGGAACCGAAAGACCGATCGGATTGAAACGGTGGACCGAGAAGGTCGAATCGGTGTTTGCCATAAGTAAGTGTACTGAAGAGGACAAAGTAAAGTACGCTACGCATACCTTCACAGGTTCTGCGTTAACATGGTGGAATACCTATCTAGAGCAAGTGGGACAAGACGATGTGTACGCACTACCGTGGTCAGCATTCAAGCACTTGATGAACGAGAAGTACCGTCCCAGAACCGAGGTCAATAAGCTCAAGACAGAACTTAGAGGGTTACGAACCCAAGGATTTGATATTACCATGTATGAAAGACGATTCACAGAATTGTGCCTATTGTGTCCGGGAGCATTTGAAGATGAGGAAGAGAAGATCGACGCGTTTGTGAAAGGATTACCGGAAAGAATCCAAGAAGATATAAGTTCACACGAGCCCGCCTCCATACAACAGGCATGTAGAATGGCTCACAAACTAGTGAACCAGATTGAAGAAAGAATTAAAGAACAGACTGCTGAAGAGGACAATGTGAAGCAAGTCAAAAGAAAGTGGGAGGAAAACGGTGATAAGAATCACCAATACAACAATAACAGCAATTACAACAATAATCGCAACAATTATCCCAACAATCGCAACATCAATCGCAACTACAACAAACGGCCCAACAACAACAACAACAACAACAACAACAACAACAGCAACTACAACAATCATCCCAACAACAATAATAACCGCAACAACAACAACAATCAGAAGCAGCTATGCCAAAGGTGTGAAAAGTATCACTCGGGGTTCTGCACCAAATTTTTCAACAAGTGTAAAATAAATGGTCATAGCGCGGCGAAGTGTGAGGTCTACGGATCAGGGGTTAATAGAACGAAAGGAACAAATGGTGTCGGAACGAGTAATGGCGGAGCAAGTAGTGTCGGAGCAAGTTATGCCAATGTAGTTTGTTATAAATGTGGAAAACCGGGCCACATTATTAGAAATTGCCCAAACCAGGAGAACACGAATGGACAAGGCCGCGGAAGAGTTTTCAATATTAATGCGGCAGAGGCACAGGAAGACCCGGAGCTTGTTACGGGTACGTTTCTTATTGACAATAAATCTGCTTATGTTTTATTTGATTCGGGTGCGGATAGAAGCTATATGAGTAGAGATTTTTGTGCTAAATTAAGTTGTCTATTGACGCCTTTGGATAGTAAATTTTTACTCGAATTAGCAAATGGTAAATTAATTTCAGCAGATAATATATGTCGGAATCGAGGAATTAAACTGGTTAACGAAACATTTAAGATTGACTTGATACCAGTAGAGTTAGAGAGTTTTGATGTGATAATCGGTATGGACTGGTTGAAAGAAGTGAAAGAAGAGATCATTTGTTACAAAAATGCAATTTGCATTATACGAGAAAAAGGAAAACCCTTAATGGTGTACGGAGAAAAGGGCAACACGATGAAATGTCCCGTTCTTATTGATTAAAAACGTTCCATATTAATTGATTTCGTTGCGAGGTTTTGACCTCTATATGAGACGTTTTTCAAAGACTGCATTCATTTTTAAACAAACCATAACCTTTATTTCATCAATAAAGGTTTAAAAAGCTTTACGTAGATTATCAAATAATGATAATCTAAAATATCCTGTTTACACACGACCATTACATAATGGTTTACAATACAAATATGTTACAACAAAATAAGTTTCTTGAATGCAGTTTTTACACAATATCATACAAGCATGGACTCCAAATCTTGTCCTTATTTAAGTATGCGACAGCGGAAGCTCTTAATAATCACCTGAGAATAAACATGCTTAAAACGTCAACAAAAATGTTGGTGAGTTATAGGTTTAACCTATATATATCAAATCGTAACAATAGACCACAAGATTTCATATTTCAATACACATCCCATACATAGAGATAAAAATCATTCATATGGTGAACACCTGGTAACCGACAATAACAAGATGCATATATAAGAATATCCCCATCATTCCGGGACACCCTTCGGATATGATATAAATTTCGAAGTACTAAAGCCTCCGGTACTTTGGATGGGGTTTGTTAGGCCCAATAGATCTATCTTTAGGATTCGCGTCAATTAGGGTGTCTGTTCCCTAATTCTTAGATTACCAGACTTAATAAAAAGGGGCATATTCGATTTCGATAATTCAACCATAGAATGTAGTTTCACGTACTTGTGTCTATTTTGTAAATCATTTATAAAACCTGCATGTATTCTCATCCCAAAAATATTAGATTTTAAAAGTGGGACTATAACTCACTTTCACAGATTTTTACTTCGTCGGGAAGTAAGACTTGGCCACTGGTTGATTCACGAACCTATAACAATATATACATATATATCAAAGTATGTTCAAAATATATTTACAACACTTTTAATATATTTTGATGTTTTAAGTTTATTAAGTCAGCTGTCCTCGTTAGTAACCTACAACTAGTTGTCCACAGTTAGATGTACAGAAATAAATCGATAAATATTATCTTGAATCAATCCACGACCCAGTGTATACGTATCTCAGTATTGATCACAACTCAAACTATATATATTTTGGAATCAACCTCAACCCTGTATAGCTAACTCCAACATTCACATATAGAGTGTCTATGGTTGTTCCGAAATATATATAGATGTGTCGACATGATAGGTCGAAACATTGTATACGTGTCTATGGTATCTCAAGATTACATAATATATAATACAAGTTGATTAAGTTATGGTTGGAATAGATTTGTTACCAATTTTCACGTAGCTAAAATGAGAAAAATTATCCAATCTTGTTTTACCCATAACTTCTTCATTTTAAATCCGTTTTGAGTGAATCAAATTGCTATGGTTTCATATTGAACTCTATTTTATGAATCTAAACCAAAAAAGTATAGGTTTCTAGTCGGAAAAATAAGTTACAAGTCGTTTTTGTAAAGGTAGTCATTTCAGTCGAAAGAACGACGTCTAGATGACCATTTTAGAAAACATACTTCCACTTTGAGTTTAACCATAATTTTTGGATATAGTTTCATGTTCATAATAAAAATCATTTTCTCAGAATAACAACTTTTAAATCAAAGTTTATCATAGTTTTTAATTAACTAACCCAAAACAGCCCGCGGTGTTGCTACGACGGCGTAAATCCGGTTTTACGGTGTTTTTCGTGTTTCCAGGTTTTAAATCATTAAGTTAGCATATCATATAGATATAGAACATGTGTTTAGTTGATTTTAAAAGTCAAGTTAGAAGGATTAACTTTTGTTTGCGAACAAGTTTAGAATTAACTAAACTATGTTCTAGTGATTACAAGTTTAAACCTTCGAATAAGATAGCTTTATATGTATGAATCGAATGATGTTATGAACATCATTACTACCTTAAGTTCCTTGGATGAACCTACTGGAAAAGAGAAAAATGGATCTAGCTTCAATGGATCCTTGGATGGCTCAAAGTTCTTGAAGCAAAATCATGACACGAAAACAAGTTCAAGTAAGATCATCACTTGAAATAAGATTGTTATAGTTATAGAAATTGAACCAAAGTTTGAATATGATTATTACCTTGTATTAGAATGATAACCTACTGTAAGAAACAAAGATTTCTTGAGGTTGGATGATCACCTTACAAGATTGGAAGTGAGCTAGCAAACTTGAAAGTATTCTTGATTTTATGAAACTAGAACTTTTGGAATTTATGAAGAACACTTAGAACTTGAAGATAGAACTTGAGAGAGTTCAATTAGATGAAGAAAATTGAAGAATGAAAGTTTTTGTAGGTGTTTTTGGTCGTTGGTGTATGGATTAGATATAAAGGATATGTAATTTTGTTTTCATGTAAATAAGTCATGAATGATTACTCATATTTTTGTAATCTTATGAGATATTTCATGCTAGTTACCAAATGATGGTTCCCACATGTGTTAGGTGACTCACATGGGCTGCTAAGAGCTGATCATTGGAGTGTATATACCAATAGTACATACATCTAAAAGCTGTGTATTGTACGAGTATGAATACGGGTGCATACGAGTAGAATTGTTGATGAAACTGAACGAGAATGTAATTGTAAGCATTTTTGTTAAGTAGAAGTATTTTGATAAGTGTATTGAAGTCTTTCAAAAGTGTATAAATACATATTAAAACACTACATGTATATACATTTTAACTGAGTCGTTAAGTCATCGTTAGTCGTTACATGTAAGTGTTGTTTTGAAACCTTTAGGTTAACGATCTTGTTAAATGTTGTTAACCCAATGTTTATAATATCAAAAGAGATTTTAAATTATTATATTATCATGATATTATGATGTACGAATATCTCTTAATATGATATATATACATTAAATGTCGTTACAACGATAAACGTTACATATATGTCTCGTTTCAAAATCATTAAGTTAGTAGTCTTGTTTTTACATATGTAGTTCATTGTTAATATAATTAATGATATGTTTACTTATCATAATATCATGTTAACTATATATATAACCATATATATGTCATCATATAGTTTTTTTTTTTTACAAGTTTTAACGTTCGTGAATCACCGGTCAACTTGGGTGGTCAATTGTCTATATGAAACCTATTTCAATTAATCAAGTCTTAACAAGTTTGATTGCTTAACATGTTGGAAACATTTAATCATGTAAACATCAATCTCAATTAATATATATAAACATGGAAAAGTTCGGGTCACTACAGTACCTACCCGTTAAATAAATTTCGTCCCGAAATTTTAAGCTGTTGAAGGTGTTGACGAATCTTCTGGAAATAGATGCGGGTATTTCTTCTTCATCTGATCTTCACGCTCCCAGGTGAACTCGGGTCCTCTACGAGCATTCCATCGAACCTTAACAATTGGTATCTTGTTTTGCTTAAGTCTTTTAACCTCACGATCCATTATTTCGACGGGTTCTTCGATGAATTGGAGTTTTTCGTTGATTTGGATTTCATCTAACGGAATAGTGAGATCTTCTTTAGCAAAACATTTCTTCAAATTCGAGACGTGGAAAGTGTTATGTACAGCCGCGAGTTGTTGAGGTAACTCAAGTCGGTAAGCTACTGGTCCGACACGATCAATAATCTTGAATGGTCCAATATACCTTGGATTTAATTTCCCTCGTTTACCAAATCGAACAACGCCTTTCCAAGGTGAAACTTTAAGCATGACCATCTCTCCAATTTCAAATTCTATATCTTTTCTTTTAATGTCAGCGTAGCTCTTTTGTCGACTTTGGGCGGTTTTCAACCGTTGTTGAATTTGGATGATCTTCTCGGTAGTTTCTTGTATAATCTCCGGACCCGTAATCTGTCTATCCCCCACCTCACTCCAACAAATCGGAGACCTGCACTTTCTACCATAAAGTGCTTCAAACGGCGCCATCTTAATGCTTGAATGGTAGCTGTTGTTGTAGGAAAATTCTGCTAACGGTAGATGTCGATCCCAACTGTTTCCGAAATCAATAACACATGCTCGTAGCATGTCTTCAAGCGTTTGTATCGTCCTTTCGCTCTGCCCATCAGTTTGTGGATGATAGGCAGTACTCATGTCTAGACGAGTTCCTAATGCTTGCTGTAATGTCTGCCAGAATCTTGAAATAAATCTGCCATCCCTATCAGAGATAATAGAGATTGGTATTCCATGTCTGGAGATGACTTCCTTCAAATACAGTCGTGCTAACTTCTCCATCTTGTCAACTTCTCTGATTGGTAGGAAGTGTGCTGATTTGGTGAGACGATCAACTATTACCCAAATAGTATCAAAACCACTTGCAGTCCTTGGCAATTTAGTGATGAAATCCATGGTAATGTTTTCCCATTTCCATTCCGGGATTTCGGGTTGTTGAAGTAGACCTGATGGTTTCTGATGCTCAGCTTTGACCTTAGAACACGTCAAACATTCTCCTACGTATTTAGCAACATCGGCTTTCATACCCGGCCACCAAAAATGTTTCTTGAGATCCTTGTACATCTTCCCCGTTCCAGGATGTATTGAGTATCTGGTTTTATGAGCTTCTCTAAGTACCATTTCTCTCATATCTCCAAATTTTGGTACCCAAATCCTTTCAGCCCTATACCGGGTTCCGTCTTCCCGAATATTAAGATGCTTCTCCGATCCTTTGGGTATTTCATCCTTTAAATTTCCCTCTTTTAAAACTCCTTGTTGCGCCTCCTTTATTTGAGTAGTAATGTTATTATGAATCATTATATTCATAGATTTTACTCGAATGGGTTCTCTATCCTTCCTGCTCAAGGCATCGGCTACCACATTTGCCTTCCCCGGGTGGTAACGAATCTCAAAGTCGTAATCATTCAATAATTCAATCCACCTACGCTGCCTCATATTCAGTTGTTTCTGATTAAATATGTGTTGAAGACTTTTGTGGTCGGTATATATAATACTTTTGACCCCATATAAGTAGTGCCTCCAAGTCTTTAATGCAAAAACAACCGCGCCTAATTCCAAATCATGCGTCGTATAATTTTGTTCGTGAATCTTCAATTGTCTAGACGCATAAGCAATCACCTTCGTTCGTTGCATTAATACACAACCGAGACCTTGCTTTGATGCGTCACAATAAATCACAAAATCATCATTCCCTTCAGGCAATGACAATATAGGTGCCGTAGTTAGCTTTTTCTTCAATAACTGAAACGCTTTCTCTTGTTCATCATTCCATTCAAATTTCTTCCCTTTATGCGTTAATGCAGTCAAGGGTTTTGCTATTCTGGAAAAGTCTTGGATGAACCTTCTGTAGTAACCAGCTAGTCCTAAAAACTGGCGTATGTGTTTCGGAGTTTTCGGGGTTTCCCACTTTTCAACAGTTTCTATCTTTGCCGGATCCACCTTAATACCTTCTTTGTTCACTATGTGACCGAGGAATTGAACTTCTTCCAACCAAAATGCACACTTTGAAAACTTAGCGTACAATTCTTCCTTCCTCAATACTTCTAACACCTTTCTCAAATGTTCACCGTGTTCTTGGTCATTCTTTGAGTAAATAAGTATGTCATCAATGAAAACAATGACAAACTTGTCAAGGTATGGTCCACACACTCGGTTCATAAGGTCCATGAACACAGCTGGTGCATTAGTTAAACCAAACGGCATGACCATAAACTCGTAATGACCGTAACGTGTTCTGAAAGCAGTCTTTGGAATATCATCTTCTTTCACCCGCATTTGATGATACCCGGAACGTAAGTCAATCTTTGAATAAACAGACGAGCCTTGTAGTTGATCAAATAAGTCGTCGATTCTCGGTAGTGGGTAGCGGTTCTTGATGGTAAGTTTGTTCAACTCTCGGTAGTCGATACACAACCTGAATGTACCATCTTTCTTCTTGACAAACAAAACAGGAGCTCCCCACGGTGATGTGCTTGGTCGAATGAAACCACGCTCTAAAAGTTCTTGTAATTGGCTTTGCAGTTCTTTCATCTCGCTGGGTGCGAGTCTGTAAGGAGCACGAGCTATTGGTGCAGCTCCTGGTACAAGATCTATTTGAAATTCAACGGATCGATGTGGGGGTAATCCCGGTAATTCTTTCGGAAATACATCGGGAAATTCTTTTGCAATGGGAACATCATTGATGCTCTTTTCTTCCGTTTGTACTTTCTCGACGTGTGCTAGAACAGCATAGCAACCTTTTCTTATTAGTTTTTGTGCCTTCAAATTACTAATAATATGTAGCTTCGTGTTGCCCTTTTCTCCGTACACCATTAAAGGTTTTCCTTTTTCTCGTATAATGCGAATTGCATTTTTGTAACAAACGATCTCCGCTTTCACTTCTTTCAACCAGTCCATACCGATTATCACATCAAAACTCCCTAACTCTACTGGTATCAAATCAATCTTAAATGTTTCGCTAACCAGTTTAATTTCTCGATTCCGACATATATTATCTGCTGAAATTAATTTACCATTTGCTAATTCGAGTAAAAATTTACTATCCAAAGGCGTCAATGGACAACTTAATTTAGCACAAAAATCTCTACTCATATAGCTTCTATCCGCACCCGAATCAAATAAAACGTAAGCAGATTTATTGTCAATAAGAAACGTACCCGTAACAAGCTCCGGGTCTTCCTGTGCCTCTGTCGCATTAATATTGAAAACTCTTCCGCGGCCTTGTCCATTCGTGTTCTCCTGGTTCGGGCAATTTCTAATAATGTGGCCCGGTTTTCCACATTTATAACAAACTACATTGGCATAACTTGCTCCGACACTACTTGCTCCGCCATTACCCGTTCCGACACCATTTGTTCCTTTCGTTCTATTAACCCCTGGTCCGTAGACCTCACACTTCGCCGCGCTATGACCATTTCTTTTACACTTGTTGCAAAATTTGGTGCAGAACCCCGAGTGATACTTTTCACACCTTTGGCATAGCTGCTTCTGATTGTTGTTGTTGTTGCGGTTATTATTGTTGTTGGAATGATTGTTGTAGTTGCTGTTGTTGTTGTTGTTGTTGTTGGGCCGTTTGTTGTAGTTGCGATTGATGTTGCGATTGTTGGGATAATTGTTGCGATTATTGTTGTAATTGCTGTTGTTGTATTGGTGATTCTTATCACCGTTTTCCTCCCACTTTCTTTTGACTTGCTTCACATTGGCCTCTTCAGCAGTCTGTTCTTTAATTCTTACTTCAATCTGGTTCACTAGTTTGTGAGCCATTCTACATGCCTGTTGTATAGAGGCGGGCTCGTGTGAACTTATATCTTCTTGGATTCTTTCCGGTAATCCTTTCACAAATGCGTCGATCTTCTCTTCCTCATCTTCGAATGCTCCCGGACACAATAGGCACAATTCTGTGAATCGTCTTTCGTACGTGGTAATATCAAATCCTTGGGTTCGTAACCCTCTAAGTTCTGTCTTGAGCTTATTGACCTCGGTTCTGGGACGGTACTTCTCGTTCATCAAGTGCTTGAATGCTGACCACGGTAGTGCGTACGCATCGTCTTGTCCCACTTGTTCTAGATAGGTATTCCACCATGTTAACGCAGAACCTGTGAAGGTATGCGTAGCGTACTTCACTTTGTCCTCTTCAGTACACTTACTTATGGCAAACACCGATTCGACCTTCTCGGTCCACCGTTTCAATCCGATCGGTCCTTCGGTTCCATCAAATTCCAAAGGTTTGCAGGCAGTGAATTCTTTGTAAGTGCATCCTACACGATTTCCTGTACTGCTAGATCCAAGATTATTGTTGGTATGTAGCGCAGCCTGTACTGCGGCTATGTTTGAAGCTAGAAAAGTACGGAATTCCTCTTCATTCATATTCACGGTGTGTCGAGTAGTCGGTGCCATTTCCTTCAAAATAGTCAAATGGAACAAGTTAATCATACAGAATATTAAGAGTAGTTAATAGTATTTCGTAGCATAATATGAACTCATTTATAAAAGCTTTTTCTTCATATTAGCGTTTTATAAGTTTAAATTCGGGTAGTACCTACCCGTTAAGTTCATACTTAGTAGCTAATATACAATTCAACTACTACAATTCTATATGAAAAACTGATTATAATAATATTTCGCGTTCAAACTTTTATACAATATTTTACAAACTTACAATACCGTTTATTTTACATAAAGCATGAAATATAGCACACAATAACTTTGATACAAGATAGTTGTGAAGATAATTCTAGCTAGTACACAAGTCGTTCAGCAAAGGCAATAAAGACACGTAATTCATACGTCCAGAAACAAGTCATGCATTCTGGTTTTACTAGGACTACTTCCCATCCTTGGTCTTGTGCAACATAACCATTATGGCCGTTGATAAGACAGTGTGTTGTAACGTCGTCAAAGGGACGAGGGTTACGTAATGTCCAACAGTCCCGTAATAATCTAAAAACCTCATTTCTTACCCCAATTACCGACTCCGTCACTTGTGGAAACGTTTTGTTTAATAGTTGTAGCCCGATGTTCTTGTTCTCACTTTGGTGAGAAGCGAACATTACTAATCCGTAAGCATAACATGCTTCTTTATGTTGCATGTTAGCCGCTTTTTCTAAATCACGAAGTCCAATATTCGGATATATTGAGTCAAAATAATTTCTTAACCCGTTGCGTAAAATAGCATTTGGGTTCCCCGCAATATATGCGTCAAAGTAAACACATCGTAACTTATGGGTTTCCCAATGTGATATCCCCCATCTTTCAAACGAAAGTCTCTTATAAACCAAGACATTCTTGGAACGTTCTTCGAATGTCTTACAAACTGATCTCGCCTTAAATAGTTGTGCCGAAGAATTCTGGCCGACTCTAGACAAGATTTCATCAATCATGTCTCCGGGTAGGTCTCTTAAAATATTGGGTTGTCTATCCATTTTGTGTTTTTAAACTGTAAAATAGACAAGAGTTAGATTCATAAAAAAATACTTATTAATACAAGCAATTTTTACATATATCATAAAGCATAAGAACACTATATTCCATATATTACACCACACGAATACAACTATCTTATTCCGACTCGCTCGTTTCTTCTTCTTCGGTTTTGGTTCGTTTTGCCAAGTTTCTAGGGATATATGATGTTCCCCTAATACGAGCCGTCGTTGTCCACATTGGTTTAGAAAAACCTGGTGGTTTAGAGGTTCCCGGGTCATTGTTACAACTTAAGGACTTCGGGGGTTGACGATACATATAAAGTTCATCGGGGTTGGAATTAGATTTCTCTATTTTTATGCCCTTTCCCTTATTATTTTCTTTTGCCTTTTTAAATTCAGTTGGGGTAATTTCTATAACATCATCGGAATTCTCGTCGGAATCCGATTCATCGGAGAATTGGTAATCCTCCCAATATTTTGCTTCCTTGGCGGAAACACCATTGACCATAATTAACTTTGGTCGGTTGGTTGAGGATTTTCTTTTACTTAACCGTTTTATTATTTCCCCCACCGGTTCTATTTCTTCATCCGGTTCCGATTCTTCTTCCGGTTCCGATTCTTCTTCCGGTTCCGACTCTTCTTCCGGTTCCTCTTCGGGAACTTGTGAATCAGTCCACAAATCATTCCAATTTACATTTGACTCTTCATTATTATTAGGTGAGTCAATGGGACTTGTTCTAGAGGTAGACATCTATCACATAATATCAAACGCGTTAAGAGATTAATATATCACATAATATTCACATGTTAAAAATATATAGTTTCCAACAAAATTTGTTAAGCAATCATTTTTCAAGTAAACACGGTCGAAGTCCAGACTCACTAATGCATCCTAACAAACTCGATAAGACACACTAATGCAAAATTCTGGTTCTCTAAGACCAACGCTCGGATACCAACTGAAATGTCCCGTTCTTATTGATTAAAAACGTTCCATATTAATTGATTTCGTTGCGAGGTTTTGACCTCTATATGAGACGTTTTTCAAAGACTGCATTCATTTTTAAACAAACCATAACCTTTATTTCATCAATAAAGGTTTAAAAAGCTTTACGTAGATTATCAAATAATGATAATCTAAAATATCCTGTTTACACACGACCATTACATAATGGTTTACAATACAAATATGTTACAACAAAATAAGTTTCTTGAATGCAGTTTTTACACAATATCATACAAGCATGGACTCCAAATCTTGTCCTTATTTAAGTATGCGACAGCGGAAGCTCTTAATAATCACCTGAGAATAAACATGCTTAAAACGTCAACAAAAATGTTGGTGAGTTATAGGTTTAACCTATATATATCAAATCGTAACAATAGACCACAAGATTTCATATTTCAATACACATCCCATACATAGAGATAAAAATCATTCATATGGTGAACACCTGGTAACCGACAATAACAAGATGCATATATAAGAATATCCCCATCATTCCGGGACACCCTTCGGATATGATATAAATTTCGAAGTACTAAAGCATCCGGTACTTTGGATGGGGTTTGTTAGGCCCAATAGATCTATCTTTAGGATTCGCGTCAATTAGGGTGTCTGTTCCCTAATTCTTAGATTACCAGACTTAATAAAAAGGGGCATATTCGATTTCGATAATTCAACCATAGAATGTAGTTTCACGTACTTGTGTCTATTTTGTAAATCATTTATAAAACCTGCATGTATTCTCATCCCAAAAATATTAGATTTTAAAAGTGGGACTATAACTCACTTTCACAGATTTTTACTTCGTCGGGAAGTAAGACTTGGCCACTGGTTGATTCACGAACCTATAACAATATATACATATATATCAAAGTATGTTCAAAATATATTTACAACACTTTTAATATATTTTGATGTTTTAAGTTTATTAAGTCAGCTGTCCTCGTTAGTAACCTACAACTAGTTGTCCACAGTTAGATGTACAGAAATAAATCGATAAATATTATCTTGAATCAATCCACGACCCAGTGTATACGTATCTCAGTATTGATCACAACTCAAACTATATATATTTTGGAATCAACCTCAACCCTGTATAGCTAACTCCAACATTCACATATAGAGTGTCTATGGTTGTTCCGAAATATATATAGATGTGTCGACATGATAGGTCGAAACATTGTATACGTGTCTATGGTATCTCAAGATTACATAATATATAATACAAGTTGATTAAGTTATGGTTGGAATAGATTTGTTACCAATTTTCACGTAGCTAAAATGAGAAAAATTATCCAATCTTGTTTTACCCATAACTTCTTCATTTTAAATCCGTTTTGAGTGAATCAAATTGCTATGGTTTCATATTGAACTCTATTTTATGAATCTAAACCAAAAAAGTATAGGTTTCTAGTCGGAAAAATAAGTTACAAGTCGTTTTTGTAAAGGTAGTCATTTCAGTCGAAAGAACGACGTCTAGATGACCATTTTAGAAAACATACTTCCACTTTGAGTTTAACCATAATTTTTGGATATAGTTTCATGTTCATAATAAAAATCATTTTCTCAGAATAACAACTTTTAAATCAAAGTTTATCATAGTTTTTAATTAACTAACCCAAAACAGCCCGCGGTGTTGCTACGACGGCGTAAATCCGGTTTTACGGTGTTTTTCGTGTTTCCAGGTTTTAAATCATTAAGTTAGCATATCATATAGATATAGAACATGTGTTTAGTTGATTTTAAAAGTCAAGTTAGAAGGATTAACTTTTGTTTGCGAACAAGTTTAGAATTAACTAAACTATGTTCTAGTGATTACAAGTTTAAACCTTCGAATAAGATAGCTTTATATGTATGAATCGAATGATGTTATGAACATCATTACTACCTTAAGTTCCTTGGATGAACCTACTGGAAAAGAGAAAAATGGATCTAGCTTCAATGGATCCTTGGATGGCTCAAAGTTCTTGAAGCAAAATCATGACACGAAAACAAGTTCAAGTAAGATCATCACTTGAAATAAGATTGTTATAGTTATAGAAATTGAACCAAAGTTTGAATATGATTATTACCTTGTATTAGAATGATAACCTACTGTAAGAAACAAAGATTTCTTGAGGTTGGATGATCACCTTACAAGATTGGAAGTGAGCTAGCAAACTTGAAAGTATTCTTGATTTTATGAAACTAGAACTTTTGGAATTTATGAAGAACACTTAGAACTTGAAGATAGAACTTGAGAGAGTTCAATTAGATGAAGAAAATTGAAGAATGAAAGTGTTTGTAGGTGTTTTTGGTCGTTGGTGTATGGATTAGATATAAAGGATATGTAATTTTGTTTTCATGTAAATAAGTCATGAATGATTACTCATATTTTTGTAATCTTATGAGATATTTCATGCTAGTTACCAAATGATGGTTCCCACATGTGTTAGGTGACTCACATGGGCTGCTAAGAGCTGATCATTGGAGTGTATATACCAATAGTACATACATCTAAAAGCTGTGTATTGTACGAGTATGAATACGGGTGCATACGAGTAGAATTGTTGATGAAACTGAACGAGAATGTAATTGTAAGCATTTTTGTTAAGTAGAAGTATTTTGATAAGTGTATTGAAGTCTTTCAAAAGTGTATAAATACATATTAAAACACTACATGTATATACATTTTAACTGAGTCGTTAAGTCATCGTTAGTCGTTACATGTAAGTGTTGTTTTGAAACCTTTAGGTTAACGATCTTGTTAAATGTTGTTAACCCAATGTTTATAATATCAAAAGAGATTTTAAATTATTATATTATCATGATATTATGATGTACGAATATCTCTTAATATGATATATATACATTAAATGTCGTTACAACGATAAACGTTACATATATGTCTCGTTTCAAAATCATTAAGTTAGTAGTCTTGTTTTTACATATGTAGTTCATTGTTAATATAATTAATGATATGTTTACTTATCATAATATCATGTTAACTATATATATAACCATATATATGTCATCATATAGTTTTTTTTTTTTACAAGTTTTAACGTTCGTGAATCACCGGTCAACTTGGGTGGTCAATTGTCTATATGAAACCTATTTCAATTAATCAAGTCTTAACAAGTTTGATTGCTTAACATGTTGGAAACATTTAATCATGTAAACATCAATCTCAATTAATATATATAAACATGGAAAAGTTCGGGTCACTACACACGAAGCTACATCTTATTAGTAATTTGAAGGCACAAAAACTAATAAGAAAAGGTTGCTATGCTATTCTAGCACACGTCGAGAAAGTACAAACTGAAGAAAAGAGCATCAATGATGTTCCCGTCGCAAAAGAATTTCCCGATGTATTTCCGAAAGAATTACCGGGATTACCCCCACATCGATCCGTTGAATTTCAAATAGATCTTGTACCAGGAGCTGCACCAATAGCTCGTGCTCCTTACAGACTCGCACCCAGCGAGATGAAACAACTGCAAAGCCAATTACAAGAACTTTTAGAGCATGGTTTCATTCGACCAAGCACATCACCGTGGGGAGCTCCTGTTTTGTTTGTCAAGAAGAAAGATGGTACATTCAGGTTGTGTATCGACTACCGAGAGTTGAACAAACTTACCATCAAGAACCGCTACCCACTACCGAGAATCGACGACTTATTTGATCAACTACAAGGCTCGTCTGTTTATTCAAAGATTGACTTACGTTCCGGGTATCATCAAATGCGGGTGAAAGAAGATGATATTCCAAAGACTGCTTTCAGAACACGTTACGGTCATTACGAGTTTATGGTCATGCCATTTGGTTTAACTAATGCACCTGCTGTGTTCATGGACCTTATGAACCGAGTGTGTGGACTATACCTTGACAAGTTTGTCATTGTTTTCATTGATGACATACTTATTTACTCAAAGAATGACCAAGAACACGGTGAACATTTGAGAAAGGTGTTAGAAGTATTGAGGAAGGAAGAATTGTACGTTAAATTTTCAAAGTGTGCATTTTGGTTGGAAGAAGTTCAATTCCTCGGTCACATAGTGAATAAAAAAGGTATTAAGGTGGATCCGGCAAAGATAGAAACTGTTAAAAAGTGGGAAACCCCAAAAACTCCGAAACACATACGCCAGTTTTTAGGACTAGCTGGTTACTACAGAAGGTTCATCCAAGACTTTTCCAGAATAGCAAAACCCTTGACTGCATTAACACATAAAGGGAAGAAATTTGAATGGAAGGATGAACAAGAGAAAGCGTTTCAGTTATTGAAGAAAAAGCTAACTACGGCACCTATATTGTCATTGCCTGAAGGGAATGATGATTTTGTGATTTATTGTGACACATCAAAGCAAGGTCTCGGTTGTGTATTAATGCAACGAACGAAGGTGATTGCTTATGCGTCTAGACAATTGAAGATTCACGAGCAAAATTATACGACGCATGATTTGGAATTAGGCGCGGTTGTTTTTGCATTAAAGACTTGGAGGCACTACTTATATGGGGTCAAAAGTATTATATATACCGACCACAAAAGTCTTCAACACATATTTAATCAGAAACAACCGAATATGAGGCAGCGTAGGTGGATTGAATTGTTGAATGATTACGACTTTGAGATTCGTTACCACCCGGGGAAGGCAAATGTGGTAGCCGATGCCTTGAGCAGGAAGGACAGAGAACCCATTCGAGTAAAATCTATGAATATAATGATTCATAATAACCTTACTACTCAAATAAAGGAGGCGCAACAAGGAGTTTTAAAAGAAGTAAATTTAAAGGATGAAATACCCAAAGGATCGGAGAAGCATCTTAATATTCGGGAAGACGGAACCCGGTATAGGGCTGAAAGGATTTGGGTACCAAAATTTGGAGATATGAGAGAAATGGTACTTAGAGAAGCTCATAAAACCAGATACTCAATACATCCTGGAACGGGGAAGATGTACAAGGATCTCAAGAAACATTTTTGGTGGCCGGCTATGAAAGCCGATGTTGTTAAATACGTAGGAGAATGTTTGACGTGTTTTAAGGTCAAAGCTGAGCATCAGAAACCATCAGGTCTACTTCAACAACCCGAAATCCCAGAATGGAAATGGGAAAACATTACCATAGATTTCATCACTAAATTGCCAAGGACTGCAAGTGGTTTTGATACTATTTGGGTAATAGTTGATCGTCTCACCAAATCAGCACACTTCCTGCCAATAAGAGAAGATGACAAGATGGAGAAGTTAGCACGACTGTATTTGAAGGAAGTCGTCTCCAGACATGGAATACCAATCTCTATTATCTCTGATAGGGATGGCAGATTTATTTCAAGATTCTGGCAGACATTACAGCAAGCATTAGGAACTCGTCTAGACATGAGTACTGCCTATCATCCACAAACTGATGGGCAGAGCGAAAGGACGATACAAACACTTGAAGACATGCTACGAGCATGTGTTATTGATTTCGGAAACAGTTGGGATCGACATCTACCGTTAGCAGAATTTTCCTACAACAACAGCTACCATTCAAGCATTGAGATGGCGCCGTTTGAAGCACTTTATGGTAGAAAGTGCAGGTCTCCGATTTGTTGGAGTGAAGTGGGGGATAGACAGATTACGGGTTCGGAGATTATACAAGAAACTACCGAGAAGATCATCCAAATTCAACAATGGTTGAAAACCGCCCAAAGTCGACAAAGGAGCTACGCTGACATTAAAAGAAAAGATATAGAATTTGAAATTGGAGAGATGGTCATGCTTAAAGTTGCACCTTGGAAAGGCGTTGTTCGATTTGGTAAACGAGGGAAATTAAATCCAAGGTATATTGGACCATTCAAGATTATTGATCGTGTCGGACCAGTAGCTTACCGACTTGAGTTACCTCAACAACTCGCGGCTGTACATAACACTTTCCACGTCTCGAATTTGAAGAAATGTTTTGCTAAAGAAGATCTCACTATTCCGTTAGATGAAATCCAAATCAACGAAAAACTCCAATTCATCGAAGAACCCGTCGAAATAATGGATCGTGAGGTTAAAAGACTTAAGCAAAACAAGATACCAATTGTTAAGGTTCGATGGAATGCTCGTAGAGGACCCGAGTTCACCTGGGAGCGTGAAGATCAGATGAAGAAGAAATACCCGCATCTATTTCCAGAAGATTCGTCAACACCTTCAACAGCTTAAAATTTCGGGACGAAATTTATTTAACGGGTAGGTACTGTAGTGACCCGAACTTTTCCATGTTTATATATATTAATTGAGATTGATATTTACATGATTAAATGTTTCCAACATGTTAAGCAATCAAACTTGTTAAGACTTGATTAATTGAAATATGTTTCATATAGACAATTGACCACCCAAGTTGACCGGCGATTCACGAACGTTAAAACTTGTAAAAACGACATGACGATATATATATGGATATACATATGGTTAACATGAGATTATGATAAGTAAGTATCTCCATAAGTATATTAACAATGAGTTATATACATATAAACAAGACTACTAACTTAAGGATTTCGAAACGAGACATATATGTAACGATTATCGTTGTAACGACATTTAAATGTATATATATCATATTAAGATATATTAATATATCATAATATCATGATAATATAATAATTTAACATCTCATTAGATATAATAAACAATGGGTTAACAACATTAATTGAGATCGTTAACTTAAAGGTTTCAAAACAACACTTACATGTAACGACTAACGATGACTTAACGACCCAGTTAAAATGTATATACATGTAGTGTATTTAGATGCATTAAAATACTTTTGGAAGACTTCAAGACATATATCAAAACACTCATACTTAATGAAAATGGTTACAGTTACTTTTCCATTCTTTTCTTTCATCAAGAATTCTAGTCGTATTCTTACCCGTATTATACACAGCTTCAAAACGTACTTACTATGAGTATATACCAATAGGAACTAGCATGGGATTCCACTCTTGATTATGTCATGTATGACTAATCAATTTTAACTTCTACCATGAGCTAGTCAACTAACTAGAACTCCTTTTAACCCCACTCACCACTCACCAATTACCACTCATCATTCACTCCATTTCACTTCCAATTCTCTTTCTAATTCTCTCTCAACACACACACACTATTATGAACGTATTTTTCCAGTAGTTAATCATCATCTTCATCAAAAATCACTTCAAGAATCAAGCTATAATCATCATAGGAAGAACACTTCAAGAACACTTCAAAAATCCCTTCAAGTTTACTAATTTACTTCCAAGCTTTCTAATCCATTCCAAGTAATCATCTAAGATCAAGAAACCTTTGTTATATACAGTAGGTTATCTTTCTTATTCAAGGTAATATTCATATTCAAACTTTGATTCAATTTCTATAACTATAAACTATCTTAATTCGAGTAAAAATCTTACTTGATCTTGTTTTTGTGTCATGATCCTACTTCAAGAACTTTCAAGCCATCCAAGATCCTTTGAAGCTAGATCATTTCTTGTCACTTCCAGTAGGTTTACCTACTAAACTTGAGGTAGTAATGATGTTCATAACATCATTCGATTCATATATATAAAACTATCTTATTCGAAGGTTTAAACTCGTAATCACTATAACATAGTTTAGTTAATTCTAAACTTGTTCGCAAACAAAAGTTAATCCTTCTAACTTGACTTTTAAAATTAACTACATACATGTTCTATATCTATATGATATGCTAACTTAATGATTTAAAACCTGGAAACACGAAAAACACCGTAAAACCGGATTTACGCCGACGTAGTAACACCGCGGGCTGTTTTGGGTTAGTTAATTAAAAACTATGATAAACTTTGATTTAAAAGTTGTTATTCTGAGAAAATGATTTTTATTATGAACATGAAACTATATCCAAAAATTATGGTTAAACTCAAAGTGGAAGTATGTTTTCTAAAATGGTCATCTAGACGTCGTTCTTTCGACTGAAATGAATACCTTTACAAAAACGACTTGTAACTTACTTTTATGACTATAAACCTATACTTTTCTGTTTAGATTCATAAAATAGAGTTCAATATGAAACCATAGCAATTTGATTCACTCAAAACGGATTTAAAATGAAGAAGTTATGGGTAAAACAAGATTGGATAATTTTTCTCATTTTAGCTACGTGAAAATTGGTAACAAATCTATTCCAACCATAACTTAATCAACTTGTATTGTATATTATGTAATCTTGAGATACCATAGACACGTATACAATGTTTCGACCTATCATGTCAACACATCTATATATATTTCGGAACAACCATAGACACTCTATATGTGAATGTTGAAGTTAGCTATACAGGGTTGAGGTTGATTCCAAAATATATATAGTTTGAGTTGTGATCAATACTGAGATACGTATACACTGGGTCGTGGATTAATTCAAGATAATATTTATCGATTTATTTCTGTACATCTAACTGTGGACAACTAGTTGTAGGTTACTAACAAGGACAGCTGACTTAATAAACTTAAAACATCAAAATATATTAAAAGTGTTGTAAATATATTTTGAAGATACTTTAATATACATGTATATATTGTTATAGGTTCGTGAATCAACAGTGGCCAAGTCTTACTTCTCGACGAAGTAAAAATCTGTGAAAGTGAGTTATAGTCCCACTTTTAAAATCTAATATTTTTGGGATGAGAATACATGCAGGTTTTATAAATGATTTACAAAATAGACACAAGTACGTGAAACTACATTCTATGGTTGAATTATTGAAATCGAATATGCCCCTTTTTATTAAGTCTGGTAATCTAAGAATTAGGGAACAGACACCCTAATTGACGCGAATCCTAAAGATAGATCTATTGGGCCTAACAAACCCCATCCAAAGTATCGGATGCTTTAGTACTTCGAAATTTATATCATATCCGAAGGGTGTCCCGGAATGATGGGGATATTCTTATATATGCATCTTGTTAATGTCGGTTACCAGGTGTTCACCATATGAATGATTTTTATCTCTATGTATGGGATGTATATTGAAATATGAAATCTTGTGGTCTATTGTTACAACTTGATATATATAGGTTAAACCTATAACTCACCAACATTTTGTTGACGTTTAAAGCATGTTTATTCTCAGGTGAATACTAAGAGCTTCCGCTGTTGCATACTAAAATAAGGACAAGATTTGGAGTCCATGTTTGTATGATACTGTGTAAAAACTGCATTCAAGAAACTAATTTCGATGTAACATATTTGTATTGTAAACCATTATGTAATGGTCGTGTGTAAACAGGATATTTTAGATTATCATTATTTGATAATCTACGTAAAGCTTTTTAAACCTTTATTTATGAAATAAAGGTTATGGTTTGTTTTAAAAATGAATGCAGTCTTTGAAAAACGTCTCATATAGAGGTCAAAACCTCGCAACGAAATCAATTAATATGGAACGTTTTTAATCAATAAGAACGGGACATTTCAGCTATTACGTGTGAATCTTAACTGGTAGGTACTACTCGGTTAGTTCATATTACTAATAAGCAATGATGTACATCCTTCGTTAACGGCTTAATCATCGATAACTACAATCTCTGTTTCAATTCAATGAATTTCATTTCATAATAAACCAAGTGTATTATTCAATAACATGGTTGATTTTACACTTTCATCTTCGATGCACTCGAAACTTTCTAGAAAACATCATTTGCACCTTGCGAAGTTTGCAAGAATTCCACGAATATCAACACCCTTCACCAAGGAATATCAATAAGAATAAATAATGAAGTATTGATTTCATTAGTGAAATACTCCTCGAAGATTATGTGATCTTTAATGTTTTAGAGATTATTCATTTCTAATTCAAGTTAAAAATCAAATGAGCTTAATATGATATTAACTCATTAAATATGTATTACATCTGAAGAAATATACATACATATATTTTCATAAAGACTGTAATAAAAATTCTTTTGTACAAAATATTAATTGTGAAATCTTTAACGGGTAGGTAATACTCGGGAATATATAAGTTCACAATTAATATGTTACACTGTACATTCTTCAACTTTGATTCAAAAATCATTAACTATACTCACTATCTTCACAATGATACACAATCATTCTCATACAAAATCAATTACATATTCTGATATTGACAGATCAGAATCCAAGTCCTAACTCTGAATCAGTGACATCATCCATAGATCTCTACATCTTTCAAAGCTATACTTTGACTTCAAAACTGTGCAAGATCCTTTAGCGTTGTTAATATCGAAAATAATCTTGCCATCCTTTTCAAAGTGTCCAGTTTTATCACACTTTCAACCAGTAAACTTCGACTTTTCATATTAACCTTATTGTTGACATATACGTTTTTGTTACCGGGGAACCTTTTATGTTCCATCACATTAGCAGTAAATTTACCAACAACTTCATTAATCCTTGACCTTCTGAAAAATCATTATACTCATTAAAACCCTATCATGTACTCATCCACATCTTGTAACAATAATTGCCATACCAACTACCGGGAATTAGCAACCAGTATTTTGAATTTCGCAGCAATTCTACGCCAACAGTTATATATATATACATATAATGTCTATCTTCTAGACTTACATACTTCGAATGTGAAGTTTCTGAAAAACACCCCAAACTACGAAACTAGTTCTACGAATTTTGGAAAAATGCTGATGAAGCAGCAAAAACTATAAACGACTTTAACAGTCGAAAGTTTGATGATAAAGAGTAGTGTGTTGGAAAAGCACAGAAAAAGAGAAGGTTTGAAACTGGAAAACGGGTTGAGCAAAGTATGAAGGAAGCTGTAGACAAATCACAAGGACGAAATCTACCTTCAAAGAATCCAAATGATTCAGTGTCTGCTGAAACAATCAGTAAGAATCTCACTTCTTATTCTAAACCTTCACAGACAGATTTTTCGCATCATCCTCTGATATTAGAAATTCTAAGATATCATCGTATCTTCCATTATAAATATCCTCCATATTTCTGAAGATATTTTCATAACTATTCTTATCTGAAATCATTTATCTCTTCACGATATCTGTGTTACATCATAAAAGAAACTATTTTAGTTTCTAATTTCTGAAAATTTCAAAAAATGGATGTTTTTGAAGTAGTGTTGGGAATTGAAGCATGAGTTAGTATAATATAATGACACTTGATCAACGTGATTATATTACAGTAAGTCATGCTGAGTTTCTAATGGAATGTGATAAAGTTTCACAGATCATACCCTCATCATGAACCATGTTACATAACTCTTTCATTCTATATAATCTCTAAAAATATCAAGAAAATATTTTTCTTGATGATTCGGTCTTTTCTAGATATTATGGTAATTTGACAAATCAAATCTTGTTATTACCTTTCCTTTCTACTTTGTATATTATGATCATTCGAAACTCCATACCTACGAATTCTGGACCATTATTCGCTTGACTTGAAGTCGGGAAGAGAAAACGAAAACATGAAGCTCCGAAATATAAAGGAGAATATAGGCCCAATAACAACCCCGAAATTTACAAACCGTGTATATCAATACGTAGTGCAACGTAAAGACACGGGAAAATTAATAACACTATAACCCCAAGATAAAAGTAAAAGTAAATAAAATCCTCCGGTGGTAAATGAAAGAGAAGAATGACAGATATGAAGGTTAGGAGTATATCAAGAATCAGAACTGGATGAAGCATTTCACAATCTTTTGGAAGTATGAAATGAGGAAGAAGCTGTGGGAGTGGTGAAAATAATGAAACGAAAGTGGGCAATTTATAGCAAAATATCAGACATAACAATCGAGGCAGATTACACAATTAATCAAAGGAAATCTTAATTTCCTTAATTCTCGAAGAATCAAATCTTATTTAGATTATGAAGATTTTCTATTTCTTAAATTCCAGAAATCAATCGTTACTACGTCAAGAGATAAGACGCATCTCTATTCTCCATTTCACTTTATTACGACGACTTCTCTCATACGCTTCAAGTAATTGGATTTTTTTATCCATATTATTCAACGGTGATAAAACTCTATTTATCGACTCATATTCGTCATAAAAACATTTTTATTGTTAGCCATGATAACCTCACTCAAATTTCGGGACGAACTTTCTTTAACGGGTAGGTACTGTGATGACCCGGAAAATTCTGACCAAATTTAAACTTAATCTTGTATGATTAACGTTTCTGACACGATAAACAAAGTCTATGAAGTTAAATCTCAAAATTTTGAACTGTTCAATTAACCTTCGATTGTTCTCAACGAAACGCGAACAATTATATATAGATACATATACTATAACTTGAAAACGTAACAAAGTGTTGAGGATATGATACTGTGCATTAAACTTATTGGTTTGATTATCTGATTGATATATTTAACTACAGAGTTAAAAGATTATGCCAAACGATTCAAGTAAAAGTTATTTACTGAGTCTCTTAAGAATTATGATATTATTACGTGTCTCTGTTGAGAGGTCCACGTTGATTTGAGAAATCATTCATTTTAACGGTATTCGGAATAAATGGTGAATTATTTGTTTAAATAACATAATTTGGACACATACAATAATAAGGAATATTAACTGTTAAGAATTTATTTTATGAATAACTTGCGATACGTATTTTAAAACGTGTTTATAAATATTGAGAATAGATATTAACTTGGTTATGAAACGTTTGATAAATACTATTATATTAATAAATAACGAGACAATGATTTATAGAAGTAAATGACCAAAATACTCGAAAGTTTAAGATATACTTTGGGTGGTATAATTTAGGGATAATTTAAGGCTATATTTTGACAAAGGTACGTGTCCCAGAATGAAAATTACAAGTTTTCTCAGCGTACGAAGGGACACTCGAAAAACTGGAACCGGGACATAAGTCGCGTAACAACGTACGACTTTTCGGAACAAAAATTACAAGTTAACTATGCATGTGAATTTAATATAATATATAATTAATTATATAAATTAAATATATTATATATATTATTAATTATTATGTCGACAAACAAAAATACAAAAAAATGTGAGCTGGATTTTGGGGCCATGCGATCGCATGGAAAATAGGCATAAAACCCATGCGATCGCATGGGGTCAGATTTCAGGAAAGGTCTATAAATTGAATTCGTTTTTGCTCAGTTTACACACACTTATTACTCCGTATTTATTTTATTTAAATTATTATTATTATTATTATTATTATTATTATTATTATTATATTATTAAATTATTATTAATCTTAATATTTTTAGTAATATTATACATAAAATATTACGACGAGATTATGAGCATGTCACTTTTAAAAATGAGTTTTACGAGCGGGATAGAGCTAAGGAAATTATGGGTTATTGCCAAGGAGGTTATGGGTAATGTTCGGGGATATATTTATGAATCAAACCTAGTGTTTATCATCTCCGTTACGTCTACGTACTTTCCTACAATATTGAATCTCAATATTAATACGTAAGTACTTATATTTTATCTATTATATATTAATAGTGTATCCATGTCTAGTACTCGAGTATATATATTTATACATGCTTGTATGCTAAATATCGTCGTTAAATAGTTTATAATGAATCACGAATTAAATCCATATATTACTGGTAAAAGGTATATGATATACATGTTTTTGGAAAGCTGGCGAAAAATCGATAACTTTTCATTTAGACACCGAATAGTTTCGATGAACGGATTAAAAGATATGATCAACTGAATTATGATTGACGTTAATTGAAATTGCTTTTGAATCTACAATTAAGATTTAAAAAACTTGTTTACGAGATTGATAAAGTGAATTTTTAAATATTACCAACCGAGTAAATGAATCTTTATATAAGGCACGTCTCATTTTGTTAAACTATTTTCAAAATTGACTTTTTGAAACGACTTTGGATAACTTTTGTATGTCAATCTCGAGCATTAGGATTGTGATACACTATGACCTGACCTAGCTTGATAGATATTTATTGACCAACATATGTTCTCTAGGTTGAGATCCACGATTCTTTGATATACCGAGTTTCGGTCACATTACGATGAACAACTGTATGTGCTGCTAAGGTGAGTTTCATTGATCCCTTTTTAATTGCTTTTGCAATATATATTTTTGGACTGAGAATACATGCAATTTATTTTAAACACAATGGATAAAAGTACATACTAAATTCTACACTGAGTTTGAACCGAAAATCCCTTAGCTTTGGTAACTAGTAACTACCGGTTAGAAGAACTGGTGGGCGCGAGTAGTAGTATATGGATCCATAGGGCTTGATATCCCCGTCCGAGCTAGAGCACTAGCCTTTTAACGGACGTATGCTATTTGAGAAGCGTACACGTTGGTTTGCGTGTATTATTAAGATGATTATACAAAGGGTACAAATTATATATACGTTAAGTTTAGTTACCAGGGTGCTCAATTTCGTAGAATATTTTGATAAACGTTTCTGGATGAAACAACTGAAATCTTGTGATACATCTTTATATACAGATTATGCGAAACATACAAACTATGAACTCACCAACCTTTGTGTTGACACTTGTTAGCATGTTTATTCTCAGGTTCCCTAGAAGTCTTCCGCTGTTTGCTTATATGATAGACAAGCTATGTGCATGGAGTCTTATATGGCATATTTTTCAAGAAAACGTTGCATTCACCAATTCATCATCATGTACCTTATTTTGACTGCATTGTCAACAGAAGTACTATTGTAAACTATTATATACGGTGATTGTCTATATGTAGAAATCATCAAATGTCGAAAACCTTTGATTTAAATATTCATTTATGGTGTGCCTTTTCAAAAGAATGCAATGTTTACAAAACGTATCATATAGAGGTCAAATACCTCGCAATGAAATCAATGAATGACGTGTTCGTCCATATGGATTTGGAGCGATCGTCACACTTTGGTAAAATTTAATCATTTTTCTACGCTAATTACCCTCAGTAATTTAAATTGCTACTGATTTCTTGCAAATGAGGGCATTGCAAGATCTTAAGTGTGGGAAGGGGTTAAATTCTTTCGGGTTTTAAAAATTTCAATTTAAGCACTTGGTTGCCATTAAAAATACTAGTAACGCAGTAGTTGTATTAGAATCTAGTGCTCTCTGATAATAAAGAACAACCCTAGTCTTATATACTCACTACCCAATTCTAGTAAAAGTTTTAAAAATTTTCAAATAAATGAATTCAAAATCATGTTTATACATATTTATGAACGATAAAACTAGGTGTTAACACCGAAATTATTGTTACCCCGGAAAGGACATAAATTGAGAAACAACCCAAAATGCTTGAATTCATTTAAAATGGAATAGAGGAGAATAAAAAGGCAAAGAAAGGAAAATAAAAGCCAAGTGTGGGAAAAATTTACCAAGTTATTTAGAACATATATAACTGATGTGTCAAGACGTAACCTTTAAAATGTTGATAATATGCTTAATAATTAACACATAATACAGGCAACTAAAACCCGATCGTGTAGTAACTAGCAAGTAAATTGACCAGTTCGATCCACAGGGAGAAGTTTGTTTAAATGATTTTACCACGATTAATTATTCTAAAAAGGGGGTTTGTATTTGAAGTTGTGTTTTTGTTTAACGAAACAGTAAATAAAAATAATAATTAACAAGAATGAGAATGCGGTGTTTACTTCTTTGCTTGATAAATGACAGGGATTGTTCTTTTATAATTAAAACCGTTATGCGATAGTTACAATAGAGTAGTTTATATCAATTTCACAATATCTATAAACTTAAGAACTATGTTTAATCAACAAGATTCTTTCTTGGTTAAATTCACATAAAACCTAGTTTACTAAGATCACTCTAAGTAAACTACATGATTGTAAAACCTAAATATCATCCAATTACCATCCTATATTCACATATAGGTGTCTAGATCACTAGGTGTTGAAGTACAAATTATAGCCTTTGATAAATTCACATAAATCAAGTCATAACTCGTATAATTGAACTAGAATATAAAGATAGTTACAACAATGGATTTCTTGAAAGAACATGGTGATTTAGATTGATTAACTAACTAGATTCAACCCGGTTAAAATCACGTGAAACCTTAATTACAACAATCACTTGAGGTAATTTCATAACTATGTTGCTTTGGAACTTATTCAATTACCGAATTAAACACATAACAAAATCACTTAAGTGTATGTATCTAATCGTCTAGATTACTAGATGTATTGAAGTATAGATTGTTTTCCTAGTTAATTCACATTAATAGGTTTGCAATCTATATAATTGAAGTAATGATCTAAACAAGCATAACAATGGTTCTTACGGTTGAACTAGATAATTAAATCAATCAAACATATGTATAACTAGCATAACATCAAAGTATAGAACAATCCTAAGCCATAAATCTTACATTGAAGCAAACACACAAGGCTTTTAGCCTAACATAATCATAGTAGAACTAATGAAACAGTAAATACAAGTTGAATTCATGTTAAAAAGATATAGAACAATAGTACCAATTGCGATAAACGATCCTAGCTTAATATTGATGTTGAAAGAGTGGAGATTAATTTGCAGCCTTCCTTGGACCTTGAAAATCGTCTTAAAACTGGGGGAGAACGTAGTAGTGAAGGTGTGTCAAGTAAGTAACCAAAGGCTCCATTAAATAGCCTCAAAAGTTAGGTATTTTGGCCAGAAAGTGACCAGATGCGCCGCATCTCTTTGGGATGCGCCGCATCTCTTTTCGTTCAGTAGATTCCAGCTCGATTCTGCACTCAGAACTGTCGGCAGGGGGTCAGATGCGCTGCATCTGGCTTGGATGCGCCGCATCCATCTCAGATGCGCCACATCTGGGGCTGTTTTGGTCCAGAAGTCTGCATGCTCCGCATCTGAAACTGTCGGGAATTATTTAGTGCATAGATGCGCCACATCTAAGAGAGATACGCCGCATTTAGACCTGTTTCAGTGGTTTCGGGCTATTTTGCGCGTTTAATCTTCGTTTTAACTCTGTTTTTGCTGTTGGTCTTCATTTATTCATTCACAATGGACTTTTACAAATATACATGAATTACAATACATACGTACAACAATTACATACAAATGGAACAACTTTGGATCGAAATAACGGCAATAAACTTGTATAATTTTGGCGTTATCAAAATCCCCATACTTAAACCTTGCTTGTCCTCAAGCAAGACTTACAAGAATTTGAAATTTACTATAGTACACACACTTATTTAAGTGAGAACACAAAAAATGGGACTCACACTCACTCGATATAATACACAAGACACACAAGTTATTTAGTAACACAATAACTCACGCTATATGGAAATCACACTCGGGTCACAATATATACACACTCACACTTTTATTTCACACACGAATCAAACTCACGCGTTTTGAGTATACACACACCTTTAGAGTATACACGCGAAATGAAATCACGCCAAAGTCGAAAGGTGGGTTTTAAAGTCCACATTTCTTGAAAATTTGGATCCTTAGGGAAATTAGGACCTTTGCGAAAAACCTTTTATGTTTTGAAAATTATTCATGTTAGTTTTTACACTAATCAAGTTTTCCGGTTTTAACCTCAAAGTCCGGTTGAGGGTAACTGAAAACCGAAGCCTCAGTCGGCGCTTAGCAAGCTACTCGCCCCCATGATTGAAGTATCATGGAACTTGAAACCCGATGTCCTAAAAATGGTTTTACACAATATAGTTCATAAAATAGCATAAGTTTTAGAAGAAACTATATCATGTCCAAATATCATCGGTGAACCATGAGTTTGCACACCTCAATTTGTTATGGCATATGTATGTTGACCGCGGTCAACATAGATGCGGTTGATCTTTACGGAGATCATCCATCTGGGGATTAGATTCATTAGTCTTAAAAGCTAATTTGCACTGTGCCCCCCCCCCCCATTGTATGAGACAGATCCATCTCATGGTTAGGATAAGTCTGACCACCAAAAACCCTGTTTGATACTGAGGTGAGGTGGATTTCCAGCCGATGATAGAGATGACTTTTCAAGATTTTTCGTCAACCTACAGCTGTTCTGGACTACGACTTCTAACATAAGTTAGCAAGTGTGTCATATTGGAAGACTTGACTTCCATCACAATCATTACATAGATGAGCATTGGATTCGATTGTTAGAACAACAAAGTACTTTGATGATTCTTTTCATTAAGAATGTGGTGTGGCATATTGATTATTTCTTTTATATGATTACTAGTTTTATGATTTTTAACCAAAATAAATTCAATCATTTGGTTGTTCTTAATTTTTTTGTGATAATAATTTCGGTGTATACACCTAGTTTTAAAATCTACAAATTTTAAACAAAATTTGAATTTATGAAGATAAAAGTTCAAAAAAATCTCACCATTTTAAGCCAATTTAACAAAAATCAAAACCCGAAAGAATTTATAACTTCCTCCCCACACTTGAGTTCATGTATCACCCTCGTTACATGAAATCAGAAAAATTAAATTCAAGAGGGTTAAATAGTGTATAAGAGAGTTATTACTTTCGAGGTTTAAAACCGAAGCGTTCGGGATGATGGCGCTGAACTGAATGCCAGCATAAGAACATCATCCACTTCTTGTAACCACAAATCAATCACCAATCAAGTATGTGCTGAACTTAATGCCAGTCTTTGTAAAAATGCAGCATATAGCACAATGCTCACCTGTAGCAATTCAAACAAAGGTACCATACGATTCACACAAATAAATGGGGGTGTACTCCATGTACTAAAAACCCCACTTACAATTATCTAAATTATTCAAATTACAATTATCCAAAATATTATCTAGTTATTACACACCAAACTTGAAAAGAAATTGTTTTTGAAAAACCAACATCAACCAAACCTGTCACACATCAGGAAAAATTACATCATCTTCAGAAAAATCCCCAAAATGAGTTACTTGGGCCAGCTCCACCTTCGCTTTGATTTCCCGCGTCGTCGTCCTGAAATATTGAGGGGTTATACCCCTGATAAGTTCCTTGAGCAGGGACGACCGCAGTGTCTTCAGTAGGCGGGTTAGGAGGAGGAGGATAAGGCGCAGGATATGGATCACCCATTCGAACCCAAGGATCGTATGCAGGCCAAGGAGAGGGGGTATAGTTAGCGGGATCTGCAGCGTATGACACTGTCTGTTCATGTATCCAATTAAGCTGATTTTGCTGCCCCGCTTGAGTGTACCATGTTCGATCATTCCCAACATCAATGTAATGTTGCATCTCCCTGTTACCTGCATCGTAGTGATCAATTACCTTTTGGGTGTTTCGATCACTATGGAGTCGCATATCTGAAAACTGGCGCGCCATGTAAGCCTCCCAATCATTTCCCGGACCCGAACTACTTCCAACATTTGGCTGTGGATCTGGTTGCTGTTGGGGTTGTTCTGGTTGCCTGTTCACGGGATCCTCATACCTAGTTAGAAGGCCGTTCGACTCCCTCATCAAAATGTTTGCCCTTGTATAACTCACTCTATCAAAGGCAATCATATGTTTCTCCTCTAACCCACTTGTGTTGATTCGAAAATGTTCGGCAATCCTGGTTACAAAATGGCCGCCCATGATTGGTGTAATCTTTTTCCTTTCTTCGAGGAGGAAAGAGAGAATCATTCGTGGGATATGAACATGGGAGTGATCCATTATCGCGTGAATGTACCATATATCCAAGTTGGTGACTTTTTCACTACTGTCTTTTTGACAGTTTATGGTACTTGAAATGAATCGTTGGATGCATCGGTGCTCGTAGGTACGTAGCTTGCTACAAGTCTGCTTGCTTGCAATATATGCGGTATTGCTCATGTCCACCCATGCAGCTGAATGATTAAAAGAAGAAACATAGTATATACATTGATTAAAGTAATTTTACATCAGTTGATGTGGCAACCCTTCATAAATATCCAACGCCTTCACAAATTGCAGCAGCGTTAATGTCCTGTCTTGCCCTCCAAGATGAAATCTCATAAATGTACCCGATGTTGGTGACGTGTAATCAACCCTAAGTGAACTAACGAATTCTTTGACTAAAAGTGGATACACTCTTTCTTGCATTCTGAACAGGTTTTGCCAAGTATATATTCGATGGCCGTGATACGTTACTCGGAAAAGGTTGCGAAAATTTTGATATTCGCCGGCTTCTTCTAATGGTGTCCAATCGATATATTTCCCCGGATATACGTCTTTGTGTAGAAGTGCCTTCATCCATTCATGGTATTCTGGATGCCTCAAAACTGCATTGATCCATGGGTCCGGAGTGGTTAATCCACGGACATTTAACTTCCAGTTGTCAATATCCATTTCTTCCTCTTCAGCAGCATGTTCTTCTTCACTTGTATCCTCATCTACAATTGCCGGGGCTTTTTGCTTCTTTGATTTTGGGTTTGATGATGATGCTCTAGTCTACAAAAACACAACAAAACCAAACAAACAAAATAACAAACCAAGTTGATTAGCGTTAAAGAATTTCAAAACATCTTTCATATTGTACTTAGCGAAAACCATGTGGATATGTTAAGTTCCAATTAAATCTCAATGTTTATGTTAACCAATATCTTAACATGGTATGAACTATTTTCACTCTTAACAAACATGAACTAGTATGCCAATTGATTCAAATCACTTTACAAGTATAATCATACATAGCATGCTTCATTTCACCAAACACTTGCAATGTCATAACATATGGAACCATAGGCATTCATCAAAAAGCATGTTAAACAATATGCAATCAATGGTTTTCATACATTTAGAACATTAAATTCATCTCAAGTCAACAACTTCATCAAAATGCTTAAGCATATAATCCTTAACTTATATAATAATTACTTTCAAATCGAAATAACACCAAGTTAAGGTTCACATGTGTTTAGCATAAGTAATGATTTGCATAACTTCAACTTAGAACACTTACTAGTTAACAAAAGTCAAAATCCCTAATTCAAGAACCCTAAAATTCAATAATTTGTGTAATCGTGTAATTCAACAAAGGTTCATGCGATTTTGTTAATGTATACTAGTAATCAAACTTCAAAATATCTCAATTGAATAAATTAATGGCCAAAATTCCGAAACCCCTAAATTCATGAAGAACCCTAATTTCCAAAGTAAAGATTGAAGCAAATAATCATGAAATTAGAGCATGAATAAGGATTAGTAGCAATAATTTAAGCATATAATGACCAAAACATGAACATTCAAACATCCTCACACTAAGAACAAGCTAAATCCGATTTTTAGATTGAAGAACACAAGAATCATGAAGTGTTTAGGATTAATATTACCTTTCTCATGTTGATATTCGGATTTGATGCTCAAAGATGGGATTAATCGGTTCAATTAGTGAGTAGAGATTGAAATTTTGAGAGAAAATGAGATGGGATTCGGAGTAGTAGGTGAAAAAATGAGAAAAAAATGATAAACTCCCGTATTTGTGCCAAAAAATTGGGCAGAATCCAACATACAGACACAGATGCGGCGCATCTGCAGTAGATGCGGCGCATCTGGCTCAGATGCGGCACATCTGAAGCAGATGCGGCGCATCAGATGGTCCAAACGCGGCGCATGACCCATTCTCGGTGCATTCAAAACTCTCGGGATTTTTCTTGTCTGCAGATGCTGCGCATCCATCATAGATGCGGCGCATCTGCCCCTGTCGCACCAGCTTTTGACATTTTTTCGCGTTTTAAACATTTCGGAAGGTCCCTAAACAACTTGGTTCGTATAATAACTTAGAAATCACTCAAATCACTCAAATCACTCAAAACACTCAAATTTATTAAAATACGTACACGAGTGGGACTATATACATGTTGTGAAGTTTAACGAGTCGTTCACGCGACTCCGTCCCAAGCTAATTAGCATTGGGGAATAGGGTGATGTCATCTCGAACCGTGGTGTCCACTCCATCGAAATAGAGTTTCAAGCGATGACCATTCACCTTGAAGGTATTTCCGTTTCCAAACAACTCAACATATCCTGATGGGAATGCTTGTTTCACCAAATAAGGTCCCGTCCATCGGGACTTCAACTTTCCGGGAGAAAATTTAAACCGTGAGTTAAAAACCAAAACCTTATCACCGGTTTTAAACTCTTTCACTTCTTTCAATCGGGCATCATGCCACCTTTTCGTTTTCTCCTTATACGAGCTCGAATTCTCGTACGCTTCTAACCTCAACTCTTCCAATTCATTCAATTGCATGAATCGGTTTTCACCAGCCTTTTCCATGTCTAAATTACAAAGTTTTAATGCCCAGTATGCTCTATGTTCCACTTCAACCGAAAGATGGCATGCTTTACCGTATACAAGTCTAAATGGTGTGGTACCGATTGGTGTTTTAAAAGCAGTCCTAAAGGCCCACAACGCATTATCTAACTTGCGTTGCCAAATCTTAGGGTTGTTATCAACCGTCTTCTCAAGTATGCATTTTAAGGCACGATTTGTGTTCTCCACTTGACCACTCGTTTGCGGGTGGTACGGAGTAGAGAAACGATGAGTTACGCCATACTTCTTCAACACCTTTTCAAGAAGGTTGTTGGCAAAATGAGTTCCTCGATCGGATATGAGCGCTTTTGGAATTCCAAAGCGCGAGAAGAGATTTTTCAAGAAGTTCACCACCACCCTAGCATCATTCGTAGGTAAAGCTTTTGCTTCAGCCCACTTAGATACATAGTCAACGGCTACTAGGATGTATTTGCACTTATGGGAACTTGGAAATGGTCCCATGAAATCGATGTAGTGACCCGAACTTTTCCATGTTTATATATATTAAATGAAATTGATATTTACATGATTAAGTGTTTCCAACATGTTAAGCAATCAAACTTATTAAGACTTGATTAATTGGAATAGGTTTCATATAGACAAATGACCACCCAAGTTGACCGGTGATTCACGAACGTTAAAACTTGTAAAAACTATACGATGACATATATATGGTTATATATATAGTTAACATGATTTTATTATAAGTATGTATCTCATTAGGTATTTTAACAATGAGTTATATACATAAAAATGAGACTATTAAATTAAGAAACTCGAAAACGATATATATAACGATTATCGTTATAACGTCTTACTAGGTAAATATGAATCATATTAAGATATTGATACACTTGGTTAATTATGTTAAATGATAAGTAAATGTATCATTAAGTGTATTAACAATGAACTACATATGTAAAAATAAGACTACTAACTTAATGATTTCGAAACGAGACATATATGTAACGATTATCGTTGTAACGATATTTAACTGTATATATATCATACTAAGATATATTATATATCATAATATCATGATAATATAACAATTTAACATCTCATTTGATATAATAAACAATGGGTTAACAACATTTAACAAGATCGTTAACCTAAAGGTTTCAAAACAACATTTACATGTAACGACTAACGATGACTTAACGACTCAGTTAAAATGTATATACATGTAGTGTTTTAATATGTATTCATACACTTTTAAAAGACTTCAAGACACTTATCAAAATACTTCTACTTAACAAAAATGCTTACAATTACATCCTCATTCAGTTTCATCAACAAATCTACTCGTATGCACCCGTATTCGTACTCGTACAATACACAGCTTTTAGATGTATGTACTATTGGTATATTGATGTGGTAGCGTGGGGGTACGTGATAGTACTATATTTTACTACGAAATACGTTACAAATTACACAAGTTTTAATTATTTATTTACAAATGGGATATACCTAAACCTTGCTGCAACACTATAGGCAGTGTACCTAATCGTAGAGTAGTATAGTTTTTAGTAAGTCCGGTTCGTTCCACAGGGAGCTGGCTTATTTCACACTATATTTTAAACAATTATATTCGTACAAAATATATTATATTAATAATATATAAAAGGGGGTTTTACCGTTTAATGACCGGCTTGTCGATTTTATATTTTAAACGAAGCGTAGAGTAAATGACGATATTTAACTAACAATATAAAATAAATAACAATAATTAAAATGACAATAAATAAAAGTACGAGGAAATATGAAATAAAATATATTATACTTATTTAAACTTCCGTAATCATGATGTTTGACGTGTTGATTTTAGTTTTATGCCCATGGGTTAATTGTCCTTTGTCCTGGATTATTTAATATGTACGTCTGGTTTTTGTCCATAACAGTCCATCAGTCATAAATATAAAGTGCTAGTGTCCTCGTCAAATTATCCTTATACCCGAAGTCAAATATTCCAACTAATTGGGGACTTAAACTGTAACAAGGTTGTAGTGACCCGAACTTTTCCATGTTTATATATATTAATTGAGATTGATATTTACATGATTAAATTTTTCCAACATGTTAAGCAATCAAACTTGTTAAGACTTGATTAATTGAAATATGTTTCATATAGACAATTGACCACCCAAGTTGACCGGTGATTCACGAACGTTAAAACTTGTAAAAACTATATGATGACATATATATGGATATATATATAGTTAACATGATACTATGATAAGTAAACATATCATTAAGTATATTAACAATGAACTACATATGTAAAAACAAGACTACTAACTTAATGATTTTTAAACGAGACATATATGTAACGATTATCGTTGTAAAGACATTTAATGTATATATATCATATTAAGAGATATTCATACATGATAATATCATGATAATATAATAATTTAAAATCTCATTTGATATTATAAACATTGGGTTAACAACATTTAAGAAGATCGTTAACCTAAAGGTTTCAAAACAACACTTACATGTAACGACTAACGATGACTTAACGACTCAGTTAAAATGTATATACATGTAGTGTTTTAATATGTATTTATACACTTTTGAAAGACTTCAATACACTTATCAAAATACTTCTACTTAACAAAAATGCTTACAATTACATCCTCATTCAGTTTCATCAACAATTCTACTCGTATGCACCCGTATTCGTACTCGTACAATACACAGCTTTTAGATGTATGTACTATTGGTATATAAACTCCAATGATCAGCTCTTAGCAGCCCATGTGAGTCACCTAACACATGTGGGAACCATCATTTGGCAACTAGCATGAAATATCTCATAAAATTTCAAAAATATGAGTAATCATTCATGACTTATTTACATGAAAACAAAATTACATATCCTTTATATCTAATCCATACACCAACGACCAAAAACACCTACAAACACTTTCATTCTTCAATTTTCTTCATCTAATTGATCTCTCTCAAGTTCTATCTTCAAGTTCTAAGTGTTCTTCATAAATTCCAAAAGTTCTAGTTTCATAAAATCAAGAATACTTTCAAGTTTGCTAGCTCACTTCCAATCTTGTAAGGTGATCATCCAACCTCAAGAAATCTTTGTTTCTTACAGTAGGTTATCATTATAATACAAGGTAATAATCATATTCAAACTTTGGTTCAATTTCTATAACTATAACAATCTTATTTCAAGTGATGATCTTACTTGAACTTGTTTTAGTGTCATGATTCTACTTCAAGAACTTCGAGCCATCCAAGGATCCATTGAAGCTAGATCCATTTTTCTCTTTTCCAGTAGGTTTATCCAAGGAACTTAAGGTAGTAATGATGTTCATAACATCATTCGATTCATACATATAAAGCTATCTTATTCGAAGGTTTAAACTTGTAATCACTAGAACATAGTTTAGTTAATTCTAAACTTGTTCGCAAACAAAAGTTAATCCTTCTAACTTGACTTTTAAAATTAACTAAACACATGTTCTATATCTATATGATATGCTAACTTAATGATTTAAAACCTGGAAACACGAAAAATGCCGTAAAACCGGATTTACGCCGTCGTAGCAACACCGCGGGCTGTTTTGGGTTAGTTAATTAAAAACTATGATAAACTTTGATTTAAAAGTTGTTATTCTGAGAAAATGATTTTTATTATGAACATGAAACTATATCCAAAAATTATGGTTAAACTCAAAGTGGAAGTATGTTTTCTAAAATGGTCATCTAGACGTCGTTCTTTCGACTGAAATGACTACCTTTACAAAAACGACTTGTAACTTATTTTTCCGACTATAAACCTATAATTTTTCTGTTTAGATTCATAAAATATAGTTCAATATGAAACCATAGCAATTTGATTCACTCAAAACGGATTTAAAATGAAGAAGTTATGGGTAAAACAAGATTGGATAATTTTTCTCATTTTAGCTACGTGAAAATTGGTAACAAATCTATTCCAACCATAACTTAATCAACTTGTATTGTATATTATGTAATCTTGAGATACCATAGACACGTATACAATGTTTCGACCTATCATATCGACACATCTATATATATTTCGGAACAACCATAGACACTCTATATGTGAATGTTGGAGTTAGCTATACAGGGTTGAGGTTGATTCCAAAATATATATAGTTTGAGTTGTGATCAATACTGAGATACGTATACACTGGGTCGTGGATTGATTCAAGATAATATTTATCGATTTATTTCTGTACATCTAACTGTGGACAACTAGTTGTAGGTTACTAACGAGGACAGCTGACTTAATAAACTTAAAACATCAAAATATATTAAAAGTGTTGTAAATATATTTTGAACATACTTTGATATACATGTATATATTGTTATAGGTTCGTGAATCAACCAGTGGCCAAGTCTTACTTCCCGACGAAGTAAAAATCTGTGAAAGTGAGTTATAGTCCCACTTTTAAAATCTAATATTTTTGGGATGAGAATACATGCAGGTTTTATAAATGATTTACAAAATAGACACAAGTACGTGAAACTACATTCTATGGTTGAATTATCGAAATCGAATATGCCCCTTTTTATTAAGTCTGGTAATCTAAGAATTAGGGAACAGACACCCTAATTGACGCGAATCCTAAAGATAGATCTATTGGGCTTAACAAACCCCATCCAAAGTACCGGATGCTTTAGTACTTCGAAATTTATATCATATCCGAAGGGTGTCCCGGAATGATGGGGATATTCTTATATATGCATCTTGTTAATGTCGGTTACCAGGTGTTCACCATATGAATGATTTTTATCTCTATGTATGGGATGTGTATTGAAATATGAAATCTTGTGGTCTATGGTTACGATTTTATATATATAGGTTAAACCTATAACTCACCAACATTTTTGTTGACGTTTTAAGCATGTTTATTCTCAGGTGATTATTAAGAGCTTCCGCTGTCGCATACTTAAATAAGGACAAGATTTGGAGTCCATGCTTGTATGATATTGTGTAAAAACTGCATTCAAGAAACTTATTTTGTTGTAACATATTTGTATTGTAAACCATTATGTAATGGTCGTGTGCAAACAGGATATTTTAGATTATCATTATTTGATAATCTACGTAAAGCTTTTTAAAACCTTTATCTATGAAATAAAGGTTATGGTTTGTTTTAAAAATGAATGCAGTCTTTGAAAAACGTCTCATATAGAGGTCAAAACCTCGCAACGAAATCAATTAATATGGAACGTTTTTAATCAATAAGAACGGGACATTTCAAAGGTTTTAATACTTTGTTTAATAATTACACCAGGTTATCGACTGCGTGTAACCCAAGGTTTTATCAATTATGCCAAGTGTCCTTGTACATAATTTCACCCCTGTTTTAATAATTCCATAGACTATTAATCCATTCCCGTATCCGGTTAAATGAATGATTATTCGTACATATAAATATCCCGCCCATCGTGTCCGATCGAGTGTATGTGGTTATTTATAGGTACGTCCAATTGTAAATCTTTATATTAAAATTAACAAACTATCATTTAGTTAAACAAATATAAAGCCCATTAATAGCCCATAGTCTAATTTCCACAAGTGTAGTTCTTTTGTCCAAACCCCAATTATGGTACAAAGCCCAATTACTCCATCTTTAATATTTAGTCCAACATCATGATTACTTTGGCTCAAATAAGCATAATAATAACTTAAATACGAGACATTAATTTAAAAAGGAGAACATAACTTACATTGAGTATTTATCGCGTAGTGTTACACGGACAGAATTTTGACTTCAAAAACCTGTAAAATAACCTTTATATAGCCCAAACTAATCTAATATAAAACTACCCTATACTATAATATATATATATATATATATATATATATATATATATATATATATATATATATATATATATATATATATATATATATTTTTATTATTATTAGAGGAGTATTATTATTATTATGTGATTTTTACTCGCAGAATTCGTGACCTTTTATAGGCATTTTGGAATTTGGCAGCTCCGCGAGTCATGGAGTTTTTGGCCTTCAAACTCCGCGAGTCGTGGAGTTTGAAAATCCAGCTCACAAACTTTTGGCTCCTAGCTTGTCGACATAATAAATATATAAATATAAAATATAAATAATTAATATAATTATTTATATATTATATTATATTCTTGTGCATAGTAGACTTGTAATTTTTAGTCCGTTGCGTCGGGCGTTGATAGTTGACTCATGTCCCGGTTCCGGATTTTCGAACGTCCTTGCGTACAATTTAATATCATGTACTTTGCGTTTTGTAACTTGTACTCTTGTCATTTTGAGACGTTTTTCATCAATAAATTGAACCTTTTGAATTGTATCTTGAACATTTGAGCTTTTTGGACGTTTGTGTCTTCAAATCTTCGTTTTCGCCTTTTGTCTTCGCACTTATTTATTTAAACAATTACAATGAAAATATAATACAATTACATATGAAAACCTATTATTTAGGAGGGATATTGCTATGAAATATATGTTCCTTTTTAGCCTTATCAAACATCCCCACACTTAAACGTTGCTTGTCCTCAAGCAATACATAACTTGAAATAAAAACATACATGAATCACTTTTTTATTCATCACACTTTGTACATCAGTGATTTTGATATGGTGATATAAACAATGGTAGTAACGATAGAACCATGGTTAAAGGTGGGTGTGTCATCCACAGTTGCCTCGAGTTTAGGTCAACGACACTTGCAATCAAATAGCCGATTTACTTTCGGTTTCCAAAGCAAAGTGCACATTTGAAAGGCGGTTTACAGTCCCACATGACTATGAAAATTTAGATCCGTTAGGAAATTGGATCTTTATGAAAACATTTGATCTTTTGAAAATTCAAGCTAGATTTTACCCTAGACAAGTTTTCCGGAATAACCCTTCACCGGTGTTTGCAAAATATTTTTGTGGGTTTTGTGGGTTTCAGATTTGAAAATTTTAGCTCAAAACTTATGGTTTGGTGTCACCCACTTGCTAACCTTGTATTAGGAAAGCAACACGTCCAGTTTACTTGTCCCGTATATTACCTTTCGGCAAACTACCGTCCGGCTGTAAAGGAAAGCGATGAACAAGCAACTGTTAAGGCAATGTCCCGTGACTTGCTTTTGATTATGGTCTATAAATATGTCGGATGCTATTACTATCCTTTGTAGGAGCAATAGTAAAGATCATCCTATGATTTTTCGGTCTGACACAAGGTCCTGTCTTCGACCATGCTATGCAACCACCATTCTTACGGTTGACACCCGATTTGGTTCAGGTGACCTAATGAATTCCAGGTGAATTCCTAGGATTTTACGTTCAATGGTAATGAACTCATTGAAAATAGGTTTTCAGAAAATAAATCGGTTTATAATTTTGATCAAAATATATTCTCGTTCAAGCTCGAGTTTAGATATCATTGAATTCCATGAGTTTGAATTCTCAATCTTTAAGGTCAATCTCAAGGATTGAGTAATATCAGTCTTAAAAGCTGATTTTTAATCTTTAAGGAGATTATCCTTTCTGGGGATCTGATTCATTAGTCTTATCAAGCTAATTTGCACGGTGTCCCCCCCATTGTACGAGATAAATCCTTCTCGTGGTTAGGATAAATCTGACCACTTGGCGACCCTGTTTGATGCTGAGGTCCGTGGATTTCCTGCTGATTTTAGTGATGACTTTTCTAGATTTTTCGTCAACCAACAGCTGGTCTGGACGACAACTTCTTGACCTAAATCAAGAAGCGCGTGTCTTTTTCGGAAGACTTATACTTCCTTTTAATGATGGAATTGATTCATCGTGTAGATCCATCTTTTCTTTTCTTTCATCGGGTAAAATAGTTAATTTAATTCAAAACAAAAGCACCTGCAATAAACTTTACAGAAACATGTGCTAGATAGTTTTTAATTGAATAACTAGGTACATTCTCCCCACACTTAGTTTCTTTCTTTGCCTTTTTATTCTCCTTTATTCCATTTTAAATGAATTCAAGCGTTTTAGGGTGTTTCTCCATTTATGTCCTTTCCGAGGTAACGATAATTTCGGTATTAACACCTAATTTTCATCATTCATAAATATGTATAAACATGATTTTGAATTCATTTAGTTTAAAATTTTTCAAATTTTCACAAAATTTGGCAAATAAAACCAAGTGTAAATCCGAGAGAATTTATAATCTTTCCCCACACTTAAGATCATGCAATGCCCTCATTTGCATGAAATTAGACTCTAATTATAAATTCATGAGGGTGATTAGTGTAGAAAAGTGATTGAAAATACCCAGTTTGTAATTACAAAGCTCGTCGAATGATAGATGGCGCGCCTCATCGTTCATTCCTTCTTTTGTTATTTCACACATGTTTTTCTTTAAATATGGTTGCTTTTCTGAACTGTTTGCTAATATTTGAAAATGCGTCTTTTACCCTAATTGTGTATTTTTATTAACGAGTTATGCACTAACCCGAACCCCTAATTTAACGTTAAGTGGGGTTAGACTTTCCCACACTTAGCTGACGACATGTGAAGTCGGTAGAATGAGTTCCACGAATTAGAGTAGTGAGCCAGTTATTTACATTTCGGGTGGTGTATAATATATCAATGGGTTTAAAGTTTAGACTCACCAGATCGTCACTACTTAATTCTTTTTTAAGTGTAGCTTTTAGTAAATGGATATGTCTCTTTTCTAGTTCTTGGTCAAATGGATCGATATACACCGACATACTTATTTCTATAGGGTGGACAATTCCTAATATTTCCTTCCTTATATTCTCAGGATCAAAGTTTTCACCTCTATTACCCAATTGGGTGAAATTCGAGGTGTCATTATCTATTACAGCTCGTAGTTCATTTCCGGTGGATGACTCGTCTATTGTGAATATTGGGTTGGAAGGTTGTGGAATGGTGAAGTTCGGTTTGGCCTCGGGGGTAAAATTTTCAACGTTATCGTATTCCCAAGAGTACCAATTTGTCACCCTTACTTCTTCTTTATCCATTGATGGATCGATGATTTCGTCAGTAGAGGCTAATGTGTCGATATGTTGTGAAATTGGTAGGACTGAATAAAAAGTATCATCGGGATAATTGGTGATTTCGGAGCTCTCGAATTCATCAAAATTCGATGATATGAGATTTTCTTGCACAATACTCCTCAGATCAACAGGTGTGTAGTCTGATAGAGTTTCAGCTTGCCGGTTTACAAACTCTCTCATTTGTTCATTTTGAGCATTGAGTTCTTCGAGTTTGATTTTCATATTGTCTAATAAATTTTCAGACACGTAATTTTCCTCGTCTACTGGTTGTTGAGTTTGGAAATATTCTTGGGAATAATCCCAATTTGAATTGTATTCTTCATAATCATTCCATTCAGGTTCCGTGGGTGCGTAATTTTCCATAGGAACCTAATAATAACATTCCCATGTTGAGTGATAATCTCCACAGATTTCACAACCAGTTATTGTTTCGTCATTCGTGATCCAAGATTGGCCGAACGAATTGTCATCAACACCCGTTTGAGAGTATTGATTTAATTGATTTTGGATATCAAAAAGAGTTTCCATAGCCTTGTTTTCAAAATTTTCCATTTTATTGCGATGGCCAAATTTTAGCTACAATGTGGTGCATTTACTAATTATCCTATTAGTTATAAAAATAGAAAAACTTATATAAGTTGTCCAATTAATAGACTTTTCTTCTTTTGCCCACGTTTCGAATAGCCAAAAGATGCAGCAGGGAGCCAGAACCCTTTAAATCGGAAGTTCACAACTCAGCCACTAACAAATCCAACTATTACTACGAAGCAGAAAATTGTCAACGTCCATTAATTTAACCACTTAAATAATTTTTCTTTCCGTTTGAGATATTAGATAAGAAATAGAGAAAATTTCTAGATCCTAAAAACTAGCGTGTCGATAAATAAGAAAGAAAAAGAGTGCGCGTCAAAAAACGTCGAAAAATAAAAGTAAGAAAGATAGCGCGAAAAACTGCGTCGCAAAATTCTAAAGCACCTAAATCTTAGTCTAAGGAATAAGCACTTAAGGGATTTTACGGCAAATCTTAAAAAAAACTAGAAATAAAAATAAACTACGGCAAAAACTAATGAATAAACGATAAAAATACAAATTATAATTAAAATGATAAAAATACAAATTTTATAAAAATATTATTTTTATATTATATTTTATAAAAGTATTAATTTTTTATATATTAAAACTAAATATAATTAATTATAACTAATTAATTTAAAAACTTAAACTAAATAATAATAATAATAATAATAAAGTAATTAGGGTTAAATAATAATAATAATTAATAATACCCCGTAATTAATGCGAAATAGGGTTTCTGGTCAGGCTGGTCAGGGCGGCTCCGCGAGTCGTGGAGTTTTAAGCCTGCAAACTCCGCGAGTCGTGGAGTTTGAAAAAAACGTTTTTTTTTTTAAATTTTATATTGTTTTTCTAAAAATATATAAAAATATATTTATACAAAAATAAATTAAAAATATAGCGTTTCGCCGAGTCCCCGGCAGCGGCGCAAAAAACTTGATGTGGTAGCGTGGGGGTACGTGATAGTACTATATTTTACTACGAAATACGTTACAAATTACACAAGTTTTAATTATTTATTTACAAATGGTATATACCTAAACCTTGCTACAACACTATAGGCAGTGTACCTAATCGTAGAGTAGTATAGTTTTTAGTAAGTCCGGTTCATTCCACAGGGAGCTGGCTTATTTCACACTATATTTTAAACAATTATATTCGTACAAAATATATTATATTAATAATATATAAAAGGGGGCTTTACCGTTTAATGACCGGTTTGTCGATTTTATATTTTAAACGAAGCGTATAGTAAATGACGATATTTAACTAACAATATAAAATAAATAACAATAATTAAAATGACAATAAATAAAAGTACGAGGAAATATGAAATAAAATATATTATACTTATTTAAACTTCCGTAATCATGATGTTTGACGTGTTGATTTTAGTTTTATGCCCATGGGTTAATTGTCCTTTGTCCTGGATTATTTAATATGTCCGTCTGGTTTTTGTCCATAACAGTCCATCAGTCATAAATATAAAGTGCGAGTGTCCTCGTCAAATTATCCTTATACCCGAAGTCAAATATTCCAACTAATTGGGGACTTAAACTGTAACAAGGTTTTAATACTTTGTTTAATAATTACACCAGGTTATCGACTGCGTGTAACTCAAGGTTTTAATACTTTGTTATCAATTATGCCAAGTGTCCTTGTACATAATTTTACCCCTGTTTTAATAATTCCATAGACTATTAATCCATTCCCGTATCCGGTTAAATGAACGATTATTCGTACATATAAATATCCCGCCCATCGTGTCCGATCGAGTGTATGTGGTTATTTATAGGTACGTCCAATTGTAAATCTTTATATTAAAATTAACAAACTATCATTTAGTTAAACAAATATAAAGCCCATTAATAGCCCATAGTCTAATTTCCACAAGTGTCGTTCTTTTGTCCAAACCTCAATTATGGTACAAAGCCCAATTACCCCGTCTTTAATATTTAGTCCAACATCATGATTACTTTGGCTCAAATAAGCATAATAATAACTTAAGTACGAGACATTAATTTAAAAAGGAGAACATAACTTACATTGAGTATTTATCGCGTAGTGTTACACGGACAGAATTTCGACTTCAAAAACCCGTAAAATAACCTTTATATAACCCAAACTAATCTAATATAAAACTACCCTATACTATAATATATATATATATATATATATATATATATATATATATATATATATATATATATATATATATATATATATATATATATATATTTATTATTAGAGGAGTATTATTATTATTATGTTATTTTTACTCGCAGAATTCGTGACCTTTTATAGGCATTTTGGAATTTGGCAGCTCCGCGAGTCGTGGAGTTTTTGGCCTTCAAACTCCGCGAGTCGTGGAGTTTGAAAATCCAGCTCACAAACTTTTGGCTCCTAGCTTGTCGACATAATAAATATATAAATATAAAATATAAATAATTAATATAATTATTTATATATTATATTATATTCTTGTGCATAGTAGACTTGTAATTTTTAGTCCGTTGCGTCGGGCGTTGATAGTTGACTCATGTCCCGGTTCCGGATTTTCGAACGTCCTTGCGTACAATTTAATATCATGTACTTTGTGTTTTGTAACTTGTACTCTTGTCATTTTGAGACGTTTTTCATCAATAAATTGAACCTTTTGAATTGTATCTTGAACATTTGAGCTTTTTGGACGTTTGTGTCTTCAAATCTTCGTTTTCGCCTTTTGTCTTTGCACTTATTTATTTAAACAATTACAATGAAAATATAATACAATTACATATGAAAACCTATTATTTAGGAGGGATATTGCTATGAAATATATGTTCCTTTTTAGCCTTATCATATATACACTCCAATGATCAGCTCTTAGCAGCCCATGTGAGTCACCTAATACATGTGGGAACCATCATTTAGCAACTAGCATGAAATATCTCATAAAATTACAAAAATATGAGTAATCATTCATGACTTATTTACATGAAAACAAAATTACATATCCTTTATATCTAATCCATACACCAACGACCAAAAACACCTACAAACACTTTCATTCTTCAATTTTCTTCATCTAATTGATCTCTCTCAAGTTCTATCTTCAAGTTCTAAGTGTTCTTCATAAATTCCAAAAGTTCTAGTTTCATAAAATCAAGAATACTTCCAATATTGCAAGTTTACTTCCAAGTTTTCTAAATCCATTCCAAGTAATTATCCAAGATCAAGAAACCTTTGTTACTTACAGTAGGTTATCTTTATAATACAAGGTAATAATCATATTCAAACTTTAATTCAATTTCTATAACTATAACAATCTTATTTCGAGTGGAAATCTTACTTGAAATTGTTTTCGTGTCATGATTCTGCTTCAAGAACTTTCAAGCCATCCAAGGATCCTTTAAAGCTAGATCCATTTTTCTCATTTCTAGTAGGTTTATCCAAGGAACTTGAGGTAGTAATGATGTTCATAACATCATTCGATTCATACATAAAAAGCTGTCTTATTCAACGTTATAAACTTGTAATCACTAGAACATAGTTTAGTTAATTCTAAACTTGTTCGCAAATAAAGTTAATACTTCTAACTAGAATTTAAAAATCAACTAAACACATGTTCTATATCTATATGATATGCTAACTTAATGATTTAAAACCCGGAAACACGATAAACACCATAAAACTGGATATACGCCGTTGTAGTAAAACCGGGGGCTGTTTTGGTTGGGATAATTAAAAGCTAAGAAGAACTTTGATTTAAAAGCTATACTTCTGGAAAAATGATTTTTCTTATGAATATGAAACTATATCCAAAAATCATGGTTAAACTCAAAGTGAAAGTATGTTTTTCAAAATGGTCATCAAGATGTCGTTCTTTCGATGAAAATGACTACCTCTTTCAAAAACGACTTGTAACTTGTATTTCTGACTATAAACTTTTACTTTTTCTATTTAGATTCATATATTTAAGTTCAATACGAAACCGTGGCCACTGGAATCACTCAAAACGGATTAGAAACGAAGAAATGGCGAGTAAAACAAGATTGATAAAAACTACTCATTTTACCTACGTGAAAGTTAGTAATAAATCTATTCCAACCATAACCTAATCAACTTATATTGTATATTATGTAATCTTGAGATACCATAGACACGTATACAATGTTTCGACCTATCATGTCGACCCATCTATATATATGTTGCGGAACAACCATAGACACTCTATATGTGAATGTTGGAGTTAGCTATACAGGGTTGAGGTTGATTCCAAAATATATATATAGTTTGAGTTGTGATCAATACTGAGATACGTATACACTGGGTCATGGATTGATTCAAGATAATATTTATCGATTTATTTCTGTACATCTAACTGTGGACAACTAGTTGTAGGTTACTAACGAGGACAGCTGACTTAATAAACTTAACATCAAAATGTATTTAAAGTGTTGTAAATATATTTTGAACATACTTTGATATATATGTATATATTGTTATAGGTTCGTGAATCAACCAGTGGCCAAGTCTTACTTCCCGACGAAGTAAAAATCTGTGAAAGTGAGCTATAGTCCCACTTTTAAAATCTAATATTTTTGGGATGAGAATACATGCAGGTTTTATAAATGATTTACAAAATAGACACAAGTACGTGAAACTACATTCTATGGTTGAATTATCGAAATCGAATATGCCCCTTTTTATTAAGTCTGGTAATCTAAGAATTAGGGAACAGACACCCTAATTGACGCGAATCCTAAAGATAGATCTATTGGGCCTAACAAACCCCATCCAAAGTACCGGATGCTTTAGTACTTCGAAATTGATATCATATCCGAAGGGTGTCCCGGAATGATGGGGATATTCTTATATATGCATCTTGTTAATGTCGGTTACCAGGTGTTCACCATATGAATGATTTTTATCTCTATGTATGGGATGTGTATTGAAATATGAAATCTTGTGGTCTATTGTTACGATTTGATATATATAGGTTAAACCTATAACTCACCAACATTTTTGTTGACGTTTAAAGCATGTTTATTCTCAGGTGAATACTAAGAGCTTCCACTGTTGCATACTAAAATAAGGACAAGATTTGGAGTCCATGTTTGTATGATATTGTGTAAAAACTGCATTCAAGAAACTGATTTCGATGTAACATATTTGTATTGTAAACCATTATGTAATGGTCGTGTGTAAACAGGATATTTTAGATTATCATTTAATCTACGTAAAGCTTTTTAAACCTTTATTTATGAAATAAAGGTTATGGTTTGTTTTAAAAATGAATGCAGTCTTTGAAAAACGTCTCATATAGAGGTCAAAACCTCGCAACGAAATCAATTAATATGGAACGTTTTTAATCAATAAGAACGGGACATTTCAGTTGGTATCCGAGCGTTGGTCTTAGAGAACCAGAAAATTTGCATTAGTGTGACTTATCAAGTTTGTTAGGATGCATTAGTGAGTCTGGACTTCGACCGTGTTTTCTTTAAAAATGATTGCTTAACATTTTTGTTGGAAACTATATATTATTAACATGTATATATTATGTGATATATTAATCTCTTAACATGTTTGATATTGTGTGATAGATGTCTATCTCTAGCACAAATCCCATTGACTCACCTAATAATAACGAAGAGTCAAATATATATTGGGCTGATTCACAAGTTCCCGAAGAAGAACCGGAAGAAGAATCAGAACCGGAAGAGGAGGAACCGGAGGAGGAAATAGAACCGGTGAGGGAAATAATAAAACGGTTAAGTAAAAGAAAATCCTCAACCAACCGACCAAGGTTAATTATGGTCAATGGTGTTTCCGCCAAGGAAGCAAAATATTGGGAAGATTACCAATTCTCCGATGAATCGGATTCCGACGAGAATTCCGATGATGTTATAGAAATTACCCCAACTGAATTTAAAAAGGCAAAAGAAAATAATAAGGGAAAGGGCATAAAAATAGAAAAATCTAATTCCAACCCCGATGAACTTTATATGTATCGTCAACCCCCGAAGCCCTTAAGTTGTAACAATGACCCGGGAACCTCTAAACCACCAGGTTTTTCTAAACCGTTGTGGAAAATGACAGCTCGTATTAGGGGAACATCATATATCCCTAGAAACTTGGCAAAACGAACCAAAACCGAAGAAGAAGAAACGAGCGATTCGGAATAAGATAGTTGTATTCGTGTGGTGTAATATATGTAATATAGTGTGCTTATGCGATATGATATATGTAAAAATTGCTTGTATTAATAAGTATTTTTTTATGAATCTAACTCTTGTCTATTTTACAGTATAAAAACACAAAATGGATAGACAACCCAATATTTTAAGAGACCTACCCGGAGACATGATTGATGAAATCTTGTCTAGAGTCGGTCAGAATTCCTCGACACAACTATTTATGGCAAAATCAGTTTGTAAGACATTCGAAGAACGTTCCAAGAATGCCTTGGTTTATAAAAGGCTTTCGTTTGAAAGATGGGGGATATCACATTGGGAAACCCATAAGTTACGATGTGTTTACTTTGACGCATATATTGCGGGGAACCCAAATGCTATTTTACGCAACGGGTTAAGAAATTATTTTGACTCAATGTATCCGAATATAGGACTTCGTGATTTAGAAAAAGCGGCTAACATGCAACATAAAGAAGCATGTTATGCTTATGGGTTAGTAATGTTCGCTTCTCACCAAAGTGTGAACAAGAACATCGGGCTACAACTATTAAACAAAACGTTCCCACAAGTGACGGAGTCGGTAATTGGGGTAAGAAATGAGATTTTTAGGTTATTACGAGACTGTTGGTCATTACGTAACTTTCATCCTTTTGACGACGTTACAACACATTGTCTTACTATCGGTCACAACGGTTATGTTCCACAAAACCAAGGATGGGAAGTGGTATTAGTAAAACCAGAATGCATGACTTGTTTCTGGACGTATGAATTACGTGTCTTTATTGCCTTTCCTGAACGCCTTATTTATTAACTAGAATTATCTTCGCAACTACTTTGTATCAAAGTTTTATGTGCTATATTTCATGCTATATGTAAAATAGCGGTATTGTAAGTTTGCAAGTTATTGTATACAGGTTTGAATATGATATATATTTTTTTGTGATTAGTTTTTCATATAGAATTGTAGTAGTTAAAATGGTATGTTAGCTACTAAGTATGAACTTAACGGGTAGGTACTACCCGAATTAAAGAGTATAAAACGCTAATATGAAGAAAGAGCTTTTATAAATAAGTTCATATTACGCTACGAAATACTATTGACTATTCTTGATATTCTATATGATTAACTCGTTTCATTTGACTATTTTGAAGGAAATGGCACCGACTACTCGACACACCTTGAATATGAGTGAAGAGGAATTTCGTGCCTTTCTTGCTTCAAACATAGCCGCAGTACAGGCTGCGCTACATACCAACAATAACCTTGGATCTAGCAGTACAGTAAATCGTGTAGGATGCACCTACAAAGAATTCACTGCCTGCAAACCTTTGGAATTTGATGGAACCGAAGGACCGATTGAATTGAAACGGTGGACCGAGAAGGTCGAATCGGTGTTTGCCATAAGTAAGTGTAATGAAGAGGAAAAAGTGAAGTACGCTACGCATACCTTCACAGGTTCTGCGTTAACATGGTGGAATACCTATCTAGAGCAAGTGGGACAAGATGATGCGCACGCACTATCGTGGTCAGCATTCAAGCACTTGATGAACGAGAAGTACCGTCCCAGAACCGAGGTCAATAAGCTCAAGACAGAACTTAGAGGGTTACGAACCCAAGGATTTGATATTACCACGTACGAAATACGATTCACATAATTATGCCTATTGTGTCCGGGAGCGTTCGAAGATGAGGAAGAGAAGATCGACGCGTTTGTGAAAGGATTACCGGAAAGAATCCAAGAAGATATAAGTTCACACGAGCCCACCTCCATACAACAGGCATGTAGAATGGCTCACAAACTAGTGAACCAGATTGAAGAAAGAATTAAAGAACAGACTGCTGAAGAGGCCAATATGAAGCAAGTCAAAAGAAAGTGGGAGGAAAACGGTGATAAGAATCACCAATACAACAACAACAGCAATTACAACAATAATTGCAACAACTATCCCAACAATCGCAACATCAATCGCAACTACAACAAACGGCCCAACAACAACAACAACAACAACAACAACAACAACAACAATAACAACAACAACAGCAACTACAACAATCATCCCAACAACAATAATAATCGCAACAACAACAACAATCAGAAACAGCTATGCCAAAGATGTGAAAAGTATCACTCGGGGTTCTGCACCAAATTTTGCAACAAGTGTAAAAGAAATGGTCATAGCGCGGCGAAGTGTGAGGTCTACGGACTAGGGGTTAACAGAACGAAAGGAACAAATGGTGTCGGAACGAGTAATGGCGGAGCAAGTAGTGTCGGAGCAAGTTATGCCAACGTAGTTTGTTATAAATGTGGAAACCGGGCCACATTATTAAAAATTGCCCGAACCAGGAGAACACGAATGGACAAGGCCGCGGAAGAGTTTTCAATATTAATGCAGCAGAGGCACAGGAAGACCCGGAGCTTGTTACGGGTACGTTTCTTATTGATAATAAATCTGCTTACGTTTTATTTGATTCGGTTGCGGATAGAAGCTATATGAGTAGAGATTTTTGTGCTAAATTAAGTTGTCCATTGACGCCTTTGGATAGTAAATTTTTACTCGAATTAGCAAATGGTAAATTAATTTCAGCAGATAATATATGTCGGAATCGAGAAATTAAACTGGTTAGCGAAACATTTAAGATTGACTTGATACCAGTAGAGTTAGGGAGTTTTGATGTGATAATCGGTATGGACTGGTTGAAAGAAGTGAAAGCAGAGATCATTTGTTACAAAAATGCAATTCACATTATACGAGAAAAAAGAAAACCCTTAATGGTGTACGGTGAAAAGGGCAACACGAAGCTACATCTTATTAGTAATTTGAAGGAACAAAAACTAATAAGAAAAGGTTGCTATGCTGTTCTAGCACACGTCGAGAAAGTACAAACTGAAGAAAAGAGCATCAATGATGTTCCCGTCGCAAAAGAATTTCCCGATGTATTTCCAAAAGAATTACCGGGACTACCTCCACATCGATCTGTTGAATTTCAAATAGATCTTGTACCAGGAGCTGCACCAATAGCTCGTGCTCCTTACAGACTCGCACCCAGCGAGATGAAAGAACTACAAAGCCAATTACAAGAACTTTTAGAGCGTGGTTTCATTCGACCAAGCACATCACCGTGGGGAGCTCCTGTTTTGTTTGTCAAGAAGAAAGATGGTACATTCAGGTTGTGTATCGACTACCGAGAGTTGAACAAACTTACCATCAAGAACCGCTACCCACTACCGAGAATCGACGACTTATTTGATCAACTACAAGGCTCGTCTGTTTATTCAAAGATTGACTTACGTTCCGGGTATCATCAAATGCGGGTGAAAGAAGATGATATTCCAAAGACTGCTTTCAGAACACGTTACAGTCATTACGAGTTTATGGTCATGCCTTTTGGTTTAACTAATGCACCAGCTGTGTTCATGGACCTTATGAACCGAGTGTGTGGACCATACCTTGACAAGTTTGTCATTGTTTTCATTGATGACATACTTATTTACTCAAAGAATGACCAAGAACACGGTAAACATTTAAGAAAGGTGTTAGAAGTATTGAGGAAGGAAGAATTGTACGCTAAGTTTTCAAATTGTGCATTTTGGTTGGAAGAAGTTCAATTCCTCGGTCACATAGTGAACAAAGAAGGTATTAAGGTGGATCCGGCAAAGATAGAAACTGTTGAAAAGTGGAAAACCCCGAAAACTCCGAAACACATACGCCAGTTTTTAGGACTAGCTGGTTACTACATAAGGTTCATCCAAGACTTTTCCAGAATAGCAAAACCCTTGACTGCATTAACGCATAAAGGGAAGAAATTTGAATGGAAGGATGAACAAGAGAAAGCATTTCAGTTATTGAAGAAAAAGCTAACTTCGGCACCTATATTGTCATTGCCTAAAGGGAATGATGATTTTGTGATTTATTGTGACGCAATAAAGCAAGGTCTCGGTTATGTATTAATGCAACAAATGAAGGTGATTGCTTATGCGTCTAGACAATTGAAGATTCACGAACAAAATTATACGACGCATGATTTGGAATTAGGCGCGGTTGTTTTTGCATTAAAGACTTAGAGGCACTACTTATATGGGGTCAAAAGTATTATATATACCGACCACAAAAGTCTTCAACACATATTTAATCAGAAACAACTGAATATGAGGCAGCGTAGGTGGATTGAATTGTTGAATGATTACGACTTTGAGATTCGTTACCACCCGGGGAAGGCAAATGTGGTAGCCGACGCCTTGAGCAGAAAGGACAGAGAACCCATTCGAGTAAAATCTATGAATATAATGATTCACACTAACCTTACTACTCAAATAAAGGAGGCGCAACAAGGAGTTTTAAAAGAGGGAAATTTAAAGGATGAAATACCCAAAGGATCGGAGAAGCATCTTAATATTCGGGAAGACGGAACCCGGTATAGGGCTGAAAGAATTTGGGTACCAAAATTTGGAGATATGAGAGAAATGGTACTTAGAGAAGCTCATAAAACCAGATACTCAATACATCCTGGAACGGGGAAGATGTACAAGGATCTTAAGAAAAAATTTTGGTGGCCAGGTATGAAAGCCGATATTGCTAAATATGTAGGAGAATGTTTGACGTGTTCTAAGGTCAAAGCTGAACATCAGAAACCATCAGGTCTACAACAACAACCTGAAATCCCGGAATGGAAATGAGAAACATTACCATGGATTTCATTACTAAATTGCCAAGGACTGCAAGTGGTTATGATACTATTTGGGTAATAGTTGATCGTCTCACCAAGTCAGCACACTTCCTGCCAATAAGAGAAGATGAAAGATGGAGAAGTTAGCACGACTGTATTTGAAGGAAGTCGTCTCCAGACATGGAATACCAATCTCTATTATCTCTGATAGGGATGGCAGATTTATTTCAAGATTCTGGCAGACATTACAGCAAGCATTGGGAACTCGTCTAGACATGAGTACTGCCTATCATCCACAAACTGATGAACAAAGCGAAAGGACGATACAAACGCTTGAAGACATGCTACGAGCTTGTGTTATTGATTTCGGAAACAGTTGGGATCGACATCTACCGTTAGCAGAATTTTCCTACAACAACAGCTACCATTCAAGCATTGAGATGGCGCCATTTGAAGCACTTTATGGTAGAAATTGCAGGTCTCTGATTTGTTGAAGTGAAGTGGGGGATAGACAGATTACGGGTCCGGAGATAATACAAGAAACTACCGAGAAAATCATCCAAATTCAACAAAGATTGAAAACCGCCCAGAGTCGACAAAAGAGCTACGCGGACAGTAAAAGAAAAGATATAGAGTTTGAAATTGGAGAAATGGTCATGCTTAAGGTTTCACCTTGGAAAGGCGTTGTTCGATTTGGTAAACGGAGGAAACTAAATCCAAGGTACATTAGACCATTCAAGATTATAGATCGTGTCGGACCAGTAGCTTACCAACTGGAGCTACCTCAACAACTCGCGGCTGTACATAACACTTTCCACGTCTCAAATTTGAAGAAATGTTTTGCTAAAGAAGATCTCACTATTCCGTTGGACGAAATCCAAATCAATGAAAAACTTCAATTCATTGAAGAACCCGTCGAAATAATGGATCGTGAGGTTAAGAGACTTAAACAAAACAAGATACCGATTGTTAAGGTTCGATGGAATGCTCGTAGAGGACCCGAGTTCACCTGGGAGTATGAAGATCAGATGAAGAAGAAATACCCGCATCTATTTCTAGAAGATTCGTCAACACTTTCAACAGCTTAAAATTTCGGGACGAAATTTATTTAACGGGTAGGTACTGTAGTGACCCGAACTTTTCCATGTTTATATATATTAAATGAAATTGATATTTACATGATTAAGTGTTTCCAACATGTTAAGAAATCAAACTTATTAAGACTTGATTAATTGGAATAGGTTTCATATAGACAAATGACCACCCAAGTTGACCGGTGATTCACGAACGTTAAAACTTGTAAAAACTATACGATGACATATATATGGTTATATATATAGTTAACATGATTTTATTATAAGTATGTATCTCATTAGGTATTTTAACAATAAGTTATATACATAAAAATGAGACTATTAAATTAAGAAACTCGAAAACGATATATATAACGATTATCGTTATAACGTCTTACTAGGTACATATGAATCATATTAAGATATTGATACACTTGGTTAATTATGTTAAATGATAAGTAAATGTATCATTAAGTGTATTAACAATGAACTACATATGTAAAAATAAGACTACTAACTTAATGATTTCGAAACAAGACATATATGTAACGATTATCGTTGTAACGACATTTAACTGTATATATATCATACTAAGATATATTATATATCATAATATCATGATAATATAACAATTTAACATCTCATTTGATATAATAAACAATGGGTTAACAACATTTAACAAGATCGTTAACCTAAAGGTTTCAAAACAACATTTACATGTAACGACTAACGATGACTTAACGACTCAGTTAAAATGTATATACATGTAGTGTTTTAATATGTATTCATACACATTTGAAAGACTTCAAGACACTTATCAAAATACTTCTACTTAACAAAAATGCTTACAATTACATCCTCATTCAGTTTCATCAACAAATCTACTCGTATGCACCCGTATTCGTACTCGTACAATACACAGCTTTTAGATGTATGTACTATTGGTATATACACTCCAATGATCAGCTCTTAGCAGCGCATGTGAGTTACCTAACACATGTGGGAACCATCATTTAGCAACTAGCATGAAATATCTCATAAAATTACAAAAATATGAGTAATCATTCATGACTTATTTACATGAAAACAAAATTACATATCCTTTATATCTAATCCATACATCAACGACCAAAAACACCTACAAATACTTTCATTCTTCAATTTTATTCATCTAATTGATCTCTCTCAAGTTCTATCTTCAAGTTCTAAGTATTCTTCATAAATTCCAAAAGTTCTAGTTTCATAAAATCAAGAATACTTCTAAGATTGCAAGTTTACTTCCAAGTTTTCTAAATCCATTCCAAGTAATCATCCAAGATCAAGAAACCTTTGTTACTTACAGTAGGTTATCTTTCTAATACAAGGTAATAATCATATTCAAACTTTAATTCAATTTCTATAACTATAACAATCTTATTTCGAGTGGAAATCTTACTTGAAATTGTTTTCGTGTCATGATTCTGCTTCAAGAACTTTCAAGCCATCCAAGGATCTTTTGAAGCTAGATCTATTTTTCTAATTTCCAGTAGGTTTATCCAAGGAACTTGAGGTAGTAATGATGTTCATAACATCATTCGATTCATACATAAAAAGCTGTCTTATTCAACGTTATAAACTTGTAATCACTAGAACATAGTTTAGTTAATTCTAAACTTGTTCGCAAATAAAGTTAATCCTTCTAAATAGACTTTAAAAATCAACTAAAAACATGTTATATATCTATATGATATGCTAACTTAATGATTTAAAACCCGAAAATACGATAAACACCATAAAACTGGATATACGCCGTCGTAGTAAAACCGGGGGCTGTTTTGGTTGGGATAATTAAAAGCTAAGAAGAACTTTGATTTAAAAGCTATACTTCTAGAAAAATTATATTTCTTATGAACATGAAACTATATCCAAAAATCATGGTTAAACTCAAAGTGAAAGTATGTTTTTCAAAATGGTCATCAAGATGTCGTTCTTTTGACGAAAATGACTACCTCTTTCAAAAACGACTTGTAACTTGTATTTCTGACTATAAACTTTTACTTTTTCTATTTAGATTCATAAATTTAAGTTCAATACGAAACCGTGACCACTGGAATCACTCAAAACGGATTAGAAACGAAGAAATGGCGAGTAAAACAAGATTGATAAAAACTACTCATTTTACCTACGTGAAAGTTAGTAATAAATCTATTCCAATCATAATCTAATCAACTTATATTGTATATTATGTAATCTTGAGATACCATAGACACGTATACAATGTTTCGACCTATCATGTCGACCCATCTATATATATGTTGCGGAACAACCATAGACACTCTATATGTGAATGTTGGAGTTAGCAATACAGGGTTGAGGTTGATTCCAAAATATATATATAGTTTGAGTTGTGATCAATACTGAGATACGTATACACTGGGTCGTGGATTGATTCAAGATAATATTTATCGATTTATTTCTGTACATCTAACTGTGGACAACTAGTTGTAGGTTACTAATGAGGACAGCTGACTTAATAGACTTAAAACATCAAAATGTATTAAAAGTATTGTAAATATATTTTGAACATACTTTGATATATATGTATATATTGTTATAGGTTCGTGAATCAACCAGTGGCCAAGTCTTACTTCCCAACGAAGTAAAAATCTGTGAAAGTGAGTTATAGTCCCACTTTTAAAATATAATATTTTTGGGATGAGAATACATGCAGGTTTTATAAATGATTTACAAAATAGACACAAGTACGTGAAACTACATTCTATGGTTGAATTATCGAAATCGAATATGCCCCTTTTTATTAAGTATGGTAATCTAAGAATTAGGGAACAGACACCCTAATTGACGCGAATCCTAAAGATAGATCTATTGGGCCTAACAAACCCCATCCGAAGTACCGGATGCTTTAGTACTTCGAAAATTATATCATATCCGAAAGGTGTCCCGGAATGATGGGGATATTCTTATATATGCATCTTGTTAATGTCGGTTACCAGGTGTTCACCATATGAATAATTTTTATATCTATGTATGGGATGTGTATTGAAATATGAAATCTTGTGGTCTATTGATACGATTTGATATATATAGGTTAAATCTATAACTCACCAACATTTTTGTTGACGTTTAAAGCATGTTTATTCTCAGGTGAATACTAAGAGCTTCCGTTGTTGCATACTAAAATAAGGACAAGATTTGGAGTCCATGTTTGTATGATATTGTGTAAAAACTGCATTTAAGAAACTGATTTTGATGTAACATATTTGTATTGTAAACCATTATGTAATGGTCGTGTGTAAACAGGATATTTTAGATTATCATTTAATCTACGTAAAGCTTTTTAAACCTTTATTTATGAAATAAAGGTTATGGTTTGTTTTAAAAATGAATGCAGTCTTTGAAAAACGTCTCATATAGAGGTCAAAACCTCGCAACGAAATCAATTAATATGGAACGTTTTTAATCAATAAGAACGGGACATTTCAATAGATTCCCCAAATATCAAAGATTTCACAAACTTGGATGCCGGTTTGAGGCATCTCATCCTTTTTCGTGATGTTACCCGTTCGTTGGCATGCATTGCAAGTCCGAACAAAATTATGGGCATCTTTAAAGATCGTGGGCCAATAAAAGCCCGAGTCAAGGATTTTTCTTGCAATGTGGTTTGGTCCGAAATGACCGCCAGTGGGTCCTTGATGGAAATGCTCGAGAATTTGTTGAGCCTCTTTTTCGTACACACAACGGCGAATCATTTGATCCGCACCAACACGAAATAGGTCGGGATGTTCCCAGAAATAGGACTTCAAATCCGCAAAGAATTTCTTCTTTTGTTGATAAGAAAGTCCTTTTTGAAGAATGCTTGAAGCAAGATAGTTTGCAAAATGGGCAAACCATGGGATTTCAGATTCCTTGTCAACCCTCATTAGAGATTCATCTGGAAATGTGTCCTTGATGATTGTATCATCAAGTTGTTCTAATTCGGGGTTTTCAAGTTGGGATAAATGATCGGCGGCTAGATTCTCGGCTCCTTTCTTATCACGTATCTCAATGTCAAACTCTTGAAGTAGAAGAACCCAACGTATGAGACGATGTTTTGCATCTAGTTTCGAGAATAAGTACCTAAGAGCCGAATGATCCGTGTAAACAATGGTCTTGGACAAAAACAAAATTTGACCGAAATTTATCAAACGCATAAACAACCGCTAGGAGCTCTTTTTCCGTGGTGGTGTAATTAATTTGAGCTCCCGTTAGCGTTTTGCTCGCATAATAAATTGGACGAAAATGATTATCGGGTCGTTGTCCTAAGACAGCTCCTAAGGCATAGTCGCTCATGTCACACATTAACTCAAAAGGCATAATCCAATCCGGAGACATAATAATGGGAGCTTGTGTGAGTTTTGACTTTAGAATGGAGAATGCATTCTCACAATTGGAATCGAAGTCAAATGGAGCATCCTTTTCAAGAAGTTTGGTCATTGGACGGGCAATTTTAGAGAAATCTTTGATAAATCGCCTATAAAATCCCGCGTGACCAAGAAAGCTTCTAATTGCCTTGACATTCGTCGGTATAGGTAGCTTAGAGATAACTTCAATTTTAGCTTTATCTACCTCTATTCCCGCACGAGATATTTTGTGACCAAGTACAATGCCCTCCTTCACCATGAAGTGGCATTTTTCCCAATTCAGGACCAAATTTGCTTTCTCACATCAGATAAGCATACGTTCAAGGTTAAAAAGACACGATTTAAAGGAGTCTCCAAACACGGAAAAGTCATCCATGAAGACTTCCATACAATCCTCTACCATATCATCAAAAATTGCCATCATGCACCTTTGAAAGATTCCGGGTGCATTGCATAAACCAAATGGCATGCGGCGATAGGCAAAGGTCCCAAAAGGACAAGTGAATGTGGTCTTTTCTTGGTCGTTGGGATCAATTGGAATTTGGAAGTAACCGGAGAAACCATCTAGAAAGCAATAGTATTCTTTCCCCGCTAATCGTTCAATCATTTGATCAATAAAAGGCAACGGGAAATGATCTTTTCTAGTGGCATCATTGAGACGCCTGTAATCAATACAGACTCTCCAGCCAGTAACCGTTCTAGTTGGAACGAGTTCATCTTTTTCATTTACAATAACGGTTGTACCCCCCTTTTTGGGTACTACTTGTACTGGACTAACCCAAGGACTATCGGAGATGGGGTAGATTAACCCGGCGTCAAGAAGCTTGACTACCTCCTTTTTAACAACCTCTTTCATGTTGTGAAAGGACCCGTCCTAATCCACCTGGACGAAGTCATCAACATTTGGTCCCATTACGATGATCGGCTCCAAGTAATGTCCTTATATTGAGCAAATGCACAGCGGAAGACTTAATTCGTACCTGAGAATAAACATGCTTTAAAGTGTCAACCAAAAGGTTGTTGAGTTCATAGGTTTATCATAACAATCATTTCAATATGTTAATAGACCACAAGATTTCATAATCATAAACATAATACACTCGCAAGTGTATGTAAAGCATTCTAAGTGGTTGAGCACTTGGTAACCATACTTAACATTTAATCAACGTCGCATATTCCCTTTATTATGAAATCTCACTACACCGTACCAAGTGTAGTCACCAAAACGAAGTACTGTGCAACCGTTGAATACTGGTCGTCCAGTCCGGTTGGGGCTGTCAGGCCCGATAGATCTATCAACAGGATTCGCGTTTACAATACCCATGTAAATAGTAGTTACCAAGCTACAGGGAAATATGTCAGTGGTACAACTCAACATAGAATATATTTTTAAGTACATGTGTCTATTTTGTAAACATTTATAAAAGCAGCGCATGTATTCTCAGCCCAAAAATATATATTGCAAAAGCAATTAAAAAGGGAGCAAATGAAACTCACTTTTGCCTTAAAGGTATTTAATTCGACTTGGTCTCTGATAGATATCACGAACCTAACCATATATATAATATATCAACATATTTTCTTTTTAAGTAATCGTTACATATATATATACTTTTAATACTTTTAATATTTTCTTAGTTCGTAGTTAGCAGTCCGATATTAGTGGTCCACAATTAGTTGCTTAAATAAAATAAATAAAGACCCCATCGTATTCGTATTGATCAGAATTAATCTCGACCCATGGTACCATGTTGTCAAATGACTTGTTGCGTACATAAAGTACCGTGTTGTCAAATGACGTGTTGCGTACAATCATGAGGTCTTATGATTAATCTTCTCGTGTTGTTTACGGGTGGTCCTGAAATATATAAAATCAAATCATAAGTAATTATATATAAAATATAATATTAATTAGAAAAGATATGATTAATTTACTTTTTCTCCAAATATTTTCGTAGCTAAACTAGCTTCGGATACCCAATCTTGTTTTAGTCGTAGTTTCTTCATTACAACTCCGTTTTTGTTGGTTCAACTTGCCACTTCCTTGGATCGAGTCAAATTTTAAGAATATGAACTAAAAATACCTTAGTTTGTATTCGAAATCATAGGTTATAGGTCAAACTTTGGTGAAACTTATGAAAGTGATCATTTTCCATCATAAAAACAACATTTAATGATCATTTTTCTAAAAATACTTACACTTTGAGTTAAACCATGAAATTTTTATGTGTTAACATATTAATAAGAAATATCATTTTTCCAGAACATGAACTTTCAATTCAAAGTTCAAGATGGTTTTTAATTATCCAACCCAAAACAGCTCCCGGTTGCAGTCCGACGACGTAGATTCAGTTTTTAAGATGTTCTTTGTAAAACCAAGTTATATCTTGTTAGGTTAGCATATCATTATGATATATTACAGGTCTTGAAGTGTTTTAAAAGTCAAGTTAGAAGGATCGATTTAGTTTGCGAACAAGTTTGAAATCATTCAAACTATGTTCTTGTTGTTAAAATTTTATACCACAAAATAAGATAGCTATATGAATATGAATTGAATAAGATTATGAACAAGGTTACTACCTCAAGTTACTTGGACAAAGTTACTGCAAAAGATAAGAAATAATCTTGGAATCAAAGAGTGGTGGAGTTAGATCAAAAGGTTGGAAGTAAACTTCTTCAAATGGGTGGTTATTTTGATATGTTCTTGAAAGAGTTTTTTTATGGTGTTTAAGGCTTGTAATTGAAGCTAAATGATGGGAAAAATGCTTGGAGATGATCAAGTATGAAGTTAGGAGTATTTTGAGAGAGAAATGAGGGTGTAGGTATGAGAAAAAGGAGTGAAGAAATGGTGTTCATTTATAAAAACGTTTTTAGTTTATAAAGAAAGAAAAGGATTCCTAATTTTGTTTTCTTACTAATAATTCATACTACTTGACAAATTCTAGTTACCTCATATCTAGGGCAGTAATAATGTTGATTAGGATATTGATTTGATGTGTATATACCAATAGTAAATACGTATAGAAGCTGGGTATGATACGGGTACATATACCCTAGATATACGTATAGAAATCTTGAGGAAACGGAATGAGAATTCAAATATAGCTATCTTTTGTGAATATACTTATATTGTTTTATGTATTTAAGTCCTTAAAAAGTGATTAAATACATTATATATACGATACATGTATCAGCATTATAGATTATAAGTATGTATATCAAAGAATGTTACGTATAGTTATCGTTTTGAAAACTTAAGTTAGTAGTTTCAAAATATACTTATAACTCATTGTCATTAGTACACAATGAGATGTTAAACCATCCTTAGATCATGTTAAATATATATAAATACATATATATACACAAACGTATAATTATCGTATGTTATATAGTTCGTGATATCATCGGTCATATTGGACGGTCAAACGTTGTGTAAAACTCTTTTCAAAAACACAAGTCTCAACAATTTGGATTGCTTATCATGTTGGTATGGTTTAATTTATGTAAATATTAATCTCATAAGTATAATTTGGTCAGAAAATTCCGGGTCATTACAGTACCTACCCGTTAAAGAAATTTCGTCCCCGAAATTTGATAGAGGTTGTTATGGATAACAATAAGAAGGTTTTCATGACAAATATAAGGTGATAATGTAGTTTTATCATCATTGAGTAATGTAGATAAAACGATTCGATTATGCAAAGAATATAAATGAGACTATCGTAAAAGAGTGAGATGAGTAAAATATATTCGTCTTAACCGATGACGTAGTTATGATTGATTTCCGGGATTTAAGGGATTTAAAGAGAATCTTACGTAATAAGATTTGGTTCTTTGGTGATTAAGGAAATCAGGATCTTCTTTGATTATATGCAATAATCTGTTTCGATTGCTCTGTCGGATATTTCACTATAAATTCATCCCTTCGTTTCCTTATTTTCCACGACTCACACCTTCTATTATTTCTCCCTTGATTCTTACTTTAAAGCATTCATCAATATGCTCCATCCAGTCCTGATTCTTGATATACTCCTAACTTTTATATCTGTCATTCTTCTTTTTCATCTACCACCAGAAGAATCTATTTACTTCTACTATACTCTTGTGTTTATAGTGTTTCTAATTCTCCCATGTCTCTATATTGCTATCTTTATCGATATACACGATTTGTAATTTCGGGGTTATTATCGAAGTTTATATTCTTCATTATTTTTCGGAGCTTCATGCTTTTGTTTTCTCTTCCCGACTTCGAGTCAAGTGAGTAATGGTCCGGAATTCGTAGATATGAAATTCATAATGAACATAGCTAATGCTCTAAGAAGAAAATGGTAATAAAACGATTTTGATTTGTTAAATTACCAGAATACCCTGGAGAAGACCGAGTCATCCAGAAAAATATTCTCTTGATATGTTTAGAGATTAGATAGAATGTAAGAGTCGTGTAAATGGCACATGATGACGGTACTGTGAATCATCATGCTTCATTAGAAACTCAGCATGACTTACTGTAATATAATGACGTTGATCAAGTGTCATTATATTATACTATTCCATGCTTCAGTTCCCAACACTACTTCAAAACATTCATATTTTAAACTCGAAGGTTTCAGAATTTAGAAACTAACACAGTTTATTTTATGTTGCAGATATTACGGAGAGATAAATGATCTCAGATAAGAATAGTTGTGAAAATATCGCCAGAAATATGGAGGATATTTATAATAGAACATACGAGAATATCTTAGAATTTCTAATATCAATGGATGATGAAGAAGATTTGTCTGTGAAGGTTTAGAATGAGAAATAAGTTGTTTGCTAACGATTTCAGCAGGCACAGAATCATTTGGATTCTTTGAAGGCAAACTTATTCTTTGTGATTTGTCCACGGCTTTCTTCATAGTTTCACATAATCCGCTTTTCGGTACTAAATTTTCTATCGAGCGTTCCTAACACTCCTTTCTTTATCATCAAACTTTTGGCCATTAAGATCATCTACAACATGCTGCTTCGTCAGCATTTTCAAAGTTAACTGATCTGGGTCATCGGTTATCAAACTGAGGTAGTTTCAGGAGAATTGTGTTTTTAGAATGATTAATCGCTGATGGTAATATTGTGGAATATAAAAGGTTCCCCAGTAACAATAAAGAGTACGCATATATATCGCGGTTATAATAAAGTTGTTTCGGATGAAAAGTCGGAGTTGACTTGCTGGAGCTGTGCCAAAATTAGCTACTTTAGAAAGGGATTGCAAAACGATCTTCGGTAATAAAAATGTCAAAATAACTAGAACAGATACGTGTCAAACGTTTACTCAGTTTCCGAGGGTTTTTCAGGTGCATAACTATATGCACCAATCTTTTCTTCCGTAGATGAAGTGCGGTTGGTTTATCCTCTCGATTGAGGTGTTTTTAAGAATCATGATAGATTTGAACGCTGATTGTAATCGTCGAGATACAATGAGGTTTAAGACGAAATTAAGTGGCAATCTTGAAGAAATGTTTAGTTTCATATGTTATAATCAATATTTTAATTCATTTTAATTGTCCAATGTCATTAGTCCACAGTCGATAGTCCACAGTAACAGTCCAATAATTCATATATAGTTTAATATATAATATACGAATTAATTAATACGTGTCGTGACCCGTATACCTCTCAGACTCGATCACAACTCAAACTATATATATTATTGTAGAATCAACCTCAACCCTGTATAAAGAACTCGATCATTACTGCATATAGAGTGTCTATGGTGATTCCAAATAATATATATAGATGCGTCGATATGATATGTCAAAACATTGTATACGTGTCCCGATATTTAAAGTGCGTAAAATAATTACAGAAATTAAATGACGATAAATAAAAGTGCGATAATTAAATTGTGATAAATAAACTGCGATAAATAAAATGTAATCAGTTAGCTAGGAACAGTTAGCGTGGATTCTTTACAAAATTTTTCATAGTTAATTTGTTTGTTTCTAACAGATTTTATTTTGTCATATGTTTTCTTCATATGCCACTTGTTGGATTCTGGGAAGTCAAAATCTAAATATGAAATTGAATGAAAATGGTTATTCTGCGGTGAACGGATACGTATATCGGTGGTTGTAAGTAGGATAGTAAATGACTATTGAATCAGCTTCGATGAATGTACAATGTAACTTATTAAGATGAAATCTAATTATTCCTCGGGTATTACCTACCCGTTAAAAAAAATTTCACCATTAATATTTTGTACAAAAGAACTTTTAATTACAATCTTTATGAAAACATATATACATATATATTTTCTTCAGATGAAATCATGAATTTAATGAGTTAATATGATATTCATCTCATTTGCTTTTCGGTTTGAGCTAGAATAAGAAATCTCTAAAACTTTTTGAGACCACATATTCTTCGCAGAATATCAATGAAGTTATGGATCAATACTTCATCGTTCATTATTGTTGGTACTCCTTGGTATCTATGTTGCGTATGATGTTGATGTTTGTGGGACAGATTATGATGTCGAGACGTGTGATGCGGATGTTGTTTGTTAGTGGTGATGATGGTATTGTTGATGTTATTGATGGTGGTGCTGATTATGCTGCTGGTGCTGCTGCTGGTGTTTGCAACCTTCGCACCATGTTTGTAACGACCCGACCAAAACCGTTATTGACGGCGCCGTTAACTTAGGTCCCGTTGCGTGGTCGTAGTCCCTATATGAGACTTTTTTGACCAAAATTATGTCGCACTCATTTGAAAGGTGCAAGACTTGCAAGTTTAGTTTACAAAAGTCATAAAGTATAAATGAAATAACTTGCGACATAATTTGTTTAAAAACACAGTTGCTATAAATAGAGTAAGTATGTAAACAAAAGTTTGAATCCACAAGTGCTATCCCTAGCGTATGTATGTATGTATCTTGACTCCAAGCAAATGATCAGAGTGTATGCATGTATGCTTGACCCCAAGCAAGTATGAGTGAACGCGGAAGCATATATCAAATAGCCAAGTATGAACCTGAGAAACATATAGAAAACTGTCAACGAAAAACGTTGGTGAAATCATAGGTGTTTGTAAACGTTGTTTTTGAACCACAAGATTTAGTATTCCCATAGTTGATTATCAAAATCGTTTGCATTCCAAAAGTATTGTTCGCGAGCACCCAATTATCAAGACTTAACGTTTCCTTCCTTAGAACCCCATCACAATAGTGTTAGAACATACACTGTTTCTCGAAAATATATTTCATCCGTAGACGGTAGCGAACCGTCCGTAATGAGGGTTTGTCAAACCCGTATGGCCACACAATATAAGTTCTCGCTTACACCCTGCAAGTGTAACTAATGATAATCGAATTGAGGATTTTTGTTCTAACTCGCTGTGGAATGTTTGTTTCCTTGTACTTGTGTTCAAAGTAATAAAGTATGTAGTATAAAACTGTATATGTTTCTCATCCCATAATTTAAAAGTATAAAAGTTGTTGAAAGATGGGACTATGATCTCACCTCGAGTGCACGAGTATAAAAGTACTTCACAAAGTAACGTATGCACGAAAGTTGCTTAGCCTTGACCTAAACAAGTAAGTTGTATCAATTAACCGGTTACGACACAAGGTCGAGTGAAATGTGTTCAATTAGTCCTATGGCTCGTTACGACTCGATTAGTATAGCATGTGAATCATGTTGTCAAGTTTCATGCAAGAATCACGTATAAAAGCATGTTAGAACATTTGCATAAAAGTTTGGTTAAGTTTGACTAAAAGTCAAACTTGGTCAAAGTCAAAGCCAACGGGGTCGGGTCGGGTATCCGACAATTTTCCCCTGATGAGAAATCATATATGAACACAATAGCCGATTTTCATGTTAATCGGGGTTACGGTTAAGCGAGAAACATTTTGAGAACATTTAAAAACACAAGAGCCTGGCCTGGGGGTTTTGCGCGGCGCGCAATGGGTTGCGCGGCGCGCACCCAAGTGTAAAACCAGGTCAGAACTTGACTAAAAGGGCCATTCATCTGGGTTTTTGGATTCGCGCGGCGCGCGGTGGTATGCGCGGCGCGCATACCTGGGAAAAATGCTGTTTGCAGAAAATAGACTAAGTCTCGAACCAAAACACAATTTAACACATTTCATCCACCGAAAACATTTAAAATGCATACCATATATCGTTGGAAAGGTAATTTGACAAGGAAAACAACTAAGCACATTTCATCAAGCAATTCATCACTAACAATAACCAAAAACCGCATTAAACGTTCATAATCAAGGTTTCAAGTTCATCAAATGCATTTTGGGTTCCGGGAATCCAATTTACACATATGATATGCCGTTTTGAAGGTAATGAAGCATACATTACCACTAAACACTAACAATTACCATTTCATGGCATTTAAGCATCAAAAAGTTCATGTCAAGAACTATCAAACCCTAGTCAAACATCACAAAATCATTAATCGGGTTTTTGAAGTTTTCTAAATCAACCTATACATCAAAACGAAGCTAGTGATACTAGTAACACAATTAAAACATGAACTTTAACAATCTAACAACATTAACTCATCCAAAATCAAGGATTAAGCAAACCCATTTCAAAAACTCAAACTAGTTACTCAAAACAACAAATCGAGCAAGTAAATCATATATTCATGCTAGACACGAGCCATAGACACTAACTAACACCATTTCAAATCAAAAAACACGAATTTAGAGAAATCTAGAGTTTTAGAAATGTTACCCAAACGAGATGAAGTTGGTATCAAATTGTAGAGGATGAAGAGAGGATCACGAATATGTAATTTGTTTTGAAGTTTGCTTCCCGATCCGAATTTAGATGATGAATGTTTGAATTGGGTGTTTGTGTGTGTTCTTGCTAGAGAGAAAGAGAGAGAGATGGAGGTGATTGAATGGTGAGGAAGGTGGGGAGGTGGTGACTAGTTGCCCCAATTTGGCCAAGTGACGAGATTGGTCCCTCAAGTTTCAAAGCGGGTGCGGTAATTAACCAAAAGAATATTTTAAAACGCTCGAGTAAACGGGTGATGTCAAAATTAAATAGCGGGAATATAATGAACGTTACTCACGGAAACTATTAATTTAAATACGAAAGATTATGTTTTTAAAAAAAAAAAGACGGTGTTAAAATTAAATTTAACGGAAAAACGCGGGATGTTACATTATCCACGCCTCAAAAGAAATTTCGTCCCGAAATTTAGTTGGAAGTAGTAGTTGTTGAATCTTACTCGAGATCTTGCGTTGTAAATTCTACGAATAAGTGAAGGTACGTCCTTGAGCATTTCAACGAACTTGAAGGTCGGGGTCGTATGTTGTTTTAAGGTTTGGCTTCACGATTCATGGTTTCAACCGGTCCTCCTAGGAAGTGAGGGTTATCGTCGATGGTGAGTTCATCAAAGGAGATAACAAGTTCTCGTTTCGCAAAACACGTCTTTAAGTTGATACATCGAATGTAGGATAAACGGAGACTCGAAATGAGCCGGAAAATCTAAACGGCTAGCAACGGGTCTAAAACGCCCCAAGATTTCAAAAGGATAAAATATCACAGATTTAGCTTCCTACGTTTTCCCGAAATGGATTGCACCTTTCCAAGGTGCGACTCTTAACGTGACGCGGTTTCCCACGTGGAATTTGAAATGTTTACGTCTAACATCGGCGTAGCTCTTGGTGATTACGAGTCGCGTAGGGTTTTACCTGAATATGAATAAATTTTCTCGGTTGCTCATAAATAACCTCGGCCCCGGTGAATTGATCATCGTTTACTTGGTTCGACAAAGGAGAATGACGTTTCCGGTCACATGTGGTTTCAAAAGGAGTGACGTTAAAACTCGAATGAAAATCATTGTAGTACGAGGATTCGGTTAAAGGAAAATACTTTTCTCAAGTAAATTTGAAGTTGGTAATACAAATTCGTATTATGGTTTTCAAGACTTAAATCGTATGTTTGTTCGGTCCGTCGGGTTGTGGATGGTACGCGGTACCCATGTTTAAACGTGGTCCCGAGGCTTTTTGTAAGGTACTCCAAAATCTAGAAGTGAAACGAGGATCTCGATCCGAAACGGGGTACATTTCCCTAAGGCATATTGAACAAGTTTGCTAGGAATTGAAAACGTTAGCTAGGACAAGTTTCTCAAGAAAATTCGCGTCGCGGAAGATTTATCGGTTTTCAAAAACGTTCGTCGGGGCAAGTTCTTATCGGGTTTTGAAAACGATTGTTAAGACTATCCACCCTCGCGGCGAATACTTGTATGACGTGAAGAGTCGCTCTCCATTGAGAATTTAGAATAAGGACCTCCTGAACCGGAAGTACGAGGGTGATGCAAGAGAAGTTTCCGCCCCGATGTGAGCATAACGAGTAAATTGTAGTTAGTCAATAAGACTGCGCGAGGACGAGCTAGTATACCCGTGCGACATACGGTTGAAGTCGAATGGAATCGGTAATTCATTCGGAAGCATAAATATAATTTGACAATAATTGAAGGTGTGTCCCCGGTATGGTTGTTATAAATATTCTCGGAGTTTTCGGATGTCCAAACATGAAAGGATGAAGTCATGTACATGGCACATGGTGGTGATTAGGTTGATCGAGTCTAACCACCATCACGTGTCATTAGAACTTTGGTATGTCTTAACGTAATATAACCACGTTGATCGAGTGTCATTATATTACGCTAACTCATACCTCCATTCCCACATCACTCTATAGATTCAAGTTCGTGTAATCGTGAAGTTTAAAATAAACAAAGTGTAACGACGTCTCTAACGTGACTCGTATTGAATCGAAAGAATTAGTGCAACTATAAAGAAGCGTTCCCCGAGGGAAGTGTATAAATGATTGTTCACGTCAATGTGGTTCGAGTCAGACAATAAGGTATTCAGGTATGAAAAGAGTAACGAGTCATGATAACGAGTAGCACGCAACCGTAGTGATAAATGTTGATGACGATACTCACCTAGAGTAGTGATGGTAGTAACACCAAAAAGTAGATAGTAAGAAACACTAGTGGGAAACCGATAGTAAGTTGAAACGGTGGCAAATAACAATCCGGGAGACAGAGTTCCCGAACAAGTGTGACTAATGAAGTCGTCGTCATCCATACGTGTATGAATCATGAATTTACGTGTGTTACCAAAAAGTGGCGGAATACGAGTTCGTATGATGAAGGTTGGGTACCATTAAAAAGTTTGCCTAAGAATGATTCAAGTATAATGCACAAGTAGTCAAGTAAGTGCTATCTATAGCAAATGTATGTCAGAATGCAAATGCTAACTATCCGGTTGTAGTCTAGACTCACTAATGCGTCCTAACGACTCTGTTAGACACACTAATGCACGTCCTAGTTCCCTACAACCAACGCTCTGATACCACTTGTAACGACCCGACCAAAACCGTTATTGACGGCGCCGTTAACTTAGGTCCCGTTGCGTGGTCGTAGTCCCTATATGAGACTTGTTTGACCAAAATTATGTCGCATTCATTTGAAAGGTGCAAGACTTGCAAGTTTAGTTTACAAAAGTCATAAAGTATAAATGAAATAACTTGCGACATAATTTGTTTAAAAACACAGTTGCTATAAATAGAGTAAGTATGTAAACAAAAGTTTGAATCCACAAGTGCTATCCCTAGCGTATGTATGTATGTATCTTGACTCCAAGCAAATGATCAGAGTGTATGCATGTATGTTTGACCCCAAGCAAGTATGAGTGAACGCGGAAGCATATATCAAATAGCCAAGTATGAACCTGAGAAACATATAGAAAACTGTCAACGAAAAACGTTGGTGAAATCATAGGTGTTTGTAAACGTTGTTTTTGAACCACAAGATTTAGTATTCCCATAGTTGATTATCAAAATCGTTTGCATTCCAAAAGTATTGTTCGCGAGCACCCAATTATCAAGACTTAACGTTTCCTTCCTTAGAACCCCATCACAATAGTGTTAGAACATACACTGTTTCTCGAAAATATATTTCATCCGTAGACGGTAGCGAACCGTCCGTAATGAGGGTTTGTCAAACCCGTATGGCCACACAATATAAGTTCTCGCTTACACCCTGCAAGTGTAACTAATGATAATCGAATTGAGGATTTTTGTTCTAACTCGCTGTGGAATGTTTGTTTCCTTGTACTTGTGTTCAAAGTAATAAAGTATGTAGTATAAAACTGTATATGTTTCTCATCCCATAATTTAAAAGTATAAAAGTTGTTGAAAGATGGGACTATGATCTCACCTCGAGTGCACGAGTATAAAAGTACTTCACAAAGTAACGTATGCACGAAAGTTGCTTAGCCTTGACCTAAACAAGTAAGTTGTATCAATTAACCGGTTACGACACAAGGTCGAGTGAAATGTGTTCAATTAGTCCTATGGCTCGTTACGACTCGATTAGTATAGCATGTGAATCATGTTGTCAAGTTTCATGCAAGAATCACGTATAAAAGCATGTTAGAACATTTGCATAAAAGTTTGGTTAAGTTTGACTAAAAGTCAAACTTGGTCAAAGTCAAAGCCAACGGGGTCGGGTCGGGTATCCGACAATTTTCCCCTGATGAGAAATCATATATGAACACAATAGCCGATTTTCATGTTAATCGGGGTTACGGTTAAGCGAGAAACATTTTGAGAACATTTAAAAACACAAGAGCCTGGCCTGGGGGTTTTGCGCGGCGCGCAATGGGTTGCGCGGCGCGCACCCAAGTGTAAAACCAGGTCAGAACTTGACTAAAAGGGCCATTCATCTGGGTTTTTGGATTCGCGCGGCGCGCGGTGGTATGCGCGGCGTGCATACCTGGGAAAAATGCTGTTTGCAGAAAATAGACTAAGTCTCGAACCAAAACACAATTTAACACATTTCATCCACCGAAAACATTTAAAATGCATACCATATATCGTTGGAAAGGTAATTTGACAAGGAAAACAACTAAGCACATTTCATCAAGCAATTCATCACTAACAATAACCAAAAACCGCATTAAACGTTCATAATCAAGGTTTCAAGTTCATCAAATGCATTTTGGGTTCCGGGAATCCAATTTACACATATGATATGCCGTTTTGAAGGTAATGAAGCATACATTACCACTAAACACTAACAATTACCATTTCATGGCATTTAAGCATCAAAAAGTTCATGTCAAGAACTATCAAACCCTAGTCAAACATCACAAAATCATTAATCGGGTTTTTGAAGTTTTCTAAATCAACCTATACATCAAAACGAAGCTACTGATACTAGTAATACAATTAAAACATGAACTTTAACAATCTAACAACATTAACTCATCCAAAATCAAGGATTAAGCAAACCCATTTCAAAAACTCAAACTAGTTACTCAAAACAACAAATCGAGCAAGTAAATCATATATTCATGCTAGACACGAGCCATAGACACTAACTAACACCATTTCAAATCAAAAAACACGAATTTAGAGAAATCTAGAGTTTTAGAAATGTTACCCAAACGAGATGAAGTTGGTATCAAATTGTAGAGGATGAAGAGAGGATCACGAATATGTAATTTGTTTTGAAGTTTGCTTCCCGATCCGAATTTAGATGATGAATGTTTGAATTGGGTGTTTGTGTGTGTTCTTGCTAGAGAGAAAGAGAGAGAGATGGAGGTGATTGAATGGTGAGGAAGGTGGGGAGGTGGTGACTAGTTGCCCCAATTTGGCCAAGTGACGAGATTGGTCCCTCAAGTTTCAAAGCGGGTGCGGTAATTAACCAAAAGAATATTTTAAAACGCTCGAGTAAACGGGTGATGTCAAAATTAAATAGCGGGAATATAATGAACGTTACTCACGGAAACTATTAATTTAAATACGAAAGATTATGTTTTAAAAAAAAAAGACGGTGTTAAAATTAAATTTAACGGAAAAACGCGGGATGTTACAATGTTCTCCAAAGCCGTCACGCGAGCGCGAAGTTCGTTAACTTCTGCTAGTACACCGGGATGATTGGCGGTTAGAGCGAGCGAATGAACAAGATTTGTAATATGGGATAGTATATAATCGTAACGAGATACTCTAGAAATGAGAGAGAAAATGGTGTTTCGAATAGGTTCGCCGGTAAGTGCTTCAGGTTCATCGCCAAGAGGGCAATTTGGTGGATGGAATGGATCACCTTCTTCTTGTCTCCAGTGATTTAGTATATTACGAACCCATCCCCAATTCATCCAGAATAGATGATGGGAAATTGGTTGATCCATTCCGGTGACGCTGCTTTCGGAGCCCGAATGGAAATCCATATCGGCATAACTGTCGGAATCTGAAGAATTCGAACTAGATGCGGAATCCATCTTGTATAATGGGTAAAATGAATTTTTGGTATGAAATAGATTATAGGAGTTAGATTTGGTACCCTTCAATACATAATTTACATATGTATATATAATACCAAAATCCCGTAAATTACGGAGAATCTTTGAAAAGATATCAGTCAAAGTTCGCAATAACAGATATGCTAAGATAAGAATTCATCTATACACTATCAATGCAGTAAATGTAGTAAAACGTGTCTAGACTTATGAATGATAAGCAGGTAATTTCCTAAGGATGATAAGCAGATGATTTCCGAATAGAAATGATAAGCAAAACTTTTGACATGTAGACACGGTCGAAGTCCAGACTCATTAATGCATCCTAACAACTACTAGTTAGACACACTAACGCAAGACCTGGTTCGCTACGACCACCGCTCTGATACCAACTGAAAGGACCCGTCCTAATCCACCTGGACGAAGTCATCAACATTTGGTCCCATTGCGATGATCGGCTCCAAGTAATGTCCTTATATTGAGCAAATGCACAGCGGAAGACTTAATTCGTACCTGAGAATAAACATGCTTTAAAGTGTCAACCAAAAGGTTGTTGAGTTCATAGGTTTATCATAACAATCATTTCAATATGTTAATAGACCACAAGATTTCATAATCATAAAGATAATACACTCGCAAGTGTATGTAAAGCATTCTAAGTGGTTGAGCACTTGGTAACCATACTTAACATTTAATCAACGTCGCATATTCCCTTTATTATGAAATCTCACTACACCGTACCAAGTGTAGTCACCAAAACGAAATACTGTGCAACCATTGAATACTGGTCGTCCAGTCCGGTTGGGGTTGTCAGGCCCGATAGATCTATCAACAGGATTCGCGTTTACAATACCCATGTAAATAGTAGTTACCAAGCTACAGGGAAATATGTCAGTGGTACAACTCAACGTAGAATATATTTTTAAGTACATGTGTCTATTTTGTAAACATTTATAAAAGCAGCGCATGTATTCTCAGCCCAAAAATATATATTGCAAAAGCAATTAAAAAGGGAGCAAATGAAACTCACTTTTGCCTTAAAGGTATTTAATTCGACTTGGTCTCTGATAGATATCACGAACCTAACCATATATATAATATATCAACATATTTTCTTTTTAAGTAATCGTTACATATATATATATTTTTAATACTTTTAATATTTTCTTAGTTCGTAGTTAGCAGTCCGATGTTAGTGGTCCACAATTAGTTGCTTAAATAAAATAAATAAAGACCCCATCGTATTCGTATTGATCAGAATTAATCTCGACCCATGGTACCATGTTGTCAAATGACTTGTTGCGTACATAAAGTACCGTGTTGTCAAATGACGTGTTGCGTACAATCATGAGGTCTTATGATTAATCTTCTCGTGTTGTTTACGGGTGGTCCTGAAATATATAAAATCAAATCATAAGTAATTATATATAAAATATAATATTAATTAGAAAAGATATGATTAATTTACTTTTTCTCCAAATATTTTCGTAGCTAAACTAGCTTCGGATACCCAATCTTGTTTTAGTCGTAGTTTCTTCATTACAACTCCGTTTTTGTTGGTTCAACTTGCCACTTCCTTGGATCGAGTCAAATTTTAAGAATATGAACTGAAAATACCTTAGTTTGTATTCGAAATCATAGGTTATAGGTCAAAATTTGGTGAAACTTATGAAAGTGATCATTTTCCATCATAAAAACAACATTTAATGATCATTTTTCTAAAAATACTTACACTTTGAGTTAAACCATGAAATTTTTATGTGTTAACATATTAATGAGAAATATCATTTTTCCAGAACATGAACTTCCAATTCAAAGTTCAAGATGGTTTTTAATTATCCAACCCAAAACAGCCCCCGGTTGCACTCCGACGACGTAGATTCAGTTTTTAAGATGTTCTTTGTAAAACCAAGTTATATCTTGTTAGGTTAGCATATCATTATGATATATTACAGGTCTTGAAGTGTTTTAAAAGTCAAGTTAGAAGGATCTATTTAGTTTGCGAACAAGTTTGAAATCATTCAAACTATGTTCTTGTTGTTAAAATTTTATACCACAAAATAAGATAGCTATATGAATATGAATTGAATAAGATTATGAACAAGGTTACTACCTCAAGTTACTTGGACAAAGTTACTGCAAAAGATAAGAAATAATCTTGGAATCAAAGAGTGGTGGAGTTAGATCAAAAGGTTGGAAGTAAACTTCTTCAAATGGGTGGTTATTTTGATATGTTCTTGAAAGAGTTTTTTTATGGTGTTTAAGGCTTGTAATTGAAGCTAAATGATGGGAAAAATGCTTGGAGATGATCAAGTATGAAGTTAGGAGTATTTTGAGAGAGAAATGAGGGTGTAGGTATGAGAAAAAGGAGTGAAGAAATGGTGTTCATTTATAAAAACGTTTTTAGTTTATAAAGAAAGAAAAGGATTCCTAATTTTGTTTTCTTACTAATAATTCATACTACTTGAGAAATTCTAGTTACCTCATATCTAGGGCAGTAATAATGTTGATTAGGATGTTGATTTGATGTATATATACCAATAGTAAATACGTATAGAAGTTGGGTATGATACGGGTACATATACCCTAGATATACGTATAGAAATCTTGAGGAAACGGAACGAGAATTCAAATATAGCTATCTTTTGTGAATATACTTATATTGTTTTATGTACTTAAGTCCTTAAAAAGTGATTAAATACATTATATATACGATACATGTATCAGCATTATAGATTATAAGTATATATATCAAAGAATGTTACGTATAGTTATCGTTTTGAAAACTTAAGTTAGTAGTTTCAAAATATACTTATAACTCATTGTCATTAGTACACAATGAGATGTTAAACCATCCTTAGATCATGTTAAATATATATAAATACATATATATACACAAACGTATAATTATCGTATGTTATATAGTTCGTGATATCATCGGTCATATTGGACGGTCAAACGTTGTGTAAAACTCTTTTCAAAAACACAAGTCTCAACAATTTGGATTGCTTATCATGTTGTATGGTTTAATTTATGTAAATATTAATCTCATAAGTATAATTTGGTCAGAAAATTCCGGGTCATTACATGTTGGGATTTAGCCTGCGTTGTCTTTGTACTACTGGTTTGAAGTCATTCTCAAGGAGAATTTTATGTGTACAATAAGACGGGTTTATCCCTGGAATGTCGGTCATTTTCCAGTCTATAGCCTTTTTATGGGTTTTCAAAACAGAGATTAACCTTTTCTTCTCGTTATCGGAAAGATATGAAGCAATAATTACCTGTAATTGAGATGTACCTTCGAGGTAAGCATACTCCAAGTGTTTGGGTAGCTCCTTAAGCTCTAGTACGGGTGGTTCTTCCAAGGAATTCTTTATTCGGAATCTATCTTTATTTTCGATATCTTCAAATGATTCTTCTTCCTTAGGAAATTCTTCTTTCATGGTCTCATCATCCGTGACCACTTTCATCAACTCATCAAAATCCTCATCAATATTGAAATATTCACTTTCACTCACCGGGGCAAACCCCAAGGTATCAATTTCAAGTAGCTCCTGTAATTCATTCTCAACACAAAAGTTTATAACATCAATTTGAAAACAAGAGTCATCGGTGGAAGTGGGTCTTTTCATGGCTTTGTCAATATTACAAACTATTCTCTCGTCTCCCACACCTAGACTTAATTGTTCTTTTTGGACATTAATGATAGCATCTGCAGTGTTAAGGAAAGGACGTCCTAAAATGATAGGAACTTTTGTGTCCTCTTGCATTTCTAGAATAACAAAGTCGACGGGAAAGACAAGTGAGCCAACTTTTACAAGAATATCCTCGGCTATACCTATGGGAGTATCAAATGATTGGTTTGCTAATCGAATATCCATCCAGGTTGGTTTCAAATCTCCTAAGTCAAGTTTCAAATATAACGAGTAAGGCATTAGGTTAACACTTGCACCTAGGTCGGCTAGCGCATCATACACTACCGAATCACCCATCATACATGGTATGATAAAACTACCCGGATCTCCCAATTTTGGAGGTACATTTTGCTTTTTCAAGATGGCCGAACACTCCTCATGGAGGAATGTGGCAGATACTTCTTGGTATTTTCCTTTCGAGGATATGAGATCTTTCAAAAACTTCCTGTAATGGGGCATACCCTTAAGAACCTCCGCGAGTGGCATGTTAATGCTGATTTGCTTGATCATATTCGCAAATTTCTGATATTGGCTCGCGAGTCTGTCTTTCTTCAACGCTTTTGGGTATGGAATAGGTGCCTTGTACACCTTCACTGGTGGTTCTTCACTTTTCTTCGATATGACCTCCGGTGGATCACTTTTCTCTTGCTCTTTTTCAACATGCTCATCTACATCAACAGGCACCTGCAAAACAGAAGGAGACAAGGGAACTTCCGGGGACTTAAGGGTCTCCGGGTTAGTAGTTAAACCGCTTCTAGTGGTTATAGCATTTACATGCTCATTCCTTGTTTGATTGTTACTAGGATTCACTTGAGTATTTGAGGGGAGAGCACCAGGTGGTCTCTCTGCTAGTAACTGTGAGATCCTTCCAACAACCCTTTCTAAGTTTTGAATCGTAGCTTATTGATTGCGAATTTGCTGAGTTTAAATTTCTGCATTTTGTTCGTGTTTAACCATAAAATCTCTCAACAGATCTTCTAAACCGGATTTCTTCTCAAGTTGTGGTTATATAAGTACTTGTGGTTGTGCTTGTGGTTGATTGTGTTGGAAATTATTTTGGTAATTTCGTGGCGGTTGATAACGATTGTTTAGATGATTGTAACCCGGTGGTGCATTTCTTTGATTTTGATTCTGGAAATTCCGGTTATTTTGGTAACCTGCATTTCCTCTGTGGTAGTTGTTGTTTGAACTTGAAGGTCCTCCTATTTGATAACTGTTGACAGGAGGATATTTCCGGTTATTTGCTTCAACCGCCGGAAAGTCGTCAAAATTCATCTCACCTTTTCGCATGTAACCTAGGAAATTTGCTTGCACTTCTATCGTCGTTTGGTCGCAATCTCGCGTGAGATGGGGACCTTGGCACAACTCGCACCCTACCCTGATAGCGTGCATTTCTTTGGTTACCTTCTCGATTTGCCTTGCTTGATTTGCCAATTGAACTTTTAATGCAGCGATTTCATCGTTGCTTTCGACATTAGAAACTGTTAACGATTTAGAGAATTCCATCTCCTGATGCCAATTATGAGAATGGGCTGCTATATCGGCAATTATCATGTGAGCGTCTTCGGGCGTTTTTTTCATGATTGATCCTCCTGCTGCAACATCTATATCCTTCCGGGTAGCCACATTGACTCCTTTATAGAAAATTTGGACTTTTTGGAATGTATTCAACCCGTGTTGAGGACATACCCTAAGCATTTTATTAAATCGGGTCCAAGCTTCATAAATAGTCTCGTTAGACTTTTGCTTGAAGTGATTTATGTCACTTTCCAATTTTGCTGCTTTCGAAGCAGGGAAGAATTCTGACAAAAATTTGTCCATCATATCATTCCAGTTTTCAATATAACCTTCCGGTAATGAGTCTAGCCAATCTCTTGCATCATCCTTTAGGGACCATGGAAAGATTTTTAGACATGCAACTTCATCGGAGACATCTTTGATTTTGAAAAGCTTGCAAATGCTTACAAACTTACGAAGATGCTCGTTAGCATCTTCATTTGGGGCCCCACCGAATTGGCATGTATTAGTCACCATGTGGAGAAATTGCCCCTTTATTTCAAAACCATCAGTCATCGTAGGTTGAACAATTGCGTGGTCTTGTCCTGTCCTTGTTTCCTTCATCAAAGCATCCATCGTTTGATTTGTAGCAGTCATCTCTTCCTCTTCTTTAATGACTGGCTCGATGATTGGTTGAACAATTGGTTCAGAGTTAGAATCTAACGAAAGTGATTCTAAACCTTGAGCAAGAGATTCTACTTCTTGAGCTCTTAAGCGTTCGTGAAGTTCTCTTTCAGGTTCAGGATATGAAGGAATTAAATTAGAGTTGGAAGAACGTAGATTCATGCACTAATACCTATCCTGCAATCACAACACCACAAACAAACCAATTGCAAAAACACAAGCTTACAATAAAAAGTAACTTTTCTAGGAATTGAATTCCTACAAAAGGATCGAATAATTCAAAGTTTATTAAAATCTTTTAACAAAACCGCTCCCCGGCAGCGGCGCCAAAAAGTTGATGTGTCAAGACGTAACCTTTAAAATGTAGACAATATGCTTAATAATTAACACATAATACAGGCAACTAAAACCCGATCGTGTAGTAACTAGCAAGTAAATTGACCAGTTCGATCCACAGAGAGAAGTTTGTTTAAATGATTTTACCACGATTAATTATTCTAAAAAGGGGGGTTTGTATTTGAAGTTGTGTTTTTGTTTAACGAAACAGTAAATAAAAATAATAATTAACAAGAATGAGAATGCGGTGTTTACTTCTTTGCTTGATAAATGACAGGGATTGTTCTTTTATAATTAAAACCGTTATGCGATAGTTACAATAGAGTAGTTTATATCAATTTCACAATATCTATAAACTTAAGAACTATGTTTAATCAACAAGATTCTTTCTTGGTTAAATTCACATAAAACCTAGTTTACTAAGATCACTCTAAGTAAACTACATGATTGTAAAACCTAAATATCATCCAATTACCATCCTATATTCACATATAGGTGTCTAGATCACTAGGTGTTGAAGTACAAATTATAGCCTTTTATAAATTCACATAAATCAAGTCATAACTCGTATAATTGAACTAGAATATAAAGATAGTTACAACAATGGATTTCTTGAAAGAACATGGTGATTTAGATTGATTAACTAACTAGATTCAACCCGGTTAAAATCACGTGAAACCTTAATTACAACAATCACTTGAGGTAATTTCATAACTATGTTGCTTTGGAACTTATTCAATTACCGAATTAAACACATAACAAAATCACTTAAGTGTATGTATCTAATCGTCTAGATTACTAGATGTATTGAAGTATAGATTGTTTTCCTAGTTAATTCACATTAATAGGTTTGCAATCTATATAATTGAAGTAATGATCTAAACAAGCATAACAATGGTTCTTACGGTTGAACTAGATAATTAAATCAATCAAACATATGTATAACTAGCATAACATCAAAGTATAGAACAATCCTAAGCCATAAATCTTACATTGAAGCAAACACACAAGGCTTTTAGCCTAACATAATCATAGTAGAACTAATGAAACAGTAAATACAAGTTGAATTCATGTTAAAAAGATATAGAACAATAGTACCAATTGCGATAAACGATCCTAGCTTAATATTGATGTTGAAAGAGTGGAGATTAATTTGCAGCCTTCCTTGGACCTTGAAAATCGTCTTAAAACTGGGGGAGAACGTAGTAGTGAAGGTGTGTCAAGTAAGTAACCAAAGGCTCCATTAAATAGCCTCAAAAGTTAGGTATTTTGGCCAGAAAGTGACCAGATGCGCCGCATCTCTTTGGGATGCGCCGCATCTCTTTTCGTTCAGTAGATTCCAGCTCGATTCTGCACTCAGAACTGTCGGCAGGGGGTCAGATGCGCCGCATCTGGGACAGATGCGCCGCATCTGGCTTGGATGCGCCGCATACATCTCAGATGCGCCGCATCTGGGGCTGTTTTGGTCCAGAAGTCTGCATGCTCCGCATCTGAAACTGTCGGGAATTATTTGGTGCATAGATGCGCCGCATCTAAGAGTGATGCGCCGCATTTAGACCTGTTTCAGTGGTTTCGGGCTGTTTTGCCCGTTTAATCTTCGTTTTAACTCTGTTTTTGCTGTTGGTCTTCATTTATTCATTCACAATGGACTTTTACAAATATACATGAATTACAATACATACGTACAACAATTACATACAAATGGAACAACTTTGGATCGAAATAACGGCAATAAATATGTATAATTTTGGCGTTATCAATAACATATTTTTGTACAAATAATTGAAGATACTTTTGTTTTGAACGATATTAATCAGTTTTACCCAGTTTATTGTAATATAAATGGAATTTAAAAGGAAGTAAAGTCTTCTGAGAAAAAGACACGAGCTTCTTGATTTAGGTCAGGAAGTTGTCGTCCAGACCAATTGTAGAGTCTACAAAAAATCTTGAAAAGTTTTTTTGAAAATCAGCTGAAAATTCACGGACCTCAGCATCAAACAGGGTCGCCAAGTGGTCAGACTTATCCTAACCATGAGAGGATCTGTCTCGTACAATGGGGGGCACCGTGCAAATTAGCTTATAAGACTAATGAATCAGATCTCCAGAAAGGATAATCTCCTTAAAGATCAAAAATTAGCTTTTAAGCCTGATATTACTCAATCCTTGAGATTGACCTTAAAGATTGAGAATTCAAACTCATGAAATTCAATGATATCTAAACTCGAGCTTGAACGAGAAAATATTTTGATCAAATTACAAACCGATTTGTTTTCTGAAAAATCTATTTTCAATGCGTTCATTACCATTGAACGTAAAATCCTAGGAATTCACCTAGAATTCATTAGGTCACCTGAACCAAATCGGGTGTCAACCGTAAAAACGGTGGTTGCATAGCATGGTCGAAGACAGGACCTTGTGCCAGACCGAAAAACTATAGGGTGATCTTTACCATTGCTCCTACAAAGGATAGTAATTGCATCCGCCACGTTTTTGACCATAATCAAAAGCATGTCATTAGACATTGCCTTAAACAGTTGCTTGTTCAACGCTTTCCTTTACAACCGGACGGTAGTTTACTGAAAGGTAATATACGGAGCAAGTAAACTGGACGTGTTGCTTTCCCAATACAAGGTTAGCAAGTGGGTGACACAAAATCATAAGTTTTAAGCTAAAATTTTAAAATCTGAAACCCACAAAAACAATTTGTAAACACCGGTGAAGGGTTATTCCGGAAAAACTTATCTAGGGTAAAAGCTAGATTGAATTTTCAAAAGATCAAATATTTTCATAAAGATCCAAATTCCTAAAGGATCTAAATTTTTATAGTCATGTGGGACTGTAAACCACATCGTTACTATCATTGTTCATACCGCCGTATTAAAATCACTGATGTACAAAGTGTGAAGAATAAAGAAGTGATCCTATTAAAGTTATATTCAAGTTCTATATTGCTTGAGGACAAGCAACGCTCAAGTGTGAGAATATTTGATAATGCTAAAAACGAACATATATTTCATAGCATTATCCTTCAAGAAAGACAAGCTTTTAGTTGCAATTGTTCTATTTACAAGTGATATTCGTTTAAAAAATAAAAGGTGAAGACAAAAGACAGATTCGACTATTTGAAGATGCAAACGACCAAAAAGCTAAAAAGTACAAAGTAAAATCAAAGTGGTTCAAATTATTGATGAGAAACGTCTAAAAATTACAAGAGTACGAGCCGCAAAATGCAAAGTACAAGATATTAAATTGTACGCAAGGACGTTCGAAAATCCAAAACCGGGACCTGAGCCGAGAAGAAACGCGCAACTCAACGGAGCTAAAATTACAAGTCAACGATGCACAAGAATATAATATAATATATAATTAATTATATAAAATTATATATATTATATTATATATATTAAATAATCGCGCAGCCCACGTTTTAAAAGCAATGTGAGCTGGTACAGCTGGCCATACGATCGCATGGCTAGGAAAAAGGAAATTCATGCAATCGCATGAAGGCCTATAGCTGGCCAAGTCCTATAAATTGCAACAATTTCGGACGAGTTTTAGAAAATATAATTCAATCTCTCTCACTCTCAATATATATATATTTATATTTATTTTATAATTATAATTATAATTTTAATAATAAGTTAATAATAATAAGGTTATGGTAGCAAATGTTGTAAGTTTGTAAGTCGAAATTCTGTCCGTGTAACACTACGCGATTAATACTCATTGTAAGTTATGTTCAACCTTTTTAAATTAATGTCTCATAGCTAAGTTATTATTATGCTTATTTAAATCGAAGTAATCATGATATTGGGCTAAATATTAAAGACGGGGTAATTGGGCTTTGTACCATAATTGGGGTTTGGACAAAAGACCGACACTTGTGGAAATTGGACTATGGACTATTAATGGGCTTTATATTTGTTTAACTGAATGATAGTTCGTTAATTTAATATAGAGATTTACAATTTTACGTATCTATAAATAACCATATACACTCAATCGGACACGATGCGCGTGATATTTATAAATACTAATAATCGTTCATTTAACCGGACACGAGAATGGATTAATAGTCAATGGACTCATTAAAACAGGGGTGGATTACATACAAGGACACTTGGTGTAATTGATAATAAAGTATTAAAACCTTAGATTGCACACAGTCGATAACCTGGTGTAATCATTAACAATATATTAAAACCTTATTACAGTTTAAGTCCCCAATTAGTTGGAATATTTGACTTCGGGTATAAGGATAATTTGACGAGGACACTCGCACTTTATATTTATGACTGATGGACTGTTATGGACAAAAACCGTATGGACATATTGAATAATCCAGGACAAAGGACAATTAACCCATGGTAATAAACTAAAATCAACACGTCGAACATCATGATTATGGAAGTTTAATTAAGCATAATTCCTTTAATTTATATCTCATCGTACTTTTATTTACCGTCATTTTAATTATCGCACTTTTAATTTATCATCATTTTAATTATCGCACTTTTAATTTATCGCATTTTAATTATCATCATTTACTTTACGCTTTAAATTAAGTCATTTGTATATTTAATATTTTACATTAGGTTTTAGTTGCGACTTAAGACATAAAATCGACAAACCGGTCATTAAACGGTAAAAACCCCCTTTTATAATAATAATACTACTTATATATATATATATGTATATATATGTATATATATATATATATGTATATATATGTATATATATATATATATATATATATATATATTTATATATATATATATAGTTTAAAAAATATAGCGTTAAACTTGGCTAGCTCCCTACGAAAGGAACCGAACTTACTAAAAGCTACACTACTGTGCGATTAGGTACACTGCCTATAAGTGTTGTAGTAAGGTTTAGGTATATCCACTCTATAAATAAATAAATAACTTGTGTAAAATTGTATCGTATTTAATAGTATTTCGTAACAAAAATATAACTATTTCGTATACACCTCGCATAACATCAGGTATGAAACACCCAAATCATGTATTAATTAGGGTTGTTAGACCTAAATCACTAGCTTTTAGTGATATGTTGTGGTTTTGACCTTAATGGTCGGTTTTGGTGAAAATGGGACATTTAATGCATTAAGTCATTAAATGCACATGTGTAAGTTGTTAGCTTTTAGCCCAACTAGTTTGTGTGTTGATCGAGTACTTATTGTATTAGGTACTTTGCTTTGAGGCTTGCGAAAGTTAAAATCGTCACCGAATCGTTAAGGTGAGTGGAATAAGTATACATGTATGTATATAACGTATTTATTTGTAGGGATGGATATGTGTTGTACTAGTTAGTGATATATGTTGTTGTACACTAATGGTTTCTAAGAACGGATATGTGTTGTCCGAGTTAGTGATATATGTCGTTGTACACTAATGGCTTTTATGAACGGATATGTGTTGTCCTAGTTAGTGATATATGTCGTTGTACACTAACGGTTTTATGAACGGATATGTGTTGTCGTTCCGCCAAGGGTTAGTGATATATGTTGTTGTACGCTAACGGTTGTTATGAACACCGATGGGAAATTCGAGTACCATTCCTTTGTACGATTGGTTAACCATGGTTGTGTAAATTTTGTACTAGCATATTTAATTGTGAACTATATGCTTTTGGAATCGCTAGCTTATTATGATTGCGGATGTTGGTATATGCATAATGTTTGCATAGTTGTCGAATTGCTAGCTTGTATGCGGCATTGTGTAAGTGTTTGCAAGTAAGTAGGTCATACATGTGTATGTATAATTATTGCATTCACTAAGCTTTGCTTACCCTCTCGTTGTTTACCTTTTTATAGGATCTGGCGTTGACAAGGGTAAGGGCGTACGGTTGGATTAGAGATTCCCGCTTGTTTGATAGGGGACGCTTTTGGATGTATTAGCTTTTGAAGTTTGACCGAGAGTTGAGTAGTTTAACCCCCAAACATCATGCTCTAGTGTCGTTTGGAATTTAAACTAATTCGGTTGAAACTTATACTTTTGTACGAAACTCGTATTACGACATATGTGGGCCCGGTTTCGTAAAACTTATTTTATGATTAAATCGTGTGAGTTTTAACTATTATATCATGTTGTGAAAAGCGTTTCGTCCAAATATGTCGGGAAGTGGGAGATCATTAATTGAAAATTGACAAAACCGGACAGAAGCTGTTTGGGCCTGTGCGCGCCGCGCACCCTAGGGTGGTGCGCGTGGCGCACTCTTCTGACACAAAAAAAAAAAAATTTATTTTATTCCGCGTGTTCGGTTGGTTATTGGTTTGGGTTGTTACAAAGGGTAAAGTTTTGATAAATACTAATTATTCGGTTAGAAAGTAGATCCGACGAGCTTTAGATTGATATATGTTATGTTTCAGTGTATCGAGTCTAAATGGGTTTCGTCCAAACGGGTCGTCGCGTTTGCTGATATGCTGTAGCATTATGTGCAGTGTTTTGGATCATTTTCGTAATGCCATAACTTTCAAATTGTATCTTCGTTGTTCCCAAATAAGGTGTCCACAGAAAGGTGGAAGAGTTTACTTTCCAATGGTTGTGGACTTGTGGCCTAAGAAGTTAAAACAAATTTTGTGAGACACGAAACTTGCTGTAAAGTTGTTGTAAAAAAATGAAAATTATTGGTAAAAAAATAACCTTTAAATTTTATATTATGTTGATCCTTAAGATAAGTTGATTTATGCTCAATGAAAACAGATTCATTTACTTTTTTGATTAAAAAATTATCTTATAACTGAAAGTAAATGATTTATGTATTAGGTACGTCAGAATTATGAGCTTGCCAAAAAGATGATTTTCAACTGAAGTTTGACATTTTTTTTCTCTTTACTTGTAAACTTTCATGAAAGTTTATATTTTAATTATTTGTAGTAGTCAATTCATTTAGATTCAACTTTGATTTCCTCAAAGATTTGTGTTTTGATTGAATATACTTGATCTGAAATTCTTGGAATTTTACTTTTTTTTTTTACAATATTTTGCAGTGACTAGATGCAATAGAGCTGAAGTTGCTTTAAAATATTTGAGGGAAAATAAAAATGGATTGGATGTTGTGATAAGTGATGTTCATATGCCTGATATGAATGGATTTAAACTCCTTGAACACATTGGGCTTGAAATGGATCTCCCTGTTATAAGTAAGTCAACCACTGTAATTTTGACTTTTCAGGTTTCAATCTCTTTAGTATATTGATTCCCATCAACATTTCATGTTTCATTGGGGTTCAATTTCTTGATTTATGCCTCATTTTTGTATTAAATTGTCAATATATTTGGTGAGCTACATCAAGACTTTGATTTGATTAGTTTACCATTTTTACAGTGATGTCAGCTGACGACAGCAAGAGTGTAGTTATGAAGGGTGTTACTCATGGGGCATGTGATTATTTAATAAAGCCCGTTCATGTCGAGGCATTACGTAATATATGGCGACACATGGTTCGAAAAAAGAAACACGAGTGGAAAGATTTTGTCTTCAGCCAGTGCTGATGTTTAGAAACCGCCTGAAGAACCTGATTACTCTTCTTCCGCAAATGAAGGGCATAATTGGAAAAAAAACAAAAAGGCGAAAAGAAGAGGTGGATGTAGCTGATGAACGAGACGATTCTTCTTCATTAAAGAAGCCTCGAGTTTTTTGGTCCGTTGAACTTAATCAACAATTTGCGGGAGCCGTTAATCAGCTTGGAATCGATAGTATGATTTGTTACCACTCATTTTCGTATATTATCTTGATAACGAAAATTAGTCATTAGTAATTAGTAATTACTAATTTACTATTTTTGTTATATACGGAGGCTGTCCCCAAAAAGATCCTCGAGTTGATGAATGTTCCCGAGAAAATGTTGCCAGTCACCTTCAAGTAAACAATGTAATGTGTTATAGACATTGGTTTGATGAAGTTGGCAAATCAAATGGTCAGGTATTTGTAACAATATTATTTACTTACTAAACACCTCTTCATGTTGTTGCAATTGGTAACGTACTTAACTTTATGCTGAATTGATTGTATTGCACTTCAAACAATTGAAAAGGAAACAGATGACTTGGAGCTGCAAATCTTAATACATCAGTTGGTTATTGTATCATGTATTTATTAAGAATGTCTCTTGAATTTCGGTGCTAACGAATGTATCTTGACAATACTGAGTATGAATTCTTGCGAGTGACCCTAACCAATCTTCTATTGTATGCTTGAATTGTACCCGTCTCAAATGCTAAATGAAGGTATCAATTTTTTTGTTATCTACTTCATTTGTGATTTGTTGCTTATTCGTTGTTTCTGTATATGAGTGTTCAATTTTAAATTGATTAAAAAGACTAAATCTAAGGAGTTTCAACTACAATAAGAAAGTGGCTATCCAGTATATATGGATCTTAGTGGATTATTTGCTACCAATATTCTGATTCATTATTATCAATTTTGACGTTGTCCACATTGTTTTCCATATCAGTTACTTTACACAATGACATAATTATGTTAAGGAAACTATTTTTTATAGTTGTCGTGTAATGTACGGGCTCTTAAAAATCTATGTATGAACTATAATTTATCAAAGTTTTACTAATGTGTGTTGTTTACAAAAACATATTTTACTAATTCAACCACAACAGTACGTTTGACACCTTTTCTATAATATCTTTATTTCATATATAACTTTAAAAATCAATAATGTTTGCGGATGAGTCCCCGTGCATCGTACGGGCTCATAAATCTAGTAGATACATATATACATATACATACACTATATTATACTAGTATAAAAAATGTAATCAGCTTTTATTGTAACACATTTTTAAAAAAAAATTAACCATATTTTATTTGACAATATAAATTATAAATAATATATATGATATTATGTTAACTAAAATAAATGAAAATTTATGATTGGTTAATATAATTAATATGCCATATATTTGAACTCGAATATTAGAATATTTATTAAATTAATTCTTGTTTTCACGTTTTAAATAAATAAAGAAAGCAAGGAACGATAAATAAAATAAAAAATAACTAAACCATTTATAGTATTTAAATGGAGACATTTAATTTTGTTCCTAACGCGTTAGGAAATCATCTGTCTTGTACGAACTACGAAGAAATAAGTTCTATACAAAAAAAAAAAAAAAAAAAAAAAAAAAAAAATTGTTTGTAAGTTCGAATCCTGCTAATATCAATTAACTAGCATTGTGAACATAAACATTTTATCGCGTCTATGTAGCGATTAGATGGAAACGCTTCATTCTAATTTCATTCTTACATGTGTATTAGAAAAAAAATTCAACAAAGCTTAAAAACTTTTGTTATTTAAAAGTTTTAGAAAGTTGTTTTTCCACGAATTAAGAATTTTGTTCCCTTAAATCATGAGCTACATTTAATATTTTAATAGCTATGGGTAATTGTTTGTTCATGCCATCCGACAAGCCTCGGTGCTTTATTCTTTACTGTAATCTTTAAAACTATTCCTAACCCTACCCATGATATTACAGCCACATTTACATTTTCTTTATCAAAAAGTACAATCACCGAAAAGTACAATCACCGAGTGACATGGCAATGTCAAATATTTAACCATCAATAACTCAAAATGTCAAATGTTATTGTCAAATTTTGTAAGATTCACCGGTTTTCATTTTTTTTTTTTTTTGAATAATAATTAAGTAAATAAATGCATTATATAAAATAAAATACATATTTAATATTAAAAAAACATAAATTAAAATACATATTAAAAAGATATAAATTAATTTTTATTAAAATTCAACGATACTTTAATTTAACGATTACATAAGATTTCACAACTACATAGAATTAATAAAACATCAAATAAACTAATTTGCAGTCCGAAATGTTGTTGAAAGGTTCCATATATGCTCGACTAGATCCTCGGTTAGTTAGTTGTGCACGTCCCTATCCCTTATTTCTCTTGTCATGATGTCCGATCCCTCGTCCTTATTTGGAACATGTTCCATATGATTCTCCATGTCTTCGATAATGAATCGTTCTTCCCACTTAGATAGAGCAAATCCGTTATCTTCAAGAATCATGTTATGTAATATGACACAACATTTCATTACTCTTCGCATCCTATTTACGGACATAGTGCGTGCAACTAGGCGTAAAATATGAAACCGATCTTGAAGAACCCCAAATGCCCTCTCTATATCCTTTCGGGCACTAGCTTGAAATCTAGTGAACTTAATCGTTTTCTCTTCAGTGGGACATGAATATCCTTTTATTAGAATCGCCTAATCGGGATATATAATGTCTGCAAGGTAATATCCTTTGGTATAATGATGACCATTTACCTCAAATGGTGCGGATGGAGCTATTCCGTTCTTAAGTTTATCAAAAATAGGGGATTGATTCAAAATATCATTGTTGGAACCCGTCATCCTAGAAAAAGCATGCCAAATCCATAAGTCATATGAAGCAACTGCTTCAAGCATAAGGGTTGGTTTCTTATGATTACCCCGAGTGTAATGTCCTTTTAAAGCAACAAGACAATTCCTCCACTCCAACCCAGGTTCGATTCTCACTCCAAGCGGTAGTTTCCAACCTTTGATGGTACTTCCAACATCAATGCTATTTGGGAAGGTTTTTAGGTCCAGTCAAATGCGTAGCTGATAGTATTTTTATTTTTTTTAGCTTAGACTGCAAATAACCCGGCGTGGTGGCCTGAAAAATCACCCATCGCGCCACCATCGCGCCGTAGTGGGGCGTGATGGTGGCAATTTTCCTCCGGCGCGATGACTCGATCACCTGGCGTGAAACAGACCTCAAACGAATTTGATTGGAGGAGGGGAGTAACTGTCGAGTTGTGGGGTTTGATTTTTGTCTTTATAGCCGTTTTCAAACGGTAATAATAATAAAATTAAATAATTTATGTAAATAATTTATATAAACTCTATAAATACACCCCATTTCATTCCATTTTTATACCACAAAACACACTCATTTCTCTCATTTTTATACACTCTTATAATTTATATTTACCAATTCAAAACCATGTCTCAAAACCCCGATCAAAATGAGTTCGGTTCCGGTAACATCTACAATTTCGGGTCACATAATATGCCCGGATCGAGCTCAAATTCTCCTCAAAATGTTCGGGGTAATCGGCCATTTGGCAACGACCCGCCCCAAAATCTTCAACATGAATTTAATAATCCGCTACTATTTTCTCAATTTCTACAACAACAATTAAAACAACAACAAATTCCACAACAACAACAATATCTAAATTCATATCAACAACAACAATTTCCAAACCCGTATCAATAATTTTCTAATTTTGCACGACCCGGTGTTATACCTTTTCAACTCCCAAATACTCAATCATGGCAACAATCACAACAGACATTTACTCCTTTAAATACCGAAGAAGTAGCAGAAATTCGTGGTGTGCTGAGCCAACCAAAAGTACGCGTTCGACCTAGTCATAAACGAAAGGGAAAAGACGTTCCAAAAGAACCATAAATTAAAAAATTGTGGACTCCACAAGAAGAAATTTGGTTGGCTACGTGTTGGATTGATTGCTTGGAAGACGGAGTTCATGGTAACTCTAAAAAACATGACGCATTTTGGGTTAGAGTTCGAAATAAGTTTAACAATAACGATTTTGGTTATTGTCGAAATGATGATCAATTAAGTGGGAAAGGTCGTCATTTGGATAAGGCGTGCAAAGATTTCACGAGCATATACAATGAAGAAGAACGTAACCCAAGGCGTAGCGGTCGCAACGAGGAAGACATATATAACATATCGGTCCAAAGATATGTTAAACAGGCATCGAAGCCGTGGGCTTATAAGGATGTTTGGGAATTTTTGAAGAAAAGACCGAAGTGGTATTCTCCACCTTCGATTAGTGGTAGTGGTAAGAAAAAAGCAACAAAAAATGTAGTACAACTCGGTAACGATGATGATGATGATGATGATGATGATGATGATGATTATTATGATGAAGTGGTCGAAAACCAAACAATTAATCTCGGAGAAGATCGTTTGAACAACTTCGGTCAGCTATTTGGCGATGATGCTATTATACGTCCAATCGGAAGAGATCAATCAAAGGCTGCGAGAAAATCCGTTTCGTCTTATGCGACTACTTCATCACGTGGTACAAACTCTTCACGAGGTACGGCCTCTTCGAGAATCGATGAGTTGTCTGAAAAGTGGGAAGCAAGAAAGAAGGTGGACATGGAAGATCGACAGACTTGTTTGCAGGCTATCGTTGAGGATGAACGGCGTCGATCGACAATAGATTGCGTTGCGAAATTATAGAACTTGAACGTTGATGACATTAAGGACCCGATTGAGAGGCAGAAAGCTTTGAGGTTCAAGAAAAAGATGACAAAAAAATACAAAGACTATATCGAAGTTTCAAGTGACAGCGACGAGTAGTAATTGTTATCTTTTTTTTATTAATGTGTGTTTTAATTTTTAGGAAATTAATAAGGTAATTATATTAGGAATTTTTAATTATCGTAATTTTTATTTTTTAGGACTTTTATAAATTGTATCCGTTTGATTTTAATTAATTTACGTGTGTTTTTATAAAATTTTATTACTTATATTTATGTTTAAATATACAAATTAAAATAATAAACTCAAATAAAAAATGAAAAATAAAATAAAATTGTGGGACCAATAACTGTGACGACCCGGAAATTTTTGACCAAATTTAAACTAAATATTTATATGGTTTCGACATGATAAGCAAAGTCTATTAAATTGAAATTCAAAATTTTTGAACTATTTTATGAAATCATTTGACCTTCGACCAGTTCCGACGATTCACGAACAATTAATTGTAACATGATATGTGTGTGTGTGTGTGTATATATATATATATATAAAATAATTGGAAATATAATTTAAAATATTATATGTTGTTAAAATTAAAAATAAAATATGATATCATTATTAAAATAAATAAATATATAAATGTAAAGTATATTAAAAATAAATATTAAATGATTGTAATACTCGTTGGATGTTCCGATTGATATTAAACACGTCTTAATACGAACTTATATGATTTAAAAATAAACGGTGATCTGAAAAATGAGTTAAATTTTTACACTTAGTATATTTTTACTTAGGGTTAAGAGCTAATAATTAATTTAATTATTATTTAAAAATTTTAAAACAATTAATGACCCTAATTATACAATAATGACTAAAATAAATAAGTATAATTTGAGATTTTTCCGAATACTTTTATCCACCACTGTTTGACAACGGAGTATAAAATTCAGTCCGTAAAAGGCAACGAATAATTTAAATCACACGTCCCATTTTATTGAGTTATTATAATATTATTCTATTTAATATTACATGTAATCTATTCGGTTAGACATCACGATCATGATGTTTCTTTTTATAATTTTCTGTTGTGCCCGTGATTGAATTAAAGAAACCATTGATTGAATTGTTGATTGAAAAGAATACTGTGCGTTACTGTTTCCTTCTTTGTTTTAACCGTCCACTATCTCTACTAACATATGGCTGGATATATATATTACTATTTTTGTGTTGACAACAACAATAATATTATATGTACATATATCATATGCAGATTTACATACATACACACTAAACAAAACCACATTCACCATTTTGATTTAGTCATCAAACCCACTAAACCATCAACCTCGGACTCCAATTAGCAACCACCATGCTCACCTTTAATCACCTCCCTTCACCGTCACCCTCACTTCCGCCACGATTATCACCACCATCTCCTTCACCCGGGAACCACCACCACTATCATCATCTATATATTTTCTTGTTTGACTATTTGTTTCAATCCAACAACCAAGAACACCTTCATCATAAATCACACACCTTATATTTTTGTTTCGGTTCACCTTAGACCATCACCCTCATGGATCATCATCAAACAACTACCACCGTAAGTCCCTCATCTCTCACTATATCTCACTCAATCCATCTCTCTATCCTCTTCATAATCATGAACCACCATTGTTATACTATTGTTTTCGCTGCTATTCCTGTTCCTGTAACGATAGAGATGATGATGATAACCTGCTGTTGCTACTGCATTGCAGCCCAAAAACCACCCCTCGAAACCACCATAACACCACTTGTTCGATATTGTTCCTGTCTCCTATCTATTTTTCTTTCTTCTCGAACAGACACACATCGAGACTGCAATTTCTAATGCTACAACGAATGATTTTGTTATTCTATCAAAGTCACCATCACCTGCTACATGTATGATTTTTCTGTATACTGTTTCTGTCGGACGCCACCACCCCAAACACCCATTCCAAAATTTCTGTTAGCTACTACTATAATCTTGTTTGTGCTACTGTTTTTGCTGCTGTTTCCCATCGAAATTATATTGCTGCTACAACAATCGTATTCATTGTTTTGTCAAGCCTTAAACGCAAACCAAATTCCCTGCTGATGCTACTCTATTCGTGTTTACAGTTGGTGTACAAGTCGTGGGCTTTTAGAGGTTAAAGCCAAAATAGACGTACGTTATATAAATGAGGTTATAATTAGTGGGATGGTAAAGTGTTGATGGGATCCAATGTATACCGTGTCACAATTATGTCGAACATAAGGGACCACCTTAGGACTTGAATAAATCATCATCTCATAAATATATTAATTATACGATCATTGGTGGGGTCTTGAAATTCTCTTGACGGTCTGTTTGTGCGAGTCCAAAACCGAGGCCAAATTTTAATTAGATTATGATAATCACATGTTAAGATAGCGATGATGATAAAAGATAATAACAAGAATATATGATGATAATAATAATACACGCAATGAAGATGGTTATTAGGATTCGGTGATGGCATATGAATTGATGATGATGAGATGCTTAGGTTTTGACGATGGTGATAATATGATATCTTTTTGTTTTCGAGATTAGTTTAATGGGTTAGATTTTAGTTTAAAGGAAAGGCAAACAGTTTTGTACGTATTAGATGTTTAAACGGGCGAAGTATTACAAGAAGTAATTAGTAGAGCAATGGTTGGTAGCATGTTTGTTAGGCGAGTAGTCGTGGGTTCGAACCCGGTTCGGGGCATCTCTTTTTAGAAAAGCCTGGAAGGTAGTTTTCAATACCAAAATTATTATTGTTATTATTATTATTATTATTATTATTATTATTATTATTATTATTATTATTATTATTATTAAATTAATGTTACATTATTAAAATGACAAGATTTAAGTTAAGTATGTGATTTAAAGAATGGTAATATTATGAAAATAATATAGAAGTATGATTAAGCATATTACAAATACATATTATTATTAATATTTTTATTATTATTATTATTATTATTATTATTATTATTATTATTATTATTATTATTATTATTATTATTATTATTATCATGAGTATTGGTATTATTATTAGTAGTATTTTTTTCAATATAGTTATTAATATAAATATTAGTATTATTATTATTAGTAAAATCATTATTTTTATAGTTATTATTAATTATTATTAGTATCCATTATTATTAAAAGTATCATTTTTATAAAATTATCATTTTTATTATTATAACTATTATTGTTATTATTATAGGATGAAACAACTTTTGTATTTATTATTATCAATATTATTTTATCAAATAACTATTAGTTATATAAAACCATATTTACTACATATAACATAACTATATTAATATTTTTATAATAAATATTAATAAATGTAATTAATTAGGTCATTAATGAAACACATAATTAAATAACAATTAATTCACTAATAATACATAAATTTGTTCGATTACCATTATATGTGTTAATATATATACATGATATAGGTTCTTGAATTCGAGGCCAACCCCACACTTGTTCAATGACGTCATATGTATTTTTACTACGAAATACAATATTGTGAGTTTCATTTGCTCCCTTTTTAAATGCTTTTGCAATATATATTTTTGGGACTGAGAATATATGCGCTACTTTTATAAATGTTTGACGAAATAGACACAAGTAATCGAAACTACATTATATGGTTGAATGATCGAAATCGAATATGCCCCTTTTAGCTTGGTAGCCTAAGAATTAGGGAACTGGCCCCTAATTGACGCGAATCCTAAAGGTAGATTTACGGGAACTAACAACCCCCATTCTGGAATTTGGAATGCTTTAGTACTTCGAGTTTATCATGTCCGATGGGTGTCCCAGAATGATGGGGATATTCTATATGCATATTGTTAATGTCGGTTACCAAGTGTTCAATCCATATGAATGATTATTTTTGTCTATATGCATGGGACGTATATTTATGAGAAATGGAAATGAAAATCTTGTGGTCTATTAAAATGATGAAAATGATCGATTATGATAAACTAATGAACTCACAAACCTTTTGGTTGACACTATAAAGCATGTTTATTCTCAGGATTGAAAGAAATCTTCCATTGTGCATTTGCTCATTCTAGAGATATTACTTGGAGTCATTCATGACATATTTCAAAAGACGTTGCATTCGAATCGTTGAGTTCATCAAGATTATTACTAAGTCAATTATAGTTGGATATATTAGGAAATGGTATTCATGCCATCAACTTTCGATGTAATGAAAGTTTGTCCTTTAAAAACGAATGCAATGTTTGTAAAATGTATCATATAGAGGTCAAGTACCTCGCGATGTAACCAAATGTAATGTATTCGTCCGGATGAATTAGGACGGGTCGTTATAATAACCCTCATCACACCCCCATCACGCCTACCATTACAAACTCCATCACCCCCATCACCTTTGCCACATCAGCACTATAACCCACAAAAACCCCATCACCCCCATCACCATTAAAAAGAGTCCTAGGTAAATGCATTACATATTACTCGTATAAAATTTGGACCCTTGAAAAAAGTGAGCCTCAAGCCGTCGCTTACTTTGCTCTAGCTTTAGACCGGACATGTATATGGATGCGAACTAGAGATGACAATGAATCGGATATGGATCCAATGATGCCATACCCACATCCCTATCTATTTAATTTTTGTTCATCCATGTCCATATTCATATCCATTTTATTTCAGTTCATTCATCCATATCCATATCCGATAGATTAAGCGGGTAAATGCATATCCGTTGGATATCAAATGAAATGTAATCTAACTACGATTTTATCAATTTAATATAGATTATAAGAAATGTTATATTTAATCTCTATGTTTTTGATTTCTTAAACATGCTTTGATTGTAATTTGTCACCGATTGTGAATTTAATTGAGCAAATTACGTTATAATATAAATAACTATACGTTTAAACTAATCTAAAAATGTAATTTTGAATATTGTTAGTAACAATTTAATAATTGTGACTATCAGAATCTCCATATTCGTTAATAATTTATGAATTTGTAGGTTATCTGTGTGTGTGTGTGTATATATATATATATATATATATATATGCGTATATTTTAATACGTATATATGTATATATAGATGTATTTCGGGTGATAATGGATATATCCGTGGATGATAAATTGTCATCCATATCAAATCCACAAAATATTTAGATCATTCATATCCATATCCATATTCATATCCGTTAATCGTCCATTTACATCATGCATCATTCATATCCATTATAAATGAATCGGATCGGGTGAATATTTATGGATAAAACATTATTGCCATCCCTAACGGGGTGAAAGATAAAGTAGTTCGGGGGTGAAAGATAAAGTAGTTCGGAGAAGATGGATAAGAGGTGAAGAAAGATAAGAATGATGGAAGAGAAATGAGTCTTATGGGTGGTAGATTTATATTTATTTTTTCATTAAATGTTTATTGTATTTTAATGTCTCATCTTTAATCTTTAATACCCCTTAACCAGATTACGAGTACCTCTAATTAATCAAAATCAAAATAATTAACATTTTAAATTAATATTGTATTTAAGAAAAATAATTACTGTGCTTAAGTATATAAATATTTGTTTAAAACCAATAAAATTAAGTTTCTCCTTAAATTTATAAAAATATCATTAAGATTTCTAGGAGAAAACACTTTAATATCTATATCTTTTTGAACTATTATATTACATACATAATACATATTTCATATAAATTACAGGGTATATTGATGAATTATTAACGTGTTTAACGAATTTTATATGTAGTTTTTCTACTTATAATTATTTAGTAAATTTTTTATCCTCGTGTATTTTTTCAGAAATTTTTCATTTATCACGACCGTTATTATCATATATACTAAGCGTGGAACGACAGTTAGTCATTTTTTTTGAAATTATACGTCGTTTTCTACTAAATTTACCATATATACTAAGCGTGGAACGACGGTGAGTCATTTTGTTTCAAATTATATGTCGTTTTCTACTAAAAAAGAAGAAGGGAAAACTCAACCATAGTTTAAATTTAACCATGGTTAGGTTATCTTAACTCTAGTGTCAGTTAGGGTTATCTTCTTTTTAGGGTATAAAAGCAAGCTAAAGAGGGCTAAATATAAATTACAAAATTGTGGATATTTGGGATTTGGGTGAGAAAAGAGGGACTTAAACACAAAATAATTTTAATTTTATTTTAATTTAATTCGAAACAAGGCCAGGACTCAACTGAAGTGATTGTGTTTGTTTATGATGCCGTACTACTACCACAGATAATTCAAATCCAACCCAGCTTCCGCCTTTGGTATGTTTATTCAAACTTATTTTCCGTTATTATTTTTTATTTTTTTATTCGGAATTATATCGTAACTCATTTTTAGGGTTTTTATTTTAAACATAGATCCGATTGATGATTATAGATTTGATACGATTTGCGTGCTATCAGCTTCTGGATATGTGTGTATATATATCATTTATGTTAGTATCTTGTTAATAATATATATGTTTGTAGATTTGTAGATTTGTAGATCTTAAATTCAATATTTGAAGTTTTGATTTTGGAGCTCATTATACTACTACTTTTTTATTTTTTATTTTATTTTCTAAGGATGTATATATATATGTGTGTGTATGTATGTATATGTGTATGTATATGTATGTATGTGTATATATTTGCGTGTATGTATGCTGTAACATCTGCTGTATGTTGAAAATAATTAACCCTGCAACAGTTTTTGAAGTTTAGGTATGAAAATAGGTTTTTTTTTTTTTTGTTTATTGGATGATAATGGCCTTGAAAATGCTTGAATTTCAAAGTAGATTTGCAGTAGTAACATTAAAAAAAGGATAATTGCCCTAAATAGATAGCTGTAGATGCAGATCCTGTAACTATACATGCGAATGAATGAAATTTTAATAATTTGGCAAATGCGGGATTTGAATTCATACCGTTATAGGAGATTTTGGTTAATGTGTTTAAATATAGAGATTAATTTTTGCTTCTTCTAGTAGATTACTAGTAATATTGTATGAATGCATGAACGTTATGCTTAATTTAGCTCTGAAGTTCATTGCGTAATTATGTAGTGAACATGTGTATATAAAGTATTAACATTGTATCAGTCTGATCGTTCGTTTTCAGTCATATCAAATGTACAAATGTGGATTATTGGTTCTGTGACTCTTTGTTGTTAAGTAATCGGTCAACTAATCGGTCAACGTTTCAACGGGATTGAGTGAAGGATGGAATGCAATAAAGATGAAGCCAATAGGGCAAAAGAAATCGCCGAAAATAAGTTTCTAAATAAAGATATGAACGGGGCAAAGAAATTTGCATTAAAGGCCAAAACTTTATATCCCACCCTTGATGGAATCAATCAATTAATATCAGTTCTAGACGTATACGTTGCTGCTGAAAACAAAATAAATGGGGAGTTGGATTACTACGAGATACTTGGTGTGGGCCCGGCAACAGACGATGATACAGTTAAGAAACAGTATCGAAAACTAGCGTTATCTCTTCATCCTGATAAGAATAAATCTGTAGGTGCTGAAGGTGCATTTCAATACGTTTCTGAAGCGTGGAATTTATTATCCGATAAGGAAAAACGATCAATGTATGATCATAGGAGAAACGTTTTTATGCAAAGAGTTCAAGTTCATCACAAAAATGGTGGTTCACGACCACCGAATGGTTTTAACTGTTTTACGAAGAGTACAGCTGCACGCAAGGTTACACCTACTAATGCGAAAGATACAACTGTCAAAGCAAAGGATACAACCTCAAAAGCAAAGAGTACAACTACTAAAGCAAAGGATTCATATGCTACATCAAAGGATACAACTGTTACAGCTAAGGATTCAACTGCAAAAACAAAGGGTACAACTGCTAAAGCAAAGTATACAACTACTGAAGCGAAAGATACAGCTACGAAAGCGAAGGATTCAAATCCTCAAGTGATGGATACAACGAATGTAGCGAAGGATACAGTCACTAAAGCAAAGGGTACAGGCACTAAAGCAAAGGGTACAACCAGTAAGGCAAAGGGTACAAGTAGTAAAGCAAAGGGTACCGTTATCGAAACGAAGGATAATGTTAGAACGGGTCATACGTCATTGTCGAATGGGAAAACGGTACTAAAGACGTTTTGGACGGTATGTATGAGATGCAAATTGCAGTATGAATTTGGACGAATGTATGTGAACCGAAATCTTTTGTGTCCTACGTGTTATGGACCCTTTCGTGCAATAGAGGTTCCACCACCAAATATAAACGGGTCAGCGGGTAATAACATTTTGAACCAAGAAACATGCAAGATCGCGGGTGGTGAAACGGGTCAGGGTACAAGCTCTAAATGGGCCCCGTTTAAAAAAGCGTATAGTGCAGCTGATGTTGACCAGGCTGCAAACTTGGTTCAACAGACTTATGAAAAAGTGAAAAGGGAAAGAGAAGAAGCTCAGGCAAACACTAAACGAGAAAAAGCTTTGAGAAGAAAATTAGATAAAAAAACAGCTAAATTGTCGAATTCTGATGCAATTAATGGGCCAATTGAGGTAAAGAAAGATGTTTCGGATATGGGTATAAAGAAAGGGTTAATTAAGAAGGCAACAATGGAGATTAAAAAGAAGCTAAACGAATGGAGCTCAGAAACGGTTAAAGATTGGTTACCAAATGAAGAATCTAAGAATCTTGAAACGGAATCTGTACCTGATCCAGATTTTTATGATTTTGATATTGATCGAAGCGAAAAGTGTTTTGAAGAAGGACAAGTTTGGGCAGCTTATTGTGATGATGACGAAATGCCTAGAACTTATGCCATGATCGAAAAGGTAATTACATTAACGCCCTTTAAGATGAAGATTTGTTGGTATAATTTGAAACCCGAGTATTCAGGGGCGTACGGGGAGTTTAAAGCGGGAAAACACGAAACAGTTTCGTCCCCTAATTACTTCTCGCACAAGGCGAATTTCACGAAACGGGAAAATGGGAGTGTTTGGGTTTTTCCTAAAAAAGGCGATGTGTGCGCGTTATACAGAAATGGTAAAAAATCGGGTTTTGTAAAGCACGCGTTCGAAATTATGGAAGTTGATGCATACGATCAAGAAACGGGTGGTGTTACTGTAACTCCACTTGTTAAAGTTGCAGGTTACAAAACGGTGTTTCATAGACATGTAAACACTAAAGAAACAAAGGTGGTTATGAAAACTGAAATGGGTCGATTTTCCCATCAAATACCTGCGTATCTGATAACTGGTCGAGAATCATTGAATGCGATAAAGGGTTGTTATGAGCTCGATCCTGCTGCTGTTCCTCGCGAGTTTCTTCATGTTATAAAGAATGTTAACGAAGGTGAAAATGGTGATGATCAAATGTTGGAGACGTTTGATGGGTTAGAAGATTTGAAGGAAGCTGATAATATGGATGTTGAAAATTAATGATTCGAGTACTGATGGTGTTTTTTTTACCCATTTGGGTGAAAATTACCTGAACTTGTAGCTTGTTAATTTAATGGCTGATTTTAAAATGTAGGTGGAATAGAATGTGGATTATGCAGTTGGAACTAGTGTTCTGAACTAATTCTGCTTTTGTTTATTTGCTAGGTGATGATTAATTTTAACCTTATATAAAAATGTTTTTGTACTTGGTAGAATCATTATCAGTAACTAAAGATATGGACTATGGAGGGATTTTTTGGTATATCTTTTTTTTTTAAGTCTAGTTATTATTATTATATTAATATTAAATTAATATTAATTATTATATTATTATATTCGTTTCCTTTTTGTAGATGCCCATAAAGTTCATATTACCATAGAAATCTGATACGGAATAGTTGCTAAGCTAAAATGGTAAGCGTAAAATCAATTCCATTCGACCATTAATATCTGAAATAAATAATTGAACTAATATTGTCTTCGAAAAATTAACTAAATGAATCTTGATTCAGTTCTGGTAATCACGTTTAGAACTTTCATTTTAATTATGTATATAAAAGATACAAAAAGAATTGAGATCGTATATGACTCGTTATATTATATATCATCCTATATTACACATAAGAAAGTCGGCTTTAATAGCATATCGGTTAAGTACCTGGAACCCTAACGATAATATGTGCTACTCAAAAAAGTTTTTTAGACCTCAACGAATAATATAAGTTATTTAAAAAAGGACATTTGGACCTTGCTAGAATGCTTTGGACTTTCACTTTTTTTTTTCTGGAGTCTTTAATTGTTGTTTTTTAGGCCTATAGTATTTCGCTTTCGCTGCTTCAATTGTGTTTTCCTAGTTCTCATATTTCTCAAATCTCTGATTGTGTCTTTATACATAAAAAAGATTGGGCCTCTGAAAACCTTGTGCCCCGAGCGGTTGATCGGGTTGCTCCCCATCCGGGCCTCCCCCGTTCAATAGTGTCTTCTTCGAAATACAAAACATCTGTGTGATCGAAAGGTATATTTTCTTTAAAAAATGCAAACAACTTCGGTAATCAAACTCACGAACATCAATATCAGCAAACGATTTTTTCATCCTATTAGCGTAGGACTTAAAGTGATCATGAAATTCACCCTCGTAATATACGTCAATTGAAATAACAATTGAATCGATGATTTATTTAAAGGGATAAAATGGGTTAAGTTTGTATGTGTTCTTGATGAATATATATATATATATATATATATATATATATATATATTTGTAGTTGAAAAATGAATGAATTAATTTTTTCTATTTTTTGTTTATCCAAATGGTCACCAGCGTAGCCCACGCTCCTCTTTTAAACGGTAACATTGTGCCAACCAATCATTCTTTGCCAACTCACCGCACTTATTTCAATTTTTGGCGTTTGAAAAATACCAATGTCCAACCCTAAATTGCCCACAAACGTCTCACTACAGGCGTTTGTGGGGCGTTTGTCTTGCCAACTGACGGTGGGTGTGCCCCAAATGATGCGATATCTCCAATCTTATGGTGTTTGGGATTGCCGTTTTGTATAGATTATCTCATTTGTTTTTTTTAATACAAATAATCAGAAAGAAGTATTTGGTGCAAAAGTAATTATACACTCCTTGGAGTAAATGATGAATTAAAAATCGTAGGCTAAAACACATCGATTCAAAATGTCATTTTAGAAATTAGAAAAACGTAGTCTGTTTTAAAAATGTAGTCCCGAACACCTCTTTACGCAATCCCAAAAACTATAATTGTTCATCATCAAAAGCTTAATAAAATCAAACGTTTTCAACTCATATAGCAAATAATTTAATAAAAATTTATTCATTAACAATTATTAATTATAACGCATGCACGCAACCATCTCCATTTAACTGAGTAGTTATCGCCCTTGTGGCTGTTCGTGAGGTCTCGAGTTCGAGTCTTTCCTGAGGATTTCAAAATGAAATTTTCTTTGGAGTTGATTAAGAAATCCTCTAGAGATATTGTTGTTTGAGTCTGTCCTTTAGCAATTGTGGAACCGATATGATCGGGTGGTGAAAACTCCTTTGGTGGTCCACCGTGACTCCAATCTCGCTGTTAAAAAAAAAAATATATGAACGCATAATAATTTCATGACTTAATAATTAACTGAACTTTAACATGTGTTATGGTTTATGAAACATTGCAACAACACTGTAATGAGATATCATAGTATCAAAGAAACTCATCAACTTTAAGGTTGTAAGTTCTGTTAAAGGATATTAGACGTAGACAATATCCTATTTAATATATAGCATTAAATGTAGGCATATCTATCCATATCTCATATTAAATGTAGGATCCCTAAAATCAAGGGATATGGGATCAGATCATGTACTATATATTTGACCTCTTTGATCAATAAGAATCATGGGTGAATTATAACATTCTAACATGGTATCAGAGGGTTTGATCCAAACCTAATCGGCCGCCTTTGTGTCGCTTCTGCTCTACCACCCATCAAATCTTCCTAACCCCATCAATACCGAATCTCTACTTCGGTCTTCTATCTATCTCTTGTTCTTTTCAATTTCGTGCAAAACTCAAAAAGCACCCAAATCACGGTTGAAATTGAAATGTCCCGTTCTTATTGATTAAAAACGTTCCATATTAATTGATTTCGTTGCGAGGTTTTGACCTCTATATGAGACGTTTTTCAAAGACTGCATTCATTTTAAAACAAACCATAACCTTTATTTCATCAATAAAGGTTTAAAAAGCTTTACGTAGATTATCAAATAATGATAATCTAAAATATCATGTTTACACACGACCATTACATAATGGTTTACAATACAAATATGTTACAACAAAATAAGTTTCTTGAATGCAGTTTTTACACAATATCATACAAGCATGGACTCCAAATCTCGTCCTTATTTAAGTATGCGACATCGGAAGCTCTTAATAATCACCTGAGAATAAACATGCTTAAAACGTCAACAAAAATGTTGGTGAGTTATAGGTTTAACCTATATATATCAAATCATAATAATAGACCACAAGATTTCATATTTCAATACACATCCCATACATAGAGATAAAAATCATTCATATGGTGAACACCTGGTAACCGACATTAACAAGATGCATATATAAGAATATCCCCATCATTCCGGGACACCCTTCGGATATGATATAAATTTCGAAGTACTAAAGCATCCGGTACTTTGGATGGGGTTTGTTAGGCCCAATAGATCTATCTTTAGGATTCGCGTCAATTAGGGTGTCTGTTCCCTAATTCTTAGATTACCAGACTTAATAAAAAGGGGCATATTCGATTTCGATAATTCAACCATAGAATGTAGTTTCACGTACTTGTGTCTATTTTGTAAATCATTTATAAAACCTGCATGTATTCTCATCCCAAAATATTAGATTTTAAAAGTGGGACTATAACTCACTTTCACAGATTTTTACTTCGTCGGGAAGTAAGACTTGGCCACTGGTTGATTCACGAACCTATAACAATATATACATATATATCAAAGTATGTTCAAAATATATTTACAACACTTTTAATATATTTTGATGTTTTAAGTTTATTAAGTCAGCTGTCCTCGTTAGTAACCTACAACTAGTTGTCCACAGTTAGATGTACAGAAATAAATCGATAAATATTATCTTGAATCAATCCACGACCCAGTGTATACGTATCTCAGTATTGATCACAACTCAAACTATATATATTTTGGAATCAACCTCAACCCTGTATAGCTAACTCCAACATTCACATATAGAGTGTCTATGATTGTTCCGAAATATATATAGATGTGTCGACATGATAGGTCGAAACATTGTATACGTGTCTATGGTATCTCAAGATTACATAATATACAATACAAGTTGATTAAGTTATGGTTGGAATAGATTTGTTACCAATTTTCACGTAGCTAAAATGAGAAAAATTATCCAATCTTGTTTTACCCATAACTTCTTCATTTTAAATCCGTTTTGAGTGAATCAAATTGTTATGGTTTCATATTGAACTCTATTTTATGAATCTAAACATAAAAAGTATAGGTTTATAGTCGGAAAAGTAAGTTACAAGTCGTTTTTGTAAAGGTAGTCATTTCAGTCGAAAGAACGACGTCTAGATGACTATTTTAGAAAACATACTTCCACTTTGAGTTTAACCATAATTTTTGGATTTAGTTTCATGTTCATAATAAAAATCATTTTCTCAGAATAACAACTTTTAAATCAAAGTTTATCATAGTTTTTAATTAACTAACCCAAAACAGCCCGCGGTGTTACTACGACGGCGTAAATCCGGTTTTACGGTGTTTTTCGTGTTTCCAGGTTTTAAATCATTAAGTTAGCATATCATATAGATATAGAACATGTGTTTATTTGATTTTAAAAGTCAAGTTAGAAGGATTAACTTTTGTTTGCGAACAAGTTTAGAATTAACTAAACTATGTTCTAGTGATTACATGTTTAAACCTTCGAATAAGATAGCTTTATATGTATGAATCAAATGATGCTACGAACATCATTACTACCTTAAGTTCCTTGGATAAACCTACTGGAAAAGAAAAAAATGGATCTAGCTTCAACGGATCCTTGGATGGCTCGAAGTTCTTGAAGCAGAATCATGACACGAAAACAAGTTCAAGTAAGATCATCACTTGAAATAAGATTGTTATAGTTATAGAAATTGAACCAAAGTTTGAATATGATTATTACCTTGCATTAGAATGATAACCTACTGTAAGAAACAAAGATTTCTTGAGGTTGGATGATCACCTTACAAGATTGGAAGTGAGCTAGCAAACTTGAAAGTATTCTTGATTTTATGAAACTAGAACTTTTGGAATTTATGAAGAACACTTAGAGTTTGAAGATAGAACTTGAGAGAGATCAATTAGATGAAGAAAATTGAAGAATGAAAGTGTTTATAGGTGTTTTTGGTCATTGGTGTATGGATTAGATATAAAGGATATGTAATTTTGTTTTCATGTAAATAAGTCATGAATGATTACTCATATTTTTGTAATTTTATGAGATATTTCATGCTAGTTGCCAAATGATGGTTCCCACATGTGTTAGGTAACTCACATGGGCTGCTAAGAGCTAATAATTGGAGTGTATATACCAATAGTACATACATCTAAAAGCTGTGTATTGTACGAGTACGAATACGGGTGCATACGAGTAGAATTGTTGATGAAACTGAACGAGGATGTAATTGTAAGAATTTTTGTTAAGTAGAAGTATTTTGATAAGTGTATTGAAGTCTTTCAAAAGTGTATAAATACATATTAAAACACTACATGTATATACATTTTAACTGAGTCGTTAAGTCATCGTTAGTCGTTACATGTAAGTATTGTTTTGAAACCTTTAGGTTAACGATCTTGTTAAATGTTGTTAACCCAATGTCTATAATATCAAATGAGATTTTAAATTATTATATTATCATGTATGAATATCTCTTAATATGATATATATACATTAAATGTCTTTACAACGATAATCGTTACATATATGTCTCGTTTAAAAATCATTAAGCTAGTAGTCTTGTTTTTACATATGTAGTTCATTGTTAATATACTTAATGATATGTTTACTTATCATAGTATCATGTTTACTATATATATATCCATATATATGTCATCATATAGTTTTTACAAGTTTTAACGTTCGTGAATCACCGGTCAACTTGGGTGGTCAATTGTCTATATGAAACATATTTCAATTAATCAAGTCTTAACAAGTTTGATTGCTTAACATGTTGGAAACATTTAATCATGTAAATATCAATCTCAATTAATATATATAAACATGGAAAAGTTCGGGTCACTACAGTACCTACCCGTTAAATAAATTTCGTCCCGAAATTTTAAGCTGTTGAAGGTGTTGACGAATCTTCTGGAAATAGATGCGGGTATTTCTTCTTCATCTGATCTTCACGCTCCCAGGTGAACTCGGGTCCTCTACGAGCATTCCATCGAACCTTAACAATTGGTATCTTGTTTTGCTTAAGTCTTTTAACCTCACGATCCATTATTTCGACGGGTTCTTCGATGAATTGGAGTTTTTCGTTGATTTGGATTTCATCTAATGGAATAGTGAGATCTTCTTTAGCAAAACATTTATTCAAATTCGAGACGTGGAAAGTGTTATGTACAGCCGCGAGTTGTTGAGGTAACTCAAGTCGGTAAGCTACTGGTCCGACACGATCAATAATCTTGAATGGTCCAATATACCTTGGATTTAATTTCCCTCGTTTACCAAATCGAACAACGCCTTTCCAAGGTGAAACTTTAAGCATGACTATTTCTCCAATTTCAAATTCTATATCTTTTCTTTTAATGTCAGCGTAGCTCTTTTGTCGACGTTGGGCGGTTTTCAACCGTTGTTGAATTTGGATGATCTTCTCAGTAGTTTCTTGTATAATCTCCGGACCCGTAATCTGTCTATCCCCCACTTCACTCCAACAAATCGGAGACCTGCACTTTCTACCATAAAGTGCTTCAAACGGCGCCATCTCAATGCTTGAATGGTAGCTGTTGTTGTAGGAAAATTCTGCTAACGGTAGATGTCGATCCCAACTGTTTCCGAAATCAATAACACATGCTCGTAGCATGTCTTCAAGCGTTTGTATCGTCCTTTCGCTCTGCCCATCAGTTTGTGGATGATAGGCAGTACTCATGTCTAGACGAGTTCCTAATGCTTGCTGTAATGTCTGCCAGAATCTTGAAATAAATCTGCCATCCCTATCAGAGATAATAGAGATTGGTATTCCATGTCTGGAGACGACTTCCTTCAAATACAGTCGTGCTAACTTCTCCATCTTGTCATCTTATCTTATTGGCAGGAAGTGTGCTGATTTGGTGAGACGATCAACTATTACCCAAATAGTATCAAAACCACTTGCAGTCCTTGGCAATTTAGTGATGAAATCCATGGTAATGTTTTCCCATTTCCATTCCGGGATTTCGGGTTGTTGAAGTAGACCTGATGGTTTCTGATGCTCAGCTTTGACCTTAGAACACGTCAAACATTCTCCTACATATTTAGCAACATCGGCTTTCATACCCGGCCACCAAAAATGTTTCTTGAGATCCTTGTACATCTTCCCCGTTCCAGGATGTATTGAGTATCTGGTTTTATGAGCTTCTCTAAGTACCATTTCTCTCATATCTCCAAATTTTGGTACCCAAATCCTTTCATCCCTATACCGGGTTCCGTCTTCCCGAATATTAAGATGCTTCTCCGATCCTTTGGGTATTTCATCCTTTAAATTTCCCTCTTTTAAAACTCCTTGTTGCGCCTCCTTTATTTGAGTAGTAAGGTTATTATGAATCATTATATTCATAGATTTTACTCGAATGGGTTCTCTGTCCTTCCTGCTCAAGGCATCGGCTACCACATTTGCCTTCCCCGGGTGGTAACGAATCTCAAAGTCGTAATCATTCAACAATTCAATCCACCTACGCTGCCTCATATTCAGTTGTTTCTGATTAAATATGTGTTGAAGACTTTTATGGTCGGTATATATATTACTTTTGACCCCATATAAGTAGTGCCTCCAAGTCTTTAATGCAAAAACAACCGCGCCTAATTCCAAATCATGCGTCGTATAATTTTGTTCGTGAATCTTCAATTGTCTAGACGCATAAGCAATCACCTTCGTTCGTTGCATTAATACACAACCGAGACCTTGCTTTGATGCGTCAAAATAAATCACAAAATCATCATTCCCTTCAGGCAATGACAATATAGGTGCCGTAGTTAGCTTTTTCTTCAATAACTGAAACGCTTTCTCTTGTTCATCATTCCATTCAAATTTCTTCCCTTTATGCGTTAATGCAGTCAAGGGTTTTGCTATTCTGGAAAAGTCTTGGATGAACCTTCTGTAGGAACCAGCTAGTCCTAAAAACTGGCGTATGTGTTTTGGAGTTTTCGGGGTTTCCCACTTTTCAACAGTTTCTATCTTTGCCGGATCCACCTTAATACCTTCTTTGTTCACTATGTGACCGAGGAATTGAACTTCTTCCAACCAAAATGCACACTTTGAAAACTTAGCGTACAATTCTTCCTTCCTCAATACTTCTAACACCTTTCTCAAATGTTCACCGTGTTCTTGGTCATTCTTTGAGTAAATAAGTATGTCATCAATGAAAACAATGACAAACTTGTCAAGGTATGGTCCACACACTCGGTTCATAAGGTCCATGAACACAGCTGGTGCATTAGTTAAACCAAACGGCATGACCATAAACTCGTAATGACGGTAACGTGTTCTGAAAGCAGTCTTTGGAATATCATCTTCTTTCACCCGCATTTGATGATACCCGGAACGTAAGTCAATCTTTGAATAAACAGACGAGCCTTGTAGTTGATCAAATAAGTCGTCGATTCTCGGTAGTGGGTAGTGGTTCTTGATGGTAAGTTTGTTTAACTCTCGGTAGTCGATACACAACCTGAATGTACCATCTTTCTTCTTGACAAACAAAACAGGAGCTCCCCACGGTGATGTGCTTGGTCGAATAAAACCACGCTCTAAAAATTATTGTAATTGGCTTTGCAGTTCTTTTATCTCGCTGGGTGCGAGTCTGTAAGGAGCACGAGCTATTGGTGCAGCTCCTGGTACAAGATCTATTTGAAATTCAACGGATCAATGTGGGGGTAATCCCGGTAATTCTTTCGGAAATACATCGGGAAATTCTTTTGCAATGGGAACATCATTGATGCTTTTTTCTTCAGTTTGTACTTTCTCGACGTGTGCTAGAACAGCATAGCAACCTTTTCTTATTAGTTTTTGTGCCTTCAAATTACTAATAAGATGTAGCTTCGTGTTGCCCTTTTCTCCGTACACCATTAAGGGTTTTCCTTTTTCTCGTATAATGCGAATTGCATTTTTGTAACAAACGATCTCTGCTTTCACTTCTTTCAACCAGTCCATACCGATTATCACATCAAAACTCCCTAACTCTACTGGTATCAAATCAATCTTAAATGTTTCGCTAACCAGTTTAATTTCTCGATTCCGACATATATTATCTGCTGAAATTAATTTACCATTTGCTAATTCGAGTAAAAATTTACTATCCAAAGGCGTCAATGGACAACTTAATTTAGCACAAAAATCTCTACTCATATAGCTTCTATCCGCACCCGAATCAAATAAAACGTAAGCAGATTTATTGTCAATAAGAAACGTACCCGTAACAAGATCCGGGTCTTCCTGTGCCTCTGCCGCATTAATATTGAAAACTCTTCCGCGGCCTTGTCCATTCGTGTTCTCCTGGTTCGGGCAATTTCTAATAATGTGGCCCGGTTTTCCACATTTATAACAAACTACATTGGCATAACTTGCTCCGACACTACTTGCTCCACCATTACTCGTTCCGACACCATTTGTTCCTTTAGTTCTATTAACCCCTGGTCCGTAGACCTCACACTTCGCCGCGCTATGACCATTTCTTTTACACTTGTTGCAAAATTTGGTGCAGAACCCCGAGTGATACTTTTCACACGTTTGGCATAGCTGCTTCTGATTGTTGTTGTTGTTGTTGCGGTTATTATTGTTGTTGGGACGATTGTTGTAGTAGTTGTTGTTGTTGTTGTTGTTGTTGTTGTTGTTGGGCCGTTTGTTGTAGTTGCGATTGATGTTGCGATTGTTGGGATAATTGTTGCGATTATTGTTGTAATTGCTGTTGTTGTTGTATTGGTGATTCTTATCACCGTTTTCCTCCCACTTTCTTTTGACTTGCTTCACATTGGCCTCTTCAGCAGTCTATTCTTTAATTCTTTCTTCAATCTGGTTCACTAGTTTGTGAGCCATTCTACATGCCTGTTGTATGGAGGCGGGCTCGTGTGAACTTATATCTTCTTGGATTCTTTCCGGCAATCCTTTCACAAACGCGTCGATCTTCTCTTCCTCATCTTCGAATGCTCCCGGACACAATAGGCACAATTCTGTGAATCGTCTTTCGTACGTGGTAATATCAAATCCTTGGGTTCGTAACCCTCTAAGTTCTGTCTTGAGCTTATTGACCTCGGTTCTGGGACGGTACTTCTCGTTCATCAAGTGCTTGAATGCTGACCACGGTAGTGCGTACGCATCGTCTTGTCCCACTTGCTCTAGATAGGTATTCCACCATGTTAACGCAGAACCTGTGAAGGTATGCGTAGCGTACTTCACTTTGTCCTCTTCAGTACACTTACTTATGGCAAACACCGATTCGACCTTCTCGGTCCACCGTTTCAATCCGATCGGTCCTTCGGTTCCATCAAATTCCAAAGGTTTGCAGGCAGTGAATTCTTTGTAGGTGCATCCTACACGATTTCCTGTACTGCTAGATCCAAGGTTATTGTTGGTATGTAGCGCAGCCTGTACTGCGGCTATGTTTGAAGCTAGATAAGTACGGAATTCCTCTTCATTCATATTCACGGTGTGTCGAGTAGTCGGTGCCATTTCCTTCAAAATAGTCAAATGGAACAAGTTAATCATACAGAATATTAAGTGTAGTTAATAGTATTTCGTAGCATAATATGAACTCATTTATAAAAGCTTTTTCTTCATATTAGCGTTTTATAAGTTTAAATTCGGGTAGTACCTACCCGTTAAGTTCACACTTAGTAGCTAATATACAATTCAACTACTACAATTCTATATGAAAAACTGATTATAATAATATTTCGCGTTCAAACTTTTACACAATATTTTACAAACTTACAATACCGCTTATTTTACATATAGCATGAAATATAGCACACAATAAATTTTATACAAGATGGTTGTGAAGATAATTCTAGCTAGTACACAAGTCGTTCAGCAAAGGCAATAAAGACACGTAATTCATACGTCCAGAAACAAGTCATGCATTCTGGTTTTACTAGGATTACTTCCCATCCTTGGTCTTGTGGAACATAACCGTTATGGCCGTTGATAAGACAGCGTGTAGTAACGTCGTCAAAGGGACGAGGGTTACGTAATGTCCAACAGTCCCGTAACAATCTAAAAACCTCATTTCTTACCCCAATTACCGACTCCGTCACTTGTGGGAACGTTTTGTTTAATAGTTGTAGCCCGATGTTCTTGTTCTCACTTTGGTGAGAAGTGAACATTACTAATCCGTAAGCATGACATGCTTCTTTATGTTGCATGTTAGCCGCTTTTTCTAAATCATGAAGTCCAATATTCAGATATATTGAGTCAAAATAATTTCTTAACCCATTGCGTAAAATAGCATTTGGGTTCCCCGCAATATATGCGTCAAAGTAAACACATCGTAACTTATGGATTTCCCAATGTGATATCCCCCATCTTTCGAACGAAAGCCTTTTATAAACCAAGGCATTCTTGGAACGTTCTTCGAATGTCTTACAAACTGATCTCGCCTTAAATAGTTGTGCCGAAGAATTCTGACCGACTCTAGACAAGATTTCATCAATCATGTCTCCGGGTAGGTCTCTTAAAATATTGGGTTGTCTATCCATTTTGTGTTTTTATACTATAAAATAGACAAGAGTTAGATTCATAAAAAAAAAATACTTATTAATACAAGCAATTTTTACATATATTATAAAGCATAAGCACACTATATTACATATATTACACCACACGAATACAACTATCTTATTCTGACTCGCTTGTTTCTTCTTCTTCTTTGGTTTTGGTTCGTTTTGCCAAGTTTCTAGGGATATATGATGTTCCCCTAATACGAGCCGTCGTTTTCCACATTGGTTTAGAAAAACCTGGTGGTTTAGAGGTTCCCGGGTCATTGTTACAACTTAAGGACTTCGGGGGTTGACGATACATATAAAGTTCATCGGGGTTGGAATTAGATTTCTCTATTTTTATGCCCTTTCCCTTATTATTTTCTTTTGCCTTTTTAAATTCAGTTGGGGTAATTTCTATAACATCATCGGAATTCTCGTCGGAATCCGATTCATCGGAGAATTGGTAATCCTCCCAATATTTTGCTTCCTTGGCGGAAACACCATTGACAATAATTAACCTTGGTCGGTTGGTTGAGGATTTTATTTTACTTAACCGTTTTATTATTTCCCCCACCGGTTCTATTTCTTCTTCCGGTTCCGATTCTTCTTCCGGTTCCGATTCTTCTTCCGGTTCCGACTCTTCTTCCGGTTCCTCTTCGGGAACTTGTGAATCAGTCCACGAATCATTCCAATTTACATTTGACTCTTCATTATTATTAGGTGAGTCAATGGGACTTGTTTTAGAGGTAGACATCTATCACATAATATCAAACGCGTTAAGAGATTAATATATCACATAATATTCACATGTTAAAAATATATAGTTTCCAACAAAATTTGTTAAGCAATCATTTTTCAAGTAAACACGGTCGAAGTCCAGACTCACTAATGCATCCTAACAAACTCGATAAGACACACCAATGCAAAATTCTGGTTCTTATTGATTAAAAACGTTCCATATTAATTGATTTCGTTGCGAGGTTTTGACCTCTATATGAGACGTTTTTCAAAGAGTACATTCATTTTAAAACAAATCATAACCTTTATTTCATCAATAAAGGTTTAAAAAGCTTTACGTAGATTATCAAATAATGATAATCTAAAATATCCTGTTTACACACGACCATTACATAATGGTTTACAATACAAATATGTTACAACAAAATAAGTTTCTTGAATGCAGTTTTTACACAATATCATACAAGCATGGACTCCAAATCTCGTCCTTATTTAAGTATGCGACAGCGGAAGCTCTTAATAATCACCTGAGAATAAACATGCTTAAAACGTCAACAAAAATGTTGGTGAGTTATAGGTTTAACCTATATATATCAAATCATAATAATAGACCACAAGATTTCATATTTCAATACACATCCCATACATAGAGATAAAAATCATTCATATGGTGAACACCTGGTAACCGGCATTAACAAGATGCATATATAAGAATATCCCCATCATTCCGGGACACCCTTCGGATATGATATAAATTTCGAAGTACTAAAGCATCCGGTACTTTGGATGGGGTTTGTTAGGCCCAATAGATCTATCTTTAGGATTCGCGTCAATTAGGGTGTCTGTTCCCTAATTCTTAGATTACCAGACTTAATAAAAAGGGGCATATTCGATTTCGATAATTCAACCATAGAATGTAGTTTCACGTACTTGTGTCTATTTTGTAAATCATTTATAAAACCTGCATGTATTCTCATCCCAAAATATTAGATTTTAAAAGTGGGACTATAACTCACTTTCACAGATTTTTACTTCGTCGGGAAGTAAGACTTGGCCACTGGTTGATTCACGAACCTATAACAATATATACATATATATCAAAGTATGTTCAAAATATATTTACAACACTTTTAATATATTTTGATGTTTTAAGTTTATTAAGTCAGCTGTCCTCGTTAGTAACCTACAACTAGTTGTCCACAGTTAGATGTACAGAAATAAATCGATAAATATTATCTTGAATCAATCCACGACCCAGTGTATACGTATCTCAGTATTGATCACAACTCAAATTATATATATTTTGGAATCAACCTCAACCCTGTATAGCTAACTCCAACATTCACATATAGAGTGTCTATGGTTGTTCCGAAATATATATAGATGTGTCGACATGATAGGTCGAAACATTGTATACGTGTCTATGGTATCTCAAGATTACATAATATACAATACAAGTTGATTAAGTTATGGTTGGAATAGATTTGTTACCAATTTTCACGTAGCTAAAATGAGAAAAATTATCCAATCTTGTTTTACCCATAACTTCTTCATTTTAAATCCGTTTTGAGTGAATCAAATTGTTATGGTTTCATATTGAACTCTATTTTATGAATCTAAACAGAAAAAGTATAGGTTTATAGTCGGAAAAATAAGTTACAAGTCGTTTTTGTAAAGGTAGTCATTTCAGTCGAAAGAACGACGTCTAGATGACCATTTTAGAAAACATACTTCCACTTTGAGTTTAACCATAATTTTTGGATATAGTTTCATGTTCATAATAAAAATCATTTTCTCAGAATAACAACTTTTAAATCAAAGTTTATCATAGTTTTTAATTAACTAACCCAAAACAGCCCGCGGTGTTACTACGACGGCGTAAATCCGGTTTTACGGTGTTTTTCGTGTTTCCAGGTTTTAAATCATTAAGTTAGCATATCATATAGATATAGAACATGTGTTTAGTTGATTTTAAAAGTCAAGTTAGAAGGATTAACTTTTGTTTGCGAACAAGTTTAGAATTAACTAAACTATGTTCGAGTGATTACAAGTTTAAACCTTCGAATAAGATAGCTTTATATGTATGAATCGAATGATGTTATGAATATCATTACTATCTTAAGTTCCTTGGACAAACCTACTGGAAAAGATAAAAATGGATCTAGCTTCAACGGATCCTTGGATGGCTCGAAGTTCTTGAAGCAGAATCATGACACGAAAACAAGTTCAAGTAAGATCATCACTTGAAATAAGATTGTTATAGTTATAGAAGTTGAACCAAAGTTTGAATATGATTATTACCTTGTATTAGAATGATAACCTACTGTAAGAAACAAAGATTTCTTGAGGTTGGATGATCACCTTACAAGATTGGAAGTGAGCTAGCAAACTTGAAAGTATTCTTGATTTTATGTAACTAGAACTTGTAGAATATATGAAGAACACTTAGAACTTGAAGATATAACTTGAGAGAGATCAATTAGATGAAGAAAATTGAAGAATGAAAGTGTTTGTAGGTGTTTTTGGTCGTTGGTGTATGGATTAGATATAAAGGATATGTAATTTTGTTTTCATGTAAATAAGTCATGAATGATTACTCATATTTTTGTAATTTTATGAGATATTTCATGCTAGTTGCCAAATGATGGTTCCCACATGTGTTAGGTGACTCACATGGGCTGCTAAGAGCTGATCATTGGAGTGTATATACCAATAGTACATACATCTAAAAGCTGTGTATTGTACGAGTACGAATACGGGTGCATACGAGTAGAATTGTTGATGAAACTGAACGAGGATGTAATTGTAAGCATTTTTGTTAAGTAGAAGTATTTTGATAAGTGTATTGAAGTCTTTCAAAAGTGTATAAATACATATTAAAACACTACATGTATATACATTTTAACTGAGTCGTTAAGTCATCGTTAGTCGTTACATGTAAGTGTTGTTTTGAAACCTTTAGGTTAACGATCTTGTTAAATGTTGTTAACCCAATGTCTATAATATCAAATGAAATTTTAAATTATTATATTATCATGATATTATCATGTATGAATATCTCTTAATATGATATATATACATTAAATGTCTTTACAACGATAATCGTTACATATATGTCTCGTTTAAAAATCATTAAGTTAGTAGTCTTGTTTTTACATATGTAGTTCATTGTTAATATACTTAATGATATGTTTACTTATCATAGTATCATGTTAACTATATATATATATATATATCCATATATATGTCATCATATAGTTTTTACAAGTTTTAACGTTCGTGAATCACCGGTCAACTTGGGTGGTCAATTGTCTATATGAAACATATTTCAATTAATCAAGTCTTAACAAGTTTGATTGCTTAACATGTTGGAAACATTTAATCATGTAAATATCAATCTCAATTAATATATATAAACATGGAAAAGTTCGGGTCACTACAGAAATATACACCGTCATACCACCATCGGAGCAGCAACATCACGGTTGAAATATACACCGTTTCAGCTCCCGTCTTCTTTCTATGAATCTTTTGTTCTTCAATTTATTAAAAAAAACAAAAAAAAAAAAACTCTTAGATCTTGAAATCTCCCACAGAGATTGATAAGGGAGACGAATACAGAAGTTTACTCAACATTTGGTTACAGTTGTGGTATTAAGTGAAGCAATATACTGCTTTAAATAAAGCAACATGCACGCTTTGTCCTTATGTCCCCAATTTTTTCGTTTGTTTCAATTTTTGGGCCACCCCATTTTTAACCACTACTCTTATTTTATTTTTCACCTACCCCACTTTATAATTTTTGGTCACCACTAAATTTTTAACTACCCCACTCCCCACTTATGATTTTATATATACATATTTAATTTATAATCGGCGTAAGGATGAACCGCCTATCTAGACTAGGTTCCAAACCTCGAAAAAAAATTAATAATAAAAATAATAATCTCTTCCGATAAAGACTGGTTATCGTCGACAAAGTTCAATGCCCAAGTCCTGCTCAATCTGTAGCGACCCGACCAAATCATGTTTGACGGCGCCGACTACTTAGGTCCCGTTACGTGGTCATAAGTCTTTAACGTGACGTTTGACCAAAATATGTCGCATTCATTTCATAAGTAAAAGGATGTTTCAAGTTTACAAAAGTAGTTCAATGACTAGTTACATTTCAATGTTTAACGTACAAATGAAACCTATGCGACACAATTTATAAAAGTAGTCAAAAGACGCTCCAACAATGCACGTATACTCGACATCCAAGCAAGTATCAAAAAGTAAGCGGAAGCATGTATCCTTAAGCATTCAAGGACCTGAGAAAACATATAGAACACTGTCAATGAAAACGTTGGTGAAATCATAGGTGTTTTAGTAAACGTTGTATTTGAACCACAAGATTTAATATAAGATGATTATCAAAATCATTTGCATTCCAAAGTTTGTTATTTGTTTCGCGGGCACCCAATTATCAAACTTAACTATTTTGTACCCTGTTACGTAGTGTTAGAACATACACTATACTCGAAAATATATTTCATCCGCTAACGGTAGCGAACCGTCCGAATGAGGCTCGTCAAGCCCATGTGATCACATAATATAAGTTCTCGTTTACACCCTGCAAGTGTAACTAATGATAATTGAATTGAGGCTTTTTGTTCAAACCCGTACGTGGAATGTTCGTTTTCGTACTTGTGTTCAAAGTGTAAAAGTATGATACGTATGTGTTTCTCATCCCATAGTTTAAAGCATAAAAGTTGTTTGAAAGATGAGACTATGATCTCACCTTGTGTGCACGAGTAATAAGTACTCCAACAAGTAACGTGTGCAAAGAACAATGCTAGTCTTGACCTAAACAAATAGGTCGTATCAATAACGGTAAACACGATAGGTCAAAGATGTTCAATTAGTCCTATGGCTCGTTACGACTCGATTATGTAGCATGTGAATCAAATTGTCAAGTTTCATGCAAGATACAAGTATAGAAACAAGTTAGAAAGATTGCATAATCATTTGGTTAAGTTTGACAAAAAGTCAAACTTTGGTTGGGTCAAAGTCAACAAAAAAGTCAACACGTTCGGGTCGGGTTCCGAACTATTTTTCTGTGCTAGTTATTCATATATAAGCATGTTAGAACAAGTTTCATTTGAATCGGAGGTCCCTAGCATAGCGTACATTTCACGTTGTAATGACCCGAAAATTTCTGACCAAATTTAAACCTTAACCTTTATATATTTCCGACGTGATAAGCAAAGTCTGTAAAGCTGAGTCTCAAAATCTTTGAACCACTTATATAGATTCAATAGACCTTCGACTGTTCTCGACGATTCACGAACAAATTATTTGCAAATAAATATAATAATTGGAAATAACAGTACTTAATCAACTGAACTAAAAATTATTAATATTAAGCATTGACATTAGATATTAGTATGATATATATATCATGTAATTAATAACATCTATTATAATAAATGAAATTATAGATTAAACTATAATGGTTAGAGTAATAATATTTTTCTCAATAACAACAGCTACAATAGAATCATTTACATCATGATGGAATAGGATGTAAATATAAATTGTCATACTATTACTACTAATATTATTGTAATTTGTATCATTAGAATCACTAACATTAATATTATTATCATTTTCATAATTACTTATCCTTATTAGTATAATTTTGATAAAGTTATTATTAATATCATTATATTTAGTAATTTTATTACTAGTATTCTTATAAAAAAAAATAATAATATTAATAGATTTAATAAATAGATATATATTAACGAAGTTAATATAACAGATATATGTCAGTAATTGATATATATATATATATATTTATGAAAACATTAATACAGATATAACCTGATATACAAATTTGTGATACAGATATATATATATATACAGATTTCAAATATACGGATATTTAGATATATATAAATATAAAATCAGTTATATGTATATATATACAGATATGGATGTGTATATAATTACAGTTCCATATATAAATAAATAAATAACTACATAATAAAAATCATAGGATCCCAAAAAAATAGGTTTTCAATCTAAATCCAATTACTGTATTAAATTTTTGTTTGAGTCTATAAAAATTGTAACCCATCTCAATCAACCGTACCAATCAGATAATAATGGGATTCGGTTTTATCTGCTTTTGCTTATTTATCTGTCCTCTTATGTTGTCTGATTGGGAATTTGAATACCACGTCGCTTTATATTCGATCAATTCCAGTATTAGCTCATTCACACGACCTCCTGTAATCAACCAAACTTCTATACTGCACCGAAATACTCCAACTGGATTGAGTTAAGTCAGAAGCTGAAGAACACCCTGTCGTTACCTCTAAACTTGAACTTTTTATCAAAAACTTCGAATTTGAATACCATTCTACAATTCTTAAATGTGGTTGTGTTAGAAACTAATTACTAAAACTATCTGAAAAACTTCATATGCCAATTTGATTTAACAGATACGAATTTTGAAAATCAAATTTTAATTTTTAAAAGTCGGAGATTCGTTCTTGGTAAAATTCGAACCCAATTTGAAATCTCCAATTAAATTGTCGATTCAGATAGATTGTAGGGAAGATTTAAAGTCTTTTTCATATTATAAACGAAGCCTGAAATGTTCTTAAAATCAAAATTGCAGTTTGAGAAGTATCGAATTTTTTTTTAAAGTCTGATGCTATATATTTTTTTATTTTTTTTATTTTTATTCTGTTATGAAAACTTTATTTAAATAAATCGTGATCGTTTCTGTTTCATATTAAATCCTAACACTAGATAAACTATCCATTGCTGGATTGGTTATGGTTGAAGATTGAATTGACTTTTAGGAAGAAGAAGATGAGCATCGAAATACACGATTTATAAATATTTGAATTAATAATAAAACAGAAAAACAAGGATAGAGGGACGGTTAAGAAGGGTGTGGGGTGTTCTAGAGGTCGCGGGTTCGAGTCCCGGCTTGGGCATTTTGTTATATTTTTGAGATTTCAAAGGTAGTTCCATTAACAACCCATTATTATTATCATTATTATTAGTTTTATTATTATCATTAGTTATTATAATTAGTATTAACACTATTATTACTACGAATACCATCATTAGTATTAATCTAGTTTACATCATTATCATTTAAAACTTTTATTAAAAATTATCATTAATAATAAAAGAATCATTCTTATTATTAAAATTATCATTTTTATCATTAAAAGTATAATTTCTAATATTATCATTATTATTAGTAATATCTTTATTAGCATTATTAAAATTTTCACTCTTATTAAAATTATTAGTATTATGATTATTTTAGTATTATTATAATATTATTTTAACAAACAAAAGATACTTATATCAAAATATATTTTTACTACATATATCATGATTATTTTAATATTACATGCTATTTTCTTTAAAATGTTACTATCTATAATATTAATAGCATATATAAATATATTTTTGAATATATAATCATATAGGTAAATATTAACTTTAAAACATTATATAATATTTTTAATAAATAATATACATTAAAATACTTTAATAAGAATTAAAAATATAATATATATAAAATAGTTACAATTAATCTGTTTATTAACATGACATAAAGATTATTAAAGTATTAATATATAAACTTGTTTGATTGTGAGTAAGTGTGTTAATATATATATATTTGATATAGGTTCATGAATCTGAGGCCAACCTTATACTTGTTAAATGATGTTATATGTATTTCTACTACGAAATACAGTATGGTGAGTATATAGTCCCTTTTAAACTCTAAATATTTTGGGATGAGAATACATGCATTTTATGATTTACGTTATGGACACAAGTGATCAAAAATAAATTCTACGTTGAGTTGTACCATGGCATATTTCTTTATACTTGGTAGCTAATATTTACGTGAGGAGCGTAAACGCGAATCCTGTTGATAGATCTATCGGGCCTGACAACCCCAACCGGGCTGGACGACCAGTTTTAAACGGTTGCACAGTACTTTGTTCTCGTATACTACACTTGGTACGGTGTAGTGGTTATTTAAGAATATGCTGCGATTGCTTTTAGTTAAGTATGGTTACCAAGTGCTCAACTGCTTTTACATACACGAGGAGTGTATTATGTTTAACTATATTAAATCTTGTGGTCCATAGTTATAACGCTGCTAGCATCAAACCTATATATCTCACCAACTTTATGTTGACGTTTTAAAGCATGTTATTCTCAGGTACAAATTAAGTCTTCCGCTGTGCATTTGCTCATGTTAAAGACCTTACTTGAAGTCGATCATCGCAATGGGACCAAATGTTGACGACATCGTCCAGGAGGATTAGGACGGGTCCTCACAGGTGGTATCAGAGCGTTGGTCTTAGAGAACCAGGTCTCCCATTAGTGTGTCTAACTGGTAGTTGTTAGGATACATTAGTGAGTCTGGACTTTGACTGTGTCTGCCTGTCAAAAGTTTTGCTTATCATCTCTAGTCGGAAATCATCTGCTTATCATCCTTAGGAAATTACCTGCTTATCAATCTTAAGTCTAGACACGTCTTACTTCATTTAGTGTATTGATAGTCTATAGACTAGAATTCATATTTTATCGTATCTGATAATTCATATCTTAGCGCATCTGTAGACTTGCCTGACATATGCCGTAGGTTCCTCCGTAGTCTACGGAATCTTTAGTACTATATATATAGATATTCTATGAAGTTAGAATATCATCCTATATTCGAAAATCATTTCACATCGAAGATCCTTTCCATCCACCAAATTGTCCTCTTGGTAATGAACCTGAAGCACTTACCGGCGAACCTATTCGAGAAACCATTTTCTTCCTTATCTCTAGAGTATCTCGTCACGATTATATATTATCCCATATTTCGAATCTTGTTCATTCGCTCGCTCCAACCGCCAATCATCCCGGTGTACAAGTAGAAGTTAACGAACTACGCGCTCGTGTGACGGCTTTGGAGAACATGGTGCGAAGGTTGCAAACACCAGCAGCAGCACCAGCAGCATAATCAGCATCACCATCATCAACGCCGACAATACCCTTGTCACCCCCAAACCATAACCGCGTCGTAAACCTCAACATCACAACCTGTATCTCGGATATCAATATCACGTGCCTCAATAACCTCGGTTATATTTCGAGAATGATCTTCGTTCTATATATCGTTCTACATCGAATATATTTGCTTTACGTAACATTCTATCTCATTTATTTTTGTTCGACATGACGATTATGTAATCTCTAATGTTTTAGAGATCATGTAATCTAGTATTAACGATAAATCAAATGAGTTTAATATCTTATTGACTCGTTAGATCCATGATTACATCTGAAGAAAATATATATGTAAGTATATTTTCATAAAGATTGTAATTAAAAATTCTTTCGAACAAACTGTTAATGATGAAAATATTTTAACGGGTAGGTAGTACCCGAGGAATATTTAGATTTCACATTAATAAGTACACGGTACATTCATCGAATCTGATTTAATGGTCATTCACTATTCTACTTACAACCATCGATATACGTATCCGTTCATCACCGAATAACCATTTCCATTCAAATTTCATATTTGAATTTTGACCTATCAGAATCCAACAAGTGGCACAATGAAGAAAACATTGGATAAAATAAAATTTGTTAGAAACAAACGGATTAACTAATTGAAATATTGTTAAGATTCCACGCTAACTGTTCCTAGCTAACTGTTCCCAGCTAACTGATTTATTTATCGCAATTTATATTATTGCAATTTACATTCTTGCAATTTTATTTATCGTCATTTAATTTCTGTTATTACTTTTAGGCATTTTAAGTCGGGACATCTGTACACAATACATCGGATTAATTCTGAGACAATACGTTGTACACGGGTCATGATACATATTTATTTATTTTACGCACTTTAAATAACGGGACACGTATACAAGGTTTCGACCTATCATATCGACCCATCTATATATATATTTCGAAACAACCATAGACACTCTATATGTGAAGGTGGGAGTTGGCTATACAGGGTTGGAGTTGATTCCAAAATATATATATGGTTTGAGTTGTGATCGACACTGAGACCGATACACGGGTTACGATACGTATTAATTAATTCAAATATTATATATATAACTGTATATGAATCCTTGGACTATTGGACTGCTAACTTTAGACAATTAAAATGAATTAAAATATTGTTTATAACATATGAAATTAAACAATTCTTCAAGCTTGCCACTTTATTTCATCCTAAACCTCATTTGTACCTTGACAATTACAATCCGCGTTCAAACCTTTTATGAATCTTGAAAACACCTCTACCGAGAAGATGAACCAGCCGTACTTCATCTATGGAAGAAAAGATTTATGCACCTGAAAAACTCTCAAACCCAAATTCATAGTTTAACACGTACCGCGTCGAATTCTTTACCATTTATTAGCAAGAACAACCTTACGATTCCTTTTCAAAGTAGCCAATTTTGTCACAGCTCCAGCAAGTTAACTTCGACTTCTCAGTAAGACTAGTCTTATTATAACCTCGATATATATACGTTGTCCTTTCACCGTCGTTACCGGAGAACCTTTCATATTCCATCATGTTACCATCATCATTTAATCATCTAAAAACACAATTCTTCTGAAACCACCTAGGTTTGATAACCAATGATCCAGATCCGTTAACTTTGAAGATGCTGACGAAGCAGCATGTAGTAAATAGTCTTAATGGCCAAAAGTGATGATAAAAGAATAGAGTGTTGGGAACGCTCGATAGAAAATTTGATACTGAAAAACGGATTGAGCTAACCGTGAAGGAAACAAAGAACAAATACAAGGACTGAACCTGCCTTCAAAGAATTCAAATGATTCAGTGCTTACTAAAACCGTTAGTAAGAACCCTATTCCTTATTCTAAACCTTTCCAGATGATATTCTTCATCATCATCTTATCTTAGATATTATAAGATATCTTCATATCTTCTGATATACATATTCTCCATATTTCTGGAGATATTTTCACAACTATTCCTATCTGGGATCATTTATCTCCCTGTAATATTTGCGTTACAATATAAAAGAAGCTGTGTTAGTTTCTAAATTCTGAAACCTTCGAGTTTAAAATAGGAATGTTCTGAAGCAGTGTTGGGAACTGATACATGAATTAGTATAATATAATGAAACTTGATCAACTTCATTATATTACAGTAAGTCATGTTGAGTTTCTAATGGAATGTGATGATTCACAGTACCATCATCATGTGTCATTTACACGACTCTTACATTCTATCTAATCTCTAAACATATCAAGAAAATATTTTTCTTGATGACTCGGTCTTTTCCAGGATATTCTGGTAATTTGACAAATCAAAATCATTCCATTACCATTTCTTTCTTAGAGTATTAGCTATGTTCATTCCAAATTTCATACCTATGAATTCCGGACCATTACTCGCTTGACTCAAAGTCGGGAAGAGAAAACGAAAGCATGAAGTTCCGAAAAATAATGAAGAATATAAAGCCCAATAATAACTCCGAAATTACAAACCGTGTATATCGATGCAGATAGTAATATAGAGACACGGGAGAATTAAAAACACTATAAACCCAAGGGTATAGCAGAAGTAAATAGATTCTTTCGGTGGTAGATGAAAGAGAAGAATGACAGATGTGAAAATTAAGAGTATATCAAGGATCAGAACGGGATGGAGCATTTTAAAGAATACTTAAGGTATGAATTGAGGGAGAAAGAATAGAAGATATGAGATATGGAAATAAGGAAGTGAAGGGTTGGATTTATAGTAATATATCCGACAAAGAAATCGAAACAGATTATTGCATTAAATCAAAGAAGATCATAATTTCCTTATTCGCCGAAGAATCAAATCTTTTAGATTTCCAAGATTTTCTTTTAAATTCCTTAAATTCCAGAATTTCACTGTGACTACGTCAAAAGTTAAATCTCTATCTCAATCTCTTGTGACAGCTTCAATCGTACGCTTCACCTGATCGAATCGTTTTATCCATATCCCTCGATAATGATAAAACTACATATTTACCTCATATTCATCATGAAAACATTTATATTGTTATCCATGACAACCTCTATCAAATTTCGGGGACGAAATTTCTTTAACGGGTAGGTACTGTAATGACCCGGAAATTTCCGACCAAATTTAAACCTTAACCTTTATATATTTCCGACGTGATAAGCAAAGTCTGTAAAGCTGAGTCTCAAAATCTTTGAACCACTTATATAGATTCAATAAACCTTCGACTGTTCTCGACGATTCATGAACAAATTATTTGCAAATAAATATAATAATTGGAAATAACAGTACTTAATCAACTGAACTAAAAATTATTAATATTAAGCATTGACATTAGATATTAGTATGATATATATATCATGTAATTAATAACATCTATTATAATAAATGAAATTATAGATTAAACTATAATGGTTAGAGTAATAATATTTTTCTCAATAACAACAGCTACAATAGAATCATTTACATCATGATGGAATAGGATGTAAATATAAATTGTCATACTATTACTACTAATATTATTGTAATTTGTATCATTAGAATCACTAACATTAATATTATTATCATTTTCATAATTACTTATCCTTATTAGTATAATTTTGATAAAGTTATTATTAATATCATTATATTTAGTAATTTTATTACTAGTATTCTTATAAAAAAATAATAATAATATTAATAGATTTAATAAATAGATATATATTAACGAAGTTAATATAACAGATATATGTCAGTAATTGATATATATATATATTTATGAAAACATTAATACATATATAACCTGATATACAAATTTGTGATACAGATATATATATATACAGATTTCAAATATACGGATATTTAGATATATATAAATATAAAATCAGTTATATGTATATATATACAGATATGGATGTGTATATAATTACAGTTCCATATATAAATAAATAAATAACTACATAATAAAAATCATAGGATCCCAAAAAAATCGGTTTTCAATCTAAATCCAATTACTGTTTTAAATTTTTGTTTGAGTCTATAAAAATTGTAACCCATCTCAATCAACCGTACCAATCAGATAATAATGGGATTCGGTTTTATCTGCTTTTGCTTATTTATCTGTCCTCTTATGTTGTCTGATTGGGAATTTGAATACCACGTCGCTTTATATTCGATCAATTCCAGTATTAGCTCATTCACACGACCTCCTGTAATCAACCAAACTTCTATACTGCACCGAAATACTCCAACTGGATTGAGTTAAGTCAGAAGCTGAAGAACACCCTGTCGTTACCTCTAAACTTGAACTTTTTATCAAAAACTTCGAATTTGAATACCATTCTACAATTCTTAAATGTGGTTGTGTTAGAAACTAATTACTAAAACTATCTGAAAAACTTCATATGCCAATTTGATTTAACAGATACGAATTTTGAAAATCAAATTTTAATTTTTAAAAGTCGGAGATTCGTTCTTGGTAAAATTCGAACCCAATTTGAAATCTCCAATTAAATTGTCGATTCAGATAGATTGTAGGGAAGATTTAAAGTCTTTTTCATATTATAAACGAAGCCTGAAATGTTCTTAAAATCAAAATTGCAGTTTGAGAAGTATCGAATTTTTTTTTAAAGTCTGCTGCTATATATTTTTTTATTTTTATTCTGTTATGAAAACTTTATTTAAATAAATCGTGATCGTTTCTGTTTCATATTAAATCCTAACACTAGATAAACTATCCATTGCTGGATTGGTTATGGTTGAAGATTGAATTGACTTTTAGGAAGAAGAAGATGAGCATCGAAATACACGGTTTATAAATATTTGAATTAATAATAAAACAGAAAAACAAGGATAGAGGGACGGTTAAGAAGGGTGTGGGGTGTTCTAGAGGTCGCGGGTTCGAGTCCCGACTTGGGCATTTTGTTATATTTTTGAGATTTCAAAGGTAGTTCCATTAACAACCCATTATTATTATCATTATTATTAGTTTTATTATTATCATTAGTTATTATAATTAGTATTAACATTATTATTACTACGAATACCATCATTAGTATTAATCTAGTTTACATCATTATCATTTAAAACTTTTATTAAAAATTATCATTAATAATAAAAGAATCATTCTTATTATTAAAATTATCATTTTTATCATTAAAAGCATAATTTCTAATATTATCATTATTATTAGTAATATCTTTATTAGCATTATTAAAATTTTCACTCTTATTAAAATTATTAGTATTATGATTATTTTAGTATTATTATAATATTATTTTAACAAACAAAAGATACTTATATCAAAATATATTTTTACTACATATATCATGATTATTTTAATATTACATGCTATTTTCTTTAAAATGTTACTATCTATAATATTAATAGCATATATAAATATATTTTTGAATATATAATCATATAGGTAAATATTAACTTTAAAACATTATATAATATTTTTAATAAATAATATACATTAAAATACTTTAATAAGAATTAAAAATATAATATATATAAAATAGTTACAATTAATCTGTTTATTAACATGACATAAAGATTATTAAAGTATTAATATATAAACTTGTTTGATTGTGAGTAAGTGTGTTAATATATATATATTTGATATAGGTTCATGAATCTGAGGCCAACCTTATACTTGTTAAATGATGTTATATGTATTTCTACTACGAAATACAGTATGGTGAGTATATAGTCCCTTTTAAACTCTAAATATTTTGGGATGAGAATACATGCATTTTATGATTTACGTTATGGACACAAGTGATCAAAAATAAATTCTACGTTGAGTTGTACCATGGCATATTTCTTTATACTTGGTAGCTAATATTTACGTGAGGAGCGTAAACGCGAATCCTGTTGATAGATCTATCGGGCCTGACAACCCCAACCGGGCTGGACGACCAGTTTTAAACGGTTGCACAGTACTTCGTTCTCGTATACTACACTTGGTACGGTGTAGTGGTTATTTAAGAATATGCTGCGATTGCTTTTAGTTAAGTATGGTTACCAAGTGCTCAACTGCTTTTACATACACGAGGAGTGTATTATGTTTAACTATATTAAATCTTGTGGTCCATAGTTATAACGCTGCTAGCATCAAACCTATATATCTCACCAACTTTATGTTGACGTTTTAAAGCATGTTATTCTCAGGTACAAATTAAGTCTTCCGCTGTGCATTTGCTCATGTTAAAGACCTTACTTGAAGTCGATCATCGCAATGGGACCAAATGTTGACGACATCGTCCAGGAGGATTAGGACGGGTCCTCACACACGTGAAATTGAAAAGTGGGACAGAATCAAATTCATGCCTATTGTCGTGCCGCGACATAGGCTGGCCGCGCCGCGGTGAATAACGGGTGCTGGTACCTGGTCAGTCTCAATTGTCTAAGTCCCAAACCAAAATTCAAACAAACATAAAACACAAACCGTAAACACTTAGAACTCGTATCTTATATCGTTAGAAAAGTAATTTGACAAAGAACACAAGTAAATATATTTCACCAACCAAAAACATCATTTGAAATAACCAACTTTCCAACATTAAATGCTTAATTAATGCTCAAGTTCATCAACGCACGTTTTTGATTCGGGAATTAAATGCATCCATATAACGCGCCGTTTCGTAGGTAATCAAGCATACAATACAACTAACTACTTACTAACAACAATTCATGGCATTCAATACATCAAAAGTTCATTTCAAGTTCATCAAACCCTAACCCAAATTCGCCAAAACCACTAATCAAGTTTATGGAGTTTTCTAAAGCAACCTACACATCAAATTGAAGCTAGTGATGTTAGGAACACATTTAATACATGCATTTATAACATTTAACATCATTCAAACAACCAAATCACCAAATCAAACACACCAAAATTCATGTTCATGCTAGTTACTTCAAATAACAAGATTGAACATATAAATCATATATTCATGTTAGACTTGAGCCGTAGAAAGTTAACAACTTTATAAGTTAAAAACATCAAGAACACAAAATCTAGTGATTTTAGAAAGTTACCCAAATGAGATGTAATCGGTATGGAATCGAAGAGGAAGTTGCAAGGATTCCAAAAATGCAATTTGTTTTGATTGAAGCTTGCTTGAACGAATTTAGATGATGATTCTTTGAGATGGAGTTTGAGAGAAATTGTGAAATTAGTAAAAGAAAAGAGAAAAAGAAATGGAATATTGAATGGATGAGGTTGAAGGTTTGACTGGTTGACCTAGTCAAATCTTTGGCCTCTTGGCAAGTTTAGTCCCTCCACTTTGAATCGGGTGCGTGAATTACCTAAACGAGATAATTTAAAATGCGTATTAACGAAGGATGTTATAATCATATAACGGACTTTAAATGATTAAACGGAAAGTAAACGGAAAAAGGCGGGATGTTACATTACCTACTCCTTAAAAGAAATTTCGTCCCGAAATTTAAGTAGGCGTAGTAGTCGTTGTTTCTTCCTCGGAATCTTGCGTTTCCGGAACCGGGAACAAGTGAGGGTATTTCCATTGCATTTGGTCTTGTCTTTCCCAAGTAAACTCGGGTCCCCTTTTGGCGTTCCAACGGACTTTGACAATCGGGATTCGGCTTTGTTTCAACGTCTTGACGGAGGTGTCCACAATCTCAACCGGTTCCTCCACAAAATGGAGTTTGTCATCAATAGTAAGCTCTTCGAGAGGGATGACGATATCGGGTTCGGAAAGGCACTTTTTCAAGTTAGATACATGGAAGGTAGGATGAACGGAGTTCAATTGAGGCGGAAGATCTAAACGATAAGCAACGGTTCCAATACGCTCCAAGATTTCGAAAGGACCAATATACCGTGGATTTAGCTTCCCGCGTTTCCCAAAATGGATTACACCTTTCCAAGGCACGACTTTTAACATTACTCGGTCACCGACTTGAAATTCGAGGTCGTTGCGTCTTTTGTCGGTATAGCACTTTTGACGACTCCGGGCCGTCCGAAGCCTATCTCGGATTTGAACGATCTTCTCGGTGGTTTCGTGAATGAGTTCGAGTCCGGTGATTTGCACGTCGCCTACTTCGGCCCAACAAAGAGGTGAACGACATTTTCGGCCATATAACGCTTCAAAAGGTGCTGCTTTTATACTCGTGTGATAACTATTGTTGTAAGAGAACTCGAAGAGAGGCAAGTGCTTGTCCCAAGCTTTTCCAAAATCAACAACGCAAGCTCGTAACATGTCCTCCAAGGTTTGAATTGTTCGTTCGCTTTGCCCATCGGTTTGGGGATGATATGCGGTGCTCATGTCTAAACGTGTTCCCAACGCTTCTTGCAAGGTACGCCAAAATCTAGAAACAAAACGGCCATCTCGGTCGGAGATAATCGATAAAGGTACACCGTGTCGGGCTACGATCTCCTTGATGTAGAGTTGTGCAAGTTTTTCCATTTTGTCCGTTTCTTTCACAGCGAGGAAGTGTGCGGATTTGGTGAGACGGTCAACGATAACCCAAATAGTGTCATAACCGCCCGTCGTTTTTGGTAGCTTGGTGATAAAATCCATTTTTATTCTTTCCCACTTCCATTGCCGGATTTCGGGTTGTTGAAGTAACCCGGACGGTCTTTGGTGTTCGGCTTTGACTTTGGAACATGTCAAACACTTGGCAACATAAGTAGCTACGTCCCTTTTGATGTTCGGCCACCAATATTGTTCTTTAAGGTCGTGGTACATCTTATTGGCACCGGGATGAATTGAGTATCGTGACTTATGGGCTTCATCTAAAATAAGGCTTCGCAAGTCCGCATAACTAGGCACCCAAATTCTTTCAGCGAAATATCGGAGTCCGGTTTCTTTAGTTTCGAATAAAGAGACGAGAATGTTCAAGAGCTCGTGTGAAATGTTTTCATCCTTGAGAGCCTCATCTTGGGCCACCCGAATTTGGCTATTAAGGTTTGTGTGAATAGTGATGTTTAAAGCTCAGACACGAAGATGCACCGCTCTTTCCTTTCGACTTAAGGCATTGGCTACTACGTTTGCCTTCCCGGGATGGTAACGAAGCTCACAATCATAATCGTTTAAAGTTTCAATCCACCGTCGTTGTCTCATGTTTAGTTGCTTTTGATCAAAGATGTGTTGGAGGCTTTTGTGATCGGTGAAGATAGTACTCTTGGTTCCATAAAGATAGTGTCTCCATATTTTAAGTGCGAAGACAATGGCTCCGAGTTCGAGATCATGTGTCGTGTAGTTTCGTTCATGAATTTTGAGTTGTCGAGAGGCATAAGCAATGACTTTCTTTCGTTGCATCAATACACACCCAAAACCATGTTTCGAGGCATCACAGTATACAACAAAATCATCATTGCCTTCGGGAAGTGACAAGATAGGAGCGGTGGTTAGCTTTGTTTTCAAGATTTGAAATGCGGATTCTTGTTCGGTCGCCCAAACGAATTTCTTTCCCTTGTGAGTTAACGCGGTTAGAGGACAAGCAACCAAAGAGAAATCCTTGATGAATCTATGATAGTGTTCGGCGAGACCCAAGAATTGACGAATGTAAGTAGGAGTAGTAGGAGTCTCCCATTTACTAATGGCTTCGATTTTTGATGGATCGACTTTAATACCTTGATCACTTACAACATGACTAAGAAATTAAACTTCCTTCAACCAAAATTCACACTTGGAGAATTTGGCATATAGTCGTTCTTGTCTCAAGAGTTCGAGCACAAGTCGGAGATGTTGTTCGTGCTCTTCTTCGCTTTTAGAATAGACCAAAATGTCATCGATGAAGACAATAACGAATTTATCGAGATACGGTTTACACACGTGGTTCATAAGATCCATGAACACCGCCGGTGCGTTAGTGAGACCAAATGGCATAACAAGAAATTCATAACTACCATAACGAGTTCGGAAAGCGGTTTTGGAGACATCTTCCCCCTTAACCCTTAATTGATGATAACCCGAGCGGAGATCGATTTTCGAATATACACAAGACCCTTGTAGTTGATCAAAGAGGTCATCGATGCGAGGAAGAGGATATCGGTTCTTAACCGTCAATTTGTTTAGTTCACGATAATCAATGCACATTCGTAGGGATCCGTCTTTCTTTTTAACAAACAAAATCGGAGCGCCCCATGGTGAATGGCTAGGTTTGATAAAACCACGGTCAAGTAGTTCTTGGATTTGACTTTGCAATTCTTGCATTTCGGATGGAGCAAGTCTATATGGTGCACGTGCTACGGGTGCGGCTCCCGGAATAAGATCAATTTGGAATTCAACCGGTCGATGAGGTGGAAGACCCGGCAATTCGTCGGTAAATACATCGGAATAGTCGCTAACAATTGGCACATCATCGATGTGCTTCTCATCGGACTCGACTTTCTTAACGTGAGCAAGGATCGCAAAACAACCCTTACGGAGTAGTTTTCTAACTTTAATGCACGAAACGAGGTTGAGTCCGGTGCAACTCTTATCGCCATAAACAATCAAGGGTTCACCATTCTCGATAGGAATTCGGATTGCGTTAAGATTACAAAGGATGTGAGATTTTGTTTTGGCTAGCCAATTCATACCGATTATTACATCGAAGCTTCCTAGTTCCGTGGGTATCAAGTCAATTTCAAACTCATTACCCAAAATGTTTAACGTACACCCCCGGTAATATGTGTCGGCTCTCAATAGTTTCCCGTTGGCCACTTCAATGGTATAAGTGGTATCTAGTGGAAGTGGTGGAGTGCTAAAAAAATGAGTCAAAGTCTTGGATACAAAACTCTTATCGACACCCGAATCGAATAAATAAGTAACATAAGTGTTGTTGAGGAGAAACGTACCCGTGACTAATTCATTGTCATCTCGGGCTTCCTCGGTGTTGATGTTGAAAGCTCGGCCGCGTGTGTTGTGTAGTGACCCGAACTTTTCCATGTTTATATATATTAATTGAGATTGATCTTTACATGATTAAATGTTTCCAACATGTTAAGCAATCAAACTTGTTAAGACTTGATTAATTGAAATATGTTTCATATAGACAATTGACCACCCAAGTTGACCGGCGATTCACGAACGTTAAAACTTGTAAAAACGACATGACGATATATATATGGATATACATATGGTTAACATGAGATTATGATAAGTAAGTATCTCCATAAGTATATTAACAATGAGTTATATACATATAAACAAGACTACTAACTTAAGGATTTCGAAACGAAACATATATGTAACGATTATCGTTGTAACGACATTTAAATGTATATATATCATATTAAGATTTATTAATATATCATAATATCATGATAATATAATAATTTAACATCTCATTAGATATAATAAACAATGGGTTAACAACATTAATTGAGATCGTTAACTTAAAGGTTTCAAAACAACACTTACATGTAACGACTAACGATGACTTAACGACTCAGTTAAAATGTATATACATGTAGTGTATTTAGATGTATTAAAATACTTTTGGAAGACTTCAAGACATATATCAAAACACTCATACTTAACGAAAATGGTTACAGTTACTTTCCCATTCTTTTCTTTCATCAAGAATTCTAGTCGTATTCTTACCCGTATTATACACAGCTTCAAAACGTACTTACTATGGGTATATACCAATAGGAACTAGCATGGGATTCCACTCTTGATTATGTCATGTATGACTAATCAATTTTAACTTCTACCATGAGCTAGTCAACTAACTAGAACTCCTTTTAACCCCACTCACCACTCACCAATTACCACTCATCATTCACTCCATTTCACTTCCAATTCTCTTTCTAATTCTCTCTCAACACACACACACTATTATGAACGTATTTTTCCAGTAGTTAATCATCATCTTCATCAAAAATCACTTCAAGAATCAAGCTATAATCATCATAGGAAGAACACTTCAAAAATCCCTTCAAGTTTACTAATTTACTTCCAAGCTTTCTAATCCATTCCAAGTAATCATCTAAGATCAAGAAACCTTTGTTATATACAGTAGGTTATCTTTATTATTCAAGGTAATATTCATATTCAAACTTTGATTCAATTTCTATAACTATAAACTATCTTAATTCGAGTAAAAATCTTACTTGAACTTGTTTTTGTGTCATGATCCTACTTCAAGAACTTTCAAGCCATCCAAGATCCTTTGAAGCTAGATCATTTCTTGTCACTTCCAGTAGGTTTACCTACTAAACTTGAGGTAGTAATGATGTTCATAACATCATTCGATTCATATATATAAAACTATCTTATTCGAAGGTTTAAACTCGTAATCACTAGAACATAGTTTAGTTAATTCTAAACTTGTTCGCAAACAAAAGTTAATCCTTCTAACTTGACTTTTAAAATTAACTAAATACATGTTCTATATCTATATGATATGCTAACTTAATGATTTAAAACCTGGAAACACGAAAAACACCGTAAAACCGGATTTACGCCGTCGTAGTAACACCGCGGGCTGTTTTGGGTTAGTTAATTAAAAACTATGATAAACTTTGATTTAAAAGTTGTTATTCTGAGAAAATGATTTTTATTATGAACATGAAACTATATCCAAAAATTATGGTTAAACTCAAAGTGGAAGTATGTTTTCTAAAATGGTCATCTAGACGTCGTTCTTTCGACTGAAATGACTACCTTTACAAAAACGACTTGTAACTTATTCCTCCGACTATAAACCTATACTTTTTCTATTTAGATTCATAAAATAGATTTCAATAGGAAACCATAGCAATTTGATTCACTCAAAACGGATTTAAAATGAAGAAGTTATGGGTAAAACAAGATTGGATAATTTTTCTCATTTTAGCTACGTGAAAATTGGTAACAAATCTATTCCAACCATAACTTAATCAACTTGTATTGTATATTATGTAATCTTGAGATACCATAGACACGTATACAATGTTTCGACCTATCATGTCGACACATCTATATATATTTCAGAACAACCATAGACACTCTATATGTGAATGTTGGAGTTAGCTATACAGGGTTGAGGTTGATTCCAAAATATATCTAGTTTGAGTTGTGATCAATACTGAGATACGTATACACTGGGTCGTGGATTGATTCAAGATAATATTTATCGATTTATTTCTGTACATCTAACTGTGGACAACTAGTTGTAGGTTACTAACGAGGACAGCTGACTTAATAAACTTAAAACATCAAAATATATTAAAAGTGTTGTAAATATATTTTGAACATACTTTAATATATATGTATATATTGTTATAGGTTCGTGAATCAACAGTGGCCAAGTCTTACTTCTCGACGAAGTAAAAATCTGTGAAAGTGAGTTATAGTCCCACTTTTAAAATCTAATATTTTTGGGATGAGAATAAATGCAGGTTTTATAAATGATTTACAAAATAGACACAAGTACGTGAAACTACATTCTATGGTTGAATTATCGAAATCGAATATGCCCCTTTTTATTAAGTCTGGTAATCTAAGAATTAGGGAAAAGACACCCTAATTGACGCGAATCCTAAAGATAGATCTATCGGGCCCAACAAGCCGCATCCAAAGTACCGGATGCTTTAGTACTTCGAAATTTATATCATATCCGAAGGGTGTCCCGGAATGATGGGGATATTCTTATATATGCATCTTGTTAATGTCGGTTACCAGGTGTTCACCATATGAATGATTTTTATCTCTATGTATGGGATGTGTATTGAAATATGAAATCTTGTGGTCTATTGTTACGATTTGATATATATAGGTTAAACCTATAACTCACCAACATTTTTGTTGACGTTTAAAGCATGTTTATTCTCAGGTGAATATTAAGAGCTTCCGCTGTTGCATACTAAAATAAGGACAAGATTTGGAGTCCATGTTTGTATGATATTGTGTAAAAACTGCATTCAAGAAACTGATTTCGATGTAACATATTTGTATTGTAAACCATTATGTAATGGTCGTGTGTAAACAGGATATTTTAGATTATCATTGTTTGATAATCTACGTAAAGCTTTTTAAACCTTTATTTATGAAATAAAGGTTATGGTTTGTTTTAAAAATGAATGCAGTCTTTGAAAAACGTCTCATATAGAGGTCAAAACCTCGCAACGAAATCAATTAATATGGAACGTTTTTAATCAATAAGAACGGGACATTTCAGTTGGTATCCGAGCGTTGGTCTTAGAGAACCAGAATTTTGCATTAGTGTGTCTTATCGAGTTTGTTAGGATGCATTAGTGAGTCTGGACTTCGACCGTGTTTACTTGAAAAATGATTGCTTAACAAATTTTGTTGGAAACTATATATTTTTAACATGTGAATATTATGTGATATATTAATCTCTTAACGTGTTTGATATTATGTGATAGATGTCTACCTCTAGAACAAGTCCCATTGACTCACCTAATAATAATGAAGAGTCAAATGTAAATTGGAATGATTCGTGGACTGATTCACAAGTTTTTGAAGAGGAATCGGAAGAAGAGTCGGAACCGGAAGAAGAATCGGAACCGGAAGAAGAATCGGAACCGGATGAAGAAATAGAACTGGTGGGGGAAATAATAAAACGGTTAAGTAAAAGAAAATCCTCAACCAACCGACCAAGGTTAATTATGGTCAATGGTGTTTCCGCCAAGGAAGCAAAATATTGGGAGGATTACCAATTCTCCGATGAATCGGATTCCGACGAGAATTCCGATGATGTTATAGAAATTACCCCAACTGAATTTAAAAAGGCAAAAGAAAATAATAAGGGAAAGGGCATAAAAATAAAGAAATCTAATTCCAACCCCGATGAACTTTATATGTATCGTCAACCCCCGAAGTCCTTAAGTTGTAACAATGACCCGGGAACCTCTAAACCACCAGGTTTTTCTAAACCAATGTGGAAAATGACGGCTCGTATTAGGGGAACATCATATATCCCTAGAAACTTGGCGAAACGAACCAAAACCGAAGAAGAAGAAGAAACAAGCGAGTCGGAATAAGATAGTTGTATTCGTGTGGTGTAATATATGTAATATAGTGTGCTTATGCTTTATGATATATGTAAAAATTGCTTGTATTAATAAGTATTTTTTTTATGAATCTAACTCTTGTCTATTTTACAGTATAAAAACACAAAATGGATAGACAACCCAATATTTTAAGAGACCTATCCGGAGACATGATTGATGAAATCTTGTCTAGAGTCGGTCAGAATTCTTCGGCACAACTATTTAAGGCGAGATCAGTTTGTAAGACATTCGAAGAACGTTCCAAGAATGCCTTGGTTTATAAAAGGCTTTCGTTCGAAAGATGGGGGATATCACATTGGTAAATCCATAAGTTACGATGTGTTTACTTTGACGCATATATTGCGGGGAACCCAAATGCTATTTTACGCAATGGGTTAAGAAATTATTTTGACTCAATATATCCGAATATTGGACTTCGTGATTTAGAAAAAGCGGCTAACATGCAACATAAAGAAGCATGTTATGTTTACGGATTAGTAATGTTCGCTTCTCACCAAAGTGAGAACAAGAACATCGGCCTACAACTATTAAACAAAACGTTCCCACAAGTGACGGAGTCGGTAATTGGGGTAAGAAATGAGGTTTTTAGATTGTTACGGGACTGTTGGACATTACGTAACCCTCGTCCCTTTGATGACGTTACAACACGCTGTCTTATCAACGGCCATAACGGTTATGTTCCACAAGACCAAGGATGGGAAGTAGTCCTAGTAAAACCAGAATGCATGACTTGTTTTTGGACGTATGAATTACGTGTCTTTATTGCCTTTGCTGAACGACTTGTGTACTAGCTAGAATTATCTTCACAACTATCTTGTATCAAAGTTATTGTGTGCTATATTTCATGCTTTATGTAAAATAAGCGGTATTGTAAGTCTGTAAAATATTGTATAAAAGTTTGAACGCGAAATATTATTATAATCAGTTTTTCATATAGAATTGTAGTAGTTGAATTGTATATTAGCTACTAAGTATGAACTTAACGGGTAGGTACTACCCGAATTTAAACTTATAAAACGCTAATATGAAGAAAAAGCTTTTATAAATGAGTTCATATTATGCTACGAAATACTATTAACTACTCTTAATATTCTGTATGATTAACTTGTTCCATTTGACTATTTTGAAGGAAATGGCACCGACTACTCAACACACCGTGAATATGAATGAAGAGGAATTCCGTACTTTTCTAGCTTCAAACATAGCTGCAGTACAGGCTGCACTACATACCAACAATAACCTTGGATCTAGCAGTACAGGAAATCGTGCAGGATGCACCTACAAAGAATTCACTGCCTGCAAACCTTTGAAATTTGATGGAACCGAAGGACCGATCGGATTGAAACGGTGGACCGAGAAGGTCGAATCGGTGTTTGCCATAAGTAAGTGTACTGAAGAGGAAAAAGTGAAGTACGCTACACATACCTTCACAGGTTCTGCGTTAACATGGTGGAATACCTATCTAGAGCAAGTGGGATAAGACGATGCATACGCACTACCGTGGTCAGCATTCAAGCACTTGATGAACGAGAAGTACCGTCCCAGAACCGAGGTCAATAAGCTCAAGACAGAACTTAGAGGGTTACGAACCCAAGGATTTGATATTACCACGTACGAAAGACGATTCACAGAATTATGCCTATTGTGTCCGGGAGCATTCGAAGATGAGGAAGAGAAGATCGACGCGTTTGTGAAAGGATTACCGGAAAGAATCCAAGAAGATATAAGTTCACACGAGCCCGCCTCCATAGAACAGGCGTGTAGAATGGCTCACAAACTAGTGAACCAGATTGAAGAAAGAATTAAAGAACAGACTGCTGAAGAGGCCAATGTGAAGCAAGTCAAAAGAAAGTGGGAGGAAAACGGTGATAAGAATCACCAATACAACAACAACAGCAATTACAACAATAATCGCAACAATTATCCCAACCATAGCAACATCAATCGCAACTACAACAAACGGCCCAACAACAACAACAACAACAACAACAACAACAACAACAGCAACTACAACAATCATCCCAACAACAATAATAACCGCAACAACAACAACAATCAGAAACAGCTTTGCCAAAGGTGTGAAAAGTATCACTCGGGGTTCTGCACCAAATTTTGCAACAAGTGTAAAAGAAATGGTCATAGCGCGGTGAAGTGTGAGGTTTACGGACCAGGGGTTAATAGAACGAAAGGAACAAATGGTGTCGGAACGAGTAATGGCGGAGCAAGTAGTGTCGGAGCAAGTTATGCCAATGTAGTTTGTTATAAATGTGGAAAACCATGCCACATTATTAGAAATTTCCCGAACCAGGAGAACACGAATGGACAAGGCCGCGGAAGAGTTTTCAATATTAATGCGGCAGATGTACAGGAAGACCCGGAGCTTGTTACGGGTACGTTTCTTATTGACAATAAATCTGCTTATGTTTTATTTGATTCGGGTGCGGATAGAAGCTACATGAGTAGAGATTTTTGTGCTAAATTAAGTTGTCCATTGACGCCTTTGGATAGTAAATTTTTACTCGAATTAGCAAATGGTAAATTAATTTCAGCAGATAATATATGTCGGAATCGAGAAAGTAAACTGGTTAGCGAAACATTTAAGATTGATTTGATACCAGTAGAGTTAGGGAGTTTTGATGTGATAATCGGTATGGACTGGTTGAAAGAAGTGAAAGCAGAGATCGTTTGTTACAAAAATGCAATTCGCATTATACGAGAAAAAGGAAAACCCTTAATGGTGTACGGAGAAAAGGGCAACACGAAGCTACATCTTATTAGTAATTTGAAGGCACAAAAACTAATAAGAAAAGGTTGCTATGCTGTTCTAGCACAAGTCGAGAAAGTACAAACTGAAGAAAAGAGCATCAATGATGTTCCCGTCGCAAAAGAATTTCCCGATGTATTTCCGAAAGAATTACCGGGATTACCCCCACATCGATCCGTTGAATTTCAAATAGATCTTGTACTAGGAGCTGCACCAATAGCTCGTGCTCCTTACAGACTCGCACCCAGCGAGATGAAAGAACTGCAAAGCCAATTACAAGAACTTTTAGAGCGTGGTTTCATTCGACCAAGCACATCACCGTGGGGAGCTCCTGTTTTGTTTCTCAAGAAGAAAGATGGTACATTCAGGTTGTGTATCGACTACCGAGAGTTGAACAAACTTACCATCAAGAACCGCTACCCACTACCGAGAATCGACGACTTATTTGATCAACTACAAGGCTCGTCTGTTTATTCAAAGATTGACTTACGTTCCGGGTATCATCAAATGCGGGTGAAAGAAGATGATATTCCAAAGACTGCTTTCAGAACACGTTACGGTCATTACGAGTTTATGGTCATGCCGTTTGGTTTAACTAATGCACCAGCTGTGTTCATGGACCTTATGAACCGAGTGTGTGGACCATACCTTGACAAGTTTGTCATTGTTTTCATTGATGACATACTTATTTACTCAAAGAATGACCAAGAACACGGTGAACATTTGAGAAAGGTGTTAGAAGTATTGAGGAAGGAAGAATTGTACGCTAAATTTTCAAAGTGTGCATTTTGGTTGGAATAAGTTCAATTCCTCGGTCACATAGTGAACAAAGAAGGTATTAAGGTGGATCCGCCAAAGATAGAAACTGTTGAAAAGTGGGAAACCCCGAAAACTCCGAAACACATACGCCAGTTTTTAGGACTAGCTGGTTACTACAGAAGGTTCATCCAAGACTTTTCCAGAATAGCAAAACCCTTGACTGCATTAACGCATAAAGGGAAGAAATTTGAATGGAATGATGAACAAGAGAAAGCGTTTCAGTTATTGAAGAAAAAGCTAACTACGACACCTATATTGTCATTGCCTGAAGGGAATGATGATTTTGTGATTTATTATGACGCATCAAAGCAAGGTCTCGGTTGTGTATTAATGCAACGAACGAAGGTGATTGCTTATGCGTCTAGACAATTGAAGATTCACGAGCAAAATTATACGACGCATGATTTGGAATTAGGCGCGGTTGTTTTTGCATTAAAGACTTGGAGGCACTACTTATATGGGGTCAAAAGTATTATATATATCGACCACAAAAGTCTTCAACACATATTTAATCAGAAACAACTGAATATGAGGCAGCGTAGGTGGATTGAATTGTTGAATGATTACGACTTTGAGATTCGTTACCACCCGAGGAAGGCAAATGTGGTAGCCGATGCCTTGAGCAGGAAGGACAGAGAACCCATTCGAGTAAAATCTATGAATATAATGATTCATAATAACCTTACTACTCAAATAAAGGAGGCGCAACAAGGAGTTTTAAAAGAAGGAAATTTAAAGGATGAAATACCCAAAGGATCGGAGCAGCATCTTAATATTCGGGAATACGGAACCCGGTATAGGGCTGAAAGGATTTGGGTACCAAAATTTGGAGATATGAGAGAAATGGTACTTAGAGAAGCTCATAAAACCAGATACTCAATACATCCTGGAACGGGGAAGATGTACAAGGATCTCAAGAAATATTTTTGGTGGCCGGGTATGAAAGCCGATGTTGCTAAATACGTAGGAGAATGTTTGACGTGTTCTAAGGTCAAAGCTGAGCATCAGAAACCATCAGGTCTACTTCAACAACCCAAAATCCCAGAATGGAAATGGGAAAACATTACCATGGATTTCATCACTAAATTGCCAAGGACTGCAAGTGGTTTTGATACTATTTGGGTAATAGTTGATCGTCTCACCAAATCAGCACACTTCCTGCCAATAAGAGAAGATGACAAGATGGAGAAGTTAGCACGACTGTATTTGAAGGAAGTCGTCTCCAGACATGGAATACCAATCTCTATTATCTCTGATAGGGATGGCAGATTTATTTCAAGATTCTGGCAGACATTACAGCAAGCATTAGGAACTCGTCTAGACATGAGTACTGCCTATCATCCACAAACTGATGGGCAAAGCGAAAGGACGATACAAACGCTTGAAGACATGCTACGAGCATGTGTTATTGATTTCGGAAACAGTTGGGATCGACATCTACCGTTAGCAGAATTTTCCTACAACAACAGCTACCATTCAAGCATTGAGATGGCGCCGTTTGAAGCACTTTATGGTAGAAAGTGCAGGTCTCCGATTTGTTGGAGTGAAGTGGGGGATAGACAGATTACGGGTCCGGAGATTATACAAGAAACTACCGAGAAGATCATCCAAATTCAACAACGGTTGAAAACCGCCCAAAGTCGACAAAAGAGCAACGCTGACATTAAAAGAAAAGATATAGAATTTGAAATTGGAGAGATGGTCATGCTTAAAGTTGCACCTTGGAAAGGCGTTGTTCGATTTGGTAAACGAGGGAAATTAAATCCAAGGTATATTGGACCATTCAAGATTATTGATCGTGTCGGACCAGTAGCTTACCGACTTGAGTTACCTCAACAACTCGCGGCTGTACATAACACTTTCCACGTCTCGAATTTGAAGAAATGTTTTGCTAAAGAAGATCTCACTATTCCGTTAGATGAAATCCAAATCAACGAAAAACTTTAATTCATCGAAGAACCCGTCGAAATAATGGATCGTGAGGTTAAAAGACTTAAGCAAAACAAGATACCAATTGTTAAGGTTCGATGGAATGCTCGTAGAGGACCCGAGTTCACCTGGGAGCGTGAAGATCAGATGAAGAAGAAATACACGCATCTATTTCCAGAAGATTCGTCAACACCTTCAACAGCTTAAAATTTCGGGACGAAATTTATTTAACGGGTAGGTACTGTAGTGACCCGAACTTTTTCATGTTTCCAACATGTTAAGCAATCAAACTTGTTAAGACTTGATTAATTGAAATATGTTTCATATAGACAATTGACCACCCAAGTTGACCGGCGATTCACGAACGTTAAAACTTGTAAAAACTACATGACGATATATATATGGATATACATATGGTTAACATGAGATTATGATAAGTAAGTATCTCCATAAGTATATTAACAATGAGTTATATACATATAAACAAGACTACTAACTTAAGGATTTCGAAACGAGACATATATGTAACTATTATCCTTGTAACGACATTTAAATGTATATATATCATATTAAGATTTATTAATATATCATAATATCATGATAATATAATAATTTAACATCTCATTAGATATAATAAACAATGGGTTAACAACATTAATTGAGATCGTTAACTTAAAGGTTTCAAAACAACACTTACATGTAACGACTAACGATGACTTAACGACTCAGTTAAAATGTATATACATGTAGTGTATTTAGATGTATTAAAATACTTTTGGAAGACTTCAAGACATATATCAAAACACTCATACTTAACGAAAATGGTTACAGTTACTTTCCCATTCTTTTCTTTCATCAAGAATTCTAGTCGTATTCTTACCCGTATTATACACAGCTTCAAAACGTACTTACTATGGGTATATACCAATAGGAACTAGCATGGGATTCCACTCTTGATTATGTCATGTATTAATAATCAATTTTAACTTCTACCATGAGCTAGTCAACTAACTAGAACTCCTTTTAACCCCACTCACCACTCACCAATTACCACTCATCATTCACTCCATTTCACTTCCAATTCTCTTTCTAATTCTCTCTCAACACACACACACACTATTATGAACGTATTTTTCTAGTAGTTAATCATCATCTTCATCAAAAATCACTTCAAGAATCAAGCTATAATCATCATAGGAAGAACACTTCAAAAATCCCTTCAAGTTTACTAATTTACTTCCAAGCTTTCTAATCCATTCCAAGTAATCATCTAAGATCAAGAAACCTTTGTTATATACAGTAGGTTATCTTTATTATTCAAGGTAATATTTATATTCAAACTTTGATTCAATTTCTATAACTATAAACTATCTTAATTCGAGTAAAAATCTTACTTGAACTTGTTTTTGTGTCATGATCCTACTTCAAGAACTTTCAAGCCATCCAAGATCCTTTGAAGCTAGATCATTTCTTGTCACTTCCAGTAGGTTTACCTACTAAACTTGAGGTAGTAATGATGTTCATAACATCATTAGATTCATATATATAAAACTATCTTATTCGAAGGTTTAAACTCGTAATCACTAGAACATAGTTTAGTTAATTCTAAACTTGTTCGCAAACAAAAGTTAATCCTTCTAACTTGACTTTTAAAATTAACTAAACACATGTTCTATATCTATATGATATGCTAACTTAATGATTTAAAACCTGGAAACACGAAAAACACCGTAAAACCGGATTTACGCCGTCGTAGTAACACCGCGGGCTGTTTTGGGTTAGTTAATTAAAAACTATGATAAACTTTGATTTAAAAGTTGTTATTCTGAGAAAATGATTTTTATTATGAACATGAAACTATATCCAAAAATTATGGTTAAACTCAAAGTGGAAGTATGTTTTCTAAAATGGTCATCTAGACGTCGTTCTTTCGACTGAAATGACTACCTTTACAAAAACGACTTGTAACTTATTCCTCTGACTATAAACCTATACTTTTTCTGTTTAGATTCATAAAATAGAGTTCAATATGAAACCATAGCAATTTGATTCACTCAAAACGGACTTAAAATGAAGAAGTTATGGGTAAAACAAGATTGGATAATTTTTCTCATTTTAGCTACGTGAAAATTGGTAACAAATCTATTCCAACCATAACTTAATCAACTTGTATTGTATATTATGTAATCTTGAGATACCATAGACACGTATACAATGTTTCGACCTATCATGTCGACACATCTATATATATTTCGGAACAACCATAGACACTCTATATGTGAATGTTGGAGTTAGCTATACAGGGTTGAGGTTGATTCCAAAATATATCTAGTTTGAGTTGTGATCAATACTGAGATACGTATACACTGGATCGTGGATTGATTCAAGATAATATTTATTGATTTATTTCTGTACATCTAACTGTGGAAAACTAGTTGTAGGTTACTAACGAGGACAACTGACTTAATAAACTTAAAACATCAAAATATATTAAAAGTGTTGTAAATATATTTTGAACATACTTTAATATATATGTATATATTGTTATAGGTTCGTGAATCAACAGTGGCCAAGTCTTACTTCTCGACGAAGTAAAAATCTGTGAAAGTGAGTTATAGTCCCACTTTTAAAATCTAATATTTTTGGGATGAGAATACATGCAGGTTTTATAAATGATTTACAAAATAGACACAAGTACGTGAAACTACATTCTATGGTTGAATTATCGAAATCGAATATGCCCCTTTTTATTAAGTCTGGTAATCTAAGAATTAGGGAACAGACACCCTAATTGACGCGAATCCTAAAGATAGATCTATCGGGCCCAACAAGCCCCATCCAAAGTACCGGATGCTTTAGTACTTCGAAATTTATATCATATCCGAAGGGTGTCCCGGAATGATGGGGATATTCTTATATATGTATCTTGTTAATGTCGGTTACCAGGTGTTCACCATATGAATGATTTTTATCTCTATGTATGGGATGTGTATTGAAATATGAAATCTTGTGGTCTATTGTTACGATTTGATATATATAGGTTAAACCTATAACTCACCAACATTTTTGTTGACGTTTAAAGCATGTTTATTCTCAGGTGAATATTAAGAGCTTCCGCTGTTGCATACTAAAATAAGGACAAGATTTGGAGTCCATGTTTGTATGATATTGTGTAAAAACTGCATTCAAGAAACTGATTTCGATGTAACATATTTGTATTGTAAACCATTATGTAATGGTCGTGCGTAAACAGGATATTTTAGATTATCATTATTTGATAATCTACGTAAAGCTTTTTAAACCTTTATTTATGAAATAAAGGTTATGGTTTGTATTAAAAATGAATGCAGTCTTTGAAAAACGTGAGGTCAAAACCTCACAACGAAATCAATTAATATGAAACGTTTTTAATCAATAAGAACGGGACATTTCATGTTGGGGTTGGCTTTCTTCTTCGGACATGCATTTCTAAAATGACCCGCTTGGCCACATTCATAACAAGTACCCGATTTTGGTGCATTGAGCACCTTTTGAGCGACGGGGGCGGCACTTCTACAATCGTTGGCCACATGACCACCCCATTGGCACCGGTGGCAAAATAGATTGCTACATTCACCTTAGTGGTGTTTGTGGCATTTGTTGCAAAAGGGTTTATTTCCGCCATAACTTTTCTTGGCGTCGGAGGTGAAAGGCTTTTTGGTGAAGTTGTTGTTGTAGTTGTTGCTTGATTTGGGGGCTTCCCATTTTCTTTTGTTGCCGCCCGATTTATCCTCGGCCTTAGATGCCGGAACTACGATTTCGTCAACCGTTTCGATCAATTGGCGGGCCATGTTTAAGGCTTGTTGTAGGTTAGCGGGTTTGGATGACATCACTCCTTGTTTGATGCTCTTTGGAAGACCATCCATATAAAGTTCAACCCTTTGAGATTCGGGGTTCACGAGGTTGGGACACATCAAGGATAGTTCGGAGAATCGTTGATTGTAGGCCTTGAGATCGTTTCCGACCGCCTTTAAAGTTCTTAGCTCTTGTTCGAGCTTTCGGGTTTCTTCACGAGGGAAAAATTCGACGATCATCCTTTCCCTTAAATCGGCCTAAGAGAGGGCGTGAGCTTCATCGGTACCCACCAATTGTACATACATGTTCCACCACGTGAGGGCGATACCTGCAAAGGTGTGGGTGGAATATTTTACCTTGTCTTGGTCCCGACAACCGCTTATGCTAAAGAGGGCTTCCGTTTGCTCAAACCATCGGGTGTACACAACCGGTCCCCCGGTCCCATTAAAAGTATGAGGTTTGCACCCCATGAAAGCTTTATAGGAGCACCCTTCGCTTGAGTTACCGGCCCCCTGATTGTTGTTGTTGTTGTGGTTGTTGTTATTTTTGTTGTTGGAGGAGTGACCGGCCATGGCCGCATCCACGGCGGTGGCTATCATTCATTGTAGAGCTTGTTCGGGAGTCTTATGGCGTGGCACACGACGAGGAGGCATTGTTCCTTCAAAACACAAGAATACCGTTGATTAGTATTTTCAATAATACTAATCATGATATGGAATAAGGATAGAGAAAAATTTTCCTTGACTCGCCTTAAATTCTTTATGCCATAATGTCGGAACGTTCATATGAGTCACCGTAATATAATCCCGGAAATTATATTACCCTAATTCATATATGCATTCGACATTATTTCACTAAGTCAAGGTCGTGTCAATTAAATTAAACGACGTGAGATTAAGATGAAATAAGAGTAGATATGAGTAGAAACATTCGAGTATAAATGCACAAGTAGTCAAGTAATTCCTACTTCAAGTCTATATGCCGGTTGTAGTCTAGACTCACTAATGTACCCTATGACTCGGGGTTGACACCAATGAACTCTAAATCCCTACAACCAACGCTCTGATACCATCTGTAGCGACCCAACCAAATCATGTTTGACGGCGCCGACTACTTAGGTCCCGTTACGTGATCATAAGTCTTTAACGTGACGTTTGACCAAAATATGTCGCATTCATTTCATAAGTAAAAGGATGTTTCAAGTTTACAAAAGTAGTTCAATGACTAGTTACATTTCAATGTTTAATGTACAAATGAAACCTATTCGACACAATTTATAAAAGTAGTCAAAAGACGCTCCAACAATGCACGTATACTCGACATCCAAGCAAGTATCAAAAAGAAAGCAGAAGCATGTATCCTTAAGCATTCAAGGACCTGAGAAAACATATAGAAAACTGTCAACGAAAACGTTGGTGAAATCATAGGTGTTTTAGTAAACATTGTATTTGAACCACAAGATTTAATATAAGATGATTATCAAAATCATTTGCATTCCAAAGTTTGTTATTTGTTTCGCGGGCACCCAATTATCAAACTTAACTGTTTTGTATCCTGTTACGTAGTGTTAGAACATACATTATACTCGAAAATATATTTCATCCGCTAACAGTAGCGAACCGTCCGAATGAGGCTCGTCAAGCCCATGTGATCACATAATATAAGTTCTCTTTTACACCCTGCAAGTGTAATTAATGATAATTGAATTGAGGCTTTTTGTTCAAACCCGTACGTGAAATGTTCATTTTCGTACTTGTGTTCAAAGTGTAAAAGTATGATACGTATGTGTTTCTCATCCCATAGTTTAAAGCATAAAAGTTGTTTGAAAGATGGGACTATGATCTCACCTTGTGTGCACGAGTAATAAGTACTCCAACAAGTAACGTGTGCAAAGAACAATGCTAGTCTTGACCTAAACAAATAGGTCGTATCAATAACGGTAAACACGATAGGTCAAAGATGTTCAATTAGTCCTATGGCTCGTTACGACTCGATTATGTAGCATGTGAATCGAATTGTCAAGTTTCATGCAAGATACAAGTATAGAAACAAGTTAGAAAGATTGCATAATCATTTGGTTAAGTTTGACAAAAAGTCAAATTTTGGTCGGGTCAAAGTCAACGAAAAAGTCAACACGTTCGGGTCGGATCCCGAACTATTTTTCTGTGCTAGTTATTCATATATAAGCATGTTAGAACAAGTTTCATGTGAATCGGAGGTCCCTAGCATAGCGTACATTTCACGTGAAATTGAAAAGTGGGACAGAATCAAATTCATGCCTATTGTCGCGCCGCGACATAGGCTGGCCGCGCCGCGGCGAATAACGGGTGCTGGTACCTGGTCAGTCTCAATTGTCTAAGTCCCAAACCAAAATTCAAACAAATACAAAACACAAACCGTAAACACTTAGAACTCGTATCTTATATCGTTAGAAAGGTAATTTGACAAAGAACACAAGTAAATACATTTCACCAACCAAAAACATCATTTGCAATAACCAACTTTCCAACATTAAATGCTCAATTAATGCTCAAGTTCATCAACGCACGTTTTTGATTCGGGAATTAAATGCATCTATATAACGCGCCGTTTCATAGGTAATCAAGCATACAATACTACTAACTACTTACTAACAACAATTCATGGCATTCAATACATCAAAAGTTCATTTCAAGTTCATCAAACCCTAACCCAAATTCGCCAAAACCACTAATCAAGTTTATGGAGTTTTCTAAAGCAACCTACACATCAAATTGAAGCTAGTGATGTTAGGAACACATTTAATACATGCATTTATAACATTTAACTTCATTCAAACAACCAAATCACCAAATCAAACACACCAAAATTCATGTTCATGCTGATTACTTCAAATAACAAGATTGAACATATAAATCATATATTCATGTTAGACTTGAGCCATGGACACTAATTAACAACTTTATAAGTTAAAAACATCAAGAACACAAAATCTAGTGATTTTAGAAAGTTACTCAAATGATATGTAATTGGTATGGAATCGAAGAGGAAGTTGCAAGGATTTCAAAAATGCAATTTGTTTTGATTGAAGCTTGCTTGAACGAATTTAGATGATGATTCTTTGAGATGGAGTTTGAGAGAAATTGTGAAAGTAGTAAAAGAAAAGAGAAAAAGAAATGGAATAATGAATGGATGAGGTTGAAGGTTTGACTAGTTGACCTAGTCAAATCTTTGGCCTCTTGGCAAGCTTAGTCCCTCCACTTTGAATCGGGTGCGTGAATTACCTAAACGAGATAATTTAAAACGCGTATTAACGAAGGATGTTATAATCATATAACGGACTTTAAATGATTAAACGGAAAGTAAACGGAAAAAGGCGGGATGTTGCGCAATCCTTAGGCAAAGCAAGCCACGACGTAAAAAAAACGTTACGGAAAAGGAAACGCAGTCAAGCAATTCGCAACCACGTCAACGAATATCAGTCTGCTCAGAAAGAAGAATGTTAATTAAACTGCTGTTAAAGTGTCAAATAATCATTTTCATAAAAAAATCTTAATTAAACTCCACCCAAATATTCAACGGGTCATATCTTCTCGCTCGCAACGAGTTAAATTTTTCCGACACCGTCGTTAAACTCAAAATAATTTTAAGAACACAATGTCACTAACTATACGCAAAATAGAATCTTTTTAAAAAATGCCAAATATTTGAGATACTTTTCATACACGTTGATTTTGCGTTAAATTTTTAAAAGTCGAAAATTCCATAGCGAAACGCGAGATGCACATAGCACATATATTGTTAATTTAAAATAACATTTAAATCTTTCATGGATTATACCTTTTAGTTCGACTCGAGTTGCGCTTCAACGACATCATCGTTAGCCATGAAATAATTTTACAAACTAAACGCACTAAAATACATTGAAAACCGAACCCCCGGCGCGAAGCGAGGGTTCGTAAACTAGTTTTAGCTAAAGAGGAAAAATATTGAGAAAAAAGAGAAATAGGAATAAAAGAGATTAAAAAGATGAATATAATTTTCTAAAAAAAATAAAAAAAAAATAAAAACCCTCATAAGACAAAAAATAATAATAATTAAAACTCTAAAGATGTCAAATAAGACAAAACACACACAAAAAAAATTATTGTACGATGACACTTTAAACCAAAGTGAATAGTACTCAAACTAAAAATTTACCTTTTAGTATAAAGGTTGCAAAATACGTGAGACGGGGTCGAGACGGTCGGGTCCTAAAAAGGTCGAGACCTTCGAGACGGGCGTCGAGACGGACGTTGACCAAAGTTGACTTTTAAATATATAATTATATAAATGTATATATGTGTACATATTTTAAAGCCAAAAACTTTAATTGACTAATGTGTACTCATAATTGCTATCACCGTTAATATAATACGGAAAATTCAAACTAAAATACGACAAATTTGACCGATTTTACTGACTTTCTGGCTTTTCGGAATTTTGAGACTTTGACATGATTTTTTTCAACTTTGACCCGAATTTTGACCGTTGACTGTCATATTAGACGGTTTTCTTAGAGACGGGACGGACTAGTCACCAAACCGTCGAAACGGGCGTCGAGACGGCTCGAGACGGGGTGTTTTGCAACAGTTATAAGGTACATATATTACTATTATTAATTACTGTTATTTTTTTAACACCCAAAACTTTTACTAATTAACCACCCTTAATCAAGCTGCTAGAGCGGGAACAAACAAACGGTTACACCGGCTTTACGAGCCAATCGTTCTAAGTTATATCAATTTTTTCTCTACTAGAAAATCATAAATCGAAATGCTACAAATGAGATGAAATAAAAAGGATTTCTTCATAACTTCGCCGAAGAATAACACGTCCATGAATCTCGATATAAAGAAGAGCCGCAACTAATAATTATTAAATGAAGGTCATTAAAAATATATTGCAAGCATAATTATTAGTACCTTAAGGTAATGGATAAGATATATTGCAAGCATAATTAGTACTCCATAGTACATTAAGGCAATGGATAAGATCTATCAGTATTGGTGATTGATTTTCAATCTTTGAAGGTGGGCATAGCTTAAAGCGAGAAGGTGTTATTTTGGTTTTCAATTCAATGGATATCATGGCTCGCATGTTCGACGGCACATGGCAGCAGGCTCCGAGGGGCATCAAGTTTTAGTGTTTCAATTTTCAAAATTTGTGATGATTATTTAAGTTTTCGGGTAACCTAGTACACTAAATGTTGTTTGTCGAGAATAAGGAAAAAGTTTAGTAATCCGTGAATTACAATAATAAAATTCAAATCTCAATTTTATAGTTTTAATGGAGAAGTTGCAGTGATATGCGATGTAGGAGACGAGTTGTGCGTCTTAGTTTGTACTATGGCTTATATCTTATGAATCTATATACTAATTACCGTAATCTCCTTGCATCATGATTAAACCAAAATTCATGCAAAATGATTGGACCATGTGGGCTTGGCACTGTCGAAACTAGACTTTTTTTTTTCTTTTATCTTTTTTTTCCTTTTTTGTGCTAAGGACTAAATTTGTTAACAACAGAAAATACTGAGACCAAAAATGTAAATACGTTTTGACTTTATTTTTTAGTTAATTATTATTAATTAATTATTAACCTATATACTAATTGTCACCCCGATTTTGGTCGTTTTAGCCCAAACCCCGCCCAAATTTTGGTCAAAACAACATCTGGTGGCCCATATATATATATATATATATATATATATATATATATATATATATATATATATATATATATTTATATATATATATATATAAACACCGCGTTTCTTCCCTCTCTCCTCTCTGCACCCCTGTTCAAGATTCTACTTGAAATCTAGGGTTTTCCCAATTCATTTACGGTTGGATTTTTGGGGTTTCGTCGGTAAACAATCGGATAATCATAATCACGTGGTTTGTGGTCTCGATTTAACCTTAGGGTTTGATTTTCTTGCAGTGCCGTCGGAGGTGATGTTATCGTGCCAGTAGCATAAACGGCATCATAGCACTTGCGATGTGATAGCTGAGTGTTTGCTTAGGGCTTGATTTTGATGCGGTGTCGTTTTTCATGACCCGTCCTATTCCATCTGGACGAATACATTACATTTGGTTACATCGCGAGGTACTTGACCTCTATATGATACATTTTACAAACATTGCATTCGTTTTAAAAAAAAACAAACTCTCATTACATCGAAAGTTGACGGCATGCATACCATATCATAATATATCCAACTATAATTGACTTAATAATAATCTTGACGAACTCAACGACTCGAATGCAACGTCTTTTGCTTTGAAATATGTCATGAATGACTCCAAGTAATATCTCTAAAATGAGCAAATGCACATCGGAAGATTTCTTTAATACCTGAGAATAAACATGCTTTCAAGTGTCAACCAAAAGGTTGGTGAGTTCATTAGTTTATCGAAATCAATCATTTCCTCATTTTAATAGACCACAAGATTTCATATTTCTATTTCTCATAAACATCATGCATAAAAATCATTCATATGGATTGAACACCTGGTAACCGACATTAACAAATGCATCTAGAATATCCCCAAAAATAATATCGAAGTACTAAAGCAGTTCAAATTCTCTGACTGGGGCATGTCAAGGCCCATAGATCTATCTTTAGGATTCGCGTCAATTGGTGGCAATTATAATAAACACCAATTCTTAGGCTACCAAGTTCAACAAGGGCGATATCCGGTATAACAATTCAACCATAGAATGTAGTTTCGATTACTTGTGTCTATTTCGTAAAACATTTATAAAAGCAGCGCATGTATTCTCAGTCTCAAAAATATATATTGCAAAAGCATTTAAAAAGGGAGCAAATGAAACTCACAATACTGTATTTTGTAGTAAAAATACATATGACGTCATTGAATAAGTGTAAGGTTGGCCTCAGATTCACGAACCTATATCATTTATATATATTAAAACATATAATCGAAATCGAACAAGTTTATGTTTTATTATTAATTGTTATGTTAGTAACTTGTACGTTTCATTAATAACTAAATTAACTATACTTTATTTTATATACATTAGATAAATAATTAGTATTTATTATGAAAATATTAATGTTGTTATGTGATATGTTTTAAATATATTCTTATATAGTTATTTATTTGGTAAAATTATATTAATAATAATAATAATAATAAATAAAAATTTGTATCTTTTTATGATAATAATAATAATAATAATACTAAAAGTAATTAGTTTTAGTAAAGATACTGATATTAATAGCCTTGCTAATAATACTAATAATAAAAGTAATGTTAGTAATAATAATAATTTTAATAGAAAAGGTAATAATGATAAGCTAAAAACGTTAGTTTTCATAAAAATAATATTTTAATAATACTAATGGTACTTTTAATAAACTGATGATTTTAATAGAAATTTTTAATAGTCGCATTAATCATAATAATACTATATATTTTAATAGTAACAATAATATTGATAATAATATTAATTATACTAAAATTCTTATTTCTAATAATAGTAATAATAATAATTATTTAATAACAATCAATAATAAATAATAATAATAATAATAATAACAACAACAACAACAACAACAACAACAACAATAATAATAATAATAATAATAATAATAATAATAATAATAATAATAATAATAACAACAATAATAATAATAATAATAATAATAATAATAATAATAAAATAATACTAATAAGAGTATTAATAATAACTACCTCAAAGGAGTAGCCCTTAAAAAAATGCCCAAGTCCGAGTTTAAACTCGCGACGTCCCGCTAACCCGATAACATCCTTAAACATTACGCTATGTGTTTCAATTTCTGAAATAACGTCCAACTTAAATTGTTTTTAACCTTTATTGCTGTATCCTTCTTCTTCTTTTAAAAAAAAAAATGTCCGAGCCCAGGCTCGAACCCAGGACCTCTCGTTCACTGACCACATGCCTAACCAATGCTCTGTATGTTTCTTTTCCGATTTAATAAATGCCCAAATCCTTTTAACTCGTTATTCGGCCCAACTAACAAATTAAAAGCCCAACTATCTTTGTAGCCTATTAATCGATTAAAGATGCCCAACAAACATAATAGCCCATGAAACCCTAAAGGTTTTCGGTTCAATATGTATAACTATAGAATCATCTGACATCTCCTCTCTATCTCGTAAATCATCATCGTATTAATCTTAATCATCTTCAATTTTTTCATTTCATATTATCATTTTCGATCTCCTATCATCATATTATTAATTCGTTATGAACTTAACCATACCATCTTGATAATCATCATCGTGATCGAGCATGATTGTCATAATCATCTTAGTCCATCATCATATTAAATTATGGATCACTAAACCCTAATCGTCATCATAATATCCTTACAGTTCATCACTATTATCACCATAAATTATCATCTTTTATCATTAACATAACTTTATATCTATATCCTTCTTAAATCCGTGGAAGAAACAAAAATATATAACGTGTATTAGTATCGAATGGTGTAAGTAATTGGGCCCGGTATCTTTAACTTTGGATTAATTTATAGAATTCTCCATCATTAAACAAATACCACTCACTAATCAATTGGTCAAGTGGGGTAGTTAAAGTGTCGGCCAAATAAGAAAAAGGAAGAGAACTTGCAACACCTTTTTCCATGATTTGGAAACGTAAATAAAAAAAAGTAGGTTGTCCACAATTGGAAACGGAATAGTGCAGTTTAGGTGGGTTTTCGTTCGAGTAGGGTTTGGTTTGTTGCAAGTTGATCATAAGTAAACAGCGGAAGGTTGCAGCAATAGGAGAGAGAGGGGAAAGAGAGAGAGGTTAGGTGGTAGTGATTGGTGGTGGAGGGTCGATGAATTGGTGGTGGTTCGATCGGGACAGAAATATAAACCGGTAGTGAGAAGGTGGTTCGAGAAGGTGATGATGGTACGGGTTTGAGTTGATGATGAATTGGGTCGAAACTAGAGTAAGACAAGAGGTGTTGTTTGGGTTTAGTATCCTCACAAATAAGAAGGGTTTTGGTTAGTGAAGTTAAAGTTCAACAGGAAATGCTTTGGTGTTATTGATCTTGGTATAACACATACTCATTCGAAACATTGATAGGAAATGATGCAGGTTATGGTAACGATAATAGAAGTAGGTTAGATGGTGGTTAAGAAAGTTTCATTGATGACTAACCTTGGTGAGTATGAAGGAGCGGTGGTAACGGTGGTGACCAGTGGTGGAAGCTCGATGGTTGTACGTGATCAAGGATGATGGCGATGTAGTGTGAAAGGATAAGGGTGGAGGTGGTTAGGGATGAAGGTGAAATGGTGGTGGGTTTCATGAACCATTCGAACAAAACAGAAGCAAGTTTTACTTGTTTCATAAACTTGTATGTGTATATACATAGAATAGGTAGATAATAATATAGAATATTAATCAATCATAAAATCACTCACTAACCTTTCAATCAACTACAATTACGCGTGAATTGCATTTGCCTTTTGAATATATAATATTTAATTAATCAAATGCGAAGAAACATGCCAACTTATTAAACATAGTTCAGCAGCCAGAGGTTTGGACTCTTCCTACCGACACCGAATATTAGGAGTATTATTTCGTGGTCCATTGGTAATCAGTGGTGGAATAAAATCTTCAAAAAAATTCCAAACTTTCACAGTAGTTATCTTTATTTATTTTGGTCATTATGGTAATAAATTCGATCATTAATTAAAAATTAAATGAATTAATAGCCCCCAACCCCAAGCAAAAATACTAATTGTTAAAATTTAACAAAAAGCTCATAAATATCTATTTAATAAGCCTATAATTTATGTAAATCATTTTCGGATCACCGTTTATTTTAAAATCATATAAGTTCATATTAAACTTGTATAACATCGTTCGAATTATAACTGGGTGTTACTATCGTTTTCTAAATGAATTTGAAACCATCAATATATATTAAATATACTCTATTTATTTTTATAGATATATTTAATTACAAATTATTATATATATTAATTTATTTTATAATAAAAATTCTAACAATTAAATCATCTTAATATTTCAATTTATTATATATATATATATATATATATATATATATATATATATATATATATATATATATATATATATATATATATATATATATATATATATATATATATATATATATATATATATATATATATATATATATATATATATATATATATATATATATATATGTATACATTTCTAATTGCAAATAGTGGTTCGGGAATCATCAAGAGCAGTCGAAGGGTAATTAAATATATGCAACCAGTTCAAAAATTTTGAGATACAACTATACAGACTTTGATTATCGTGTTGAAACCATATAAAGATTAAGTTTAAATTTGATCGGAAATTTTCGGGTCGTCACAGTACCTACCCGTTAAAGAAATTTCGTCCCGAAATTTGAGTGAGGTCGTCATGGATAACAATAAAAATGTTTTCATGACGAATATGAGTCGATAAATAGAGTTTTATCATTATTGACTAATATAGATAAAACAATTCAATCATGTGAAGCATACGAGTGAAGCTGTCACAAAAGATTGAGATAGAGATTTAACTTTTGACGTAGTCACGGTGGATTTCCGGAATTTAAGGAATTTAAAAGAAAATCTTTGAAAATCTATAAGATCTGATTCTTCGGCGAATAAGAAAATCAGGATCTCTCTAATTAAATGCGGAGATCTGCTTTGGTTACTCTGTCTGGTATTTTCATTATAAATTAAACTCTTCCGTTCCATTATTCTCACCATTCCTATACTTTCTTTCTTAGTTCATACATTCAAAAGATTATGAAAATGTTTAATCCAGTTCTAATCCTCGATATTTTCCTAATTATCATTTCTGTCATCCTTCTTTTCAATCTTCCACCAGAAAAATCTATTTACTTCTACTATTGCCTTGGGGTGATACTATTCTTAATTATACCGTGTCTTTATATTGCTATTCGTATTAATATCCACGGTTTGTAACTACCGTGTTGTTATTGGGCTTTATATTTTCTCTTATATTTTGGAGCTCTTTGCCTTTTTATTATCCTCCCGACCTCTAGTAAAGCGAGTAACGGTCCAGAATTCGTAAGTATGGAATTTCGGATAAACATCATGTTCTAAATAAGAAAGAATGTAATAGCATGATTTAATTTGTCAAATTACCAGAATCACTGAGAATAGAACTATCAAGAATATACTTTCTTGATATGTTCAGAAGTTAAGCAGAATGAAAGAGTTATGTAACATGGCACATGATGACGTTATGATCTGTGAATCATCACGTTCCATTAGAAACTCAGCATGACTTACTGTAATATAATCACGTTGATCAAGTGTCATTATATTATACTAACTCATGCTTCAGTTCCCAACACTACTTCAAAAACATTCATAGTTTAAACTCGAAAGTTTACAGAATATAGAAACTAACAGTTTCTTATATGATGTAACACTGATAGCACGAAGAGATAAATGATTTCAGATAAGTTTAGTTATAAAAATATCTTCAGAAATGTCGAGGATATTTATAATGAAAGATATGATGATATCTTAGAATTTCTAGTATCGATGGATGATGATGAAGATTTGTCCGCAAAGGTTTAGAGTCAGGAGCAAGGTATTCGTTAATGACTTAAGCAGATACTGAATCATTTGGATTCTTTAAAGGCAGGTTTATTCTCTGTAATTTTTCCATGGCTTCCTTCATAGTTTCGCATAATCAGCTTTTCGGTACTAACTTTTCTATTGAGTGTTTCCAACCTTCCATTCCTTTTTATCAACTTTTGTCCGTTTAGACCATCTACAATTTTTGCTGTTTCCTCTGCATTTAATGCTACCATAACCGAATCATCGGTTATCAATCCGAGGTGGTTTCAAGTGAATTGTGTTTTTAGATGATTAAACGCTGATGGTAATATGGTGGAATATAAAAGCTTCCCCGGTAACAATAAAGAGCACGCATATATATCAAAGTTATAATAAGATTGTTTCGAATGAAAAGTCGATGTTGATTTACTGGAGCTGTGACAAAATTTGCTATTTTAAAAGGGATTACCAAGTTATTTTGGGTAATAATAACACTAAAGGAATTGGCACTGCTACGGGTTAAATGTTCACTCAGTTTCCGAGAGTTTTTTTTTGTTTTTTAGGTGTATAACTATGTGCATCAATCTTTTCTCCCGTAGATGAAGTGCGGTTGATTCATCCTCTCGATTGAAGTGTTTTCAAGAATTACGAAAGGTTTGAACACAGATTGTAATCATCAAGATACAAATGAGGTTTAAGATGAAATCAAGTGGCAAACTTGAAGAATTGTTCAGTTTCATATGTTATAATCAATATTTTAATTCATTTTAATTGTCCAATCTTGGTAGTCCACAGTTACTAACTCAATAATTCATATATAGTTTATAATATTCGAATTAATTAATACGTATCGTGACCCATTATATACATGTCTCAGACTCGATCACAACTCAAAGTATATATATTATTGTAGAATCAACCTCAACCCTCTATAGCTAACTCAAGCATTACTGCATATAGAGTGTCTATAGTTATTCCAAATAATATATATAGATGCGTCGATATGATATGTCAAAACCTTGTATACGTGTCCCGATATTTAAAGTGCGTAAAATAAATAACAGAAATTAAATGACGATAAATAAAATTGCGTGAATATAAATTGCGATAATTAAATTGCGATGAATAAAATGTAATCAGTTAGCTAGGAACAGTTAGCTAGGAACAGTTAGCGTGTATTCTTAACAAAATTTCTCATAGTTAATTTGTTTGTTTCTAACAAATTATATTTTTGTCCAATGTTTTCTTCATTATGCCACTTGTTAGATTCTGATAGGTCAAAATCTAAATATGAAATTGAATGAAAATGGTTATTCTGCAGTGAACGGATTCGTTTCTCTGTAGATGTAATTAGGATAGTAAATGAATGTTGAATCAGATTTGCAGAATGTACAATATAGCTTATTAATGTGGAATCTAAATATTTCTCGGGTATTACCTACTCGTTAAAATATTCTCATCATTAACAGTTTATACAATAGAGTTTTTAATTACAATCTTTATGAAAATATACTTTCATATATATTTTCTTCAGATGTAATCATGGATTTAATGAGTTAATATAATATTAATCTCATTTGATTTACCGTTAGAACTAGAATACATAATCTCTAAAACATTAGAGATTACATAATCGCCATGAAGAACGAAGATAATTGATGTAGAACGATACGTAGAACGATGATTATACTCGAGGTACAGAATGAGATGTTGAGGCATAGATTGTTGATGGTACTGGTGCTGTTTATTGATGGTACTGTTGATGCCGATGATGTTGCTGAAGCTGGTAAATTTTGCACCATATTCTCCAAATTGATTATTTGAGCGCGAAGTTCGTTGATTTTCTATATTATTTTGGGATGATTGTCGGTCAGAACGAGCGAGTAAATAAGGTTTAGAATTTTAGATAGAATATAATCGTGGTGAGATACTCTGGAAATGAGTGTGGAAATGGCGTTTCGAATGGATTCGCCGATAAATGCTTCAGGTTCTTCGCCAAGAGGGGAATGTGGTAGATAGAAAGGATCGCCTTCTTCGCGTCTCCATCGGTTAAGTCATCTACGAACCCATCAGATGAATTGGGGATGACTGATTGGATTGATTCATTCTGGTTATACTGCTTTCGAAGCTCGAGTGAAAACCCATATCGGAATAGCTGTCGGAATCTGAGGAATTTGAACTTGTTGAGAGTTCCGTCTTGTACGGTTAGATAAAGGGTTTTCGATATGAAATGATTTCGGATATCGGATGATATTCTAACTACGTAGAATACCTGAATATAGTATAGAAGATCCCGTAGATTACGGAGGAATTTTCGGAAGCTGTCAGACAAAGTTTACAGTAACAGATACGCTAAGATACGAATTTATCTATACACTATCTATACAATAGAGGCAGTAAGACGTGTCTAGACTAAGAATGATAAGCAGATAATTTTCGACACGAAATGATAAGCAAAACTTTTGACATGTAGACACAATCGAAGTCCAGACTCACTAATGCATCTAAACAACTATCAGTTAGACACACTAATGCAAGACCTAGTTCGCTAAGACCACCGCTCTGATACTAACTTTCATGACCCGTCCTATTCCATCTGGACGAATACATTACATTTGGTTACATCGCGAGGTACTTGACCTCTATATGATACATTTTACAAACATTGCATTCGTTTAAAAAAAAACAAACTTTCATTACATCGAAAGTTGACGGCATGCATACCATATCATAATATATCCAACTATAATTGACTTAATAATAATCTTGACGAACTCAATGACTCGAATGCAATGTCTTTTGAAATATGTCATGAATGACTCCAAGTAATATCTCTAAAATGAGTAAATGCACAGCGGAAGATTTCTTTAATACCTGAGAATAAACATGCTTTCAAGTGTCAACCAAAAGGTTGGTGAGTTCATTAGTTTATCGAAATCAATCATTTCCTCATTTTAATAGACCACAAGATTTCATATTTCCATTTCTCATAAACATCATGCATAAAAATCATTCATATGAATTGAACACCTGGTAACCGACATTAACAAATGCATCTAGAATATCCCCAAAAATAATATCGAAGTACTAAAGCAGTTCAAATTCTCTGACTGGGGCATGTCAAGGCCCATAGATCTATCTTTAGGATTCACGTCAATTGGTGGCAATTATAATAAATACCAATTCTTAGGCTACCAAGTTCAACAAGGGCGATATCCGGTATAACAATTCAACCATAGAATGTAGTTTCGATTACTTGTGTCTATTTCGTAAAATATTTATAAAAGCAGCGCATGTATTCTCAGTCCCAAAAATATATATTGCAAAAGCATTTAAAAAGGGAGCTAATGAAACTCACAATACTGTATTTTGTAGTAAAAATACATATGACGTCATTGAATAAGTGTAAGGTTGGCCTCAGATTCACGAACCTATATCATTTATATATATTAAAACATATAATCGAAATCGAACAAGTTTATGTTTTATTATTAATTGTTATGTTAGTAACTTGTATGTTTCATTAATAACTAAATTAACTATACTTTATTTTATATACATTAGATAAATAATTAGTATTTATTATGAAAATATTAATGTTGTTATGTGATATGTTTTAAATATATTCTTATATAGTTATTTATTTGGTAAAATTATATTAATAATAATAATAATAAATAAAAATTTGTATCTTTTTATGATAATAATAATAATAATAATACTAAAAGTAATTAGGTTTAGTAAAGATACTGATATTAATAGCCTTGCTAATAATACTAATAATAAAAGTAATGTTAGTAATAATAATAATTTTAATAGAAAAGGTAATAATGATAAGATAAAAACGTTAGTTTTCATAAAAATAATATTTTAATAATACTAATGGTACTTTTAATAAAACTGATGATTTTAATAGAAATTTTTAATAGTCGTATTAATCATAATAATACTATATATTTTAATAGTAATAATAATAATGATAATAATATTAATTATACTAAAAATCTTATTTCTAATATTAGTAATAATAATAATTATTATTTAATAACAATCAATAATAAATAATAATAATAATAATAATAATAATAATAATAATAATAATAATAATAATAATAATAATAATGAAATAATACTAATAAGAGTATTAATAATAACTACCTTAAATGAGTAGCCCTTAAAAAAATGCCCAAGTCCGAGTTTAAACCCGCTACGTCCCGCTAACCCGATAACATCCTTAACCATTACGCTATGTGTTTCAATTTCTGAAATAACGTCCAACTTAAATCGTTTTTAACCTTTATTGCTGTATCCTTCTTCTTCTTTTTCAAAAAAAAAAAAAAAAAGGTCCGAGCCCAGGCTCGAACCCAGGACCTCTCGTTCACTGACCACATGCCTAACCAATGCTCTGTATGTTTCTTTTCCGATTCAATAAATGCCCAAATCCTTTTAACTCGTTATTCGGCCCAACTAACAAATTAAAAGCCCAACTATCTTTGTAGCCTATTAATCAATTAAAGATGCCCAACAAACATAATAGCCCATGAAACCCTAAAGGTTTTCGGTTCAATATGTATCACCATAGAATCATCCAACATCTCCTCTCTATCTCGTAAATCATCATCGTATTAATCTTAATCATCTTCAATTATTTCATTTCATATTATCATTTTCGATCTCCTATCATCATATTATTAATTCGTTATGAACTTAACCATACCATCTTGATAATCATCATCGTGATCGAGCATGATTGTCATAATCATCTTAGTCCATCATCATCTTAAATTATGGATCACTAAACCCTAATCATCATCATAATATCCTTACGGTTCATCATTATTATCACCATAAATTATCATCTTTTATCATTAACATAACTTTATATCTATATCCTTCTTAAATCCGTGGAAGAAACAAAAATATATAACGTGTATTAGTATCGAATGGTGTAAGTAATTGGGCCCGTTATCTTTAACTTTGGATTAATTTATAGAATTCTCCATCATTAAACAAATACCACTCACTAATCAATTTGTCAAGTGGGGTAGTTAAAGTGTCGGCCAAATAAGAAAAAGGAAGAGAACTTGCAACACCTTTTTCCATGATTTGGAAACGTAAATAAATAAATAAAAGTAGGTTGTCCACAATTGGAAACGGAATAGTGCAGTTTAGGTGGGTTTTCGTTCGAGTAGGGTTTGGTTTGTTGCAAGTTGATCATAAGTAAACAGCGGAAGGTTGCAGCAATAGGATAGAGAGGGGGAAAGAGAGAGAGAGGAAAGGTGGTAGTGATTGGTGGTGGAGGGTTGATGAATTGGTGGTGGTTCGATCGGGACAGAAATATAAACTGATAGTGAGAAGGTGGTTCGAGAAGGTGATGATGGTACGGGTTTGAGTTGGTTTGAGTTGATGATGATTTGGGTCGAAACTAGAGTAAGACAAGAGGTGTTGTTTAGGTTTAGTATCCTCACAAATAAGAAGGGTTTTGGGTAGAGAGTTAAAGTTCAACAGGAAATGCTTTGGTGTTATTGATCTTGGTATAACACATACTCATTCGAAACATTGATAGGAAATGATGCAGGTTATGGTAACGATAATAGAAGTAGGTTAGATAGTGGTTAAGAAAGTTTCATTGGTGACTAACCTTGGTGAGTATGAAGGAGCAGTGGTAACGGTGGTGACCAGTGGTGGAAGCTCGATGGTTGTATGTGATCAAGGTTGATGGCGATGTAGTCTGAAAGGAGAAGGGTGGAGGTGGTTAGGGATGAAGGTGAAATGGTGGTGGGTTTCATGAGCCATTCGAACAAAACAGAAGCAAGTTTTACTTGTTTCATAAACTTGTATGTGTACATTGTGACGATCGCTCCAAATCCCTATGGACGAACACGTCATTCATTGATTTCATTGCGAGGTATTTGACCTCTATATGATACGTTTTGTAAACATTGCATTCTATTCAAAAGGTACACAATAAATGAATATCAATTTCTAAGGTTTTCAACGTTTGATGATTTCTACATATAGACAATCACCATAAATAATAGTTTACCATAATACATCCGTTGACAGTGAAGTCAAAATAAGATACACGGTGATGATTTTGTGAATGCAAAGTTTTCTTGAATAAAGCATGTATGACTCCATGCACATAGCTTGTATTACATATAAGCAAATAGCGGAAGACTTCTAGAAACCTGAGAATAAACATGCTTAAAAGTGTCAACACAAAGGTTGGTGAGTTCATAGTTTTAATGTTGCGCATAATCTGTATATAAAGGTGAATCACAAGTTTTCAGTTGTTTCATCCAGAAACGTTTATCAAAATATTCTACGAAATTGAGCACCCTGGTAACTAAACTTAACATATATATAATTTGTACCCTTTGTATAATCATCTTAATAATACACGCAAACCAACGTGTACGCTTCTTAAATAGCATACGTCCGTTAAAAGGCTAGTGCTCTAGCTCGGATGGGGATATCAAGCCCTATGGATCCATATACTACTACTCGCACCCACCAGTTCTTATAACTGGCAGTTAACAGTTACCAAAGCTAAGGGATTTTCGGTTCAAACTCAGTGTAGAATTTAGTATGTACTTGTATCCATTGCGTTTAAAATAAAGTGCATGTATTCTCAGCCCAAAAATATAGATTGCAAAAGCAATTAAAAAGGGAGCAAATGAAACTCACCTTAGCAGCATATAAAGTCGTTCACCAAAATGTGATCGAAACTCGGATTACCAAATAATCGTAGATCTCAACCTAGAGAACATATGTTGGTCAATAAATGTCTATCAAGCTAGGTCAGGTCATAGTGTATCACAATCCTAATGCTCGAGATCGATATACAAAAGTTATCCAAAGTCGTTTCAAAAAGTCAATTTTGACATTAGTTCAATAAAACGAGACATACCTTATATAAGGAGTCATTTACTCGGTTGGTAATATTCAAAAATCCATTTTATCAATCTCGTAAACAAGTTGTTTAAATCTTAATTGCAGATTAAAAAGCAATTTCAATTAACGTTAATCATATTTCAGTTGATCATATCTTTTAATCCGTTCATCGAAATTATTCGATATCTAAATGAATAGTTATTGATTTTTCGTCAGCTTTCCAAAAACATGTATATCATATACCTTTTACCAGTAATATATGTATTTAATTCGTGATTCATTATAACTGTTTAACGACGAAATTTAGCATACAAGCATATATAAATATATATAAATATATATAAATATATATATATATATATATATATATATATATATATATATATATATATATATATATATATATATATATATATATATATATACTCGAGCACTAGACATGGATACACAATTAATGTATAAAAGATAAAATATGAGTGCTTACGTATCAATATTGAGATTCAATATTGTAGGAAAGTACGTAGATGCAACAGAGATAATAAACACTAGATTTGATTCATAAATATACCCTCGAAAATTACCCATAACCTCCTTGGCAATAACCCATAATTTCCTTAGCTCTATTCCACTCAAAAATCCATTTTGAAGGTGACACGCTCATAACCTCGTCGTAGTATTTTAGGTATATATACTACTAATAATAATATTATAATAAGATTAATAATAATAATATTAATCTTAATAATAATAATAATAATAATAATAATAATAATAATAATAATAATAATAATAATAATAATATAAAAAAAATAATAATACGGAGGAATGAATCGAGCTTTTATAGTATGTGGCCTACTACAGTACCTCATGCGATCGCATGAGTTTTCAGTGTTTTTGCCATGCGATCGCATGGCCGCCTTATCTGTTTTTGTTTACTAGTTCGTCGACATCAAATAGTGTTTACTGTAGCAAATAGTGTTACTGTAGCAAATCACTGTAGCAAAGTCGTTTTCACTGTAGTACTGTAGCAAAATATGATTTTACTGTAGCAAATAGTGTTTTACTGTAGCAAATAGTGTTTTATTGTAGCAAAGTCATTTTACTGTAGCAAATAGTATTTTACTGCAGGAAAGTCGTTTTTACTTGTACATATATATATACATACATACATATAATTGTTCATGAATAGTCGAGAGCAGTCAAATGTAATGAAACAGTTCTAAAATTTTGAGATTCAACTTCATAGACTTTGCTTATCGTGTCGGAAACGTTAAATCATTTAAAGATAAAGTTTAAATTTGGTCAGAAATTTCTGGGTCATCACATATATACATAGAATAGGTAGATAATAATAGAGAATATTAATCAATCATAAAATCACTCACTAACCTTTCAATCAACTACAATTACGCGTGAATTGCATTTGCCTTTTGAATATATAATATTTAATTAATCAAATGCGAAGAAACATGCCAACTTATTTAACATAGTTCAGCATTGGACTCTTCCTACCGACACCGAATATTAGGAGTATTATTTCGTGGTCCATTGGTAATCAGTGGCGGAATAAAATCTTCAAAAAAATTCCAAACTTTCACAGTAGTTATCTTTATTTATTTTAGTCATTATGGTAATAAATTCGATCATTAATTATTGAATAAAAATTAAATGAATTAATAGCCCCCAACCCCATGCAAAAATACTAATTGTTAAAATTTAACAAATAGCTCATAAATATCTATTTAATAAGCCTATAATTTATGTAAATCATTTTCGGATCATCGTTTATTTTAAAATCATATAAGTTCATATTAAACTTGTATAACATCGTTCGAATTATAACTGGATGTTGCTATCATTTTCTAAATGAAGTTGAAACCATCAATATATATTAAATATACTCTATTTATTTTTATAGCTATGTTTAATTACAAATTATTATATATATTAATTTATTTTACAATAAAAATTCCAACAATTAAATCATCTTAATATTTCAATTTATTATATATATATATATATATATATATATATATATATATATATATATATATATATATATATATATATTATGTATACATTTCTAATTGCAAATAGTGGTTCGGGAATCGTCAAGAGCAGTTGAAGGGTAATTAAATATATGCAACCAGTTCAAAAATTTTGAGATACAACTATACAGACTTTGCTTATCGTGTTGAAACCATATAAAGATTAAGTTTAAATTTGATCGGAAATTTTCGGGTCGTCACATCGTTGGAGGTGGCTTTATGGTTGCCGGTGCGGCTGTCGCCGGTAGCATTAACGAATTGTCACACACTCATATGGATTCGTTCATCTACTGTAACGTTCACTCTTTGAAGATGTTTGATAGTGCTCCAAATGAACATATATTTAGTAGCAATATCCTTCCAATATGTAAAGTTTTCAGTTGCAATTGTTCTATTTTCAAGTAATATTCGTTTATATTAAATAAGTGCAAAGACAAAAGGCGAAAACGAAGATTTGAAGACGCAAACATTCAAAAAGCTCAAATGTACAAGATACAATTCAAATGGTTTCATTTATTGATGAGAAACGTCTAAAAATTACAAGAGTACAAGTTGCGAAACGCAAAGTACAAGATATTAAATTATACGAAAAAGCGTTCGAAAATCCGGAACCGGCACCTGAGCCAACTATCAACGCCCGACGCAACGGACCAAAAATTACAAGTCTACTATGCACAAGAATATAATATAATATTTAAATAATTATATAAATTATTTATATATTATATATTATATATTATATTAAATAACGTCGACAAGCAAATGGCCAAAAGTTGGTGAGCTGGAGTGCTTCACTTCGCGATCTCGGAGCTGGAAGGCACATCTGCTAAGCGATAGCGGAGCAACTAAAATCAGAAATGCCTATAAAAGGCACGAGCTTCTGGCGAGTTTGATACACCAATTCATATATCTTTCCTCTGTAATAATAAATATATAATATATATATATATATATATATATATATATATATATATATATATATATATATATATATAGTATAGGTTAGTTTTATATTAGTTAGTTTGGGTAACAGTTATTTACGGGTTTTAAAGCCGGAACTCTGTCCGTGTAACACTACGCGATAAATAATCAATGTAAGTTATGTTCTCCTTTTTAAATTAATGTCTCGTAACTAAGTTATTATTATGCTTATTTGAGCCGAAGTAATCATGATTTTGGGCTAAATATTAAAGATGGGATTATTGGGCTTTGTACCATAATTGGGGTTTGAACAAAAGAACGACACTTGTGGAAATTAGACTATGGACTATTAATGGGCTTTATATTTAATTAACGATACCTCGTTAATTTAATATAAAGGTTATGATTTGACGTATCTATATATAACCACATACGCTTAATCGGACACGATGAGCGGGATATTTATAAGTACGAATTATTGTTCATTTGACCGGACACGGGGATAGATTAATAGTCAATGGACTCATTAAAACAGGGGTGGATTACATTCAAGGGTAATTGGTGTAATTATTAGCAAAGTATTAAAACCTTGGATTACACACAGTCGATAACCTGGTGTATTCATTAAACAAAGTATTAAGACCTTGTTACAGTTCGAATCCCCAATTAGTTAAAATATTTGACTTCGGGTATAAGGTTAATTTGGCGAAGACCCTCACACTTTATAATTATGACCGATGGACTATTATGGACAAAACCAGATGGACTTATCGAATAATCCAGGACAAATGACAATTAACCTAGGGTAATAAATTAAAATCAAAACGTCAAACATCATGGTTACGGAAGTTTAAATAAGCATAATATATTTTATTTCATATTTCCTCGTACTTTTATTTATTTTGTCATTTTAATTATTGTTATTTATTTTATCGTTGGTTAAATATCGTCATTTACTTTACGCTTCGCTTAATATATAAAATCGACAAACCGGTCATTAAACGGTAAGCCCCTTTTTATATATTATTACTATATTTAATATATTTTGTACAAATATAATTGTTTAAAAATATAGTGTAAAATAAGTCGTCTCCCTGTGGAACGAACCGGACTTACTAAAAACTATACTACCCTACGATTAGGTACACTGCCTATAGTATTGTAGCAAGGTTTAGGTATATCCCATTTGTAAATAAATAATTAAAACTTGTGTTATTTGTAACGTATTTCGTAATAAAAAATATAACTATTTCCTAGTACACCTCGCACACATCAATGTTGAACTTGTAACTCCGGTAAAATCAATGCCTTTAACTCCAGGTAAACACCAACATCATGATATACTGATTTTAATTAATTATTGATATTGATTGATTATATTTAGCATATCATAATTTTAATTGTTTATTGATTGATTATATAGTACTTTAGACAATTGAACTTTATTACTTCGCTATATGGAAAAGTAATTATATTTCATCTGATTAATGATAGTTTGAAACACAGTAATTGGCGATTACATTTTGTTGCTTTGAACTTTAAATTTATAGTTATTGTATGTATTTTTGGTTTTAGTTAACTGGATTACGTTTCGTTACCTGTATGTCGTTCTTTGTTCCAATTTTTTCGAATATTATGCTTGAATCTCTTTTATGTATTTCAGTATACATTGGTTTTAGCTGTGGTGGAAATTTCGACCCATTTACTGGAAAATATTGGCTTAAAAGTAACCCAGTTACCCGAGGTTATTGCTTGATGGGTCAAATGAGTAAAAAGATATTGGCTTAAAAAGGAAACAGGTAAATGAAATAAATATATCAAAAGTAACCGAATTACTTGAGGTGGCAATTTTGACCCATTTATTGAATAACAAAATCTCTTTGGTTATGTTTAATGTCTGATGGGTCAAACGAGTAAAAAAATATTGGCTTTAAAGGAAATGGGTCAATGGAATAAACATGTCAAAAGTAACCCAAAGTTCTTTTTCCGTTCATAAACCTCTTATAAATTGTACTATTACATAACTACTACAACTTTATGTGATATGCAGGTAGAGAGTACACTGGAACAATCGATTCGGATCGAAAAAATAAACAGAGTAATAGCATCTTTATTAACTTCGCAATCACCTAAGAGGGTATGTTTTTAATAACTAAAGATTCTACATTTTAACAATTTTCAAGTTTCTTATTAAAAAAAAAAATTATTGTTGAATTAACTTGGTTCTTTTTTCGCAGTATCTATGTAGCAGCCCAACCATGTGAAACCAATTTCGGAGAAAAACCATTTGTTCAAGATACGATGGAATCTGAAGATTTGTTTGAGAAAGATCGAAATTGTGGACTGGAAATATGATAGGTGTATGTAAAAGTTCACTACAATTATAATACGGTTCGATAACTAAGAGACCTGTTGATTCGTGAAAAAAGTAGCATGAACCCAATTGGGCTTCTTTATATCTTGGTATTCAAGTGCTCCAGTGTTCATCGTAATCATGGAGTTCATATATCGAAGGTACGATCGTTAGAACTAGATGTTAAGGTTTGGTAACCTTCGGTTATTTCGTTGTTCACTTCAGTTGGGAATGTATTTGCTAATTCAGCATGGGAGAAATTGTTGACTACAAGGTAATAAAGTCTACGTTATTGCGGTTCATCAATTAAATTCTCGATAAATCATGTTGTTTTTATTGAGTTTGTTTTTTTTTATCGTTGGATTATGGTGCAGATCAACAGATTCTCATAACTTAGCAGAGTTATGTAAGAAGTCAAGTTTCGATGATCGTATATCTGTAAAAGAGAAGTTCATTCATGCAAATGTAATTTACTAATTTATGTTCTCATATCATCATTTTGTGTAATATGGTGTTCAAAATCATGAAAAAGTTATCAACTTTTAAGATGCTTTTATTGAAAGTTACTTTATTATACATCTTCCAGGTTAAATTCTTATTTCCCGGGTTAAAATTAAAATTTTAATTGTATGCGTATTGTTTGTACTACTATATCTATGGTAAATTTCGATTTAGTTGGAGATCTATATGTACATATGTATTAAGTAGTAGTTGAAGAGTGCTCATGTAGAATAATGATAATTTGTTAATGTTAGTTTAGAATTTGTTTTTTGGCTTTGCTTTCCTTAAATGCTAATATTGCGCTATGTTGCTATTCTAGCAATATCATCTTTTCTACGATGTTTGTTTACATTTCGGTGTGCAGGTGAAGTTAGCAGTTTAAACGGTCAAACACACGTTACTGCATTGCTTAATGAACCTCCAGTTGTTCTTCTGGCCGAAGGTATGTGGCTGTCTTTTTAAGGAATACGTGTGAATGAGAGTATTAACTGCTATAATAATATGTGGCTGCCTTTTCATTCTCCATATTTTATCTTACTTTTTATTAGCATAAGCAACATATATGAATATTGTACATCCTCATCACCAACTCTAACCTTTTTCGTACACTATACTGACTATGTATATGCATCTTACATTAATGACAGGGTCATTTATTATTACAACAGTTATAAAAGTACGACAAAGAGGACGCTATTCCAAGAAACCGAAGGCAAAGAGGGTCATTTGTTATCATCAGGTATTACGAATAAGAACCAACGTCTAATCAAATGTAACCGCCACAACGCGCGGTCCGTCATTATCTAGTTATACTTATTTATTTATATGTTTGTAATTTGGTGTGCATTTTTTCCCTCATTTTCACACTTTATCTACTTATATGCTAACTATTTATATTAATTAATTTGATACATCTAAAACAATATTATGTAATAGAATCGCGACTACTTAGAACAATTAGGTTGGTACAAATATTGTACAATCAAATCGATTGTATATGTATAAAGTATGTTAGATCATTTTAAACAATTATCAATTTTTGTAAAGAGAAAATTGCGCGGATATTCCCTGTGGTTTGTACCAGCCAGCATGGATAGACAAAGTTACTGTTTTAAGTGTGGATAGTCATTGTAGTTTGCAAGAGGAGCAAGGATAGTCTGATTCACTAACTCCGTTAATTTTTTCCGTTAAAATTAGTCATATGACAAGCACGTGAGGGTAAATGTGTTATAAAACCTAAATTATATTAATACATTTGTTATTAAACTATAAATTAAAAAACAAATTATATTTATATATATACTTGAAACCTCAAATTATCAATTCATCCTCACAAATTAAATATACATGATACCTCATATTATAAGTTAAAAACAAGACCATGAACATCAAATCTATCATCATACATCGTGAAATTGACTTACAAAACAAGAGTACTGAAAACCATAGAGGGTTTCTCACCAGATCTGTTGAAGATGTCACCGGATTTGTTAGAAAGCATTATTCGACGGTGGTTCATCTTCTCCATTGATGAAGATTCCGACGAGTATTCTGATGAATCGGAAAATATATCTGAAAATTAACACTTAGTAGGTGGAAAGCGATGAGGTAATGAACAGAGGTGGGGTTTGGGGAGTAAGTGAAAGGATATAAAGCATATTTGGGATCTTAAAGATCAGTTTAAAGATCTGATGAGTTTCATATTTATTGATTTTTTGATTGTCTTGATTGTATAAGATGGGATCTAGTTTGTTGATAGATTAATTTTTAATTTGAAGTTGGTTAGTTTTTTTAATTTGTATTGGTATTGCATATGCTTTTTAAAAAATGAGGTTGTTTGAGAAATCAAGGTTCATGAATTGCAGGTGATAAAACATGAAAGGGGGAAGCGAATTAAATGAAATGACGGATATACCCTCACATGCCTAGCACATGACTCACTTTAACAGAAAAAGTTAACAGTGTTAATGAACTGGGCTGTCCTTGCTCCACTTTTAAGTCACAAGGACTATCCACACTCAAAACAGCAACTTTGTCTATCCATGCTGGCTGGTACAAACCACAGGGACTATCCGCGCAATTTTCTCTTTTGTAAATAAATGATCGATCATAATATATAAAATATTATTTTTACGAGGGTTTTAGCCACATATTATATTTTAACTACTTATTATTTTATTGTCATACAAAATTTTTATTTTGTTTTAAACTTTTAATATAAAAATATGTTTTCATTCTTCCCGGCGAAACAGGGACCCTTGTGCTCGTTAATATTAAATGGAGTAATATTATCACTCTTAGGGTTGTGAACGTGTCGAGCCTAGCCCCGAGCTCGACTAGGCTCAAGCTCGGTTCGTTTGGAATTCACAGAGCTCGAGCTCGGCTCGTTCGAGCCTAATATCTTAAGTTCGAGCTAAGCTCGTTTGATATTATAGAGGCTCGAGCTCGGCTCGAGCTCAACTTGTTTATTATGTAATATTTTTTGTTAATAATTTTTTATTTAATTATGTTACATATTAGTTTTTGTAAACTCTTTATTCGCATATAATAAAATTCAAATATTAGTATTTTTAATATATAAAGATTATAACAATTATTATGAAATTATATAATATTATATTTTATATTATTATAAAATAGTTATTCAGTAAATATAAATAAAAAGCTCGTTTAGGCTCACGAGCCTGTTCGAACTCGAGATATGAAGCTCGAGCTCAGGCTCGTTTACTAAACGAGCTTCAAATAATTTCAAATTCGGGCTCGAGTTCATTTAGTCTCGGCTCAAATTGAGTTTTAACGAGTGCAACTCGAGTAGCTCTCATTTAAACCTATTCACTTTACTCGGGTGAGTCCGGTTGAACCCCTATATTTTATGAGTTACTTCCCTTTTACCCATACCTTTCATGTAAATTACATATTTGACATTCATCAACATAATGCTATAGTAAAACTAGTACTCCCCATTTTTTACTTTAGAAATAGTAATACTCGGTATTTTATTTATTTATTTTCTTTTTTGCATAATACGTAAATGACAACTAATTATATCTAATTCTTTTATTGAACAACATTACAGGATAACCAGGGGGACTTAACCACCCACGCGTTCATCTCTCAAGTTGCATAACCCTCCCCCAACTTCTGTCTAGGAGGAAACCCGACTGCTGTTGGGAATCGTTTTCATAAATTGCGTAATAAAAACTACCAAAACTCATATAACGTTCATATCCCGAGTAACATCTCATCAGATAACGATGGTGAGTGGACGGTGGTGGAAAGAAGACGAAAAGGTATGTAATCTTTCAATCAAGCAAACCCTAGTTTGAGAGAACTAATCCGAAGGCACGGTGGGACAAATCAGACTCAACATAGGTACCGTCAACAATGGGCTCCTGTGTTAAAACCTAAATCGTTAGATGTTGAGAAGCAGAAAACTGATTATCACAATACATATCCTAACAATACCCCACAACCAAATCCTATATCAAATCATGGACTAACACCCAAACCTAAATCCCATGCTACTTACCCTAATAATATACATATTAACCCTACAAAGTACTATCCCAAATCGATGTTTGATTGTGATGACTCGTCCCTCAAATCCAAAAATACAGTCAATTCGATAATATTTTTTGGTTTTCCTGACCATTGGGAAAAACTGGACCTCCACCACTTCCTAAGTCGTTATGGTAAGTTATCTGATCGAATCGTTATGGGCCAATAAAAACTTCGAATATATTTTTAAACCATCGGTGGGGCTGTCGGGTGGGTCAATAATGATGTTGGACTCTTCTAGATTTTGTGTATCCGGGGAGTTGAATAAGAATTTTTCTTGGGGATTCGTGGTCGTTGGGCGGGTAAAAGTGTTGATTCTATTATATTAAATATTTATGGGCCACATAATGATACTTTGAAACAAAAGCTATGGGAAAGTCTTGATAATATTATGCCGGTAGATGTTGATGATTGTATTATTTGCGGGGACTTTAATGAAGCAAGGCGAAGATCGGAAAGGAAAAATTGTGAATTTACTAAAAATAGAGCAAAGATGTTCAACGATTTCATCAACAAAGCGAACCTTATTGAAATCCCATTGGGAGGCATGAAGTTTACGAGAATCAACGATGACGGGTTAAAATATAGTAAACTTGATAGGTTCTTGGTCTCGGAATCATGTTATGCATCCCGGGCTGGTATTACCGCGTGTACTCTTGATAGAGATTACTCCGATCATTGCCCCATCATCCTGCAAGATTCAAATAATGATTTCGGGCCAAAACCAACTAGGATCTTTAATAATTGGTTTGAGGATGAGAAATGTGTCGACTTGATAAAAGATACGTGGGTTACCGCCATTCGAAACCCAAGGGCGGATTGTGTTTTCTGTGATAAATTAAAGAATGTCAAAGTGGTGTTGAAAGAAAAGTGCAACCCAAAATTTAATAGTTTAAATGTTGAGATCGACACCCTTCACAAAGAAATTTCTGAATGGGAAAACCTCCTTAGGTCTCGTGATCTCTCGGATATGGAGATCGCTTCGTGGTTGGATACGAAAAAAAAGTGGGTTCTTAAAGATAAGGAAAAAGAGGCCATATTGAAGCAAAATGTAATGACCCAGAAAATTTCGACTAATTTTAAACCAAACTCTCGATACGATTTAATATTTCTAACACGATAAGCAAAGTCTGTTAGATCGAGTCTCAAAATTTTTGAACTGATTCATATATTCAATTGATCTTCGACCATTCCCGACGATTCACGAACCTGTACTTGTAAATAAATATGTGTGTGTGTATATATATATATATATATATATATATATATATATATATATATATATATAAAATCTATAAGTATCAAATATTCAAATAATGTTATCATATAATGGATGATATAATTACATAAATAATAAATTGTATTATTAATATATTAAATGTAGTTACAAGTTAAAATATAATTGTTATACTAATATTATTATTACTTTTATTATTAATATAAAAATCTGTATTAATTATTTTATTATGTGCAATATATAATATATGAAAATTAAAACATGTAATTTGTTATATCATTATTATTACTAAAAATTATCATTTTTATTCTAAAATTATTACTATCATTATTTCCATTACTTTTAATCATTATACTTATTATTATTAGTATTATTTGGATATTATTAATATTATTATTAATATACCTAATTGTTTGTTAATACAAATTATATAAAGTAACGAAATATATATATATATATATATATATATATATATATATATATATATATATATATATATATATATATATATATATATATATATATGTATGTATGTATGTATGTATGTATAAACAGACAGATATGTATGTATACTGTTAAATACAGATACATATTAAGAATATGTATTAATGTATTAATTATACGAATTTATACAAAATCTGTTTCACGTTGCAATCAGATTATACACACCTTTGTTTTCTGTCTCCTAAATTGATACACCTCAAAATCATTCGTACCAATCTATTCCCTTTCAAATCGATTTTTTTTGTATTGGTCATATTCCTGATTGAAATTTCTGTAAATTTGATATCTCCTTTATCTGTTTCACATCTCCATTGAACTCTATAAGATTCTTGTTCCTGTCTGCAAGATTGTATCAATCGATCTCCATACTACAAGAATTTGTTAGCAATCGAGATCAATTCACATTACAAACAAAATCGATCACTATTATCATACAGTCAGATAATCCAATTTGGTTAGAAATCAGTAACAGAAAAATGTACGAATTTGTTACCTGTTATAATCTGATTTATTATTCTTGTTTTCTTCTTCTTGTTTGAAGAACCCTGTCTGCGTTTGATACATGTCGACTGTCCTTCCTTCCCCTGCTTAAGATTCTTGGACGACTTCAATTAAACACTACAAAACAATTTCAATCGAATTTGTTAGCTGTCAACAACAGTTAAAGCATACGAATCCGTTACACTTCACAATCTACTTTATTTTTCTTGTTTGATCCTTCTAGCTCGATTCTTCCTGTCGACTCCTTCAATTGTATATAACAAGCATATCATTTTTTTTATCAACACCCTACACCACATTAAAACCAATCACCATTACATTTTTTTTCTTCTTCTGTGAACTTGATAACCCATGCCATCAACACTTCTTCGAGCCAACTAAATCACCATCACTATGTAGTAAGTTATTATTGATGTTGCTACATGAAATCATGATAGTTCAACTACAATTTATTTTACTGATCTCTCTCCTATTTATATTCGAACCAACCGCAACCTCAACCCTTGAAACCTCCATTAAATCACTATTCGAACACACTCACCATTAAATCTATTCGTTTATTTTTCTTGGCTTGGCTTCCTATCATGCACGACTGATAAATATACATCAAACCCAATTTACTCCACCGTGTGTAACCGAGAACCACCTTTCCACTCCTTACTATCATTCGATCATCACCTTCATCAAGCAACTAGATTGAACACCAATAAATTAACCTGCTAACTAGTGCTACTCGGATTTTTTTTATTCTTGCTCGACACCAAATCACCATCGAAACTTACATAAACAAACCACTTTGACTATCACCAAACCGTCGCCACCCTCTCCTTCGTGAACTAACCCACAACCAGCTTTTCCCTCTTTCTCCTCTCTCTCTTCTATAAATTCATTACTGCTACCGCTATCTTCGTTGCTTCTGTTACCAAACAAACACCACACACGCAAATACTTATTTGCTTTACTCGAGTATTCCTTCTATGTTCTCTACAAAATGCTTTATATAAAAGTTAGGATAGTTTAAAAATCATTAACTGACAATCTTTAATCAAGTTACTCGTTTCAATTATTCTTTTGCTAGTGGTCAAGAAAAAGAAAATACGTGAATGATGATTGTGTTTTAATAGAACGTTTGAGACCCACCCACTCATCTTGTCGAGCAATATGGAGTATCCAAAGAAAACTTGTGGTTGCAGTTCACTTTAAATTTTTCTTGCCAACCCACTTGTCCCACGATGTCTAATCTGGTTCCATTTTAAAAACACGTAGATACATGATTTAGGATTATAAATCCTTTTGTCTAGTGGGCTGTCATTAATTTTTGGGCCGAATTTTCACGGGCCACGATTGCTAAGACCCATCGTTCTATCCCTCTGGTTCCTATTCGACTAACATGGCTACTAATTCTGTTTTTCTTATACGCGATTAATAATGATGATGATAGATGAAACATGGTGGGGACAGTCAAATACCAATTCATATATATTCCACGTACAAAAGAAACTGAATCCCTTATTGTTTTTCTGGTGGATCGAAGACACAACACCCTCATCTCATTGTTTGATTACAAATCAGTTACTTTGCATTTTTCTGGACAAACATCATCACTCATCAAAACTCACCCAAAAGAAAAACCTTTAGATCAGTATTGCAACTACTACTGTAAATATTTTTTTCTCTCGAGCCTTAACCGAAATCCAAACAACCCATTGTCCTGCTGTAACCGCTGTCCGATTTCATTTAATGCTTATGCTTTCTGTTCGGCCAAGACTCAAGCATCTCGAGTAAAATTACTACAATTGTTGTTGCTTTTGACCGACAACTTTCAAGCAAAGAACAACCCCACTTATTCTTATATTCATTAGTGGAGAAATATTAATCCAATAAAGAATGTTGCAATGATTAAGACAAGTGGGATGTAACGGCAAAAACCCTAGTCGACGATTTGATGATACTAGTGAATGGTTTAATGAAAATAAAATAAGGAACTGAACGCTTTTTATTTTGGTTCAACTTAAACTGATTATGGATCAGTTTAATGGTTGGGCCGTATAGGACTTAAATGGGGTTACAAAATGGATTATTGTAGTTGGGCCGAAAAGATAAATGTGGAAAAGAGAAACCAAAATAATATGGGTTATAAATATTTGTGTGGGATATAAAACAGATATATGGTAATGGAGGAATGTTTAAGGAATGTTGGGTGTAACCAAGAGGTCGCAGGTTCGAGCCTAGGCATGTGCATTAATTTTTTTTAAAGCCAATTTATTGAGGTAGTATTATTATTCTTATTCGTATCTTATTATTATTATTATTATTATTATTATTATTATTATTATTATTATTATTATTATTATTATTATTATTATTATTATTATTATTATTATTATAACTATTATTATCATTAAAATTATTTTTATTAACATTAATTACTATCAAGTATTATTAATAAGTATTATTAGTATTAAGAGTTATTTTCAAAATTATAATTTTTATGGTAAAAATAATACAACTTTTTATTTTATTATCATTATTGTCAAAATTATTATTTTTACTAAAACTATATTAAAAATAACATTATTAATAAAATTATCATTTTATTATTATTTTGAATTGATATTATTGATATCATTATTATTAACATTATAAAGAGATTACAACTTTTTAATTATTAGTATTAGTATTATTTTACCAAATAACCATTAGTACATAACATTATATTTAAAACATATAACATATAAGTATTAAAATAACAAGTATATCACTAATAATATGAATTTGTTCGATTACAACTATGTATATTAATAAATATACAAATGATATATGTTCGTGAATCCGAGGCCAACCTTGCATTGTTCAATATCGTCGTATGCATATTTTTACTACTATCGTATCGTGAGTTCATTTGATTCCCTTTTACTCTTTACATTTTTGGGACTGAGAATACATGCGATGTTTTTACAACTGCTTTATTAAATGCTTTTGAAATATATTTTGAACTGCGAATACATGAAATGCTTTTATAAATGTTTGACGAGATAGACACAAGCAAAACATTCCTCGAATGAATTATTATGCAGACAGAAGTTCTGCGGATTATTATTGAATTATGTGGACATGATAATTGCCACCATTGAATTATGTGGACATGATAATTGCCACCATTGAATAATGTAGACATGATAATTGCCACCATTGAATTATCTAGACATGATAATTGCCACCAATTGATGTGAATGTTATGTATCGAGAGAATGATTTTATACACAGGTTATGTGTATTATATTTTGTACACGAGGTATGTGTACGGTTACTAAGATTTATAAAAAAGGATTTCGTACACGAGAAAGGTGTACTCTATTTAAAAGATATCGCATGTACATTACAGGTGGGTGTAGGATTCGGGCCCATTTGTACCATGCAGCATTTAAATCTTGTGGTCGATCAAAATGATGAATTTTATTGTTTTATAACAATACTATGAACTCACCAACCTTTTGGTTGACACTTTTAAAACATGTTTATTCTCAGGTCTAAAAGGAATCTTTCGCTGTGCATTTGCTCATTTTAAAGATATTACATGGAGTCGTTCATAGCATTTAGAGGTCAGTACCTCGCAATGGGACCAGCTGTTGAAGACTTCGTCCAGGTGGATTCGGAAGGGTCACTACAGGTGGTATCAGAGCGGTGGTCTTAGCGAACCATGTCTTGCATTAGTATGTCTAACTGGTAGTTGTTAGGATGCATTAATGAGTCTGGACTTCAACCTAGTAGTTGTTAGGATATATTAATAAGTCTGGACTTGAACCTGGTCTGCATGTTAAAAGTTTTGCTTACCATTCTTTGTCGAAAAATATCTACCTATCATTTTCAGTCTCGACACATCTTATTGCAATTATAGCATAGATGGTGTACAAACGAATTCATATTCCATCAGATTAGACCTTGTCTGATACGTTTCCTTATTTTGATGCAACTTAAGAAATACGGGTGTTGACGATACATATAAAGTTCATCGGGGTTGGAATCAGGTTTCTCTATTTTGATGCCCTATCCCTTATTATTTTTTTTTGCCTTTTCAAATTAGGTCAAGGTAATTTCTATAACATCATCGGAATCCTCATCGGGATCCGATTCATCGGAAAATTGGTAATCTTCCCAATATTTTTCTTCCTCGGCGGAAACACCATTGACCATTTTTAACTTTGGTCCATTGTTTGAGGATTTTCTTTTATTTATCTGTTTTTCTATGGTTCCTAATATTTCCTCCTCCGGAACCTCTTCTTCTGGTTCCTCTTCTTCCGGTTCCTCCTCTTCCGGTTCCTCCTCTTCCGGTTCCTCCTCTTCCGGTTCCTCCTCTTCCGGTTCCTCTTCTTCCGGTTCCTCTTCGGGAATTTGTGAATCTTCCCAAACTATATTCGACTCTTCATTATTATTAGGTGAGTCGATGGGATTTGTACTAGAGGTAGACATCTAACATACAATATCAAACACATTAAGAGGTTAATATATTACATAATATTTACATGTTAACAATATGTAGTTTCCAACAAAAATGTTAAGCAATCGTTTTTCAAGTAAGCACGGTCGAAGTCCAGACTCACTAATGCATCCTAATGAACTCAATAAGACACACTAATGTAAATTTCTGGTTCTCTAAGACCAACGCTCGGATACCAACTGAAATGTCCCGTTCATATTGATTATAAACGTTCCATATTAATTGATTTCGTCGCGATGTTTTGACCTCTATATGAGACGTTTTTCAAAGACTGCATTCATTTTTAAAACAACCATAACCTTTATTTTATCGATAAAGGTTTAAAAAGCATTACGTAGATTATCAAATAATGATAATCTAAAATATACCGTTTACACACGACCATTACATAATGGTTTACAATAAGAATATATTACATCAAAAATAAGTTTCTTGAATGCAGTTTTTACACAATATCATACAAGCATGGACTCCAAATCTTGTCCTTATTTTAGTATGCAACAGCGGAATCTCTTAATAATCACCTGAGAATAAACATGCTTAAAACGTCAACAAAAATGTTGGTGAGTTATAGGTTTAACCTATATATTATCAAATCATAATAATAGACCACAAGATTTCATTTTTATAACACATCTCATATCAGGCATTTCGCAAACTGTATAGATATAAAAATCATTCATATGTTGAACACCTGGTAACCGACGTTAACTTAATGCATAGAATATCCCCAAAATAGAACCTCTTGTCTGTATAATAATCTCGAAGTACTAAACCATCCATAACCTGAATGGGGGTTGTTAAGCCCAATAGATCTATCTTTAGGATTCGCGTCAATTAGGGGCCATTTCCCTAATTCTTAGGTTACCAGACTTGAAGGGCCATATTCGGTTTAATAATCTAACCATAGAATGTAGTTTTGCGTACTTGTGTCTATTTTGTAAAACATTTATAAAGTTGCATGTATTCTCATCCCCAAAAAAAATATTAGATTGTAAAAGTGGGACTATAACTCACTTTCACAGATTTTTACTTTGCCGGAAGTAAGACTTGGCCACTGGTCAATTCACGAACCTATATCAAATATGTACATATATATCAAAGTATGATAAAAGTATATTCACCACATTTATTACGTTTTAATGATTTAAGTTTGTTAAGTTAGCAGTCTTCGTTAGTAACCTACAACTAGTTATCCACAGTTAGATGTATAGAAATAAATTAATATATATTATCTTGAATCAATCCACGACCCAGTGCATACACGTCTCAGGCTAGATCACAACTCAAAGTATATATATTTTTAGAATCAACCTCAACCCTGTATAGCGAACTCGAACATTACAGCATATAGAGTGTCTATGGTTGTTCCAAATAATATATATAGATGGGTCGATATGATATGTTAAAACATTGTACACGTGTCTATGGTATCCCAAGATTACATAATATATGTTAGAATATATGTATAATACAATATAAGTTAGCAAGGATATGATTAGTGTAGATTTGTTATAAAATTTTCGTAGCTACAACAAGTAAAATTTTCCAATTTTGTTTTACCCATAACTTCTTCGTTTAAAATCCGTTTTGAGTGATTCAAGTTGCTATGGTTTCATAATGTACTGTAATTTATGAAACTAAACATAAAAAGTATAAGTTTATAGTTGGAAATACAGGTTACAAGTCATTTACTAAAGAGGTAGTCATTTCCGTCGTAAGAACGACATCTTGATGACCATTTTGAAAAAAAAAATACTTCCACTTTGAGTTTAACCATGATTTTTGGATATAATTTCATGCTCATAAGAAAAATCATTTTCTCAGAAGAACAACTTTTAAATCAAAGTTTATCATAGTTTTTAATTATCAAACCCAAAACAGCCCTCGGTGTTACTATAACGGCGTATGTCCGGTTTTACGGTGTTGTTCGTATTTCCAGGTTTTAAATCATTAAGTTAGCATATCATATAGATATAGAACATGTGTTTAGTTGATTTTAAAAGTCAAGTTAGAAGGACTAACTTTATTTGCGAACAAGTTTAGAATTAACTAAACTATGTTCTAGTGATTACAAGTTTAAATCTTCGAATAAGATAGCTTTATATGTATGAATCGAATGATGTTATGAACATCATTACTACCTTAAGTTTAGTAGGTAAACCTACTGGAAGTGACAAGAAATGATCTAGCTTCAAAAGATTCTTGGATGACTTGAAAGTTCTTGAAGTAGAATCATGACACGAAAACAAGTTCAAGTAAGATTTCTGCTCGAATTAAGATTGTTATAGTTATAGAAATTGAATCAAAGTTTGAATATGAGTATTAACTTGAATTAGAGAGATAACCTACTGTAAGTAACAAAGTTTTCTTGATCTTGTATGATTACTTGGAATGGATTAGAAAGCTTGGAAGTAATCTTGCAAACTTGAAAGTGTTCTTGATTTGATGAAATAGAACTTATAGAAGATATGAAGAACACTTAGAATTTGAAGATAGAACTTGAGTGAGATCAATTAGATGAAGAAAATTGAAGAATTAAAGTGTTTGTAGGTGTTTTTGGTCGTTGGTAATATACGGAGCAAGTATACTGGACGTGTTGCTTTCCTAATACAAGGTTAGCAAGTGGGTGACACAAAACTGTAAGTTTTGAGCTAAAATTTTAAAATCTGAAACCCACAAAACCCACAAAAATATTTTGCAAACACCGGTGAAGGGTTATTCCGGAAAACTTATCTAGGGTAAAAGCTAGAATGAATTTTCAAAAGATCAAATGTTTTCATAAAGATCCAATTTCCTTAAGGATCTAAATTTTTATAGTCATGTGGGACTGTAAACCACATCGTTACTATCATTGTTTATACCGCCGTATCAAAAGCACTAATGTATAAAGTGTGAAGAATAAAGAAGTGATTCATGTGATTTAATTTCAAGTTCTGTATTGCTTGAGGACAAGCAACGTTCAAGTGTGGGGATATTTGATAGTGCTCCAAATGAACATATATTTAGTAGCAATATCCTCCCAATATGTAAATTATTTAGTTGTAATTGTCCTATTTTAAGTTGTAATCGTTTATATTAAATAAGTGAGAAGACAAAAGGCGAAAACGAAGAATTGAAGACGCAAATGTCCAAAAAGCTCAAATGTACAAGATACAATCCAAGTGGTTCAATTTAATGATGAGAAACGTCTAAAATTGACAAGAGTACAAGTTACGAAACGAAAAGCATGAAGATTAAAGAATTGGAGAAAAAGTGCCACTAAAGCAGGAAAAGTGCCACTAAAGCCATAGTGCACTCAAAAGTGCCACTAAAAAGTGAGTAAAAGACTCGCACGGATTTTGGAAGTTAAGGAAAATAATTTTTGTGCAAAGTTACAAATCGCGAAATTCAAAGTACAAGATATTAAATTATACGAAAGGACGTTCGAAAATCCGGAACCGGTACCCGAGCCAACTATCAACGCGCGACGCAACGGACCAAAAATTATGAGTCTACTATGCACAAGAATATAATATAATATATATATAATTATATAAATTATATATATATATATTATATATATTTATATATTATGTCGACAAAGAAGAAAACAAGCAAATGTGGCTGGATCCAGCTGGCCATGCGATCGCATGGCCTGGAAAGCAAAAAGCCATGCGATCGCATGGGGCCAAAATCCTGGCCACATCTATAAATAACCAACGAATTCGACGAGTAAAAAACATATATATATATATATATATATATATATATATATATATATATATATATATATATATATATATATATATATATATATATATATTATAGTATAGGGTTGTTTTATATTAGATTAGTTTGGGTTATGTAAAGGTTATTTTACGGGTTTTAAAGTCGAAGCTCTGTCCGTGTAACACTACGCGATAAATAATCAATGTAAGCTATGTTCTCCTTTTTAAATTGATGTCTCGTACTTAAGTTATTATTATGCTTATTTAAGACGAAGTAATCATGATGTTGGGCTAAAAATATTAAAATTGGGTAATTGGATTTTGTACCATAATTGGGGTTTGGACAAAAGAACGACACTTGTGGAAATTAGACTATGGGCTATTAATGGGCTTTATATTTGTTTAACTAAATGATAGTTTGTTAATTTTAATATAAAGATTTACAATTAGACGTACCTATAAATAACCATATACACTCAAATCGGACACGATGGGCGGGGTATTTATATGTACGAATAATAGTTCATTTAACCGGACACGGGAATGAATTAATAGCCACTAGAATTATTAAAACAGGGGTGAAATTATGTACAAGGACACTTGGCATAATTGATAACAAAGTATTAAAACCTTGGGTTACACTCAGTCGATATCCTGGTGTAATTATTAAACAAAGTATTAAGACCTTGTTACAGTTTAAGTCCCCAATTAGTTGGAATATTTGACTTCGGATATAAGGATAATTTGACGAGGACACTCGCACTTTATATTTATGACTGATGGACTGTTATGGACAAAAACCAGACGGACATATTGAATAATCCAGGACAAAGAACAATTAACCCATGAGAATAAAATAAAATCAACACGTCAAACATCATGATTACGGAAGTTTAAATAAGCATAATTCCTTTATTTTCATATTTAATTGCACTTCTAATTATCACATTTTTAATTATCGCAATTTTATTTCATCGCACTTTTATTTATTGCAATTTCATTATCGTTATTTATTTTACGCTTTAAATTAAGACTTTTATTTATTTAATATTTTACATTAGGTTTTAACTGCGACTAAAGTTTTAAAATCGACAAACCGGTCATTAAACGGTAAACCCCCTTTTATATATTATTATATATAATTATAAATATTTTGTACAAATATAGTTAATTAAAATATAGTGTACAATAAGCCCGCTCCCTGTGGAACGAACCGGACTTACTAAACTATACTACTCTACGATTAGGTACACTGCCTATAGTGTTGTAGCAAGGTTTAGGTATATCTCATCTGTAAATAAAATAATAAAACTTGTATAATATTTCGCAATAAAAAGAATAGTATTTCGTATCCCTCCGCTCACACAGCAATTAGTAACAGTAATATTAAATATATATAGACATAAAAGTTTAATGCGCATAATGTGTTATATTAATATTAGTATTTCTAACAATATTAATATTATTAATATCATTATTATTATTACTAAAATTACTAAATAAATTATATGTATTGTTATTTTTCAAAATACAAACATGTTATAATTATCATTAAGGTTATTATGATTATTATTAATAAAAATCATTATTTTTGTTATTTATATTATTATTATTTTTATAATATTAAAAACTACTTTTATTATTATATTTATATTTATATTTATAATAATTATAAAAAAAATAAAAAAAATAGTACAAATAGATTCCCAGTTTGTTACATATCACGATCAAGCTTTAATTTTTTTGTTTCATGTCTGCATTTTGTTATCTATCAACTTCAAATACAAAGATTTTTACATTATAAATGAACTACTGAAGTTAAGGATTGAATTACAAACCAAAAATCACAAAATTTGCTCGACACCTCTGTTCTTCATCTTTTTTGCCAAATTTTGATTTAGTGTTAAATTTCAAAATCCTTAAATGCAGAAGTGTTAGAATTCATCTAACTAAACTATCTGTAAGTTTTCAATTCTCAATTCTTTCTATTAATCTCTAATTTGAGAGTTAAAGTTTTGGGTTTTAAAAGTCAACTAAGTGTTCTTGAATCAAATTCGAGTTTGTTTTGATATCTCCAGTTAATTTGATGATCCATAAAGATTATAGGAATGATTTGCAACACAATCCATGTTGTAATCATAACCTATAACACTCTTAATCTAAAAATCAATTTTTGAGTTCTTGTGTTCTTGATAGTGAGATACACAAACTTGAATTCGAAACAAATTTCAAAAACTAAAAATGCAGAGTTGTTAGGAATCATTTACTTAAACTTTCTATAAAATCTCAAGTTCTAATTCTTAATAACGAATTCGAATTTGCGAGTCAAAGTTATTTTGTCAAAAGTCAACTAATTTGTTCATCGAGAAATTAGAGCTTGTTTTGATATTTTAAGTTCAATTGACGATTTCAATAGTTTTTAGGAATGATTTGAAACATATTTCATGTTGTAAAGATTGTCCAAAACGAACTCAAAATTGAAAACATTAATTTTTTTTTTAGAAGCTACCAGCTTCAGCAGTAGGCTTTTTCTTAGTTTTTTTTGAATTTTCTTAATTACAAGAACACTATTATTTTTTGTTTCATGTTTGTTTAAAAGTCCTAAAACCATTTTGATGATTGACTATTAAGAATGAAGTTATTTGATTGTTTAGATTTTGGTGAAGAAGATGAAGTGGGTTGAAACATGTAATAGATAAGTATTTGGGTTTGTATTATAAATCAGAAAAACTAAAATGGAGGAATGGTTAAGGGTGTTGATGAGTGAGCGAGAGGTCTTGGGTTCGAACCCTGTTCGAGACATATTTTTTTTGAAAAGCTTTGAAAGGTAGTTTTCATTACCAAAATTATTATTATTATTATTAATGTTATTGTTACTAAAATTATAATTTTTATCATTATTATTATTACTAATATATATATTATTACTATTATTATGATTAAGATTATTATTATTATCAAAATAACACAAACTGTTATTATTATTATTATTATTAGTATTAGTATCATTATGTACTTATTAGTATTATTAGAATCATTATTAACATATGTATTATCATTATTATCATTATCATTTTTATTATTAGTATTATCGTTATTAATAAAGTTATTATTAGTAGGACTATTATTAGTAGAATCATTAATATCAAAACTATCATTCTTAACAAATAGATATTTGGTACATAAAACCTACATATTACATATACTACAATTATATTACTAATCTATATAACTATATATAAGACATATTAACATTTCTTATATAAATACCTACATACAACAAAGTCGATATTTTTAATATAATACTATATATATATATATATATATATATATATATATATATATATATATATATATATATATATATATTAATATAACTAAATGTATAGATTCTAATCATTTTAAATATATATAAAACATATACCTTAAGATATAATATAAGTATATAATTTTAAATGGAATTTAATCTAAATTATATAAACTACATACACATAAATAATATATAATTAATAAAGGAAATTATGTGATTTTCATTATATGTTTTAATAGATATACAATTGATATAGGTTCGTGAATCCGAAGCAAACCCTGCATTGTTCAGTTTCATCGTATGAATATTTTACTACAAAATATTGGATAGTGAGTTTCATTTGCTCCCTTTTTAATTGCTTTTGCAAGATATATTTTGGGCTGAGAATACATGCAATATTTTATAAATGCTTTACGAAATAGAGACAAGTGATTAAAAATGATATTCCGCGGATTGATGTGCTAGGTAATTTAGTTATATGTTATAAGAGCATATAAGCGCGAATCCTAAAGATAGATCTATCGGGCTTAACACCCCCATCCTGTAGGCTGCACTAGACATAATAGCTAGTGGGCGGATGTTTAGTACTTCGAGGATTATTTATACACTTGCGAGTGTACATATCCATCTTTGCGAAGATGACTTATTATATTATTGTTAAGGTTGGTTACTGAGGCCTCAACATAAGCAGAACGGTTTTATACACATGCGAGTGTACCTATATTTATAAATGAAAATCTTATGGTCTATTAAAATATTGGAAATGATTGTTTATGATAAACTAATGAACTCACCAACCTTTTGGTTGACACTTGAAAGCATGTTTATTCTCAGGTATGAAAGAAATCTTCCGCTGTGCATTTGTTCATCTTAGAGATACTACTTGGAGTCATTCATGACATATTTCAAAAGACGTTGCATTCGAGTCGTTGAGTTCATCAAGATTATTGTTAAGTCAATTGTAAGTGGATATATTATGAAATGGTATGCATGTTGTCAAGTTTCGATGTAATGAAAGTTTGTCTTTCAAAAACGAATGCAATGTTTGTAAAATGTATCATATAGAGGTCAAGTACCTCGCGATGTAACCAAATGTAATGTATTCGTCCAGATGGATTAGGACGGGTCATTAGAGTTGGTATCAGAGCGGTGGTCTTAGCGAACCAGGTCTTGTATTAATGTGTCTAACTAGTAGTTTTTTAGATGCCTTAGTGGGTCTGGACTTCGACCGTGTCTGCATGTCAAAAGTTTTGCTTATCATTTCGTGTCAAAAATTACCTGTTTATCATTCTTAGGAAATTACCTGCTTATCATTCTTAGTCTAGACACTTCTTATTGCATTGATTGCATGAATAGTGTAGAGACAAAATTCAGATCTTGGCGTATCTATTACGGCAGACTTTATCTGACACGTTTCCTTAATTTCCTCCGTAAACTACGAGATCTTCTGTACTATACATAGATATTCTATGTAATTAGAATATCATCCGATATTCGAAAATCATTTCATAAAATCCTTTACCTAACTGTGCAAGATGAATTCCGCAACCAGTTCAAGTTCGTCGGATTCCGATAAATATTCCGATATGGATTTTCACTCAAGCTCCGAAAGCAGTGTAACCGGGATGGATCAACCGATTAGCCATCATCTATTCTGGATGAATTGGGGCTGGGTTCGTATCCTCCTCAATCATTGGAGACAAGAAGAAGGTAATCCTTTTCATCCACCACATTGCCCTCTTGGCGAAGAACCTGAAGCACTTACCGGCGAACCTGTCCTAAACACTATTTTCTCTCTCATTTCCAGAGTATCTCGTCATGATTATATACTATACCAAATTCTAGATTATATTTATCCACTCGTCCGAACCGACAATCACCCCGGTGTAATAGAAGAAGTCAACGAGCTTCGTGCTCGGGTAGTGGCTTTGGAGAATATGGTGCAAAGGTTACAAACACCAGCGGCAGCACCATCAGCATAACCAGTACCACCATCATCAACACCAACAGTACCATTACCACCACCAATAACAACCGCATCGCAAACCTCAACTTCACAATCTGTCACACGAACATCAACGTCATACGCACCATAGATACCAAGGAGTACCAACAACAATGAACGATGAAGTATTAATTCATAACTTCATTGAAGAAATATTCTGTGAAGAAGAAATATTCTGTGAAGAATATGTGGTTTCTAAAAGTTTTAAAAAGTACTTATTCTAGCTCAAACCGAAAATCATATGAGTTTAATGTCATATTAACTCATTAAATCCATGATTACATCTGAAGAAAATATATATGTATATATGTTTTCATAAAGATTGTAATTAAAAATTCTTTTGTACAAACTGTTAATGGTGAAAATATTTTAACGGGTAGGTAGAAGAATATTTAGAATTCACATTAATAAGTTACACTGTACATTCTTCGAACCTGATTCAACAATCATTTGCTATCCTACTTACATTCACCGATATACGAATCTGTTCATCACAGAATAACTATTTTCATTCAATTTCTTATTTGGATTTTGACCTATCAGAATCCAACAAGTGGCATAATAAAGAAAACATTGAACAAAATAAAATTTGTTAGAAACAAACAATTTAACTATGAGAAGAATTTTGTTACGAATCCACGCTAACTGTTCCTAGCTAACTGATTACATTTTATTTATCGCAATTTAAATTCTCGTAATTCTATTTATCGTCATTTAATTTATGTTATTTATTTTATGCACTTTAAATGTCGGGACACGTATACAAGGTTTTGACATATCATATCGACGCATATATATATATATTATTTGGAATCACCATAGACACTCTATATGCAGTAATGCTTGAGTTAGCTATACAGGGTTGAGGATGATTCTACAATAATATATATACTTTGAGTTGTGATCGAGTCTGAGACATGTACACGAGTCACAATACGTATTACTTAATATTATATATTAAACTATATATGAATTATTGAACTGCTAACTGTGGACTATCAACCGAGGACAACCAACATTGGACAATTAAAATGAATTAAAATATTAATTATAACATATGAAACTAAACAATTCTTCAAGTTTGCCACTTGATATCATCTTAAACCTCATTTGCATCTTGACGATTACAATCTGCGTTCAAACCTTTCATGATTCTTGAAAACACCTCAATCGATAGGATGAACCAACCGCACTTCATATACGGAAGAAAAGATTGATGCATATAGCTATGCACCTGAAAACAACTGGAACTTAAGTAAATGTTTAACACGTATATGTGCTAGCTCCTTTGGCATTATTATTACCGAAAATAACACTGCAATTCCTTTTCAAAATAGCCAGTTTTGTCACAGCTTCAGCAAGTCAACTTCGACTTTTCATCCCGATTGGTCTTATTATAGCCTTGATATATAAGTTTACCTTTTGTCATCGTTACCGGAGAACCGTTCATATTCCACCACATTAGCAGTAAACTTACCAGCAACTTCATTGATCTTTGACTTTTTGAAAAATCATTATATTTATTGAAACTCTATCATATACTCATCCGCATCTTGTAACGAGAACTCCCATTCCAAGTACCGGGAAAATCAGCAATCAGTATTTTGAATCTCGCAGCGTTTCTACATCAATAGTTATATATACATATAACATTTATCCCTTAGAATTATGATCTCTCATCCTGAAACTTTGAACAAATTACAAGGACTAAACTTGTACATAAAGAATCCTGGTGATTCTGTTCTGATGAAATCTTTAGCGAGTATATTGTTCCGTAATTGTTCTAAATCATTATGAATGAATTTCTTCATCACATTTTGATTGTAGAATTATAAGATATTATCATATCTTTCATTATAAATATCCTCAATATTTCTGAAGATATCTTCATAAATATGCTCGTCCGATATTAATTATCTCTCCGTGCTATCTGTGTTATATCATAAAAGGAAACTGTTTTAGTTTCTATATTCTGTAAACCTTCGAGTTTAAAATAAGAATGTTTTTGAAGTGGTGTTGGGAACTGAAGCATGAGTTAGTATAATATAATGACACTTGATCAACGTGATTATATTACAGTAAGTCATGCTAAGTTTCTAATGTAACGTGATGATTCGCAGATCATAACGTCATCATGTGCCATGTTACACGACTCTTACATTCTACCTAATCTCCAAACATATCTTCTTGATAGTTCTATCTTTTTCCGTAACTTCTGGTAATTTAACCAATCAAGATCGTGTTATTACAATTTCTTAAAGCATTAGTTATGTTCATTTGAAACTTCATACCTATGAATTTTGGACCATTATTCGTTTGACTTAAATTCGGGAAGAGAAAACAAAAGTATGGAACTCCAAAATATAAAGGAAATGGAGAGAGTGGATTTATAGTGAAATATTTGACAGAACAATCAAAACAGATCATCACATTTAACAAAGAGGATTCTAATTTTCTTAATTAAAGAAGAATCAAATCTTATCACGAAGATTTTCTCCAAATCCCTAGAACTCCGGAAATCAACCATATCTACGTCAAAGGATATGACGAAACATTATTTTCTCATTTCACTCTTTTGTGATAGCTACAATTATACTCTTCACGTAATCGAATTGTTTTATCCATATTACTCAATGATGATAAAACTTTAATTTTTAGCTCGTATGCGTCATGAAAACATACGTATTGTCAGCCATGACCATCCCAATCAAATTTCGGGACGAAATTTCTTTAACGGGTAGGTACTGTGACGACCCGGAAATTTCCGACCAAATTTAAACTTAATCTTTATATAATTCCGACACGATAAGCAAAGTCTGTAATGTTGAGTCTCGAAAATTTTGGAAACTACGTTCATATAATCAAATTACCCTTCGACTATTCCCGACGATTCACGAACATTATTTGTAAATGAATATATATATATATATATATATATATATATATATATATATATATATATATATATATATATATATATATATATATTATAGATGTATGAATAATAAATTGTAATATTAATATATTAAAGGTAATTACAAATTTGAATATAAGTGCTATATTAAGATTCTTAACTTCATTATTAATATTAATATTAATAATAATATTAGTAACAATAATATTAAATATATATAGACATAAAAGTCTAATATGCATAATGTGTTATATTAATATTAGTATTTCTAACAATATTAATATTATTAATATCATTATTATTATTACTGAAATTACTAAATAAATTATATGTATTGTTATTTTTCATGATACAAACATGTTATAATTATCATTAAGGTTATTATGAATATTATTAATAAAAATCATTATTTTTGTTATTTATATTATTATTATTTTTATAATATTAAAAAGTACTTTTATTATTATATTTATATTTATAATAATTATAAAAAAAATAAAAAAATAGTACAAATAGATTCCCAGTTTGTTACATATCACGATCAAGCTTTAATTTTTTTGTTTCATGTCTGCATTTTGTTATCTGTCAACTTCAAATACAAAGATTTTTACATTATAAATGAACTACTGAAGTTAAGGATTGAATTACAAACCAAAAATCACAAAATTTGCTCGACACCTCTGTTCTTCATCTTTTTAGCCAAATTTTGATTTAGTGTTAAATTTCAAAATCCTTAAATGCAGAAGTGTTAGAATTCATCTAACTAAACTATCTATAAGTTTTCAATTCTCAATTATTTCTATTAATCTCTAATTTGAGAGTCAAAGTTTTGGGTTTTAAAAGTCAACTAAGTGTTCTTGAATCAAATTCGAGTTTGTTTTGATATCTCCAGTTAATTTGATGATCCATAAAGATTATAGGAATGATTTGCAACACAATCCATGTTGTAATCATAACCTATAACACTCTTAATCTAAAAATCAATTTTTGAGTTCTTGTGTTCTTGACAGTGAGATACACAAACTTGAATTTGAAACAAATTTTAAAAACTAAAAATGCAGAGTTGTTAGGAATCATTTACTTAAACTTTCTGTAAAATCTCAAGTTCCAATTCTTAATAACGAATTCGAATTTGCGAGTCAAAGTTATCTTGTCAAAAGTCAACTAATTTGTTCATCGAGAAATTAGAGCTTGTTTTGATGTTTTAAGTTCAATTGACGATTCCAATAGTTTTTAGGAATGATTTGAAACATATTTCATGTTGTAAAGATTGTCCAAAACGAACTCAAAATTGAAAACATTATTTTTTTTAGAAGCTACGAGCTTCAGCAGTAGGCTTTATCTTAGTGTTTTTTGAATTTTCTTAATTACAAGAACACTTTTATTTTTTGTTTCATGTTTGTTTAAAAGTCCTAAAACCATTTTGATGATTGACTATTAAGAATGAAGTTGTTTGATTGTTTAGATTTTGGTGAAGAAGATGAAGTGGGTTGAAACATGTAATAGATAAGTATTTGGGTTTGTATTATAAATTAGAAAAACTGAAATGGAGGAATGGTTAAGGATGTTGATGAGTGAGCGAGAGGTCTCGGGTTCGAACCCTGTTAGAGACATATTTTTTTTGAAAAGCTTTGGAAGGTAGATTTCATTACCAAAATTATTATTATTATTATTAATGTTATTGTTACTAAAATTATAATTTTTATCATTATTATTATTACTAATATATGTATTATTACTATTATTATGATTAAGATTATTATTATTATTATCAAAATAACACAAACTATTATTATTATTATTATTAATATTAGTATTAGTATCATTATGTACTTATTAGTATTATTAGAATCATTATTAACATATGTATTATCATTATTATCATTATCATTTTTATTATTAGTATTATCGTTATTAATAAAGTTATTATTAGTAGGACTATTATTAGTAGAATCATTAATATCAAAACTATCATTCTTAAGAAATAGATATTTGGTACATAAAACCTACATATTACATATACTACAATTATATTACTAATCTATATAACTATATATAAGACATATTAACATTTCTTATATAAATACCTACATACAACAAAGTCGATATTTTTAATATAATACTATATATATATATATATATATATATATATATATATATATATATATATATATATATATATATATATATATATATATATATATATATATATATATATATATATATATATATATATATATATATATATATATATATATATATATATAACTAAATGTATAGATTCTAATCATTTTAAATATATATAAAACATATACCTTAAGATATAATATAAGTTTATATTTTTAAATGGAATTTAATATAAATTATATAAACTACAAACACATAAATAATATATAATTAATAAAGGAAATTATGTGATTTTCATTATATGTTTTAATAGATATACAATTGATATAGGTTCGTGAATCCGAAGCCAACCCTGCATTGTTCAGTTTCGTCGTATGAATATTTTACTACAAAATATTGGATAGTGAGTTTCATTTGCTCCCTTTTTAATTGCTTTTGCAAGATATATTGTGGGCTGAGAATACATGCAATATTTTATAAATGCTTTACGAAATAGAGACACGTGATTAAAAATGATATTCCGCGAATTGATGTGCTAGGTAATTTAGTTATATGTTATAAGAGCATATAAGCGCGAATCCTAAAGATAGATCTATCGGGCTTAACACCCTCATCCTGTAGGCTGCACTAGACCTAAGATTTAGTGGGCGGATGTTTAGTACTTCGAGGATTATTTATACACTAGCGAGTGTACATATCCATCTTTGTGAAGATGACTTATTATATTATTGTTAAGGTTGGTTACTGAGGCCTCAACATAAGCAGAACGGTTTTATACACTTGCGAGTGTACATATATTTATAAATGAAAATCTTGTGGTCTATTAAAATATTGGAAATGATTGTTTATGATAAACTAATAAACTCACCAACCTTTTGGTTGACACTTGAAAGCATGCTTATTCTCAGGTATGAAAGAAATCTTTCACTGTGCATTTGTTCATCTTAGAGATACTACTTGGAGTCATTCATGACATATTTCAAAAGACGTTGCATTTGAGTCGTTGAGTTCATCAAGATTATTATTAAGTTAATTATAAGTGGATATATTATGAAATGGCATGCATGTTGTCAACTTTCGATGTAATGAAAGTTTGTCTTTCAAAAAACGAATGCAATGTTTGTAAAATGTATCATATAGAGGTCAAGTACCTCGCGATGTAACCAAATGTAATGTATTCATCCAGATGGATTAGGACGGGTCATTAGAGTTGGGGTTCATGCTTTGGGGTTTAGATTTAGGGTGTATGGTTTAGAGATTAGGTTTAGGGTTTAGATTTAGCGTTTAGGGTTTAGGTTACGGTTTAGGTTTAGATTTAGAGTTTTGGGTTTAGATTGTAGGGTTTAGAGTTTAGGGTTTAGGTTAGGGTTTAGATTCTAGGGTGTAGGGTTTTGGGTTTAGATTTGAATTTAGGATTTAGGTTTAGGGTTTAGATTCTAGGGTTTATGGTTTATATTTTAGGGATTAGGGTTATGGTTAAGAGTTTTTAAGGGTTAGGTTAGGGATTAGAGTTTAGGGTTTAGATTTAGGGTTTAGGTTTAGGGGTTAGGGTTTGGGGTTTAGATTTTGAGTTTAGGGTTCAGGGTTTAGATTTTAGGATTTAGGGTTTTGGGTTTAGATTTAGGGTTTAGGGTTTAGATTTAGGGCTTAGGGTTAGAGTTTAGATTTAGGGTTTAGAGTTTAGGTTTAGGGTATATGGTTTAGATTTTAGGGTTTAGGTTTAGGGTTTTGAGTTTAGGGTTTAGGGTTTAGATTAAGGTTTGAATTTTAGGGTTTAGATTTTAGGACTTAAGGTTTAGGGTATAGATTTAGTTCTAAAAACAAACGATTTAATGTCTTTACCAATATTAATACTACTTCTACTATTATTATAAGTTGTAGTATTTCATTATATTCTAAAAAATACTTCATATTTTGCTTTGTATTCCTGAGATAATGAATGACGATTTGGATATTTACCAGTAGTGGGTGTGATAGTTAATCACTATAGCAACAAAGACTTAAAGGATATGTTCGTGTTTTTGTGGGTAAATCAGAACAAAGACGTTGCTTCTTATTTACGTTTATAAAACTGTTTGTAACCCAAATGGGTTTGAAATATAACTTGATTTGCACTGGAATTATAAAACACACATGAAATGTCACCATGGACTATTTGTGATAATGAAGTGCTACTTGAAATATTCTTAAACAAATTATTTCAAACCTACTTGTAAGATGCTTTTATTACACCACTCGATTTAAATACATCGTTATTAGGATTTTAATTTCTTAATTATGAGAATTCGCCGGTATTAAACATACTGATATGTATATTAATTTGTAGACATGATTATCTAAATTGGAATACAAAGTGACACAACTTAACAAGGAAATATAACTAAAAAAATAACTTTCTAAAGCAGATACTTTGTAACTATATATTATATGTGATATCTAAGTATATAACAACTATATGACATCGTGTATTTGATTATTGAGTTGTTATTAAGTCCGTTATTTTGATTTGAACATCATTTTTTTTAGATTTGAACTTTCGATATATTATATTGTTTATTTGTGTTATCATGATAAAGATTGTCTTATAATATCATCATTTCATAAAACCCGCGAAACCGCGGGTCTTTAACTAGTTCCCTTATTTTTTGGAGCATCTGATTGTATTTTTATTTTGAATATGGAGCATCTGGTGTCTTCGTTCTCACTTCGTATTTGGAAGATGTTATAAATTGATGATCAATATTTATAGTTCTTGTGTTAGAAGAATCCAGTCACCAATTTTTTAAATGAAAAAATTGTTAAAACTCTAGTCACTAAAAGAAAAAATGATATGGAAATACACATCATCAATAAAAAATATAAAAAAGTCCAAGGTGTCAAATGTTACCCCAATTGCAACTATTTTTCAATCATACACCCTTTTACGTACTAAATTGAAATCAAACTCCTTTTTAGGCAAGGAAAAAAACTGATATACCCTTATTGGGAAAAAGTGGCTCTTATCTTACCTTTCTGGGTAATTTGCCCAATATTAATTGTAAGTTTTTATGTATTGCAATCTTTGCTTTAGCATTGTATAATTGTTTGATGATTAAATATTATTAACTTCTACCAACGAGTACTTGTAGGAACAATTTATGTTGCTCATTAAAAGTCTACTTTATTGCACTTTATTTTTGTATTAGACAGATTGCTAGTGTAATCTAATGTAAATTGTCACTTCACTTTCACGAGAGGATATGGAAACGTATGTCTGGTTATTTAAGTCTTGGTTATGGGTAGACATGCACCAAAGGCAATAATAACGGACCAGTGTCAAGCAATGAAAGGAGCTGTGGCACGTGTATTCCCCGATTCTTATCACCGTCTTTGCCTTTGATTGAGAAGAATGTTAAATAAATACCTTTATGTTATATTTTGTCTAGATGGAGAAAAGATTTGAAACATCGACATTACCATGTGATCAATTGTTACGAGGATTTGAAGAGTGGAGGGCATGCTAAACAATTTGAAAAATTGCGTTCTTATTTTTATGAAGCTGCACGTTTGGTTAATTCGTTAGAAAAATATGATTATCTACTAAAATGTATAGCTTTGGCAAAAGAAAAGTTGTCCGATGATTCGAGTTGGGGTGTTAATGCGAACATGAATACTATATCAAAAGATGATCAAAATGTTTCAGAGCCGACGAACCCCTTATTGCCGCCCGTACAAGTACGTAGTAAAGGTCGTCCACCAACAAAGAGGAAGGAATCAAAGGTAGAAACTATAGCAAAAAAGAAGAGAAAGACAAATGTAAGACTATGTCCATATGTTTTTTTATCTTTGATTTTTCATAAAGTTAATATACTTTATGACTTACTCATGCATCTACTGTATTATAGGGATGTGAAGCTAGCCAAGACTTAAGCTCAAAACATGGTACAACTTCCGTCAATGACAACACACGTAGTCGAAGTTATGACTTTGATCTCAATTATTGAACATTCAAGATGTGTACGTTGAAATATTGAGAGATTCTTTTTTATGTTTGTTAAACTTTACACACTTTTTTCCAAGGCAAACTTGATGCGAATAATAATTCATGTGTTACTTGATTGATATTGAGTAATTGCAGTATGTACATTTATCATGTTTTGACACTATGTATATTTCGTTATAATTATTATTATTATATTATTTTTGAAGTTAGTGTGGTTGTTCTCTTGAAAAATCACTTGAATTTGTACTTAACATTATGTTATTATGTACATGCTTATGCTAATTATGAACATCCTGAACCGTATTAATAATTTCTATTGCTAAAAAATATTATTAGTAACATAAAAAGATAAATGAAAAAAATGAATTGATAATAATTGTTGTGGTATTATTAATCGTGATCCATTATTTACAGAAGTTTGTTTCCTAATTAAATGGAAAGGGTATATGAGAGATAACAAACAAGATTATATAATAATAAAAAAGAAAATCCACTTGTCAAATTCCTATTTGGTAGAGGGATTTGGTAGGCTAATATGGTAGAGGGATTAAATACACCTAACTAAAGATGATTTCATTTATATTAAATTAAAATATAAGCAATAATATTAAACCCAAAGAAACAAGAGAAAACATTTGGTCTGCTAGTATAAGTAAAAATAATAAAGAGAATGAGCCTGGATTGCTAGATTTTATGTAACTTTCAAAACTCAAACACAACTAACCTAAAACCTAATCTTGCAACACTCCACTGTTCTTCTTCCTCTTCTTTCTTCAAGGCTTCACCAATACTCCATACCATTTCTTATGTTCTTCATTTCCCATTTTTCAGAAATACAAATTAAATACAATAAATACAAATTGAGTAAGTTTGCAACAAATCACAATTGGCCACGTAGCCTAAAAACCCCAACATGCTACCTATCTACTATGTGCCATCTTCAAGCACGCCGTCGCCCAGAAACCATCAGCACGCCGCGTTAGCAGCGTGCTTTCGGCGTGTTGGTGGCACATCACCTCTAACACGGGCGCGTTAGAAAAGGTCTAAGTGTCAGTGGACGATTATCATTATAATACAATTAATCGATACAAGTCTAAAAATATTAATAATAACTCTCAGAAATATCAATAAAATACTCCTATACATCATTTGATTAAATTGGTTACCTCCAATATGCTTGTACAAGATCTCAAGCTCAATCTCTCATTTTAAGACAACTAATACAAGATTATAATATTATTTTAATAAAAGTTATAAAATCTCTGTTTAATATATTTTTTTAATGTCACTTATAATATCTCATTTATTATTATTATTATTATTATTATTATTATTATTATTATTATTATTATTATTATTATTATTATTAAATATAATAAATTAATAATTGAAAATTGACAAGTAGAACAAGTAGTGTCATTATAATCTTGGATTTTTTTCAATCTATTTAGGAAAAGCTTATAGATAATAAATAGTAAATTAAGTGGTCCCAAGTAACCTTAAATTATAGAGGCAAACGTTATGAAATTGCTGACATAAATAAAATAACATCAATTATTAATTATAGCCAACTCGAGTAACAGCCGACAAGGTATGGCTACATATCGCCCATTTGTGAATAAATAAAGTTTAAACATTTAATTTCTCACTTTTTTTAAGGTTCTATTTTAATTTAATATGATTAGTGTCATTTTCTCAAGCTTAGAGTACCGAGATGGGAATCAAGGCCGGTAAAATATGGCGTCTAATCGGTCCGGCTACAATTTGGTTCATATGGCTCGCTAGAAACAAAGCTCTATTTAACGGCGAGTATACTTGTTGCTCTTCAATCGTGAAAAAGGTTAAAATAAAGTCTTTCGAGTGGGCAACAAACGCAAAGATATGCTATCCTCACCAATTTTACGTTTGGGATTCTAATCCATGGGTTCTAATTTGACCCAATTTCTCGTCCAAGCTACTGATTATTCTAGAGGCTTGGATGTTTGTTTGGTGTTTGCTCAAAGTTAATGGCCTACTGTTTTGTTTTCTAATTTGTGTTTCTTTTAGCCTCTTCTCAATGTTATAATGGATTAAAAAGAGGGCTTGTTCTGTATATGCCCAAGCTATTATTTTGATAGCTTGGTTTGTTTTAATATATCATTTGTTTTTTTGCCCAAAAAAAAAAAAAAAAAAATGAAGTATCACTAAAATAATATAGAGACACATGAGATTAGTTAGTGATAGTGCTTAAAACGTTTATACATACATAAATTATTATGTATTGATCAGTTTCAGATATACAGAGTTTGTAGTGATCTGCTGTCGTACATATAAATTAGGGAGATATATTTTTTAAATGGCGATTACGAGTCGCTAATGAGAGTCCGATGTTCGAACCCACCCACTAAATCATTTTCCTGGACAAACACAAACACAGTAGTTTTACCATTTCTCAGGAGGAACTCCCACGACGAATCCATACGGACATCGCGTGTGATAAATTCCCTCGACTTAGGCTAGAACGCATAGACATCTGAAACCTCTGATGCGTGTGGAAATATACACCAATTACCCTCAAATTTATAACAAGATTCAAACATTACAAATAAGCACACACAACTAACGAGCAGTTAAGACCCGATCATTATAGCACTTTTCATATAAGTATTCTTTTCAAGTTCGTCCCAAGAAAGCGGTCTAAGTTGAATAATTGAAACTAATAATTGTCCTAGGGTTTGTTTGGTTGGGGGGTTTTAATTGATTTTAACTAACAACTAAAACTTGCATAAGTAAACAAAGCTTAAACTAACAATTATAACTAGCAACAAGTAGCAAGTAACTAAATATTGAGATCTAAATCAATTAACTAAGTAGTGTTCACTTACCTAATCCTCTCTATGTTTGAATTGCCCCGTTTTACCCAATTTGCTATTGCATTAGTTGTTGAACTATTAGATGTTTAGTATCACTACCAAACCTTAATCAATTCATACTTTGCAAGCTCACATAAGCATTGTATTCTAAGATCAAGTTAAGTATGAGCAGTCATTGAGATTATGCTTGGGTTGAAATCACTTAGAACCCTTCAACTATCAAAATCACTTAAGATAATCGAACACCACTATGTTGACTAAAGGTCAATTGAAAACCAACATAAACTAAGAGCACAATCACTTGAAATTCCTAATTTAGTTGTCTAGATCACTTAAAGTGTTGAAGCACAAATTGTTTCACTACTCAAATCACTTAGAAAGCTACACAATCTATGTAATCAAAATAAAGCCTAAAATAAATACAAAGCAATGGATCTATAGCTAACACAATAACACTTGCTCGTGTATTTCATTCAAACAACTTTATTCAATGAAATTGAGGCAAAATCCTTACACTAGAGATTCATAGATAAGGAAACACGATCAAATTAGTCAAGCATGGCTAAGATTACACTAATCAAAAGCATTGAATCACAAATAGACATCATGTTAAGCTATTACAAGTATTCAATTCAAAACTAGAGAAATAAAGGTGGAGATTACAACCCAAATGAGAAAACTAAGTAGATCTAATGATAACATTGCTTGAGCTTTTGCTTGATCCTCCAAATTAGCGTTAATCTCCACTTGGATGATGAAATTAGGGTATTTGAGGTGAAAATGGTGACAAAAACTACAGATCTCTCCCTTGAAACCCTATCTTATGGCTTTTATACTTTACAAAATTCTGCACCCAAAAACAACGAAGTGTGCCGCACCTTATAACGTGAGACCAGGGTGAGCCACACCCTAAGGCTGATGCGCCGCACCTTATAACTGGAACTTTGTTCCTCAACTTCTGAATTTGAAATCTGGGATTTTAGTGTTAAGGTGTGCCGCCTTTTGGGTTTGGTGCGCCGCACCACTCTACTGCACTTCCAAAATCTTCATTTTCACTATGAATTGCCCATTTTGCAATCTCTTTTCACTTTGGATCATGCCCTGCACTTTGGTTCACTAAATAGGCTAGATTTTGGTCAATTTTACACCAATATGAGCTTTTAGCCTTGAACTGACACTTGTGCACATATATCCATCTTTAGGGCTCAATGATCCTCAAAACTGAGTGTAATGAGGTAGATATTGCGAGGTAAAACGTGTATAATCCGGCAATATCAAACCCCCTACATTTGAACCTTGTTTGTCCTCAAGCAAGCATAAAAAAAACAAGACTTGGAGAATCGCCTCTAGCAAATACAAACAAGCTAATGATAATGACCAAAGTGCAAAAGTTGAGCATTTAAGGATACCTCTATTGAATACGCACTTGGAAGGCTCAAATGTTCTCAAAAAACTTGCATTTGCTAAGGACCAAACATAACATCATCTCTTATTCTTCTACTAGCAAAAACTCAAACTTCAAGCAATCTTTTTTTCGTCAAATATCCTCCAAATCGATCACAATTCAAGCATAAACTAAAATCTCCACATCTTCAGAACTCTTCAATAATCAAGCAAACAAACATATATGCTCCCTAAAAAGGCTCAAATATCCAAAAGATTTTGCAATTAAGAATAAATCAAATCAAGATTCGAGCTTTTTAGTGAAAACCTTTCTAGGAGCTTCTTCAAACCATAAAATCATCGAGTTTCATCTCCACCATCTAATTTTCCGCACCACAATCGATCAAGAACTACCCACAAGCTTCACTTTGGTTAAATGGAGCACCAATTTGCACGAGTTAACAAAGAACAACGTTTTAGCCTTAAGGAAGAAAAGGCTCTTAAAGAAAACCATTTTTCGTTTTAGAAAGAGAAAACGAGTCAAGTTGTGAAACGAGACAAGTTCTCCGAAAATTTTGGTTTCAAGCTTAGTGCATTCTAAAGCCATCCCGATTTTGGGACAACCGCACGGATAGCTAATGTCTCGTTATATCACAAAAGTGAACTACCTTCTTGTATTGAAGGCGATGAGACAAAAGCTATCTTGGGCTCATAAGGTTGTGTGCATATAAGCTATCCCAGTGGTGGGACAGCCGCACGGGTAGCTACTTCCCCGGTATATCACCGAAGTGAACTACCTTTTGAAATGATCCGGGAAGAACTTTTGATTGGAGAGGATCCATATAACTATATGTTTTTTCATTTAATAAAAAATTGAGACTTGAAATTAATGGTAAAATGTCAAAAATACTCTTGTGTGTAAATAGGTTTCTTCATGTTTTCTATTTACTTAAGTTATCCATAGATCCTCTCCCTATATATATATATATATATATATATATATATATATATATATATATATATATATATAGAGAGAGAGAGAGAGAGAATTCATGGATAACTTATGTAGAGAGGGAACTTATTTACACACAAGGGTATTTTTGACATATTAGTAATTTTAAGTCTAAGTTTTTATTTAAATAAAAAAATACATGATTTCATAGATTCTCTTTAATTAAAATTTCTCTCAATTTCTTTCGCATATTTATGAACGATAATTTACAAGTGTATATAGTTATTAGTTATAGAGTTTACAATTGGTTTCTTTAAGTTATCATCTTTTACATGTACATATTTAATGTTTAATGGTGATTGAAGTAAGTATATAAATAGTAACACAATGTAATAACGACAGAAATTGGCAGCTAATCATAACTAGTGGGTAACTGCTGAATGAATTGCAAGTGGTTTTATTAAATAATATTGGCGTGCGGATCTTTGAATCACATGTGTAAAAAATACTATAACTTACATTGTTATACACAAAAACATTTTAATATAAATTTATACGCATTTATATAAATAAAAATTAAAATCAAATCAAATCAAAGTCAAGATTCACTTGGAAATATAGTATGAGTCCAGGTGTTTCCTAGTAGGAACTTAGATTTTTCTTTTCCTTACAGTAAGGACCGTCACTTTTCTGATTAGAAGTCAATTTTTTTTTTTTTTTTTTACTTTGAATGGATTTTTCATATTATTTTAAAAGATAACATTAAATATTAATTTAATAATTCAAAATTTTCAACCTACCATTGCCATTAAACCAAAGTATAAGTTTTTTCATATTAGTTACTTACTCCTTGATATACTTAAATTAGTCTAGTTTTTACGTGTCGTTAGGCGTAAGAGTAATATAAGATGTATCAGGATATTTATAATGTTTAGTCTAACTCTCTTTCGATATTAATTCTAAGGTTAATAGTGAAAAGTATGACCTATGATCGTTCTATGAATGGTCGAATTTGAAACGGAGCTTATTCAGATGATTTGGAAACCAAGACAATACGATATACACAACTTAAAACCCAAATTTATTAGTCAGGTAGATCTAGTGGAGAGTCAGGAATGCAGGATCCTTTCGGTATATGACCTTTCGGAAAATTCAACAAACAAGTTCAACTAGAAATTTTCTAGTCACCAACTATTGGGTTCTTAAATTGTAGAGGTAGAGTAGTTAGGTTGATTTGTTTTTATATAATTTAAACTAGACAATTAATTAAACTAAACTAGCTGGCATGCAATGAACAACTAGTGATAGAGAGGACGAGGTTTACCATGATTTTTGAATTGTGGACACGCCTAAATTAATTAGATAGATGATCGTTTCATATTTTACATTTCCATTTATGGTTAATCGATGAACATTGTAAGAGTTTAGAAAAAAATATGAAGATATTAAGAGATTTTTTTGGAAGTTAATGTTTGAAGACGAATGCATGAGAAAACAATTAAAAAGCAAGAAAAATCAGCCTTAGTGAACTGGTGTAAATTACGCCTGTTTAGGCGTAAATTACGCTGGAGGAAATTATGATGAGGACATAGCGTTTGGTGGCGTATTTCTACGCCAGCTTTTCACATGGGGGCGTAATTTACGCCAAGCCTGGTGTAAATTACGTCGGGGTCGTTTTCAGTAAATTTTTGAAGGCCAAATATTGAGGGATTTCGATTTAGGTATCATGTTACTTGTTTTCTATATAAACAAACCCCTAACCACGAAACTGAACACATCCTATTTCAGTTTTTGAGCTATAAACACTAACCCTAACATCAAAACACTCAACGTTTCAAAGATCAAAGGCGTATTCATCATTCATTCATCAACATCAATATTTATGACTAGTTCTTTTACTTTATTCCTTCCATGAACAATTAAAGTATGCTTAATTCATTCATGTATTTTATGTGGTTTATGATCTTGTAATGCGTATGTCTTTGAAATTATGAATTCTATGAACCATTTAAGTTATTGATTAATCCGAATACCTATAAACACCATTCTCCATTTTCACTTTTGTGATCATAATATCCCGTGAGTGTGAGCACGTTGGATAATCTCTTTGATGAAGATGTGTGTATCCATGTGTGAAATATAGGCGGAGACGTTTCTCACTTCTTGGAAAGCGGTAAAATTAAACCTAATAACCTTTAAACGGATGTTTATGCGTCTGTGAGAAAAAGATAGTGTTATCAAGATGCAGACATAATTCTCGAAATTATACCGTACGATAAACCTGATATATTACCGATGTTCTCTTCTAATGAACTGGTGACAAATGTGATGATGTTCTTGTCATATTAAAGCCTAAAATTAGTATTTATCCTCGTTCTGAATCTATATCAATCTTTTTCCCATTAATATTAACAAATAAATGAACCCCGATGATGGTGGTGGTGATGTCAATGGTAGGATATGGTGGTGTTGGTGATGATGTGAATGATGATATGGGTTTTGTTAAACGTGTTGCTAGTACTAAAGGGTTGGTAAAGGATATTTGATGTGGAGTCTACGGTGTTGGGTAGATGATGGATTATTTTGGTTTAAATGGTGAAACTTGAAATCTTCTACTAGATAACTATTCCTTAGTGACTAAAAAAACTCATTTTCGTATCCTAAAAACGCATTTCTTTCCCCACAACAACTGATCAGTCGGTTTCCGATTATCTCGAACTACTAAATTTTTCCTTATCGTCTATTCATTACAAAAGTTTTCATCAGTCAGCATTTGTAACTCTCTTGTTAGGCATTCATACAAATATGCAATATAACCAATAAATGCAATTTAACACACAAGTGATTATGCTTTACGTCATAGGCTCAATGATTTGCGTATTAAAAGAAAAAGGCATCTTTTTGAAAATAGTGGTTTTGAAAAACTTTTAAAAAAAATGATGGTTTTGAAAAAGTGATTTTGAAAATAATAGTTTTAAGAAGTGATGATTTTGAAAAACAGGTTTTAAAAATAAAAGTCTTAAGAAATGGTGGTTTAGAAAAAGAGGTTTTTGAAATGTCCCGTTCTTATTGATTAAAAACGTTCCATATTAATTGATTTCGTTGCGAGGTTTTGACCTCTATATGAGACGTTTTTCAAAGACTGCATTCATTTTTAAACAAACCATAACCTTTATTTCATCAATAAAGGTTTAAAAAGCTTTACGTAGATTATCAAATAATGATAATCTAATATATCCTGTTTACACACGATCCATTACATAATGGTTTACAATACAAATATGTTACAACAAAATAAGTTTCTTGAATGCAGTTTTTACACAATATCATACAAGCATGGACTCCAAATCTTGTCCTTATTTAAGTATGCGACAGCGGAAGCTCTTAATAATCACCTGAGAATAAACATGCTTAAAACGTCAACAAAAATGTTGGTGAGTTATAGGTTTAACCTATATATATCAAATCGTAACAATAGACCACAAGATTTCATATTTCAATACACATCCCATACATAGAGATAAAAATCATTCATATGGTGAACACCTGGTAACCGACAATAACAAGATGCATATATAAGAATATCCCCATCATTCCGGGACACCCTTCGGATATGATATAAATTTCGAAGTACTAAAGCATCCGGTACTTTGGATGGGGTTTGTTAGGCCCAATAGATCTATCTTTAGGATTCGCGTCAATTAGGGTGTCTGTTCCCTAATTCTTAGATTACCAGACTTAATAAAAAGGGGCATATTCGATTTCGATAATTCAACCATAGAATGTAGTTTCACGTACTTGTGTCTATTTTGTAAAACATTTATAAAACCTGCATGTATTCTCATCCCAAAAATATTAGATTTTAAAAGTGGGACTATAACTCACTTTCACAGATTTTTACTTCGTCGGGAAGTAAGACTTGGCCACTGGTTGATTCACGAACCTATAACAATATATACATATATATCAAAGTATGTTCAAAATATATTTACAACACTTTTAATATATTTTGATGTTTTAAGTTTATTAAGTCAGCTGTCCTCGTTAGTAACCTACAACTAGTTGTCCACAGTTAGATGTACAGAAATAAATCGATAAATATTATCTTGAATCAATCCACGACCCAGTGTATACGTATCTCAGTATTGATCACAACTCAAACTATATATATTTTGGAATCAACCTCAACCCTGTATAGCTAACTCCAACATTCACATATAGAGTGTCTATGGTTGTTCCGAAATATATATAGATGTGTCGACATGATAGGTCGAAACATTGTATACGTGTCTATGGTATCTCAAGATTACATAATATATAATACAAGTTGATTAAGTTATGGTTGGAATAGATTTGTTACCAATTTTCACGTAGCTAAAATGAGAAAAATTATCCAATCTTGTTTTACCCATAACTTCTTCATTTTAAATCCGTTTTGAGTGAATCAAATTGCTATGGTTTCATATTGAACTCTATTTTATGAATCTAAACAAAAAAAATATAGGTTTCTAGTCGGAAAAATAAGTTACAAGTCGTTTTTGTAAAGGTAGTCATTTCAGTCGAAAGAACGACGTCTAGATGACCATTTTAGAAAACATACTTCCACTTTGAGTTTAACCATAATTTTTGGATATAGTTTCATGTTCATAATAAAAATCATTTTCTCAGAATAACAACTTTTAAATCAAAGTTTATCATAGTTTTTAATTAACTAACCCAAAACAGCCCGCGGTGTTACTACGACGGCGTAAATCCGGTTTTACGGTGTTTTTCGTGTTTCCAGGTTTTAAATCATTAAGTTAGCATATCATATAGATATAGAACATGTGTTTAGTTGATTTTAAAAGTCAAGTTAGAAGGATTAACTTTTGTTTGCGAACAAGTTTAGAATTAACTAAACTATGTTCTAGTGATTACAAGTTTAAACCTTCGAATAAGATAGCTTTATATGTATGAATCGAATGATGTTATGAACATCATTACTACCTTAAGTTCCTTGGATGAACCTACTGGAAAAGAGAAAAATGGATCTAGCTTCAATGGATCCTTGGATGGCTCAAAGTTCTTGAAGCAAAATCATGACACGAAAACAAGTTCAAGTAAGATCATCACTTGAAATAAGATTGTTATAGTTATAGAAATTGAACCAAAGTTTGAATATGATTATTACCTTGTATTAGAATGATAACCTACTGTAAGAAACAAAGATTTCTTGAGGTTGGATGATCACCTTACAAGATTGGAAGTGAGCTAGCAAACTTGAAAGTATTCTTGATTTTATGAAACTAGAACTTTTGGAATTTATGAAGAACACTTAGAACTTGAAGATAGAACTTGAGAGAGTTCAATTAGATGAAGAAAATTGAAGAATGAAAGTGTTTGTAGGTGTTTTTGGTCGTTGGTGTATGGATTAGATATAAAGGATATGTAATTTTGTTTTCATGTAAATAAGTCATGAATGATTACTCATATTTTTGTAATCTTATGAGATATTTCATGCTAGTTGCCAAATGATGGTTCCCACATGTGTTAGGTGACTCACATGGGCTGCTAAGAGCTGATCATTGGAGTGTATATACCAATAGTACATACATCTAAAAGCTGTGTATTGTACGAGTACGAATACGGGTGCATACGAGTAGAATTGTTGATGAAACTGAACGAGAATGTAATTGTAAGCATTTTTGTTAAGTAGAAGTATTTTGATAAGTGTATTGAAGTCTTTCAAAAGTGTATAAATACATATTAAAACACTACATGTATATACATTTTAACTGAGTCGTTAAGTCATCGTTAGTCGTTACATGTAAGTGTTGTTTTGAAACCTTTAGGTTAACGATCTTGTTAAATGTTGTTAACCCAATGTTTATAATATCAAAAGAGATTTTAAATTATTATATTATCATGATATTATGATGTACGAATATCTCTTAATATGATATATATACATTAAATGTCGTTACAACGATAAACGTTACATATATGTCTCGTTTCAAAATCATTAAGTTAGTAGTCTTGTTTTTACATATGTAGTTCATTGTTAATATAATTAATGATATGTTTACTTATCATAATATCATGTTAACTATATATATAACCATATATATGTCATCATATAGTTTTTTTTACAAGTTTTAACGTTCGTGAATCACCGGTCAACTTGGGTGGTCAATTGTCTATATGAAACCTATTTCAATTAATCAAGTCTTAACAAGTTTGATTGCTTAACATGTTGGAAACATTTAATCATGTAAACATCAATCTCAATTAATATATATAAACATGGAAAAGTTCGGGTCACTACAGTACTTACCCGTTAAATAAATTTCGTCCCGAAATTTTAAGCTGTTGAAGGTGTTGACGAATCTTCTGGAAATAGATGCGGGTATTTCTTCTTCATCTGATCTTCACGCTCCCAGGTGAACTCGGGTCCTCTACGAGCATTCCATCGAACCTTAACAATTGGTATCTTGTTTTGCTTAAGTCTTTTAACCTCACGATCCATTATTTCGACGGGTTCTTCGATGAATTGGAGTTTTTCGTTGATTTGGATTTCATCTAACGGAATAGTGAGATCTTCTTTAGCAAAACATTTCTTCAAATTCGAGACGTGGAAAGTGTTATGTACAGCCGCGAGTTGTTGAGGTAACTCAAGTCGGTAAGCTACTGGTCCGACACGATCAATAATCTTGAATGGTCCAATATACCTTGGATTTAATTTCCCTCGTTTACCAAATCGAACAACGCCTTTCCAAGGTGAAACTTTAAGCATGACCATCTCTCCAATTTCAAATTCTATATCTTTTCTTTTAATGTCAGCGTAGCTCTTTTGTCGACTTTGGGCGGTTTTCAACCGTTGTTGAATTTGGATGATCTTCTCGGTAGTTTCTTGTATAATCTCCGGACCCGTAATCTGTCTATCCCCCACCTCACTCCAACAAATCGGAGACCTGCACTTTCTACCATAAAGTGCTTCAAACGGCGCCATCTCAATGCTTGAATGGTAGCTGTTGTTGTAGGAAAATTCTGCTAACGGTAGATGTCGATCCCAACTGTTTCCGAAATCAATAACACATGCTCGTAGCATGTCTTCAAGCGTTTGTATCGTCCTTTCGCTCTGCCCATCAGTTTGTGGATGATAGGCAGTACTCATGTCTAGACGAGTTCCTAATGCTTGCTGTAATGTCTGCCAGAATCTTGAAATAAATCTGCCATCCCTATCAGAGATAATAGAGATTGGTATTCCATGTCTGGAGACGACTTCCTTCAAATACAGTCGTGCTAACTTCTCCATCTTGTCATCTTCTCTTATTGGTAGGAAGTGTGCTGATTTGGTGAGACGATCAACTATTACCCAAATAGTATCAAAACCACTTGCAGTCCTTGGCAATTTAGTGATGAAATCCATGGTAATGTTTTCCCATTTCCATTCCGGGATTTCGGGTTGTTGAAGCAGACCTGATGGTTTCTGATGCTCAGCTTTGACCTTAGAACACGTCAAACATTCTCCTACGTATTTAGCAACATCGGCTTTCATACCCGGCCACCAAAAATGTTTCTTGAGATCCTTGTACATCTTCCCCGTTCCAGGATGTATTGAGTATCTGGTTTTATGAGCTTCTCTAAGTACCATTTCTCTCATATCTCCAAATTTTGGTACCCAAATCCTTTCAGCCCTATACCGGGTTCCGTCTTCCCAAATATTAAGATGTTTCTCCGATCCTTTGGGTATTTCATCCTTTAAATTTCCCTCTTTTAAAACTCCTTGTTGTGCCTCCTTTATTTGAGTAGTAATGTTATTATGAATCATTATATTCATAGATTTTACTCGAATGGGTTCTCTATCCTTCCTGCTCAAGGCATCGGCTACCACATTTGCCTTCCCCGGGTGGTAACGAATCTCAAAATCGTAATCATTCAATAATTCAATCCACCTACGCTGCCTCATATTCAGTTGTTTCTGATTAAATATGTGTTGAAGACTTTTGTGGTCGGTATATATAATACTTTTGACCCCATATAAGTAGTGCCTCCAAGTCTTTAATGCAAAAACAACCGCGCCTAATTCCAAATCATGCGTCGTATAATTTTGTTCGTGAATCTTCAATTGTCTAGACGCATAAGCAATCACCTTCGTTCGTTGCATTAATACACAACCGAGACCTTGCTTTGATGCGTCACAATAAATCACAAAATCATCATTTCCTTCAGGCAATGACAATATAGGTGCCGTAGTTAGCTTTTTCTTCAATAACTGAAACGCTTTCTCTTGTTCATCATTCCATTCAAATTTCTTCCCTTTATGCGTTAATGCAGTCAAGGGTTTTGCTATTCTGGAAAAGTCTTGGATGAACCTTCGGTAGTAACCAGCTAGTCCTAAAAACTGGCGTATGTGTTTCGGAGTTTTCGGGGTTTCCCACTTTTCAACAGTTTCTATCTTTGCCGGATCCACCTTAATACCTTCTTTGTTCACTATGTGACCGAGGAATTGAACTTCTTCCAACCAAAATGCACACTTTGAAAACTTAGCGTACAATTCTTCCTTCCTCAATACTTCTAACACTTTTCTCAAATGTTCACCGTGTTCTTGGTCATTCTTTGAGTAAATAAGTATGTCATCAATGAAAACAATGACAAACTTGTCAAGGTATGGTCCACACACTCGGTTCATAAGGTCCATGAACACAGCTGGTGCATTAGTTAAACCAAACGGCATGACCATAAACTCGTAATGACCGTAACGTGTTCTGAAAGCAGTCTTTGGAATATCATCTTCTTTCACCCGCATTTGATGATACCCGGAACGTAAGTCAATCTTTGAATAAACAGACGAGCCTTGTAGTTGATCAAATAAGTCGTCGATTCTCGGTAGTGGGTAGCGGTTCTTGATGGTAAGTTTGTTCAACTCTCGGTAGTCGATACACAACCTGAATGTACCATCTTTCTTCTTGACAAACAAAACAGGAGCTCCCCACGGTGATGTGCTTGGTCGAATGAAACCACGCTCTAAAAGTTCTTGTAATTGGCTTTGCAGTTCTTTCATCTCACTCGGTGCGAGTCTGTAAGGAGCACGAGCTATTGGTGCAGCTCCTGGTACAAGATCTATTTGAAATTCAACGGATCGATGTGGGGGTAATCCCGGTAATTCTTTCGGAAATACATCGGGAAATTCTTTTGCAATGGGAACATCATTGATGCTCTTTTCTTCAGTTTGTACTTTCTCGACGTGTGCTAGAACAGCATAGCAACCTTTTCTTATTAGTTTTTGTGCCTTCAAATTACTAATAAGATGTAGCTTCGTGTTGCCCTTTTCTCCGTACACCATTAAGGGTTTTCCTTTTTCTCGTATAATGCGAATTGCATTTTTGTAACAAACGATCTCCGCTTTCACTTCTTTCAACCAGTCCATACCGATTATCACATCAAAACTCCCTAACTCTACTGGTATCAAATCAATCTTAAATGTTTCGCTAACCAGTTTAATTTCTCGATTCCGACATATATTATCTGCTGAAATTAATTTACCATTTGCTAATTCGAGTAAAAATTTACTATCCAAAGGCGTCAATGGACAACTTAATTTAGCACAAAAATCTCTACTCATATAGCTTCTATCCGCACCCGAATCAAATAAAACGTAAGCAGATTTATTGTCAATAAGAAACGTACCCGTAACAAGCTCCGGGTCTTCCTGTGCCTCTACCGCATTAATATTGAAAACTCTTCCACGGCCTTGTCCATTCGTGTTCTCCTGGTTCGGGCAATTTCTAATAATGTGGCCTGGTTTTCCACATTTATAACAAACTACATTGGCATAACTTGCTCCGACACTACTTGCTCCGCCATTACTCGTTCCGACACCATTTGTTCCTTTCGTTCTATTAACCCCTGGTCCGTAGACCTCACACTTCGCCGCGCTATGACCATTTCTTTTACACTTGTTGCAAAATTTGGTGCAGAACCCCGAGTGATTCTTTTCACACCTTTGGCATAGTTGCTTCTGATTGTTGTTGTTGTTGCGGTTATTATTGTTGTTGGGATGATTGTTGTAGTTGCTGTTGTTGTTGTTGTTGTTGTTGTTGTTGTTGGGCCGTTTGTTGTAGTTGCGATTGATGTTGCGATTGTTGGGATAATTGTTGCGATTATTGTTGTAATTGCTGTTGTTGTTGTATTGGTGATTCTTATCATCGTTTTCCTCCCACTTTCTTTTGACTTGCTTCACATTGGCCTCTTCAGCAGTCTGTTCTTTAATTCTTTCTTCAATCTGGTTCACTAGTTTGTGAGCCATTCTACATGCCTGTTGTATGGAGGCGGGCTCGTGTGAACTTATATCTTCTTGGATTCTTTCCGGTAATCCTTTCACAAACGCGTCGATCTTCTCTTCCTCATCTTCGAATGCTCCCGGACACAATAGGCACAATTCTGTGAATCGTCTTTCGTACGTGGTAATATCAAATCCTTGGGTTCGTAACCCTCTAAGTTCTGTCTTGAGCTTATTGACCTCGGTTCTGGGCCGGTACTTCTCGTTCATCAAGTGCTTGAATGCTGACCACGGTAGTGCGTACGCATCATCTTGTCCCACTTGCTCTAGATAGGTATTCCACCATGTTAACGCAGAACCTGTGAAGGTATGCGTAGCGTACTTCACTTTGTCCTCTTCAGTACACTTACTTATGGCAAACACCGATTCAACCTTCTCGGTCCACCGTTTCAATCCGATCGGTCCTTCGGTTCCATCAAATTCCAAAGGTTTGCAGGCAGTGAATTCTTTGTAGGTGCATCCTACACGATTTCCTGTACTGCTAGATCCAAGGTTATTGTTGGTATGTAGCGCAGCCTGTACTGCGGCTATGTTTGAAGCTAGAAAAGTACGGAATTCCTCTTCATTCATATTCACGGTGTGTCGAGTAGTCGGTGCCATTTCCTTCAAAATAGTTAAATGGAACAAGTTAATCATACAGAATATTAAGAGTAGTTAATAGTATTTCGTAGCATAATATGAACTCATTTATAAAAGCTTTTTCTTCATATTAGCGTTTTATAAGTTTAAATTCGGGTAGTACCTACCCGTTAAGTTCATACTTAGTAGCTAATATACAATTCAACTACTACAATTCTATATGAAAAACTGATTATAATAATATTTCGCGTTCAAACTTTTATACAATATTTTACAAACTTACAATACCGCTTATTTTACATAAAGCATGAAATATAGCACACAATAACTTTGATACAAGATAGTTGTGAAGACAATTCTAGCTAGTACACAAGTCGTTCAGCAAAGGCAATAAATACACGTAATTCATACGTCCAGAAACAAGTCATGCATTCTGGTTTTACTAGGACTACTTCCCATCCTTGGTCTTGTGCAACATAACCGTTATGGCCGTTGATAAGACAGCGTGTTGTAACGTCATCAAAGGGACGAGGGTTACGTAATGTCCAACAGTCCCGTAATAATCTAAAAACCTCATTTCTTACCCCAATTACCGACTCCGTCACTTGTGGAAACGTTTTGTTTAATAGTTGTAGCCCGATGTTCTTGTTCTCACTTTGGTGAGAAGCGAACATTACTAATCCGTAAGCATAACATGCTTCTTTATGTTGCATGTTAGCCGCTTTTTCTAAATCACGAAGTCCAATATTCGGATATATTGAGTCAAAATAATTTCTTAACCCGTTGCGTAAAATAGCATTTGGGTTCCCCGCAATATATGCGTCAAAGTAAACACATCGTAACTTATGGGTTTCCCAATGTGATATCCCCCATCTTTCAAACGAAAGTCTCTTATAAACCAAGACATTCTTGGAACGTTCTTCGAATGTCTTACAAACTGATCTCGCCTTAAATAGTTGTGCCGAAGAATTCTGGCCGACTCTAGACAAGATTTCATCAATCATGTCTCCGGGTAGGTCTCTTAAAATATTGGGTTGTCTATCCATTTTGTATTTTTAAACTGTAAAATAGACAAGAGTTAGATTCATAAAAAAAAATACTTATTAATACAAGCAATTTTTACATATATCATAAAGCATAAGAACACTATATTCCATATATTACACCACACGAATACAACTATCTTATTCCGACTCGCTCGTTTCTTCTTCTTCGGTTTTGGTTCGTTTTGCCAAGTTTCTAGGGATATATGATGTTCCCCTAATACGAACCGTCGTTGTCCACATTGGTTTAGAAAAACCTGGTGGTTTAGAGGTTCCCGGGTCATTGTTACAACTTAAGGACTTCGGGGGTTGACGATACATATAAAGTTCATCGGGGTTGGAATTAGATTTCTCTATTTTTATGCCCTTTCCCTTATTATTTTCTTTTGCCTTTTTAAATTCAGTTGGGGTAATTTCTATAACATCATCGGAATTCTCGTCGGAATCCGATTCATCGGAGAATTGGTAATCCTCCCAATATTTTGCTTCCTTGGCGGAAACACCATTGACCATAATTAACTTTGGTCGGTTGGTTGAGGATTTTCTTTTACTTAACCGTTTTATTATTTCCCCCACCGGTTCTATTTCTTCATCCGGTTCCGATTCTTCTTCCGGTTCCGACTCTTCTTCCGGTTCCTCTTCGGGAACTTGTGAATCAGTCCACAAATTATTCCAATTTACATTTGACTCTTCATTATTATTAGGTGAGTCAATGGGACTTGTTCTAGAGGTAGACATCTATCACATAATATCAAACACGTTAAGAGATTAATATATCACATAATATTCATATATTAAAAATATATAGTTTCCAACAAAAATGTTAAGCAATCATTTTTAAAGAAAACACGGTCGAAGTCCAGACTCACTAATGCATCCTAACAAACTCGATAAGACACACTAATGCAAATTTTCTGGTTCTCTAAGACCAACGCTCGGATACCAACTGAAATGTCCCGTTCTTATTGATTAAAAACGTTCCATATTAATTGATTTCGTTGCGAGGTTTTGACCTCTATATGAGACGTTTTTCAAAGACTGCATTCATTTTTAAACAAACCATAACCTTTATTTCATCAATAAAGGTTTAAAAAGCTTTACGTAGATTATCAAATAATGATAATCTAATATATCCTGTTTACACACGACCATTACATAATGGTTTACAATACAAATATGTTACAACAAAATAAGTTTCTTGAATGCAGTTTTTACACAATATCATACAAGCATGGACTCCAAATCTTGTCCTTATTTAAGTATGCGACAGCGGAAGCTCTTAATAATCACCTGAGAATAAACATGCTTAAAACGTCAACAAAAATGTTGGTGAGTTATAGGTTTAACCTATATATATCAAATCGTAACAATAGACCACAAGATTTCATATTTCAATACACATCCCATACATAGAGATAAAAATCATTCATATGGTGAACACCTGGTAACCGACAATAACAAGATGCATATATAAGAATATCCCCATCATTCCGGGACACCCTTCGGATATGATATAAATTTCGAAGTACTAAAGCATCCGGTACTTTGGATGGGGTTTGTTAGGCCCAATAGATCTATCTTTAGGATTCGCGTCAATTAGGGTGTCTGTTCCCTAATTCTTAGATTACCAGACTTAATAAAAAGGGGCATATTCGATTTCGATAATTCAACCATAGAATGTAGTTTCACGTACTTGTGTCTATTTTGTAAAACATTTATAAAACCTGCATGTATTCTCATCCCAAAAATATTAGATTTTAAAAGTGGGACTATAACTCACTTTCACAGATTTTTACTTCGTCGGGAAGTAAGACTTGGCCACTGGTTGATTCACGAACCTATAACAATATATACATATATATCAAAGTATGTTCAAAATATATTTACAACACTTTTAATATATTTTGATGTTTTAAGTTTATTAAGTCAGCTGTCCTCGTTAGTAACCTACAACTAGTTGTCCACAGTTAGATGTACAGAAATAAATCGATAAATATTATCTTGAATCAATCCACGACCCAGTGTATACGTATCTCAGTATTGATCACAACTCAAACTATATATATTTTGGAATCAACCTCAACCCTGTATAGCTAACTCCAACATTCACATATAGAGTGTCTATGGTTGTTCCGAAATATATATAGATGTGTCGACATGATAGGTCGAAACATTGTATACGTGTCTATGGTATCTCAAGATTACATAATATATAATACAAGTTGATTAAGTTATGGTTGGAATAGATTTGTTACCAATTTTCACGTAGCTAAAATGAGAAAAATTATCCAATCTTGTTTTACCCATAACTTCTTCATTTTAAATCCGTTTTGAGTGAATCAAATTGCTATGGTTTCATATTGAACTCTATTTTATGAATCTAAACAAAAAAAATATAGGTTTCTAGTCGGAAAAATAAGTTACAAGTCGTTTTTGTAAAGGTAGTCATTTCAGTCGAAAGAACGACGTCTAGATGACCATTTTAGAAAACATACTTCCACTTTGAGTTTAACCATAATTTTTGGATATAGTTTCATGTTCATAATAAAAATCATTTTCTCAGAATAACAACTTTTAAATCAAAGTTTATCATAGTTTTTAATTAACTAACCCAAAACAGCCCGCGGTGTTACTACGACGGCGTAAATCCGGTTTTACGGTGTTTTTCGTGTTTCCAGGTTTTAAATCATTAAGTTAGCATATCATATAGATATAGAACATGTGTTTAGTTGATTTTAAAAGTCAAGTTAGAAGGATTAACTTTTGTTTGCGAACAAGTTTAGAATTAACTAAACTATGTTCTAGTGATTACAAGTTTAAACCTTCGAATAAGATAGCTTTATATGTATGAATCGAATGATGTTATGAACATCATTACTACCTTAAGTTCCTTGGATGAACCTACTGGAAAAGAGAAAAATGGATCTAGCTTCAATGGATCCTTGGATGGCTCAAAGTTCTTGAAGCAAAATCATGACACGAAAACAAGTTCAAGTAAGATCATCACTTGAAATAAGATTGTTATAGTTATAGAAATTGAACCAAAGTTTGAATATGATTATTACCTTGTATTAGAATGATAACCTACTGTAAGAAACAAAGATTTCTTGAGGTTGGATGATCACCTTACAAGATTGGAAGTGAGCTAGCAAACTTGAAAGTATTCTTGATTTTATGAAACTAGAACTTTTGGAATTTATGAAGAACACTTAGAACTTGAAGATAGAACTTGAGAGAGTTCAATTAGATGAAGAAAATTGAAGAATGAAAGTGTTTGTAGGTGTTTTTGGTCGTTGGTGTATGGATTAGATATAAAGGATATGTAATTTTGTTTTCATGTAAATAAGTCATGAATGATTACTCATATTTTTGTAATCTTATGAGATATTTCATGCTAGTTGCCAAATGATGGTTCCCACATGTGTTAGGTGACTCACATGGGCTGCTAAGAGCTGATCATTGGAGTGTATATACCAATAGTACATACATCTAAAAGCTGTGTATTGTACGAGTACGAATACGGGTGCATACGAGTAGAATTGTTGATGAAACTGAACGAGAATGTAATTGTAAGCATTTTTGTTAAGTAGAAGTATTTTGATAAGTGTATTGAAGTCTTTCAAAAGTGTATAAATACATATTAAAACACTACATGTATATACATTTTAACTGAGTCGTTAAGTCATCGTTAGTCGTTACATGTAAGTGTTGTTTTGAAACCTTTAGGTTAACGATCTTGTTAAATGTTGTTAACCCAATGTTTATAATATCAAAAGAGATTTTAAATTATTATATTATCATGATATTATGATGTACGAATATCTCTTAATATGATATATATACATTAAATGTCGTTACAACGATAAACGTTACATATATGTCTCGTTTCAAAATCATTAAGTTAGTAGTCTTGTTTTTACATATGTAGTTCATTGTTAATATAATTAATGATATGTTTACTTATCATAATATCATGTTAACTATATATATAACCATATATATGTCATCATATAGTTTTTTTTACAAGTTTTAACGTTCGTGAATCACCGGTCAACTTGGGTGGTCAATTGTCTATATGAAACCTATTTCAATTAATCAAGTCTTAACAAGTTTGATTGCTTAACATGTTGGAAACATTTAATCATGTAAACATCAATCTCAATTAATATATATAAACATGGAAAAGTTCGGGTCACTACAGTTTTGAAAATAGAAGTTGATAATGCTAAAAACGAACATATATTTCATAGCATTATCCCTCAAGAAATACAAGCTTTTAGTTGCAATTGTTCTATTTACAAGTGATATTCGTTTAAATAATAAAAGGTGAAGACAAAAGACAGATTCGACGAATTGAAGACGCAAACGACCAAAAAGCTCAAAAGTACAAAATACAATCAATAAGGTTCCAATTATTGATAAGAAACGTCTCAGAATTACAAGAGTACAAGATTCAAAACGCAAAGTACAAGATATTAAATTGTACGCAAGGACGTTTGAAAATCCGGAACCGGGACCAGAGTCAACTCTCAACGCTCGACGCAACGGACTAAAAATTACAAGTCAACTATGCACATGAATATAATATAATATATAATTAATTCTTAAAATTAATATATATATTATATTATAAAACCGTCGGCATAAAAAAACAAAGACTTTTGAGCCTCCCCAGCTGCTTGAAGGGCAAAGCCCATGCGATCGCATGAGCCCTTTTTCCAGGCCTGTCCTATAAAGTTCGCGAGTTTTGGACGCAAAAACACACATCTTTTTCTTCTCCTCATTCAACGTATAATATTTATATTTATATTATAATTTTAATTTTAATTTTAATTTATAATAATAAGGGTGTGTTAGCGAATGTTGTAAGGGTGTAAGTCAAAATTATGTCCGTGTAACGCTACGCTATTTTTAATCATTGTAAGTTATGTTCAACCTTTTTAATTTAATGTCTCGTAGCTAAGTTATTATTATGCTTATTTAAAACGAAGTAATCATGATGTTGGGCTAAAAATATTAAAATTGGGTAATTGGGCTTTGTACCATAATTGGGGTTTGGACAAAAGAACGACACTTGTGGAAATTAGACTATGGGCTATTAATGGGCTTTATATTTGTTTAACTAAATGATAGTTTGTTAATGTTAATATAAAGATTTATAATTGGGCGTCCCTATAAATAACCATTTACACTCGATCGGACACGATGGGCGGGGTATTTATATGTACGAATAATCGTTCATTTAACCGGACACGGGAATGGATTAATAGCCACTAGAATTATTAAAACAGGGGTGAAATTATGTACAAGGACACTTGGCATAATTGATAACAAAGTATTAAAACCTTGGGTTACACTCAGTCGACATCCTGGTGTAATTATTAAACAAAGTAATAAAACCTTGTTACAGTTTAAGTCCCCAATTAGTTGGAATATTTGACTTCGGGTATAAGGATAATTTGACGAGGACACTCGCACTTTATATTTATGACTGATGGACTGTTATGGACAAAAACCAGACGGACATATTAAATAATCCAGGACAAAGGACAATTAACCCATGGGCATAAAACTAAAATCAACACGTCAAACATCATGATTACGGAAGTTTAAATAAGCATAATTCTTTTATCTCATATTTAATTTCCTTTATTTTATATTTAATTGCACTTCTAATTATCGTACTTTTTAATTATCGCAAGTTTATTTTATCGCACTTTTATTTATCCCAATTTCATTATCGTTATTTACTTTACGCTTTAAATTAAATATTTTATTTATTTAATATTTTACATTTTGTTTTAACTGCGACTAAAGTTTTAAAATCGACAAACCGGTCATTAAACGGTAAAACCCCCCTTTAAAATAATAATATTACTTATATATATATTCGTATTTTTATAAATTAAACTAATATAGCGTTAAGCTTTGATTAAAAGATTCCCTGTGGAACGAACCGGACTTACTAAAAACTACACTACTGTACGATTAGGTACACTGCCTATAAGTGTTGTTGCAAGGTTTAAGTATATCCATTCAATAAATAAATAAATATCTTGTGTAAAATTGTATCGTATTTAATAGTATTTCCTGCTAAAATTTAATAGTATTTTATACCCCTTAGCTTTGACATCAAGTATTTTTGGCGCCGCTGCCGGGGAACCATCTAGCTTAAAAGCCGGAAGCGCAACGCTAAAAAGAAAAGAAAAAAAAATTTATTTTTAGTTTACTTTTATTAAAATACGCTCAAGTAAAAATACGTTTTAAAATATTCAAAAATATAAAAAGAAAACAAAAATATAAATATTTTTAAGAGTTTGTTAAATATTTAAGTTCTATAAAAGTTTCTTTATCTTTATTTTATAAAAATATAAGTTTTATTTAATTTATTTAAATATATTACATAAATATATAAAACAGAAAATTCAAAACAGAAAAAAAAATATATAAAACACTCGGGCCTGCTACTGTAGCAGCCCGTAACCTAGCCCAAAATCCTGGCTCATGCGATCGCATGAGCCCGAAGGCATAAACTCATGCGATCGCATGAGAGTGTCTGACACGCCAACAGGAAACCCTAACTGCATTAATTACGGGTATTATTATTATTATTTAATAAACCCTAATTAGATTTTATTATTTAATTAGTTATTAGTTTTTAGATTTAATTTATATATTTAGTTTAATTAGTTTATTTAAATTGTAAAATTAATAGTTTTATTAAATAAATAATATAAAAATAATATTTTTATAAAAATTGTAATTTTTACAACTTTTAGTATATTTTTATATTTTATTTTTTAATTGTTTTTAGCGTAACTTTTGTATTTTTCGCTCGTATTTAGTTTTAAGACATAGTTTTTTTTGCCATAGTTATTTTTATTTCTAGATTTTTAGGCTCTGCCGTAAAATCCCTTAAGTGCTTTTTCTTTAGACTAAGATTTAGGTGCTTTAGAATTTTGCGACGCCTTTTTAAGTTTTAGTTCCTTTTTAAGATATTGCCATTTGGGATATAGTTTTTTACTTGTAAGCTTTAATATTTTTAGACACCTTTTACCTATGTATCAATTATTATTCCAATTAGTAATCTCAATTTGCGATTATAATTTTAAGTTAGTGATAGTAATAAGGTTGGGTTAGTCGAGTGTTTTTAAGTTCTATAAGTCATTTTTTTTTATTATTTCTTATTTTTCGACGCCTTTTATTTTTTTCGATCTTTTCTTTTTCGACCTTTTTCGACACGCTCTTTGTCTTTCTTATTTCTCGCCATTCTAGTTTTAGGACATAGATTTTTTTTCTACTTCTTATCTATACTTCTTAAAATTACGAAAATTTATTTTAAGTGGTTAAATTGATAGACATCAAAATTTTCTGGTTCGTAGTAATAGTTGGATTTGTAAGTGGACCGGGTTATTGGAGCCAAACAGTCCTCAATTATATTGAGACCAAACGAATCCTGCCCCTCTGCTGCATCTTTTGGCTATTCGAAACGTGGGCAAAATCAGAAAAGTCTATTAATTGGATAACTTATATAATTTTTTTTTCCTTTTAAAAACTAATAAAACTAATAGGATATTCAGTGAATGCACCGAGCAAGACGTTCACCACCTTTTATACGTTCACCACCTTTTGTACGTTCACCACTTGTAACTAGATCAAGACATCTAGCAAATATTACCGCCGTTGATTTTTCTTTAGAATCATCATCCAGTCGACCAAGTACTCCAATTCAAATTTTCGATAATCCAGTTTTTGAACCCGACCTCACAATTGAGAATCCGGAGAATATTCAGGGACAATTCATAGATCCTGAACCATTAATTTTTCCTCTGGAGCCACCAATCATTCAAACAGAGATTGTTGAGGAACGAACCATTAAATCAGAATCCTCTAGTGATTCCGATTCAACAAATTCAATTATGGAGAATCTGGAACCATTAAGTATGGAAGACCAAATGAGAGCTAAACGCACTGGCCAAGGTCACGCAATTACTCATCCAGACATTAATGCGCAAGATTATGAAATTAAAGGACAAATTCTACACATGGTGACTAATCAATGCCAATTTAGTGGTGCGCCGAAGGAAGATCCAAATGAACATCTTCGTACCTTTAATAGGATCTGCACTCTATTTAAAATCCGAGAAGTTGAGGATGAACAGATATATCTCATGTTATTTCCCTGGACTTTAAAGGGAGAAGCCAAAGATTGGTTGGAATCGTTACCTGAAGGGGCGATCGATACATGGGACGTTTTAGTTGAAAATTTTCTTAAACAATTCTTTCTGGCATCTAAAGCCGTAAGACTTCAAGGAGAAATTGTTACGTTCACACAGAAGCCAAATGAAACTCTATATGAGGTATGGACAAGATTTGGAAAGTTATTAAGAGGATGTCCGCAACATGGTTTAGACATGAAATGTCCCGTTCTTATTGATTAAAAACGTTCCATATTAATTAATTTCGTTGCGAGGTTTTGACCTCTATATGAGACGTTTTTCAAAGACTGCATTCATTTTAAAACAAACCATAACCTTTATTTCATCAATAAAGATTTAAAAATCTTTACGTAGATTATCAAATAATGATAATCTAAAATATCCTGTTTACACACGACCATTACATAATGGTTTACAATACAAATATGTTACAACAAAATAAGTTTCTTGAATGCAGTTTTTACACAATATCATACAAGCATGGACTCCAAATCTCGTCCTTATTTAAGTATGCGACAGCGGAAGCTTTTAATAATCACCTGAGAATAAACATGCTTAAAACGTCAACAAAAATGTTGGTGAGTTATAGGTTTAACCTATATATATCAAATCATAATAATAGACCACAAGATTTCATATTTCAATACACATCCCATACATAGAGATAAAAATCATTCATATGGTGAACACCTGGTAACCGACATTAACAAGATGCATATATAAGAATATCCCCATCATTCCGGGACACCCTTCGGATATGATATAAATTTCGAAGTACTAAAGCATCCGGTACTTTGGATGGGGTTTGTTAAGCCCAATAGATCTATCTTTAGGATTCTCGTCAATTAGGGTGTCTGTTCCCTAATTCTTAGATTACCAGACTTAATAAAAAGGGGCATATTCGATTTCGATAATTCAACCATAGAATGTAGTTTCATGTACTTGTGTTTATTTTGTAAATCATTTATAAAACCTGCATGTATTCTCATCCCAAAAATATTAGATTTTAAAAGTGGGACTATAACTCACTTTCACAGATTTTTACTTCGTCGGGAAGTAAGACTTGGCCACTGGTTGATTCACGAACCTATAACAATATATACATATATATCAAAGTATGTTCAAAATATATTTACAACACTTTTAATATATTTTGATGTTTTAAGTTTATTAAGTCAGCTGTCCTCGTTAGTAACCTACAACTAGTTGTCCACAGTTAGATGTACAGAAATAAATCGATAAATATTATCTTGAATCAATCCACGACCCAGTGTATACGTATCTCAGTATTGATCACAACTCAAACTATATATATTTTGGAATCAACCTCAACCCTGTATAGCTAACTCCAACATTCACATTATAAGGATTAACTTTTGTTTGCGAACAAGTTTAGAATTAACTAAACTATGTTCTAGTGATTACAAGTTTAAACCTTCGAATAAGATAGCTTTATATGTATGAATCGAATGATATTATGAACATCATTACTACCTTAAGTTCCTTGGATAAACCTAATGGAAAAGTGAAAAATGGATCTAGCTTCAACGGATCCTTGGATGGCTCGAAGTTCTTGAAGGAGAATCATGACACGAAAACAAGTTCAAGTAAGATCATCACTTGAAATAAGATTGTTATAGTTATAGAAATTGAACCAAAGTTTGAATATTATTATTACCTTGTATTAGAATGATAACCTACTGTAAGAAACAAAGATTTCTTGAGGTTGGATGATCACCTTACAAGATTGGAAGTGAGCTAGCAAACTTGAAAGTATTCTTGATTTTATGTAACTAGAACTTGTAGAATTTATGAAGAACACTTAGAACTTGAAGATAGAACTTGAGAGAGATCAATTAGATGAAGAAAATTGAAGAATGAAAGTGTTTGTAGGTGTTTTTGGTCGTTGGTGTATGGATTAGATATAAAGGATATGTAATTTTGTTTTCATGTAAATAAGTCATGAATGATTACTCATATTTTTGTAATTTTATGAGATATTTCATGCTAGTTGCCAAATGGTGGTTCCCACATGTGTTAGGTGACTCACATGGGCTGCTAAGAGCTGATCATTGGAGTGTATATACTAATAGTACATACATCTAAAAGCTGTGTATTGTACGAGTACGAATACGGGTGCATACGAGTAGAATTGTTGATGAAACTGAACGAGGATGTAATTGTAAGCATTTTTGTTAAGTAGAAGTATTTTGATAAGTGTATTGAAGTCTTTCAAAAGTGTATAAATACATATTAAAACACTACATGTATATACATTTTAACTGAGTCGTTAAGTCATCGTTAGTCGTTACATGTAAGTGTTGTTTTGAAACCTTTAGGTTAACGATCTTGTTAAATGTTGTTAACCCAATGTTTATAATATCAAATGAGATTTTAAATTATTATATTATCATCATATTATCATGTATGAATATCTCTTAATATGATATATATATACATTAAATGTCTTTACAACGATAATCGTTACATATATGTCTCGTTTAAAAATCATTAAGTTAGTAGTCTTGTTTTTACATATGTAGTTCATTGTTAATATACTTAATGATATGTTTACTTATCATAGTATCATTTTAACTATATATATATCCATATATATGTCATCATATAGTTTTTACAAGTTTTAACGTTCGTGAATCACCGGTCAACTTGGGTGGTCAATTGTCTATATGAAACATATTTCAATTAATCAAGTCTTAACAAGTTTGATTGCTTAACATGTTGGAAACATTTAATCATGTAAATATCAATCTCAATTAATATATATAAACATGGAAAAGTTCGGGTCACTACAGTACCTACCCGTTAAATAAATTTCGTCCCGAAATTTTAAGCTGTTGAAGGTGTTGATGAATCTTCTGGAAATAGATGCGGGTATTTCTTCTTCATCTGATCTTCACACTCCCAGGTGAACTCGGGTCCTCTACGAGCATTCCATCGAACCTTAACAATTGGTATCTTGTTTCGCTTAAGTCTTTTAACCTCACGATCCATTATTTCGACGGGTTCTTCGATGAATTGAAGGTTTTCGTTGATTTGGATTTCATCTAAAGGAATAGTGAGATCTTCTTTAGCAAAACATTTCTTCAAATTTGAGACGTGGAAAGTGTTATGTACAGCCGCGAGTTGTTGAGGTAACTCAAGTCGGTAAGATACTGGTCCGACACGATCAATAATCTTGAATGGTCCAATATACCTTGGATTTAATTTCCCTCGTTTACCAAATCGAACAACGCCTTTCCAAGGTGCAACTTTAAGCATGACCATCTCTCCAATTTCAAATTCTATATCTTTTCTTTTAATGTCAGCGTAGCTCTTTTGTCGACTTTGGGCGGTTTTCAACCGTTGTTGAATTTGGATGATCTTCTCGGTAGTTTCTTGTATAATCTCCGGACCCGTAATCTGTCTATCCCCCACTTCACTCCAACAAATTGGAGACCTGCACTTTCTACCATAAAGTGCTTCAAACGGCGCCATCTCAATGCTTGAATGGTAGCTGTTGTTGTAGGAAAATTCTGCTAACGGGAGATGTCGATCCTAACTGTTTCCGAAATCAATAACACATGCTCGTAGCATGTCTTCAAGCGTTTGTATCGTCCTTTCGCTCTGCCCATCAGTTTGTGGATGATAGGCAGTACTCATGTCTAGACGAGTTCCTAATGCTTGCTGTAATGTCTGCCAGAATCTTGAAATAAATCTGCCATCCCTATCAGAGATAATAGAGATTGGTATTCCATGTCTGGAGACGACTTCCTTCAAATACAGTCGTGCTAACTTCTCCATCTTGTCATCTTCTCTTATTGGCAGGAAGTGTGCTGATTTGGTGAGACGATCAACTATTACCCAAATAGTATCAAAACCACTTGCAGTCCTTGGCAATTTAGTGATGAAATCCATGGTAATGTTTTCCCATTTCCATTCCGGGATTTCGGGTTGTTGAAGTAGACCTGATGGTTTCTGATGCTCAGCTTTCACCTTAGAACACGTCAAACATTCTCCTACGTATTTAGCAACATCGGCTTTCATACCCGGCCACCAAAAATGTTTCTTGAGATCCTTGTACATCTTCCCCGTTCCATGATGTATTGAGTATCTGGTTTTATGAGCTTCTCTAAGTACCATTTCTCTCATATCTCCAAATTTTGGTACCCAAATCCTTTCAGCCCTATACCGGGTTCCGTCTTCCCGAATATTAAGATGCTTCTCCGATCCTTTGGGTATTTCATCCTTTAAATTTCCCTTTTTTAAAACTCCTTGTTGCGCCTCCTTTATTTGAGTAGTAAGGTTATTATGAATCATTATATTCATAGATTTTACTCGAATGGGTTCTCTGTCCTTCCTGCTAAAGGCATCGGCTACCACATTTGCCTTCCCCGGGTGGTAACGAATCTCAAAGTCGTAATCATTCAATAATTCAATCCACCTACGCTGCCTCATATTCAGTTGTTTCTGATTAAATATGTGTTGAAGACTTTTGTGGTCGGTACATATAATACTTTTGACCCCATATAAGTAGTGCCTCCAAGTCTTTAATGCAAAAACAACCGCGCCTAATTCCAAATCATGCGTCGTATAATTTTATTCGTGAATCTTCAATTGTCTAGACGCATAAGCAATCACCTTCGTTCGTTGCATTAATACACAACCGAGACCTTGCTTTGATGCGTCACAATAAATCACAAAATCATCATTCCCTTCAGGCAATGATAATATAGGTGCCGTAGTTAGCTTTTTCTTCAATAACTGAAACGCTTTCTCTTGTTCATCATTCCATTCAAATTTCTTCCCTTTATGCGTTAATGCAGTCAAGGGTTTTGCTATTCTGGAAAAGTCTTGGATGAACCTTCTGTAGTAACCAGCTAGTCCTAAAAACTGGCGTATGTGTTTCGGAGTTTTCGGGGTTTCCCACTTTTCAACAGTTTCTATCTTTGCCGGATCCACCTTAATACCTTCTTTGTTCACTATGTGACCGAGGAATTGAACTTCTTCCAACCAAAATGCACACTTTGAAAACTTAGCGTACAATTCTTCCTTCCTCAATACTTCTAACACCTTTCTCAAATGTTCACCGTGTTCTTGGTCATTCTTTGAGTAAATAAGTATGTCATCAATGAAAACAATGACAAACTTGTCAAGGTATGGTCCACACACTCGGTTCATAAGGTCCATGAACACAGCTGGTGCATTAGTTAAACTAAACGGCATGACCATAAACTCGTAATGACCGTAACGTGTTCTGAAAGCAGTCTTTGGAATATCATCTTCTTTCACCCGCATTTGATGATACCCGGAACGTAAGTCAATCTTTGAATAAACAGACGAGCCTTGTAGTTGATCAAATAAGTCGTCGATTCTCGGTAGTGGGTAGCGGTTCTTGATGGTAAGTTTGTTCAACTCTCGGTAGTCGATACACAACCTAAATGTACCATCTTTCTTCTTGACAAACAAAACAGGAGCTCCCCACGGTGATGTGCTTGGTCGAATGAAACCACGCTCTAAAAGTTCTTGTAATTGTCTTTGCAGTTCTTTCATCTCGCTGGGTGCGAGTCTGTAAGGAGCACGAGCTATTGGTGCAGCTCCTGGTACAAGATCTATTTGAAATTCAACTGATCGATGTGGGGGTAATCCCAGTAATTCTTTCGGAAATACATCGGGAAATTCTTTTGCAATGGGAACATCATTGATGCTCTTTTCTTCAGTTTGTACTTTCTCGACGTGTGCTAGAACAGCATAGCAACCTTTTCTTATTAGTTTTTGTGCCTTCAAATTACTAATAAGATGTAGCTTCGTGTTGCCCTTTTCTCTGTACACCATTAAGGGTTTTCCTTTTTCTCGTATAATGCGAATTGCATTTTTGTAACAAACGATCTCTGCTTTCACTTCTTTCAACCAGTCCATACCGATTATCACATCAAAACTCCCTAACTCTACTGGTATCAAATCAATCTTAAATGTTTCGCTAACCAGTTTAATTTCTCGATTCCGACATATATTATCTGCTGAAATTAATTTACCATTTGCTAATTCGAGTAAAAATTTACTATCCAAAGGCGTCAATGGACAACTTAATTTAGCACAAAACTCTCTACTCATATAGCTTCTATCCGCATCCGAATCAAATAAAACGTAAGCAGATTTATTGTCAATAAGAAACGTACCCGTAACAAGCTCCGGGTCTTCCTGTGCCTCTGCCGCATTAATATTGAAAACTCTTCCGCGGCCTTGTCCATTCGTGTTCTCCTGGTTCGGGCAATTTCTAATAATGTGGCCCGTTTTTCCACATTTATAATAAACTACATTGGCATAACTTGCTCCGACACTACTTGCTCAGCCATTACTCGTTCCGATACCATTTGTTCCTTTCGTTCTATTAACCCCTGGTCCGTAGACCTCACACTTCGCCGCGCTATGACCATTTCTTTTACACTTGTTGCAAAATTTGGTGCAGAACCCCGAGTGATACTTTTCACACCTTTGGCATAGCTGCATCTGATTGTTGTTGTTGTTGCGGTTATTATTGTTGTTGGAATGATTGTTGTAGTTGCTGTTGTTGTTGTTGTTGTTGTTGTTGTTGTTGTTGTTGTTGGGCTGTTTGTTGTAGTTGCGATTGATGTTGCGATTGTTGGGATAATTGTTGCGATTATTGTTGTAATTGCTGTTGTTGTTGTATTGGTGATTCTTATCACCGTTTTCCTCCCACTTTCTTTTGACTTGCTTCACATTGGCCCCTTCAGCAGTCTGTTCTTTAATTCTTTCTTCAATCTGGTTCACTAGTTTGTGAGCCATTCCACATGCCTGTTGTATGGAGGCGGGCTCGTGTGAACTTATATCTTCTTGGATTCTTTCCGGTAATCCTTTCACAAACGCGTCGATCTTCTCTTCCTCATCTTCGAATGCTCCCGGACACAATAGGCACAATTCTGTGAATCGTCTTTCGTACGTGGTAATATCAAATCCTTGGGTTCGTAACCCTCTAAGTTCTGTCTTGAGCTTATTGACCTCGGTTCTGGGACGGTACTTCTCGTTCATCTAGTGCTTGAATACTGACCACGGTAGTGCGTACACATCGTCTTGTCCCACTTGCTCTAGATAGGTATTCCACCATGTTAACGTAGAACCTGTGAAGGTATGCGTAGCGTACTTCACTTTGTCCTCTTCAGTACACTTACTTATGGCAAATACCGATTCGACCTTCTCAGTCCACCGTTTCAATCCGATCGGTCCTTCGGTTCCATCAAATTCCAAAGGTTTGCAGGCAGTGAATTCTTTGTAGGTGCATCCTACACGATTTCCTGTACTGCTAGATCCAAGGTTATTGTTGGTATGTAGCGCAGCCTGTACTGCGGCTATGTTTGAAGCTAGAAAAGTACGGAATTCCTCTTCATTCATATTCACGGTGTGACGAGTAGTCGGTGCCATTTCCTTCAAAATAGTCAAATGGAACAAGTTAATCTTACAGAATATTAAGAGTAGTTAATAGTATTTCGTAGCACAATATGAACTCATTTATAAAAGCTTTTTCTTCATATTAGCGTTTTATAAGTTTAAATTCGGGTAGTACCTACCCGTTAAGTTCATACTTAGTAGCTAATATACAATTCAACTACTACAATTCTATATGAAAAACTGATTATAATAATATTTCGCGTTCAAACTTTTACACAATATTTTACAAACTTACAATACCGCTAATTTTACATATAGCATGAAATATAGCACACAATAAATTTGATACAAGATGGTTGTGAAGATAATTCTAGCTAGTACACAAGTCGTTCAGCAAAGGCAATAAAGACACGTAATTCATACGTCCAGAAACAAGTCATGCATTCTGGTTTTACTAGGATTACTTCCCATCCTTGGTCTTGTGGAACATAACCGTTTTGGCCGTTGATAAGACAACGTGTTGTAACGTCGTCAAAGGGACGAGGATTACGTAATGTCCAACAGTCCCGTAACAATCTAAAAACCTCATTTCTTACCCCAATTACCTACTCCGTCACTTGTGGAAACGTTTTGTTTAATAGTTGTAGCCCGATGTTCTTATTCTCACTTTGGTGAGAAGCTAACATTACTAATCCGTAAGCATAACATGCTTCTTTATGTTGCATGTTAGCCGCTTTTTCTAAATCACGAAGTCCAATATTCGGATATATTGAGTCAAAATAATCTCTTAATCTATTGCGTAAAATAGCATTTGGGTTGCCCACAATATATGCTTCAAAGTAAACACATCGTAACTTATGGATTTCCCAATGTGATATCCCCCATCTTTCGAACGAAAGCCTTTTATAAACCAAGGCATTCTTGGAACGTTCTTCGAATGTCTTACAAACTGATCTCGCCTTAAATAGTTGTGCCGAAGAATTCTGACCGACTCTAGACAAGATTTCATCAATCATGTCTCCGGGTAGGTCTCTTAAAATATTGGGTTGTCTATCCATTTTGTGTTTTTATACTGTAAAATAGAAAATAGACAAGAGTTAGATTCATAAAAAAAAAATACTTATTAATACAAGCAATTTTTACATATATCATAAAGCATAAGCACACTATATTACATATATTACACCACACGAATACAACTATCTTATTCCGACTCGCTTGTTTCTTCTTCTTCGGTTTTGGTTCGTTTTGCCAAGTTTCTAGGGATATATGATGTTCCCCTAATACGAGCCGTCGTTTTCCACATTGGTTTAGAAAAACCTGGTGGTTTAGAGGTTCTCGGGTCATTGTTACAACTTAAGGACTTCGGGGGTTGACGATACATATAAAGTTCATCGGGGTTGGAATTAGATTTCTCTATTTTTATGCCCTTTCCCTTATTATTTTCTTTTGCCTTTTTAAATTCAGTTTGGTTAATTTCTATTAAATCATCGGAATTCTCGTCGGAATCCGATTCATCGGAGAATTGGTAATCCTCCCAATATTTTGCTTCCTTGGCGGAAACACCATTGACCATAATTAACCTTGGTTGGTTGGTTGAGGATTTTCTTTTACTTAACCGTTTTATTATTTCCCCCACCGGTTCCGATTCTTCTTCCGGTTCTGATTCTTCTTCCGGTTTCGACTCTTCTTCCGGTTCCGACTCTTCTTCCGGTTCCTCTTCGGGAACTTGTGAATCAGTCCACGAATCATTCCAATTTACATTTGACTCTTCATTATTATTAGGTGAGTCAATGAGACTTGTTCTAGAGGTAGACATCTATCACATAATATCAAACGCGTTAAGAGATTAATATATCACATAATATTCACATGTTAAAAATATATAGTTTCCAACAAAATTTGTTAATCAATCATTTTTCAAGTAAACACGGTCGAAGTCCAGACTCACTAATGCATCCTAACAAACTCGATAAGACACACTAATGCAAAATTCTGGTTCTCTAAGACCAACGCTCGGATACCAACTGAAATGTCCCGTTCTTATTGATTAAAAACGTTCCATATTAATTGATTTCGTTGCGAGGTTTTGACCTCAAATGAGACGTTTTTCAAAGACTGCATTCATTTTAAAACAAACCATAACCTTTATTTCATCAATAAAGATTTAAAAAGCTTTACGTAGATTATCAAATAATGATAATCTAAAATATCCTGTTTACACACGACCATTACATAATGGTTTACAATACAAATATGTTACAACAAAATAAGTTTCTTGAATGCAGTTTTTACACAATATCATACAAGCATGGACTCCAAATCTTGTCCTTATTTATGTATGCGACAGCGGAAGCTCTTAATAATCACCTGAGAATAAACATGCTTAAAATGTCAACAAAAATGTTGGTGAGTTATAGGTTTAACCTATATATATCAAATCATAATAATAGACCACAAGATTTCATATTTCAATACACATCCCATACATAGAGATAAAAATCATTCATATGGTGAACACCTGGTAACCGACATTAACAAGATGCATATATAAGAATATCCCCATCATTCCGGGACACCCTTCGGATATGATATAAATTTCGAAGTACTAAAGCATCCGGTACTTTGGATGGGGTTTGTTAAGCCCAATAGATCTATCTCTAGGATTCGCGTCAATTAGGGTGTCTGTTCCCTAATTCTTAGATTACCAGACTTAATAAAAAGGGGCATATTCGATTTTGATAATTCAACCATAGAATGTAGTTTCATGTACTTGTGTCTATTTTGTAAATCATTTATAAAACCTGCATGTATTCTCATCCCAAAAATATTAGATTTTAAAAGTGGGACTATAACTCACTTTCACAGATTTTTACTTCGTCGGGAAGTAAGACTTGGCCACTGGTTGATTCACGAACCTATAACAATATATACATATATATCAAAGTATGTTCAAAATATATTTACAACACTTTTAATATATTTTGATGTTTTAAGTTTATTAAGTCAGCTGTACTCGTTAGTAACCTACAACTAGTTGTCCACAGTTAGATGTACAGAAATAAATCGATAAATATTATCTTGAATCAATCCACGACCCAGTGTATACGTATCTCAGTATTGATCACAACTCAAACTATATATATTTTGGAATCAACCTCAACCCTGTATAGCTAACTCCAACATTCACATATAGAGTGTCTATGGTTGTTCCGAAATATATATAGATGTGTCGACATGATAGGTCGAAACATTGTATACGTGTCTATGGTATCTCAAGATTACATAATATACAATACAAGTTGATTAAGTTATGGTTGGAATAGATTTGTTACCAATTTTCACGTAGCTAAAATGAGAAAAATTATCTAATCTTGTTTTACCCATAACTTCTTCATTTTAAATCCGTTTTGAGTGAATCAAATTGCTATGGTTTCATATTGAACTCTATTTTATGAATCTAAATAGAAAAAGTATAGGTTTATAGTAGGAAAAATAAGTTACAAGTCATTTTTGTAAAGGTAGTCATTTTAGTCGAAAGAACGACGTCTAGATGACCATTTTAGAAAACATACTTTCACTTTGAGTTTAACCATAATTTTTGGATATAGTTTCATGTTCATAATAAAAATCATTTTCTCAGAATAAAAACTTTTAAATCAAAGTTTATCATAGTTTTTAATTAACTAACCCAAAACAGCCAGCGGTGTTACTAAGACGGCGTAAATTCGGTTTTACGGTGTTTTTCGTGTTTCCAGGTTTTAAATCATTAAGTTAGCATATCATATAGATATAGAACATGTGTTTAGTTGATTTTAATAGTCAAGTTAGAAGGATTAACTTTTGTTTGCGAACAAGTTTAGAATTAACTAAACTATGTTCTAGTGATTACAAGTTTAAACCTTCGAATAAGATAGCTTTATATGTATGAATCGAATGATGTTATGAACATCATTACTACCTTACGTTCCTTGAATAAACCTACTGTAAAAGAGAAAAATGGATCTAGCTTCAACGGATCCTTGGATGGCTCGAAGTTCTTGAAGCAGAATCATGACACGAAAACAAGTTCAAGTAAGATCATCACTTGAAATAAGATTGTTATAGTTATAGAAATTGAACCAAAGTTTGAATATGATTATTACCTTGTATTAGAATGATAACCTACTGTAAGAAACAAAGATTTCTTGAGGTTGGATGATCACCTTACAAGATTGGAAGTGAGCTAGCAAACTTGAAAGTATTCTTGATTTTATGTAACTAGAACTTGTAGAATTTATGAAGAACACTTAGAACTTGAAGATAGAACTTGAGAGAGATCAATTAGATGAAGAAAATTGAAGAATGAAAGTGTTTGTAGGTGTTTTTGGTCATTGGTGTATGGATTAGATATAAAGGATATGTAATTTTTTTTTCATGTAAATAAGTCATGAATGATTACTCATATTTTTGTAATTTTATGAGATATTTCATGCTAGTTGCCAAATGGTGGTTCCCACATGTGTTAGATGACTCACATGGGCTGCTAAGAGCTGATCATTGGAGTGTATATACCAATAGTACATACATCTAAAAGTTGTGTATTGTACGAGTATGAATACGGGTGCATACGAGTAGAATTGTTGATGAAACTGAACGAGAATGTAATTGTAAGCATTTTTGTTAAGTAGAAGTATTTTGATAAGTGTATTGAAGTCTTTCAAAAGTGTATAAATACATATTAAAACACTACATGTATATACATTTTAACTGAGTCGTTAAGTCATCGTTAGTCGTTACATGTAAGTGTTGTTTTGAAACCTTTAGGTTAACGATCTTGTTAAATGTTGTTAACCCAATGTTTATAATATCAAATGAGATTTTAAATTATTATATTATCATGATATTATCATGTATGAATATCTCTTAATATGATATATATATATATATACATTAAATGTCTTTACAACGATAATCGTTACATATATGTCTCGTTTAAAAATCATTAAGTTAGTAGTCTTGTTTTTACATATGTAGTTCATTGTTAATATACTTAATGATATGTTTACTTATCATAGTATCATGTTAACTATATATATATCCATATATATGTCATCATATAGTTTTTACAAGTTTTAACGTTCGTGAATCACCGGTCAACTTGGGTGGTCAATTGTCTATATGAAACATATTTCAATTAATCAAGTCTTAACAAGTTTGATTGCTTAACATGTTTGAAACATTTAATCATGTAAATATCAATCTCAATTAATATATATAAACATGGAAAAGTTTGGGTCACTACAAGACACCTGTCAAATAGTACAAATATTCTACCAAGGATGCGACATCACTACAAGAAAAGACATAGATATAGCAGCTGGTGGTTCTATTATGAAGAAAACCGAAACTGATGCTTACAAAATTATTGATAACACTGCTTCCCACTCACATGAGTGGCACCAAAAAAAAGATATCGTTAGATCATCTAAAGCAGCTAGAGCCGATTCTAGCCATGACTTAGATTCCATTTCCGCAAAGATAGATGCTGTCGAGAGACGAATGGAAAAGATGACTAAAGATATCCACTCAATACAAATTAGTTGTGAGCAGTGTGGAGGACCACATTTGACAAAAGATTGTCTCAGTATTGAATTAACAATGGAACAAAGAGAGAATGTTTCATATCTAAACCAACAAGGTCCTAGCAACAACCAACCAACAAGGCCGATTTACAATCAAAACCAGAATTATAACTGAAATATTCCATACAACAACCAACAAGGTCCTAGCAATCAACAAGTATCCAATAATACTTACAATCAGCAAAGATCTAATTTTCAAAACAAACCACCACAAACTGATGATAAAAAGCCGAATTTAGAAGATATGATGACGAAGCTAGTTGAAACTCAAACGCAGTTTTTCACATCTCAAAAACAAACTAATGAACAAAATGCTCAAGCATTTAGAAATCAACAAGCTTCTATTCAAAACTTGGAACAAGAAGTAAGTAACCTAGCAAGGTTAATAGGTGAAAGAAAACCGGAAAGTTTACCTAGTGATACAAATGCAAACCCCCGGAATGAAACAGCTAAAGCCATTACCACGAGAAGTGGTACAACACTTAAACCACCTGAAATACCTGTAACTTCTGATGAAGCTATTCCTACTCCACAAGAACCACAACCTGATCAAGATAAGAAAAAAGAACCGGTAGTTGAAAAGGTTAATGAAGATAACACAGTTAAGACTAAACCTTATGTTAAACCATACCAACCACCACTTCCTTACCCGAGTAAAATGAAGAAAGAGAAACTTGAAGCCGAGCAATCCAAATTCTTGGATATGTTTAAACAGATAAATGTAAATCTTCCTTTCATTGATGTGATTTCAGGAATGCCTAGATATGCTAAATTCTTGAAAGATCTAATCTCAAATAGAAAGAAAATGGAAGAACTCTCGGCTGTTACTATGAATGCTAATTGTTCAGCAGTGTTGTTGAATAAGATACCAGAAAAATTATCTGATCCAGGAAGTTTCACAATTCCATGTTTTCTGGGTAGTCTTAGTTCAATAGAAGCATTGGCAGACTTAGGTGCTAGTATAAATTTAATGCCGTATTCACTATACACTAAACTAGACCTTGGAGAATTGAAACCAACCAGAATAAGTATACAACTAGCCGATCGATCAATAAAATATCCTAGAGGGATAATGAAAAACATGCTAGTTAAAGTTGGTACTTTAGTATTTCCAGTAGATTTTGTTGTTCTGGACATGGAAGAAGATTCTCAAGTTCCTCTCATATTAGGAAGACCATTCTTAAACACGGCTAAAGCAATGATAGACGTGTTTGGTAAAAAATTGACCCTAAGTATAGAGGACGAGAGTGTTACCTTTTCAGTTGATAGAGCAATGCAACAACCGCAATCTGCAGATGATACATGTTATTATATTCAAACTATAGATTCACATGCAGAATTGTTAGAAGAATTTCCAGAATTACAAGGAACAGGAGAATGTTCTTTAGGAGAAGGAACTGAACCAAATGATGAAGCTGAAATGTTAGCTACACTAATAGCAAATGGATATGAACCAACAACAGAAGAAATTCAAATGCTAAAAGAAGAAGACAGATATTGATATAAATCATCGATAGAAGAACCTCCGACATTAGAGTTAAAGCCACTTCCAAACCATTTGGAATACGCTTTTTTACATGGTGAATCTGAATTACCTGTAATAATATCGTCTTCTCTTACTGAAAATGAGAAATCACAACTCATTTCTATGTTGAAAGCTCATAAACCAGCCATTGCATGGAAGATTCATGATATTAAAGGAATAAGTCCTTCGTATTGCACATATAAAATCCTTATGGAAGAAGGTCATAAAACATATGTGCAACGCCAACGAAGACTAAATCCGAATATTCAAGATGTAGTTAAAAAAGAAATTATTAAACTGCTAGATGCAGGTTTAATTTATCCAATTTCTGATAGTCCATGGGTAAGCCCAGTTCAATGCGTGCCTAAGAAGGGTGGCATAACTGTCATTACAAATGAGAAAAATGAGCTTATTCCTACTAGGACTGTAACAGGATGGCGTGTATGTATTGATTATAGAAAATTAAATGACGCCACCAGAAAAGATCACTTTCCCTTACCTTTTATTGATCAAATGTTGGAAAGATTAGCCGGAAACAGTTACTATTGTTTTCTTGATGGATTTTCCGGATATTTTCAAATTCCAATAGCACCCGAAGATCAAGAGAAAACCACATTCACGTGCCCTTATAGTACTTTTGCTTACAAACACATGCCATTTGGACTTTGCAACGCCCCTGCAACCTTTCAAAGGTGCATGATGGCGATTTTTCACGACATGATAGAAGAATGCATGGAAGTTTTCATGGATGACTTTTCAGTCTTTGGTGATACATTTGAATCATGTCTAATTAATCTGGAACGAATACTTATTAGATGTGAACAATCAAATCTAGTTCTTAATTGGAAGAAATGCCATTTAATGGTTAAAGAAGGCATCGTTCTTGGACATAAAATTTCAAAAGAAGGAATTGAAGTGGATAGAGCTAAAGTAGATGTAATTGCTAAACTTCCACATCCCACCAATGTTAGAGGAGTTAGGAGTTTTCTAGGGCATGCCGGTTTTTACCGACGTTTCATAAAAGATTTTTCTAAAATTGCCACTCCTATGAATAAACTCCTAGAAAAGGATGCTCCATTCATCTTTTCAGATGAATGCATCAAATCTTTTAATATTCTTAAAGAGAAACTCACTAATGCGCCGATCATGATAACACCAAATTGGAATCTACCGTTTGAACTAATGTGCGATGCAAGTGATTTTGCAATGGGAGCCGTTTTAGGACAAAGGATTGAAAAACAATTTCAACCTATATATTATGCTAGTAAGACGTTACAAGGAGCACAAACGAATTACACAACTACTGAAAAAGAACTCCTTGCTATTATCTTTGTTTTTGACAAATTTCGTTCATATCTCGTTCTAGCAAAAACGGTGCTCTATACCGACCATTCTGCTCTTAGATACTTATTTTCGAAACAAGATGCCAAACCAAGATTAATTCGTTGGATCTTACTCTTACAAGAGTTCGATATTGAAATCCGAGATAAAAGAGGAGCAGAAAATCTCGCCGCTGATCATCTTTCTCGTCTTGAAAATCCCGAATTAGAAGTTCTAAATGAATCGGCCATACAAGACAACTTTCCTGATGAATATCTATTGAAGATAGATTATAATGAAATTCCATGGTTTGCAGACTATGCAAACTAGTTAGTATGTGGATTCCTTGAAAAAGGATTATCGTACCAAAAACGAAATAAATTCTTCAGTGATATAAAACACTATTTCTGGGAAGATCCACATCTGTTTAAAAGTTATCCAGATGGAATAATACGCCGATGTGTATTTGGAGATGAAGCTAGTAAAATTTTAAACTATTGTCACACAGGACCAACAGGAGGGCATTATGGGCCTCAACTAACAGCAAGAAAAGTTTATGATGCTGGATTCTATTGGCCTACAATTTACAAAGACGCTCACCTTCTTTGCAAATCCTGCGATGCTTGTCAAAGGGCCGAAAAAATAAGTCAACGTGATGAAATGCCACAAAATGTCATTCAAGTATGTGAAGTATTTGACATTTGGGGTATTGACTTTATGGGTCCATTTCCAAAATCTCATAATAATCTCTATATTCTCGTCGCCATTGATTATGTATCTAAATGGGCAGAAGCACAAGCTCTCCCAACTAACGATGCACGAGTTGTAGTCAACTTTTTAAAACGTCTTTTTGTAAGGTTTGGAACACCGAAAGCTTTAATAAGTGATCGGGGAACTCATTTCTGTAATAATCAACTTGAAAAAGTTCTTAAAAGATATGGAGTAACTCATAAAATCTCCACTGCTTATCATCCACAAACAATTGGACAAGTTGAAAATACCAACCGAGCTTTAAAACGTATTCTAGAAAAAACCGTAGGATCAAATCCGAAGGAATGGTCCATTAAATTGGAGGATGCACTCTGGGCTTTTAGAACAGCCTACAAAACTCCAATTGGAACCACACCTTTCAGACTCGTTTATGGAAAAGCATGTCATCTTCCAGTAGAAATTGAACACAAAGCATTTTGGGCTTTGAAGACATGTAATCTTGATTTACATGAAGCTGGACATCTACGGTTAAGTCAACTAAACAAATTAGAAGAATTAAGACATGAAGCATACGAAAATTCATTAATCTATAAAGAAAGAACGAAGAAATGGCATGATAAAAGAATCAGAAGTTCAAAAGAATTTAAAGAAGGAGACAGAGTTCTTCTTTTCAATTCACGATTCAACCAATTTCCTGGAAAATTAAAATCAAGATGGTCTGGACCATTCATAGTCAAAAGAGTTTTCCCATACGGAACGATAGAATTAATAAATTCAAATGGAATTGAATTTAAAGTTAATGGTCACAGAGTTAAACATTACATAGATAATCCGATGGAAGTCGACAACGAAGTTAATCACAATTTCGATACCACAGCTAACTAAGTGTGGGGAGAATCAAGTCTTTAAAGGATAATATGTATTTCTGTTAGAGTTAGATTTTCCGTTTTCGTGTAGTTCTCGAAAATGGAACCCGAATGGTCTTTCCCTAGCAGACCCTAAAGAACTAGTCTTCTCCCCCCATTCTGAATTTTTATTTTTTTTAGGAAATGAAGACTTCCTGTGAACTAAACCATGGTCTAATGCTACACGCTTTGATCACTAAACGTAATAATGACACACTTCCGAGTAAAATAGTATCAGTAATCAGAGAAAGATTGGACGGAGTAAGAAAAGAATCCAGATGCGAAGATAATAAGTTACAATTTGGTAAAGGAAAATCAAAATCCGCAGCGAAAAGAAGAGCACGACACCTTGAAAGATGTCACAAATGCGGAAAATGGTCACATGGAGGTAAATGTTCAAATAATCAAACCTATTCAAATACCGAATTTGTTACTTTATGCAGAGACGGACCGTTCATATGTTTAGAAGAAAAAACACTGAATACTCGAGGTTACGCCTATGTAGCCATGGAAAATCAATTAAACCGACTATCTTATGAATAGGATAGATCGTATCACTAAGAATACTATCTCAAAGGTAAGTCTGTACAGTTTTTAATTTTTTTTTATTTTTATTTTTAACCTTTTGATAATAAACGCTAATTTGTTCGCTATAAAGTATTAAATTGGTATTGAATGAAATTAGGTTTGGCGACCGAAATTATTGATATCATACAAAAATTTATTACATCACTGCGAAATTTAACGTTTATTCTTAAGGTATAAAATTCTTTAATCAATCAACCCAAAATATTTCAAAAATTCGTCATGAGTTAAATTAGGTCATGAAACCGAAATTACTTTACCGAAAAGAGGGGCGTATATTTTTGATAATATTTGATTGATTAAAGTGGGATAAAAGCCAAAAAGATTTTTAATTTTATTTTTTACCATGTTTTTAAAATTAATATATAAATATTAAATTAATATTTTGAACTTTGTAAAATCAATATATTTAAGTTTGTAAATATTTGAAAAATTAATCTTTTTAATATAAGTTTGTATGTATAAAAACAAAAATATAATATAAGTTTGGTGTGAATTAATAATATGAATTTTTAATTAAGTTTGGTGTGAATTTTTAATTTTATGCATTTTAAATTTAAGTTTGGTGTGAATTTAAAAATAAAAATTTACTTTATTTCGCTAAGTTAAAAATATGATTTTTAAAATTCGTCGTGAGTTGAAGACTAGGTCGTTGAACCGAAATTGCTTTACCCGAGGGAGGGACGAGAACTTTTATTATCATTATTTTTAATCTTATTGAATTAAAGTATGCCAAAAACAATAAAAAATCCAAAAATCTTTACTTTTAAAACCGCACTTTGATTTAACAAATTTTAAAAATTTTGTCGAGGGACAGACTAGGACATCGATCCGAAATGCCCTCATCCTAAAAAGAAACAAATTTTTAAAATTTTATTAATTTTATGTTTTATAAAGTATAAGGTTTTATTAAAAAAAAAAGGCAAAACACTGTAGCCGGCACCCCATGCGATCGCATGGGGTTTGCACTTGGAACCCATGCGATCGCATGGGGACCAAATGCAGGCCAGACTCAAAATAGACAGCAAGTCTGTCTTCTCCACACAACACACACACATTTACACGAACCAACCCCAAAATCCTCTCTAATATTCGCCATTTTTCACCGTAATTCATCATTTTTCTTGCTCTAATCATGCCTAGATTCTCATTCTTCAGCAAAATAGTAAAAATTACACCCCTAAACTCATAAATTTGCTAGTTTTTGTGATAAATTCTAATTTTTTACCTAATGCAATTTTGTTAATTTCTAGTGTAATCAGTGTTAAATTGTTAGTATTTTATGCATGTATAACCTATATTGATGCTATTTAACATGATTTGAAGCCAAAAACTTCAAAAATTTTAGAAATCTAGGGTTTGTGTTCTTGAGCAATTTGGGGCTTTTTGATATAAACAGGTTATGGCCAATTTTTGTTATGAATTATTGTTAAATTGAGTAGTGTAACATGTTTAGATTGTTAAATGATCCAAATATTGACCCTAAACATGATTTTTGGAGATTAAAGTGGACTTTTTAAGTCCAAAATTCATGAACTTGATTAATTTGATATATTTGCCATTTGAGACTTGTTTAATTATTAGTTATGACTATTTTGACATGTTATTTGAGTTAAATGCTTATGAACTTTGTATACATTTTCATATGTGCTTATTTGAAAAGTGTAGAATTGTGAAAAATTGTGAAAATGTGTATAAGTTTAATTTTGATTTAACATGTTATAGTGATTGTTTTAAGTTGTTATTTTGCGAACACTAATGCATATTTGGATGCACAAATTTTGTGTTTAATGTGTTTTGCAGAAAGCCGATACGGGAGGTTCAGGAGCATCATCATCTAGAAGACCAGCACCAGCACCAGAACCTGAACCAGAACCAGAATCAGAAATGCAACACGAACAACAACCACAACAGGAACAACAACAACAGCCTGATCAGCACGTACCTTATTATGATCCGGTACAGTTTGTTGATGAATTCATAGTATTCTCAATGAGGCTGCCAGTAGAATTCCCAACGATTCCTGAGCACACTCTGCATCTTAATCTAAGATTTGATAGGAGATGGAGAGATTACGAGACATATCAAAGGAACAAATTCAAATTGGTAATAAAAAATGTAGAGGTGTCAAGGGTAATCGATTGGGCCCCTTTGGAAACGGTCCATCTAGCTGACCGTGTTAGACAGCTTTTAGTTCAAAGGTATGGCAGTTCTTCTTTTACAGATTGGGAACGTCTTTTCACCATTCGTAGACCTGTATATAAGGAATGGTGTGTTGAGTTGATGAGTACTGTATCACTTGATACAAATATAGTTAGAATAGATGATAGAAGATTTCTTAGGTTTATCCTTGGCGGTAGGATGTACAGAATGTCCATGCTGGACATGGCCAGGGCTTTACAGATATATACTCCTGGTGAGTTTCTATTACCTGATTGTACAAATTTGATTCATTATGGTGAAAGGGTAGATAGTAACTTTGACGCTGACGCCATTTGGAGGCGTATGTCACATTTTGATGTTTTTACACGAGCAGGAGGACACTCCTATACACATATTGACAGAGCCGAGCTTCGTATAATTCATAGATTTTTGGCTAACTCGATTACACAGAGAGGTCACAATAAAGAAAAAATTACCTTACATGATTTATTCTACCTAAAGTGTATTCGAGATCCTAGAAGCTTTGTCAATATCCCTTACTGTGTTGCTTTTTATTTATCTAAAATGGTAGAGGGAATGCAGGACGGGAGTATAATAGGAGGAGGTATTTTTGTTACTCTTATTGGAGAGTATTTAGGTGTTGATAGGAACCAAGGGGGTCCATTACAGCTTTGTAGAGAACAGGTTGAGCCCTTAGGATTGAAAGTTTATGTGGGTGCTAAGGTATTGAAAAGTAGACGTAACCAGGCAGTACCCTATGAGGGATCTCATCCTCAGTTAGAGAGAGGCTCAGACGAGGAAATGGAGGATGCGGAAGGCATTAGGGATGTCTTTCGAGATGCTATTCTTGACGTCCACGTTCGTATAGATGAGGAAGCAATGACGAACGCGGCCAGACATAGTATGTACGAGCAGTGGAACTCCGAGCGAGTATACGAGGATTATAGGCGATGCCAACACGATAGCTGGGTAGTTCATCATCACCAAATCATGAGCCAGCTATCATATCAGGTACCAAATAACTATGTACCTACTCGACCTGCTCATTTTCGCCACACAGCCCCGATATCCGACCACCCTTTAACCGGTATGACTATAACCAAGCCTATCAGAACACCTATAACCAATAATGGAACCCACCTGATGAGATGAACTGGAACCCCTATCCAGACTGATTTGGTTCCATTTGGTTATTTATATGATTTTTATGTTTTAATCTTTTTACTTATTCATGTTTAAACTTATGTTATTGAATATACTTATGTAATCTTTATCATTTTTATTATTATTGTGTACTAATATTTCACATTTAGGATTTGAAAGTGGGATATTAAGTCCCATTTTAAATTGCCATGCATGTTTATATTTGTATGTATGTATATTGTAAATTGTACAAAACAGGATAAAACAGCGCATTTTCAAAGACTGGCATTAAGTTCAGCAAAAGCTACTAATTTTGACGACAAGATGACAAATAAATGTGATGTTACAACAGACGGAATGAACAAATGATATGCACCATTTATCATTCAGCAAACAAACTCCAATATGTTTAGAAACTTTGGTAAAATTTAATCATTTTTCTACGCTAATCACCCTCAATAATTTAAATTGTTACTGATTTCTTGCAAATGAGGGCATTGTAAGATCTTAAGTGTGGGAAGGGGTTAAATTCTGTCGGATTTTTAAAATTTTTATCTTAAACACTTGGTTACCATTAAAAATACTAGTAACATAGTAGTTGTATTAGAATCTAGTGCTCTCTGATAATAAAGAACAGCCCAAGTCTTATATACTGACTACCCAATTCTAGTAAAATTTTTCAAAATTTTCAATTAAATGAACTCAAAATCATGTTTATACATATTTATGAACGATAAAACTAGGTGTTAACACTGAAATTATTGTTACCTCGGAAAGGACATAAATTGAGAAACAAACCAAAATGTTAAAATTCATTTAAAATGGAATAGAGGAAATAAAAAGGAAAATAAAAGCCAACTGTGGGAAAAATTACCAAGTTATCTTAAACATATGTCACAAATTTCTGTAACAAATAATTGAAGATACTTTTGTTTTGGACGATAATTAACTGTTTTACCCGATGAAAGAAAAGAAAAGATGGATCTACACGATGAATCAATTCCATCATTAAAAGGAAGTAAAGTCTTCCAAAAAAGACACGCGCTTCTTGATTTAGGTCATGAAGTTGTCGTCCAGACCAGCTGTAGGTTGATGAAAAATCTAGAAAAGTCATCTCTAAAATCAGCAGGAAATCCACGGACCTCAGCATAAAACAGGGTCGCCAAGTGGTCAGACTTATCCTAACCATGAGAGGATCTGTCTCGTACAATGGGGGGCACCGTGCAAATTAGCTTGATAAGACTAATAAATCAGATCCCCAGAAAGGATAATCTCCTTAAAGATTAAAAATCAGCTTATAAGCCTGATATTACTCAATCCTTGAGATTGACCTTAAAGATTGAGAATTCAAACTCATGGAATTCAATGATATCTAAACTCGAGCTTGAACGAGAAAATATTTTGATCAAAATTACAAACCGATTTGTTTTCTGAAAACCCATTTTCAATGCGTTCATTACCATTGAACGTAAAATCCTATGAATTCACCTGGAATTCATTAGGTCACCTGAACCAAATCGGGTGTCAACCGTAAGAACGATGGTTGCATAGCATGGTCAAAGACAGGACCTTGTGCCAAATTGGAAAATTATAAGGGTGAGCTTTACTATTGCTCCTACAAAAGATAGTAATTACGTCCGACACGTTAAAGACCATAATCAAAAGCATGTCACGGGACATTGCCTTAACAGTTGCTTGTTCAACGCTTTCCTTTACAAACGGACGGTAGTTTACCGAAAGGTAATATTCGGAACAAGTAAACTGGATGTGTTGCTTTCCCAATACAAGGTTAGCAAGTGGGTGACACAAAACTGCAAGTTTTGAGCTAAAATTTTCAAATCTGAAACCCACCAAACCCACAAAAATATTTTGCAAACACCGGTGAAGGGTTATTCCAGAAAACTTATCTAGGGTAAAAACTAGATTTAATTTTCAAAAGATCAAATGTTTTCATAAAGATCCAATTTCCCTAAAGGATCTAAATTTTCATAAGTCATGTGGGACTGTAAACCATATCGTTACTACCATTGTTTATACCGCCGTATTGAAATCACTGATGTACAAAGTGTGAAGAATAAAGAAGTGATTCTAGTATTTCAAGACTATATTGTTTGAGGACAAGCAACACTCAAGTGTGAGAATATTTGATAATGCTAAAAACGAACATATATTTCATAGCATTATCCCTCAAGAAAGACAAGCTTTTAGTTGCAATTGTTCTATTTACAAGTGATATTCGTTTAAATAATAAAAGGTGAAGACAAAAGACAGATTCGACGAATTGAAGACGCAAACGACCAAAAAGCTCAAAAGTACAAAATACAATCAATAAGGTTCCAATTATTGATAAGAAACGTCTCAGAATTACAAGAGTACAAGATTTAAAACGCAAAGTACAAGATATTAAATTGTACGCAAGGACGTTTGAAAATCTGGAACCGGGACCAGAGTCAACTCTCAACGCTCGACGCAACGGACTAAAAATTACAAGTCAACTATGCACATGAATATAATATAATATATAATTAATTCTTAAAATTAATATATATATTATATTATATTATAAAACCGTCGGCATAAAAAAACAAAGACTTTTGAGCCTCCCCAGCTGGCCATGCGATCGCATGGCCTTGAAGGGCAAAGCCCATGCGATCGCATGAACCCTTTTTCCAGGCCTGTCCTATAAAGTTCGCGAGTTTTGGACGCAAAAACACACATCTTTTTCTTCTCCTCATTCAACGTATAATATTTATATTTATATTATAATTTTAATTTTAATTTTAATTTAAAATAATAAGGGCGTGTTAGCGAATGTTGTAAGGGTGTAAGTCGAAATTCTGTCCGTGTAACGCTACGCTATTTTTAATCATTGTAAGTTATGTTCAACCTTTTCAATTTAATGTCTCGTAGCTAAGTTATTTTTATGCTTATTTAAAACGAAGTAATCATGATGTTGGGCTAAAAATATTAAAATTGGGTAATTGGGCTTTGTACCATAATTGGGGTTTGGACAAAAGAACGACACTTGTAAAAATTAGACTATGGGCTATTAATGGGCTTTATATTTGTTTAACTAAATGATAGTTTGTTAATGTTAATATAAAGATTTATGATTGGGCGTCCCTATAAATAACCATTTACACTCGATCGGACACGATGGGCGGGGTATTTATATGTACGAATAATCGTTCATTTAACCGGACACGGGAATGGATTAATAGCCACTAGAATTATTAAAACAGGGGTGAAATTATGTACAAGGACACTTGGCATAATTGATAACAAAGTATTAAAACCTTGGGTTACACTCAGTCGACATCCTGGTGTAATTATTAAACAAAGTAATAAAACCTTGTTACAGTTTAAGTCCCCAATTAGTTGTAATATTTGACTTCGGGTATAAGGATAATTTGACGAGGACACTCGCACTTTATATTTATGACTGATGGACTGTTATGGACAAAAACCAGACGGACATATTAAATAATCCAGGACAAAGGATAATTAACCCATGGGCATAAAACTAAAATCAACACGTCAAACATCATGATTACGGAAGTTTAAATAAGCATAATTCTTTTATCTCATATTTAATTTCCTTTATTTTATATTTAATTGCACTTCTAATTATCGTACTTTTTAATTATCGCAAGTTTATTTTATCGCACTTTTATTTATCGCAATTTCATTATCGTTATTTACTTTACGCTTTAAATTAAATCTTTTATTTATTTAATATTTTACATTTTGTTTTAACTGCGACTAAAGTTTTAAAATCGACAAACCGGTCATTAAACGGTAAAAACCCCCCTTTAAAATAATAATATTACTTATATATATATTCGTATTTTTATAAATTAAACTAATATAGCGTTAAGCTTTGATTAAAATATTCCATGTGGAACAAACCGGACTTACTAAAAACTACACTACTGTACGATTAGGTACACTGCCTATAAGTGTTGTAGCAAGGTTTAAGTATATCCATTCAATAAATAAATAAATATCTTGTGTAAAATTGTATCGTATTTAATAGTATTTCCTGCTAAAATTTAATAGTATTTTATACCCCTTAGCTTTGACATCAGAAGTCTAAGATGATAGTTTTGGAAAAGATTTTTTGAAAATAAAAGTTTTGAAATTATAAAAGTTTAAAGAAATGATGGTTTTTAAAAATGATGGTTTTAACATCAAAAATGTTTTAAAATTGTTGGTTGTCAAAATATAAAGTTTTTAAGAAATGATGATTTTGAAAATGCAACAAATTAGTGTACGACTTAACACTTAATCCCACACTTTTTGGAAGATATGAAACTTTCAAACATTGATGCAACAAGTATTTCAATGAAGTTCAGACAAGGAATAAAAATTAAGGAAATCATAACAAAAAGATCATAACATATATAATCATTTAAGTTTCAAATCATTTTGCAGAATAACCTTTAAGTTTTTTTAAGAAACATTGATCATATGTTTTTGGGTTTTATTTTTCTAATTATGGGAGTTGTTTTATTAATTATCCTAAATTAACTTAACTACTACTTAATGTTTAAACAATTTTAAACTTGGGTTGCCTCCGAGGATTGCTTGTTTTTGCTCGAGTCACTAGCCTAACTCTAGCGTTATTTTTCAAGAAATGCAGGCTGCTTCCTTACATCCAACAGTAGACACAAGTGGTAATATCGGTACACACCGAAAAGGGTATAATAGACATAAATCAGGATATGTCTACTAATAAGATAAGAAGAGAAGTTGAAGTAAGTGGTTTGTTCTACTTGAGGTAAAAAAAAGGTTCTTAACTTCTTCTACCTTTTTAGAATTTACGAGTTTATCAAAGGGGTCTTCATAATTCCACAGTTTCATCTTCATGTAGTATAGTGATGGTTTGTAGCGCACCTTCGATGCAAAACCCACCTTGCTTTCGAATGTTGGTTGGTCAATAAAAATATTGTTGTGAGGGAGTGGAGGTGGGATGATGTCCATTAGCGTCTCCAAACATGTAGCAACATTATTATCGACTACCTCGGTGTTTGGCTCCTCAAGAATAGTAAAGGAATATGTTAGATCGGGAAGTGAATCATTCGGAAGGAATTGTGGGATACGATTATCCACATCAAGTTTCGGGATAGATTCACTTACATAAAAATCTTCTGAAATAGAAACAAAATCTATAAGATTATGAAGTGAATTATCAAGAATGTATTGTGCAATACATTCATTAGCAACGGGTCGCGAAATATTTTATTCCCTGTTGGTTAGAATATGAATGAAATCACTTAACAGAGCTGGTGTGTGTACTTCCACTCCTTATGAAATTGAGTGTTCTGGTTAAATTCTCGAATTCGGATTCTCCAGTTCTATCTCTTCGTCTACCTTATTGTACTCATCACTCTGGACAGGAGCTTCGGGTTGCATTGGCTAGGAGAGTTCTTTTAGAATGAACTCCTTGGTGGTCTTGGACGTTGGAAAGTTAGGAGTAGGCGAAAGAGAGGCTAAAGGAGTCTGTATCAAGTCTTGTCTCGTAAATGGTTCGTACACAGGTTAAGATGAGTGAGGATAGGTTTCGAAACTGGTTGGATAGTAGTGTTGATTTTGATGATGGTCGAAAGAATAAGGGTTATATTGATATTTCAGTTGAGGCTCTAGTTATCCTATGTTTTTAAAGTCACCGAATCATACCTATTGCATTCTACTCCCAAATGTGTAGCATTCCTACATCTATCTTGGATTGAATTTCCTAGACTTTGCAATTGATCTACTAAATTTTGAGTAGTTGGTTCCGAGGTATTAAGTGAGTAAGGCATTGAAAGAAGGTTTGAAGAATTAAAGTTGGGCTAAGAAGGGAGATTAAACTAGGGTTTTTGAACACTTAATTAATCTAAGCATGCTCCAAATCGTACTACTGTTCTCCGGCAGCAGCACCATAAACTTCCCTTAATATACTTGGATTAGTCAAGTTTTTACGTGTCGTTAGGCATAAGGGTAATCTAAGGTGTATCAGGTAGAATTTAATATTTATAATGCTTAGCTTAAATCTCTTTTGATATTAATTTTAAGGTTAGTAATGAAAAGTATGACCTATGGTCGTTCTATGAATGGTCGAACTTAAAAAGAAGCTTATTCAAATGATTTATGAATCATGACAATTGAATTTACACAGCTTAATACACAAAATCACTGGCCAGGTAGATCTAGTGGAGACGCAGCATCCTTTCAGTATATAACCTTTTAGATAATCCAACAACCTAGTCCAGCTAGAAATTTTCTAGTCACCGGCTATTTGGTTCTTAAATTGCATGCACGGAACAACAAATGATAGATGATGTGTCAAGACGTAACCTTTAAAATAAAGACAATATGCTTAATAATTAACACATAATACAGGCAACTAAAACCCGATCATGCAGTAATTAGCAAGTAAATTGACCAGTTCGATCCACAGGGAGAAGTTTGTTTTAAGGATTTTACAACGATTAATTATTCTAAAGGGGGAGTTTGTGTTTGAAGTTGTATTTTCGTTTAACGAAATAGTAAATAAATATAATGAATAACAAGAATGAGAATGCGGTGTTTACTTCTATGCTTGATAAATGACAGGGATTGTTCTTTTATAATTAAAACCGTTATGTGATAGTTACAATAGAGCAGTTTATATCAATTTTACAATTTCTATAAACTTAAGAGCTATGTTTAATCAACAAGATTCTTTCGTGGTTGAATTCACATAAAACCTAGTTTACTAAGATCACTCTAAGTAAACTACATGATTGTATATCCTAAATATCGTTCAATTAACATCCTATACTCACATATAGGTGGCTAGATCACTAGGTGTTGAAGTATAAGCTATGTTCTTTGATAAACTCACATAAACCAAGTCATAACTTACATAATTGAACTAGGATACAAGGATGATTACAACAATGGATCTTTTGAAAGAACATGGTGATTTAGATTGATTAACTAACTAGATCCAACCCGGTTAAACTCACGTGAAACCTAAATTACAACAATCACTTGAGGTAATTTCATAACTATGTTGCTTTGGAACTTATTCAATTACCGAATTAAACACATAACAAAATCACTTAAGTTTATGTATCTAATCGTCTAGATTACTAGGTGTATTGAAGTATAGATTGTTTTCCTAGTTAACTCACATTAATAGGTTTGCAATCTATATAATTGAAGTAATGAACTAAGCAAGCATAACAATGGTTCTTACGGTTGAACTAGATAATTTAATCAATCAAACATATGTATAACTAGCATAACATCAAAGTATAGAACAATCCCAAGCCATAAATCTTATATTGAAGCAAACACACAAGGCTTTTAGCCTAACATAATCATAATAGAACTAATGGAACAGTAAATACAAGTTGAATTCATGTTTAAAAGATTTAGAACAATAATACCAATAGTGATGAATGATCCTAGCTTAATCTTAATGTTGAAAGAGTGGAGATTGACTTATAGCCTTCCTTAAACCTTGAAAATCATATTAAAACTGAGGGAAAACGTAGTAGTGATGGTGTATCAAGTGTAACCAAAGGCTCCATTAAATAGGCTCAAAAGTTAGGTAAAATGGCCAGAAATTGACCAGATGCGCCGCATCTCTTTGGGATGCGCCACATCTCTTTACGTTCAGTAGATTCCAGCTCGATTCTGCACTCAGAACTGTCGGCAGGGGAGCAGATGTGCCGCATATGGGACAGATGCGCCGCATCTGAGGCTGTTTTGGTCCAGGGGTCTTTATGCTCCGCATCTGAAACTGTCGCGAGTTATTTAGTGTAGAGATGCGCCGCATCTAAGAGAGATGCGCCGCATTTGGACCTGTTTCAGTGGTTTCGGGCTGTTCTACGCATTCAATCTTCGTTTTAACTCTGTTTTCGCTGTTTGTCTTTATTTAATCATTCACAATGGACTTTTACAAATATACACGAATTACAATACATACATACAACAATTACATACAAATGGAACAACTTTGGATCGAAATAACCGCAAAAAACATGTATAATTTTGGCGTTATCAAAATCCCCACACTTAAACCTTGCTTGTCCTCAAGCAAGACTTACAAGAAATCGAAATTTACTACAGTAAACACACTTATTTAATTGAGAATACAAAAATGGGAATCACTCTCACTCGATATAGTACACAAGATACACAAGTTATTTTGGAACACAATAACTCACGCTATATGGAACACACACTCGGGTCACAATATATACACACTCACACTTTTTATTTCACACACGAATCAAACTCACGCGTTTTGAGTATACACACACCTTTTTAGTACACACACGAAATGAAATCACACCAAAGTTGAAAGGTGGTTTTAAAGTCCACATTTCTAAAAAATTTGGATCCTTAGGGAAATTGGGACCTTTGCGAAAAACCTTTTATATTTTGAAAATTAGACATGTTAGTTTTTTACACTAACAAGTTTTCTGGTTTTAACCTCAAAGTTCGGTTGAGGGTAACTGAAAACCGAAGCCTCAGTCGGCACTTAGCAAGCTACTCGCCCCCATGATTGAAGTATCATGGAACTTGAAACCGGATGTCCTAAAAATGGTTTTACACAATATAGTTCATAAAATAGCATAAGTATTTAGACGAAACTATATCATGTCCAAATATCATCGGTGAACCATGAGTTTGCACACCTCAATTTGTTATGGCATATGTATGTTGGCCGCAGTCAACATAGATGCGGTTGATCTTTCCGGAGATCATCCATCTGGGGATTAGATTCATTAGTCTTAAAAGCTAATTTGCAATGTGCCCCCCATTGTACTAGACAGATCCATCTCATGGTTAGGATAAGTCTGACCACCAAAAACCCTGTTTGATGCTGAGGTGAGGTGGATTTCTAGCCAATGATAGGGATGACTTTTCAAGATTTTTCGTCAACCTACAGCTGTTCTGGACTACATCTTCTAACATAAGTTAGCAAATGTGTCATATTAGAAGACTTGACTTCCTTCACAATCATTACATAGATGAGCATTGGATTAGATTGTTAGAACAACAAATTACTTGATGATTCTTTTTCATTCAGAATGTGGTATAGCATGATGATTATATCTTTTATATGACTACTAGTTTTATGATTTTTAACAAAATAAATTCAATCATTTGGTTGTTTCTTAATTTGTTTTGTGATAATAATTTCGGTGTATACACCTAGTTTTAAAATCTACAAATTTTAAACAAAATTTGAATTTATGAAGATAAAAGTTTAAAAATTTTCACCATTTTAAGCCTTTTTAACCAAAATAAAAAACCCGAAAGAATTTATAACTTCCTCCCCACACTTGAGTTCATGTATCGCCCTCGTTACATGAAATCAGAAAAATTTTAAATTCAAGAGGGTTAAAGAGTGTAAGAGAGTTTATTACTTTCAAGGTCTAAAACCGAAATTTACGGGATGATGGCGCTGAACTGAATGCCAGCATAAGAACATCATCTACTTCTTGCAACCACAAAACAATCACCAATCAAGTATGTGCTGAACTTACTGCCAATCTTTGTAAAAATGCAGCATATAGCACAATGCTCACCTGTATCAATTCAAACAAAGCAAACATACGATTCACACAAATAAATGGGGGTGTACTCCATGTACTAAAAACCCCACTTTTAATTATCTAAATTATTCAAATTACAATCATCCAAAATACTATCAAGTTATTACACACCAAACATAAAGATAAATTGTTTTTGAAACAAACCAACATCAATCAAACCTTTCACAAACTTCTGGAATAATCACGTCATCTTCAGAAGAATCCCCAAAAAGAGTTACTTGGGCCAGCTCCACCTTCGTTTTGGTTTCCCGTGTCATCGTCCTGAAATATTGAGGGATTGTACCCCTGATAAGTTGCTTGAGCAGGGACGACAACAGTGTCTTCATTAGGCAGGTTAGGGGGAGGAGGATAAGGCGCAGGATATGGATCACCCATTCGAACCCATGGTTCGTATGCAGGCCAAGGAGAGGGGGTATAGTTAGCGGGATCTGCAGCGTACGATACTGTCTGTTCATGTATCCAATTAAGCTGATTTTGCTACCCCGCTTGAGTATACCACGTTCGATCACTCCCTACATCAATGTAATGTTGCATCTCCCTGTTACATGTATCGTAGTGATCAATTACCTTTTGGGTGTTTCGATCATTATGGAGTCGCAAATCTGAAAACTGTCGTGCCATGTAAGCCTCCCAATCATTTCCCGGACCCGAACTACTTCCAACATTCGGATGTGGATCTGGCTGCGGTTGTAGTTGTGGTCGTGGTTATTGCGGTTGCCTGTTCTCGGGATCTACATACCTAGTTAGAAGGCCGTTCGACCCTCTCGTCAAAATGTTTGCCCTTGTATAGCTTACTCGATCAAAGGCAATCATATGTTTCTCCTCTAACCCACTTGTATTGATACGAAAATGTTGGGCAATCCTGGTTACAAAATGGCCTCCCATGATTGGTGTAATCTTTTTCCTTTCTTCGAGAAGGAAAGTGAGAATCATTCGTGGAATATGAACATGGGAGTGATCCATTATCGCGTGAATGTACCAGATATCCAAGTTGGTAACTTTTTCGCTACTGTCTTTTCGACAGTTTATGGTACTTGAAATGAATCTTTGGACGCATCGATGCTCGTAGGTACGTAGCTTGCTACAAGTCTGCTTGCTTGCACTATATGCGCTATGGCTCATGTCCACCCATGCTTCTGAATGATTAAAAGAGGAAACATAGTATATAGCCTGATTAAAGTAATTTTGCATCAATTGGTGTGACAACCCTTCATAGATATCCAACGCCTTTACAAATTGTAGCAGTGTTAATGTCCGGTCTTGTCCTCCAAGACGAAATCTTATAAAGGTACCCGATGTTGGTGACGTGTAATCAACCCTAAGTGAACCAACGAATTCTTTGACTAAGAGTGGGTACACTCTTTCTTGCATTCTGAACAGGTTTTCCCATGCATATATTCAATGGCCTTGATACGTTACTCGAAAAAGGTTGCGAAAATGTTGATATTCACCGGCTTCTTCTAATGGTGTCCAATCGATATATTTCCCCGGATATACGTCTTTGTGTAGAAGTTCCTTCATCCGTTCATGATATTCCGGATGCCTCAAAACTGCATTGATCCATGGATCCGGAGTGGTTAATCCACGGACATTTAATTGCCGGTTGTCAATATCCATTTCTTCTTCCTCAATAGCATTTTCCTCCTCACTTGTTTCCTCATCTATAATTGCCGGGGCTTTTTGCTTCTTTGATTTTGGGCTTGATGATGATGCTATAGTCTACAAAAACACAACAAAACCAAACAAACAAAACAACAAACCAAGTTGATTAGCGTTAAAGTTATTCAAAACATCTTTCATATTGCACAAGCCAAAACCATGTAGAACACGTTATATCGTACGCATTACATAAACTCTCATGTCAAATATAATTCTATCATGGATGTACTTATCTCATTTTTAACAAACATGTACTAGTATGATTCATAATCTTTATCACTGATAATGCTAAAAACGAACATATATTTCATAGCATTATTCCTCAAGAAAGACAAGCTTTTAGTTGCAATTGTTCTATTTACAAGTGATATTCGTTTAAATAATAAAAGGTGAAGACAAAAGACAGATTCGACGAATTGAAGACGCAAACGACCAAAAAAGCTCAAAAGAACAAAAGACAATCAAAAAGGTTCCAATTATTGATAAGAAACGTCTCAAAATTACAAGAGTACAAGATTCAAAACGCAAAGTACAAGATATTAAATTGTACGCAAGGACGTTAAAAAATCCGGAACCGGGACCAGAGTCAACTCTTAACGCTCGACGCAACGGACTAAAAATTACAAGTTAACTATGTATATAAATATAATATAATATATAATTAATTATATTAATTATATATATATTATATTTATAAATAAAAAAACCGTCGGCAGAGAAAGACTCCAAGGACTGAGCTGTAAATTCATTCTCCGCGACTCGCGGGGTTTGAAGAGGATTTCACCGCGAGTCGCGGAGCCCCAAATTGAAAAACTGCCTATAAAGCAAACCGAATTCTGATCATTTTTCATAATCTTTTTCTTCTCTTATCATACGTAAACGATATATATATATATAATTTATATTTTAATTTTAATTTTAATTCCAATAATAAGGGTATGTTAGCGAATGTGTAAGGGTGTAAGTCGAAATTCTGTCCGTGTAACGCTACGCTATTTTTAATCATTGTAAGTTATGTTCAACCTTTTTATATTAATGTCTCGTAGCTAAGTTATTATTATGCTTATTTAAAACGAAGTAATCATGATGTTGGGCTAATTACTAAAATTGGGTAATTGGGCTTTGTACCATAATTGGGGTTTGGACAAAAGAACGACACTTGTGGATATTAGACTATGGGCTATTAATGGACTTTATATTTGTTTAACTAAATGATAGTTTGTTAATGTTAATATAAAGATTTATAATTGGGCGTCCCTATAAATTACCATATACACTCGATCGGACACGATGGGCGGGGTATTTATATGTACGAATAATCGTTCATTTAACCAGACACGGGAATGGATTAATAGCCACTAGAATAATTAAAACAGGGGTGAAATTACATTCAAGGGTAATTGGTGTAATTGTTAAACAAAGTAGTAAAACCTTGTTACAATTCGAATCCCCAATTAGTTGGAATATTTAACTTCGGGTATAATAATAATTTGACGAGGACACTCGCACTTTATATTTATGAATGATGGACTGTTATGGACAAAAACCAGACGGACAGATTAAATAATCCAGGACAAAGGACAATTAACCCATGGGCATAAAACTAAAATCAACACGTCAAACATCATGATTACGGAAGTTTAAATAAGCATAATTCTTTTATTTCATATTTAATTTCCTTTATTTTATATTTAATTGCACTTCTAATTATCGCACTTTTATTTATTGTTATTTAATCGCACTTTTAATTATCGTACTTTTTAATTATCGTAAGTTTATTTTATCGCACTTTTATTATTCGCAATTTCATTATCGTTATTTACTTTACGATTTAATTTAAGTCTTGTATTTATTTTATATTTTACATTAGGTTTTAACTGCGACTAAAGTTTTAAAATCGACAAACCGGTCATTAAACGGTAAAAACCCCCCTTTATAATAATAATATTACTTATATATATGTTTGTATTTTTATAAAAGTAAACTAATATAGCGTTGAGCTTTGTTTTAAAAAAAGATTCCCTGTGGAACGAACCGGACTTACTAAAAACTACACTACTGTACGATTAGGTACACTGCCTATAAGTGTTGTAGCAAGGTTTAAGTATATCCATTCTATAAATAAATAAATATCTTGTGTAAAATTGTATCGTATTTAATAGTTTTTCCTAGTAAAATATAAGCTATTTTATATACAACTCGCATAACATCAAGTATTTTTGGCGCCGCTGTCGGGGAACACTCTTAAACGCCGGAAGCGCAACGCTAATATATAAAAAAAAAAGGATTTTTTAGTTTACTTCTATTAAAAGTCGCTTTTGTAAAAATACGTTTTAATTATTCAAAAATATAAAAAGAAAAACAAAAATATAAGTATTTTTAAGATTTTGTTAAATATTTAAGTTTTATAAAGTTTCTTTATTTTTAGTTTATAAAAACATAAGTTTTATTTAAGTATTTTGTTTTTATTTAAAAACATAAAAAAAAATATATAAAAAATATATATAAATCTAGTTTTAAGATTTTTATTTATAAAATTATAAAGTGATTCTATTTTTATTTAAGTTTTAAATATAAGTTTTATTTATACACATATTATTTTTTTTTATAAACAGAAAAAATTAAAAACAGAAAATAAAATAAAAAATTAAATAAAGAAAAACGCGTAAAATTTCAAACTGCTCCAGATCTGAAATTCTGAACCCCGCGACTCGCGGGGTTTTCTTTATAAATTACCGCAACTCGCGGAGGGTACCTGACACACGGACAGAAGCTCTAATTCAGCATTTATTACGGTAATTATTAATTAATTATTATTAAACCCTAACTAATTATTATTATTATAATTACTTTTACTTTTTATTTAATTTATATATTTTAGTTAAATAATTTAGTTAAATTGTAAAATTAGTAGTTTTATTAAATAAATAATATAAAAATAATATTTTTATAAAAATTGTACTTTTTACAACTTTTTATATATTTTTATATTTTGTCCCTTTTTAATCGTTGTAGCGTACTATTTGTATTTTTAGCTCATATTTAATTTTAAACTTAGTTTTTGCTATAGTTATTTTTACTCCTAGATTTTTAGGCTTTGCCGTAGAATTCCTTAAGTGCTTTTTCTTTAGACTAAGATTTAGGTGCTTTAGAATTTTGCGACGCCTTTTTAAGTTTTAGTTTCTTTTTAAGTTATTTCCATTTGGGATTTAGTTTTTCTTGTAAGCTTTAATATTTTTAGACACCTTTTACCTATGTATCAATTATCATTCCAATTAGTAATTTCAATTTGCGATTATAATTTTAAGTTAGTTGTAGTAATAAGATTAGGTTAGTCAAGTATTTTTAAGTTTTTATAAGTTTCTTTTATTTTTCCGTCACCTTTTATTTTTCAACCATTTTTCTTTTTCGACCTTTTTCGACGAACTCTTTTTCTCTCTTATTTCTCGCCATTCTAGTTTTAGGACATAGATTTTTATTCTACTTCTTATCTAAATTTCTTAAAATTACGAAAATTTATTTTAAGTGGTTAAATTAATAGACATCAAAATTTTCTGGTTCGTAGTAATAGTTGGATTTGTACGTGGACCGGGTTATTGGAGCCAAACAGTCCTCAATTATATTGAGACCAAACGAATCCTGCCCCTCTGCTGCATCTTTTGGCTATTCGAAACGTGGGCAAAATCAGAAAAGTCTATTGATTGGATAACTTATTATAATTTTTCTTTCCTTTTTAAAACTAATAGGATATTCAGTGAATGCACCGAGCAAGACGTTCATCACCTTTTGTACGTTCACCACCTGTAACTAGATCAAGACATTTAGCAAATATAACCGCCGTTGATTTTTCTTTAGAATCATCATCCAGTCGACCAAGTACTTCAGTTCAAATTTCCGATAATCCATTTTTTGAACCCGACATCACAATTGAGAATCCGGAGAATATTCAGGAACGGTTCGTAGATCCTGAACCACTAAACTTTCCTCCGGAGCCACCAATCATTCAAACAGAGATTGTTGAGGAACGAACCATTAAATCAGAATCATCTAGTGATACCGATTCAACAAATTCAATTATGGAGAATCTGGAACCTTTAAGTATGGAAGACCGAATGAGAGCTAAACGCACTGGCCAAGGTCACGCAATTACTCATCCAGACATTAATGCGCCAGATTATGAAATCAAAGGACAAATTCTACACATGGTGACTAATCAATGCCAATTTAGTGGTGCGCCGAAGGAAGATCCAAATGAACATCTACGTACCTTTAATAGGATCTGCACACTATTTAAAATTCGAGAAGTAGAGGATGAACAGATATATCTCATGTTATTTCCCTGGACTTTAAAGGGAGAAGCCAAAGATTGGTTGGAATCGTTACCTGAAGGGGCGATCGATACATGGGACGTTTTAGTTGACAAATTTCTTAAACAATTCTTTCCTGCATCTAAAGCCGTAAGACTTCAAGGAGAAATTGTTACGTTCACACAGAAATCAAATGAAACTCTATATGAGGCGTGGACAAGATATGGAAAGTTATTAAGAGGATGTCCGCAACATGGTTTAGACACCTGTCAAATAGTACAAATATTCTACCAAGGATGCGACATCACTACAAGGAAAGACATAGATATAGCAGCTGGTGGTTCTATTATGAAGAAAACCGAAACTGATGCTTACAAAATTATTGATAACACTGCTTCCCACTCACATGAGTGGCACCAAGAAAAAGATATCATTAGATCATCTAAAGCAGCTAGAGCCGATTCTAGCCATGACTTAGATTCCATTTCCGCAAAGATAGATGCTGTGGAGAGACGAATGGAGAAGATGACTAAAGATATTCACTCAATACGCATTAGTTGTGAGCAGTGTGGAGGACCACATTTGACAAAAGATTGTCTCAGTATTGAATTAACAATGGAACAAAGAGAGAATATTTCATACATAAACCAAAGGCCTGGAAATAATTATCAGAATAATTATCAACCGCCAAGACCGATTTACAATCAAAACCAGAATTATAACCAAAATATTCCATACAACAACCAACAAGGTCCTAGCAATCAACAAGTATCCAATAATACTTACAACCAGCAAAGACCTAATTTTCAAAACAAACCACCACAACAAACCGATGATAAAAAGCCGAATTTAGAAGATATGATGACGAAGCTAGTTGAAACTCAAACGCAGTTTTTCACATCTCAGAAACAAACTAATGAACAAAATGCTCAAGCATTTAGAAATCAACAAGCTTCTATTCAAAATCTGGAACAAGAAGTAAGTAACCTAGCAAGGTTAATAGGTGAAAGAAAACTGGGAAGTTTACCGAGCGATACAAATGCTAACCCCCGAAATGAAACAGCTAAAGCCATTACCACAAGAAGTGGTACAACACTTAAACCACCTGAAATACCTGTAACTTCTGATGAAACTATTCCTACTCCACAAGAACCACAACCTGATCAAGATAAGGAAAAAGAACCGGTAGTTGAGAAGGTTAATGAAGATAACAAAGTTAAGGATAAACCTTATGTTAAACCATACCAACCACCACTTCCTTACCCGAGTAAAATGAAGAAAGAGAAACTTGAAGCCGAGCAATCCAAATTCTTGGATATGTTTAAACAGATAAATGTAAATCTTCCTTTCATTGATGTGATTTCAGGAATGCCAAGATATGCTAAATTCTTGAAAGATCTAATCTCAAATAGTAAGAAAATGGAAGAACTCTCGGCTGTTACTATGAATGCTAATTGTTCAGCAGTGCTGTTGAATAAGATACCAGAAAAACTATCTGATCCAGGAAGTTTCACAATTCCATGTTTTCTGGGTAGTCTTAGTTCAATAGAAGCATTGGCAGACTTAGGTGCTAGTATAAATCTAATGCCGTATTCACTATACGCTAAACTAGACCTTGGAGAATTGAAACCAACCAGAATAAGCATACAACTAGCCGATAGATCAATAAAATATCCTAGAGGGATAATGGAGAACATGCTAGTTAAAGTTGGTACTTTAGTATTTCCAGTAGATTTTGTTGTTTTGGACATGGAAGAAGATTCTCAAGTTCCTCTCATATTAGGAAGACCATTCTTAAACACGGCTAAAGCAATGATAGACGTGTTCGGTAAGAAACTGACCCTAAGTATAGAGGATGAGAGTGTTACCTTTTCAGTTGATAGAGCAATGCAACAACCACAATCTGCAGATGATACATGTTATTATATTCAAACTATAGATGCACATGCAGAATTATTAGAAGAATTTCCAGAATTACAAGGAACAGGAGAATGTTCTTTAGGAGAAGGTAATGAACCAATTGATGAAGCTGAAATGTTAGCTACACTTATAGCTAATGGATATGAACCAACAACAGAAGAAATTCAAATGCTAAAACAAGAAGACAAATATCGATATAAATCATCGATAGAAGAACCTCCGAAATTAGAGTTAAAGCCACTTCCAAACCATTTGGAATACGCTTATTTACATGGTGAATCTGAATTACCTGTAATAATATCGTCTTCTCTTACTGAAAATGAGAAATCACAACTCATTTCTGTGTTGAAAGCTCATAAACCAGCCATTGCATGGAAGATTCATGATATTAAAGGAATAAGTCCTTCGTATTGCACACATAAAATCCTTATGGAAGAAGGTCATAAAACGTATGTGCAATGCCAACGAAGACTAAATCCTAATATGCAAGATGTAGTTAAGAAAGAGATTATTAAACTGCTAGATGCAGGTTTGATATATCCAATTTCTGATAGTCCATGGGTAAGCCCAGTTCAATGCGTACCTAAGAAGGGTGGCATGACTGTCATTACAAATGAGAAAAATGAGCTTATTCCTACTAGGACTGTAACAGGATGGCGTGTATGTATTGATTATAGAAAATTAAATGACGCCACCAGAAAAGATCACTTTCCCTTACCTTTCATAGATCAAATGTTGGAAAGATTAGCCGGAAATAGTTACTATTGTTTTCTAGATGGATTTTCCGGATATTTTCAAATTCCAATAGCACCCGAGGATCAAGAAAAAACCACATTCACGTGCCCTTATGGTACTTTTGCTTACAAACGCATGCCATTTGGACTTTGTAACGCCCCTGCAACCTTTAAATGGTGTATGATGGCGATTTTTCACGACATGATAGAAGAATGCATGGAAGTATTCATGGATGACTTTTCAGTCTTCGGTGATACATTTAAATCATGTCTAGTTAATCTGAAACGAATGCTAATTAGATGCGAAAAATCAAATCTAGTACTTAATTGGGAGAAATGCCATTTCATGGTTAAAGAAGGCATCGTTCTTGGACATAAAATTTCAAAAGAAGGAATTGAAGTGGATAGAGCTAAAGTAGATGTAATTGCTAAACTTCCACATCCCACCAATGTTAGAGGAGTTAGGAGTTTTCTAGGGCATGCCGGTTTTTACCGACGTTTCATAAAAGATTTTTCTAAAATTGCCACTCCTATGAATAAACTCCTAGAAAAGGATGCGCCATTCATCTTTTCAGATGAGTGTATCAAATCTTTTAATATTCTTAAAGAGAAACTCACTAATGCGCCGATCATGATAACACCAAATTGGAATCTACCATTTGAACTAATGTGCGATGCAAGTGATTTTGCAATGGGAGCCGTTTTAGGACAAAGGATTGAAAAACGATTTCAACCTATATATTATGCTAGTAAGACATTACAAGGAGCACAAACGAACTATACAACTACTGAAAAAGAACTCCTTGCTATTGTCTTTGCTTTTGACAAATTTCGATCATATCTCGTTCTAGCAAAAACGGTGGTCTATACCGACCATTCTGCTCTTAGATACCTATTTTCAAAACAAGATGCTAAACCAAGATTAATCCGTTGGATCTTACTCTTACAAGAGTTTGATATTGAAATCCGAGATAAAAGAGGAGCAGAAAATCTCGCCGCTGATCATCTTTCTCGTCTTGAAAATCCCGAATTAGAAGTTCTAAATGAATCAGCCATACAAGACAACTTTCCTGATGAATATCTATTGAAGATAGATTATAAAGAAATCCCATGGTTTGCAGACTATGCAAACTACTTAGTTTGTGGATTCCTTGAAAAAGGATTATCATACCAAAGACGAAAGAAATTCTTCAGTGATATAAAACACTATTTCTGGGAAGATCCACATCTGTTTAAAAGTTGTCCCGATGGAATAATACGCCGATGTGTATTTGGAGATGAAGCTAGTAAAATTTTAAACCATTATCACACAGGACCAACAGGAGGGCATTATGGGCCTCAACTAACAGCAAGAAAAGTTTATGAAGCTGGATTCTATTGGCCTACAATTTACAAAGACGCACACCTTCTTTGCAAATCCTGTGATGCATGTCAAAGGGCCGGAAAAATAAGTCAACGTGATGAAATGCCACAAAATGTCATCCAAGTATGTGAAGTATTTGACATTTGGGGTATTGACTTTATGGGTCCATTTCCAAAATCTAATAATAATCTATATATACTCGTAGCCATTGATTATGTATCTAAATGGGCGGAAGCACAAGCTCTCCCAACTAACAATGCACGAGTTGTAGTCAACTTTTTAAAATGTCTTTTTGCAAGGTTTGGAACACCGAAAGCTTTAATAAGTGATCGGGGTACTCATTTCTGTAATAATCAACTTGAGAAAGTTCTTAAAAGATATGGAGTAACTCATAAAATCTCCACCGCATATCATCCACAAACAAGTGGACAAGTTGAAAATACCAACCGAGCTTTAAAACGTATTCTAGAGAAAACCATAGGATCAAATCCGAAGGAATGGTCCATTAAATTGGAGGATGCACTCTGGGCTTTTAGAACAGCCTACAAAACTCCAATTGGAGCCACACCTTTTAGACTTGTTTATGGAAAAGCATGTCATCTTCCAGTAGAAATTGAACACAAAGCATTTTGGGCTTTGAAGACATGTAATCTTGATTTACATGAAGCTGGACGTCTACGATTAAGTCAACTAAACGAATTAGAAGAATTAAGACATGAAGCATACGAAAATTCGTTAATCTATAAAGAAAGAACGAAGAAATGGCATGATAAAAGAATCAGAAGTTCAAAAGAATTTAAAGAAGGAGACAGAGTTCTTCTTTTCAATTCACGATTCAAGCTATTTCCTGGAAAATTGAAATCAAGATGGTCTGGACCATTCATAGTCAAAAGAGTTTTCCCGTACGGAACGATAGAATTAATAAATTCACATGGGATTGAATTTAAAGTTAATGGTCACAGAGTTAAACATTACATACATGGTCCGATGGAAGTCGACAACGAAGTTAATCACAATTTCGACACCACAGCTAACTAAGTGTGGGGAGAATCAAGTCTTTAAAGGATAATATGTATTTCTGTTAGAGTTAGATTGTCTGTTTTCGTGTAGTTCTCGAAAATGGAACCCGAATGGTCTTTCCCTAGCAGACCCTAAAGAACTAGTCTTCTCCCCCCATTCTGAATTTTTATTTTTTTAGGTTTTTACAAAATGAAGACTGCCTGTGAACTAAACCATGGTCTAATGCTACACGCTTTGATCACTAAAAGAAATAATGACATACTACCGAGTGAAATAGTATCAGTAATCAGAGAAAGAATGGACGGAGTTAGAAAAGAATCCAGATGCGAAGATAATAAGTTACAATTTGGTAAAGGAAAATCAAAATCCGCAGCGAAAAGAAGAGCACGACACCTAGAACGATGTCACAAATGCGGAAAATGGTCACATGGAGGTAAATGTTCCAATAATCAAACCTATTCAAATACCGAATTTGTTACTTTATGCAGAGACGGACCGTTCATATGTTTAAAAGAAAAGACACTGAATGCTCGAGGTTACGCCTATGTAGCCATGGAAAACCAATTAAACCGACTATCTTATGAATGGGATAGATCATATAACTAAGAAATCTATTTCACAGGTATGTCTGTACAGTTTTTATTTTTATTTTTATTTTTAACCTTTTGATAATAAACGCTAATTTGTTCGCTAAAAAGTATTAAATTGGTATTGAATAAAATTAGGTTTGGCGACCGAAATTATTGATATCATTCAAAAATTTATTACATCACTGCGAAATTTAACGTTTATTCTTAAGGTATAAATATCTTTAATCAATCAAACCAAAATATTTCAAAAATTCGTCATGAGTTAAATTAGGTCTTGGAACCGAAATAACTTTACCGAAAAGAGGGGCGCATATTTTTGATAATATTTGATTGATTAAAGTGGGATAAAAAGACAAAAAGATTTTTAAATTTATTTTTACCATGTTTTTAAAATTAATATTTAAATCTTAAATTAATATTGTAACTTTGTAAAAATAATATATTTAAAATTGTAAATATTTGAAAAATTAATATAAGTTTGGTATAAATTTATAATATGAATTTTTAAATTAAGATTGGTGTGAATTTTTAATTTTTAAAATATGAATTTTTAATTTTATGCATTTCAAATTTTAAGTTTGGTGTGAATTTTTAATAATAATTTTGAATTTTACATTTAAGTTGTGTGAATTTTAAAACAAAAATTTACTCTATCTCATTAAGTTAAAAATATGATTTTTAAAATTCGTCGTAAGTTGAAGACTAGGTCTTTGAACCGAAATTGCTTTACCCAAGGAAGGGACGAGAACTTTTAATATCATTATTTTTAATCTTATTGAATTAAAGTTTGCCAAAAACATTGAAAAAACCCAAAAATCTTAGCTTTTAAAACAATCGCTACAAAAAGACAAATTTTAAAAATTTTGTCGAGGTACGGACTAGGACATCGATCCGAAACGACCTCGTCCTAAATAACAAGGGAAACAAAATTTTAAAATTAAGTACTTAATTGTTTTAATAAGTTAATGATTATAAAAAAAAAAAAATACCAAACTCCGCGAGTCGCGGAGTTTGGAGTGCATTTCGCCGCGACTCGCGGAGGGGCCGGATTACAGAAAAAAAATAAAGAGCTGCAACAGCTCAGTTTCATACTCCTCAACTCAAACAACCTGCGAAAATAGCTGCGAAAAACCCGAGAAAAAACCCCAAAAATCACAATTTTTAACCGTTAATCACCAAATCTTTTGCTAAAATCATGTTGAGAAGGATGCTATCTAAGAATTACTCAAGAAAAACGGTAAATTTCTACACCTAAACACCATTTAATTCGAAATTTGATGTTCTTGAGCAATTTTTTTTCCAATTTGGTTTTGATGCTTTTTAGTGTAATTAGGCTTAAATTGTTTATGTATTATGCTTGTATAACCTAGATTGATGCTGTTTAACATGATTAGAAGCCTTAAACTTCAAATTTTGAGTAATCTAGGGTTTGTGTTCTTGAGCAAATTTGGGGCTTTTTGATATAAACAGGTTATGGCCGATTTTTGTCATGAATTGTTGCTAAATTGAGTAGTGTAACATGTCTAGGTAGTTAAATGATCCAAACTTTGAGCCTAAACATGATTTTGAGAATTAAAGTGGACTTTTTCAAGTCTAAAATTCATGAACTTGATTTTTGAAAGATAATGCCATTTGAGACTTGTTTAATTGCTAGTAATGATTATTTTGACATGTTATTTGAGTTGAATGTTTATGAACTTGGCGAACATTTTCGTATATGCTTATTTGAAAAAGTGTAGATTTGATAAAAATGTGAAAATGAGCTTAAGTTTGATATAAATTGATAATGTCATTGTAATTATTTTGATTGATGATTTTGCTGACACTAATGCATATTTGGATGCACAAAACTTGTGTTTGATGTGTTTTGCAGAATGAAAGGGGTGAATCTTCATCCCAAGCCCGCAATGCTCCTGCTGAGAATTTGGAACAACAGGAGGTAGATAACTACTACAAGCAGGATATACCTCATCCAGTCATGACCTTTTCCGATATGCACTTGGAAGAGTTGCACCCGAACCTGAGATTTGACAGACTTTGGATAGATTATCCAAAATATCAACAGGGTTTGCATACTCTTCATTCTAAGGTTGTTGAGGTACCGAGGGTCATAGAATGGGGACCCTTAGAAGCTGTAGAATTGGCCGGGCCAATTAGGGAATTACTTGTACAGAGGTATGGTAATTCTTCTTTTAATGACTGGGTACATTTATTCACCATACGTAGACCTGTATATAAAGTATGGTGTGAAGAATTATTATGTAGTATAGAGTTGAATGATCGGGTAGCTAGTTTAACCGATCGTTCTTTTATTAGATTTTTGTTAGGCGGTTCGATGCGCCACATGTCTTTACTGGACATGGCTCAGGTTTTACGTATATATACGCCTGAGGAGTTAGCGTCTGCCGATTGTAGAGGATTGATACTAAACGGTAGAAAGATAGATGAAAATTTTGATACACACGGTGTGTGGAGTCAAATGACAAGCCATCACCGTTTCAAAGGGGGAAATTACTCTTATTTGGATATAGATAGAGCCGAATTAAGAGTGATACATAGGTTTTTAGCTAATTCGATTACACAAAGGGGTAAGAACAAGGAAAAAGTAAATGAACAGGATTTGTTTTACCATATGTGTATTCGAGACCCACAGAGCGCTGTAAGTATACCATATTGTGTGGGTTATTATTTATCAGCTATGGTTCGGGGGATGCGACCACATAGCATAATAGGAGGTGGTATTTTTATTACTTTGATTGGTGAATATCTCGGTGTGGATATAAGTCGGGGGGGATTATTACTAGAAGAGCCGGAACCCCGCGATACTATAGGTTTAAATGTATACCATGGTGCGAAAGTTTTGAAGAGGCGAAATAACGCCGCAGTACGATACCATGGTAGACATCCACAGGTGGAGAGAAACCAGCAGCAAGGTAATGTAGGAGGGGGAATGAGATGCAAGAAATGCATAGGTTTATAGCTTCTCAGGAATACGAAAATGCTAGACAGAGAGCATTTGAAGATTGGCAAGTTCATCAGAACCAGATCATAGCTCATTGCCAACATATAGGTAGAAACTATATTCCTACACCAAAACCCATCTTCCCTCCTTGGTCTATAGAGATGCAGCCACCATATCCTACGTATGACCCTGCCGAAGCATTCTATAGCACCTATGGTTATGCCTGGAACCCCTATTAGTACCAATATCATCCTTAGTTTACTTATTATTTTTTTTATTTTTATTTTGTAATTTGTAATTATTGATACGTTTAATACTTTTGTTAATATTGTAATCATTTTTATATTATCTAACTTTTATTCTTAGATTTTAATAATTTTTGAATGTGGGGTAATATACCAAACTTCAAAAATATGTATATATGTTTGCAGTTTATCTTATGTACACAACAGGGTAAAACAACGCATTTTCAAAGACTGGCATTAAGTTCAGCAAAAGCAACTAATTTTGACGACAAGATGCAAAATATATGTGAAATAACAACAAGACGGAATGAACAAATGATGTGCACCATTTATCATTCAGCAAACAAACGCCAATATATTTGGAAACTTTGGTAAAATTTAATCATTTTCACACAAATCACCCTCAATAATTTAAATTGTTACTGATTTCTTGCAAATGAGGGCATTGCAAGATCTTAAGTGTGGGAAGGGGTTAAATTCTTTCGAATTTTAAAATTTTTATTTTATACACTTGGTTACCATTAAAAATACTAGTAAAGCAGTAGTTGTATTAGAATCTAGTGCTCTCTGATAATAAAGAACAGCCCTGGTCTTATATACTGACTACCCAATTCTAGTAAAATGTTTCAAAATTTTCAATTAAATGAATTCAAAATCATGTTTATACATATTTATGAACGATAAAACTAGGTTTTAACACCGAAATTATTGTTACCTCGGAAAGGACATAAATTGAGAAACAAACTAAAATGTTAAAATTCATTTAAAATGGAATAGAGGACGATAAAAAGGAAAATAAAAGCCAAGTGTGGGAAAATTTACCAAGTTATCTTAAACATATGTCACATATATCTGTAACAAATAACTGAAAATACTTTTGCTTTGGACTAAACTAAACTGTTTTACCCGATGAAAGAAAAGAAGAGATGGATCTACACGATGAATCAATTCCATCATTAAAAGGAAGTAAAGTCTTCCGAAAAAGACACGCGCTTCTTGATTTGGGTCATGAAGTTGTCGTCCAGACCAGTTGTAGGTTGACGAAAAATCTAGAAAAGTCATCACTAAAATCAGCAGGAAATCCACGGACCTCAGCATTAAACAGGGTCGCCATGTGGTCAGATTTATCCTAACCATGAGAAGGATTTATCTCGTACAATGGGGGGGCACCATGAAAATTAGCTGGATAAGACTAATGAATCAGATCCCCAGAAAGGATAATCTCCTTAAAAAATTAAAAATCAGCTTTTAAGACTGATATTACTCAATCCTAGAGATTGACCTTAAAGATTGAGAATTCAAACTCATGGAATTCAATGATATCTAAACTCGAGCTTGAACGAGAAAATATTTTGATCAAAATTATAAACCGATTTGTTTTCTGAAAACCCTATTTTCAATGCGTTCATTACCATTGAACGTAAAATCCTAGGAATTCACCTGGAATTCATTAGGTCACCTGAACTAAATCGGGTGTCAACCGTAAGAACGGTGGTTGCATAGTGGTCAAAAACAGGACCTTGTGCCGTACCGAAAAATTATAAGGGTGAGCTTTACTATTGCTCCTACCAAGGATAGTAATTGCGTCCGACACGTTATAAACCATAATTAAAAGCATGTCAGGGGACATTGCCTTAACAGTTGCTTGTTCAACGCTTTCCTTTACAACCGGACGGTAGTTTACCGAAAGGTAATATACGGGACAAGTAAACTGGACGTGTTGCTTTCCTAATACAAGGTTAGCAAGTGGGTAACACAAAACCATAAGTGTTGAGCTAAAATTTTCAAATCTGAAACCCACCAAACCCACAAAAATATTTTGCAAACACCGGTAAAGGGTTATCCCGGAAAACTTATCTAGGGTAAAAAAACTAGATTTAATTTTCAAAAGATCAAATGTTTTCATAAAGATCCAATTTCCTTAATGGATCTAAATTTTTACAGTCATGTGGGACTGTAAACCATATCGTTACTACCATTGTTTATACCGCCGTATAGAAAATCACTGATGTACAAAGTGTGAAGAATAAAGAAGTGATTCTAGTATTTCAAAACGATATTGCTTGAGGACAAGCAACGCTCAAGTGTGGGAATATTTGATAATGCTAAAAACGAACATATATTTCATAGCATTATTCCTCAAGAAAGACAAGCTTTTAGTTGCAATTGTTCTATTTACAAGTGATATTCGTTTAAATAATAAAAGGTGAAGACAAAAGACAGATTCGACGATTTGAAGACGCAAACGACCAAAAAAGCTCAAAAGAACAAAAGACAATAAAAAAGGTTCCAATTATTGATAAGAAACGTCTCGAAATTACAAGAGTACAAGATTCAAAACGCAAAGTACAAGATATTAAATTGTACGCAAGGACGTTCAAAAATCCGGAACCGGGACCAGAGTCAACTCTTAACGCTCGACGCAACGGACTAAAAATTACAAGTTAACTATGTATATAAATATAATATAATATATAATTAATTATATTAATTATATATATATTATATTTATAAATAAAAAAACCGTCGGCAGAGAAAGACTCCAAGGACTGAGCTGTAAATTCATTCTCCGCGACTCGCGGGGTTTGAAGAGGATTTCACCGCGAGTCTCGGAGCCCCAAATTGAAAAACTGCCTATAAAGCAAACCGAATTCTGATCATTTTTCATAATCTTTTTCTTCTCTTATCATACGTAAACGATATATATATATATATATATATATATAATTTATATTTTAATTTTAATTTTAATTCCAATAATAAGGGTATGTTAGCGAATGTGTAAGGGTGTAAGTCGAAATTCTGTCCGTGTAACGCTACGCTATTTTTAATCATTGTAAGTTATGTTCAACCTTTTTATATTAATGTCTCGTAGCTAAGTTATTATTATGCTTATTTAAAACGAAGTAATCATGATGTTAGGCTAATTACTAAAATTGGGTAATTGGGCTTTGTACCATAATTGGGGTTTGGACAAAAGAACGACACTTGTGGAAATTAGACTATGGGCTATTAATGGGCTTTATATTTGTTTAACTAAATGATAGTTTGTTAATGTTAATATAAAGATTTATAATTGGGCGTCCCTATAAATTACCATATACACTCGATCGGACACGATGGGCGGGGTATTTATATGTACGAATAATCGTTCATTTAACCGGACACGGGAATGGATTAATAGCCACTAGAATAATTAAAACAGGGGTGAAATTACATTCAAGGGTAATTGGTGTAATTGTTAAACAAAGTAGTAAAACCTTGTTACAATTCGAATCCCCAATTAGTTGGAATATTTAACTTCGGGTATAATAATAATTTGACGAGGACACTCGCACTTTATATTTATGACTGATGGACTGTTATGGACAAAAACCAGACGGACAGATTAAATAATCCAGGACAAAGGACAATTAACTCATGGGCATAAAACTAAAATCAACACGTCAAACATCATGATTACGGAAGTTTAAATAAGCATAATTCTTTTATTTCATATTTAATTTCCTTTATTTTATATTTAATTGCACTTCTAATTATCGCACTTTTATTTATTGTTATTTAATCGCACTTTTAATTATCATACTTTTTAATTATCGTAAGTTTATTTTATCGCACTTTTATTATTCGCAATTTCATTATCGTTATTTACTTTACGATTTAATTTAAGTCTTGTATTTATTTTATATTTTACATTAGGTTTTAACTGCGACTAAAGTTTTAAAATCGACAAACCGGTCATTAAACGGTAAAAACCCCCGTTTATAATAATAATATTACTTATATATATGTTTGTATTTTTATAAAAGTAAACTAATATAGCGTTGAGCTTTGTTTTAAAAAAAGATTCCCTGTGGAACGAACCGGACTTATTAAAAACTACACTACTGTACGATTAGGTACACTGCCTATAAGTGTTGTAGCAAGGTTTAAGTATATCCATTCTATAAATAAATAAATATCTTGTGTAAAATTGTATCGAATTTAATAGTTTTTCCTAGTAAAATATAAGCTATTTTATATACACCTCGCATAACATCAATCACTTCATAAGTTCAATCATATCTGTAACACCCTAGGCAAATCCCACATCGCCCACAGACATGAGTGATCATGGGATTATAAGGTAATACTAACGCTTAAATGACACAACGCGTTTTGGGACCATAGGCAGAGCAGATGTGTGAGTATGTTGTAGTTAAGCATGCTCGGGTGAGAGCACTACCAGGATGGGTGACCTCCTGGGAAAGTGCTTCTCGTGTGTGGTTGCCAAGAAAAAGCCGTGCGCCTGCGAGCAAAGCGGACAATATTGTGGTCCTGTTAAGCTGGGGTGTTACAATATCTAGCATAATTAGCTTCACCAAAACAAGTATATGAAACCATTAGCATTCATCAATAAGCATGTCAAATAATATGCAATCAATGGTTATCATACATTTAGATACTAAAGTCGACTCAAATCAACAATCTCATCAAAAAGCCTAAGCATACAATCCTTAACTTTCACAAATAAAAGTTTTGAATTCGAACAAACACTAAGTTAAGGCGTATCTGAGTTTAGCATAATCAATGAATTGCTTTAATTCCACTTAGAACACTTCACTAGTCAACAAAAGTCAAAATCCCCAATTGAAGAACCCTACAATTCAATAATTTGTGTAATTGTGTAATTCAACTAAGGTTCATGCTTATTTGCTAATGTATACTAGTAATTGAACTCTAAAACATCCCAATTTAAACAAGTAATGGTCATTCTTTCGAAATCTCCAAATTCATGAAGAACCCTAATTTCTAAAGTAAATTTTTGAGCAATTAAGCATGAAATTCGAGCATGAATAAGGATTAGTAACAACAATACAAGCATATAATGACCAAAACATGAAGATTTAAACATCCCCACACTTAGAACAAGCTAAATCCGAATTTGAGAATGAAGAACATAAGAACCATGAAGAAATGAAGATTAATGTTACCTTTCTCATGTTGAGAGACGGATTAGATGCTCAAAGATGGGTTTAATCGGTTGATTTAGTGTTTAGAGATGAAATCCTTGAGAGAGAATGAGGTGAAAGTCGGAGTTGTAGGTGAAAAAATGAATAAAAATGATAAACTCCCGTATTTGTGCAAAAAAAAAATAGGCAGAATCCAACATTCAGACACAGATGCGGCGCATCTGTAGAAGATGCGGCGCATCTAGTGGCCCAAATACGTCGCATGACCTTTTCTCGGCGCATCAAAAACTGTCAGCATTTTTTTTGTCCTCAGATGCGGCGCATCCAGCATGGATGCGGCGCATCTGGCCCTGTTGCACCAGTTTTGATGTGTTTTCGCGTTTTAAACATTGCGGAAGGTCCCTAAACAACTTGGTTCGTACTAAAACTCGAAAAATCACTCAAAACACTCAAAACAATCAATCCTAAGAAACGAACACACGAAAGGAACTATTTACAATTTGTGAAGTTTATTAGCGAGTCGTTCACGCGACTCCTTCCCAAGCTAATTAGCGTTGGGGGAGAAAGTGATGTCATCTTGAACTGTGGTATCAACTCCATCAAAATAGAGTTTTAATCGATGACCATTCACTTTAAAAGTATTTTCTTTTCCAAATAACTCAACATATCCCGATGGAAATGCTTGTTTCACCAAATAAGGTCCCGTCCATCGGGACTTCAACTTTCCGGGAGAAAATTTAAACCGTGAGTTAAAAAGCAAAACCTTATCACCAGTTTTAAACTCTTTCACTTCTTTCAATCGGGCATCATGCCACCTTTTCATTTTCTCCTTATACTAGCTCGAATTCTCGTACGCTTCTAACCTCAATTCTTCCAATTCATGCATTTGCATGAATCGGTTTTCACCAGCCTTTTCCATGTCTAAATCACAAAGCTTCAATGCCCAGTATGCTCTATGTTTCACTTCAACCGAAAGATGGCACGCTTTACCATATACAAGTCTAAATGGTGTGGTACCAATTGCTGTTTTAAAAGCAGTCTGAAAGGCCCACAACGCATCATCTAACTTGCGTTGCCAAATCTTAGGGTTGTTATCAACCGTCTTCTCAAGTATACATTTTAAGGCACGATTCGTGTTCTCCAATTGACCACTCGTTTGTGGGTGGTATGGAGTAGAGAAACGATGAGTTACACCATACTTCTTCAACACCTTTTCAAGAAGGTTGTTGGCAAAATGTGTTCCTCGATCGGATATGAGCGCCTTTGGGATTCCAAAGCGCGAGAAGAGATTTTTCAAGAAGTTCACCACCACCCTAGCATCATTCATAGGTAAAGCTTTCGCTTCAGCCCACTTAGATACATAGTCAACGGCTACAAGGATGTACTTGCACTTATGGGAACTTGGAAATGGTCCCATGAAATCGATTCCATAAATATCAAAGATTTCACAAACTTGGATGCCGGTTTGAGGCATTTCATCCTTTTTCGTGATGTTACCCATTCGTTGGCATGCATTACAAGTTTGAACAAAATTATTGGCATCTTTAAAGATCGTGGGCCAATAAAAGCCTGAGTCAAGGATTTTTCTTGCGGTGTGATTTGGTCCAAAATGACCGCCCGTGGGCCTTGATGGCAATGCTCAAGAATTTGTTGAGCCTCTTTTCCGTACACACAACGGCGAATCATTTGATCCGCACCAACACGAAATAGGTCGGGGTGTTCCCAGAAATAGGACTTCAAATCCGCAAAGAATTTCTTCTTTTGTTGATAAGAAAGTCCTTTTTGAAGAATGCCTGAAGCAAGATAGTTTGCAAAATCGGCAAACCATGGGATTTCAGATTCCTTGTCAACCCTCATTAGAGATTCATTAGGAAATGTGTCCTTGATAATTGTATCATCGAGTTTTTCTAATTCGGAGTTTTCAAGTCGGGATAAATGGTCGGCGGCTAGATTCTCGGCTCCTTTCTTATCACGTATCTCAATGTCAAACTCTTGAAGTAAAAGAACCCAACGTATGAGACGATGCTTTGCATCTAGTTTCGAGAATAAGTACCTAACGGCCGAATGGTCCGTGTAAACAATGGTCTTGGACAACACCAAATATGACCGAAATTTATCAAACGCATAAATGACCGCCAGGAGCTCCTTTTCCGTGGTGGTATAATTAATTTGAGCTCCCGTTAGAGTTTTGCTCGCATAATAAATTGGGCGAAAATGATTATCGGGACGTTGTCCTAAAACAGCACCTAAGGCATAGTCGCTCGCGTCACACATTAGCTCAAATGGCATACTCCAATCCTGAGATACGATAATGGGAGCTTGTGTGAGTTTTGACTTTAGAATGGAGAATGCGTTCTCGCAATTAGAATCAAATTCAAATGGAGCATCCTTTTCAAAAAGTTTGGTCATCGGGCGGGCGATTTTAGAAAAATCCTTGATAAATCGTCTATAGAATCCTGCGTGACCAAGAAAGCTTCTAATGGCCTTGACATTCGTCGGTATAGGTAGCTTAGAGATAACTTCAATTTTAGCTTTATCTACCTCTATTCCCGCACGAGATATCTTGTGACCAAGTACAATGCCCTCCTTCACCATGAAGTGGCATTTTTCCCAATTTAGGACCAAGTTTGCTTTCTCACATCGGATAAGCATACGCTCAAGGTTAAAAAGACACGATTCGAAGGAGTCTCCAAACATGGAAAAGTCATCCATGAAGACTTCTATACAATCCTCTACCATATCATCAAAAATTGCCATCATGCACCTTTGAAAGGTTTCGGGTGCATTGCATGAACCAAATGGCATGCGGCGATAGGCAAAGGTCCCGAAAGGACAAGTGAATGTGGTCTTTTCTTGGTCGTTGGGATCAATTGGAATTTGGAAGTAACAGGAGAAACCATCTAGAAAGCAATAGTATTCTTTCCCAGCTAATCGTTCAATCATTTGATCAATAAAAGGTAACGGGAAATGATCCTTTCTAGTGGCATCATTGAGACGTCTGTAATCAATACAGACTCTCCAGCCAGTAACCATTCTAGTTGAGATGAGTTCGTCCTTTTCATTTACAATAACGGTTGTACCCCCCTTTTTGGGTACTACTTGTACTGGACTAACCCAAGGACTATCGGAGATGGGGTAGATCAACTCGGCATCAAGAAGCTTGACTACCTCCTTTTTAACAACCTCTTTCATGTTGGGATTTAGCCTACGTTGTCTTTGTACTACTGGTTTGAAGTCATTCTCAAGGAGAATTTTATGTGTACAATAAGACGGGTTTATCCCTGGAATGTCGGTCGTTTTCCAGGCTATAGCCTTTTTATGGGTTTTTAAAACAGAGATTAACCTTTCCTTCTCATTACCGGAAAGATGTGAGGCAATAATTACCGGTAATTGAGATGTACCTTCGAGATAAGCATACTCCAAGTGTTTGGGTAGCTCTTTAAGCTCTAGTACGGGTGGTTCTTCCAAGGAATTCTTTATTCGGAATCTATCTTTATTTCCGATATCTTCAAATGATTCCTCGTCCTTGAGAATTTCTTCTTCCATGGTCTCATCATCTGTGACCACTTTCATCAACTCATCAAAAGCCTCATCAATATTGAAATATTCACTTTCACTTACCGGGGCAAACCCCGAGGTATCAATTTCAAGTAGCTCCTGCAATTCATCCTCAATACAAATATTTATAACATCAATTTGAAAACAAGATTCATCGGTGGAAGTGGGTCTTTTCATGGCTTTGTCAATATGACAAATTATTCTCTCGTTTCCCACACCTAGACTTAATTGTTCTTTTTGGACATTAATGAAAGCATCTGCGGTGTTAAGGAAAGGACGTCCTCAAATGATAGGAACTTTTGTGTCCTCTTGCATTTCTATAATTACAAAGTCGACGGGAAAGACAAGTGAGCCAACTTTTACAAGAATATCCTCGGCTATACCTATGGGAGTATCAAATGATTGATTTGCTAATCGAATACCCATCCGGGTTGGTTTCAAGTCTCCTAAGTCAAGTTTCAAATATAACGAGTAAGGCATTAGGTTAACACTTGCACCTAGGTCGGCTAGTGCATCGTACACTACCGAATCACCCATCATACATGGGATGATAAAACTACCCAGATCTCTCAATTTTGGAGGTACATTTTGCTTTTTCAAGATGGCCGAACACTCCTCATGGAGGAATATGGCAGAAACATCGTGGTATTTACCCTTCAAGGATATGAGATCTTTTAAAAACTTCCCGTAATGGGGCATACCCTTAAGAACCTCCGCGAGTGGCATGTTAATGCTGATTTGCTTAATCATATTCGCAAATTTCTGATATTGGCTCGCGAGTCTGTCTTTCTTCAATGCTTTTGGGTATGGAATAGGTGCCTTGTACACCTTCACTGGTGGTTCTTTACTTTTCTTATATATGACCTCTGGTGGATCATCTTTCTCTTATTCTTTTTCAACATGCTCATCTACATCAACAGGTACTTGCAAAACAGAAGGAGACAAAGGAACTTCCAGGGACTTAAGGGTCTCCGGGTTAGTGGTTAAACGACTTCTAGTAGTTATAGCATTTACATGCTCATTCCTTGTGTGATTGTTACTGGGATTCACTTGAGTATTTGAGGGGAGAGCACCAGGTGGTCTCTCTGCTAGTAACTGTGAGATCCTTCCAACATCCCTTTCTAAATTGTGAATCGTAGCTTGTTGATTTCGAATTTGCTGAGTTTGAAGTTCCGCATTTTGCTCGTGTTTAACCATATGATCTCTCAAAAGATCTTCTAACCCGGATTTCTTCTCGGGTTATGGTTGTACATGTGCTTGTGGTTGTGGTTGTGGTTGATTGTGTTGGAAATTATTTTGGTAATTTCGTGGAGGTTGATTACGATTGTTTAGATGATTGTAACCCGGTGGTGCATTTCTATGATTTTGATTTTGGAAATTCCGGTTATTTTGGTAACCTGAATTTCCTCCGTGGTAATTGTTGTTTGAACTTGAAGGTCCTCCTATTTGATAACTATTGACAGGAGGATATTTTCGGTTCATTGCTTCAACCGCTGGAAAGTCGTCAAAATTCATTTCACCTTTACGCAAATAACCTAAAAAATTTGCTTGCTCTTCCATTGTCGTTTGGTCGCAATCTCGAGTGAGATGGGGACCTTGACACAATTCACACCCTACCCTGATTGTGTGCATTTCTTTGGTTACCTTCTCAATTTGCCTTGCTTGATTTTCCAATTGAACTTTTAATGCAGCGATTTCATCATTGCTTTCGACATTAGCAACCGTTGATGATCTGGAGAACTCCATCTCTTGATGCCAATTGTGAGAATGGGCTGCTATATCGGCAATTATTGTGTAAGCGTCTTCGGGCATTTTTTTCATGATTGATCCTCTTGCTGCAACATCTATATCCTTTCGGGTAGCCACATTGACCCCTTTATAGAATATTTGGACTTTTTAGAATGTATTCAACGCGTGTTGAGGACATACCCTAAGCATTTTATTAAATCGGGTCCAAGCTTTATAAAGAGTCTCGTTAGACTTTTGCTTGAAGTGATTTATATCACTTTGCAACTTTGCTGCTTTCGAAGCAGGGAAGAATTCTGACAAAAATTTGTCCATCATATCATTCCAGTCTTCAGTATAACCTTCCGGTAATGAGTCTAGCCAATCTCTTGCATCATCCTTTAGGGACCATGGAAAGATTTTTAAACATGCAACTTCATCGGTGACATCTTTGATTTTGAAAAGCTTGCAAATGCTTATAAACTTACGAAGATGCTCGTTAGCATCCTCATTTGGGGCTCCACCGAATTGGCATGTATTAGTCACCATGTGGAGAAATTGACCCTTTATTTCAAAATCATCAGTCATCGTGGGTTGAATAATTGCGTGGCCTTGTCCTGTCCTTGTTGCCTTCATTAAAGCATCCATCGTTTGATTTGTAGCAGTCATCTCTTCCTTTTCTTTAATGACTGGCTCGATGATTGGTTGATCAATTGGTTCAGAGTTAGAATCTAATGAAAGTGATTCTAAACTCTGAGCAAGAGATTCTACTTCTTGAGCTCTTAAGCGTTTGTGAAGTTCTCTTTTAGGTTCAGGATATGAAGGAATTAAATTAGAGTTGGAAAAACGTAGATTCATGCACTAATACCTATCCTGCAATCACAACACCACAAACAAACCAATTGCAATAACACAAGCTTACAATAAAAAGTAACTTTTCTAGGAATTGAATTCCTACAAAAGGATTGAATAATTCAAAGTTTATTAAAATCTTTTAACAAAACCACTTCCCCGGCAGCGGCGTCAAAAAGTTGATGTGTCAAGACGTAACCTTTAAAATGAAGACAATATTCTTAATAATTAACACATAATACAGGCAACTAAAACCCGATCATGCAGTAATTAGCAAGTAAATTGACCAGTTTGATCCACAGGGAGAAGTTTGTTTTAAGGATTTTACAACAATTAATTATTCTAAAAGGGGGAGTTTGTGTTTGAAGTTGTATTTTCGTTTAACGAAACAGTAAATAAATATAATGAATAACAAGAATGAGAATGCGGTGTTTACTTCTATGCTTGATAAATGACAGGGATTGTTCTTTTATAATTAAAACCGTTATGTGATAGTTACAATAGAGCAGTTTATATCAATTTTACAATTTCTATAAACTTAAGAGCTATGTTTAATCAACAAGATTCTTTCGTGGTTGAATTCACATAAAACCTAGTTTACTTAGATCACTCTAAGTAAACTACATGATTGTATATCCTAAATATCGTTCAATTAACATCCTATACTCACATATAGGTAGCTAGATCACTTGGTGTTGAAGTATAAGCTATGTTCTTTGATAAACTCACATAAACCAAGTCATAACTTACATAATTGAACTAGGATACAAGGATGATTACAACAATGGATCTTTTGAAAGAACATGGTGATTTAGATTGATTAACTAACTAGATTCAACCCGATTAAACTCACATGAAACCTAAATTACAACAATCACTTGAGGTAATTTTATAACTATGTTGCTTTGGAACTTATTCAACTACCGAATTAAACACATAACAAAATCACTTAAGTTTATGTATCTAATCGTCTAGATTACTAGGTATATTGAAGTATAGATTATTTTCCTAGTTAACTCACATTAATAGGTTTGCAATCTATATAATTGAAGTAATGAACTAAGCAAGCATAACAATGATTCTTACGGTTGAACTAGATAATTTAATCAATCAAACATATGTATAACTAGCATAACATCAAAGTATAGAACAATCCCAAGCCATAAATCTTACATTGAAGCAAACACACAAGGCTTTTAGCCTAACATAATCATAATAGAACTAATGGAACAGTAAATACAAGTTGAATTCATGTTTAAAAGATTTAGAACAATAATACCAATAGTGATGAATGATCCTAGCTTAATCTTGATGTTGAAAGAGTGGAGATTGACTTGTAGCCTTCCTTGAACCTTGAAAATCGTATTAGAACTGAGGGAACACATAGTAGTGAAGGTGTATCAAGTATGTAACCAAAGGCTCCATTAAATAGGCTCAAAAGTTAGGTAAAATGGCCAGAAATTGACCAGATGCGCCGCATCTCTTTGGGATGCACCGCATCTCTTTACATTCAGTAGATTCTAGCTCGATTCTGCACTCAGAACTGTCGGCAGGGGAGCAGATGTGCCGCATCTGGGACAGATGCGTCGCATCTGGCTTGGATGTGCCGCATCCCTCTCAGATGCGCCGCATCTGAGGCTATTTTGGTCCAGAAGTCTTTATGCTCCGCATCTGAAACTGTCGGGAGTTATTTGGTGCAGAGATGCGCCGCATCTAAGAGAGATGCGCCACATTTGTGAAGGTTTTTCGTATGCCCGAGAGACATATTAAATTAATGCGGCTAATGTGTTATGATCCAAGTCGGGTCATACCCAATAACAAGCTAACCGACACCTTATATGTATTTAATCTTGACGATTGGATCGTTGAATAAATACGCGACACTTAGATTTTAGAAAATTGGGTTTCTAAAATATAATCACTTGAGTCAAGTTATTTGGTTAATTTATTTCTTAAGGAATTATTTATTTATGGGTTTAAATAAATTCTTTGTGTTATATTTTGTATATGCTTTATAAAATGTACAAGTAACATTCAAAACAAGATGTTTATAACATGTTTTATAAAAAAATTAGCCCATTTTATAATAAGAGCATGGGGTGGCAGTTTTATAGCACCAAGAAAGACCACCACATGCAATTTCTTTGTTACTTTTGAGAAGCACACTTGCTTAAAATATAACACACTCTTTAACAAAGTTTTGACTCAAGTATTGCATGTAATTAAAAAGAAAACTCTCTCCTTTCTCATGGTGGTCTGCTGGCCGAAACATTCAACAAGAAAAGAGTGGGTTTTGCTTACTAATTAATTACATTCAAGTGTCTTAATTCCTAACAAAATCAAAGGTTGTGTTGGTGCATCAAAAGCTTGGGTATTACACACTTGAGGCTTCAAGTTAGAAGCTCTTTTTGCATCATCTTCTCCTTCAATATTGCTGTCCAAATTCAGCTTCCAACTCATCCAAGTGGAGGTATAAACACTCTATTAATCTTGTTATATTTGTAAGCATATGATTCATGACCTGATATTAATGTGGAATTTAACAAAATGGCTTTACAAATACACTTGTTCTATTAATGCTTCCGCTTGTATTAACTATCTTAAAATTGGTTTTATGATTATGCAAACTAAATGAACATGTTGTTTTGAAACTCATTAAATTCCATCAATGGTATCCAGAGCTGAGGTCTATGGATTATGCTTCTTTTATGGTCTTTAAACCCACTATATTTTCATTCCATGCACATGCATGAATATGGAATGTAAAAATGTTCGGGTTTGGGTGGGTTTGATATGGTGGCCGAATTATTGGAGGTTACAAGAGGGTTTGGAACTTGCAAATTGGTCATATTTGTTCATATGTTATTGTTCACAATCATAGCCAAGACCTTGTGGTTGAATGAATGTTTGTTTGGTTGATTTGTTAATTTCAATTTGGTTGTAATTATTCATTCAATTGGTTTGTAATAATATTCATTTGGTTATGTAATTTATTTTATATTTGGCATGTAAAATAAATTAGGTTGTATTTTTATTTTCTAGACAAAATGTATTAGGATATATTTTGTAACAAGATGAAGATGCATGAAGATCACAAGAAAGAACACAAGAAGCATGTGGATGCAAGGTTAAGTGGGAGGTTAAAACCTCTTACTTTGTGTTTTACCCATTGACCGGTGGCATTTTGTTTTCGGCTAAACAAAATGTCTACCAAAAGGCTTGATTGTGAATATTTGTTTTGCATGCGTGGTTGTTTTAATTTCTTGCATGATTGTGGATTGTGTATGTTACTACAACAAGTTATCACACAAGTTAACAACAAGCAAAACTACAATTTAATTGGTTAAATTATAAACAACATGAAATTTACCAAACTACAATTTAATCGGTTAAATTGAAATGGCTAAAAGGACATTAATAAACGGTTATTAAGAACATGATAAGGATCATATATATATATAATGGTTTATATCAAGTAATTGGCTATAATTACAAGTCTTGAAAATGGATTTCAAATGAACCATACACTAAATGCATGTTGGTGTATGGCATAAATGTTTTCTTAAACTAGAAATAATGAAAACTTAAAAATCCCTTTAACAACAAGGTAAACAAGTTAAACGCCACCCTTTTGTGTGACACTTAAAAATATTAGGGAACTCATAATGGGATAAAGGTCACCTAACCGTTATGAGCAAACTAATATGATTAAGGTGAATTTCGCATGCTTGTGGGATAAAGGTCACCTAACCACTTGTATGCTAAATTTACATGTTTACATAAGTAGGACGACTTGATTTGGGAATCATGAACTTAGGGTCACCGAAGCATGAGGAACAAATAGGCGTTGATGGGATAATATGCCATGCAAAAGGATTGCATGATCCCATAACTTAGAAGTTGCAAAAGGATTGCAATTGTCATATAATGACTACCTAGCTAAATCAAATGACGGGATAAAGGTCACCTAACCGAAATTTGGTTTACCGTTGGATTCTAAAATTTAATAAATATCAATTGGATTTAAAGGGTATTGATTGTTAAATTAAAATTAATACTTAAGCAACTTTGTTAAATTTTATAGATGGCCGCCAATAACAACAACAACATTCCAAACGCACCTATCAACTTTAACAACCTATCATTGAGGTCAATCCTCGAAAAGGAAAAACTCAACCATACAAACTTCATGGATTGGTTCCGCAATCTAAGAATTGTCCTCAAACTTGAGGATAGGGCGTATGTGTTGGAAGACCCTATTCCCGATCAACCGGACGAGGATGATACGGAAGGCATGGCTTATTGGGAGAAATATTGCACTGAATCGGGTCAAGTTTCTTGCCTCATGCTTGGGACTATGATACCAGAACTCCAAAAGGATTTCGAGCATCATAGTGCATATGACATGATCACACAGTTGAAGGAGATGTTCCTTCAACAAGCTCGTGTCGAGCACTTTGAAACGGTCCGAGCGCTTCATGCATGTCAGATGGATGAATCCCAATCCGTTTCATCTTATGTCCTTAAGATGAAAAGCCTAATTGATCGAGCGAACCGTCTAAACTGCAACGTGTCTAATGAATTAGCCACGGACCTTATCCTTAATTCCTTGTCAAAGAGGTTTGACACATTTGTAATGAATTACAACATGAATGGATGGGATAAAAGCATTGGCAAATTACATGCCATGCTTAAGACGGCAGAGGCAAGCATGGGTAAAAGGGCTTCACCCGTGTTTACGATCAATGAAGGCGGGTCCAAAAACAATAACACTTCTAAGCCGAAGGCGGCTAAGAGGAAAGGACCCGCCTACCTAGGCAAGGGCAAGGGAAAGGGGAAGGTGGTTACCCCAACCAACAACAACAAGAAACAAAAGGTTGCCGGAAAGGCTAACCCCAAGGAAGATCCGTGCTTCAGTTGCGGTGAAATGGGTCACTGGAAACGCAACTGCCCGGTCTACCTCAAGGAGATGAAAGAAAAGAGGGATGCAGGGCAAACCTCAGGTAATGTATATATGGTATACATTGAGCTTAGTATTACTTCTTCTAATACATGGGTATTAGACACGGGATGTGGAACTCACATTTGCAATTCTATGCAGGGGTTCAAAAGAAGTAAACAAGAAGCGGGAACATCAAGTCTCTACATGGGAAATGGAGCTAAGGTGAACGTAGTAGCTCAAGGAGACTTTATTCTAAAGCTTCCAAGTGGTTTGGAACTTATTTTGAAAAATGTTTTGTATGCACCCGATTTATCACGAAACATTATTTATGTATCCCGTTTGAAACAATGTGGTTTTAATCTTAATTTCATTAATGATGATATCCATGTTTCTTTAAATAATGTGTTATATTTTAAGGCTTCGCCTTCGAATGGTATTTATGAATTGGTTCATGATGACACAGCATACAATAGCTCAATATACCATGCAAATACCAAGAAACTCAAAAGGGATTTGAGTGATTCCTACTTATGGCATTGTCACCTTGGTCACATAAACAAGAACCGAATGCATACACTTCAAAAGAATGGACTTTTGAAATCAAATGAACTAGACTCATTTGATGTATGTGAGTCTTGTTTACAAGGCAAAATGACTAAAGCACCTTTCAAAGGGACCTATGAAAGGGCTAAGGACCTATTGGGATTAATACATTCGGATGTATGTGGACCCTTTAAGCCCATAACTAGGAATGGTGAAAGATACTTCTTTACTTTCATTGATGACTTCAGTCGTTTCGGATATGTCTACTTGTTAAGACATAAGGACGAAACTTTTGAAGCATTCAAAGAGTATCAAAACGAAGTACAAAATCAACTCAATAAGACAATCAAGGTACTTCGTACCGATAGAGGAGGTGAATACCTTAGCGATGCTTTCCAAGATCATCTTAAAGGTTGTGGGATCATCTCGCAACTCACTCCTCCTGGAACACCCCAACTTAATGGAGTTTCCGAAAGGAGGAACCGAACCCTAATGGATATGGTTCGATCTATGATGGCTAGAAGCTCGTTATCTCTATCATTTTGGGGTTATTGTCTATGCTTCGAGGCTCGTATTTTAAATATGGCCCCAACCAAGATAGTGGAACGAACACCTCATGAGATGTGGTTTGGAAAACCTCCATCTCTATCATACTTAAAGGTATGGGGATGTGAAGCTTACCCTAAGCGTTACGTCCCTAATAAGTTAAATGCTCGATCCACAAAGTGTATCTTCATAGGATATCCCAAGGATAATATGGGATATTATTTCTATGATCCTTCCGAACAGAATGTATTTGTTGCTCGGAAGGCTGAATTCCTTGAAACTAAGTTCCTAATGGAAGGTGATAGTGAAAGGAAGATAGATCTTGAGGAGGTTCGAGATCAAGTAGATGATACACAATTGGTTGATACTAGCACTCAACATGAAAATGTTGAAAGTGATCAAATGGATGATCAAAATACACAAGACGTTCGCAAATCTGGTAAGATTAGTAATCCTCCTGAGAGATATGGGTTTCTCATGGATGGTTGATATGTGGTTGATTTGGATGAACCCACAAATTACCAAGATGCTTTATCAAGGATTGATAAAGATAAATGGCAGGAAGCCATGAACGCTGAGATGTAATCCATGTATAACAACCAAGTTTGGGAACTGGTTGTACAACCTACTGGCTCAAGGCTAGTTGATTGTAAATGGCTTTTCAAAATGAAAACCGAAATACATGGAAACTTGGATACATATAAAGATAGACTTGTAGCAAAAGGTTTCACTCAAACTCAAGGGGTTGACTATGATGAAACTTTTTCGCCTGTGGCAATGCTAAAGTCTATTAGGATATTATTTGCCATTGCTGCTCATTATGATTATGAAATATGGCAAATGGATGTCAAGACCGCTTTTCTAAATGGATATCTTGTGGAAGATGTCTATATGGTTCAGCCTGAAGGTTTTGTTGATCCAAAATATCCTAAAAAGGTATGCAAGTTAAAGAAGTCAATCTACGGATTGAAACAAGCATCTAGAATGTGGAATCATCGTTTTAATGAGGAAGCCGAGAAATTTGGCTTCATTAAAAATGGTGATGAAGCTTGTGTATATAAGAAAGCTAGTGGGAGCACTATCATGTTCCTTGTACTATATGTGGATGATGTATTGTTATTTGGAAATGATATTCCTGCAATACAAGGAGTTAAAACTTGGCTAAGTAAATGCTTCTCCATTAAGGATCTTGGAGAAGCACAATACGTTTTGGGGATTGGGATCTACAGGAATAGATCCAAGAAACTGATAGGTTTGAATCAAAGTGCATACATTGAAAATGTCTTGAAAAGGTTCAAGATGGAGAACTCTAAGAGTGGTTTGGTACCTATTCAAAAAGGAACACCTCTCAGTTCATCTCAGTGCCCTACCATGAAAGATGAACAAGAGAGAATGAAGAGAGTCCCTTATGAATCTGCTATTGGGTCAATCATGTATGCAATGATATGCACTAGACCGGATGTGTCATGCGCCCTAAGCTTGACAAGTAGATACCAGAATAACCCAGGAAACAGTCATTGGATTGCGGTTAAAAGTATATTGAAATACCTTAGGAGGACTAAGGATATGTTTCTAATATATAGATCTGGTGAGGAGGAACTTGCTGTAAAGGGTTACGTGGACGCGAGTTTCCAAACTGATCGAGATGATTCTCGATCACAGTCCGGTTATGTGTTCACGTTAAATGGAGGTGCGGTCTCTTGGAAGAGTTCAAAACAGGATGTTGTTGCATTATCCACTACAGAGTCTGAGTACATTGCCGCCTCATTGGTAGCTCAAGAAGCTGCATGGATGAAGAAATTCATCGACGACTTAGGAGTAGTCCCTTCCATTCAGGACCCTCTTGAGATCTTTTGTGACAACGAGGGTGCGATTGCTCAAATCAAAGAACCTCGTGCTCACCAAAAGACCCGTCACATTGAGCGGAGATTCAACTACATAAGGGATGAAGTTGAAAAGGGAAAGATATGTATTCGCAAAGTTCACACGGATCTTAATATAGCGGATCCTCTCACGGAGCTCTTACATGGATCAAAACATACACGACATGTTTGTGTATTAGGGCTTTGATATTCTAGTGATTGGTCATGATTTGTTTTAAGTATTGTAACGGAACGAAATTGTTCAAACTCATTAATATAATTATGGCATTAATTTATTTTGAGTTATGTTCCTATTTTGCATATTTTATCCATGAATAAGTAATTATTCTAAATTCTGTCGTCGATCACATTTGTGGGAGCAAGTGTGAGGTTTAGACTATTATGAACTTGGATTGGTATACATTCACGGACTGAATGTGGGGCAAGGTTGTTACCAAGGTTCATAGATATTTGTGGGATACAAATATTGGAAGACCCGCTCTCAAGATTCACTAAATGGAGCCTTTGTGGTTGATCACATGTAATCTTGAGTAAAGGCGAATATCATTGTATCCTCTGACCTGAGATACATATTGGGTTCAGATATTTGCCAAGTATTGTGCCTTGATTCTTTCCTTCGCTATTCTGAAATATGGTAGTTCATAAGGAAGAGCTCAGGTACAATGCAAGGTACATATTTAGGACGTATGTAGTCAAGATGGAATTTGTCCCTCTTATTCGTTGAGAGTCAGATGTCTAAGGCCTGATAAAGTTAAATCTAGAAGAGAGTGATCACTCTGTATCCCTTGGATTTAAGAAGACATCTAGGACGAAAGGATATAAAGAAAAGATTCACCTATTCATATTCAAGATGGGAACTCGAAAGGGATGATGTTATTGAATGGCACAAAGTCATAACATATTGGGGGTGATGGACGGTCGTTAGGTGGTATCCATCACTTGCATTAATTTCTTATGTTTCTCGTGCAAGTGGGAGATTGAAGGTTTTTCGTATGCCCGAGAGACATATTAAATTAATGCGGCTAATGTGTTATGATCCAAGTCGGGTCATACCCAATAACAAGCTAACCGACACCTTATATGTATTTAATCTTGACGATTGGATCGTTGAATAAATACGCGACACTTAGATTTTAGAAAATTGGGTTTCTAAAATATAATCACTTGAGTCAAGTTATTTGGTTAATTTATTTCTTAAGGAATTATTTATTTATGGGTTTAAATAAATACTTTGTGTTATATTTTGTATATGCTTTATAAAATGTACAAGTAACATTCAAAACAAGATGTTTATAACATGTTTTATAAAAAAATTAGCCCATTTTATAATAAGAGCATGGGGTGGCGGTTTTATAGCACCAAGAAAGACCACCACATGCAATTTCTTTGTTACTTTTGAGAAGCACAATTGCTTAAAATATAACACACTCTTTAACAAAGTTTTGACTCAAGTATTGCATGTAATTAAAAAGAAAACTCTCTCCTTTCTCTTGGTGGTCTGCTGGCCGAAACATTCAACAAGAAAAGAGTGGGTTTTGCTTACTAATTAATTACATTCAAGTGTCTTAATTCCTAACAAAATCAAAGGTTGTGTTGGTGCATCAAAAGCTTGGGGTATTACACACTTGAGGCTTCAAGTTAGAAGCTCTTTTTGCATCATCTTCTCCTTCAATATTGCTGTCCAAATTCAGCTTCCAACTCATCCAAGTGGAGGTATAAACACTCTATTAATCTTGTTATATTTGTAAGCATATGATTCATGACTTGATATTAATGTGGAATTTAACAAAATGGCTTTACAAATACACTTGTTCTATTAATGCTTCCGCTTGTATTAACTATCTTAAAATTGGTTTTATGATTGTGCAAACTAAATGAACATGTTGTTTTGAAACTCATTAAATTCCATCAATTTGGACATGTTTCAGTGGTTTCGGGCTGTGTTACGCATTCAATCTTCGTTTTAACTCTGTTTTTGCTGTTGGTCTTCATTTAATCATTCACAATGGACTTTTACAAATATACACAAATTACAATACATACATACAACAATTACATACAAATGAAACAACTTTGGATCGAAATAACGGCAAAAAACATGTATAATTTTAGCGTTATCACTAGAGAGGACGAGGTTTACCGTGATTTTTGATAATGTGAACACGCTTAGATTAATTAGATAGACCTTGGTGTAAACTCTAGAACCCTACCAGTTTTGCGCGCTTTTTAAAATATTTCATTCGGAACTAGGTTATCGTAATTCTGATTTGATCAGTCATGCCCAGCTCCCAACACTACATACCCAGTGTTGTAAATCTCCCGAGATCTCCCCCTAGATCTCGTTTTTAGAAGGCAACCGAGACGGGATGTTCATCTCTCGAGATTTCTCGGTCAACGAGATCAAACTTAGTCAAAGCCACGATTTCTCGGATTTTTTTGTTAATTTGTAAGATTTTCTTGTAAAATTCGTAATTTCTAAGATTTTCTCGCTCATTTCATAGATATTTTTGTAAAATATCGTAAAAACGTATATAAATATACATATATTTATGTTTTTATGTATATTTTTATTAAAAAAACTATAAAGTCAATGTAAGTCAACGTCCGAGATCTCCCCGAGATTATTCCAAGATGCCGAGATCTCCCTAAAAAAGTCCAAACGAGATCTCCCCGAGATCCGAATTCTCCAACCTTGTACGTACCCTTAAATGTCGTTACGTATGGTAGTGACCTTCATTAGGAAGGCGTGCATACCTTTACTAGGATGAATTGTAGACCTTAGACACTCAAATAGAGTAACATAGCCAATGTAGGAATTTATGATTTCTTTTTGGATCTAACTGTTCTTAACAATTTGATATATCCTTTACGTATCTACGTGAGTGGCCAGTTTGTATGATTTAAACTTTCCTAATACAATTATACAACCCGAGATCATATGATAATATCTTAAAATATGCTCACGCAGACCATGTCTTTCGGTAAGTTACAATACTAGCGCACTGAGTCTTACTTCGACCATAACCTTATATCGGACTAATCCTTATTATGAATTTAACACAGATAACTACTTACCCCTATTAGTATTTATTAAGTCCTAACGATGGGTTATAGTCACGAGTAAAACTGGAAAAAGTATCATGAGTTAAATCTAATTTCATACAAACAATTACGCAATACGTAATTAAATATTATCTAAAATAATAGTTATCGAAGTCATGATAAACATACAAAAAATTACCAACAATTAAATATTTCTAGTACTAGCATATTCCTAACATAAAATAAATGATAGATAATACTGAATAATCCGGGCATAATAAACAATTGTATTTTCTCATAATATCGAAAGCATTACAGTGCCAAAATAGTTACCCATACTTACCTCTCCCTTAATTAATAACATTAATTAGAAATAGTAAGTAGAGAATATTACGTAAGGAAAATAAAGGTAGAATAAAAATTGAGAGTGAATTGGATGTGTCGGTGTTGAGGTGTGTTGAATGTGGATGGAATGATTGGTATTTATAGTTGAAAATCTTTCAAAACTGGCCCCTAAAATCCTTGCACATGTTTAGTCCTCATATACCTTTGATGAAAATTTCATCCGAATTGAGAATATGCTAAAAACGACCGGATTCTGAAGTTTGGAGTCGGATCCGGATGATTTTACCTCGGATTTCTTGTTCGCAGACGGATCCGACACTGTACACGTCCGTATTTTGCACGCGTACGGATCCAAGAACCAAATAGGGTACTGAATCTGGTAGGTGAAATGGAAATACGGGTGTATTTCAAGTGCCAGATACGGGTACCATGCTTGGCATCGAATCCCGTGGGTAAAATGGGAATACAGGCGAATTAATATTGATCTGGGAGGTAACAAAATGCCCTAGGGTCGGACTTTAGGCTCATGGGCGGATCCTAGACTTTATATGGGAAGATTTGTGCTCGTGGTCGGATTTGGCCGTTTTGGTTAATTAATCTTCACTGTTTTCGCCATAACTTCTTCGTCTCTTGTCCGTTTTTAACGATTCTTATTCGTAATTCAATTATTTGCAAGATGGTATTGGGTAGAATCATTATCTTCAATTTCATCAAATAGTTAACTGGTGCGTAAGCGATTCGTCTAACTCGATTTTGCTCGCGGAATTTAGGTGCCATCCATCAAACCATTCTGACCATGACGCAATATGTCGCGATGTAAGTCGATATCCACCCAAACAATCACCTTAGCTAAAATGCATCCAAATAGTGAGTATTATGCATGCTTAAGGTCACAGCTAATATTTTGAATTAACTTAACATCTCTTACTTTCTTATGGAGTATAATTCCAGGAGCGTCTTTGAGACCTGTAGAAAATGTACAACCAAACATGGCCCAATAAAAATTACCCTTAATAATCAACTCAAACAATATATTTTTATGTCTCGAAATATAGCCTTCAAAATTAATGAGATTGCCCTGTATAATTCCAAGACTAGAGTATAAAGTAGAGGCAACGAGTTAGATGTTCTAACAAATCGACTTTTGACCGAGCAGAACATTGAGATTGATCAAACAAGCCTTTGTGAGACACGAGTCCGAGATTTAAATCTGAACTTAACAATCAACCTTAAACTTATGAACTAATCACTCGTTAACTCGGATTATAACATGGCTTGAACGAAGAAACTAGTAAGACTAGTTCTTGCTAGAATGAAACAAACCAAAAATCTAACTTCTATGTAAATTTATCTTGTTGCGCACTTGCACCGTGCTGCTAGATGATATAGATCTTGTTACGTCCGTTATACTCCATATTCGTTTACATATTCAGTCATTAAACGTCATGTTTCCTTTACATTTTCAGCCATTTGTCCATACTGTTGGATGTGAAGGATATCAAAACAAAGGATTTGGACGAACAGGGGAGCCGCGGTGCGGCCTTGGAAGGCGTGACGCGGCTAGCGTGTGATCAGAGCATCACTTTTTAGAAAACGAATGTCCAGAGAAAAGCCTTTAAGGCGCGACGCGGCTTAAGGTGGCGCGTCGCGGCTTCGTCTAGGGAGAAGTTTCTAAATTTATGTTTTTCTTGTTCTCCAAGGTGTTTTTGGCCTATATAAAGCATCCTAATGTAACTCTCAGTTGTATCTACGAATTATATCAATAAAATCTCTTTAGTTGGTCCGTGGATTAAAGTAATCGACATTCAATTACATATAACCACGTTAAATCTCGTGTTCTTTAATTTTCTTATTTTATTGTCTTTCGTTTGTCGAAGTGGGTGATTAATCTCAGTGATTAATCTTATTGTTTGTTTCCTACAATCCTTACAATTGGTATCTAGAGCTCAAGGTTCGAGTTGGGAACGATAGCGAAAGACGGTAAATTATAGATCAAGCGGTTTGATGGTAAAGACTTCGCCTTTTGGAAGATGCAAATAGAAGACTAATTGTATCAAAAGAAACTCCACCAACCTTTGTTGGAGACCAAACCCGAAGGCATGAACGATGCCGATTGGATGCTCTTGGATCGTCAAGCTTTGGGTGCGGTTCGTCTTGCACTCGCCAAGAACGTTGTTGGTAATATCATGAATGAAAAGACAACGTTTAATTGTTTGAAGGTGCTCTCCAACATGTATGAGAAACCTACGGCGGTGAATAAGGTTTTTCTCATGCGACAATTGTTCAACACGAAGATGAAGGAAGGTATGAGTGCAACGGATAATATCAATGAATTCAAAAATCTTGTTTCAAGATTAGAGTCGGTTGAAATCAAGTTTGATGATGAAATAAAAGCACTAATCTTGCTTTCATCATTACCGGAAAGTTGGCCGGGTACGGTTACCGCGGTTAGTAGATCTACCGGCACTACTAAGCTTGCGTATGAAGGAATTAGGGATTTAATTCTCGGTGAAGACACTCGTAGGAGAAGTTCGGGGGAATTGTTATCCGGTTCTTTGTTTAGTACCGACAACAGTGGTAGGAAAGTTGATCGCGGTGTGAAGAAGAGTAAAGGGAAGTTCAAGAAGAGGTATCCATCGAAAGACTGAAGTGACGTTATTTGTTGGGGTTACAATCAAAAGGGGCATTATCAAAGATATTGCAAGAATGCTCCGGTTAAAGATTTTAACTTGACCGCGAAAGATAAGGAGGATGCACTACTATGTAGTATTGAAAGTTCGGTGGAGTCTTGGGTCTTGGATTCGGGAGCTTCGTTTCACGCTACACCCACTAAGAGCGTGATGAGGAATTTTTGGGCGTATCAAGGTAAAGTTAGATTGGCAAACAACAAAAGTCTCGAGATTAAAGGTATAGGAGATGTTGTATTGAAGACTACTCTTGGTTCTAATTGGACTTTGAAGAACGTGAGGTTTATTCCTAAGTTAAAGAGGAAGTTAATCTCGGTTGGTCAATTAGATAAAGAAGGTAATGGGGTTACTTTCAAGAATCGCCAATGGGAGGTGATTAAGGGTAGTAATGTCGTAGCTCGTGGACATAAAAGGGGAACTCTTTATATGGTTGAGGTGTTTGAAGAAGACAAGGTGATTGCTACGGTTGACGTTGGGGCTAGTTCTACTCTATAGCACCGAAGACTCGGGCATATGGGTGAGAAAGGTATGAAGGTTCTTAGTTCGAGTGAGAGGATTCCGGATTTGAAAAAGATAGAGCTAGGGTTTTGCGAACCATGTACTTATGGGAAGCAAAAGAAGGTAACTTTTGTTAAATCGGGGAATTCACCAAAGTTGAAGAAATTGGAGCTAGTTCATACGGACGTTTTTGGGCCAACGAATGTAGAGTCACATGGAGGTTCTCGTTATTATGTCACCTTCATTGACGACGCCACTCAAAAGGTATAGGTTTACTTTCTTAAAGCTAAATCCGAAGTTTTTGGTACTTTTGTGAAGTGGAAAGCTATGGTTGAGAATGAGACCAATTTAAATGTCAAGTGCTTAAGGTCGAACAATGGATGAGAATATGGTAGTCTTGAGTTTAAAGACCATTGTGCAAAGTTCGGTATTAGAATGATGAAAACTGTACCAGAGACACCGCAACACAATAGGGTAGCCGAACGTATGAATCGTACGTTGAATGAAAGGGCTAGGAGTATGAGACTACATGCCGGTTTGCCTAAGATGTTTTGGGCGGATGCGGTTGCGGCTTATTTGATTAATAGGGGACCCTCAACACCATTGGGTTTTCGAATTCCCGAGGAAGAATGGCTAGGTAAAAAGGTCAGTTATGATCATTTTCGAATCTTTGGGTGTAATGTTTATGTGAAGACCAAAGATATTGATAAAGATAAACTTGAAGCTAAGTTAAAGAAATGTACGTTCATTGGTTACGGTTTGGATGAGATGGGCTATCGTTGTTGGGATAATGAAGCTAGAAAGGTTATTCGATTGCATAATGTTACCTTTGATGAAGATTCGGTCTATGGCAAATCGGGAACAGGGAGTCAAAAACCGGATCTTGTTATTCTTGATGATGTTTCTCTTGATGATCTTGCGGGTTCTAGTGGGAGTTCGGGGAACAATGAATTGCCGATTAATGGTGATGGGTTGGATCTTGACAATGATGGGGATGGTTCGAATATCGGTGATAATTCCGAACATAGTGCGAGTTCTAGTAATGAGGAGACTAATGAAACCGGTCCAACCGATTAAAGGCTAATATATATATTAATTATAATTTTAATTTTAATTTTAATTCTAATAATAAGGGTATGTTAGCAAATATTGTAAGGGTGTAAGTCGAAATTCTGTCCGTGTAACGCTACGCTATTTTTAATCACTGTAAGTTATGGTTAATGTTATTTTTAAATTAATGTCTCGTAGCTAAGTTATTATTATGCTTATTTAATGCCGAAGTAATCATGATGTTAGGCTAAAATATTAAAATTAGGTAATTGGGCTTTGTACCATAATTGGGGTTTGGACAAAAGAACGACACTTGTGGAAATTAGACTATGAGCTATTAATGGGCTTTATATTAACTAAATGATACCTCGTTAATTTAATATATAGACTTATAATTTGACGTATTTATATATAACCACATACGCTTGACTGGGTACGGTGGGCGGGATATCTATAAATACCAATAATTGTTCATTTTACCGGACACGGAACTGGATTACTAGTTAGTAGATTTGTTGAAACAGGGGTGGATTACATTCAAGGGTAATTGGTGTAATTGTTAACAAAGTAGTAAAACCTTGGTTTACACGCAGTCGATAACCTGGTGTATTCATTAAACAAAGTATTAAAACCTTGTTACAATTCGAATCCCCAATTAGTTGGAATATTTGACTTCGGGAATAAGAATAATTTGGCAAAAACTTTCGTACTTTATGATTATGACTGATGGACTATTATGGACAAATCCGTATGGACATATTGAATAATTCAGGACAAAGGACAATTAACCCATGGGAATAAACTAAAAATAACACGTCAAACATCATGATTACGGAAGTTTAAATAAGCATAATTCCTTTATTTCATATATAATTCTTTTATTTATTTAATTGCACTTCTAATTATCGCTCTTTTATTTATTGTCATTGTATTTAATTGCACTTTTAATTATCGTACTTTTTATTTTATCGCACTTTTATTTATCGCAATTTCATTATCATTATTTACTTTACGCTTTATATTAAGTCTTTTATTTATTTAATATTTTATATTAGGTTTTAACTGCGACTAAAGTTTTAAAAATCGACAAACCGGTCATTAAACGGTAAAAAACTCCCTTTTATAATAATAATATCACTTATATATATATATTTGTATTTTTATAAATTTAAAACTAATATAGCGTTAAGCTTGTTTAAGAGTTCCCTGTGGACGAACCGGACTTACTAAAAACTACACTACTGTACGATTAGGTACACTGCCTATAAGTGTTGTAGCAAGGTTTAGGTATACCCATTCTATAAATAAATAAATATCTTGTGTAAAATTGTATCATATTTAATAGTATTTCATTATAAAAATAATACTATTTCCTAGTACACCTCGCACACATCACGCGGCGCGGCGCGGCTCAAGGTGGCGCGGCGCGGCTTCGTCTGTCGAGAAGTTTCCAAATTTATGTTTTTCTTGTTCTCCAAGGTGTTTTTGGCCTATATAAAGCATCCTAATGTAACCCTCAGTTGTTTCTACGAATTATATCAATAAAATCTCTCTAGTTGGTCCGTGGATTAAAGTAATCGACATTCGATTACATATAAGCACGTTAAATCTCGTGTTCTTTAATTTTCTTGTTTTATTGTCTTTCGTTTGTCGAAGTGGGTGATTAATCTCAGTGATTAATCTTATTGTTTGAGTCCTATAATCCTTACACATACGATATGACTAAATTAACCGCAATATTTTAGTTTTTCATTTTCCTAAACTTAAGGGTAATTTAGTTATTTAACGTATACAGATATGTAGGACAGTTTCAAATATAGTAGTATTTCTTTTTATTAACCTGAAAATGCAATATTTTTTAACCAATTAATGCCACGCGAGATAATAAATTTGTGGTTGCATGGAATCGAATCCTTTGACCTTCTCATTGGAAGACTAGGATCTTACCACTTCACTAACACTCTCCCATGGTTGTCTAAAATGTAGTATAACAACTAATGAATTAGAGTATTAATGTTACTCATCATGGTATTTTGATAAATACATCAAAATTGTACATTAATTTAATTATATGTACATTACACACTCTTAAAACACAAATTGATTTTTATGAGAGATGATAGTTGAAAAACTTGAAATATCACTCTCTATAAACGTATGATCTAATGAGGACTCTTTAACTGCGTCCAATCACACAAAACCCCCCATTTAACGCAATAAAGTTTGAATTCGGTTTTTTAGTACATTTTTACACTTGAAAGCAAATATCTACAAAAGGTGACTTTATTAAACCACCACAAAAATAAATTTGAAATTAGTTTCTCTTTCGAGAAACATTAAGAACGAGATGGTATTTATAGAAAGTACTCCTAGCCGTTGATCATGGTGATGTGCTGTTCCAAATGAAGAGGCAGAAAAGAATATAAAACAAAAAATTGTCTAGTCACCATCTTTGCCTAGGAGAGAGTACATTTTGTCAATTACTATGCACCCGCTGTCCATTTTTATTTGTTTTTTTCGGTTTAATAAATCACGATAATCACATTGTTATTTAAACATATCAACTTGTGTGAAACATATTAATTAATCATCTCTCTAAATACCGTATTATTATTCCCAGCCACTTGATTGGCTAAATTGGTCGGTTGGGTATGGAATGGGCTTCAAACCCGACCCGACCTGGACCGACTTTTTTATACCTTAAAATTATACTCCGTATTCCACTCTTATTCTCTACGCACTTTTCCCATTTAACTTCGAAATGTTGTTTATTAAGCCTCACCGTGATTATGTTTGCTTTTTTTTTTTTTTTTTTTTTCCTTTCTTTTTGAAAAAAAAGATTTGATATATAATTTTTGTTTTTTTCACAATGATAGTGTACCCCACCTCCGACCCGTCTACCAGCTTCGCAGTTTGCTTCGGAGGATCTGGCCACAATATATAGAACGAAGGAAAACTTTAGCTACAGTGAACGAGGTCCTAGAATCAGAGCAACAATAGTGATCTTAGAGCCCATAAAACCTCAGTCAATTACAAAGTCAAGCTAGCGAAACTATTCCTAGCTCGGTGCACGCATGTACCACAAAGGAAAGGGACAAGCTCACTTTCCTCTGCAGGTTTACTAAAAGGGAAAGTCAACTAGTGATTCAAAATCATTGGGAACTAGCGAGCTAGTATAGGAAGTCGTTACATCCCACTTATAAATAGAATAGAATGCAGGAAACATTCCACATTCAAGAAATACACACATAATAACACAATCATGTTATATCATTTGCTTCGGTAGCGTAAAACAATCCTCTGATTGTTACCTTCGGGGAATCGCCAACGAACAAAACCAAAATCATAATCACTCAATCTTAATCTCTGTGACTTGCATATTCCCATATCAATAATAATCGCTGGTTATTGTGCAAACAATTGGCGCCATCCGTGGGACACACATCTTATTCATTTTGTTGAGCAAGAACCGACGCCATGGCGGACTCCAGTCACATACCTCCGGGTTTCACACAACCCAGAATCACACAAACCTCAGATTCAACACAGCTAGAGTTCTCAACTGTGGGGACCTTGACCAGGTCACCAGCCACTCCCGCCATATTCGTCTCAACGAACCCCCATGGCTCGCATTCCGCAGAACCACCACCGTTGATAGATAAGACCTTCGTCTTGAATAATTACGATCATATCAGATCGGTGATAAAGAGTTTAAGGGACACGGGGATCTTACAAAGTAGAAGGGTGCTAACATACGAAAGCGAGGATTGTGACGAGGAGATGGAAATGGAACCTTCAAATCAAAATTCACAGCCTAGGAACCCACCAGCAAACTCGTCAGCAGAAGCTATGACTCGAGCAGGGAAAACCCCCAGCATATCTCAGGTAACCCTAACTATACCTACTGCACCCCTCTACACTTGTAATGCGTCGGCTCCGACTGTGTCCATAGCACCCCACGCACCAAATAGGCATGTACCACCTCCTCACCCGAGCTGGGGTAGCTTCGGGCAACCAAACCAATATGTATGGGCCCAAGGAAACTCTCATGTAACCCCCAACATACCATGTGTAGAAACAACCCCTGTGAGCAACCAACCAAACACTTCGGCACCACCAGTAACCAGCCACGCATACTTCCAAAATTGGAACCATCCACCACAACAAATGACCACCACATGGATATATCCTCCTAACCAGGGGGGAATGTGTTGCGCCCAAGGTCTCCAGATACTACCCCCGATCGCGGCCAACAACAACTTCTGGATAAATCCAAAAACCCCGTTTGTGCCCAACATCCAAAACTGTGCATTCTCCGATGGAATGAAAATACCCGCACACCTAATTTACTACGAAGGAAAAGATGACCCAGATGATTTCCTTAGTATATTCGAGGGTGCAGCACGAATGGCCAAATGGGATATACCTGTAGCATGTCACGCATTCTCTTACATGTTTAAGGGGGATGCCAGGATCTGGTTTGACTCCCAACCAAAAGACTCTGTAGCTAGCTTCGATGACCTAAAACGGCAAGTTAGGTCTAAGTTTAGTCAGCAAAAGCGACACAAAAAGAATCGTGTGGCCGCTCATGTGATAAAGCAAAAAGATAGCGAAGGTTCTAGAGCCTTCCTCACTAGGTATACCAACGAAACTCAACAAATTCCCAACCTACCAGAATCCCAAAAAATATCTAGGTTGCTTTATGGATCTAGGGTCAGACCTCTCATTGAACACCTTAGCCAAGACCTACCAAGCACTTACGAAGCTTTGTTAGAAAAGGCATATATATGGTTAGATGCTAAGGAAACAGCAGGTAACTTCGTCCTAGACGATGCTCCCATGAATAGGCAAAAAGAGAAATCAGAAAGAAGGGATGACAAGCATGGTAGGAAGGAGGATAAAGGGAGATTTCACCCTTACCGAAGAGAAACCGGAGCCGGTTTAACACCCCGACAAAAATCCCTTTAACGGAATGTTAACTCTGGTCCCGTCAAGTTTTATCTCATTTGTTCGTAAACCACAGTTTTAAATAACGTTGTATAGTATCTGAAAAACAGTTATCAGAAATATAGTTTAGTTTCCTTGACCACGAGATTTTACAAGTACAACTCCAAGTTGCGAAACGTTTGCATAATCTATGAGCACCTGAATACTAGCAATGACCCAAGTATAGAATCCACTATACCTGCCTTTACCTCATAAAAATGTTATACACTTGTACGAATGTATTATGTTCAAAATAAATGCACCATAGTTTTTATAGCGGGTGAGGTTGTCAACCTAACGGATCCGTCCATCTAAATTGTGCCTACACCGATGGTATTTAAAGTATTCAAGCTAGAGGCTTTGTGTACAAACTCAATATGCAGATATAGTACTCGTGTCAATACAAAAAGCATTTGATAATGTAAGTATAACAGCGTTTATTCTCATCCCTGAAAACATGTAAAAAGCGAGACTGTAGACTCACCTTTGAATAAAGCTCGGATTGAAAAGTGGACAATTTACTTGTACAGTTTATAGTCGAGTAATGCAACCTAAGTATATGTATTTAGGTTGGTCAATAAATATGTCTTAAACAAGTGTGGTTTCATAGTATAAGTTGTCTTATTGCTCGAATCGACGCGTTTCAAAGTAGAAGTCAACATACAGTCAACTAATTCATGCAAGTCAAACAAAGTCAACCGAAGTCAAACCGAAAGTCAAACTTGGTCAAAGTAGTCAACTAAAGTCAACATCAGTAGGTTCATGTCAAATGTTGGTCAACATATCAAACCTAAGTCAAACAACACGTTTTAGATCATAATTGGTCAATTTCACAATTTCAGTTTATCGTTGTGCACAAAGTTCATGTACATGTAGCAAACTTAGCATATTATCTCATAGTAAAAAATTCAAGTAAACATGGAAAACTCCAGATCATAAGTATACTCAAAATAAATTCCAAAAAGTCTGGCCAGGGTCTCATACGATAATTAAAAGTCAGGAATCAGAAGGGGTACATTTGGGGTTCACCAAGTCAGTTTCTGACCGCGCACTGATTTGGTTTTAGCTATAACCGGAGTTAGGAACATGCAATCAATACAAGACCAGTGGAAATAGTTCAAAAATAAGTTAAAATAACACATATCAAAAATCGAGCAATTTTGGTTTAGCCAATTTGTACAGTTTATTCATGCAAATTGAACATTCAGTTTTTTAGCTCAAATAAGAATTTACATAAAGTATGGCCCTATTGTGCCCAATGAATAAGGTTTCAGAGATTGACATAAACTAACAATAAGTCACATATCATGTTAAAATTCATATTCCAGAAGCTTACATGCTCATTCAATAAACACAATCCACAGAGTATAAAACAGAGAGCAAATTACAGATTCGATTCTAGTTTCGCTAGTCACATTCGCACGCGATTAGCCGAAGATCTAGATACAATTAGCCTATGATATCTACATGAAAGATGAATTAATTTTTGTGTAGATTTCAAATATGCAAAGCTTTAATCACAGAAGCTAACACATTTTATCATACAAGGTCGTTTTCATGCAAGTGCTGTATAAAACTACTTTTACACTAATTCAAGCATATCTCGGGTTTTACATAAGCAAACGACATGATATCCTAGTGTAAACTGAGTGTTTTTAAATTACCTATCCAATGGTATAAATTTCACAATCCAATTCGCGGTCTATCAAACCCATATTTCTGATCAATCACAAAAACACAACGTTAATTTCAATTGGCCATAACTTGATCATCCGGAAATGAAATCAAGCGAATCCAAAGCCTAAAATTAATAGTTTTTCGCAAGGAATCTAATTATAATATAATATCATACAATTGAAAAATTAAAATTACTGTACACATCAAATACAAATTCGGTTTTCGCATAAAACAATCAAGACGAGCAATTTATCGCATCTAGTATTCATCAAACATCAAGACTTGAGCAATAGACAACCTAATCCATGAAACCTTAATAACAATCTGATTTTAGAGATTAAAGTTTATGTGTTTATAGCTTTGATCACAAAATCGTTTATACAAACGCGTAGAGAATGATGCAAGCAACAATATTGATCAAAGAAGCAAAAACAAGAGATCAAAACTTGAGGGAGAATTGTAGGGATGAAGGTATGGGATTATTTGGTGTGTATGGGGCTGCAATCATGGAGCAAGAATGATAGGAAAAAGAATGGGACATGTTCTCTTGTTACTTAGAAATTAAGAGAGTATAGTTAGTGTCCTAAACAACCAAAAGTCAACAAACATGGGCCTAAACTAATAGTCAACATGCATTGGCTACTCATGGGACCAAGGATGATGAGGTATGAGGTCATGGCCATGTGGCCTCGGGCTCGGGTCTCGGACTCGTTTTGTGTAAAAGCTCGTTCGCGCGTGGTTCGTTTCGAGTGCCATTAACCGTACCGAATCTCCGGAACGTTAACTAGTCGTTGAAACAAAATCACCGTGTTTAATTCATTAAGTAAATAATAAATTAAATTTCTTTCATAAGTTCAATAATTATTAAGAATAATTATTCTATCGTTTTTCTGAGTTCCGTTAACTGAAAAGTTTTCTAGGCGATTAACTTTAATCGTATCGTTTCTAGTTTAATTCGTCAACCGAATTAAGTTCACTAATTAATATAACATATTAATTCAAGTAATCCACTAAGGATTAAGTACGCATTTAATTACTTTAAATACGAAAAAGTTTCACATAGCCACTGTTAACTATTCTGAAAAAAAAATTGGCGTATGAAAATTGTATGATTTAACTAATGATCGTCAAGTATTTAACGGAAGTTTTAACGGAAAAAACTCGGGTTGTTACATTACCCACCTGTTATTGAAAATTTCGTCCCGAAATTTGGATGATGGCAGTTATTGATGAAAATAAAATATTTTCGTATCATTAGAAATCCACGTTTCAACGTGAGCTTGAATTCTATAACTAAGTTTGCAAATAAAGTTTATACTTGGCTTGAATAGTTTGTCTTTCCAGACGTAAGCCTTCATACATTCTTTTAATAATAGAATTTGGTCATATACGAGTGTTTCGTCAAATAATATGATAAGATTAAATAATCTTTCGAGATCTCTATACGGATGGACTTCTAAGGTCCGTTCGGTTTCGTAATGAATACGAGTTAAGTGTATAGAATTTCTTATCATCAAGAATATGAATGAAATGATTCGGTTACGTGTAAAAATACGACTGAATATGTCACTAACGGATGTATTGAAGTAATAGCTGTCCGCTTTGACTTTTCGATGTAATCACCATTGAATCTCCTAAATTTAAGAGATTTGAATATAATCGTTTGAAATCTGTGAGATTTGGATCCGGTAATTAAGGAAATTAGAATCCTTTTCTTTTTTATTTAATACGATTATCTTAATCGGCTGACGCGTTGCTATGGTAAAAAGTTTTGATATAAATTAATCATCTCTGCGTCCTTATTTTCTCAACCTCAATCTTCTTACTTTCAAAATTCTATTTTCGTAAATTTTGTGAAGATGCTTCATCCGCTCTTGATTTTCGTTACTATTTTGACTGTGTATACAGTCATTCTTCTTTTTAGTCTACCACCAGAAGAATCTTTGTTCTTCTATAATGCCCTAGGGGTGACAGTATTTTTAATTCTACCACTCTTCTGTTTTTCAATACTTATTGATATAAATGGTTTATGATCTTCCATGTTTGTTGTCTTTTATATTCTGACCTATTTTTTGAAGACTCGTGCTTTTTATCCAAGAAGATCTTCAACTTGTTCTTCTATACATGGTCAAATAATACGGATTAATGGCTGGTGATAATGCAGAAACATTCGCTGTTCATCGTCATAGTATCCATTTTCACCTTGTTTTCTCTTCTCGACTTTAAATCAAGCAAGTAATGGTCCAGAATTCGTAGGTATGGAGTTTCGAATGATCATAATATACAAAGTAGAATGGAAAGGTAATAGCACAATTTGATTTGTCAAATTACCAGAATATCCGAAAAAGACCGAATCATCAAGAAATATATTTCCTTGATATGTTTAGAAGTTAAATAGAATGAAAGAGTTATGTAACATGGTTCATGATGATTGTAAGGTCTGTGAATCATCATCTTCCATTAGAAATTCAGCATGACTTCGGAGCAAGATATTCTCTAAAGATGTCATCGGATCCAGAATTACCTGGATTCTTTGAATATATGGTTTGGTCCTTGTATTTGTCCTTGGTCTCCTTCATGGTTAGCTCAATCCGTTTTTCAGTTCCAAATCTGAGCCTTTTTCAATACGTTATTCTTTATCATCAAACTTTTGGCCATTAAGACCATCTATATCTTTTGCTGCTTCGTCAGCATTCTCAAGGTTAACGAATCTAAATCGTTGGTTATCAATCCGAGATGGTTTCAAGAGATTTTATTTTTAGATGATTAAACGCTGATTGTAATCGTTAACGGATCTAATGGTTGACGAATAGGCGTTGTTGATTTCAAAAGTAATGAATGATAATTTCGATGGTTTGATGTGATAATTCATCATAGAATACAAATGAATATAATTCATGAATGTAGTGATCTTTAGGAAGATAACACTTGCTAAAGCTTTACTTAGATTCCGATACGTCAAAATCAGAATATGTAGTAGTTGTTCTTTAGTGAACGGATACACATATCTTGTGAGTGTAATTAGTATAGTTACTGATTATTGAATCAGAATTTGAAGAATGTATAATGTAACATATTAATGTGAGATATAAATATTTCTCGGGTTTTACCTACCCGTTAAATATTTTTACAATTTACAGTTTGTACAGAAGAGTTTTTAATTACAATCTTTATGAAGATCTATATTCGTATATATCCTTCAGATGTAATCATGGATTTAATGAGTTAATATAATATTAAACTCATTTGATTTACGGTTAAAGATAATCTCCAAAACCTTAGAGATTTCATAATTGTCGCGAAATATTTCGCTAATGAAGTTATGAATCAATACTTCATCGTTCATTGTTTATTGATATACCTCTGTATATGATATTGATGCTCGTGAAGTTCTTGTGAAATTTACAAGGCACGAATATTGTTTTCTAGAAAGTTTCGAGTACATCGAAAATAGAAGTGAAAAATCAAACATGTATTTGAATAATACACTTAGTTTATTATAAAATGGAGTTTATTGTGCTGAAGTAGTGATTAATGATTGTTAAGTCATTAACGAAGGATGTACATCATAGCATATTAGTGATATGATTTAACCAAGTAGTACATACTAGTTAAGATTCACACGTAATAGTTTAGTACGAAAAGATTTATTATTGTTCCAAACCATATATATATAAAGTATACATATATAATTTTTTTTTCCAGGAAGAATGAGTCAATACATCTTAACTCACAATTACTAATATTCCTTGGTATCTATGGGGTGTATGATGTTGATATCCGAAGTACCGAGTGTGATGTTGAGGTGTGGGATGCGGATGTTGTTGTTGGTGAAGTTGATGCTGTTGGTGGTGATGTTGATGGTACTGGTGGTGCCGGCTATGCTGCTGGTGCTGCTGATGCTCTTAGATTTCGCACCATATTCTCCAGAGCCACTACTCGAGAGCGAAGCTCGTTGACTTCTTCTACTATTCCGGGATGATTGGCGGTTCGGACAAGTGGATGAATAAGATCTAGAATTCTGGATATTAGATATTCGTGGCTGGATATCCTGGAAATGAGGGTGAAAAAGGTGTTCCGGATCGGTTCGCCGGTAAGTGCTTCAGGTTCTTCACCAAGAGGTGAATTCAGTTGGTGGAAGGGATCGCCTTCTTCTCGCCTCCATTGATTAAGTCGACTACGAACCCACCCCCAATTCATCCAGAAAAGATGATAACTAATAGGTTTGTTCGTTCCGGTTACGCTGTCCATGGAGCTCGAGGAATCAGATGAGAAATCCATTTTATGTGTTTGGAATAGGGTTTGATATGAATTGAGTGTTGGATGCTATGTTTGTCTCCTTGAATACGTGTATATAGCAAAAAGATTTCCGTAATACGGAGGAAATTTAGGAAATATATCAGACAAAATCTAATATAATAAGTATGATAGCGACAGGATTAGCCTATATGTAATTGGTACAATAATTGCAGTAAGATGTCGGTGGATCAAAAATGATAAGCAGTGTGAAGTAGTGATCGGTCGCGACTAGTGGTGAGAGGCGGCGTTGAGTAGTAGTAACCAACGATAAATAGCAAGGAGTAGTGGTATAAGATGATGAGTATGTCCAGGTAGTGTCTTCGTAGTGCCAAGTAGAAATCAGGGGTGACGGACAGTGTCGGGTAGTGACGAATTGTGATGTGATTACACGCTCCTTATAGGTTATAATAACAATTAAATCGTACGGTGTAAATTTCTACTCATATTTGAAATTAAACGGTTTATGTTCTAAACGGTATTTATCCAAGTAACCTACTTGACTCGCTCCCAATTCCTTATTTTACGATGTCGGAACTTCTATATGAGTTACCGTAATGTAATCCCGGTCATTACATTACGCTATCTCACATTTCCATTCGACATAACTCCATAAGTTCAAGATGGCGTAATCAACTTAATTTAGTTAAATCTCGCGTCGCGTGTACGTATGTGATTCGTAGTATAACGTTTAGTTCAAGTCCATATCATATGGGTATAGGGTGTATATGTACGTGATGTAATGTGTAGCCCTACATGTCGTATTGTGAAGCAAATAGTGCATGTATGGTGTATAAAAGTCATCCAAGACACACGGCTATAGACTAGACTTCACTAATGAGCCCTACGATTAGACACACTAATGTATCCTAGTTCCCTATAGCCAAAGCTCTGATACCATCTTTAACACCCCGCCAAAAATCCCTTTAACGGAATGTTAACTCTGGTCCCAGTGCTTGGCTTGACTTCTACGTAACAGCAATATTCTACAGCGGAAGCAATTAATACCTGAGAATAAAACACGCAAAACGGATCAACAACAATGTTGAGTGAATCTACAGGTTTTAGGTAAACAATACAGTATGTTTAAGAAATACATTTCGAAAACGGTTATTAGTGGAAGACCACCAAGGTTCAATGTTAAAAGTTAGACAACTCCGTGTCCCATTTCAAAAGTTTGTTGACACTACCATGTCAAGTTTCAATCATTTGTAGACAATACCATGTAAAGTTTCAAATATTCGTAGACAATACCATGTCAAGAAAAATCTCATTTGTTCGTAAACCACAGTTTTAAATAACGTTGTATAGTATCTGAAAAACAGTTATCAGAAATATAGTTTAGTTTCCTTGACCACGAGATTTTACAAGTACAACTCCAAGTTGCGAAACGTTTACATAATCTATGAGCACCCGAATACTAGCAATGACCCAAGTATAGAATCCACTATACCTGCCTTTACCTCATAAAAATGTTATACACTTGTACGAATGTATTATGTTCAAAATAAATGCACCACAGTTTTTATAGCGGGTGAGGTTGTCAACCTAACGGATCCGTCCATCTAAATTGTGCCTACACCGATGGTATTTAAAGTATTCAAGCTAGAGGCTTTGTGTACAAACTCAATATGCAGATATAGTACTCGTGTCAATACAAAAAGCATTTGATAATGTAAGTATAACAGCGTGTATTCTCATCCCTGAAAACATGTAAAAAGCGGGACTGTAGACTCACCTTTGAATAAAGCTCGGATTGAAAAGTGGACAATTTACTTGTACGGTTTATAGCCGAGTAATGCAACCTAAGTATATGTATTTAGGTTGGTCAATAAATATGTCTTAAACAAGTGTGGTTTCATAGTATAAGTTGTCTTATTGCTCGAATCGACGCGTTTCAAAGTAGAAGTCAACATACAGTCAACTAATTCATGCAAGTCAAACAAAGTCAACCGAAGTCAAACCGAAAGTCAAACTTGGTCAAAGTAGTCAACTAAAGTCAACATCAGTAGGTTCATGTCAAATGTTGGTCAACATATCAAACCTAAGTCAAACAACACGTTTTAGATCATAATTGGTCAATTTCACAATTTCAGTTTATCGTTGTGCACAAAGTTCATGTAAATGTAGCAAACTTAGCATATTATCTCATAGTGCAAAATTCAAGTAAACATGGAAAACTCCAGATCATAAGTATACTCAAAATAGATTCCAAAAAGTTTGACCAGGGTCTCATACGATAATTAAAAGTCAGGAATCAGAAGGGGTACATTTGGGGTTCACCAAGTCAGTTTCTGACCGCGCACTGATTTGGTTTTAGCTATAACTGGAGTTAGGAGCATGCAATCGATACAATACCAGTGGCCATAGTTCAAAAACAAGTTAAACTAACACATATCAAAAATTGAGCAATTTTGGTTTAGCCAATTTGTACAGTTTATTCATGCAAATTGAACATTCAGTTTTTCAGCTCAAATCAGAATTTAGATAAAGTATGGCCCTATTGTGCCCAATGCATAAGGTTTCAGAGATTGACATAATCTAACAATAAGACACATATCATGTTAAAATTCATATTCCAGAAGCTTACATGCTCATTCAATAAACACAATCCACAGAGTATAAAACAGAGAGCAAATTACAGATTCGATTCTAGTTTCGCTAGTCACATTCGCACGCGATTAGCCGAAGATCTAGATACAATTAGCCTATGATATCTACATGAAAGATGAATTAATTTTTGTGTAGATTTCAAATATGCAATGCTTTAATCACAGAAGCTAACAAATTTTATCATACAAGGTCGTTTTCATGCAAGTGCTGTATAAAACTACTTTTACACTAATTGAAGCATATCTCGGGTTTTACATAAGAAAACGACATGATATCCTAGTGTAAACTGAGTGTTTTTAAATTACCTATCCAATGGTATAAATTTCACAATCCAATTCGTGGTCTATCAAACCCAGATTTCTGATCAATCACAAAAACACAACGTTAATTTCAATTGGCCATAACTTGATCATCCGGAAATGAAATCAAGCGAATCCAAAGCCTAAAATCAATAGTTTTTCGCAAGGAATCTAATTATAATATAATATCATACAATTGAAAAATTAAAATTACTGTACACATCAAATACAAATTTGGTTTTCGCATAAAACAATCAAGACGAGCAATTTATCGCATCTAGTATTCATCAAACATCAAGACTTGAGCAATAGACAACCTAATCCATGAAACCTTAATAACAATCTGATTTTAGAGATTAGAGTTTATGTGTTTATACCTTTGATCACAAAATCGTTTATACAAACGCGTAGAGAACGATGCAAGCAACAATATTGATCAAAGAAGCAAAAACAAGATATCAAAACTTGATGGAGAATTGTAGGGATGAAGGTATGGGATTATTTGGTGTGTATGGGGCTACAATCATGGAGCAAGAATGATAGGAAAAAGAATGGGACATGTTCTCTTGTTACTTAGAAATTAAGAGAATATAGTTAGTGTCCTAAACAACCAAAAGTCAACAAACATGGGCCTAAATGTAACGACCCGCACTTTTTCGATCATTCTATACTTATAAGATTAATATTTACATAAATTAAACCTTACCAACATGATAAGCAATCCAAATTGTCGAGACTTATATTTCCGAAAAGAGTTTTACACAACGTTTGACCGTCTAGTTTGACCGATGATATCACGAACTATACAATATATGATAATTATACGTTTGTGTATATATATGTATATATACATATTTAACATGATTAATGAATGTTTTAATATCTCATTTTGTATTAATAACAACAAGTTATATGTGTATTTTGAAACTACTAACTTAAGTTTTCAAAACGATAACAATACGTAACGTTATTTGACTTAAATACTTAAGACTATAATGTTTATACATATATTGTATAAGTAATGTATTTAATCACTTTTAAGAACTTAAATACATAAAATCATATAAGTGTATTCACAAAAGATAGCTATATTTGAATCCTCATTCCATTTTTCACAAAATTTCTATACGTATATTTAGAGTATTTGTACTCGTATCATACCTAGCTCCTATACGTATTTACTAATAGTAAATACACATCAAAATCACCACCTAACCAGCCATTATTCATGCCCTTAGAGCTAGGTAATTACTTTTGAATCATTGCAAGACTAATTACAAAAATACAAACTAGAATTTTGTCATGTTATCCTTAAAGATCACATTTTTAGGAGTATATATGTATCATCATTTTTGATTCATTTTTACTTCAATCTCTTAACTAAAAACACACATTCTCTCTTACCCTTTGAACTCCATAACAATTCAGTAACTTACCAAGAAGATCTAGCCATAAAAACCTTACTTAAACACCATAAAGAAAACCATACAAAAACACTTCAAGAAAACCCTCCAAGAACACCAACTTACTACCAATCTTTCATCCACTTCTATCACCCTTTTGATTCTAGCTTCTTACTTCTCTTTTACAGCAAACTTATCCAAGGAACTTGAGGTAGTAACTATGTTCATAACCTTATTCGATTCATATATATATAGCTATTTTATTTTGTGGTACAAAAGTTTAACAACAAGAACATAGTTTGAATGTTTTCAAACTTGTTTGCAAACTAAATAGATCCTTCTAACTTAACCTTTAAAATACTTCAAGACCTGTAATATAACTTATGTATATGCTAATTTAACAAGGTAAAACTTGGTTTTTCAAAGTATAAGTATTTTTAGAAAAATGGTCATTAAATGATTTTGTTGTAACAAAAATGTTTAACTTCATATGTTTCACTAATGTTTCACTTATGCCGTATGATTTTGAATACAAACCAAGGTATTTACAGTTCATAGTCTTAAAGAAGAACTCGATCCAAGAAGATGGCAATTTGAATCAACGAAAACGGATTTGTAACGAAGAAACTATGACCGAAACAAAATTGGTTATCCTAGATCATTTCAACTACGGGATCAATTGGAAAAAAATGATATAAATCACATATTTCTAAGATAACATGATATTTTATATATATGTACTTATAATTCAATTTTATATGGTTCAGGATCACCCGTAAACAATACGAGAAGATTAATCATAAGATCCCATGTTTGTACGCAACACGTCATTTGACAACACCGGTACTTTATGTACGCAACACGTCATTTGACAACACCGGTACCATGGGTCAAGATTAATCTCGACCAATACATATACGATGGGGTTTTATTTATTTCGTTGGGGGTTTTATTTATTTCATTGCGGGTATATTAAACATCTAAAAATGAACCATTAAAATTGAATTACTAACATCGGACTGCTAACTACGGACTAAGGAATTATTCAAAGTATTAAAAGTATAACAAGTATATATTTATAACGTTTGTTTAAAAATGAAAACATATTGATATATTATATATGGATAGGTTTGTGATATCAACCGGAAGACCGAGTCAAATTATTTATATCATCAAGACAAGAGTGAGTATATAGTCCCACTTTTAAACTCTAAATATTTCGGGATGAGAATACATGTATTTTATGTTTTACGATATGGACACAAGTAACTGAAAAATATGTTCTACGTTGAGTTGTACCACTGGCATACTTCCCTGTAGCTTGGTAACTAATATTTACAGCGGTATTGTAAACGCGAATCCTGTTGATAGATCTATCGGGCCTGACAACCCCAACCGGACTGGACGACCAGTATTCAACGGTTGCACAGTACTTCGTTTTGTGACTACACTTGGTACGGTGTAGTAAGATTTCATATTAAAGGGAATATGCGACGTGAAAATGTTAAGTATGGTTACCAAGTGCTCAACCACTTAGAATATTTTTATTGAAATGTTTATATACGAAATCTTGTGGTCTATATATATATATTGCTGCGCACTAAACCTATATCTCACCAACTTTATGTTGACCTTTTAAAACATGTCTATTCTCAGGAGATTACTAAAGCTTCCGCTGCATCATGTTGGATCTAACCAGGATCTTGCGTACGCATGTTTGTGTCAAAAATAAAACTGCATATCCGAGATGTTGTACTGTAAAATATGCTAGAAACCGTGTTGTTATTATCATTTGTAAAGTTTGTAAGTCGAAGATTATCGCTAAACGATAATCACCTTTTTATTGTCTAAAGCTTGTAACAAAAATAATGGTTTGGTTTGTAATGTATAATATATGCAGTTTTCCTTTTTAAAAATGTCGCATATAGAGGTCAATACCTCGCAATGAAATCATACGTTATCTAACACGTTCTTATGGTTAAGGACGGGTTATGACATGTGGTATCAGAGCGGTGGTCTTAGCGAACCAGGTCTGCATTAGTGTGTCTAACCGAGAAGCCGTTAGGATACATTAGTAAGTCTGGACTTTGACCGGGTCTGATTTAAAAAAAAAAAACCATTGCTTATCACTGTTGGTTAAAATTTATATGTAAATATTATATAAGTACTAATGGGTTAGTGTTGTGTGATAGATGTCGAGCTCAAAAATTGTTATCACAATCAACGACTCCGAATCAGAATCTTCAGATGGCGTTCCAGTCATTAACCTGTCCGATGACGAAAATGATATCCTTGGGGAAGACTCACAAATTCCGGATGAACCAACTATAGAGAACCAGGAAAGTGAACCCGAGGAGGAAAGTGAACCCGAGGAGGAAAGTGAACCCGAGGAGGAAAGTGAACCCGAGGAGGAAAGTGAACCCGAGGAGGAAAGTGAACCCGAGGAAGAAATACAGGAAATTACAAAAGACGAGTTCGAACTAGGAAAGAAACGAAAGGCTAATGAATTAGAAAATCCAAATCCCGAGTTTAATGAGAATGATGTGGCACCAATTCCACTCAACACTACCACCCCTATCCCCGCTATTCCTATTCGTTCTGTCCCGGCATCCAGTTCTTCAGTCCCACAGCCAAAATATAGGCAGACAGTTAGGATAAGCGTTAAGCAAATCTTTGTGTCTAAACGTCCTAGAAAATAGATCAAACGATGCGCTGCTGTGTCAAACCATGGAACCGAATAATGTTTTGTATAATATTAATAGTGTGGTTTGCTTAATGTTCGATGTAAGATAAGCATGTGTAAAATATTGAAGTATGAAATGCAATAATTTTCCATGGTTAAGTATTATTTAGATTGTAGTAATTGATTCTGTACTAAGCTATTAAGTATGAACATTAACGGGTAGGTACTACCCAAGATATAATTATAAAACGCTAATAAGAAGAAAAGGCTTTTATAATAATACCTAGTTCATATTATTAATAAGCTATAATGTACTATAAATACACACTACATCTATAATAATCCATGTGAATAATTATTTTCTTTCATTAGGAAATGGCGCGATTGAATCGAATGACGGAACAAGAACTCGAGGAACTCATCAACCAGCGAGTGAACGACAGAATGTTATGGGTTGAGGCTGCAAGAGCTGCTGCAGTTAATCCAAATCCTCGTGTAGGATGCTCCTACAAGACGTTCCAAGCTTGCAAGCCATCATCATTCAGTGGAACGGAAGGACCGATCGGTTTAACCCGATGGATAGAAAAGATGGAGACTGTGTTCAAAATCAGTGGTTGTGTTGAAAAGGACATGACCAAATACGCATCGTGCACTTTACAAGATAGTGCACTCACGTGGTGGAAAAATTATGTGAAGGCTGTAGGAGGAGATGTAGCCTATGATACTCCGTGGGAAGAATTCAAAGCAATGATAATCACCGAGTATTGTCCAAGGAATGAGGTTATTAAGTTAGAAGATGAGTTACGAAGTTTGAAGGTGGTTGGTACTGAAATCACCAACTACAACCAGCGATTCATGGAATTAGTTTTGCTATGTCCTGAATTGGTTCCAACCGAAGAACGGAAGATTGAAATGTACAAAGCTGGTTTGCCCAAAAAGGTCAAGGCAAATGTTACAGCATCGAAACCTAAGACAATTCATGAAGCTATAACCATGGCGAACGAGCTAATGGATCAGGTCATTTTGGACAAGAAAGCATTCAATACTGAGGTGAAGGTATTGGGAAACAAGAAAAAGTGGAATGGAAGTTATGATCGAGGTAACCAACAACAACCTTATAAGAAACAAGAAACCACAAAAGGTGCGAGTAGTGGTTCAGGTTTTGGTTATAAAGGACAAAGTCCTTTATGCAACCGTTGCCACAAACATCACTTTGGTTACTGTAGTGTGTTATGCACCAAGTGTAATCGACAAGGTCATCTTGCGGAAGATTGTAAGGCTCTCGTTACAAATGGCAACAAGACTCCTGCCACCAACGCAAATAGAACTGCTTTGGCTACCATTACTTGTTTTGGTTGTGGAAAACAAGGTCACTATAAGAGTCAGTGCCCGAATCAGAATGGCGGACCTGCACGTGGAAGAGCGTTTGTTATTAATGCTAGAGAGGCACGAGAAGACCCGGAGCTTGTTACGGGTACGTTTACCATTAATAACTTATCAGCATCTATTTTATTTGATACTGGCGCCGATAGAAGCTACGTGTGTATAAATTTTTACACTAAATTGAATTGTTCATCATTACCTTTAGATGCTAAGTACTTGATTGAGTTAGCTAATGGTAAACTAATTGAAGCCGATAAAATTTGTCGTGATTGTGAAATAAATTTAGCCGGAGAAACATTTAAAATCGACTTAATACCCGTAGAATTGGGAGGTTTTGATGTAATAGTCGGCATGGACTGGATGTCCAAAATAGGAGCGGAAGTTGTTTGTGCTAAGAAGGCAATTCGTATTCCTGGTAAGGATAAAATACCGGTGATGATTTATGGAGAGAAGGGTAATTCAAAGCTAAAACTCATTAGCTGTTTGAAAGCCAAGAAGTGTTTAGAAAAGGGATGTTACGCTATTTTAGCACATGTTAATAAAGTCGAAAAGGAAGAGAAGTGCATCAATGACGTGCCTGTGGCAAGAGATTTTCCCGAAGTTTTTCCGGAAGAATTGCCGGGATTACCTCCATTTAGATCGGTGGAATTTCAAATAGATTTAGTACCAGGAGCTGCACCAGTGGCCCGTGCTCCATATAGACTTGCACCGTCCGAGTTAAAAGAACTTCAAAGTCAGTTAAAAGAATTACTGGACCGTGGATTCATACGACCGAGTACTTCACCGTGGGGAGCTCCAATTTTGTTTGTTAAGAAGAAAGATGGATCTTTTAGGATGTGTATAGACTATCGTGAATTAAATAAGTTAACTATCAAGAATCGGTATCCACTACCGAGAATTGATGACTTATTTGATCAATTGCAAGGATCATGTGTTTATTCAAAAATCGACTTAAGATCGGGCTATCATCAACTACGCGTCAAAGAAGAGGATATTCCGAAAACTGCTTTTCGGACACGTTATGGTCATTACGAATTTTTGGTTATGCCGTTTGGATTGACGAATGCGCCAGCTGTATTCATGGACCTCATGAATCGAGTTTGTAGTCCGTATTTAGATAAGTTTGTTATCGTTTTCATTGATGATATTCTTATCTATTCCAAGAGTGAGCAAGAGCATGAAGAGCATTTAAGGTTGATACTGGAGTTGTTGAGAAAAGAACAACTTTATGCTAAATTTTCTAAGTGTGCTTTCTGGTTGAAAGAAGTACAATTTCTTGGCCACGTTGTTAATAGCGAAGGAATTCAGGTTGATCCAGCAAAAATTGAAGCCATTGAAAAATGGGAGACTCCTAAGACACCAATGCAGATACGCCAATTTTTGGGTTTAGCCGGTTATTATAGAAGGTTTATTCAAGATTTTTCTCGAATAGCTAAGCCGTTGACAGCGTTAACGCAAAAAGGGAAGAAATACGAATGGACCTCGGAGCAGGAGAACGCATTTCAAATACTGAAGAAGAAGTTAACTACGGCGCCTATTTTATCGTTACCAGAAGGGAACGATGATTTTGAAATATATTGTGACGCTTCGCGACAAGGTTTTGGTTGTGTTCTTATGCAACGGAAGAAAGTGATTGCATTTGCATCCCGACAATTGAAGATTCACGAGCGAAATTATACGACGCATGATCTAGAATTGGGAGCAGTCGTGTTTGCATTGAAGATGTGGAGACACTACTTGTATGGGGTTAAATTCACTGTGTTTACTGATCATAAAAGCCTTCAACATATTTTTGATCAGAAACAATTGAACATGAGGCAACGTAGGTGGGTCGAGTTAATAAACGACTATGATTGTGAAATTCGTTATCATCCCGGGAAAGCGAATGTGGTGGCTGACGCACTAAGCAGAAAGGAACGAGAACCAATTCGAGTACGAGCGATGAACATAAAAATTCGCATGAATCTCAACTCACAAATCAAAGAAGTTCAACGAGAAGCACTTACTAAAGAAAATATAGGAAATGAAATAATGAAGAAGTATGAGAAGCAACTCGTTATGCGGGAAGATGGAATTCGATATTTTGCAAATCGTATTTGGGTACCGAAGTTGGGTGGATTAAGGAAGTTGATATTGAACGAGGCACATAAGACAAGATACTCGATACATCCTGGAGTTGGAAAGATGTATCAAGATCTTAAGACACGTTATTGGTGGCCTAACTTAAAGACCGACGTTGCAACATATGTTGGGGAGTGTTTGACTTGTTCCAAAGTTAAAGCAGAACACCAGAAGCCGTCAGGGTTACTTCAACAACCAGAAATCCCAGAATGGAAATGGGATGGTATTACCATGGATTTCATCACGAAGTTACCAAAGACTGCCTGGGGATACGACACCATTTGGGTGATTGTTGATCGTCTCACCAAGTCTGCACATTTCTTGCCTATAAAGGAAACGGATAGAATGGAGAAACTATTACGATTGTATATAAAGGAAGTTGTTTCAAGGCATGGAATACCTATTTCCATTATATCCGATCGTGATAGTAGATTTACCTCAAAATTCTGGCAATCACTACAGGAGGCATTAGGAACTCGGTTGGATATGAGTACCGCATATCATCCACAAACCGATGGACAGAGTGAGAGAACGATTCAGACTCTCGAAGACATGCTCAGGGCATGTGTGATCGATTTTGGAAACGGATGGGATAAATATCTACCGTTAGCAGAATTCTCATATAATAATAGTTATCATGCGAGCATTGGAGCTGCGCCATTCGAAGCATTGTACGGAAGGAAGTGTAGATCTCCTATCTGTTGGAATGAAGTAGGAGATCGACAATTAACTGGTCCCGAGATCATACATGAAACGACTGAGAAGATAGTGCAAATCAAGGAGAGATTAAAAACAGCCCGCAGTCGCCAAAAGAGCTACGCCGATATCCGAAGGAAACCATTAGAGTTTCAGGTCGGGGACATGGTTATGCTAAAGGTGTCACCTTGGAAAGGTGTAATACGTTTCGGCAAAAGGGGTAAACTGAACCCAAGGTACGTAGGCCCGTTCAAGATCATCGAACGCATTGGACCGGTAGCTTATCGACTCGAGTTACCGCAACAACTCGCCGGAGTACATAATACCTTTCACGTCTCAAACCTTAAGAAGTGTCTTGCAAAGGAAGACCTCACCATTCCTCTTGAAGAAATTCATGTCGACGAGAAACTACAATTCGTCGAAGAACCAATCGAAATCATGGACCGTGAAGTTAAACAGCTCAAACAGAGTAATATACCGATTGTTAAGGTTCGTTGGAATGCTAGAAGAGGTCCCGAGTTTACTTGGGAACGAGAGGATCAGATGAGGCAAAAGTATCCACACTTGTTTCTCGATGACGCAAAATAGGTACAATTTTAAAATTTCGGGACGAAATTTATTTAACGGGGAGGTAATGTAACGACCCGCACTTTTTCGATCATTCTATACTTATAAGATTAATATTTACATAAATTAAACCTTACCAACATGATAAGCAATCCAAATTGTCGAGACTTATATTTCCGAAAAGAGTTTTACACAACGTTTGACCGTCTAGTTTGACCGATGATATCACGAACTATACAATATATGATAATTATACGTTTGTGTATATATATGTATATATACATATTTAACATGATTAATGAATGTTTTAATATCTCATTTTGTATTAATAACAACAAGTTATATGTGTATTTTGAAACTACTAACTTAAGTTTTCAAAACGATAACAATACGTAACGTTATTTGACTTAAATACTTAAGACTATAATGTTTATACATATATTGTATAAGTAATGTATTTAATCACTTTTAAGAACTTAAATACATAAAATCATATAAGTGTATTCACAAAAGATAGCTATATTTGAATCCTCATTCCATTTTTCACAAAATTTCTATACGTATATTTAGAGTATTTGTACTCGTATCATACCTAGCTCCTATACGTATTTACTAATAGTAAATACACATCAAAATCACCACCTAACCAGCCATTATTCATGCCCTTAGAGCTAGGTAATTACTTTTGAATCATTGCAAGACTAATTACAAAAATACAAACTAGAATTTTGTCATGTTATCCTTAAAGATCACATTTTTAGGAGTATATATGTATCATCATTTTTGATTCATTTTTACTTCAATCTCTTAACTAAAAACACACATTCTCTCTTACCCTTTGAACTCCATAACAATTCAGTAACTTACCAAGAAGATCTAGCCATAAAAACCTTACTTAAACACCATAAAGAAAACCATACAAAAACACTTCAAGAAAACCCTCCAAGAACACCAACTTACTACCAATCTTTCATCCACTTCTATCACCCTTTTGATTCTAGCTTCTTACTTCTCTTTTACAGCAAACTTATCCAAGGAACTTGAGGTAGTAACTATGTTCATAACCTTATTCAATTCATATATATATAGCTATTTTATTTTGTGGTACAAAAGTTTAACAACAAGAACATAGTTTGAATGTTTTCAAACTTGTTTGCAAACTAAATAGATCCTTCTAACTTAACCTTTAAAATACTTCAAGACCTGTAATATAACTTATGTATATGCTAATTTAACAAGGTAAAACTTGGTTTTTCAAAGTATAAGTATTTTTAGAAAAATGGTCATTAAATGATTTTGTTGTAACAAAAATGTTTAACTTCATATGTTTCACTAATGTTTCACTTATGCCGTATGATTTTGAATACAAACCAAGGTATTTACAGTTCATAGTCTTAAAGAAGAACTCGATCCAAGAAGATGGCAATTTGAATCAACGAAAACGGATTTGTAACGAAGAAACTATGACCGAAACAAAATTGGTTATCCTAGATCATTTCAACTACGGGATCAATTGGAAAAAAATGATATAAATCACATATTTCTAAGATAACATGATATTTTATATATATGTACTTATAATTCAATTTTATATGGTTCAGGATCACCCGTAAACAATACGAGAAGATTAATCATAAGATCCCATGTTTGTACGCAACACGTCATTTGACAACACCGGTACTTTATGTACGCAACACGTCATTTGACAACACCGGTACCATGGGTCAAGATTAATCTCGACCAATACATATACGATGGGGTTTTATTTATTTCGTTGGGGGTTTTATTTATTTCATTGCGGGTATATTAAACATCTAAAAATGAACCATTAAAATTGAATTACTAACATCGGACTGCTAACTACGGACTAAGGAATTATTCAAAGTATTAAAAGTATAACAAGTATATATTTATAACGTTTGTTTAAAAATGAAAACATATTGATATATTATATATGGATAGGTTTGTGATATCAACCGGAAGACCGAGTCAAATTATTTATATCATCAAGACAAGAGTGAGTATATAGTCCCACTTTTAAACTCTAAATATTTCGGGATGAGAATACATGTATTTTATGTTTTACGATATGGACACAAGTAACTGAAAAATATGTTCTACGTTGAGTTGTACCACTGGCATACTTCCCTGTAGCTTGGTAACTAATATTTACAGCGGTATTGTAAACGCGAATCCTGTTGATAGATCTATCGGGCCTGACAACCCCAACCGGACTGGACGACCAGTATTCAACGGTTGCACAGTACTTCGTTTTGTGACTACACTTGGTACGGTGTAGTAAGATTTCATATTAAAGGGAATATGCGACGTGAAAATGTTAAGTATGGTTACCAAGTGCTCAACCACTTAGAATATTTTTATTGAAATGTTTATATACGAAATCTTGTGGTCTATATATATATATTGCTGCGCACTAAACCTATATCTCACCAACTTTATGTTGACCTTTTAAAACATGTCTATTCTCAGGAGATTACTAAAGCTTCCGCTGCATCATGTTGGATCTAACCAGGATCTTGCGTACGCATGTTTGTGTCAAAAATAAAACTGCATATCCGAGATGTTGTACTGTAAAATATGCTAGAAACCGTGTTGTTATTATCATTTGTAAAGTTTGTAAGTCGAAGATTATCGCTAAACGATAATCACCTTTTTATTGTCTAAAGCTTGTAACAAAAATAATGGTTTGGTTTGTAATGTATAATATATGCAGTTTTCCTTTTTAAAAATGTCGCATATAGAGGTCAATACCTCGCAATGAAATCATACGTTATCTAACACGTTCTTATGGTTAAGGACGGGTTATGACACTAAACTAATAGTCAACATGCATTGGCTACTCATGGGACCAAGGATGATGAGGTATGAGGTCATGGCCATGTGGCCTCGGGCTCGGGTCTCGGGCTCGTTTTGTGTAAAAGCTCGTTCGCGCGTGGTTCGTTTCGAGTGCCATTAACCGTACCGAATCTCCGGAACGTTAACTAGTCGTTGAAACAAAATCACCGTGTTTAATTCATTAAGTAAATAATAAATTAAATTTCTTTCATAAGTTCAATAATTATTAAGAATAATTATTCTATCGTTTTTCTGAGTTCCGTTAACTGAAAAGTTTTCTAGGAGATTAACTTTAATCGTATCGTTTCTAGTTTAATTCGTCAACCGAATTAAGTTCACTAATTAATATAACATATTAATTCAAGTAATCCACTAAGGATTAAGTACGCATTTAATTACTTTAAATACGAAAAATTTTCACGTAGCCACTCTTAACTATTTTGGAAAAAAAAAATGGCGTATGAAAATTGTATGATTTAACTAACGATCGTCAAGTATTTAACGGTAGTTTTAATGGAAAAACTCGGTTGTTACAGCCGGGATCCTGGGGGCGTTGATAAAAACCCCAAGGAAATCCTAGCAACAGAAAAAGCAGCCAACAAGTTCAAAGCCCCGGGAAAGATGTCCAACAGAGGGAGGAATAGAGACATTAACAAGTTTTGTGACTTCCACAATGATTTTGGGCACGATACGAATGGATGCTTCAACCTCAAAAGAGCCATTGAGGAGGCTGTTAAGTCGGGAAAACTGTCCCATCTCATAAAAGAAATCCGAGAACCAAAGAAAGAGAGGGTACAGGAAAAGAAAATGGAAGACACGAGGCAAGAAGCAGAAAATGTAATCCTGGCAATAGATTCACACCAGCCTTATAAGAAAAGAGAAAGATGTCGTATCGTCAGAGAATGGAGTGAAGTATCATTCCCAGCCCTTGATACCATATGTCCTTCGGACCTACCGGTCACCATAAATGGAAAGATTTTCAAAAGAGAGGTACGAAGGATATACCTTGACAGTGGAAGTGCTTGTGACGTAATGTACGAACACTGCTTCGAACGGCTAAGTCTCGCAATCAGAGCACGGTTGGGTGCCCCAAGATTACCCCTAGTAGGATTCTCCGGAGAAAGGTGTTGGCCCATCGGGGAAATTGATCTCGACTTCACGATAGGGGAGCCACCATTAACAAGGACCGAAACCATTGATTTCGTGGTAGTCCGAGCAAACTCCCCACATAACATTCTGCTTGGGAGGGTAGCTATGAAAAAGATGGGTATAATCGTATCCACAGTACATCAAATGGTCAAATTCCATACCCACGAAGGGATCGGAACCCTCGCATCAACATATGACAGGAATAAGGTGATCTTGGCCATAAAAGAAACAATGAAAGAACCAACCGAGTGCATCCTAGAAGCTTCGAAGGAAGATCCCCTGGTAGAAAAGATATCAGTGAATTCGATGTTTCAGGATCAGGAGATCAGCATAGGAAAGAACTTGCCAGCATCCACCAAACAAAAGCTCCGGAAGTTACTACAAGCCAATGTGGATGTATTTGCTTGGGAAAACAGCGATATGACCGAGATACCACGAACCATCAATATACAGGGGTCACCCTTCATAGCGGATCATCGACTCAATGAGCACAAGCACCTTGAACCAGTGCATCAGAAAAAATGGAACTTGGCACCGGAAAGAGAGGAAGCGGCCTGTAAGGAAGTAGAAGGTCTGCTAAAAGCAGGAATAATTCGCGAAGCTAAATATCCTTCATGGGTCGCTAATCCAGTAATGGTAAAGAAATCAGATGGAGGGTGGAGAATGTGCGTCGATTTCACCAACATCAACAAAGCCTGTCCCAAATATTGTTACCCCCTACCCGAAATCGATTGGAAAGTCGAATCCCTAAACGGTAATCTATACAAAAGCTTCTTGGATGCTTACAAAGGGTATCATCAGATTAGAATAGCTAAGGAGGACGAAGAAAAAACGTCTTTCTTCACCAGCAAGGGAATTTATTGCTATCAAAAGATGCCCTTCGGTTTAAAAAACGCAGGGGCAACTTATCAAAGGCTCGTCGACAAAGCCTTTCATAATCAGCTAGGAAGAAATCTGGAAGCCTATATGGATGACATGGTAATCAAAAGTCGAAAAGAAGAAAATTTGATAGAGGACATCCAGGAAACTTTCGACATGCTTCGGGCAATAAACATGAAGTTAAACCCGAAGAAATGTTCTTTTGGAGTCGAAGAAGGAAAATTTCTTATGTATTATATCACTAGAAAGGGAATCCAGGCGAATTCGGAAAAGGTAGACAGGCTAAAACAACTCCAAACCCCCACAACCATAAAGGACATGCAAAGTCTGAATGGGAAATTAGCATCATTTAGCAGATTCGTATTAAAGGGAGTAGAAAAACAACTACCTTTCTTTAGAATCCTGAAGGGATGCTTGGGAAAAAAGAAAATTGTCTGGAACGAAGAAGCGGAGAAGGAATTCGTCAAAATGAAGGAGTACATCGCCAAACTCCCTACCTTGACTTCACCCGAAGAAGGAGAAACACTCTTCATATACTTGGCTGCTTCGAAAGAGTGCATTAGCACGGTATTGATTACCGAACGATAGAGAACGCAAGTACCAATATACTTCGTTAGTCGAGTACTTCAAGGAGCGGAGCTGAATTATCCAGAACTTGAGAAACTCACCCTAGCACTCGTCCATACAGCTAGGAAACTCAGAAGATACTTCCAGGCACATCAGATAGTGGTGCTTACCAACAAACCAATCAGACAAGTACTCTCGAAACCTGAAAAATCGGGGAGAATGGCCAAATGGGCCATTAAGTTAGGTGAACATGACATCGAGTTCCGAGTCAGGCATGCAATCAAATGACAAGTTCTAGCAGATTTCATCGCCGAAACAGATAGTGTTAATGAAGAAGATACAAAGAACTCAACTCAAGTTATTACCCCAAAGATCGAAAGTGAAGAATGGAAGTTGTACACCAACGATGCATCAAGTTATGATGGATCAGGTGCTGGTCTGATGTTAGTAAATGAGACGACCCGTCCTAATCCATAAGGACGAATACAATAACATATGGTTACATTGCGAGGTTCTGACCTCTATATGATACATTTTACAAATATTGCATTCGTTTTTTAAAGACAAACTTCATTACATTGAAAGTTGACAGGTATGCATACCATTTCATAATATTCAACTATAAATGACCTAATCTACCATTTACTTAATAATAATCTTTATTGGACTCAACGACTTGAATGCAACGTCTTTTGAAATATGCCATGAATGATTCCAGTTAATATCTTTAAAATGAGCAAATGCACAACGGAAGATTTCTTTCATACCTGAGAATAAACATGCTTTAAAGTGTCAACCAAAAGGTTGGTGAGTTCATTAGTTTATCATAATCGATCATTTCCATAATTTTAATAGACAACAAGATTTCTATTTTCATTTTTCATAAACATCATCTCATATCAGACATTTCGTACAAACTGCATAGAGATAAAAATCATTCATATGGTGAACACCTAGTAATCGACATTAACAAAACGCGTCTAGAATATCCCCATCACTCCGGGACTCTCATCGGACATGATAAAATCGAAGTAAAGCATCCGTAACCCGGATGGGGTTTCTAGGCCCAATAGATCTATCTTTAGGATTCGCGTCAATTAGGGTGTCTGTTCCCTAATTCTTAGATTACCAGACTAAAAAGGGTGATATTCGATTCGATAATCCAACCATAGAATGTATTTTCGATTACTTGTGTCTATTTCGTAAAATATTTATAAAAGCAGCGCATGTATTCTCAGTCCCAAAAATATATATTGCAAAAGCATTTAAAAGGGGAGTAATGAAACTCACAATACTGTATTTCGTAGCATTAATGCAAATGACGGCACTGAACAAGTGCAGGGTTGGCTCGGATTCAAGAACCTATATTAAGTATACATATATTTATATGTTGTTCAATATCTATCTAACAATTTAGGTCAGGTCATAGTGTATCACAATCCTAATGCTCGAGATTATCATACAAAAGTCATCTAATCCAAAATGACTTCCAAAAATTGTATAACATAAATATAGTCGTTTTATATATTTAAATATAACTATCAGATTTTATTAGAGTAGTCATTTGTTAATAAAAATTTTTATTTAAAATTTATATATGATAAAAATATACTTTTATATATCTTAAATAATAAAATTTATAAAGTTCACTTAATATCATAAAATATAGTGGTATGTAATATTAATGTAAAGATAATATCGATAATAACAATAATAAGTAAAAGTTGTATTATTTTGTAATAATAATAATTATTATTATTCTACTAGTAATAATAACAATATTTATATTTACTAAAGATTATGATGAAATGATACTTCTAATCATGATAATCTTAATAATAACGATACTTTTTAATATTAATAAAAATAATAATTCTATTCAAAATGATAATTTTTATTAATAATAATACTAAAGTGATAATAATAATGATAGTTTATAATAACAATGACATTTCTATTAAAAATAATAATTTTAGTAAAAATGATAGTTTTATTAGTAATAATACTTTTAATAATAATAATAATGATAAAAATAATGAAAATGATATTTTTCTGGAAATCAATATTTTATAATATTTTGATTTCATCAAGATACTCATACTTATTATTTCCTAATCGATTTGTTTGATAGCTTTTAGTCCTCTTTTATATTGCATCCATAAAAATGATAATAATAGTAATCATAATAATTAGATGATACTAATATTAATTTAAATGATAATGATACTAATAATAATAAATATTATAAAAACATTAATGATAATACTAATAACTATTTTAATGATAATAATAATAAAAATAATAATAATGATAATGATAATGTTAATAATAATCTTGATGATAATAACGATAGTAATACTAAAAAAAATGACAATTTTAATGATAATACTTATAACGATAATAATAATAATAATAATAATAATAATAATAATAATAATAATAATAATAATAATAATAATAATAATAATAATAATAATAATAATAATAATAATAATAGTAATTATTAGATAATAATAATAATAATAATAATAATAACGACGATAATAACGACGATAGTAATAATAATAATCATTTTAACAATAATTTTTAAAATTATAGATAATTCAATTGACTATATCTTTTAATCCGTTCATCGAAACCATACACTTTCTAAATGAAAAGTTATTAATTTTTCGCCAGCTTTCAAACGACATGCATATCATATACCTTATCTCAATCACATAAGTATCAAATTCGTGATTTATCATAAACTATTTATCGACAAAAATTAAACATACATGCATGCATAATCATATATACTCGAGCACTAGTCAGGGATACACTATTAATACATAAAAGTTAAGTTATAAGTGCTCACGTATCAATATTGAGATTCAATATTGCAGGAAAGTACGTAGACGCGACGGAGATGATAAACACTAGATTGACTCACGAGCATAACCATGATCATTACCTATAACATCCATAGCTATAACCCATAATTTACTTAGCTTCGACTCACTCGAAAAACAATTTTTTAAATCACTCCAACAGCACTCCGTCGTAATATTTTATGTATAATACTACTAATAATAATACTCCTAACCATAAGATTAATAATAATATTAATTTTAATAATAATAATAATAATAATAATAATAATAATAATAGTAATAATAATAATAATAATAATAATAATAATAATATTATTATTATTATTATTATTATTATTATTACAGAGAGTGAGAGATATAAAATGAATTATGAATTTATTCGGAACCAGAAATTGTTCAATTTATAGAAGTTGTCACCACCTACCCCTCATGCGATCGCATGAGGTTGGTGTGGTGAACTCATGCGATCGCATGAGTCAAAAATCCATCTCATAATATGAATTTAAGACTGCCGACACCTATGACACATGTTAGTTTAATATATATAATTATATATATTTAATCTTTAGAATTAATTAAATATTATATTATATTCTCGTGCATAGTTGACTTGTAAATTTAGTTCCGATGACTTGTACATTGACGCTCGACTTCTGTCTCGGTTCTGATTTTTCAAACGTCCTTTCGTACGCTGAGAAAACTTGTACTTTACGTTTCGCGACGTGTACCTTTATCAATAATTAGACTTATTCGTCAATAAATTATATTCCATGAAATGTAACTTATACATTTGAGTGTTTTGGTCATTTGCTTCTCTAAATTATCGTCTTGTTATATATACATATATATATATAATAGTATCCTTTTAACTCAAAAACGTTTTATAACTAAATTAATATTAAATTTAATACATTGTAAAATATGTATATATATTCATTTCGAAATATATATTTGAAATATTTATTTAAAAATATATAGTTTTTCAAAACTAATTATATTTCAAAGTTCATTATATAATTTAAATTAGTTTCGAAATTATTATTTAGTAATACTTTTTTCCTTTTTGAAACAATAAAATATATTTATAAATTTATAACACAAAGCTTTAATTAAGTTCTTCAAATTTTTATATACATAAACAAGTTACTTTATAAAACGTTTTAATAAAAAGTTCTTTTTAACTGAAAATGTTGTTAGTATGTTTGAAACTAAATCAAATAAATATGAAACTTTTGTTTTTCCACAACTAAATATATTTAAGAATCATTTTGTCAAAAGGTTAAAATAATAAAAATCGTTATATCATAAAACGTTTTAGAAAAGTAAAATTATATATACTCATAATACGTTTTAAATTACCGTTTGTTGATGAAGCGTGAGGTAAGGTCAAACGGTATGTAATCATCTTAATGTAAAACGTAGCTTTGCTTAACTTGTCGATATCCAACTTCTAAGTTATTTACACTCCACTTTCTTATTTTTACATTAAGTAAAATGAAAACTAAAATAGTTATCTTATCAAAGTCACGAGGAAAATATTATAAAGCCTGAATTGAAATTCAAACAAGAATCTCCACTAACTTTTGTCTAACTCTCGATAATTGACATATTTGTTCTTACATGTAAGTTACTTTACCATGTATTCCGAATACCGTTAAAAAGAAAAGGTTTCCTAAATCAAAGGGGACCTCTCAACAGAGACTCGTAATCATACAATGTATCTGATAAATCAATCATTTGATATTATCTTCAAATTCCTCCGATAAACATATTGAAATAAATATGTTCATGTAAAGTATTATTCATCAACTACTTTGTTAATGTTTTTAAGTCATATAATAATTTCATAACTTATTTTCATATCAACCAAACCGTTAAATGTTTTATTAATATTTCTCAATTTAATAATCACACATATGTATATATTCATACATATCTATTTACACATGATTGTTCGCGAATCATCGAGAGCAGTCGAAGGGTAAATGAATACATGAACACAGTTCAAAGTTTTTGAGATTTCAACATTACAGACTTTGCTTATCATGTCGGAAGCATGTAAAGATTAAGTTTAAATTTGTTCGGAAATTTTCGGGTTGTCACAGTAAATCCCGAAGGAAAAGAGTTCACTTATGCACTTCGTTTCGAATTCGCAACAACCAATAACGAAGCAGAGTACGAAGCTCTACTAGCAGGATTGAGAATGGCGAAGGAATTAAAAATCCTTCATCTCCGAGCCTTCGTCGACTCACAACTAGTGTCTAACCAAATCAGGGGCACTTTTGAAGCAAAACAACCCACCATCCAATAATACTTGTCAAAAGCAAAAGAACTGATCGAAAGCTTCAAAAGTTTTGATATCGAACATGTCCGAAGAAGTCAAATTAAGAAGGCAGACGCACTTAGTAAACTTGCTTCGCTGACATTTGAGCATTTTGCAAAAGAAGTCTTGGTGGAGGTGCTAGAAAAGAAATCGATCCTAGAAGAAGAAGACAATGACCTCATACAAGAAGACGAGGTAATGACCTCATACAAGAAGACGAGGTAACATGGATGACTCCACTGCAGGTATATCTTGAAACAGAAAAATTAAGAGAGGATAAAAATGAAGCAAAGAAGATAAGGATAAAGGCACCTTCATATAAAATGATGAACGGAGCGCTATACAAAAGATCCTTTCTCACTCCATGGCTTCGATGTGTAGGGCCAAAGCAAGCAACTGTCATAATCTAAGAGATGCACGAAGGGATATGTGGTCTTCACGCAGGTCCAAGGTCAGTAGTCGCAAAAATCATGAGACTAGGGCACTATTGGCCTACAATGCATCATGACACAACGACGGTACTACAAACTTGTGAGTCTTGTCAAATCCACTCAAATGTCCCGAGACTACCCAAGCAAGAACTAATCTCTGTTACATCTGCGTGGCCATTCATGAAATGGGGAATAGACATAGTTGGACCCATCAATGATACCCCCGGGAGCCCAAGATTCCTACTAGTAGCAATTGACTACTTTACCAAGTGGGCCGAAGCAAAACCCTTGGCAGCAATCACTGGTAAGCAAATAGAAAAGTTTTTCTGGGAGAACATCGTATGCAGGTTCGGAGTTCCCCAAGAAATAGTTTCGGACAATAGGAAACAGTTCGCAGAAGGAAACAGTTCAGCAAAACTTCACCTCAGTATATCATCTCCAAGGTAATGGACAGGTGGAAGTAACAAACCGAGACATAATCAAAGGAATAGAGAAGCGCTTAGGTAAGTGCAGAAATGGATGGGTCGATGAGCTTCCCTTGGTGCTGTGGGCACACAGGACAACACCAAAGCGAAGCAATGGCGAAACCCCCTACTGTCTTGCATACGGAACAGAAGCTGTCCTTTTCGCAGAGATACAAGTGCTAACAGAAAGAACAGCGAACAATGAAAACAACGAAGAAAATCTTCGAGTCAACTTGGATCTACTCGAGGAAAGAAGAGAGGTAGCTGTGATTCAGGAGGCCTCGTACAAACGAACGATTGAAGGCTATTACAACAAAAGAGTAAAGCCCTCAACCTTCAAAGTGGGAGAATATGTCCTAAGGTTAAACAATGCAAGCAAAGTGGAATACGAAGGAAAATTAGGACCAAATTGGGAAGGCCCCTATGTAATTTCACAAGTGCTGGGTAAAGGCTCCTACAAATTGGAAACGACAACCGGCAAACCAATACCAAGGGCATGGAATACAACCAACCTCCGAAAGTTTTATCATTAGAAGTCTTGTACTTTTTATTTTGTAACATGTAGTTGAACGATGCAACATTGGAAGTTGAAGCCTATAAACTTCCTACACAAAACTTAATGAATTTCTCACAACTACTTTTGATAAACTAATGTCTTAACAAAATTAAAATTCCATATGGGGAATTATGTGAGAAAAATGACAGCCGACACATAAAATAACCCTGTCATAATCCACACTATACCGAGCAACGAGGCAAAATATGCTTCAGACTACTCGACGTAAGGAAACAAGTTTTCCTTAAAAGTGATCACTGCACCACCATCCTGCAGGTAGAGAGTTTTTACATATTCAAGCAGGATAAAAATCCATGGTAACACATACAAAAAGCATGCTAAATTAAACGAACTAGAGTTATGCCATACATGACCATTGTTCAAATAAAGAAGGGCGACAGAGCCCAGGCACCTAAGCCAAATAAAAGATGATAATTGTTTTTAAACGATTACAGACAACAGCTAATTAACAGGGGCATCAACCTTTCCCGATTCTCCCATAGCTTCAAGAACCTCCAGGTGAGTTTCTTCATCATCATCATGAACCGCATGAACAACAGTAGCAAGCGTCTTCAAAAGCTCACTGGGCTTGGCATCCACCTTGGCTGAGATGGTCTTGACATAATGAAATTCAGCTTGCTCGAGCTCATCAAAAGCAGAGTCAGCCATTGCCTTTCCCTGATCAGTATAATCAGCAAAGTCAGCAAGTTGCTCAACCCTTTTAGATGCCAAACCCCCTATCACTTCACACCTAGCCTGAACTTTCGAAGCCAACACCACATTGCCAAAAAGTTGCCCAAAATCTGTGCTCTTTAGTAATTGGTAACAAGCATGAGGAATAACCTGAGAAACAACTTGGGAGTAATCAGACTTCAACACTTCACAACGCTTCTTGTAGTCTTTCAACTCATTAGCAATGGCCAATTTCTGAACCTCGCCTACCTTCACCTGTCTCTACAAACCTGTTATCTCATCACGAGCAGCCTTCAATTCCTCTTCATAACTAGGAGCCATTAATATCTACTTCTCAAGCTTCTTAACCCTCTCACTCATAGAAACATGACGCTCTCTCAAAGACTCAAGCTCTGCAGTATGCTTCTGAAAAAGGGAAGAAGCAATATGACCCATAGAAGCAGCCTGAAAATTGATAACAATAGGCATCATGGAAGCTCTTCATGTCATCAGCAAAAGAATTCCCCCAGTTATCAGGAACGAGACTATCAATGAGATCAAAGCAATTGCTCGGAGCAGGAACTTCAGAATACACAGGCAGATCTGCAAACAAGCAAAGAAATAAGTAATAAATAAAAAGAAATGACAAACAAAGCGAAAAATGAAGCAAAATATACCAAACAAAGGGTTAGCAGCAACGATGTCATCACTCGCTTCGTCTTGAAGTTGGCCGAACTTTTTCTTTTTCATAGAAGAAACATCAGGATGAGCCTTTCACTTCATCACACCTTTAGCTTTGTAGCATTGTGCCACCCTGGCCCCAACAACTGTCGCCAGAGAAGCAATAGGTTGGTCATCTTGGGTATCCACATCAATGAGAGCTTCCACTTGCTTCAATTTTTCCTTCATATTAACCTTTGACGAACTCACTTCGACATGATCAACTCTTGGCTTGCTAGATATCTCCATGAAGCCAGAGCATGTAGGGGATCCAACATCCTTAACAACAGTCGACCGGGCATGGACAGCAACAGTATATTCCTTCAACCCTTGGGCCTTGACAACATTCCTCAAAGACATTTCTGTAAAAGGCACAACGGATAAGAAAAAGTAGTTAGAAAGGCAACCAATTATATATAAAAACAAAAACGAAACATACCCTGCTCCCCATAAAAGAACACAGGAGTAGCAGTACCCTCTTCCCATTCAGGTGGCATCCCTAACTTAAAAAGTATAGCATCTGGGTAAGTAGAAGGAATGATGGGGTGGTTACAAATCTTCCTAAACAAAGCATCATCTTCAGAAATGAAAGGGATAAGATCTTTGTATTTTTTAGGAACAAATGCCCTTTCAGGATCAGAAACAAAAGGATAATCTTTCGAAAACAAAAAGGATTTTTTCAAAAAGATAAAAGAACACTTCCAATTCCGAACATCAGGAAATTGAGGAGCGAAGCAATAAACAGGAGAAGGAGCTCCTCTCCTACTTTTTCGCTTTTGAACAGTAATCCAATCATCGGTATCACCAGTGCGAAAGAAGCGGCGAAATAGATCAACAGAAGGTTCACCGCCGTAAGCCATACACATTACCTCAAAAGCCATAACCTTTTTCACAGCCAAGGGATGAAAAACAGAAATATTCACTTTAAAGTAATCTAAAACGCTGAGAAAGAAAGAAGAGAAAGGAACCCTAACATTACACTCAGTGAACAATTGGGTATACACGCCAATGTAACCCTTAGGAGGATTCAAGATGTGCTTGTCGCTAGCCGGAATAACCATATCGCCAGATTTCAAACCAAGCATTTCAATCAGATACGACAGCAAAGAGGGGTTAACATCGCTAAAAGAGGCCTTAATACCACGTTTAGACATGGTAAAAATAAACAAAAAAGAAAACCGTAAGAAGAAAACCGTGAGTACCTTGGTATGCGAAGAAGAAAGAATTCCATAAGGTAAAGTTTGAATGGAAGATAAACACAAATGAGAGGGAGAAGAGGAGGCGTTAAAACCTTAAGAAAAAGATAAGGTTGGCCGTCAAATCAAACTGCAGGGCACTCTCGGTAACCGCAACCCATTGGACGATCGTACCCCCAACAGCAAAACAGAAAAGATTCTCTCATCAAGGGTAAAGTAGTAATTTCGGGGACAAGAGTATTAAACGGTGCAGTTAATTGTCAAATCACAGCAGCAAAAGTAATTATTAGAAAGTTTAACTTAACAAAGCTCATATGTTGATATTAATGCTTCGTAAAATTAAACTGGGGGGCTTGATAGTGTGCCCCACCTCCGACCCGTTTACCAGCTTCGCAGTTTGCTTCGAAGGATCTTGCCACAATATATAGAACGAAGGAAAACTCTAGCTACAGTGAACGAGGTCCTGGAATCAGAGCAACAATAGTGATCTTAGAGCCCATAAAACCTCGGTCAATTACAAAGTCAAGCTAGAGAAACTATTCCTAGCTCGGTGCACGCCTGTACCACAAAGGAAAGGGACAAACTCACTTTCTTCTGCAGGTTTACCAAAAGGGAAAGTCAACTAGTGATCCAAAATAATTGGGAACAAGCGAGCTGGTATAGGAAGCCGCTCCATCCCACTTATAAAGAGAATAGAATGCAGGAAACATTCCACATTCAAGAAATACACACATAATAACACAATCATGTTATATCGTTTGCTTCGGTGGCGTAAAATAATCCTCTGATTGTTACCTTCGGGGAATCGCTAACGAACAAAACCAAAATCATAATCACTCAATCTCAATCTCTGTGACTTGCATATCCCCATATCAATACTAATCGCCGGTTATTGTACAAACACAAAAAAAAAAAAAAAAAAAAAAAAAGATTAACATGATTAAGAATAAATCGTTGTGAAGATTATTTTATTTATTCATATCTGATGTTCCTCATACAAGCCTTTTAAATTACCAACTAAATTACCACCGAACTATTGGTTGAGTGATAAAAAGTCTCAATTAGTTCAGGACTCGTATCCTTAAAAAAATAGGTGCAAGTTCAAATCTTAGGGTGGAGGTGGGGAGTTTTCTCTTTTAACTTATTGGTATTGTAATTGATTATTGATTATCGATTTTAATATTTTAAGAAATTAGGGTTCTTAAAAAGGTGGAGATGAACATGTAAGGGATAAATGAAAAAAAGTGAAGGGGAGAATTCAAATGACAAAAATACTTTCATGTGTGTAGCACATGCCAAGAGTTAACGGAAGAGAATTAATGGACGTTTAAAAATTGAACTATACATGGAATAACTCTATACTTCTAGACCATTTAGTTTAAAAAATCAAGTTTGGACTATCTGTATGTTTTTAAGCAAACCAAAAAGACTATCCTGTAATTTTGTTAAAATTAAATGTTACTGTAATAACAATTTCAGTATATTAATTAAGTATATTAGTGTTTTTTAATTATCGTATAAAACGACGTATACATATTAATTAAGTATATTGTAATATATCCAAACCTTTTATGACTAAGCGTTTTCCTTAAAAAAAAAAAAAAAAAAAAAAAAAAGGTATCGTCGAGCCCAAAATATATATTCGTTTTACCAAAAGTGACTAAAATATCTAGTATACCAACATTTTTTGTAGTGTTCAATTTTATTCCATACATTACATGTTTCTAATCCGTACATTAATAAAGATTCTCTAAGATATTATAATATTGTACACTTAACAACTTAAAATATACTCCGTAGTTAGTAATGTATGACTGAAATAAATAGTATATGAAATTATGAATCACCATCCATTTTATGTCACTCATCCATAATGACCCATTGTTATGTCACTAAAATGATTTTTTTTTCTCTGTTTTTTTTTCTCCTTTTCTTGTTGTTGAGTGGAGTCATATTGGTAGGTAGAGTCGTCCTATCAATTTTATAAGTCATATTCAATTACTACAAAATAGATATTTTATACAAAAAATTATATATATAAGAATAAATTTAATATAAAAAAATATTGTTGGAGCATATTTCATTGACCTGGAAAGTTTGAAGTTTGAATAATGAGCAATTTTATAAGAGAGTCACATTCAACATATAATAAGTTACAAGTTCTTTTGAATAATCAGTCATTGTACACCTTGCAATATATGACCCTATCAGTCTAACCATGACTAATAATATAATATATCTATAATATAATTTTTGATAAATTCACTAACATCTGTAATAAATGATAGATATATCACTTAGTTTTCAATATGGGAGATGATTCGTATACCGCCAAGTTTTAGCCATACACCACTAATTGTGCTTTAAAGCACTGTACTGTATAACTGCCTAATGCACGTTTAGTGGTGTATGGCCAAAAATAGTGATGTACGAATCAGTTCCCTTTCAATATATATAGCCTTTGAATGGGTCTTTGAATGGGGGAGATGACTTAATGGTGTACTTGACCTAACAAAAGGACAGTAACTATATTTATGTCATGGTAAATAAATGATATAATGAACTATCATGTTCCTTTGGCCGATAAAATTTGTCTGATTATATCAAACATGTTTCATGGATCTACTACACATTTTCATTCATTGATTTTTAGGTACTTTCATAATAACTTTCTTGTTATGAATACCAAATTTCTTTATCGTTAGCTTGGTTTGTGGTAACTTATCTTTTTCAAGTATTGACTATCATTTAGAGTGTTATGAACTTGGATTGCAAGTAATCTTCGTGCCTGAAACGGAACCGACTCTGGATTGATCTTTGAATCGTGTGAACACTATCCTAATCGAATATTTCGACCCAATTAGTCACGGGTTACACAAAGTTTCGATTGGGATAAGACAAAGACTAGATTGTTGTCTTGGCTAAAAGAGAACAATCAAAACAATTGCAGAGATTTTCTTCTAATTGTTTAAAGTTGAAAGTGTGTGCAAAGGTTAAAAATTCTGGAACCTTTTTCAAATACACAAAGAGTGTATTTATAATGGGTCAAAAGATTTCTTAAAAAGTCACAACCTTTGATTCATACCCATTAGTGACTTGGAAGTTAACGTTTATGTATTTAGATTAAAAATGGTCTAAAAACATGTAAAAACGCAGTTAAAATGTCCTGGAACAACCCCAAAACGTTTGGGGTTCGGTTGTGCCTTTTGGGTTGAAAAGACACCTTTTCAGCGACTTAGTGTTAAGCCGTGCCGCGGGCCCAAGAGCCGCGTCGCGGGCTAACAAAGGACCAGACTTCAAAACATGCAAAAACGCTCGACATAAAAATCATGCCTTAAGCCGCGCCGCGGGCCCAGGAGCCGCACTGCGGCTTAAAGCTACTGCACACCAAATTTTTGTTTTAGCTTATTTTCAAGTGTGTTTAGCCTTTCAAGTCGCGTTTCGCATTCTTTCAAGTCCAATTCAAATTTCTTAAGTTCCAAACATTATTTCCAAGTCCAAAAGAAACCTCAAACCACTTCACGTTTTATGAACGTGTACTCCACACTCTCCGAATTCATGTAACGTATCAATGGTTCGAAAAACACTTTCAACTTCGTAATCCAATCACTAAAATGATATGTTGAATTATGCTAAAATCACCAACAAATCCCCCCCATTTTAGTATGATCCTTGATTACTAAAAAACATCAAAAATTAGAAACTAATGCATAAGTGTAAATGTCACATGGATTGAATTTACACATAGTATATTACACATGCAAAAATTCGAAAATCAAGGTGCTCTAATAGTTTGAACCCATCAATTCATTTGAAGACCTGTCGATAATATACACACTAGTTCCATAATCTCTAACAATACAAACTTGATACTATTAGGAGCTGTAACATCCCGCGTTTTTCCGTTAAATTTATTTTTAACACTGTCTTTTTTTTTTTAATAATATCCTTCGTTATTTAAATTCGTAGTTTCCGTTGACTAACGTTCATAATATTCCCGTTATTTAATTATAACATCACTCGTTTACTCGGGCGTTTTTAAAAATATTCGTTTGGTTAATTCCCGCACCCGCTTTGAAACTTAAGGGACTAAACTTGCCAAGAGGGCAAAGAGATGACTAGGTCAACTAGTCAACCTTCACCCTCCTCCATTCATTCCAACCTTCCCATTTCATTACTTCCATTTTTATTCTCTCAAAACCTCAAACACAAAATCATCATCTAAATTCGGTTTAGGGAGCTAGCAACAAAACAAATTACATATTTGAAATCCTCTCTTCATCCTCTACAATTTGATACCAACTTCATCTCGTTTGGGTAACGTTTCTAAAACACTAGATTTCTCTAAATTCGTTTTATATACTTGAAATGGTGTTAGTTAGTGTCTATGGCTCGTGTGTAACATGAATATATATTTTGTTTGCTCGATTTGTTGTTTTGAGTAACTAGTTTGAACTTTTGAAATGGGTTTGCTTAATCTTGCATTTTGGAAGATTAAATGTTGTTTGATTGTTAAAGTTCATGTTTTAATTGTGTTACTAGTATCACTAGCTTCGTTTTGATGCGTAGGTTGATTAAGAAAACTTCAAAAACATGAATATTGATTTTTGCGGATTTTGGTTAGGGTTTGATAGACTTAAAACGAGCTTTTGATGTTTCGAATGCCATGAAATGTTATTAGTAAGTGTTTAGTTGTAATGTATGTTTCATTACCTTCAAAACGGCATATCGTATGTGTAAATTGGATTCCCGAATCATAAAATACGTTTTACGAACTTGAAACTTTGAAAATAAACCTTTCTTGATCAATTGACGAGTTTTCGGTTATTGTAATTGATGTTTTTGCTTGTGAAAGGTAGTTAATTGTATTCCTTGTCAAAAGAGCTTTCCAACGATATAAGATGCGAGTTCTAAGTGTTTGCGGTTTGTGTTTTATGCATAAAAAGGTTTTGGGTTGAGACTTAGAAAACTGAAACTGGCCAGGTATCAGCTCGCGTGTAATGCCGCGGCGCGGCCAGCCTTTGTCGCGGCGCGACATAAGGCGTGTCCAGGTTCTGACCTACATGGTCAAAATTCGAAAAATGTTTGCTATGCTACGCACCTCCGATTAACATGTAACTTGGCCAACATGCTCATATATGATTTCTAAGCTTAGAAAAATAGTTCGGGACCCGACCCGAACGTGTTGACTTTTTCGTTGACTTTGACCAAGTTTGACTTTTAGTCAAACTTAACCAAACTTTTATACAATCGTTCTAACATGCTTTTATACTTGATTCTTGCATGAAACTTGACAACGTGATTCACATGCTATACTATTCGAGTCGTAACGAGCCATAGGACTAATTGAACACATTTCGCCCGACCTTGTGTCGTAACCGGTTAATTGATACAACTTACTTGTTTAGGTCAAGGCTAAGCAACATTCATGCACACATTTACTTTGTGAAGTACATTTATGCTCGTGCACTCGAGGTGAGATCATAGTCCCACTTTTTCAACAACTTTTATATTTTTAAATCGTGGGCTGAGAAACATATACGTTACATACTTATATACATTTCATATGTATATATACCTTTCATACTTTTATACATCGAACACGAATACGAATACAAAGATACGGACGAGTTTGAACGAAAACCCTCAATTCAATTATCATTAATTACATCAGATGGTGTAAGCGAGACTATGTTGTGTGGATCCATACGGGTTTGACTAACCCTCATTCGGACGGTTCGCTACCGTTAAGCGAATGAAATATATTCTGGTACGGTGTATGTTCTAACACTTTTATGCTGAGGTAAATGATACAGTTAAGCTTTGATAATTGGGTGCTCGGTAAACAACAATACTTATGGAATTCAAACGATTCGGAAAATCGACTTATACTATAACTTGTGGTTCAACTTATTTTACTTACATACTCATTTACTAAACCTATGATTTCACCAACGTTTTTCGTTGACAGTTTTCTATATGTTTCTCAGGTTCATATTTGGCTAATTGATACATGCTTCCGCGTACATTCATACTTGCTTGGAGTCAAGCATGCATACATACTTACGCTATTTATAGCAACTGTGATTTTCAACTTATATTATGTCGCAAGTTATTTCATTTATACTTTACAATTTTTGTAATCTTAAACTTGTTGTCGAATTGTTTGTAAACTAAACTTTGCAAGTCTTGTACGTTTCAAATGAATGCGACATAATTTTGGTCAAACGAGTCTCATATAGGGACTATGACCACGCAACGGGACCTAAGTAGTCGGCGCCGTCAACGACGATTTGGTCGGGTCGCTAAAGATGGTATCAGAGCGTTGGTTGTAGGGAACTAGGATATGCATTAGTGTGTCTGACAGAGTCGTTAGGACGCATTAGTGAATCTAGACTACAACCGGATAGTTAGCCATTGCATTCTGACATACATTTGCTATAGATAGCACTTACTTGAATACTTGTGCATTATACTTGAATCATTCTTAGGCAAACTTTTTAATGGTACCCAACCTTCATCATACGAACTCGTATTCCGCCACTTTTTGGTAACACACGTGAATTCAAGGTTTATACGCGTACGGATGACCACGACTTCGTTAGTCACTCTAGTTCGGGAATTCTGACTCCTTGGTTGTTATCCACCCCGTCTCAGCTTACTATCCACAAGTGTTGTAAAGTTACCACCACTACTCTAGATGAGTATCGTCATCACTATTTATCACTACGGTTGCGAACTACTTGTTATCATGACTCGTTACTCTTTTCATACCTAAGTACATTTTTGTCTGACTCGAACCGCATTGACGTGAATAATCATTTATACACTTCCCTCGGGAAATGCTTCCTTAGAGTTGCAGAAATTCTTTCGATTTAATACGAGTCACGTTTGAGACATCGTTACATTTTGTTCATTTTAGGTCTTCACGATGACACGAACTTGAATCTATGGAGTGATGTGGGAATGGAGGTATGAGTTAGCGTAATATAACGACACTCGATCAACGTGGTTATATTACGGTAAGACATACCAAAGTTCTAGTGACACGTGATGGTGGTTAGACTCGATCAACCTAAACACCACCATGTGCCATGTACATGACTTCATCTATTCATGTTGGACATCTGAAAACTCCGAGAATATTGATAACAACCATACCGGGGACACACCTTCGATTTTTGTCGAACTATACTTATGCTTCTGAATGAATTACCGATTCCTTTCGACTTCAACCGTATGTTACACGTGTATACTATCTCGTCCTCGCACAGTCTTATTGACTAACTACAATTTACTCGTTATGCTCGCATCGAGGCGGAAACTTCTCTCGCCTTACACTCGTAATTCTGGTTAAGGAAATCTTTTGTTTTAAATTCTCAAGGGAGAGAGACTCTTCACGTTATACTAGTATTCGCCTCGAGGGTGAATAGTCTCGACGAACGTATTTGAAAACCGATAAATCTTCCGCAACGCAAATTTCTTGAGAAACTTGTCCTAACAAACTTGTTCAAATATACCTTACGGAATGTACTCCATTTCGGACCGAGATCCTCGTTTCATTTCTAGACTTCGGAGTGCCTTACAAAAAGTCTCGGGACCACGTTTAGACATGAGTACCGCACATCAACCACAACCTGACGGACCGAGCAAACATACGATTCAAACCTTGGAAACCGTAATACGAATTTGTGTTATCAACTTCAAATTTACTTGAGAAAAGTTTTTGCCTTTAACCAAATTCTCTTACAACGATGGTTATCATTCAAGTCTTAACGTCACACTTTCAAGGACCCGTATAGCCGTAATTGTCGTTTTCTTAAATTGTTGAACCGAAGTAGGTGACAAGCGAACCACCGGACCCGAAATCATTCATGAAACAACCGAAAAATTTTTCAATTCCAAGAAAGGCTCAAGGCGGATCGTAGTCGCCAAAAGAACTATGCCGATGTTTGACGTGAACCTCTCGAATTCCAAGTGGGAAACTGCATAACGTTAAAAGTCGCACCTTGAAAAGGTGTAGTCCGTTTCGGAAACGTAGAAAGCTAAATCCGCGATATTTTTAGTCCTTTTGAAATCTTGGGGTGTGTTGTGCCCATTGCTTACCGCTTCGAACTTCCGACTCAAACAAATTCCGTTCATCCTACATTCTGTGTATCAAACTTAAAGGCGTGTCTTGCGAGACAAGAACTTGTTATCCTCTTCGATGAACTTACTATCAACGATAAACCTCACTTCCAAGGAGGTAACGTTGGTGAAACTATAAATCGTGGAACCAAACTTTAAACCAACGTAAAATCGCGACTGTTGAAGTTCGTTGAAATACCCGAGGGAGTACCTTCACTTATTCGTAGAACCGACAACGCAAGATCTCGAGGAAGAAACAACGACTACTACTTCCAACTAAATTTCGGGACGAAATTTCTTTTAAGGTGTAGGTAATGTAACATCCCGCGTTTTTCCGTTAAATTTATTTTTAACACTGTCTTTTTTTTTTTAATAATATCCTTCGTTATTTAAATTCGTAGTTTTCGTTGACTAACGTTCATAATATTCCCGTTATTTAATTATAACATCACTCGTTTACTCGAGCGTTTTTAAAAATATTCGTTTGGTTAATTCCCGCACCCGCTTTGAAACTTAAGGGACTAAACTTGCCAAGAGGGCAAAGAGATGACTAGGTCAACTAGTCAACCTTCACCCTCCTCCATTCATTCCAACCTTCCCATTTCATTACTTCCATTTTTATTCTCTCAAAACCTCAAACACAAAATCATCATCTAAATTCGGTTTAGGGAGCTAGCAACAAAACAAATTACATATTTGGAATCCTCTCTTCATCCTCTACAATTTGATACCAACTTCATCTCGTTTGGGTAACGTTTCTAAAACACTAGATTTCTCTAAATTCGTTTTATATACTTGAAATGGTGTTAGTTAGTGTCTATGGCTCGTGTGTAACATGAATATATATTTTGTTTGCTCGATTTGTTGTTTTGAGTAACTAGTTTGAACTTTTGAAATGGGTTTGCTTAATCTTGCATTTTGGAAGATTAAATGTTGTTTGATTGTTAAAGTTCATGTTTTAATTGTGTTACTAGTATCACTAGCTTCGTTTTGATGCGTAGGTTGATTAAGAAAACTTCAAAAACATGAATATTGATTTTTGCGGATTTTGGTTAGGGTTTGATAGACTTAAAATGAGCTTTTGATGTTTCGAATGCCATGAAATGTTATTAGTAAGTGTTTAGTTGTAATGTATGTTTCATTACCTTCAAAACGGCATATCGTATGTGTAAATTGGATTCCCGAATCATAAAATACGTTTTACGAACTTGAAACTTTGAAAATAAACCTTTCTTGATCAATTGACGAGTTTTCGGTTATTGTAATTGATGTTTTTGCTTGTGAAAGGTAGTTAATTGTATTCCTTGTCAAAAGAGCTTTCCAACGATATAAGATGCGAGTTCTAAGTGTTTGCGGTTTGTGTTTTATGCATAAAAAGGTTTTGGGTTGAGACTTAGAAAACTGAAACTGGCCAGGTATTTGCTCGCGTGTAATGCCGCGGCGCGGCCAGCCTTTGTCGCGGCGCGACATAAGGCGTGTCCAGGTTCTGACCTACATGGTCAAAATTCGAAAAATGTTTGCTATGCTACGCACCTCCGATTAACATGTAACTTGGCCAACATGCTCATATATGATTTCTAAGCTTAGAAAAATAGTTCGGGACCCGACCCGAACGTGTTGACTTTTTCGTTGACTTTGACCAAGTTTGACTTTTAGTCAAACTTAACCAAACTTTTATACAATCGTTCTAACATGCTTTTATACTTGATTCTTGCATGAAACTTGACAACGTGATTCACATGCTATACTATTCGAGTCGTAACGAGCCATAGGACTAATTGAACACATTTCGCCCGACCTTGTGTCGTAACCGGTTAATTGATACAACTTACTTGTTTAGGTCAAGGCTAAGCAACATTCATGCACACATTTACTTTGTGAAGTACATTTATGCTCGTGCACTCGAGGTGAGATCATAGTCCCACTTTTTCAACAACTTTTATATTTTTAAATCGTGGGCTGAGAAACATATACGTTACATACTTATATACATTTCATATGTATATATACCTTTCATACTTTTATACATCGAACACGAATACGAATACAAAGATACAGACGAGTTTGAACAAAAATCCTCAATTCAATTATCATTAATTACATCAGATGGTGTAAGCGAGACTATGTTGTGTGGATCCATACGGGTTTGACTAACCCTCATTCGGACGGTTCGCTACCGTTAAGCGAATGAAATATATTCTGGTACGGTGTATGTTCTAACACTTTTATGCTGAGGTAAATGATACAGTTAAGCTTTGATAATTGGGTGCTCGGTAAACAACAATACTTATGGAATTCAAACGATTCGGAAAATCGACTTATACTATAACTTGTGGTTCAACTTATTTTACTTACATACTCATTTACTAAACCTATGATTTCACCAACGTTTTTCGTTGACAGTTTTCTATATGTTTCTCAGGTTCATATTTGGCTAATTGATACATGCTTCCGCGTACATTCATACTTGCTTGGAGTCAAGCATGCATACATACTTACGCTATTTATAGCAACTGTGATTTTCAACTTATATTATGTCGCAAGTTATTTCATTTATACTTTACAATTTTTGTAATCTTAAACTTGTTGTCGAATTGTTTGTAAACTAAACTTTGCAAGTCTTGTACGTTTCAAATGAATGCGACATAATTTTGGTCAAACGAGTCTCATATAGGGACTATGACCACGCAACGGGACCTAAGTAGTCGGCGCCGTCAACGACGATTTGGTCGGGTCGCTAAAGATGGTATCAGAGCGTTGGTTGTAGGGAACTAGGATATGCATTAGTGTGTCTGACAGAGTCGTTAGGACGCATTAGTGAATCTAGACTACAACCGGATAGTTAGCCATTGCATTCTGACATACATTTGCTATAGATAGCACTTACTTGAATACTTGTGCATTATACTTGAATCATTCTTAGGCAAACTTTTTAATGGTACCCAACCTTCATCATACGAACTCGTATTCCGCCACTTTTTGGTAACACACGTGAATTCAAGGTTTATACGCGTACGGATGACCACGACTTCGTTAGTCACTCTAGTTCGGGAATTCTGACTCCTTGGTTGTTATCCACCCCGTCTCAGCTTACTATCCACAAGTGTTGTAAAGTTACCACCACTACTCTAGATGAGTATCGTCATCACTATTTATCACTACGGTTGCGAACTACTTGTTATCATGACTCGTTACTCTTTTCATACCTAAGTACATTTTTGTCTGACTCGAACCGCATTGACGTGAATAATCATTTATACACTTCCCTCGGGAAACGCTTCCTTAGAGTTGCAGAAATTCTTTCGATTTAATACGAGTCACGTTTGAGACATCGTTACATTTTGTTCATTTTAGGTCTTCACGATGACACGAACTTGAATCTATGGAGTGATGTGGGAATGGAGGTATGAGTTAGCGTAATATAACGACACTCGATCAACGTGGTTATATTACGGTAAGACATACCAAAGTTCTAGTGACACGTGATGGTGGTTAGACTCGATCAACCTAAACACCACCATGTGCCATGTACATGACTTCATCTATTCATGTTGGACATCTGAAAACTCCGAGAATATTGATAACAACCATACCGGGGACACACCTTCGATTTTTGTCGAACTATACTTATGCTTCTGAATGAATTACCGATTCCTTTCGACTTCAACCGTATGTTACACGTGTATACTATCTCGTCCTTGCATAGTCTTATTGACTAACTACAATTTACTCGTTATGCTCGCATCGAGGCGGAAACTTCTCTCGCCTTACACTCGTAATTCTGGTTCAGGAAATCTTTTGTTTTAAATTCTCAAGGGAGAGAGACTCTTCACGTTATACTAGTATTCGCCTCGAGGGTGAATAGTCTCGACGAACGTATTTGGAAACCGATAAATCTTCCGCAACGCAAATTTCTTGAGAAACTTGTCCTAACAAACTTGTTCAAATATACCTTACGGAATGTTATTATAAGTATTAAATTTATTTAACATTTTAATTTAACTTACGGTTAATAATACTTTTATTATTATTGGAAAATACTTATGATAAGTATTAAATTTATTTTATCAAAATATTATTATAAGACTTATAATAAAGATTAAATAATTATTTAATTATTATAAGACTTAGTTATTTAATTATGATTTAATTATTAAATACTTATGATTTAATAATTATAATTAGAAACTTATGATATGGTTAATAATTCATTATTAATTAATAATACTTATGATATGATTTAAAAATTTATTATTAATTAATAATACTTATATTATGATTAATATTTAATTAATTAATTAAATACTTATGATATATTAATTATATCACTTCAACTTATATTAACTTTAATAATTTATTTTATTTAATTAAACTTATGTTATGACTTAATTATACACTTTTAACTTTAATAAACATTATAACTTATGTTATTATTATAATTTACACTTTTCAAATTAATGTTGACTATGTTTGACCAAGGTTGACTTTTGAGTTGACTTTCGGTTGACTTTGACTTTCAGTTGACTTTTGTTGACTTTCTAAATAAGGAAACTTTCCTAACTTAAAAACTTTCTAAAAATAGAACTTTCTAAATTTGGAAACTTTCCAAAAATAGAAACTTTCCAAAAATAGAAACTTTCCTAAAATAGAAACTTTCCAAAAATGGAAACCTGCTAAAAATAGAAACTTTCTATAAATAGAAAGTATGTGTCCGTACGCTGTTCCAGTCAAACTGATGCTTGCCGAGTATTGTTCTATGTCTACTTGCAACATGTACAATAGCTATCATACTAAGACTTGACCTAAGTTAGTTATTTATATCGACCTGCTTTATTTATAGGTTGGCGTTGTGATCATTCTTGATCACTTTACTCTATTTGATGTTCGCTTGTTTATGTGGTTTCTTCAGTTGCTTTTAAGGTGAGTTATAGTCCCGTTTTTACATACTTTTCAAAGTATATTTTTGGGATGTGATTACATGCATTTTTATTTACGTTTAGACACAAGTAACAGTTAAATTTAATTATTCATTGTGAGTTGGACAAAAATATTCCCTAGTCTGGTAACTGTAATCATTGGTTTCTACCGGTGAACGCGAATCCTATGGATAGATCTATCGGGTTTGACAACCCCATTTCGAGCTAGTCGCGCTAGCAATTTATAATCGGAATATTTAGTACTTCGTAATTTGTTGTAGATACACTGTCCAAGTGTATATTTTTATTGTGTTTGGCAAGGGTAAATAAAGGGTTAAGTGGTTACCAGGTGGCTCATTGATAATGGAATAATATTTAATGTTTTCTAACATTTTTAAATCTTGTGGTCTAAAGTTTACTTATTATTTAAACCTATAATTCACTCAACCTTTGTGTTGACAGTTTACTTGCATGTTTTCACAGGTACTTGAGTTTTGTGATGCTTCCGCTGTGTTTAGAAGAGTCTGCATGCATTTGGACAGATTTTATGAAACAACTTATGAAACTTAAGCTTGCATTCTATTTTTGGATAATTTAAACTTGTGGGTTTGTTGGCAAGGTTTTGTGTCAACTTTTGGTTCATTATTATGGTTGGTTGTTTTGAAACTACATATTTTGGTTTGTTTCCTTTTTGGGAAACTTTTGAAATAAAAGAATGCAACTTTGTTTATTTAATTCATTTAAGTCCGATCAAGCTGTGGGACCAACTGACGGATCCGTTAAGTGTTTTGACGGGGTCGTCACATGTGGTATCAGAGCGTTGGTTGTAGGGAACTAGGAGGTCTTAATGTGGTCAACCCGTGGTTATTAGGGTGCATTAGAGTCTAGTCTACATCCCGACCCTTTTGCTATAGCATTATTATGCATTTCATTTCGTATAAGTTATATTATTAGCTTTCATATCTTTTTGGTATGTGGTTTGCGGTTTTGCTGTTTGCAGATGTCGACTTCGAGCGATAACTCTGTTGCTGCTCCTGCTCCACCGTCTCCTGCTAGACGTCGTGCTAATCAACCAGAGATCGACGATCCTGTTCATTACAATTTTTCTACCATTACTCATATGAACCGGGCTTATAATGAGGTGACACGTATTAACGCCCTTAGCGATTGTTTGCGCACTTTGCCACATAATGAAGTTATGGACAAGATCCATGCCGACATGGGTAACTTTATCACTTTCAAGCATAGGGTTGAGGATGCGAACCGTAAGCGTGATTGAGAAGTTAATGCTAAGTTCGAGGCTCTCGAGAGCACTGTCCGTGGGTTGAAGGAAGAGTTGGATGTTGTGAAAGGGAAGTTGCGTAAGTATGAGGATCCTGCTGAGACTCATGCTGGACCAGCTTATCACACCCGCTCTAAGCGAATGTGATGTGATTATTCATATTGATTATCTATTTCATCAGACTTAATGTCCTTTTTATACATACATTTTGGGTTATGTACGGCATTTTGCCGAGGATTTTATTAAGATTTTGTTATGGGATATTTTTCATTATGTATGGATGGTTATTTTTATGACATCTATTATCATTATCATGTTTTATTTCTGATGTTGTGGCTCTTGGCATGTTATATTATGCGTAATATATGTTCATGTATGTTAGGTGCTATGTATGTTGTATGATGTTATCATAAAATATGTTTGCATGTGATGGTTATTTCTATAACAATCATAACTGTCATGTTATTACTCATAGTGTTTGTTAACTATTATTTATGATGGTTAATCTTTTCGTGTTTTGATCTATTCCTTTATGACACTAGTATTATTCTTAGTACTAACGGATGTGTTGTTCTATTTTGAAGATCATGCCTCCAAGAGAGTCCACTGAAGCGCGTATGCAACGCCTGATCAATGAAGGAATTGCTGCTGCTATGGCAGCAAATGCTAATGTTAACGCCAATGTGAACAACAACCAGGTGGGATGCTCCCACAAGACTTTTATGGCTGGTCGATCCCAAGAATTCAGTGGTACGAAAGGACCAATAGGGCTTACTCGTTGGTTCGAGAAGATCGAATCTATTTTCAGGGTCAGTCGGGTCCGTGAAGAGGACAAAGTTAGTTTCGCTAGTTGCACTCTTAAGGATAGTGCCTTGACATGGTGGAACAATCTGGTTAGTAGTTTGGGAAGCGATGTAGCTTATGGTTTGTCCTGGAATGATTTTAAGGAAAGATTGATCACCCGCTATAGACCTCGGGGTAAGCTTAAGAAGCTAGAGGTTGAGCTCAAGAATTTGAAAATGCATGGCACCGAGTTAGATGCCTATGAACGAAGGTTTTTCGAGTTAACTTTGCTGTGTCCTAGGGTTTATGCGGATGAGGATCGCAAAATTGAGGCTTACATTGATGGTTTGTCCGAGAAGATTGAACACGGGGTTGAGTCTAGTGAACCCCAGACTATTGAGGCGGCTATGTCTATGGCCCACAAACTTAATGACAAGGTGTTGAGAAGAAGCAAGACTACAGTTGCTGAAACTAGTGAGGAGGTTGTCAAGAAGGCTGATAATGGGAAACGAAAGTGGGATAACAACCGTAATCAAAACCAAAATCAGTAGAAGAAACAGGATACCTCAGGTGCTAACAACAGAAATCAGCGTGTGTGTCCTCGTTGCTATAAATCTCATGATGGTTACTGCACAGTTACTTGTAAGAGGTGCTCCAAGCAAGGGCACATTGCTAAAGATTGTACAGTGGTTTTGCCGGGTTCTGCTACTCCCGCGGCTGGTGGTAATAATAATAATGTTGGTAATAGAGGTGGTAACGGTAATGGTAATCGGAAATTGAATAATGGAGGTAATCAAAGGGTTTGTTATGAGTGTGGGAAGCCAGGGCATTTCCGAGATGCTTGTCCCAAAAAGAAGACTGCTGAAACTGCACGTGGCCGAGCGTTCAACATTAATGCTAAGGATGCGGAGGAAGATCCTAAGCTTGTTACTGGTACGTTCTCAGTCAACGATTTATCAGTTTATGTACTATTTGATTCAGGGGCTGATTTAAGTTTCGTGTCGAGTAAATTATGTCCGAGAATCAAAACGCCGTTAACTCCCTTAGACAATACTTATGTTGTTGAAGTAGCTAATGGTAAAGAACTTACTGCTAAGACTGTACATCGTAAATGTATCATTAATCTGGGTGGTAGGGATTTTGAGATAGACTTGATACCGATTGAACTTGGTAGTTTTGATATTGTTATTGGTATGGATTGGTTATCTGCAAACTGTGCTGAGATCATGTGTTATGATAAGGCTATTCGTATTACTGATGTGATTGGAGAGCCACTGATGGTCTTTGGAGATAAGAAATGCACACAGTTAAATGTTATTAGCTGTATAAAAGTTCGTAAACATCTCCGCAAAGGCTGTCATGCAATTCTTGCTCATGTTGTTAATCCTAGTAAGGAAGTGAAGAACGTTGATGGCGTTCACATTGTTAGGGATTTTCCCGAGGTGTTTCCCGATGACTTACCTGGCCTTCCGCCGCAACGCGCGGTAGAATTTCAAATTGATCTTGTTCCTGGCGCTGCTCCTGTAGCACGTGCTCCTTATCGTCTTGCGCCTTCCGAACTTCAAGAATTGTCGAGTCAACTCCGTGAGTTGTTAGACAAAGGTTTTATTCGTCCTAGTTCGTCCCATTGGGGAGCTCCCGTTCTGTTTGTTAAGAAGAAGGATGGTTCTTTTCGTTTATGCATTGATTATCGTGAACTGAATAAGCTCACTGTTAAAAATCGTTATCCTCTACCGAGAATTGATGATCTGTTTGATCAGCTTCAGGGTTCTTCTGTTTATTCAAAAATTGCTCTTCGTTCTCGCTATCATCAGTTGCGTGTTAAAGAATCTGATGTTTCAAAAAACTGCTTTTCGCACCCGTTACGGTCACTTTGAATTTCTTGTTATGCCGTTCGGATTGACAAATGCACCTGCTGTGTTCATGGACCTCATGAACCGTGTGTGTAGACCCTATCTGGACAAGTTCGTTATTGTTTTCATCGACGACATCCTTATCTATTCTAAGAGTGATGAAGAGCACGAAGAACACTTGAGGTTAGTGCTTGATTTGTTAAAGAAAAAAGAGTTGTACGCTAAGTTCTCTAAGTGTGCTTTTTGGTTAAGAGAAGTTCAGTTCCTTGGTCATATTGTTAATAAACAGGGAATACAAGTTGATCCTTCTAAAATTGAAGCGATTGAAAAGTGGGAAACCCCGAAAACTCCTACTCAGATTCGTCAGTTCTTAGGGTTGGCAGGTTACTATTGAAGGTTCATTCAGGATTTCTCTCGTATTGCGAAACCTCTGACTGCTTTAACGCATAAGGGGAAGAAGTATGAGTGAAAGGATGAACAAGAGAATGCTTTTCAGATTTTGAAGAAGAAGTTGACTACCGCTCCGATTTTGTCACTACCGGAGGGTAATGACGATTTTGTTGTTTATTGTGATGCATCGCGACAAGGCTATGGTTGTGTTTTGATGCAACGAAAGAAGGTTATTGCGTATGCGTCACGACAGTTGAAGATTCACGAACAGAACTATACAACTCATGATTTAGAGTTGGGGGCTGTTGTTTTTGCGCTTAAAATTTGGAGACACTATCTTTATGGTGTTAAGAGTACTGTGTACACCGATCACAAGAGTCTTCAACGTATCCTCGATCAGAAACAGTTGAACATAAGACAACGAAGATGGATTGAGACGTTGAATGATTATAATTGTGACCTTTTGTATCACCCGGGTAAGGCCAATGTTGTGGCTGGTGCATTGAGTCATAAAGAAAGGACTGAACCTCGCAGGGTTAGGGCCTTGAATATGACAGTTAGATCAAACCTCGTTAGGCAGATTCTTGAGGCACAACAAGAAGCCTTAAAGGAGGAGAATTTCGTGAAGGAGAATGTAAAAAGGTAGGTAAGAAGTTTGAAGTATGAGCTGATGGTACTAGGTATTTTGCGGGACGTCTATGGGTTCCGAAATTTGGAGGTCTTCGACAACTTGTTTTGGATGAGGCTCATAAGTCTAGATACTCTATTCATCCTGGTTCAGGAAAGATGTATCAGGATCTTAAGGAGCTGTATTGGTGGCATAATTTGAAAGGTGATGTAGCTAAGTATGTGACTAAGTGTTTGACCTGTGCTAAGGTCAAAGCTGAACATCAAAAACCATCTGGACTTTTGGTGCAACCAGAAATTCCCGAGTGGAAGTGGGAAGGTATCACTATGGATTTTATTACTAAGTTACCAAGAGTTTCGGGTGGCTATGATGCGATTTGGGTGATTGTAGATCGACTCACTAAGTCGGCTCACTTTTTGCCGATTAGGGAAACGGATTCGATGGAGAAACTCACCCGTTTGTATTTGAAAGAGATTGTTTCTAGGCATGGTGTTCCCGTGTCCATTATTTCCGACCGAGACAGTCGATTTGTGTCGAGGTTTTGGCGATCTTTACAGGAAGCCTTGGGTGCTAGGTTGGATATGTGCACTGCTTATCATCCTCAAACGGATGGTCAAAGTGAAAGGACCATTCAGACATTAGAAGATATGTTGCGAGCGTGCGTCATTGATTTTGGAAATGGGTGGAATAAATATTTGCCGCTAGCTGAGTTTTCTTATAACAACAGTTACCACGCAAGTATTAAAGCCGCACCATTTGAAGCTTTGTACGGTAGGAAATGTAGGTCTCCTATTTGTTGGAATGAGGTTGGGGATGCTCAACTTACAGGTCCAGAGATTATTCACGAGACTACTGAGAAGATTGTACAAATTAAAGAAAGGTTGAGAACTGCTAGAAGTCGGCAAAAGAGTTATGCCGATAAGGGAAGGAAAGATGTTGAATTTCAAGTTGGTGATCGTGTTATGTTAAAGGTTTCGCCTTGGAAGGGTGTAATCCGTTTTGGTAAAAGTGGAAAGTTAAGTCCTCGTTTTGTGGGACCTTTTGAGATCATTGAAAGAGTTGGACCGGTGGCTTATCGTTTGAAATTGCCACAAGAACTCAGTGCTGTTCACGATGTTTTCCATATTTCGAATTTAAAGAAGTGCTTGGCTGAATTTGATCAGACTATTCCTTTGGAGGAACTTCAAGTTGATAAGCAATTGCATTTTATTGAGGAGCCTGTTGAAATCATGGACTGAGAGGTTAAGACTCTTAAACAGAGCAGAATTCCTATTGTTCGGGTCAGATGGAACGCTAGACGCGGTCCCGAGTTCACTTGGGAGCGTGAAGACCAGATGAAGCAGAAATACCCGCATTTGTTCCCAGATGCCAAGTCAACCCCTGCGCCTGCTTAAATTTCGGGACGAAATTTCCGTAACGGGAAGGTACTGTCACGACCCTACTTTTTTCGTTATCTTTTTCAGTTAATTATTTAACGGCCGTTAACTGTTAGTGTGCCACGTCATTTCTATAACCTATATTATTATTTTTTTTGTAATTATATATATATATATATATATATATATATATATATATATATATATATATATATATATATATATATATATATATATATATATATATATATATAAATTAATTATTATGTGTTATGTGAATATTTGTATTCATATTTTAATTTATACGTTTCTACGTCTCGCGGATTTCCATCCGGCGAATCTTTTTGGTTTTCAAACCAACGGTCGAGTTTTTGGGACATTTAAATCCTAAATATTTTAAATATGATATTTTAAGACCATATTATTATATAGCGTATTTATATTTATTTTTCGTCGCGCGTTTGTTATCTTTCCGGATTTTTAATCGCGTAAGTGCGTTTTCACGTTTCGGGACTCGTTCGGGCTTTCGGGCCATCAGGAATTTACAATTAAGTGAGATGGACCAAGTGGGGCCCACCCAACTAATATTTTCGGCCGAACCAAAGGGGTAAACCCCTTTCCACTTTGCATTTTGTTTCCCATTTTTCCATTTACAATTTTTGTTTCATTTTATCAAAACCTAAAGATTTATTTTGTGCTCTCCCTTCTCCCTTCCCCTTTGGCCGTCGCCATCCACTACCAATATCACCATCTTCATCATTTTTCAAGCTTGGATCAAGGATTGATTAATATAAACGCGTTCCTCTCTTCATTCTCTACGCGATTACATAGATTGTTTCTCGATTAGGGTATAAACCCTAACCCTAGAACTTTCAATTTTTCAATTATTTTCTGTATTTTGATGTTTATTTAGTAGTATGATGTTTGTGGATTATTGTAATGATGTTTGTATGCATAGATGTACTCGAAATCACATGTTTTCGGTTTGTAAAATTCTGGACAGCAGCTAATTCGTGTATTCTGAGTTTGTGACTGATATAAATGTTAAAATAAACTATTTAGATGAGTTCCTCTCATCAAGACATTAATTTTAGACTCCGGATTCACGTCGTTTCGATTCCCGGAGCCCTAGTTATGATCAAATTAGTATTTTGTAAAGATTGAATTGTGATATTGACATGAACCAGGTTTAGTCCGACTTTGTGACCTTCCTTGGAGTCTTTAGGGTGTGTTAGTGTGTTAGGACTGATGGTGGGACAAACTTTCATGTTCGGGTCACCTAAATCCGAGCCACGGTTCACCCGTTATGACTAAAACACGGTTTTGAGTAAATTGAAGGTCCAAGTGGTGTCATGGCTGATTACCATGACTTGTGGACTGTTCTTGGTGTGTTCTTGAGTACACCATTGTGTTGGGTGGTTTGAATAGGCGGAGATGCATATAAGGCTCGCCAGAAATCGACACCCGGGGCTCAAGATACGACCCGATGAACTTTTGAATTAAAACTTATGATTAATTCTAAAACTTATGATAAAAATAATGAATTTCATTATTAATTAATTACTTATGATAAGAAGTAATTATTATTATTTAAGACTTATGATATAAATATTTATTATATCATTTAATTATTATTTATGATTTAATTAACATTTTAATTTAACTTACGGTTAATAATACTTTTATTATTATTGGAAAATACTTATGATAAGTATTAAATTTATTTTATCAGAATATTATTATAAGACTTATAATAAAGATTAAATAATTATTTAATTATTATAAGACTTAGTTATTTAATTATGATTTAATTATTAAATACTTATGATTTAATAATTATAATTAGAAACTTATGATATGGTTAATAATTCATTATTAATTAATAATACTTATGATATGATTTAAAAATTTATTATTAATTAATAATACTTATATTATGATTAATATTTAATTAATTAATTAAATACTTATGATATATTAATTATATCACTTCAACTTATATTAACTTTAATAATTCATTTTATTTAATTAAACTTATGTTATGACTTAATTATACACTTTTAACTTTAATAAACATTATAACTTATGTTATTATTATAATTTACACTTTTCAAATTAATGTTGACTATGTTTGACCAAGGTTGACTTTTGAGTTGACTTTCGGTTGACTTTGACTTTCAGTTGACTTTTGTTGACTTTCTAAATAAGGAAACTTTCCTAACTTAAAAACTTTCTAAAATAGAACTTTCTAAATTTGGAAACTTTCCAAAAATAGAAACTTTCCAAAAATAGAAACTTTCCAAAAATAGAAACTTTCCTAAAATAGAAACTATCCTAAAATAGAAACTTTCCAAAAATGGAAACCTGCTAAAAATAGAAACTTTCTATAAATAGAAAGTATGTGTCCGTACGCTGTTCCAGTCAAACCGATGCTTGCCGAGTATTGTTCTATGTCTACTTGCAACATGTACAATAGCTATCATACTAAGACTTGACCTAAGTTAGTTATTTATATCGACCTGCTTTATTTATAGGTCGGTGTTGTGATCATTCCTGATCACTTTACTCTATTTGCTGTTCGCTTGTTTGTGTGGTTTCTTCAGTTGCTTTTAAGGTGAGTTATAGTCCCGTTTTTACATACTTTTCAAAGTATATTTTTGGAATGTGATTACATGCATTTTTATTTACGTTTAGATACAAGTAACAGTTAAATTTAATTATTCATTGTGAGTTGGACAAAAATATTCCCTAGTCTGGTAACTATAATCATTGGTTTCTACCGGTAAACGCGAATCCTATGGATAGATCTATCGGGTTTGACAATCCCATTTCGAGCTAGTCGCGCTAGCAATTTATAATCGGAATATTTAGTACTTCGTAATTTGTTGTAGATACACTGTCCAAGTGTATATTTTTATTGTGTTTGGCAAGGGTAAATGAAGGGTTAAGTGGTTACCAGGTGGCTCATTGATAATGGAATAATATTTAATGTTTTCTAACATTTTTAAATCTTGTGGTCTAAAGTTTACTTATTATTTAAACCTATAATTCACTCAACCTTTGTGTTGACAGTTTACTTGCATGTTTTCACAGGTACTTGAGTTTTGTGATGCTTCCGCTGTGTTTAGAAGAGTCTGCATGCATTTGGGCAGATTTTATGAAACAACTTATGAAACTTAAGCTTGCATTCTATTTTTGGATAATTTAAACTTGAGAGTTTGTTGGCAAGGTTTTGTGTCAACTTTTGGTTCATTATTATGGTTGGTTGTTTTGAAACTACATATTTTGATTTGTTTCCTTTTTGGGAAACTTTTGAAATAAAAGAATGCAACTTTGTTTATTTAATTCATTTAAGTCCGATCAAGCTGTGAGACCAACTGACGGATCCGTTAAGTGTCCTGACGGGGTCGTCACAGCATTTCTTTTCAGGGTAGCCCTTTTATATTCTTCAATGCTGAGAAGATCATCATCAATTTCACGCTTATCAGGAGTGAGGGTTTGTCTACGCTCCATTTTAAGTCTTTTTAGAGCAGCATAGGCCCCAAACTTAGCGTTGAAAGCAGCATCTAATTCCTGCTGTCTCTTCTGATGTCTCTCCATTTTTCTTTTCAATTTACATTCAATGGTTTGAGAGACAACAAAAGATTCAGCAACAGCCAATTCAGAAACGTCACTGGGCTTACTGCCAGAACCAATATCATCCACTGATGTGACAGACACACTGGGTTGAGATTCACCAGCTGCCTGTACACCAGCTTCAGTATGAGCATTGCTAGGCTTAGTGTCAGTACCACCACCACCATCATCACCATCTCTCCTCTGCTATTTTGGAGCCTTTTCATGCTCATGCTCCCCCTCAGATTGTTTTCTTTTTTGGACTTTTTCCTAGACTTCTTCTCCCCCTTTTTGTCATCAGCAAGGGCAGAAGGGTGAGCAGGGGAGACCGGTGCATCAAGGTTACTATCTGACTGAGGAACAAAGAAAGAGAAATTGTTTCAGTCAGCATCAGCAGGAGAAAGATGGGCACCAGAATCTACGCCATATTGTCTTAGGCAGAGATTGGAAGTTCGAACTTCATTTCTAGCAACACCCATGGCCATATTTTGGACATCAGCCCTAACACCAGCTTGAAAATTAGCCATGCGTTGCATTACCTCCACCATTTGAACATAAGCTGAGGTAGGAATCATAGTAGCCATTTGCTGTTCCTGCGAATCCAATCTCTCTTCTAACACCCTATTTTCTTCATTAAGGAAAAGAATTCTACGATTAGCAGCATCCAAATCAGCTTGAAGACGAACAATATCCTCAGTATACTCATTGTGAGAGATGATTCGCTTCTTTAAATCCTCCTCCTCCTCCTCTTCATGTTGTTTGACAATTCCACCGCAAGATCTGCAAAGATATACACTTGTTTGAGCTTGTTCTCAATAGAAGAAGTGGTAACCTCCCCAGCTGTGCGTACTGCTTCAGACACTCTATCAATAATAGTAGAAAGAATGGTTTTTTGTAGATCCGGTGTTACTTCAGCTAATGTCTTATAGACAGCCAAAGTGGAGATGGCAGCCACCTCACCAGCATTAAACTTAGTATAGCTGGTGGAGGTGAAAGGACCCGTTCATATACATTATAAACGATTCACAATAGTTGATTACATCGCGAGGTATTTGACCTCTATATGATACATTTTACAAACATTGCATTTGTTTTTAAAAGACAAACTCTCTTTACATCGAAAATTGACAGGCATGCATACCATTTCATAATATCCACTATCCAACTATAACTTGACTTAATAATAATAATCTTTAATGAACTCAATGACTTGAATGCAACGTTCTTCAAAATATGCCATGAAAGACTCCAATTAATATCTTTAAAATGAGCAAATGCACAGCGGAAGATTTCTTTAATACCTGAGAATAAACATGCTTTAAAGTGTCAACCAAAAGGTTGGTGAGTTCATTAGTTTATCATAATCATTCATTTTCATCATTTTAATAGACCACAAGAATTTCATTTCCAGTTCTCATAAATATACGTCCCATGCATAGAGACAAAAATCATTCATATGGATTGAACACCTGGTAACCGACATTCACAATATGCATATAAGAATATCCCCATCATTCCAGGATCCTCCTTCGGACATGATATAAATTTCGAAGTACTAAAGCATCCGGTACTTTGGATGGGGTTTGTTGGGCCCGATAGATCTATCTTTAGGATTCGCGTCAATTAGGGTGTCTGTTCCCTAATTCTTAGATTACCAGACTAAAAAGGGGCATATTCGATTTCGATAATTCAACCATATAATGTAGTTTCAATTACTTGTGTCTATTTCGTAAAACATTTATAAAAATTTCGCATGTATTCTCAGCCCAAAAATATAAAGGGTAAAAAGGCAAATGAAACTCACCTAATGTATTTTGTAGTAAAAATACATATGACTATATTGAACAATGCAGGGTTGGCCTCGGATTCACGAACCTATAACAATTGTATATCTATTAATACGTATAATGTAATTCACAAAATTTCATTTATTAATATGTATTATTTATATGTTTATAGTTATATAGAATTTATACTAAATTCCATTTTAAACGTATACTTATATTATATCTTAAGTTATATTATATATTTATATATCGAATTTGTGTATATATAATTAGGACGATTAATATTTATATAACTAGTGATATTATTATATCTAAGTACCTATATATGTGATTAGTATTGTATTTATGAAATATCATTAGTTTGTTATGTGAATTATTAATAAAATCCAAGTATATGTTATAAATATATATATAGTGTACAAAAGATTTATGTGTTAAAATTATAATTTAGATAATAATGATTTACTACTACTAATAATAATAACTTTACTAATAATAATAATACTAATAGCAAAAATGAGAAATGAAAATTTTTAATGATACTAATAATAATATTTATGAAAATAATAATAATTTGTATTATTTTCATGACATTAATATAATAACAGTCATAACCATAATAATAATAATAATAATAATAATAATAATAATAATAATAATAATAATAATAATAATAATATTAATCATAAATTCAATATTAGTAACAATAATAATTCTAATAATAATAATACTTAATATCATGATAATATGAATGAATAAAACTTATTTGCAAGTAAAAATAACAATAATAATAATAAAGATTTTTAGTTTTAAAGACTACCTCCAAAGAGCTTTAAAAAAAATAGCTGCCACAAGCAGGAATCGAACTCGGGACCTTCTGAACCGCCACACACACGTCAAACCAGCTTGGTTACAGCCCATTTTCTAATATATTCTGATTTGCATTTATATTTAACCCATTCTAATATGTTTCCATCTTCTAGTTACAATTAATATCCCGAATTCATTAATAAGCCCAATAGGCCCAAGCCTTCAACTCAGTCTTCTATTGTAAAAAAAAAAAAATATATGTGGTCGCCTGGATTAGAACCCACAACCTCTAGCTCAACAACCACACCACCAAACCAACTGAGCTATCTCTCTTTTCTGATTTATCTGTTATCCTAATTCTATTGAACCCGTTTTATTTTGCCCAACTACATCTTCTTCATCAATTGAAATTAAATCGAATCGGGGATTAAATTTAACCAAAAGAAATGAGTTGATTAATTAGTGTTAGGAATAAAAGAGATTCAAAAACAAGTACTAGTGTTTAATTGAATTTGAAAAGCAAGAAGGAAAAAAAAAGGCTGCTGTGCAGCGTGTTTATGAACACAAAAAAAAAAAGTGATTTTGATTTAAAACGCGTTTTTGTCACAGATTTCTAAATGAAAAAGATCGTAAATCTTTCTTAGAAACTATCTCAATCAACAATTTAACTTATTTCAAAACAAAGAATTCGAATTTCCTTATGAATCAAAACGGTTGACTTTTTGTCTTAAAACTTTTACTCCACAATTATCGATCAATTTGAGAAATTAAGACTTGAGGATTTACCGAAAGTTTCACAAGATAATTTATAACAGCTCTACAATATTAGATTTTGGTCATGGATTCGAATTTGATATTCTTCAACAAACCATTCGTGAAGAGCAAAAGAAAGAGAAAAAAAATATACAAATAAATAAAATATAAACTCTGATTGAATTCATCCCTTCGCAGAAGAAAATATTAGGATATAGTTATGATATGGTTGTTTTGAAGGATTGTAATGGAAATCATGGGGATGTCGAATGGATTGGTAGGTTTGCAAATATTGGGTGTAGTCACAGACTAAATAGAGGAAGACAGGAAATCACAAGTAGTATATGTGATATATTCAGTTTTTGTTTGATAATGAAAAATGAGGCCAACTAGTACAATTAATCGGATAAAAATATTAAAAAAAAAAAATCCTAGATGGCGATGGGTAACAGCTCAATCAACCCTTCTGTATTTAAAAAAAAAAACATAATAAAAATTAATAAATGTAATTATATCAATAATAATACCATTAAAAAAAATACCAATATAAATCATAATAATAATATAACATATTATATGCATCAAATCTCATGTCTATATCTTTTATATTTGAAATAATAATACCAATAATATAATATTGATCTTAATATTAATACTAATAATGTAAATATTAATGTAACAACTTTTAAACTTAAAATTTTTAGTATATCAACTTCACATTTTGTTAAATATGTAAATACTTAGTTTATATAATAAGATATTTGAATGTTTAATATTTATGTATTTTATATATATATATTACAATACATATACTATTAATTACATATAAATGTCTTTTTAGATAACAGTTTAGTTATTTTATATATTACTCTATATTTTAAATTGTATTCTATTACGTCAAATTAATATATACACTTATATTTAGTTATATGTATGTATATATAATAACAACAATTGTTCGTGAATCGACGAACACAGTCAAAAGGTAAATGCATTTATGAAAAATAGTTCAAACATTATGAAACTCAGTTTAATAGACTTTGCTTATCGTGTCAAAATCATATAAGATTGAGTTTAAATTTTGGTCGGAAATTCCCGGGTCATCACAGTACCTACCCGTTTAAGAAATTTCGTCCCGAAATTTGAGTGAGTTGGTCATGGCTAACAATAAAAATGTTTTCATGACGAATATGAGTTGATAAATTGAATTTTATCATCATTGAGTAATATGGATAAAATAATTCGATTATTCGAAAAGTACGAATGAAGCTATCACAAAAGATTGAAATAGGAAAAGTAAATATTTGTCTTAACTTTTGACAGAGTTAGGGTTGAATTTAGAAAATAAGGTGCGTCTTAACTTTTGACGTTGTCTAGGTTGAATTCCGGAGTTCAAGGAATTTAAAGAAAATCTTGAAAATCTATAAGATCTGATTCTTCGGGATTTATGGAAAATAAGATCTCTATAATTAAATGTGATCATCTGTCTCGATTTCTCTGTCTGGTATTTTCACTATAAATGAACTTCTTCCGTTCTATTACTTCCCACCACTTCCAATTTCTATATTTTAATTCATACTTTCAAATCATCAGTAAATATGCTTCATCCAGTTTTAATCCTTGTCCTTATCCTTACTATCGCAACAATTATTCTCCTTTTCCAACTATCACCGGAGGAATCTGTTTTCTTCTACTTCACCCTTATGTTTATAATGTTTTTAATTCTCCCGTGTCTTTATGTTGCGATAAACATTGATATGCACGGTTTGTAATTCATGTGTTTATGATCGGCTTTCTATTTTCCTTTATTTTCCGGAGCTCCATGCTCTTGTTTTCTCTTCCCAACTCCAAGTCAAGCGAATAATGGTCCAGAATTCGTAGATATAGAGTTTTGAATGATTATAATGTTCTAAGCAGGGTGGAACGTGATAGCACGATTTGATTTTCAAATTTATCAAAATTACAGAAGATAGAACCATCAAGAATATATTTTCTTGATATGTTCAGAAGTTAAGTAGAATGAAAGAGTTATGTAACATGGTACATGATGACGTTAAGATCTATGAATCATCACGTTCCATTAGAAACTCAGCATGACTTACTGTAATATAATCACATTGATCAAGTGTCATTATATTATACTAACTCATGCATCAGTTTCCAACATTACTTCAATAACATTCATATTTTAAGCCCGAAAGTTTACAGAATATAGAAACTAACAGTTTCTATATGATTTAATACTGATAGCACGAAGAGATTAATGATTTCATATAAGAATAGTTATAAAAATATATCTCCATAAATATGGAGGATATTTATAATGAAAGATACGATAATATCTCGGAATATCTAAGATCAGAGGATGATAGAAACTATTGTCCGCAAGGGTTTAGAGTAAGGAGTAAGATATTCACTAAAGACTTTAGCAGACATTGAATCATTTGGATTCTTTGAAGTCAAACTTATTCTTTGTGATTTGTCCACGGCTTTCTTCATAGTTTCGCATAATCTGCTTTTCGTTACTAAATTTTCTATTGAATGTTTTCAATATAATGATACACAGGAAGCACGAAGAGGTATATAATTTCGTGCAAGAATATTTATGAAAATATCTTCAGAAATATCGAAGATATTGATGATGATATTTTGGAATTTCTAAGTTCGATGATTGATGAGGAAGATTTTCCGCAAGATTTTAACATGAGTACGGAGCAAGATATTCGTTGAAGGTTTCATCGGATCCAGAATTACCTGGGTTCTTTAAATATATGGTATGGTCCTTGTATTTGACCTTGATCTCCTTCATGGTTTGCTCAATCTATTTTTCAGTACCAAATTTTCATTCGAGCGTTCCTAACACTCCCTTCTTTATCGTCAAACTTTTGGCTGTTTAGACCATCTACAATTTTTCTGTTTCCTCTGCATTTAAAGCTACGATATCTGAATCATCGGTTATCAATCCGAGGTGGTTTCAGGAGAATTGTGTTTTTAGATGATTAAACGCTGATGGTTATATGGTAAAATATAAATGTTCTCCGGTAACAATAAATGGGCACTCTTATATATCAAAGTTACAACAAGGTTTGTTTGAATGAAAGGTCCATGTTGATTTGTTGGAGCTGTGATAAAATTGGCTAATTTGAAAAGGGATTGAAAGTTATTTTCGATAATAACAATGCCAAAGGAGTTAGCACAGATACGTGTCAAACGTTTGTTCAGGTCCCCAGAGTTTTTCAGGTGCATAACTATAGGCATTAACTTTTCTTCCGTAAATGAAGTGCTGTTGGTTCATCCTCTCGATTGAGGTGTTTTCAAGGATCATGAAAGGTTTGAATGAAGATTGTAATCGTCAAGATATAAATGAGGTTTAAGATGAAATCAAGTGGCAAACTTGAAGAATTGTTTAGTTTCATATGTTATAATCAATATTTTAATTCATTTAATTGTCCAATGTTGGTAGTCCTCAGTTGATAGTCCACAGTTAGCAATTCAATAATTCATATATAGTTTAATATATAATATTCAAATTAATTAATACGTATCATGACCCGTGTACCGGTCTCAGACTCGATCACAACTCAAACTATATATATATTTTGGAATCAACCTCAACCCTGTATAGCTAACTCCAACATTTGCATATAGAGTGCCTATGGTTGTTTAGAAATTTATATATAGATGGGTCGATATGATATGTCAAAACCTTGTATACATGCCCCGATATCTAAAATGTGTAAAATAAATACAGAAATTAAATGACGATAAATAAACTTGCGAGAATTAAAATTGCGATAATTAAAATTGCGATAATGTAATAGAGATTTAACAGTTAGCTAAGAACAGTTAGCTAGGATTTTTGTTAGCGTGGATTCTTAACAAAATTCATCATAATTAATTTGTTTGTTTCTAACAATTTTTATTTTGTCCAATGTTTTCTTCATTATGCCACTTGTTGAATTCTGATAGGCCAAAATCCAAATATAGAATTGAATGAAAATGGTTATTTTGTGGTGAACGGATTCGTATAGCTGTGGTTGTAAGTAGGATAGTAAATAACAGTTGAATCAGATTCGTAGAATGTACAGTGTAACTTATTAATGCGAAATCTAAATATTCCTCGGGTATTACTTACCCGTTAAAATATTTTCACCATTAACAATTTGTACAATAAAAATTTTAATTACAATCTTTATGAAAACATATATACATATATATTTTCTTCAGACGTAATCATGGATTTAATGAGTCAATGTGATATTAAACTCATCAGATTTATTGCTAGAACTAGAGTACATAATCTCTAAAACATTAGAGATTACATAATCGCCATGAAGAACGAAGATAGTTTATGTATAACAATGATTATACTCGAGGTACAGAATGAGGTGTCGAAGCTGGTGATGCGGATATTGTTGTTGGTGGTACTAGTGCTGTTGGTGCTAAGGTTGGTGATGTGACTGGTGTTGGTGATACTGATGGTGCTTGCAAACTGTGTACCGTGCTCTCTAAAGTTAACACTCGAGCTCGGATTTCTTTAACTTCTTCTACTAACCCTGGTTGGTTATCAGTGTGAGGTAGAGATTGGATATCTTCTCTAGTTCCGTTAATGGTAGTCTCAAGACGAAAAATTTTGGCAAAAAGGGTATAAACGGTGTTGCGAACAGGTTCGCCGGTGAGCGGGTCGAGTACTCCAAGGTTAGGTGGTAGATTCGGTTCATGATATGGAGTACCTTCTTCCCTTCTCCATAGGGTGAGTATGTCGCGAACCCACCCCCATTTTCTCCAGTAATCACGATAGTTGATTGATTGATGTGCTCCTGTCACGCTGTCTTCGGAGTCAGACGAACTTGGTCGATTCGTAGAGGCCATCTTACGCGATCTCAGAAAAGATTTTTGATATGAAGAGTTTAGTGACAGTAATTGATAGTTGGATGGTATTCTCAATGCATAATTTACATAGATATATATAGTACCAGGATCCCTTAAATTAAGGAGAAATTTACGAGAGATATCAGGCAAGATCTACAGTAACAGATACGCTAAGATATGAATTTTGTCTATACACTATTCATGCAGTCAATGCAGTAAAACGTGTCTAGACTAAGAATAATGAGCATGTAATTTCCTAAGGATGATAAGCAGATGATTTCCGACTAGAAATGATAAGCAAAACTTTTGACATGCAGACACGGTCGAAGTCCAGGCTCACTAATGCATCCTAACGACTTATCAGTTAGACACACTAATACAGACCTGGTTCGCTAAGACCACCGCTCTGATACCAACTGAAGGGACCCGTTCATATACATTATAAACGATTCACAATAGTTGATTACATCGCGAGGTATTTGACCTCTATATGATACATTTTACAAACATTGCATTTGTTTTTAAAAGACAAACTCTCTTTACATCGAAAATTGACAGGCATGCATACCATTTCACAATATCCACTATCCAACTATAACTTGACTTAATAATAATAATCTTTAATGAACTCAATGACTTGAATGCAACGTTCTTCAAAATATGCCATGAAAGACTCCAATTAATATCTTTAAAATGAGCAAATGCACAGCGGAAGATTTCTTTAATACCTGAGAATAAACATGCTTTAAAGTGTCAACCAAAAGGTTGGTGAGTTCATTAGTTTATCATAATCATTCATTTTCATCATTTTAATAGACCACAAGAATTTCATTTCCAGTTCTCATAAATATACGTCCCATGCATAGAGACAAAAATCATTCATATGGATTGAACACCTGGTAACCGACATTCACAATATGCATATAAGAATATCCCCATCATTCCGGGATCCTCCTTCGGACATGATATAAATTTCGAAGTACTAAAGCATCCGGTACTTTGGATGGGGTTTGTTGGGCCCGATAGATCTATCTTTAGGATTCGCGTCAATTAGGGTGTCTGTTCCCTAATTCTTAGATTACCAGACTAAAAAGGGGCATATTCGATTTCGATAATTCAACCATATAATGTAGTTTCAATTACTTGTGTCTATTTCGTAAAACATTTATAAAAATTTCGCATGTATTCTCAGCCCAAAAATATAAAGGGTAAAAAGGCAAATGAAACTCACCTAATGTATTTTGTAGTAAAAATACATATGACTATATTGAACAACGCAGGGTTGGCCTCGGATTCACGAACCTATAACAATTGTATATCTATTAATACGTATAATGTAATTCACAAAATTTCATTTATTAATATGTATTATTTATATGTTTATAGTTATATAGAATTTATACTAAATTCCATTTTAAACGTATACTTATATTATATCTTAAGTTATATTATATATTTATATATCAATTTTGTGTATATATAATTAGGAAGATTAATATTTATATAACTAGTGATATTATTATATCTAAGTACCTATATATGTGATTAGTATTGTATTTATGAAATATCATTAGTTTGTTATGTGAATTATTAATAAAATCCAAGTATATGTTATAAATATATATATAGTGTACAAAAGATTTATGTGTTAAAATTATAATTTAGATAATAATGATTTACTACTACTAATAATAATAACTTTACTAATAATAATAATACTAATAGCAAAAATGAGAAATGAAAATTTTTAATGATACTAATAATAATATTTATGAAAATAATAATAATTTGTATTATTTTCATGACATTAATATAATAACAGTCATAACCATAATAATAATAATAATAATAATAATAATAATAATAATAATAATAATAATAATAATAATAATAATAATAATATTAATAATAATAATAATAATAATAATATTAATCATAAATTCAATATTAGTAACAATAATAATTCTAATAATAATAATACTTAATATCATCATAATATGAATGAATAAAACTTATTTGCAAGTAAAAATAACAATAATAATAATAAAGATTTTTAGTTTTAAAGACTACCTCCAAAGAGCTTTAAAAAAAATAGCTGCCACAAGCAGGAATCGAACTCGGGACCTTCTGAACCGCCACACACACGTCAAACCAGCTTGGTTACAGCCCATTTTCTAATATATTCTGATTTGCATTTATATTTAACCCATTCTAATATGTTTCCATCTTCTAGTTACAATTAATATCCCGAATTCATTAATAAGCCCAATAGGCCCAAGCCTTCAACTCAATCTTCTATTGTAAAATAAAAAATAAAAAATGTGGTCGCCTGGATTAGAACCCACAACCTCTAGCTCAACAACCACACCACCAAACCAACTGAGCTATCTCTCTTTTCTGATTTATCTGTTATCCTAATTCTATTGAACCCGTTTTATTTTGCCCAACTACATCTTCTTCATCAATTGAAATTAAATCGAATCGGGGATTAAATTTAACCAAAAGAAATGAGTTGATTAATTAGTGTTAGGAATAAAAGAGATTCAAAAACAAGTACTAGTGTTTAATTGAATTTGAAAAGCAAGAAGGAAAAAAAAAAAGGCTGCTGTGCAGCGTGTTTATGAACACAAAAAAAAAAAGTGATTTTGATTTAAAACGCGTTTTTGTCACAGATTTCTAAATGAAAAAGATCGTAAATCTTTCTTAGAAACTATCTCAATCAACAATTTAACTTATTTCAAAACAAAGAATTCGAATTTCCTTATGAATCAAAACGGTTGACTTTTTGTCTTAAAACTTTTACTCCACAATTATCGATCAATTTGAGAAATTAAGACTTGAGGATTTACCGAAAGTTTCACAAGATAATTTATAACAGCTCTGCAATATTAGATTTTGGTCATGGATTCGAATTTGATATTCTTCAACAAACCATTCGTGAAGAGCAAAAGAAAGAGAAAAAAAAATATACAAATAAATAAAATATAAACTCTGATTGAATTCATCCCTTCGCAGAAGAAAATATTAGGATATAGTTATGATATGGTTGTTTTGAAGGATTGTAATGGAAATCATGGGGATGTCGAATGGATTGGTAGGTTTGCAAATATTGGGTGTAGTCACAGACTAAATAGAGGAAGACAGGAAATCACAAGTAGTATATGTGATATATTCAGTTTTTGTTTGATAATGAAAAATGAGGCCAACTAGTACAATTAATCGGATAAAAATATTTAAAAAAAAAATCCTAGATGGCGATGGGTAACAGCTCAATCAACCCTTCTGTATTTAAAAAAAAAACATAATAAAAATTAATAAATGTAATTATATCAATAATAATACCATTAAAAAAAATACCAATATAAATCATAATAATAATATAACATATTATATGCATCAAATCTCATGTCTATATCTTTTATATTTGAAATAATAATACCAATAATATATGTATTAATATTGATCTTAATATTAATACTAATAATGTAAATATTAATGTAACAACTTTTAAACTTAAAATTTTTAATATATCAACTTCACATTTTGTTAAATATGTAAATACTTAGTTTATATAATAAGATATTTGAATGTTTAATATTTATGTATTTTATATATATACATTACAATACATATACTATTAATTACATATAAATGTCTTTTTAGATAACAGTTTAGTTATTTTATATATTACTCTATATTTTAAATTGTATTCTATTACTTCAAATTAATATATACACTTATATTTAGTTATATGTATGTATATATAATAACAACAATTTTCGTGAATCGACGAACACAGTCAAAAGGTAAATGCATTTATGAAAAATAGTTCAAACATTATGAAACTCAGTTTAATAGACTTTGCTTATCGTGTCAAAATCATATAAGATTGAGTTTAAATTTTGGTCGGAAATTCCCGGGTCATCACAGGAGGGGCGATCACTAGCAGCTAACATAGGAGTACCTCCGTGGGGTGGTGGAGGTGAAAGGTCAGAGTCTGACTTGTCACCATGATCACCATCATTTTTACCTTCACCCGAAGGTTTAGAACCACTGGTATACTTGTCAGCATCATTATCAGCATCATTAGTGAGATCCACTGGTTTATCTTTGGAGCCAATCACATTATCATGAATGACTGGCTCTTCCTTACCAGTACCTTTATCAGCATCACCATCAGATGAAGAAGATGATGAGGAAGAAGCTGATAAATCAGAAGGTACTGGCGAATCAGGAAGTTGCTGCATGATAAATTTACCAGTAGTGGGATCTCTGATGAACTTGAAAGGCCTCCATGTACCAGGCCATGGAGAAGCAGCTGGAGCCATGCCAAAATAGTGATAGTATGGCTGCTCATTGATCTGTTCTAAAGTAGCCAGCCTCTCATATACCTCTTCTCTTGCTGGTCAGTCAAGGTGAGACAACATTTCAGTCAGCTCTTCCCTAGGTAGTTTACTGGCTGACACTAGAGCACTTTGGGGATCAATAATCAGCTGATCCACCAGCAAGGTAACTATGGGAGTGATGGATGCTCCCCTATAGATGAAGTTAGGTACAACTTCATCAGGATCTGGTACCTGGCACACATATGGCTGCTGCTCAGCAGAAGCAGTAGCCTGAGACGAATCAGTAGTGGCAGTAGCATAGGTACCAGCATCCATAATGGGTTCCATAGAACCAGTAGCAGCAGTAGGTGACTGTGCAGTAGGTAAAGAAGCATCATCTGCAGCACCTCTAAAGAAAGTATCCGGTGTTGAATCAGAAACCTGTAGATTACCAGCGGGATCCACAGCAATAAATTGTCTCGATTGAAGATCAGAAACACCCGGAATACTAATAGAACCAGTGTCATCAATATCAAGAACCTCCTTAACAATATTACCAATGACCTTTTCAAGTGCAGGAGGAGGTTCCATTATCATCTCCTCAACCACTACAGAATCAGTGGTTGAAGTAGCAATACCAGAGACAGTAGGAGGAGTAGCAGATATATCAGCAGTAGCTACCTCCTCATTAACAGTAAGATCAGTGGAACCAGCAACCACATTGTCTCCAGTAGAGCCAGCAGCAGTAGAGACAACAGTACTAGTGTCAGTACCACCAGTAGGCAAATCAGTAGCACCAACACCAGTAGCAGAAGCAGAGAGCTCATCAGTAGAGACATTAACATCCTTTTCTTGCTCCCCCTCTGCCTGTTCATCTACCCTGCTAAGAACTGAAACAAAAGAACATTTTATGTTAATAGCTGTAGAACCAAATAAATTTGACTCAACAGTTGCATCTGTTGTTGGTCTCTGGGGACAGACTGGTGGTTTAGTTAGCCCTTTGAGTGAGACAGAGTTAGGTGTCTGTAAGTGCAGCTATGACTATGCTGACTCATTGACAACACATGTTGACCCAGATAGTGTAAGAATTCTGGCTGGTAATGATGTAGGAGTGAGACTCTTATCATGATCCAAGTAACATATTGGCTGTGCAAAATCCTGAGCTAGTTCAACATGATGAGGACCCAGCTCAAGTCTGCTTTGGGGGTCAGTTATATGCTCTACTGGTTGTACTGTCAGCAGAGGATATAGCATTAAGTTCAATTTAGAAAAATGTGGAAGTGTCTGGTTAGAAGAGTATGAGTTGCTACTCTTCTTAACACTAGTTTTAAAACCAGTCAGCTTGGGAGCCAAGGTTATACCTTTAACTCCACTTTCATTTTTCAAGTCAGCAGTTAAAATGGTTTCAATTAAGTTAGAATTTTCTGCTGTTTGGTCTAGAAACGCACCAGGTTCCATAGCCACATCCTTTGCAGGAGCAGCAGTTGAGACTGGTGCAATCTCCCTTGTGGTTTGCTTGGAGCCAGCCTTTGCACGTTTGGATTTTCCTGTTACCAAGAAATAGATGAGCAACGGATTCCAATACTAGAATTGAGTAGTCAGTATATAAGATTAGGGCTATTCTTTATTATCAGAGAGCACTAGATTCTAATACAACTACTGTTTTACCAGTATGTGAGACGGTGGCTGTTCTAGTTGAGGTAGCTGGCTGCTTCCTACATGTAGCTGGCTTATGCTGAGGACCCTCCCCCTCAGCTGGTGCAGAACCATAGGCAGTCGATTGGTTAGCTCTACCCCAAGCAGCAAGATACTCGAGCATGCCTGGTGTCAAACCAGTATATGGAGCAGCAGGTGCATCTTTTGGCATACCCCCTTATTTTAGAAGCAGGTCGTATGATTAATCAGCAATCTGCTGGTAAGCTTCACCCAGTTTATTTTCAAAAACCAGGCTTAAGAACCTTGGAAAGGGGATTAAATGTGTTCGTTTAGGTGCTTGCACTATCTCCCTTAGCCTCAAATAAATTTCCCCTGCATAATCAATGTTTCTGTTGAACAACAAACCATGACCAATTTTAAGCTCAAAATCTGAGCACTGGTCAAAACTTTCGGATTTCTCGCTGATGCACTGGGTCAAAAGCCCAAATAAGTAGTACCAAAGAGGTGGCATATGCTTCCTCAAATGTGTATGAGCTATTGGTTGAGAAAACCCAATGATTTCTAGCACCTCCCGTCCGAATACATTGCTGGTTGGAGAATCGATAAACAGTCCATCTGGTAATTGAAGGGCACGGTGGATTGCCTCAACGGTGATGGAGCAAGTTAGGGTTTCGGTCACCATGCCACGAATACATGGAACATTCTGGGGAGTGGTGGCAGTATAACAAAATCGTGCCAAGCAGGCAGCATATAAGCGTGAAGGTACACCGGTGATAGCTCTAGCCAGAGGGGATTGCCGGATGTAGTTGATTAGCGTGTCATAACCCATATTGGCTTTTGATTTGGGAATGGAGAGTGAATGAGTAGCATTTCCTCTTGATAGGTGAATAGTCGTGTGTTCAGGTGCATTAGCAGCCCTAACCAGAGGTGGGTGGAGATTGAACAGTGGTCCTTGAACAACCTGTTCCTCCGGTGCCAGTTGTGGTTGTTGATCAGGTTGTTGTACCGGTTATTGTTACTGTTGTTGTTCCTCTGGATGGTTTTCAACATGTGGTGATTGTGATTGGTCTGCCATTGATAATAGGTAAAGATGAAGATATGAAGTTGTGAGAGTTGGAAGATTGGAAGATTTTGAGAGAAAAGAGTGTGTGATTTTGAATAATGAATAACCGAAGGTTATTATGGAAGATAAAACACACTTTTATCCGTTCTGATTGGGTGAAAAAGTGCAAGAGAGAGAAAATGGCAACTGTCATCTGCAGGCACGTGGGCAGATGTAACAGACTGGCACACTTTCAAGGGGACACAGACTGTTGACATGACGTATATACGGCTTGAACACTCATACCTCTCATTCAGCATTAAATGCAGCAGGTTTTAATTCAAAATTGATTTAAAGACCACAAAATAAGTTTTGTATTAAATACAAAATACTTTGTTACATTTAATATGTCATGAATTTAATTTAAATCATTGGGAGTAAATGAGTTTCAATTTTAAGGAATCATTTAATTTTGTGAGCTATTTATTATTTCATTTAAAACATTTTGAGTAACCAAAGTATAAAAGACCTTGTTGTGCTGAGTGTTTGACATGTAGGCAGTAAGTTAATAAATGTGACTTACTGGTTTGCCCTACATGTTGTAGAGCCAGCACACCGACAAAATTGTCTTTTATTTAAAGTTCAAGCATACCCAGCTCAGAGATGAGATAGTTAAAACGTTTCTCATCTAAGTGCTTTGTGAATAGATCTGCTAATTGCTGGTCCGTTGAAATAAAATGTAGCTCCACATCTCCTTTTTAAACATGATCCCTTATGAAATGATATCGAACGTCAATGTGCTTTGTCCTTGAATGCATCACCGGATTGTTGGTGATAGCAGTTGCACTTGTGTTGTCACAGTAGATTGGAGTCTTTGTAAAATAAACACTATAGTCCTTCAGCTGGATTTGCATCCATAGTACTTGAGTAGTACAACTACCAGCAGAAACGTATTCTTCCTCAGCAGTAGAGGTGGACACAGTATTTTGCTTTTTGCTCATCCAGCTGACTAGCCTACCACCCAGTAACTGGCAACCACAAGTAGTACTTTTCCTGTCTATTTTACACCCTGCAAAGTCAGCATCTGAATACCCAATTAGCTCAAAATCCTGGTCTTTGGGATACCAAAGACCACGTTTAGCAGTAGCTTTCAGATACCTAAATATCCTTTTTACTGCTAGCAAGTGTGACTCTTTAGGATCAGCTTGATATCTGGCACAGAGACATGTAGCAAACATAATATCTGGTCTGCTGGTTGTAAGATAAAGTAGGGATCCAATCATACCTCTATATTCAGTGATATTGACTGGTTCACCATTGGGATCAGCATCTATTTTAATAGATGCTGCCATTGGGGTCCCTATATCTTTTAAACAGGTCAGACCAAATTTCTTTAACATATCTTTGATATATTTATCCTGACTTATAAAAATTCCATCATCAAGTTGTTTAATGTGCAGTCCCAAAAAGTATTGCAACTCTCTTTGTAAGCTCATTTCATATGTCTTTGGCATAAGTTTTGAAAAATCTTGATAATGTTTCTCATTTTTAGATCCATAAATAATATCATCCACATATATCTGTACCAGCAAGAGATCACCATCTGTCTCTTTTGAGAACAGAGTGGTATCAATTGTACCAACTTTAAAACCTATACCAGTGAGATACACATGAAGTGTCTCATACCATGCTCTTGGTGCCTGTTTGAGGCCATAAAGAGCTTTGTCTAGCTTGTAGACATGGTCTGGATATTTACTGCTTACAAAACCAGGAGGCTGTTTGACATAAACTTCTTCTTGCAGCTTCCCATTTAGAAATGCAGATTTAACATCCATCTGGAATACCCTAAAGTTCATCTTAGCAGCATATGCCAAGAACAATCTGATAGCTTCCATCCTAGCCACTGGAGCATATGTCTCTCCATAATCCAATCCTTCTTCCTGTTTGAACCCTTGAGCTACCAATCTAGCTTTGTTTCTGATCACAATCCCATCTTCATCCATCTTGTTCTTGAAAACCCACTTAGTACCAATGATCTTCTTAGTTTCATCATCAGGTTTAGGTACCAATGTCCAAACCTTATTCCTATCAAACTGGGAGATCTCTTCTTGCATAGCTCTAGCCCAGCTTGGATCTTTGATTGCTTCATCAGGACATGTAGGTTCAATGGTAGACACAAAATTTACATGCATAAAAAAATTGCTGGTTGCATGTCTTCTTGTTTTAACACCACTAGCCAGATTACCAATAACTTTCTCAATAGGATGCTCTTTTGTCCATCTAGTGTTATGAACAGGTGAGCTTGCCGTGGAACACACAGCATCTTGATCATCAGCTGGTTCAAAGGTATAAGCAGCCGTTGGAGACAGCTGTTCATTATTAATGTAACCAGAACCAGCTTGTGATCCTTCAGAAAAAGTAGACCTATGCTCAAGTTGTAGGACTTCAGTAGAGCCAGTAGGTCCACTTGGTTTAGACACAGATGGAACAGAGTATTCCATCTCATCATCAGAGAACCCAGCAACATGGATTGGTGAGGGATTTGCAGCTAGTTCTTCTTCATCATCAAGAGCTTGCTGAGTAGGTTCTTCAAACAATAACACTTCATCTTCTTGACTGGGAGATGAAGCTGGGGTAGTTTCATCAAATGTAAAATTAGTTGCTTCTTCAAAACAACTCCTTCTTTTATTGAAAACCCTATATGCCTTTGACATGTTATAATATCCCAAGAATATACCTTCATCAGCTTTAGCATCAAACTTGCCTAGCTGATCCCTATTGTTTAGAATGAAACAGGGAGTGCCAAATATATGAAGAAATGAAATTGAGGGTCTTCTTCCTTTGAGAACTTCATAAGCAGTTTTCTGATGTCTTTTCACTATTAAAGATCTATTCTGGGTAAAACATGCAGTGTTCACAGCTTCCATCCAATATGAATTTTTCAGCCCAGACTCAGCTAACATAGATCTTGCTGCTTCAATGAGAGTTATGTTTCTTCTTTCTGCAACACCATTCTGTTGAGGTGTTCTCATAGCAGAAAAGTTCTGTGAAATACCTTTATCAGCACAAAATTCTTCTAATGTAGAGTTTCTGAATTCTGTACCATGATCACTTCTTAGCTGTTTCACCAGTTGCCCATTTAAAAGCTCTATTCTTTTGATAAAATTGATAATTTCATCAGCAACTTCACTCTTTTGCTTCAAAAAGAATACCCAGGTGTATCTGGAATATTCATCAACAATAACCAGTGTATACTTCTTCCCACTACAGCTGGCCACATTAACAGGACCAAATAGATCCATATGAAGTAAATGAAATGGTTTCTCAACAGATGAAATTTGCTTTGATTTGAATGAGGCATGCTGATGTTTTTGCTTTTCACAGCCATGACACAATCTGTCCTTTACATTAGACATAGTGGGTAGCCCAGACACCAAACTTCTACTGGATGTGAATGTCTTTGAAGTTGAGATGTGAGAGTCTCTTGTGCCATAACCACTTCAGGTTGTCTGCTGCCTTTGAATAAAAACAAGTATCAGTTGTTGTGACTGCTGTGTTCATGTCAATTTGATACATGTTTTCATGACGTTTTGCAGTCAGCAGTGGCTTCCCTGTCTTATCAAAAATAGTGCCAATTTTCCTTCTGAATTGGACTATCTTATTCTTACTTGTCAGTTGGCTTATGCTGAGTAAATTATATTTAAGCCCAACGACATATGCAACATTTGAGAACGTGACATTCCCATTTGTCAAAGTACCAAAACCCTTTGTGTAACTCAACGAATTATCTCCATACGAAACAACTGGACCATCCTTTTCTTGATAGTCCATCAGCAGGGACTTACATCCGGTCATATGTCTCGAATAACCACTATCGAGATACCAGATTTGCTTGTTTTGAATGCCCTGCACAGTAGCTAAGAGATTAGTTCTTTTTGGGAACCCATCCAAGGATGGGTTCTGGAAGGGTCATCTTTGATGATCTCTTCCTGTCTGCCGGTTTGCTTTAAGAGGCAGCAGCAGATGGGGTTTGGGTTAGAGTATACCGGTTGGCTAAGTGAAACTTGCTGCCACATTTGTAGCATTTTCTAACATTTGGTATCGGTGACTGGTCATACACTGAGTAAATGGGTGCAGTAAGATCGGTTTGACTTTTGGTTACTGCCTCAATTAGCTGGTCAAGCTTGACTGTCATAATCTCAGTGATAGACAGCTCATCATTCGAGTCCACTTTTGCTTTTCCCTTAAGGGCAGCTTTCTTCTTAGAACCAGTACCATAGTCATGGCGCATTGCTTTGCCTTTATCACTTGACGAGCCAGCGTGGGAAGTTACTGGCTTGTCTACTGAAGCTGGTGAGCTAGGAGAAGTTTTATCTGCTGCCTTGTCAGTATTTTGTTTGACTGGCTTGTCTACAGCTACTGGTTGACTAGTAAGTTTGTCATCAGCTGGCTCAGCACAATTGGAACTCGAACATGAAGGGGAATTAGTTGGTTTAATTTTTCTTAGATTATTTTCAGTGATTTTCCTTTTAATACGTCTTTCTTTTGGAGTCATGTAGTAGATGCTCAAGGGGTCAGTAGTCTCATCAATTGAGGTACTGGCTTCTCTTGCTCTAACTTCATCTTCCAAAATCTCTTTCATGGCAGGTGGTGGGGACACAACAGGTCTAACAAATTTATTTGTCAAGACCTTTTTACCCTTAACTATCTTGGCAAAAGTATTTGGCAAGACAGCTTCAGGATCAGTTTCAAGAATTGGGTTCATGAAAGTAACTTCTGCAATAGCAGTAGCAGCAGCATAGTCACCAGCAAAGAAAGCTTCAACTTTTGCAGGCACCTGCTCATTAACACATTTGGTTGTGCGTTGAGCAGATGTACACCACGAAGCGACAACCTTTTTAAGATTATCCAGCTGGTTCTTGACTTCTGCTGCCTCAACGTGAAGAGACTTTAAAGCAAAGTTTTGTTTTTCAAGTTTGGAAATATCATCTTTCAAGATTTTAATTTCATCATTTTTGCTTTTAAGTTTTTCATTTAAAGATTTGTTGTCAGTTTTCAAAACTTCTTCACGTTTGCTACCTCTACATAAGTCAACTCTTAGGTAGTCAAACATTTCGGCTTTTTCATCATCAGTATAAGTTCAAAAATTATCAACCATATACATCAATTCAGTTTTCCATTGAGGTGAATCTCTTTTCTGATCAGCTTCAAAACTTTCTACCACTATCATCCTCATCAGACTCCTTGACCTCCTTGGCCATTAAACACAGCTTTTTATCAGAAGCATAACCAGCACCATCATCATCAGTATCACTATCAGAGGATGACGACGAGTTGGTTTCATCCCAATCATGATGCTCAGCAACTAGAACCTTTTCTGGCTTTTTACCTTTCTTATCAATCTTAGCACTTTCCTTCATCTGAGCTTTCATAGCTTTGTACTTGTTCTTGTACTTATCAGCTTTTGAGAACGATTTAGCATGTGAAGTTGAAGGTTTCCTGGACATGCATTCAGCAGCAAAATGTCCAACCTTCCCAAAATTATAACACTCAGATTTAGGACCCTTGACTGACTTACTGTTATACCTAGCACTCGGTTTCTTACTCCCTTTGTATGACTTACTGGTTCTATTACGATTGAACCTTTTGAACTGCCTAGCCAGCAAAGCCATACCTTCAGCAAACCCTTCTACATCACTTTCATCATCACTGCTTTCTTCAGACCCAGTACCACTATCCACATCGCTCTCAGCTGTCTCTTCTTCTGCCAACAACTTTTGAACCAGTAAAACCCTTTGAGCTTTCTTTTTAGCAGCAGCAATAAGAGCAGTATCATCTGTCTTAGAAGATTTTGAAGTGGTGGGGGCAGACCTAAAGTTTTCTTTCAAGTTAAGTTCAAATTTAGCCTCTGCTTTCTCATGGTTCCAAAGTGAACTGTAGAGAGAATACATGTTAAAGTTCTTTAAGGTCTGAGTGGTTCTTAAAGGGTCAGTAACAGATTTCCATTTAGTAGGCAGTTAATCAATGAATTTGTTTACTTGTTCAAATTCAGTATAGGTGACATTCAAAGTGATTAGGTCTGCAATCAAGGAGTTAAACCTAATAAAGGTTTGCTTAAGGGTTTCATTCTTGTAGGCAAAGAACATTTCATATTCTCTTTTTAAAGAAATCATTCTGTTCTGCCTTACTTCTCCCATACCCTCATAGGTGACATCTAGATAGTCCAACATAAGCTTGGCATTTGCTTTTCCCTTAATCAGTTTGAACAGTGGGTTAGGCAAAGTTATAGCTAACAGGGTTCTGATTTTAGGGTCAAGTCCAACATGACGTTTATCCTCAGCATCCCATCTAGAAGGAGTGAGAATAACCTCTCTGCCAGGAATAGCAGGAGTGTCAGCTGTAGCTTTAGCACTACCAATAGTCTCAGTGGGAACAAATGGACCATCTGTAGCAATACCAGGCATGAGTGGGTCAATAGACTCAAGGTGAAGCATGAATCTTGCCTTCCAAGTTTCATACTCATCTTCATCAAATTTGGGTGATCTATTGGATGAGCCATTTTCAAGGTAAGCTGTATTTGAATATGCAGCCATAAGAGAATTCAGATCCAAGATATTAATTATCAAGACTGAAGCTCTGATACCAGTTGTTGGTCCCTTGATAACAACAGGAGTATTGTAGAGGGGGAGTGAATACAATTTCTTTTAATTAACTTAACAGTTAAACACGATTAGTATTCAAGCATGTAAATTAAATAGAGTCACGGGTAATTTTCGACAGTTATTCTTTATTGATTGAATCACAAAGAATCACAACTATCCTTGGCGGAATGATAGTTGGTTGATACAGATTACCTAGATTCTAACTAAGAGGTAAACTAAAAGCTATTACATGTTTTTGACTCTAAATAAATAAACCCACACCACTAGTTGTTACAATAGTGGATACAACAATTTATAGTAGTCCTATTAACCGTGTAATGGTTCTATTGTCCACTGGTACATAGGATGTTCGTACTTGTGGGGACAACTGCATCAGAGAGCATGCTCTCCTCTTTCCTCTTTGGTAGCTATTTGCAGGAACACCCCAATTCAGTTTGGCACCACTATTTGATTAAACAAATAGAATGTTGTGTTCCCTAGGTGTTGACAAAGTATAACACATGTCTGCACATGCGTTAAACTTCTGCATTCTCACGTGGTCTTGTAAGGTCACTTGTCAGCCGCCGATGAGTATCCTTTTCTGTTCAACTTTGTCTTTGACTCCTGTTGAATAGTACAATTGATGTAGACCACTCGGGAAACTACTGTGCTTGTAATAGAGCAGATCTGTCTTATGTAGTAAGCTGCATTCCAGCTGTGCTGGTTCTTCATTGCTGAGACACTTGATATTCTTGAACTGCTGAGTACACATCCTGTGCTGATTGAAGAACACTGTCTACCTTGTGCTGGTAGACTGAGCAACAAACTACACTTGACACAGCAATATCTGCTATCTATACATAAACAAACTTGTGCTGGCTGAACATAACATTTTAGTGCAAATAAATTACAGTTTTGTCATAATTAAATCCTTAATTGTTTTGGGGACTCAACAGGTTCGAAAAACACTTTCAACTTAGTAATCCAATCACTAAAATGATATGTTGGATCATGCTAAAATCACCAACAAATCCCCCCCCATTTTAGTATGATCCTTGATTACTAAAAAACATCAACAATTAGAAACTAATGCATAAGTGTAAATGTCACATGGATTGAATTTACACATAGTATATTACACGTGCAAGAATTCGAAAATCAGGGTGCTCTAATAGTTTGAACCCATCAATTCATTTGAAGACCTGTCGATAATATACACACTAGTTCCATAATCTCTAACAATACAAACTTGACACTATTAGGAGCCATGTGTCCCAATCCAATCATGAACATATAGAAAACTAAGTCTAAAGCTTTCTTGAAGCGGCTCAACTTCATGTCCACTTAGGTAGCTCTCTTCAATCTTGCTCTTACAATGTAATTTTCTAAGAGAACTATTAAGAAGTCATAAACTTCAACCTCACTTTATCTTGTAGGTCTGAACACATACCTTTGGGATTATATGAGAACATGTGTTCCAATCTTCTCAAAATAGGATTTCCTCATTGAATTTAGCTCCTAGCGTTGTACTAGAAGGGAATTGAATATCCCACTTTGAAAGATTTAGATGGACTTCAATCCCACACCAATAGCCGACTTGTGCACCGAGTCCTTGACTAGTCCCTTGGTCAAGTGATCCGCTATATTTTGTTTCGATCTAACAAAATCAATGGAGATCACTCCATTCGTGATTAATTCACGTACCATGGAATGTCTAACACCCAAGTGTCTAGACTTACCATTATACATGTGACTATAAGCCTTAGCCACCGTTGAAGCACTATCACAATGCATACCAATAGGAGGAATGGGCTTTGGCCACAAAGGAATTTCATATACCAAATTCCTTAACCATTTGGCTTCATTACCCGCCGCAGCCAATGCAACAAATTTCGACTCCATTTTCTAATTTGTAATACATGTTTGCTTTTTAGAAGCCCATGAAATTGGCCCTCCACCAAGTAGAAATATCCAACCAGTAGTAGAAGAATGATTTTCCATATAAGTTATCCAACTCGCATCTGAATAACCTTCTAGGATAGAAGGAAAGCCGGTATATCTGATACCAAAGTTTTTCGTTCACTTCAAGTACTTAAATACTCTATTCACAGCTTGCTAATGGTGAGAACCCGGGTTACTTGTAAATCTGCTCAATTTACCCATCGCATAGGCAATATCCGGTCTAGTGCAAGTCATTGCATACATTAGACACCCTATAGCACTCGAGTATTTAAGTTGATACACAGTCGAACCCGTATTGGGTAAGAGCTTAAGAGTAGAATCAATGGGAGTGCTAACCAGGGAGGTATCCTCAAGATTGAACTTCTTGAGAATCTTCTCAATATAATGAGATTGAGTTATCGTGATACAATTGTCACCACGGATGATTCTTATCCCAAAAATCACATCTGCAACCCCCATATCCTTCATCGAAAACTTAGATGACAAAAACTGTTTGGTCTTGTCAACTTGATCTTGGTTAATACCAAATATCAACATGTCATCCACATACAAGCAAATAATCACACCATTCCCCTTGTGATCAAATTTGCTATACACACACTTATCCGATTGGTTGATCATAAAGCCATGAGATAAAATGACATCATCAAACTTTTGATGCTATTGCTTTGGTGCTTGCTTAAGTCCATACAAAGAATTAATCAACTTGCACACCTTCGTTTCTTGTCCCGGCAACACAAATCCTTCCGATTGTTACATGTATACCTCCTCCTCCAAATCACCGTTAAGAAAAGCGGTTTTTACATCCATTTGGTGAATAACAAGATTGTGAATCAACGCAAGAGAAATCAACAATCTAATGGTGGTGATACGCGCAACCGGAGTATAGGTATCAAAATAGTCAATACCCTCCTTTTTCCTAAAGCCTTGTATGACCAAACATGCTTTGAACTTGTCAACCGATCCATCAACTTTCATCTTCCTTTTGAAGATCCACTTGTTGCCCAAAGGTTTACAACCAGGAGGCAAATCGACTAGAACCCATGTATTGTTTTCCATGATAGAGTCTATCTCATCACGAATTGCTTCTTTCCAAAAGGCAACATCACGAAACCTCATGGCCTTATCATATGTCCTCGGATCCTCTTCAATATTGTAACAATAATGAAGTTGAGATATGACACTATCTCTAGTTCCTTTAACTAAGAATAGTTGAAAATCCTCACCATATGATTTAGGAGTTCTTTTCCTACTCCCTCTTCGTGGCTCATGAGTCTCATTTGGAATTTCTTCCAATTGAGCACCTTGGGAGGTACTTGCAATAGGTGCCATATTCGTTGGTTTAGGTATTGATAAGAACCTAGATTCATCAAATATTGCATCTCTAGATTCAATTACGGTATTAATCGAAATAGCATCATTTGGCTCAATGACAAAGAATCTATACGCCTTGGAATGCTCGGCATATCCAATAAAAATGCAATCAATACCCTTTTCACCCAACATTTTTCTTTTGGGTTTCGGAAGTCTCACGACCGCCCTACATTCCCAAACTCGCAAGTAATGCAAGTTAGGACGTTTGTTAAACCAAAGTTCATATGGAGTCTTCTTCCCATTCTTATTGGGAACCCTATTCAAAATGTAACAAGCCGTTAACATGGCTTCCCCCCAAAATCCCTCACTCAAACTGGAATAAGACAACGTGGAATTAACCATCTCTTTAAGTGTCTTATTCTTCCTTTCAGCTATCCTATTTTGTTGTGGCGTATAGGGAGTCGTGGTTTGGTGAATCACTCCTATCGATTGAAAATATTCCGGGTTATAATACTCGCCACCTCAGTCGGTATGCAATGTTTTAATTGAACAATCAAGTTGCAATTCTACTTCAGTTTTATAGATTTTGAATTTGTCTAGAGCTTCATCTTTAGAATGCAAAAGATACACATAGCAATACCTATACGAATCATCTATAAAGGTAATCATGTACTTCTTGTTACCCATTGAAGGAGTAGCATGAAGATCACATAGATCACTATGAATTAGTTCTAATAATGATGATTTCCGGTTTATTTCTCTAAAAGGTTCTCTAGTGATCTTTGTTAGCATACAAGTTTTACATTTATCTAAATGTTTATCAAAACTTGGTATTAAGTCATCCTTAGACATTTCATACATTCTTTTGTAATGTACATGACCTAAACGAGCATGCCATAAACCGGAATCACTTGTACTAGAACTAATCATGCAAGTAGAATTGATGGCCCTAGGAACATTTTTGAGATTAAGCATGAACATACCATTGTTATAATACCCAAAACCAACAAACACACCACACTTAGACAAAATATATTTGTCACTTTCATACCCACATTTGGTCCCTTGATAACAACAGGAGTATTGTAGAGGGGGGTGAATACAATTTCTTTTAATTAACTTAACAGTTAAACACGATTAGTATTCAAGCATGTAAATTAAATAGAGTCACAGGAAATTTTCAACGGTTATTCTTTATTGATTGAATCACAAAGAATAACAACTATCCTTGGTGGAATGATAGTTGGTTGATACAGATTACCTAGATTATAGCTAAGAGGTAAACTAAAAGCTATTACATATTTTTGACTCTAAATAAATAAACCCACACCACTAGTTGTTACAATAGTGGATACAACAATTTATAGTAGTCCTATTAACCGTGTAATGGTTCTATTGTCCACTGGTACATAGGATGTCTGTACTTGTGGGGACAACTGCATCAGAGAGCATGCTCTCCTCTTTCCTCTTTGGTAGCTATTTGCAGGAACACCCCAATTCGGTTTGGCACCACTATTTGATTAAACAAATAGAATGTTGTGTTCCCTAGGTGTTGACAAAGTATAACACATGTCTGCACATGCATTAAACTTCTGCATTCCCACGTGGTCTTGTAAGGTCACTTGTCAGCCACCGACGCGTGTCCTTTTCTGTTCAACTTTGTCTTTGACTCCTGTTGAATAGTACAATTGATGTAGACCACTTGGAAAACTACTATGCTTGTAATGGAGCATAGCTGTCTTGTGTAGTAAGCTGCATTCCAGCTGTGCTGGTTCTTCATTGCTGAGACACTTGATATTCTTGAACTGCTGAGTACACATCCTGTGCTGATTGAAGAACACTGTCTACCTTGTGCTGGTAGACTGAGCAGGAAACTACACTCGACACAGCAATATCTGCTGTCTATACATAAACAAACTTGTGCTGGCTGCACATAACATTTTAGTGCAAATAAATTACAGTTTTATCATAATTAAATCCTTAATTATTTTGGGGACTCAACAATCTCCCCCTATTTGATGATGACAAAACCTATGACATATAGAGAAAACACTAAAGCTAGCACCGAGGGACCTAATGAAAAATAGGCAGTAAATTTGTCCCTTTTAAGTTTGTTTTTGGGATCTTTTGCTGAGTTATCTATATCTTATAATTTGATATGATTTTGAAGATAAACTCATTTCACTTTCATTACAGCAGAGTATATACAGTAATTATAAGAACATCATAATGAAAAATGAAATAAACAAAAGATACAATTTGAGCACTAGAGAGATATCTATCTTTATCTTTATCTAATTCCTCTTCAGATAGCTCCTCTTGTTTGATTCTCCAGGCTTCAAGAAATAGGATAGGTATATCAGCAGGATCAAATACAGGGATATGAGGAGGTAGAATGATGCAATCTCTTCTTTGTGGGCCTTCACCAGTAGATTTCTATCCTTTAGGTTTTTGAGAAAGTACTTCTTCTACGTTTACTACTGGTGCATTCCCAAATTTTGTAGCTTTGTTGAAGAGGTCTTGGAGTTCTGGCTTCAACGCCTTTTTAATACCACTTTCAGCTTTACCAATGAAGTATTCCAATATCTCCATCCATTAACTGAATCCTAAGGATCGTAACTCATCATAATTTATTCTTTCTTGAACATTATTCTCCCTGCTGACATTGAAAGCTCTTTTTGAGCCTCTGTGCACCTTGATGATCTTGCTGGGTGATGTGTGCGAGGTGTAGTACGAAATACTATTATATTTTATTACGAAACACTATTAAATACGTTACAATTTTACACAAGTTATTTATTTATTTATTAAATGGATATACCTAAACCTTGCTACAACACTTATAGGCAGTGTACCTAATCGTAGAGTAGTGTAGTTTTTAGTAAGTCCGGTTTGTTCCACAGGGAGCTGGCTAAGTTTAACGATATATATATATATATATATATATGTATATATATATATGTATATATATATATGTATATATATATATATATATATATATATATATAAGCGGTATTATTATTATTATAAAAGGGGGGTTTTATCGTTTAATGACCAGTTAGTCGATTTATATAAAAGGGGGATTTGTATAAATATATATATATATATATATATATATATATATATATATATATATATATATATATATATATATATATATATATATATATATATATATATATATATATATATATATATATATATAAGTGGGGTTTTATCGTTTAATGACCGGTTTGTCGATTTTAAATAAATCGTAAAGATAAATGACGATAATATAAATGACAGAATTTAAATTGCGATAAAGTAAATTGCAGTAATTAAAATGACAGTAAATAAAGGTACGATGAAATATGAAATAAAAGTATTATGCTTATTTAAACTTCCGTAATCATGATGTTTGACGTTTTGATTTTAATTAATTGTTACCCGGGTTAATTGTTCTTTGTCCAGGTTTATTTGATACCTATCTAGTTTTTGTCCATAATAGTCCATCGGTCATAATTATGAAATGCTGTAACACCCCGTTTTTCTAAACATGACGCTCGGGGCGTCATTTGAAGTCCAAAAATGATTAATTAATAGTTTGGACATATTGAGTTGACCGCGTTTGACTTTGATTATTTTTAAAAGTGAATTTGGGTGCCATCAGGTATGGTATCGCGTTTTAGTGGGGTTCATCGCGTCTTGGTACGTCGCGTTTCGCGACAGAACATGTTGAAACGCGACTATGTAAAAAAGTGGCCTCCTGATCAAATATCGCGTCTAGGGTTGGTATGTCGCATTTGGATATGTAGCGTAACGTGACAGGATGTCGCGAAACGCGACAGGCACGCTGAACTGACAAAAATGACTCGTTTTTAATGGGTGTTTTGGGGGTATTTTGGTATTTTTGCATGGTGAACGGGTTTTAAGCCCCAAATCAGTTCCAAACATCATCTTATCTTCATTTTCTCCATCTCCTCTCAATTTCCAAACCCTAGTGAGAGAAAGTGAGTTTTAGAGAAAGAAAGTGGGTTTTGAGGAAGAAGAAGGTGGATTCAGGTTAAAGCTCAAGTGTTAAAGTTGTTCATCTCGTCAATGGCATCATTTTGGTGGTATTGGTAAGCCTTAACTCTGAATTTCATCTTTGTAATTTGATATTCAAGTTTAGGGTTTTGAGCTAGTTAGTTGTAAAGCCCATTTAATGGGTAATTATAACTAGTTATTGTTGATGTTGGTGGGTTTTGGGTTGGTTAATGATTTAACCATGTTTAAGGCTTGTATGTAGCTTGTAATCACTAGTATTAGTGATTATAGAAGTGTTGGAACCACTTTGGGTGTATTTTGGTTAACTAATTTTGAAATGGGTCAAACTAGGGTTAAGGTGTCATATTGGGCAAGATTGGTATTTAACGCCTATGCTTGGGTTTAATTGGCATATTAGGACCATTTTCACTTGTGTTAGTGATTTTTGGTTAGTTTTGGCATGCTTTGAGCTTGGAAGTGCAATTTGGGTCGAATTTGCACTAAGTGTCAAATTGGGTTGGTTTGTAAATCCAATCTAAGTGTGTTGTTGAATTTGTGATAATGGAATAGGTACTTTCCATTGACGAGTTGCGGATTCTTGGAAGCATTCTTCAAGGCGACAAGGTGAGTGTTAATATCCTATGTGCATATGTATGTGTAGGATGGGTGCAGGTCGGGTGAAGTGGTTCTTGGTTATAGAGCTCGCTTCACATATAGGTGAAATTGATGGACTTGTGTACATGTCCAATTGGCACGGTTGTGCGTTTTGGTTGACCACCTTTGGCGAGGTGCACATTTCGTGTGTACATTATCACATGGGCTTGTGAGTGGAATAATTATATACGTATGTATATGAGTTATTTATTTGTGGGGTAAGGGTTTAAAGTTCGTTGTTGACGATACCGTACCCTAGAGTATATTGTGGTGTTGATGAGGGCTTAAAGTTCGATGCTGACGATACATCATGTATGGAATTTAAGTTCGATGTTGACGATGCCATACGACTATTGTAGTGACGTTGATGAGGGTTTAAAGTTCGTTGTTGACGATACCTCATATGTGGGTTTTAAGTTCGATGTTGACGATACCACATTAATTCATTCGATGAGGGTTTTAAGTTCGATGTTGACGATACCACGTTAATTGAGACGAATGGGATTTAAGTTCGATGTTGACGATACCATTCGTAGAGCTAGCCTTGAGATCTTGAATACTTTTGGATGTTGTGAACATCGATGTTTGTCGTATTATTGTGATATATATATGTATATATATTGTCGTATTGTTGTGATGTAGCTAACCCTCTGGGTGTAACTTAATGGCGTGGTTCACATCATCGTTGGTGAACTTATCTTATTGTTGACACTGTTAGCTTGTTGCTTAGTGATCGTACGGTATGCTTAGACTAGCTTGCCTTTATGCTTGGATGCTCCGGTATGCGGTATTTGATTATTTGTGTGGCGTGTCCATTTTATGCATATATATGTATGTAGTATATTTTCACTCACTAAGCGTTAGCTTACCCTCTCGTTGTTGATGTTTTTATAGGTTCGCATGCTTGGCGGCTCGGGTAAGCTTGGGGATTAGAGATCTTGGCTAGGTTGCTTAGAAGATCTTGCTTTTGTATTCGATTAGGATTTGGGTAGCGTAGTCCCAAATCACCAAGCTCGGTTTTGGTTGGAAACTAAACTAGTCGGGTCGTGTATGTCCGTTTGGACAATTAATCAATGTATTAAATGTTTTAAGGTTTATTAAACCTTCTATTGTATTAAAGATGTTTATGGAAACACAATTGGGACCTAAAGTATTATTTAATGCGTATTAAAAGGAAAACTTTTTATGGGCCGGTTTTAATATGGGTTGGGTCGTTACAAGTGGTATCAGAGCATGGTCTAAGGGATTTAGGTGACTTAAGATAGGTGCCTAGACTTAGACTTTTGTGTGTGCTTATTTGTTGCGGGACTTGTAGTTGAACGGGTCGGAATGGGTTATAGTTAGTGCCTTGTTTGTAGGTGGACTAACTAGGATTTTTGGCTTGTGTTGTGATGTAATTCTTGCGTGTGCTTATATCGCGTAGAATTTGCGTTGTATTGGTTTATATCATCGAGCGAAGCGGTCGTTGTACTAACGAGTCGATACGGCGTGTGTGCGTAATAAAGACTTGCAAACCTTATTACAGGTGCAAATCGTGTCTAGCAAGTGATGTACGACGAGTGTTTAGCAAGATGGGGCGGTGTTGTGTGCATAACTTTATACGTTCGTGATCTAATCGCTTTGCATTCCTTAGAATGGCGACGGGAAACGGGATCGAGACGAACGACGCGGAGTTTAACGCTAGAGTTGCGGCCGCCGTTGCGGAGCAAATGAGTGCGTTGGAAGAAAGAATGGATAGAAGGTATTCCGAATTTCGGGGTAGTAGTGAAATGGAGCGTTGTCTTAAGGGCTTCATGAGGACTAAACCTCCGATGTACTATGGGAAACCGGATCCTTTGGTAAGCACAACTTGGATCTCGAATGTCGAAGGATGTTTTCATACTATTGAATGCCCTCCTGAGAAGAGGACAAGACTCGCTACCAGCTTGTTGCGGGGTAGGGCAAAGGATTGGTTGGATGGTAAGATTGATCTTGTCGGTGGTGCACCGTTTATGGTGTTATCGTGGGACGAGATTAAGAAGGAATTCTTCGAGGAGTTCCGGACTTCAGCCGATTTGTCAGAAATGCGAAATGAGTTGCGAAATTTGCAACAAGGGTCGATGGACTTGAATACTCTAAAGACGACCTTTATGTCGAAGGCTCGTTTTTGCCCGGAGTATTTGGGGAATGATCATTTGTTGATGCAAGATTTCTATTAGACCTTGAATGACGACTTGAAGAGTAAAATTAGCCGGGGTCAAGCGAAATCGTTTGCGGAATTATTTGACTTGGCTAGAGGTTTCGAGTCGTATTCACGATCGAAGAGGTGTGAACCTTCAAGTGAGAGAAGGGTTGTTTCGTATGGTGCTCCAAGTAAGAGGACTAAGGGTCCGAGCGTGAGCACGGGTGGTACGCGGACGAGTATATTGGATTCTAGTGCGCCTATATGTTACAATTGTGGCGTGAGGGGTCACAAGTCTTGGGAATGTTCGGTACCAAAGAGTAATGGCATGGTGTGCTTCAATTGCCAAGAAGAAGGACATCGTAAGTCGGAATGTCCCAAGTTAGCGGGGACGGGTGCGGCAAGGAGACGTTAAGGTACGTTTCGTTTTAATAAATATGTCCTTTGATTATTTATTAAGTGCCGTTTGAATTTGAGTTGAATAAAATGCCTTGTGTTGTGCATATTGTTGTTATGGGTGACGTTCCTAATGGAAGTACCCTATGGTGACGTTTGATTACGGGCGAAGGGCGTAAGACTTGGTGCAACCAAGCATTCCTTAGTATTTGGGAAATGTTTCTACCAAGCCATGGAAATGGGTTTTGGTGTTCGATTGTTAAGCGCGTGCTTGTGTGTTGGAGTTGATGAACCATGAGGTTCGACGGGTGGGATGAAACCCTTGAGATCGAGTGTTTTGAATCTCGATGTATGTTGGTAATGGAGTTTATATGACGCGACATTAGGTGCCTCTTTTATACCTACTAGCGTGGTGTTCAACTCCGATTGTGTTGCGGTTATATTGTACTTAGGGTACCGAAGTGAAACCCTTAGGTACATGAGTGATCGGGTGAAAGTTGACAAACTATAGTAATTGGATGATTGCGAGGGTATAGTTTGTGTAATCGTGGTACACTTTTCATTTGAAGTGTTTAAGGATAGGTTAAAATCCTTCGTATGCTCAAGGTTGGAGCAAGTTATGGTGATGGGTCGTGTGAGCCCAATTGTTGGTAAAGTCTACCTTTGGTAGCATTGTACGGTTGTACAAGTTGTGGATATGGGACGTAGTTCCAAGTGGGGGAGTTACACTCCAGCACGAGGAAGTTCTAGTGTGAGATTTCGGATGACGTTTTAGTAGATCCGAAACTTGTGTTGGGACCTAGTTTTGGTCGATTTGTGGTAGAGTACAAATTCGGTTAAATTGTACTTATGGTTTGGATTTAAATTATCACCGAGGTGGTAATGTGGTAAATCTCGTCGAGAGATAATGGACGTGTTTGATAAGCAAGGTGAAATCCCTTGGTTAAGGGATATGCGTATCGGATTCTCTTCTAGAGAATTATTGTTTTGTCCCTATGTTTGATACAGGTGGTTCTTGCTCGATTGTGTGAATGGTTAGTGGTATCCGTTAGGATTCACTATGGCGTAGCAGAGCGCGATGTTACGCTACTCGTTGTTCGAGGCCAAAAGGGTGTTGATTGATGAAGCATGACCTTCGGGGTCCGCTGACTTCATCATGATATTGTTGATTGGTGAAGCATGACCTTCGGGGTCCGCTGACTTCATCATGGTATTGTTGATTGGTGAAGCATGACCTTCGGGGTCCGCTGACTTCATCATGGGAGTAGTGACATATCAGTGAAGCATGACCGTTGACGGGGTCCGCTGACTTCATTCGATGTTGAGTGATCTATCAGTTGTTTTATACACCGATGGTGGGGTCGTAAGGACCGTGTGGTGTGATCTATCTGTTGTTTTATACACCGATGGTGGGATCGTGAGTACCATGTTGTGTGGTTAGTGATACGATAGCCGTGTTTCGCTCACATGTTGTTACGGGTGTGACAATAGTCAATTTTGTACACCTTAGGATTAGCGTTGCCATAGTCGTTTTGGGCGCTCTTGGTTTTAGCCGTTACTTATGATGTTAGGATAGTGGCGTATTGGTTGTATTGTGCACTACAAGGGATGTTAAGTGGTAAGTGTTATCCGTAAGGATTCGTTTGGTTCGGTCTTCATCGTTTCGGGTTGTTGACCTTAGGTTGAGACTTGGTTGCTTTTAGCATTGTACTCGGTAAGGGTACGCTAAGGGATTGATATCTCGGTTCGAGATTGGTTGAGTTTTCCCGATGCGAGGGAATGAGTAAGGTTTTAGTGCTCGGATTGTGATTTGATAAATCGCGGGTGACTATTTAGTTGCTAAGGGTAACTCTTTGAGAAGAATTGCCCGACGAAATTGGAAGAATACGTGGCGATTTCGCGTATTCTAAGTGATTGTTGTAACCTTCGGTTGTTGCGTGTATTGCACGGCTCAGAATGCGTGAAAGTGTGTGTCTTAGTTAATGGATTAGTCCTTGGGTTAATGAGTAATGTGATGAAAGTCAGATTGAAACATTTGTTGAGAACCGTAGTGTGTCGGTTTGGATTGATTAAGTGATTAGGATCACGAGGACGTGATCGAATCTAAGTGGGGGAGAGTTGTAACACCCCGTTTTTCTAAACATGACACTCGGGGCGTCATTTGAAGTCCAAGAATGATTAATTAATAGTTTGGACATATTGAGTTGATCGCGTTTGACTTTGATTATTTTTAAAAGTGAATTTGGGTGCCATCAGGTCTGGTATCGCGTTTTGGTGGGGTTCATCGCGTCTTGGTACGTCGCGTTTCGCGACAGAACATGTTGAAACGCGACTATGTAAAAAAGTGGCCTCCTGATCAAATATCGCGTCTAGGGTTGGTATGTCGCGTTTAGATATGTCGCGTAACGCGACAGGGTGTCGAGAAACACGACAGGCACGCTGAACTGACAAAAATGACCCGTTTTTAATGGGTGTTTTGGGGGTATTTTGGTATTTTTGCATGGTGAACGGGTTTTAAGCCCCAAATCAGTTCCAAACATCATCTTATCTTCATTTTCTCCATCTCCTCTCAATTTCCAAACCCTAGTGAGAGAAAGTGAGTTTTAGAGAAAGAAAGTGGGTTTTGAGGAAGAAGAAGGTGGATTCGGGTTAAAGCTTAAGTGTTAAAGTTGTTCATCTCGTCAATGGCATCATTTTGGTGGTATTGGTAAGCCTCAACTCTGAATTTCATCTTTGTAATTTGATATTCAAGTTTAGGGTTTTGAGCTAGTTAGTTGTAAAACCCATTTAGGAGGTGAAATGGGTAATTGTAACTAGTTATTATTGATGTTGGTGGGTTTTGGGTTGGTTAATGATTTAACCATGTTTAAGGCTTGTATGTAGCTTGTAATCACTAGTATTAGTGATTATAGAAGTGTTGGAACCACTTTGGGTGTATTTTGGTTATCTAATTTTGAAATGGGTCAAACTAGGGTTAAGGTGTCATATTGGGCAAGATTGGTATTTAACGTCTATGCTTGGGTTTAATTGGCATATTAGGACCATTTTCACTTGTGTTAGTGATTGTTGGTTAGTTTTGGCATGCTTTGAGCTTGGAAGTGCAATTTGGGTCGAATTTGCACTAAGTGTCAAATTGGGTTGGTTTGTAAATCCAATCTAAGTGTGTTGTTGAATTTGTGATAATGGAATAGGTACTTTCCATTGACGAGTTGCGGATTCTTGGAAGCATTCTTCAAGGCGACAAGGTGAGTGTTAATATCCTATGTGCATATGTATGTGTAGGATGGGTGCGGGTCGGGTGAAGTGGTTCTTAGTTATAGAGCTCGCTTCACATATAGGTGGAATTGATGGACTTGTGTACATGTCCAATTGGCACGGTTGTGCGTTTTGGTTGACCACCTTTGGCGAGGTGCACATTTCGTGTGTACATTATCACATGGGCTTGTGAGTGGAATAATTATATACGTATGTATATGAGTTATTTATTTGTGGGGTAAGGGTTTAAAGTTCGTTGTTGACGATACCGTACCCTAGAGTATATTGTGGTGTTGATGAGGGCTTAAAGTTCGATGCTGACGATACCTCATGTATGGAATTTAAGTTCGATGTTGACGATGCCATACGACTATTGTAGAAAGTTGATGAGGGTTTAAAGTTCGTTGTTGACGATACCTCATATGTGGGTTTTAAGTTCGATGTTGACGATACCACATTAATTCATTCGATGAGGGTTTTAAGTTCAATGTTGACGATACCTCATACGTGGGTTTTAAGTTCGATGTTGACGATACCACGTTAATTGGGATGAATGGGATTTAAGTTCGATGTTGACGATACCATTCGTAGAGCTAGCCTTGAGATCTTGAATACTTTTGGATGTTGTGAACATCGATGTTTGTCGTATTATTGTGATATATATATGTATATATAATGTCGTATTGTTGTGATGTAGCTAACCCTCTGGGTGTAGCTTAATGGCGTGGTTCACATCGTCATTGGTGAACTTACCTTATTGTTGACACTGTTAGCTTGTTGCTTAGTGATCGTATGGTATACTTAGACTAGCTTGCCTTTATGCTTGGATGCTCCGGTATGCGGTATTTGATTATTTATGTGGCGTGTCCATTTTATGCATATATATGTATGTAGTATATTTTCACTCACTAAGCGTTAGCTTACCCTCTCGTTGCTGATATTTTTATAGGTTCGCATGCTTGGCGGCTCGGGTAAGCTTAGGGATTAGAGATCTTGGCTAGGTTGCTTAGAAGATCTTGCTTTTGTATTCGATTAGGATTTGGGTAGCGTAGTCCCAAATCACCATGCTCGGTTTTGGTTGGAAACTAAACTAGTCGGGTCGTGTATGTCCTTTTGGACAATTAATCAATGTATTAAATGTTTTAAGGTTTATTAAACCTTCTATTGTATTAAAGATGTTTATGGAAACACAATTGGGACCTAAAGTATTATTTAACGCGTATTAAAAGGAAAAAACTTTATGGGCCGGTTTTAATATGGGTTGGGTCGTTACAAATGCTCGTCAAATTAACCTTATTCTCGAAGTCAAATATTCCAACTAATTAGGGATTCAAACTGTAACAAGGTTTTAATACTTTGTTTAATGATTACACCAGGTTATCGACTGCGTGTAATCCAAGGTTTTAATACTTTGTTAACAATTACACCAATTATCCTTGTATGTAATCCACCCCTGTTTTAATGAGATATGAATATTAATTTACCCACTTGATCAGAATGAATAATCAATTACCCAACCCAAATAATTAATTAAATGATCGTAAAAAATGTCGTATAAACGTCACTAAATAGGACATACATAATCATTTTAATAATTATTAGATTAACTAATCTGAAAATAGGTTCGACATGTTCCAATGAGTTGTCGCTCAATTAAACAATACCCCCTATCTATTAATAGTCATAGTCCAATGTCCACAAGTGTCGGTCTTTTGTTCAAACCCAAATTATGGTACAAAATCCAATAACCCCGTCTTTAATATTTAGTCTAACATCACGATTACTTCGGCTCAAATAAGCATAATAATAACTTAGTTACGAGACATTAATTTAAAAAGGAAGAACATAGCTTACAGTGATTATTTATCGCGTAGCGTTACCCGGACAGAGTTTCGACTTTAAAACCCGTAAAACATTCGTTACAATAACCCAGTTATTATTATTAATCTTAAATTAAACTTAATTATAATTATAAATATAAATATAAATACATATAGAGAGATTGAGGTTGGAAAAGGTGTAAACAACTCGCAGAAAACTGGCCAATTTATAGAAGAATTTGTGATCCTGAAGCCCATGCACTCGCATGAGATTTCAGTGTATTTCCCATGCACTTGCATGGGCTCATGCAAGTGCATGGGATTTTAGTGCATTTCTCATGCACTTGCATGGCCAGGCTGTACTCAGATATTTTGCAATTCAAACGTGGGCTGCTGAGTTTATTTAATATATAATATAATATATATAATTTTATATAATTAGATATATATATATTATATTATATTCTTGTGCATAGTGACTTGTAATTTTAGCTCCGTTGACTCGCGCGTTGATGCTCGGTTCTTGTCTCGGTTCCGGATTTTCGAACGTCTTTTCGTATGCTTAGATATCTTGTACTTTGCGTTCCGCGGCTTGTACTCTTGTAAATTTTAGACGTTTCTCATCAATAAATGGAACCACTTGAATTATATCTTGTTCATTTGAGCTTTTTGGTCATTTGAATCTTTAAATCGTCGTTTTCTTCTTTTGTCTTCGCACTTATTTATTTAAACGAATATTACATAAAAATAGAACAATTGCAACTAAAAGCTTTACATATTGGAAGGATATTGTGCCTAAATATATGTTCATTTGGAGCACTATCAAATATCCCCACACTTGAGCGTTGCTTGTCCTCAAGCAATACAGAACTTGAAATAAAAGCACACTTCACTCGAATTACTTTTTTTATTCTCACACTTTGTACATCAGTGATTTTGATACAGCGGTATAAACAATGATAGTAACGATGTGGTTTACAGTCCCACATGACTATAAAAATTTAGATCCTTAAAAGAAATTGGATCTTTATGAAAACATTTGATCTTTTGAAAATTCATTCTAGCTTTTACCCTAGATAAGCTTTCTGGAATAACCCTTCACCGGTGTTTGCAAAATATTTTTGTGGGTTTCAGATTTTAAAATTTTAGCTCAAAACTTGTGGTTTTGTGTTACCCACTTGCTAACCTTGTATTAGAAAAGTAAAACGTCCAGTATACTTGTTCCGTATATTTCCTTTCGGTAAACTACCGTCCGGTTGTAAAGGAAAGCGTTGAACAAGCAACTGTTAAGGCAATGTCTAATGACATGCATTTGTTCATGGTGTACAATGTGTCGGATGTAATTACTATCCTTTGTAGGAGCAACAGTAAAGATCACCCTATAATTTTTCGGTCTGGCACAAGGTCCTGTCTTCGACCATGCTATGCAACCACCGTTCTTACGGTTGACACCTGATTTGGTTCAGGTGACCTAATGAATTCCGGTGAATTCTTAGGATTTTACGTTCAATGGTAATGAACGCATTGAAAATAGGTTTTTAGAAAACAAATCGGTTTTAATTTGATCAAAATATTTTCTCGTTCAAGCTCGAGTTTAGATATCATTGAATTCCAAGAATTTGTAATTCTCAATCTTTAAGGTCAATCTCAAGGATTGAATAATATCAGGCTTAGAAGCTGATTTTTAATCTTTAAGGAGATTATCCTTTCTGGGGGTCTGATTCATTAGTCTTATCAAGCTAATTTGCACGGTGCCCTCCCCATTTTACGAGACAGATCCTCTCATGGATAGGATAAGTCTGACCACTTGGCGACCATGTTTGATGCTGAGGTCCGTGGATTTTCGGCTGATTTTCGAGAAAACTTTTCAAGGTTTTTCGTAGACTCTACAACTGGTCTGGATGACAACTTCCTGACCTAAATCAAGAAGCGCGTGTCTTTTTCGGAAGACTTTACTTCCTATAATGATGGAATTGATTCATCGTGTAGATCCATCTTTCTTTCAAATATATTACAATTTACCGTGTAAAATAGTTAATTTTGTCCAAAACAAAAGCACCTGCAATAACTTTACAGAAACATGTGATAGATAGTTTTTAATTGAAAAACTTGGTACATTCTCCCCACACTTGGCTTTTATTTATTTCTTTCTTTGCCTTTTTATTCTCCTTTATTTCATTTTAAATGAATTCTAACGTTTTGGGTTGTTTCTTAATTTATGTCCTTTCCGAGGTAACAATAATTTCGGTATTAACACCTAGTTTGATAGTTCATAAATATGTATAAACATGATTTTGAATTCATTTAGTTGAAAATTTTTCAAATTTTCATAAAATTTAGCAAATAAACCAAGTGCAAACCCGATAGAATTTATAACCCTTCCCCACACTTGAGATCATGCAATGCCCTCATTTGCATGAAATCAGACTATAATTATAAATTCATGAGGGTGATTAGTGTAGAAAAGTGATTAAAAATACCGAGTTTGCAAACATATTATTTTATATCACATTTGATATTTTGCGTCTTATCGTCAAAATTAGTAGCTTTTGCTGAACTTAATGTCAGTCTTTGAAAGTGCGTTGTTTTACCCTGTTTTGTACATGAGATAAACTACAAACATATATATACATACTTTTACATATATATGTATATATATATATACATATATGTATATATATATGTATGTATATATATATGTATATATATGTATGTATATATATGTATGTATATATATATGTATATATATATATATATTATATATATATATATATATATATATATATATATATATATATATATATATATATATAAACTACAAACATATATATATTTACTTTTACATATATATGTATATATATATATACATATATACATATATATATATATATATATATATATATATATATATATATATATATATATATATATATATATATATATATATATATATATATATATATATATATATATATATATATATATATATATATATATGTATATGTATACATATATATATATATACATATATATATACATACATATATATATACATACATATATATACATATATATATATATACATACATACATACATATATATATATATATATACATATATATATATATATATATATATATATATTTATAAAACCTTTATTTATTAAAATAATTTAAATGAATAATTTTTTAAAACTTTGTTTCCTTTTACTTTAGGTAGTTTCGATATGTTTACCTAGTCCGTCCCTCGACAAAATTTAAAATTTGTCATTTTTAAAGCGATTGTTTTAAAAGCAAAGATTTTTGGGTTTTTTAATTTTTTGGTATACTTTAGATCAATAAAATTAAAAATAATGATAACAAAATTTTTCGCCCCGCCCTCGGGTAAAGCAATTTCGGTTCCATGACCTAGTCTTCAACTTACGATGAATTTTAGAAATCATTTTTTAAACTTAATGAAATAAAGTAATTTTTTGTTTTTAAATTCACACAAAACTTAAATTTAAAAATGCATATTAATTTTATACAAAACCTACAAAACAAAAATTCAGAATGGGGGAGAAAACTAGTTCTTTAGTGTCTGCTAGTGGAAAAGACCAATCGGATTCCATTCTCGGAACTACACGAGAGCAGAACAACTAACTCTAGACAGCATTTTCTTTTTAGAACATTTGAATCTCCCCACACTTAGGTAGCTGTGGTTTTGAAATTGTGATTAACTTCATCGTCAATTTCTTTTGGACCATAATCAACTTGCATATCTGTGACTTTTGCTTTAAGCCATTGGTCGGATTCCTGTGTAATTTCCATAAATTCAACTAGTTTCGCCTTTTCTTTAGGCAATAGATTGGATACTAACCGGTTACATAACTTAAAGTTCCCCTTGGTTCTAGCATCGCGAATCCGTTTAATAAGTTTCTTCATTGAACTGTTAACAACGGGGTCATTTAATTTTGTATCAACAACGGGGTTCTTTGTTATCAAGTTATCATTAGGTGTTACTTCATCTTCCCCACACTTAGGAGTTTTATTATTGTTAAGCACTACCGTTGGAGTTGGTAAAATAATATGGTTCTTAACAATGGTTTTTGTTGGTTCAACGGTTTTGGTTGGTGGAGATTTAGACTTTCGACTCACAAAGGTGATCGATTTTTCATCATTACTAAGTGTCATTCTACCCTCTCTTACATCAAATAACGCCCCGGTGGACGCTAAGAATGGTCGACCTAAAATTAGAGGAATGTTTGGGTCCTCTTCTATGTCAATGACAATAAATTCGACTAAAAAGGTTAAATTACTCACTTGACCGGGTAGGTTGTTAGCAATTCCAACTAGGTGCCTAATGGTTTGATCAAAGAGTCTAACACTTATGTTCATTGGATTTAACTTACCTACTCCTAATCTCTTATATAATGAAAGAGGCATAACACTCACACTCGCACCTAAATCTGATAGTACATCATACATGACACAATCACTAAGTAGACAAGGAACAATAAATTCACCCGGATCACCCAACCTTGGTGGAAGTTTTGGTGGAACTGTCTTTACTGAGTTTATCTTTACAGTTTTTGTTTCTTGTACTTTCTTATTCTTCTTCTTCTTTCTAAAAGTATCACAAACTTTATTACCTATCACTTGCTCATACTCAACTCCTTTTCTTGGAAACGGGATGGGTGGTATGTATGGTGCCACCACTGGCTTTACATACTCGGGTGGTGGTGGTTGATAGTTATGCGAGGTGTATATAAAATAGCTTTATATTTTACAAGGAAATACTATTAAATACGATACAATTTTACACAAGATATTTATTTATTTATTGAATGGATATACTTAAACCTTGCTACAACACTTATAGGCAGTGTACCTAATCGTACAGTAGTGTAGTTTTTAGTAAGTCCGTTTCGTTCCACAGGGAAAATCTTTAAACAAAGCTTAACGCTATATTAGTTTACTTTTATAAAAATACAAATATATATATAAGTAATATTATTATTATAAAGGGGGGTTTTTACCGTTTAATGACCGGTTTGTCGATTTTAAAAAAAACTTTAGTTGCAGTTAAAACAAAATGTAAAATATTAAATAAATAAAAGACTTAATTTAAAGCGTAAAGTAAATAACGATAATGAAATTGCGAATAATAAAAGTGCGATAAAATAAACTTGCGATAATTAAAAAGTACGATAATTAAAAGTGCAATTAAATACAATAACAATAAATAAAAATGCGATAATTAGAAGTGCAATTAAATATAAAATAAAGGAAATTAAATATTAAATAAAAGAATTATGCTTATTTAAACTTCCGTAATCATGATGTTTGACGTGTTGATTTTAGTTTTATGCCCATGGGTTAATTGTTCTTTGTCCTGGATTATTTAATATGTCCATACGGATTTGTCCATAATAGTCCATCAGTCATAAATATAAAGAGCGAAAGCCTTCGTCAAATTATTCTTATTCCCGAAGTCAAATATTCCAACTAATTGGGGATTCGAATTGTAACAAGGTTTTAATACTTTGTTTAATGAATACACCAGGTTATCGACTGCGTGTAAACCAAGGTTTTACTACTTTGTTAACAATTACACCAATTACCTTTGAATGTAATTCACCCCTGTTTCAACAAGTCTATTAACTATTAATCCAGTTCCGTGTCCGGTAAAATGAATAATTATTGGTATTTATAGATATCCCGCCCACCGTACCCAGTCAAGTGTATGTGGTTATATATAAATACGTCGAATTATAAGTTTGTATATTAAATTAACAAGGTATTGTTTAGTTAATATAAAACCCATTAATAGCCCATAGTCTAATTTCCACAAGTGTCGTTCTTTTATCCAAACCCCAATTATGGTACAAGGCCCAATTACCCAATTTTAGTAATTAGCCCAACATCATGATTACTTCGGATTAAATAAGCATAATAATAACTTAGCTACGAGACATTAATGTAAAAAGGTTGAACATAACTTACAATGATTAAAAATAGCGTAGCGTTACACGGACAGAATTTCGACTTACACCCTTACAACATTCGCTAACATACCCTTATTATTAGAATTAAAATTAAAATTAAAATTAAAATATAAATTATAAATATAAATATTACGTATAGGTAGATGGATGGATATATATTATGTTTCTAAAATGATCAGAATTCGTTTGCTTTTATAGGGAGTTTCAGTTTTTGGGGCTCCGCGACTTGCGGCCCTTTCCTTCTTTAAACTCCGAGAGTCGCGGAGTTTGTTTTTACAGCTCACCCACCTTTGACTCTTTGTTTGCCGACGATTTATTTTATAAATATAATATATATATATATAATTAATATAATTAATTATATATTATATTATATTTATATACATAGTTAACTTGTAATTTTTAGTCCATTGCGTCGAGCGTTGAGAGTTGACTCTGGCCCCGGTTCCGGATTTTCGAACGTCCTTGCGTACAATTTAATATCTTGTACTTTGCGTTTTGAATCTTGTAATCTTGTAATTTCGAGACGTTTCTTATCAATAATTGGAACCACTTTGATTGTATTTTGTACTTTTGAGCTTTTTGGTCGTTTATGTCTTCAATTCGTCGAATCTGTCTTTTGTCTTCACCTTTTAATATTTAAACGAATATCACTTGTAAATAGAACAATTGCAACTAAAAGCTTGTCTTTCTTGGGGAATAATGCTATGAAATATATGTTCGTTTTTAGCATTATCAAATATTCCCACACTTGAGCGTTGCTTGTCCTCAAGCAATATAGTCTTGAAATACTAGAATCACTTCTTTATTCTTCACACTTTGTACATCAGTGATTTCTATACGGCGGTATAAACAATGGTAGTAACGATATGGTTTACAGTCCCACATGACTATAAAATTTAGATCCTTTAAGGAAATTGGATCTTTATGAAAACATTTGATCTTTTGAAAATTAAATCTAGCTTTTACCCTAGATAATTTTTCCGGAATAACCCTTCACCGGTGTTTGCAAATTATTTTTGTGGGTTTGGTGGGTTTCAGATTTGAAAATTTTAGCTCAAAACTTGCGGTTTTGTGTCACCCACTTGCTAACCTTGTATTAGGAAAGCAACACGTCCAGTTTACTTGTCCCGTATATTACCTTTCGGTAAACTACCGACCGGTTGTAAAGGAAAGCGTTGAACAAGCAACTGTTAAGGCAATGTCCCCTGACATGCTTTTAATTATGGTCTATAACGTGTCGGATGCAATTACTATCCTTTGTAGGAGCAATAGTAAAGCTCACCCTTTTAATTTGTCGGTCTGGCACAAGGTCCTGTCTTTGACCATGCTATGCAACCACCGTTCTTACGGTTGACACCCGATTTGGTTCAGGTGACCTAATGAATTCCAGGTGAATTCCTAGGATTTTACGTTCAATGGTAATGAACGCATTGAAAATGGGTTTTCAGAAAACAAATCGGTTTATAGTTTGATCAAAATATTTTCTCGTTCAAGCTCGAGTTTAGATATCATTGAATTCCATGAGTTTGAATTCTCAATCTTTAAGGTCAATCTCTAGGATTGAGTAATATCAGGCTTAAAAGCTGATTTTTAATCTTTAAGGAGATTATCCTTTCTGGGGATCTGATTTATTAGTCTTATCAAGCTAATTTGCACGGTGCCCCCCTATTATACGAGATAAATCCTTCTCATAGTTCGGATAAATCTGACCACTTGGCGACCCTGTTTTATGCTGAGGTCCGTGGATTTCCTGCTGATTTTAGTGATGACTTTTCTAGGTTTTTCGTCAACCTACAGCTGGTCTGGACGACAACTTCCTGACCTAAATCAAGAAGCGCGTTTCTTTTTCGGAAGACTTTACTTCCTTTTAATGATGGAATTGATTCATCGTGTAGATCCATCTCTTCTTTTCTTTCATCGGGTAAAACAGTTTAGTTTAGTCCAAAGCAAAAGTATTTTCAGTTATTTGTTACAGAAATATGTGACATATGTTTAAAATATCTTGGTAAATTTTCCCACACTTGGCTTTTATTTTCCTTTTTATTGTCCTCTATTCCATTTTAAATGAATTTTAACATTTTGGTTTGTTTCTCAATTTATGTCCTTTCCGAGGTAACAATAATTTCGGTGTTAAAACCTAGTTTTATCATTCATAAATATGTATAAACATGATTTTGAGTTCATTTAATTGAAATTTTTGAAAAATTTTACTAGAATTGGGTAGTCAGTATATAAGACTAGGGCTGTTCTTTATTATCAGAGAGCACTAGATTCTAATACAACTACTGCTTTACTAGTATTTTTAATGGTAACCAAGTGTTTAAGATAAAAATTTTAAAATCCGAAAGAATTTAACCCCTTCCCACACTTAAGATCTTGCAATGCCCTCATTTGCAAGAAATCAGTAACAATTTAAATTATTGAGGGTGATTTGTGTGAAAATGATTAAATTTTACCAAAGTTTCCAAACATATTTGTGTTTGCTTGCTGAATGATAAATGGTTCATATCATTTGTTCATTCCGTCTTGTTGTTATATCACATTTATTTTGCATCTTGTCGTTAAAATTAGTTGCTTTTGCTGAACTTAATGCCAGTCTTTGAAAATGCGTTGTTTTACCCTGTTGTGTACATAAGATAAACTGCAAACATATATACATATTTTTGAAGTTTGGTATATTACCCCACATTCAAAAATTATTAAAATCTAATAATAAAATTTAGAAAATTATAAAAACTAATACAAATCCAACATAAGTATTAAATGTATCAACATTACAAATTATAAAATAAATAAAAAAACTAAGTAGACTAGGGATGATACTGATACCAGTAGGGGTTCCATGCATAACCATAGGTGTTATAAAATGCTTCGGCTGGGTTATACGTAGGATACGGTGGTTGAATCTCTATAGACCAGGGAGGGAATATGGGCGATGGAGTAGGAATATAGTTTCCACCTATATGTTGGCAATAAGCTATGATTTGGTTTTGATGAACTTGCCAATCTTCAAATGCTCTATGTCTAGCATTTTCATACTCTTGTGAAGCTATAAACCTTTGCATTTCTGCCATTTCATTTCCCCCTCCTACATTACCTTGCTGTTGGTTTCTCTCAACCTGTGGATGTCTACCATGGTATTGTACTGCGGCGTTATTTCGCCTCTTCAAAACCTTCGCACCATGGTATACATTTAAACCTATTGTATCGCGGGGTTCTGGTTCTTCGACTAATAGTCCCCCCGACTTATATCCACACCGAGATATTCAGCAATCAAAGTAATAAATATACCACCTCCTATTATGCTATGAGGTCTCATCCCCCTAACCATAGCTGATAAATAATAACCCACACAATAAGGTATACTTACAGCGCTTTGTGGGTCTCGAATACACATATGGTAAAACAAATCCTGTTCATTTACCTTTTCCTTATTCTTACCTCTTTGTGTAATCGAATTAGCTAAAAACCTATGAATTACTCTTAACTCTGCTCTATCTATATCCAAATAAGAGTAATTTCCCCCTTTAAATCGGTGATGGCTAGTCATTTGACTCCATACACCATGTGTATCAAAATTTTCGTCTATCTTTCTACCATTTAGTATCAACCCTCTACAATTGGCAGATGCTAACTCCTCAAGCGTATATATATGTAAAGCCCGAGCCATGTCTAGTAAAGACATGTGGCGCATCGAACCTCCTAACAAAAATCTAATAAAAGATCGATCGGTTAAACTAGCTACCCGATCATTTAATTCTATACTACATAACAATTCTTCACACCATACTTTATATACAGGTCTACGTATGTTGAATAACCGTACCCAATCGTTAAAAGTAGAATTACCATACCTCTGTGCAAGTAATTCCCTAATTGACCCGGCCAATTCTACAGCTTCTAATGGTCCCCATTCTATGACCCTAGGTACCTCAACAGCTTTAGAATGAAGAGTATGCAAACCCCTTTGGTATTTTGGATAATCTATCCAAAGTCTGTCAAATCTCAGGTTCGGGTGCAAATCTTCCAAGTGCATATCAGAAAATGTCATGACTGGATGAGGTATATCTTGTTTGTAGTAGTTATCCACCTCATGTTGTTCCGCATTCTCAGCAGGAGCATTGCGAGCTTGGGATGAAGATTCACCCCTTTCATTCTGCAAAACACATCAAACACAATTTTTGTGCATCCAAATATGCATTAGTGTTAGCAAAATCATCAATCAAAATAATTACAATGACATGATCAATTTATATCAAACTTAAGCTCATTTTCATATTTTCATCAAATCTACACTTTTTCAAATAAGCATATACGAAAATGTTCGCCAAGTTCATAAGCATTCAACTCAAATAACATGTCAAAATAATCATTACTATCAATTAAACAAGTTTCAAATGGCATTATCTCTCAAAAATCAAGTTCATGAATTTTAGACTTGAAAAAGTCCACTTTAATTCTCAAAATCATGCTTAGGCTCAAAGTTTGGATCATTTAACTACCTAAACATGTTACACTACTTAATTTAGCAACAATTCATGACAAAAAGTTTAAGGCTTCTAATCATGTTAAATAGCATCAATATAGGTTATACAAGCATAATACATAAACAATTTAAGCATAATTACACTAAAAAGCATCAAAATCAAATTGGGTATAAAATTGCTCAAGAACACCAATTTTCGGATTAAATGGTGTTTAGGTGTAGAAATTTACCATTTTTCTTGAGTAATTCCTTGATAGCATCCTTCTTAACATGATTTTAGTAAAAGATTTGATGATTAACGGTGAAAAATTGTGAATTTTGGAGGTCTTTTTCGGGTTTTTTCGGGTGTTATTTCGCAGTTTTGTGGTGTGGGGAGTGAGGATACTGATCAGTTTTTTGCGTTTTATTTTTTTCTGGGTTTTAGTACCTCCGCGAGTCGCGGTGTTTGACCCTTCAAACTCCGCGAGTCGCGGAGTTTGTATATATATATATATATATATATATATATATATATATATATATATATATATATATATATATATATATATATATATATATTTTTATATCTTATACTAATTAAAACAATTAAATAATTAATTTTAAAATTTTGTTTCCCTTGTTATTTAGGATGAGATTGTTTCGGATCGATGTCCTAGTCCGTCCTTCGACAAAATTTTAAAATTTGTCTTTTTATAGCGATTGTTTTAAAAGCTAAGATTTTTGGTTTTTTTTTTTCTTTTTTTTTTTTTTTGTTTTTGGCATACTTTAATTCAATAAGATTAAAAATAATGATAATAAAAGTTCTCGTCCCTCCCTCGGGTAAAGCAATTTCGGTTCAACGACCTAGTCTTCAACTTACGACGAATTTTAAAAATCATATTTTTAACTTAATGAGATAAAGTAAATTTTTGTTTTTAAATTCACACCAAACTTAAATATAAAATTCAAAATTAATATTAAAAATTCACACCAAACTTAAAATTTAAAATGCATAAAAATAAAATTCATATTTTAAAAATTAAAAATTCACACCAAACTTAATTTAAAAATTCATATTATAAAATCACACCAAACTTATATTATATTTTTCAAATATTTACAATTTTAAATATATTGATTTTACAAAGTTTACAATATTAATTTAAGATTTATATATTAATTTTAAAAACATGGTAAAAATAAAATTAAAAATCTTTTTGGCTTTTTATCCCACTTTAATCAATCAAATATTATCAAAAATATGCGCCCCTCTTTTTGGTAAAGTAATTTCGGTTCCAAGACCTAATTTAACTCATGACGAATTTTTGAAATATTTTGGGTTGATTGATTAAAGATATTTATACCTTAAGAATAAACGTTAAATTTCGCAGTGATGTAATAAAATTTTGTATGATATCAATAATTTCGGTCGCCAAACCTAATTTTATTTAATACCAATTTAATACTTTATAGCGAACAAATTAGCGTTTATTATCAAAAGGTTAAAAATAAAAATAAAAATAAAAACTGTACAGACTTACCTGTGAGATAGTATTCTTAGTTATACGATCTATCCCATTCATAAGATAGTCGGTTTAATTGGTTTTCCATAGCTACATAGGCGTAGCCTCGAGCATTCAGTGTTTTTTCTTCTAAACATATGAACGGTCCGTCTCTGTATAAAGTAACAAATTCGGTATTTGAATAGGTTTGATTATTTGAACATTTACCTCCATGTGACCATTTTCCGCATTTGTGACATCTTTCTAGGTGTCGTGCTCTTCTTTTCGCTGCGGATTTTGATTTTCCTTTACCAAATTGTAACTTATTATCTTTGCATCTGGATTCTTTTCTTACTCCGTCCAATCTTTCTCTGATTACTGATACTATTTCACTCGGAAGTGTGTCATTATTACGTTTAGTGATCAAAGCGTGTAGCATTAGACCATGGTTTAGTTCACAGGCAGTCTTCATTTCGTAAAAACCTAAAAAAATAAAAATTCAGAATGGGGGGAGAAGACTAGTTATTTAGGGTCTGCTAGGGAAAGACCATTCGAGTTCCATTTTCGAGAACTACACGAAAACAGAAAATTTATCTCTAACAGAAATACATAAACCCCCTATACTTAGTTGAAATTGTGATTAACATTATTTTCAATTGAATCATCAACAACTTGTATATCTTTGACTTTTACTTCAATCCATTTGTTGATTTCCTCCGTAATTTTCACAAATTCAACTAACATCGCCTTTTCTTTTGACGATAAATTGGATATTAATCGGTTATATAACTTAAAGTTTCCTTTAATCTTAGCATCGTGAATCCGTTTATAAAGTTTCTTCGTTGAACTGTTAAAAATGGGTTCATCTAATTTCGTATCATCAACGGCATTCTTTGTGATTGGATCATCATTAAGTGTTTCTTCATCTTCCCCACACTTATGCGTTTTTATTGGTCTAACAGTTTTAGTTGGTGGAGATCTAAACTTTCGGTTAATAAAGGTGATGGTTGTATCACCATCCCTAAGTGTCATTCTACCTTCTCTTACATCAATGAATGCCTCGGTGGTTGCTAAAAATGGGCGACCTAGAATTAGAGGAATATCAAGGTTTTCCTCCATATTAATCACTATGAAGTTTGCAACAAAGGTCAAACTTCCCACGTTAACAAGTAAATTATTTGCTATTCTAACCGGGTGTTTAATGGTTTGGTCAAATGATTGAACACCTATTTTGGTTGGTTTTAATTTACCCATGCCTAATCTTTTGTATAAGGAAAGAGGCATAATATTTGCACTTGCTCCTAAATCTGCGAGTCCATTATATACAGCACCATCATTAAGTAAGCAAGAAATGATAAATTCACCCGGGTCTCCTGCTTTAGTAAGTCGAGTTGGTTTGTAAACCTTTTTCGGGTGTTCTTTCCTTGGTTCTTTCACTTCTATTTGAATTTCTTGTTCACATTTTTCTTCGTTTTTTGGAATGGGAGGTTTGTATAAGAATTCTTCTTCATCACTCAAATTTGAATCCTCCTTATATTCTAATTTTGATTTTTCATATGTTGTTGATAACATATTTATGTTTTCATTTTGAAGGTTTTCTTTGGTGGTGAAATTATGATTAACTTCATTGTCAACTTCCATCGGACCATGTATGTAATGTTTAACTCTGTGACCATTAACTTTAAATTCAATCCCATTTGAATTTATTAATTCTATCGTTCCGTATGGGAAAACTCTTTTGACTATGAATGGTCCAGACCATCTTGATTTCAATTTTTCAGGAAATAGCTTGAATCGTGAATTGAAAAGAAAAACTCTGTCTCCTTCTTTAAATTCTTTTGAACTTCTGATTCTTTTATCATGCCATTTCTTCGTTCTTTCTTTATAGATTAACGAATTTTCGTATGCTTCATCTCTTAATTCTTCTAATTCGTTTAGTTGACTTAATCGTAGACGTCCGGCTTCATGTAAATCAAGATTACATGTCTTGAAAGCCCAAAATGCTTTGTGTTCAATTTCTACTGGAAGATGACATGCTTTTCCATAAACAAGTTTAAAAGATGTGGTTCCAATTAGAGTTTTGTAGGCTGTTCTAAAAGCCCAGAGTGCATCCTCCAATTTAATGGACCATTCCTTCGGATTTGATCCTACAGTTTTTTCTATAATACGTTTTAAAGCTCGGTTGGTATTTTCAACTTGTCCACTTGTTTGTGGATGATATGCAGTGGAGATTTTATGAGTTACTCCATATCTTTTAAGAACTTTCTCAAGTTGATTATTACAGAAATGAGTACCCCGATCACTTATTAAAGCTTTCGGTGTTCCAAACCTTGCAAAAAGACGTTTTAAAAAGTTGACTACAACTCGTGCATCGTTAGTTGGGAGAGCTTGTGCTTCCGCCCATTTAGATACATAATCAATGGCTACGAGAATATAGAGATTATTATGAGATTTTGGAAATGGACCCATAAAGTCAATACCCCAAATGTCAAATACTTCACATACTTGAATGACATTTTGTGGCATTTCATCACGTTGACTTATTTTTTCGGCCCTTTGACATGCATCACAGGATTTGCAAAGAAGGTGTGCATCTTTGTAAATTGTGGGCCAATAGAATCCAGCTTCATAAACTTTTCTTGCTGTTAGTTGAGGCCCATAATGCCCTCCTGTTGGTCCTGTGTGACAATGGTTTAAAATTTTACTAGCTTCATCTCCAAATACACATCGGCGTATTATTCCATCTGGACAACTTTTAAACAGATGTGGATCTTCCCAAAAATAGTGTTTTATATCACTAAAGAATTTCTTTCGTTTTTGGTACGATAATCCTTTTTCAAGGAATCCACATACTAAGTAGTTTGCATAGTCTGCAAACCATGGTATTTCATTATAATCTATCTTCAATAGATATTCATCAGGAAAGTTGTCTTGTATGGCCGATTCATTTAGAACTTCTAATTCGGGATTTTCAAGACGAGAAAGATGATCAGCGGCGAGATTTTATGCTCCTCTTTTATCTCGGATTTCAATATCGAACTCTTGTAAGAGTAAGATCCAACAGATTAATCTTGGTTTAGCATCTTGTTTCGAAAATAGGTATCTAAGAGCAGAATGGTCGGTATAGACCACCGTTTTTGCTAGAACGAGATATGAACGAAATTTGTCAAAAGCAAAGACAATAGCAAGGAGTTCTTTTTCAGTAGTTGTGTAATTTGTTTGTGCTCCTTGTAACGTCTTACTAGCATAATATATAGGTTGAAATCGTTTTTCAATCCTTTGTCCTAAAACGGCTCCTATTGCAAAATCACTTGCATCGCACATTAATTCAAACGGTAGATTTATCATGATCGGCGCATTAGTGAGTTTCTCTTTAAGAATATTAAAAGATTTGATACATTCATCTGAAAAGATGAATGGAGCATCCTTTTCTAGGAGTTTATTCATAGGAGTGGCAATTTTAGAAAAATCTTTTATGAAACGTCGGTAAAAACCGGCATGCCCTAGAAAACTCCTAACTCCTCTAACATTGGTGGGATGTGGAAGTTTAGCAATTACATCTACTTTAGCTCTATCCACTTCAATTCCTTCCTTTGAGATTTTATGTCCAAGAACGATGCCTTCTTTAACCATGAAATGGCATTTCTCCCAATTAAGAACTAGATTTGATTGTTCGCATCTAATAAGCATTCGTTCCAGATTAACTAGACATGATTCAAATGTATCACCGAAGACTGAAAAGTCATCCATGAAAACTTCCATGCATTCTTCTATCATGTCATGAAAAATCGCCATCATACACCTTTGAAAGGTTGCAGGGGCGTTGCAAAGTCCAAATGGCATGCGTTTGTAAGCAAAAGTACCATAAGGGCACGTGAATGTGGTTTTCTCTTGATCTTCGGGTGCTATTGGAATTTGAAAATATCCGGAAAAACCATCAAGAAAACAATAGTAACTATTTTCGGCTAATCTTTCCAACATTTGATCAATAAAAGGTAAGGGAAAGTGATCTTTTCTGGTGGCGTCATTTAATTTTCTATAATCAATACACACACGCCATCCTGTTACAGTCCTTGTAGGAATAAGTTCATTTTTTTCATTTGTAATGACAGTCATGCCACCCTTCTTAGGCACGCATTGAACTGGGCTTACCCATGGACTATCAGAGATTGGATAAATTAAACCTGCATCTAGCAGTTTAATAATCTCTTTCTTAACTACATCTTGCATATTAGGATTTAGTCTTCGTTGGCGTTGCACATACGTTTTATGACCTTCTTCCATAAGGATTTTATGTGTGCAATACGAAGGACTTATTCCTTTAATATCATGAATCTTCCATGCAATGGCTGGTTTATGAGCTTTCAACACAGAAATGAGTTGTGATTTCTCATTTTCAGTAAGAGAAGACGATATTATTACAGGTAATTCAGATTCACCATGTAAATAAGCGTATTTCAAATGGTTTGGAAGTGGCTTTAGCTCTAATTTCGGAGGTTCTTCTATCGATGATTTGTATCGATATCTGTCTTCTTCTTTTAGCATTTGAATTTCTTCTGTTGTTAGTTCATATCCATTAGCTATAAGTGTAGCTAATATTTTAGCTTCATCAATTTGTTCATTACCTTCTCCTAAAGAACATTCTCCTGTTCCTTGTAATTCTGGAAATTCTTCTAATAATTCTGCATGTGCATCTATAGTTTGAATATAATAACATGTATCATCTGCAGATTGTGGTTGTTGCATTGCTCTATCAACTGAAAAGGTAACACTCTCGTCCTCTATACTTAGGGTCAGTTTCTTACCGAACACGTCTATCATTGCCTTAGCCGTGTTTAAGAATGGTCTTCCTAATATGAGAGGAACTTGAGAATCTTCTTCCATGTCCAGAACAACAAAATCTGCTGGAAATACTAAAGTACCAACTTTAACTAGCATGTTCTCCATTATCCCTCTAGGATATTTTATTGATATATCGGCTAGTTGTATGCTTATTCTTGTTGGTTTCAATTCTTCAAGGTCTAGTTTAGTGTATAGTGAAAACGGCATTAAATTTATACTAGCACCTAAGTCTGCCAATGCTTCTATTGAACTAAGACTACCCAGAAAACATGGAATTGTGAAACTTCCTGGATCAGATAGTTTTTCTGGTATCTTATTCAACAGCACTGCTGAACAATTAGCATTCATAGTAACGGCCGAGAGTTCTTCCATTTTCTTTCTATTTGAGATTAGATCTTTCAAGAATTTAGCATATCTAGGCATTCCTGAAATCACATCAATGAAAGGAATATTTACATTTATCTGTTTAAACATATCCAAGAATTTGGATTGCTCGGCTTCAAGTTTCTCTTTCTTCATTTTACTCGGGTAAGGAAGTGGTGGTTGGTATGGTTTAACATAAGGTTTAGCCTTAACTGTGTTATCTTCATTAACCTTCTTAACTACCGGTTCTTTTTCCTTATCTTGATCAGGTTGTGGTTCTTGTGGAGTAGGAATAGTTTCATCAGAAGTTACAGGTATTTCAGGTGGTTTAAGTGTTGTACCACTTCTTGTGGTAATGGCTTTAGCTGTTTCATTCCAGCGGTTAGCATTTGTATCACTAGGTAAACTTTCCGGTTTTCTTTCACCTATTAACCTTGCTAGGTTACTTACTTCTTGTTCCAGATTTTGAATAAAAGCTTGTTGATTTCTAAATGCTTGAGCATTTTGTTCATTAGTTTGTTTTTGTGATGTGAAAAACTGCGTTTGAGTTTCAACTAGCTTCGTCATCATATCTTCTAAATTCGGCTTTTTATCATCGGGTTGTGGTGGTTTGTTTTGAAAATTAGGTCTTTGCTGGTTGTAAGTATTGTTGGATACTTGTTGATTGCCAGGACCTTGTTGGTTGTTGTATGGAATATTTCTATTATAATTCTGGTTTTGATTGTAGATTGGTCTTGGCGGTTGATAATTATTTTGATAATTATTTCCAGGCATTTGGTTTAGATATGAAACATTCTCTCTTTGTTCCATTGTTAATTCAATACTGAGACAATCTTTTGTCAAATGTAGTCCTCCACACTGCTCACAACTAATTCGTATTGAGTGAATATCTTTAGTCATCTTTTCCATTCGTCTCTCGACAGCATCTATCTTTGCGGAAATGGAATCTAAGTCATGGCTAGAATCGGCTCTAGCTGCTTTAGATGATCTAACGATATCTTTTTCTTGGTGCCACTCATGTGAGTGGGAAGCAGTGTTATCAATAATTTTATAAGCATCAGTTTCGGTTTTCTTCATAATAGAACCACCAGCTGCTATATCGATGTCTTTCCTTGTAGTGATGTCGCATCCTTGGTAGAATATTTGTACTATTTGACAGGTGTCTAAACCATGTTGCGGACATCCTCTTAATAACTTTCCAAATCTTGTCCACGCCTCATATAGAGTTTCATTCGGTTTCTGTGTGAACGTAACAATTTCTCCTTGAAGTCTTACGGCTTTAGATGCCAGAAAGAATTGTTTAAGAAATTTTTCAACTAAAACGTCCCATGTATCAATCGCCCCTTCAGGTAACGATTCCAACCAATCTTTGGCTTCTCCCTTTAAAGTCCAGGGAAATAACATGAGATATATCTGTTCATCCTCCACTTCTCTTATTTTAAATAGTGTGCAGATCCTATTAAAGGTACGTAGATGTTCATTTGGATCTTCCTTCGGTGCACCACTAAATTGGCATTGATTAGTCACCATGTGTAGAATTTGTCCTTTGATTTCATAATCTGGCGCATTAATGTCAGGATGAGTAATTACGTGACCTTGGCCAGTGCGTTTAGCTCTCATTCGGTCTTCCATACTTAAAGGTTCCAAATTCTCCATAATTGAATTTGTTAAATCGGAATCACTAGAGGATTCCGATTTAATGGTTCGTTCCTCAACAATCTCTGTTTGAATGATTGGTGGTTCCGGAGGAAAATTTAATGGTTCAGGATCTATGAATCGTCCCTGAATATTCTCCGGATTCTCAATTGTGAGGTCGGGTTCAAAAAATGAATTATCGGAAATTTGAACTGGAGTACTTGGTCGACTGGATGACGATTCTAAAGAAAAATCAACGGTGGTAATATTTGCTAAATGTCTTGATCTAGTTACAGGTGGTGAACGTACAAAAGGTGGTGAAAGTCTTGCTCGGTGCATTCACTGAATATCCTATTAGTTTTTAAAAAGGAAAGAAAAATTATATAAGTTATCCAATCAATAGACTTTTCTGATTTTGCCCACGTTTCGAATAGCCAAAAGATGCAGCAGAGGGGCATGATTCGTTTGGTCTCAATATAATTGAGGACTGTTTGGCTCCAATAACCCGGTCCACGTACAAATCCAACTATTACTACGAACCAGAAAATTTTGATGTCTATCAATTTAACCACTTAAAATAAATTTTCGTAATTTTAAGAAATTTAGATAAGAAGTAGAATAAAAATCTATGTCCTAAAAACTAGAATAGCGAGAAATAAGAAAGAAAAAGAGTGTGTCGGAAAAAGATCGAAAAATAAAAATAAGAAAGAAAAAAAATGACTTATAGAACTTAAAAACACTAGACTAACCCAACCTTATTACAATCACTAACTTAAAATTATAATCGCAAATTGAGATTACTAATTGGAATGATAATTGATACATAGGTAAAAGGTGTCTAAAAATATTAAAGCTTACAAGTAAAACTATATCCCAAATGGCAATAACTTAAAAAGAAACTAAAACTTAAAAAGGCGTCGCAAAATTCTAAAGCACCTAAATCTTAGTCTAAAGAAAAAGCACTTAAGGAATTTCACGGCAAAGCCTAAAAATCTAGAACTAAAAATAACTATGGCAAAAACTATGTATTAAAACTAAATACGAGCGAAAAATACAAATATTACGCTAAAACAATTAAAAACGGACAAAATATAAAAATATACTAAAAGTTGTAAAAAGTACAATTTTTATAAAAATATTATTTTTATATTATTTATTTTATAAAACTGTTACTTTTTATATATAATAAAACTAATTAAAATTTAAAATACAATTTAATTTAAAAACTTAAACTAATTATAATAATAATTAAGTAATTAGGGTATATTAATAATAATAATAATTATCCGTAATAAATGCTGATTAGGGTTTCTGTCAGTGTCAGGGTGGCTCCGCGAGTCGCGGTGCCCGAAGCAGCAAACTCCGCGAGTCGCGGGGTTCCAAAATTCAAATGATAGGTTGATTAAAATTCGACGCTTTTTTTTTTATATTCTGTTTTATATTTTCTGTTTAAATAAAAATATTTATATAATAAAAACGTATATTTAAAAACTAAAATAAAAATAGAACTACTTTATAATTTTAAAAATATCTTAAAAATAGATTTATATATATATTAATTTTTTTCGGTTTTTTTTTATATGTTCTAAATAAACACAAAATATTTAAATAAAACTTATATTTTTATAAAAAAAAAATAAGAAACTTTATAAAACTTAAATATTTAATAAACTCTTAAAAATATTTATATTTTTGTTTTTCTTTTCTATGTTTTCGAATATTTAAAACGTATTTTTATAAAAACGTAATTTTATAAAAGTAAACTAAAAATAAAAATCTTTTTTTTATATAATTATTAGCGTTGCGCTTCCGGCTTTTAAACTAAACTTTCCCCGGCAGCGGCGCCAAAAATACTTGATAGTTATGCGAGGTGTATATAAAATAGCTTTATATTTTACAAGGAAATACTATTAAATACGATACAATTTTACACAAGATATTTATTTATTTATTGAATGGATATACTTAAACCTTGCTACAACACTTATAGGCAGTGTACCTAATCGTACAGTAGTGTAGTTTTTAGTAAGTCCGTTTCGTTCCACAGGGAAAATCTTTAAAAAAGCTTAACGCTATATTAGTTTACTTTTATAAAAATACAAATATATATATATATATATGTAATATTATTATTATAAAGGGGGGTTTTTACCGTTTAATGACCGGTTTGTCGATTTTAAAAAAAACTTTAGTTGCAGTTAAAACAAAATGTAAAATATTAAATAAATAAAAGACTTAATTTAAAGCGTAAAGTAAATAACGATAATGAAATTGCGAATAATAAAAGTGCGATAAAATAAACTTGCGATAATTAAAAAGTACGATAATTAAAAGTGCAATTAAATACAATAACAATAAATAAAAATGCGATAATTAGAAGTGCAATTAAATATAAAATAAAGGAAATTAAATATTAAATAAAAGAATTATGCTTATTTAAACTTCCGTAATCATGATGTTTGACGTGTTGATTTTAGTTTTATGCCCATGGGTTAATTGTTCTTTGTCCTGGATTATTTAATATGTCCATACGGATTTGTCCATAATAGTCCATCAGTCATAAATATAAAGAGCGAAAGCCTTCGTCAAATTATTCTTATTCACGAAGTCAAATATTCCAACTAATTGGGGATTCGAATTGTAACAAGGTTTTAATACTTTGTTTAATGAATACACCAGGTTATCGACTGCGTGTAAACCAAGGTTTTACTACTTTGTTAACAATTACACCAATTACCCTTGAATGTAATTCACCCCTGTTTCAACAAGTCTATTAACTATTAATCCAGTTCCGTGTCCGGTAAAATGAATAATTATTGGTATTTATAGATATCCCACCCACCGTACCCAGTCAAGCGTATGTGGTTATATATAAATACGTCGAATTATAAGTTTGTATATTAAATTAACAAGGTATTGTTTAGTTAATATAAAACCCATTAATAGCCCATAGTCTAATTTCCACAAGTGTCGTTCTTTTATCCAAACCCCAATTATGGTACAAGGCCCAATTACCCAATTTTAGTAATTAGCCCAACATCATGATTACTTCGGATTAAATAAGCATAATAATAACTTAGCTACGAGACATTAATGTAAAAAGGTTGAACATAACTTACAATGATTAAAAATAGCGTAGCGTTACACGGAGAGAATTTCGACTTACACCCTTACAATATTCGCTAACATACCCTTATTATTAGAATTAAAATTAAAATTTAAATTAAAATATAAATTATAAATATAAATATTACGTATAGGTAGATGGATGGATATATATTATGTTTCTAAAATGATCAGAATTCATTTGCTTTTATAGGGAGTTTCAGTTTTTGGGGCTCCGCGACTTGCGGCCCTTTCCTTCTTCAAACTCCGCGAGTCACGGAGTTTGTTTTTACAGCTCACCCACCTTTGGCTCTTTGTTTGCCGACGATTTATTTTATAAATATAATATATATATATATATATATATATATATATATAATTAATATAATTAATTATATATTATATTATATTTATATACATAGTTAACTTGTAATTTTTAGTCCATTGCGTCGAGCGTTGAGAGTTGACTCTGGTCCCGGTTCCGGATTTTCGAACGTCCTTGCGTACAATTTAATATCTTATACTTTGCGTTTTGAATCTTGTACTCTTGTAATTTTGAGACGTTTCTTATCAATAATTGGAACCACTTTGATTGTATTTTGTACTTTTGAGCTTTTTGGTCGTTTGCGTCTTCAATTCGTCGAATCTGTCTTTTGTCTTCACCTTTTAATATTTAAACGAATATCACTTGTAAATAGAACAATTGCAACTAAAAGCTTGTCTTTCTTGGGGAATAATGCTATGAAATATATGTTCGTTTTTAGCATTATCAGTGGTGTTGTAACTTCTTCATTGTTACTCACATTAAAAACCTTCCCATCTTCTGATGCTGGTTTTTCAGAATTTGTTGACACCATATTAACATTCTCATTCCGAGGATTTACTTCAGTATTACTCGGTAGCTTTCCTTGTTCCCTTTCACTCATCATGCTAGCAAGAGTACCTACGTGTTTTTCTAGATTCAGAATGGAAGCTTGTTGAGTTCTTAATGACTGATCAAACCTCTCATTCGTTTGGGTTTGAGATGTAATAAATTGTGTTTGAGATTCCATTAGCTTTGCCATCATTTCTTCCAGATTTGGCTTTTTCTCTTCGGTTTGTTGTGGTGGTTTATACAAGCTAGGTCTTTGTTGATTGAGAGTGTTGTTTTGAGTTGGTTGGTTATTCAGACCTTGTTGGTTGTACGAGTTATTGTTGGGTCCATTTGGATAGTAAAGAATGTTTTGATTTCGATTGAAGTTTGGCCTTGGCGGTTGATAATTATTTTGATAATTATTTCCCGGACTTTGGTTCATGTAGGAAACATTCTCACGTTGTTCCATCGTTTGCTCGATATGACAATCTTTTGTTAAGTGTGGTCCACCGCATTGCTCACAACTGATTCGTATTGCGTGAATATCTTTAGTCATCTTTTCCATTTGTCTCTCGAAAGCATCTATTTTTGCGGAAACGGAATCAAAGTCATGGCTAGAATCGGCTCTAGCCGCTTTAGATGATCTAACGATGAGTTTTTCTTAATGCCACTCATGTGAGTGGGAAGCAGTGTTATCAATAATTTTGTAAGCTTCAGTTGCGATTTTCTTCATAATAGAACCACCAGCTGCTATGTCGATGTCTTTTCGTGTAGTAATATCGCATCCTTGGTAGAATATTTGTACTATTTGATAAGTGTCTAAACCATGTTGAGGACATCGTCTCAACAACTTTCCAAATCTTATCTACGCCTCATATAGAGTTTCATTTGGCTTTTGCGTGAACGTAATAATTTCTCCTTGAAGTCTCACAGCTTTAGATGCCGGAAAGAATCTTTTAAGAAATTTCTCAACTAAAACATCCCATGTGTCAATCGCCCCTTCAGGTAATGATTCTAACCAATCTTTGGCTTCTCTCTTTAAAGTCCGGGGAAATAACATGAGATAGATCTGTTCATCCTCAACTTCTCTTATTTTGAATAGAGTACAGATCCTATTAAAAGTTCGAAGATGTTCGTTTGGATCTTCCTTCGGCTCACCACTAAATTGGCATTGATTAGTTACCATGTGTAGGATTTATCCTTTGATTTCATAATCTGGCACATTAATGTCTGGCTTAATAATGGCGTGTCCTTGGCCCGTGCGTGTGGCTCTCATTCGATCTTCCATACTTAGAGGTTCAGTTACTTCCATAATTGAATTTTTTGAATACGAATCACTAGAGGATTCTGATTTAACAGTTTGTGGTTCAGAAGGAATAATTAGTGGTTCAGGATCTTGGAATTGTCCTTGAATATCCTCCGGGTTCTCGATAGTGAAATCGGGTTCAAAAAATGGATTATCGGAAATTTGAATTGGAGTACTTGGTCGACTAGATGACGATTCTAAAGAAAAATCAACGACGACAATGTTGGCTAGATGTCTTGATCGAGTTACAGGTGGTGAACGTATGAAAGGTGGTGAACGTTTTGCACGGTGCATTCACTGAATGTCCTTTAAGTTATAAAAGATAAAAATTATATAAGCTATCAAATTAATAGACTTTTCTGATTTTCCCACGTTTCGAATAGCCAATAGATGCAGCAGGTAGCCAGGACCCTTTAAATCGGAAGCCCACAACTAGCCACTAACAAATCCAACTATTACTACGAACCAGAAAATTTTGGATGTCTATCAATTTAACTGCTTAAAATAATTTTTCGTCGAAGTTTAAAGAAGATAAAGAAAATTCTATGTCCTAAAAACTAGAGCGTCGAGAAATAAAAAAGAAAAAGAGTGCGTCGTAAAACGTTGAAAAATAAAAGGTCGAAAAATAAAAATAAGAAAGAAAAACGTCGAAACTTAAAAGTCTAAAACCTAAAAATTAAAAGTTGCGTCTAGAAAGTATTAAAGCTTAAAGGAATTCTATATCCAAAACGGCAATAACTTAATTAGGCACTAAAATCTATTTAAAACTAAAGCGATAAGCGACGTCGTAAAATTCTAAAGCACCTAAATCTTAATCTAAAGAAAAAACACTTAAGGAATTTTACGGCAAAGCCTACAAATCTAAAAATATAAAATTACTACGGTAAAAACTAAGTTTAAAACTAATTACGAACGATAAATATACAAATTACGAATTTAATGTTTAAAATATACAATTAATAAAGTTTTATATAAAAATATTATTTTTATATTATTATTTTATAAAAATATTAATCTATATAAATAATAATAATAATTACACTTAATATTACAAATAATAATAATACTAGATATAAATATATATTAATTAATTAAACCCCTAATAATAATAATAATAATTAATAAAACCCTACCGTATTAAATGCATTTAAGGATCAGGTCTGTCAGGTCACTCCATGCGACCGCATGGTTTTAGAGCATCCTTCTCATGTGATCGCATGAGCAGGAAATCCAGAAATTTTTTGGGCTTATAACAGACTCGGCCCAATTTAATTATATATATATATATATATATATATATATATATATATATATATATATATATATATATATATATATATATATATATATATATATTATTTGTTTTTCTGATTTTAAAATTCACAAAAATATATAAAGAAAATATTTATTAAAATAAACTTATATTTTAAAACTAAATATAAAAATAGAAATACTTTATAATGTTATATATTTTAAACAAACTCTTAAAAATATATATATATTTTTTTCTTTTTAATGTTTTATATTTTTTTTCTTTTTGTATATCAATTATATTTTTACAAATATAAAAATATAGCGTTTCATCAATTCCACGGCAGCGGCGCCAAAAACTTGATGTGTGCGAGGTGTAGTACGAAATACTATTATATTTTATTACGAAATACTATTAAATACGTTACAATTTTACACAAGTTATTTATTTATTTATTGAATGGATATACCTAAACCTTGCTACAACACTTATAGGCAGTGTACCTAACCGTAGAGTAGTGTAGTTTTTAGTAAGCTCGGTTCGTTCCACAGGGAGCTGGCTAAGTTTAACGCTATATTTTTATTAACTATATTTGTGTATATATATATATATATATATATATATATATATATATATATATATATATATATAATTGGTATTATTATTATTATAAAAGGGGGGTTTTATCGTTTAATGACCGGTTTGTCGATTTTAAATAAAGCGTAAAGATAAATGACGATAATATAAATGTCAGAATTTAAATTGCGATAAAGTAAATTGCAGTAATTAAAATGGCAGTAAATAAAGGTACGATGAAATATGAAATAAAAGTATTATGCTTATTTAAACTTCCGTAATCATGATGTTTGACGTTTTGATTTTAATTAATTGTTACCCGGGTTAATTGTCCTTTGTCCTGGTTTATTTGATACCTATCTGGTTTTTGTCCATAATAGTCCATCGGTCATAATTATGAAATGCTCGTAAAATTAACCTTATTCCCGAAGTCAAATATTCCAACTAATTAGGGATTCGAACTGTAACAAGGTTTTAATACTTTGTTTAATGATTACTCCAGGTTATCGACTGCGTGTAATCCAAGGTTTTAATACTTTGTTAACAATTACACCAATTATCCTTGTATGTAATCCACCCCTGTTTTAATAAGATATGAATATTAATTTACCCACTTGATCAGAATGAATAATCAATTACCCAACCCAAATAATTAATTAAATGATCGTAAAAGATGTCGTATAAATGTCACTAAATAGGACATACATAATCATTTTAATAATTATTAGATTAACTAATTTGAAAATAGGTTTGACAGGTTCCAATGAGTTGTCGCTCAATTAGACAATACCCCCTATCTATTAATAGTCATAGTCCAATGTCCACAAGTGTCGGTCTTTTGTTCAAACCCAAATTATGGTACAAAATCCAATAACCCCGTCTTTAATATTTAGTCTAACATCACGATTAATTCGGCTCAAATAAGCATAATAATAACTTAGTTATGAGACATTAATTTAAAAAGGAAGAACATAGTTTACAGTGATTATTTATCGCGTAGCGTTACCCGGACAGAGTTTTGACTTTAAAACCCGTAAAACATTCATTACAATAACCCAATTATTATTATTAATCTTAAATTAAACTTAATTATAATTATAAATATAAATATAAATACATATAGAGAGATTGAGGTTGGAAAAGGTGTAAACAACTCGCAGAAAACTGGCCAATTTATAGAAGAATTTGTGATCCTGAAGCCCATGCACTCGCATGAGATTTCAGTGTATTTCCCATGCACTCGCATGGGCTCATGCAAGTGCATGGGATTTTAGTGCATTTCTCATGCACTTGCATGGCCAGGCTGTACTCAGATATTTTGCAATTCAAACGTGGGCTGCTGAGTTTATTTAATATATAATATAATATATATAATATATATATATATATATATATATATATATATATATATATATATATATATATATATATATATATATTATATTCTTGTGCATAGTTGACTTGTAATTTTAGCTCCGTTGACTCGCGCGTTGATGCTCGGTTCTTGTCTCAGTTCCGGATTTTCGAACGTCTTTTCGTATGCTTAGATATCTTGTACTTTGCGTTCCGCAGCTTGTACTCTTGTAAATTTTAGACGTTTCTCATTAATAAATGGAACCACTTGAATTATATCTTGTTCATTTGAGCTTTTTGGTCATTTGCCTCTTTAAATCGTCGTTTTCTTCTTTTGTCTTCGCACTTATTTATTTAAACGAATATTACATAAAAATAGAACAATTGCAACTAAAAGCTTTACATATTGGAAGGATATTGTGCCTAAATATATGTTCATTTGGATCACTATCACTGGGATTTGATCTTCTGTTCATCACATCACATACCTACTCCTATAATAATGATCAGATAGTTCTATGGTTCGGGCAGTTTCTATAGGAGCAATAGCAGGTGCTTTCTCAGCAGCTTCTAGTTCATCAAGGGCCTTATCCTGTTCCTTGACAATGGCTTTAGCTAATTTGAGGGGCTCAGCCTCTAGCTTTCTATCAGCAGCCAATTTGTCTTCTATTTCTTGAAGCCTTACCCTCTCAGCGAGTTCAGCATCAGCAGCCTCTCTTCTTTGCATTTCAGTTTCTAAGCCCAACAGATAATCATCGGCAGTAATTTTTAGGGACTTTGCTGTTTCAATCATCTTTCTACCCTGTTCAGTTCTAAGGGCAGCACGATACTCCCTTAGACCCATAACCAGCTGGCGAGCCTCTTGAAATTGAGCTTTATCCTCATCAGTAGAGAGCCTTTGACCACTGTTATTTAAGTATACACCAATTTCAATGCCATAAGTCAAGACAGTGATGTAGAGTAGCTGATCAAGAGGATGATGCAACAATCTAACTTGGTGTATCCTTTCATTAATAGCTGCTTGTCTTTGCTCAAGCAATTCTGGTACAGTGATCTCTAGCATGTAAGCATCTCTTTCATCTGGATTAATTCTAAATAGGTCTGGCTCACTACGGGCAACTGAATCATCTTCCCAAGTTCTGTGTTTACCATGACGTTTTGGGGAAGATGGAGGATACATGATTGATTCATCTATGCCAGATGAACTCACTGGAAACTGATTAACACGATTATCCTATGTTCTGTTAAAATAAGTGAGGGTCCGGGGAGAGATAGGTGATTGAACAAATAAGTGATCTCCACTACCCCAGACTGTAAAGTCAGCAGGATTAACCGTATCATCATCTTGATTAGCACCCAGCACATCCACCTTTGCTGGGTCTTCAACACTTGTTTCACCCAGCAGCACACTACTGGATGGGTCTTCATTCACAGCACTCCTTACTGTGTCTTCAGTACCAGTTGACTGATTAGTATCAGTTGGTACAACTGCCACAGTATCTTCATCAGCTGCCTCAAATAGGGGTCCTTTCCTTAAGGGCTGGTTGTCCTAAGGAGCAGATTTCACCCTTTATTTGTCAATTGGCTTGGATTTAGCTGATGGTTCTTGTGTTGATACTGGTTCTTGTGGTGGCAGATAGGGAACAATAGCAAGATGCTCCCCCTGAACATCAACATCTGCTGGCTGTTGTTGTGTAGCTGGCTGAGTAGACGATACTGGTCGAGAAGATAAGCTGTTTTCTAATATTGCATCTAGCCATTTCATAAATACATCAGCTCTAACTCCTCCTGACTCAGTAGAAGCTAAATAATCTTTCATCTCTTCAAGAGTCATCTTCTTTATTCTATCTGCTCGCTCAGCATACAGCTTGGCTTTCTTTTTATCCTACTTGATCATGAACTTAGCATTTCTTTTCAGGGTAGCCCTTTATATTCTTCAATGCTGATTAGATCATCATAAATTTCATGCTTATCAGGAGTGAGGGTTCGTCTACGCTCCATTTTAAGTCTTTTTAGAGCAGCATAGGCCCCAAACTTAGCGTTGAAAGCAGCATCTAATTCCTGCTGTCTCTTCTGATGTCTCTCCATTTTTCTTTTCAATTTACATTCAATGGTTTGAGAGACAACAAAAGATTCAGCAACAGCCAATTCAGAAATGTCACTGGGCTTACTGCCAGAAGCAATATCATACACTGATGTGGCAGACACACTGGGTTGAGATTCACCAGCTGCCTGTACAACAGCTTCAGTATGAGCGTTGCTAGGCTTAGTGCCAGTACCATCACCACCATCATCACCATCTCTCCTCTGCTGTTTAGGAGCCTTTTCATGCTCATGCTCCCCCTCAGATTGTTTTCTCTTTTTGGACTTTTTCCTAGACTTCTTCTCCCCCTTTTTGTCATCAGTAGGGGCAGAAGGGTGACCAGGGGAGACCTGTGCATCAAGGTCACTATTTGATTGAGGAACAGAGAAAGCAAAATTGTTCCAGTTAGCATCAGCAGGAGAAAGATGGGCACCAGGATCTATGCCATATTGTCTTAGGCAGAGATTGGAAGTTCGAACTTCATTTCTAGCAACACCCATGGCCATATTTTGGACATCAGCCCTAACACCATCTTGAAGATCAGCCATGCATTGCATTACCTCCATCATTTGAACATAAGCTGAGGCAGGAATCATAGTAGCCATTTGCTGTTCCTGCGAATCCAATATCTCTTCTAACACCCTATTTTCTTCATTAAGGAAAGAATTTTGCGATTAGCAGCATCCACATCAGCTTGAAGACGGGCAATATCCTCAGTATACTCATTATGAGAGATGATTCGCTTCTTTAAATTCTCCTCCTCTTCATGTTGTTTGACAATGGCTTCCACCGCAAGATCTACAAAGGTACACACTTGTTTGAGCTTGTTCTCAATAGAAGAAGTGGTAACCTCCCCAACTGTGCGTACTGCTTCAGACACTCTATCAATAGTAACAGAACGAATGGTGTTTTGTAGATCCAGTGTGACTTCAGCTAATTTCTTATAGACAGCCAAAGTGGAGATGGCAGCCACCTCATCAGCATTAAACTTAGTATAGCTGGTGGAGGGGCGATCACTAGCAGCTAATACAGGAGTACCTCCGTGGGGTGATGGAGGTGGAAGGTCAGAGTCTGACTCGTCACCATGATCACCATCATTTTTACCTTCACCCGAAGGTTTAGAACCACTGGTATCCTTGTCAGCATCATTATCAACATCATCAGTGAGATCCACTGGTTTATCTTTGGAGCCAGTCACATTATCATGAATGACCGGCTCTTCCTTACCAGTACCTTTATCAGCATCACCATCAGATGAAGAAGATGATGAGGAAGAAGCTGATGAATCAGAAGGTACTGGCGAATCAGGAAGTTGTTGCATGATAAATTTACCAGTAGTGGGATCTCTGATGAACTTGAGAGGCCTCCATGTACCAGGCCATGGAGAAGCAGCTGGAGCCATGCCAAAATAGTGATAGTATGGCTGCTCATTGATCTGTTCTAAAGTAGCCAGCCTCTTATATACCTCTTCTCTTGCTGGTCAGTCAAGCTGAGACAGCATTTCAGTCAGCTCTTCCCTAGGTAGTTTACTGGCTGACACCAGAGCACTTTGGGGATCAATAGTCAACTGATCCACCAGCAAAGCAACTCTGGGAGTAATGGATGCTCCCCTATAGATGAAGTTAGGTACAACTTCATCAGGATCTGGTACCTGGCACATATATAGCTGCTACTCAGCAGAAGTAGTAGCCTGCAGTAGCATATGTACCAGCATCCATAATGGGTTCCGTAGAACCAGTAGCAGTAGTAGGTGACTGTGCAGTAGGTGAAGAAGCATCATCTGCAGCATCTCTAAAGAAAGTATCCGGTGTTGAATCAGAAACCTGTAGATTACCAGCGGGATCCACAGCAATAAATTGTCTCGATTGAAGATCAGAAACACCCGGAATACTAATAGAACCAGTGTCATCAATATCAAGAACCTCCTTAACAATATTACCAATGACCTTTTCAAGTGCAGGAGGAGGTTCCATTATCATCTCCTCAACCACTACAGAATCAGTTGTTGAAGCAGCAATACCAGAGACAGTAGGAGGAGTAGCAGATATATCCGCAGTAGCTACCTCCTCATTAATAGTAAGATCAGTGGAACCAGCAACCACATTGTCTCCAGTAGAGCCAGCAGCAGTAGAGACAACAGTACTAGTATCTGCACCAACAGTAGGCAAATTAGTAGCACCAACACCAGTAGCAGAAGCAGAGAGCTCATCAGTAGAGACATTAACATCCTTTTCTTGCTCCCCCTCTGCCTGTTCATCTACCCTGCTAAGAACTGAAACAAAAGAACATTTTATGTTAACAGCTGTAGAACCAAATAAATTTGACTCAACAATTGCATCTGTTGTTGGTCTCTGGGGACAGACTGATGGTTTAGTCAGCCCTTTGAGTGAGACAGAGTTAGGTGTCTGTAAGTGCAGCTGTGACTCTGCTGACTCATTAGCAACACATGTTGACCCAGATAGTGTAAGAGTTCTGGCTGGTAATGATGTAGAAGTGAGACTCTTATCATGATCCAAGTAACATATTGGCTGTGCAAAATCCTGAGCTGGTTCAACACAATGAGGACCCAGCTCAAATCTGCTTTGGGGGTCAGTTATGTGCTCTGCTGGTTGTACTGTCAGCAGAGGATATAGCATTAAGTTCAATTTAGAAAAATGTGGAAGTGTCTGGTTAGAAGAGTATGAGTTGCTACTCTTCTTAACACTAGTTTTAAAACCATTCCGCTTGGGAGCCAAGGTTATACCTTTAACTCCACTTTCATTTTTCAAGTCAGCAGTTAAAATGGTTTCAATTAAGTTAGAATTTTCTGCTGTTTGGTCTAGAAACGCACCAGGTTCCATAGCCACATCCTTTGCAGGAGCAGCAGTTGAGACTGGTGCAATCTCCCCTGTGGTTTGCTTGGAGCCAGCCTTTGCACGTTTGGATTTGCCTGTTACCAAGAAATAGATGAGCAATGGATTCCAATACTAGAATTGGGTAGTCAGTATATAAGACTAGGGTTGTTCTTTATTATCAGAGAGCACTAGATTCTAATACAACTACTGCTTTACCAGTATGTGAGACGGTGGCTGTTCTAGTTGAGGTAGCTGGCTACTTCCTACGCGTAGCTGGCATACGATGAGGACCCTCCCCCTCAGCTGGTGCAGAACCAGAGGCAGTCAATTGGTTAGCTCCACCCCGAGCAGCAAGATACTCGAGCATGCCTGGTGTCAAACAAGTATATGGAGCAGCAGGTGCATCTTTTGGCATACCCCCTTGTTTTAGAGGCAGGTCGTATGATTGATCAGCAATCTGCTGGTAAGCTTCACCCAGTTCATTTTCAAAAACCAGGCTTAAGAACCTTGGAAAAGGGATTAAATGTGTTCGTTTAGGTGCTTGCACCATCTCCCTTAGCCTCAAATAAATTTCCCCGGCATAATCAATGTTTCTGTTGAACAACAAACCATGACCAATTTTAAGCTCAAAATCTGAGCACTGGTCAAAACTTCCGGATTTCTGGCTGATGCACTGGGTCAGCAGCCCAAATAAGTAGTACCAAAGAGGTGGCATATGCTTCCTCAAAGGTGTATGAGCTATTGGTTGAGAAAACCCAATGATTTCTAGCACCTCCCGTTTGAATACATTGTTGGTTGGTAAATCGACAAACGGTCCATCTGGTAATTGAAGGGCACGGCGGATTGCCTCAACGGTGACAGAGCAAGTTAGGGTTTCGGTCATCATGCCACGAATACATGGAACATTCTGGGGAGTGGTGGCAGTATACCAAAATCGTGCCAAGCAGGCAGCATATAAGCGTGAAGGTACACCGGTGATAGCTCTAGCCAGAGGGGATTGCCGGATGTAGTCGATTAGCGTTTCATAACCCATATTGGCTTTTGATTTGGGAATGGAGAGTGAATGAGCAGCATTGCCTCTTGATAGGCGAATAGTCATGTGTTCAGGTGCATTAGTAACCCTAACCAGAGTTGGGTGGAGATTAAACAGTGGTCCTTGAACAACCTGTTCCTCCGGTGCCGGTTGTGGTTGTTGATCAGGTTGTTGTACCGGTTGTTGTTGCTGTTGTTGTTCCTCTGGCTGGTTTTCAACATGTGGTGATTGTGATTGGTCTGCCATTGATAATAGGTAAAGATGAAGATATGAAGTTGTGAGAGTTGGAAGATTGGAAGATTTTGAGAGAAAAGAGTGTGTGATTTTAAATAATGAATAACCGAAGGTTATTATGGAAGATAAAACACTCTTTTATCCATTCTGATTGGGTGAAAAAGTGCAGGAGAGAGAAAATGGAAACTGTCATCTGCAGGCGCGTGGGCAGATGTGACAGACTGGCACACTTTTGAGGGGACACAGACTGTTGACATGACGTATATACGGCTTGAACACTCATACCTCCCATTCAGCATTAAGTCCGGCAGGTTTTAATTCAAAATTGATTTAAAGACCACAAAATAAGTTTTGTATTAAATACAAAATACTTTGTTACATTTAATATGTCATGAATTTAATTTAAATCATTGAGAGTAAATGAGTTTCAGTTTTAAGGAATCATTTAATTTTGTGAGCTATTTATTATTTCATTTAAAACATTTTAAGTAACCAAAGTATAAAAGACCTTGTTGTGCTGAGTGTTTAACATGTAGGAAGTAAGTTAATAAATGTGACTTACTGGTTTGCCCTACATGTTGTAGAGCCAGCACACCGACAAAATTGTCTTTTATTTAAAGTTCAAGCATACCCAGCTCAGAGACGAGATAGTTAAAATGTTTCTCATCTAAGGGCTTTGTGAATAGATCTGCTAACTGCTGGTATGTTGAAAGAAAATGTAGCTCCACATCTCCTTTTTGAACATGATCCCTTATGAAATGATATCGAACGTCAATGTGCTTTGTCCTTGAATGCATCACATGATTGTTGGTGATAGCAATTGCACTTGTGTTGTCACAGTAGATTGGAGTCTTTGTAACATGAACACCATAGTCCTTCAGTTGGCTTTGCATCCATAGTACTTGAGCAGTACCACTACCAGCAGAAATGTATTCTGCCTCAGTAGTAGAGGTGGACACAGTATTTTACTTTTTGCTCGTCTAGCTGACTAGCCTACCACCCAGTAACTGGCAACCACCAGTAGTACTTTTTCTGTCTATTTTACACCCTGCAAAGTCAGCATATGAATACCCAATTAGCTCAAAATCCTGGTCTTTGGGATACCAAAGACCACGTTTAGCAGTAGCTTTCAGATACCTAAGTATCCTTTTTACTGCTAGCAAGTGTGACTCTTTAGGATCAGCTTGATATCTGGCATAGAGACATGTAGCAAACATAATATCTGGTCTGCTGGCTGTAAGATAAAGTAGGGATCCAATCATACCTCTATATTCAGTGATATTGACTGGTTCACCATTGGGATCAGCATCTATTTTAATAGATGCTGCCATTGGGGTCCCTATATCTTTTAAACAGGTCAGACCAAATTTATTTAACATATCTTTGATATATTTATCCTGACTTATAAAAATTCCATCATCAAGTTGTTTAATTTGCAGTCCCAAAAAGTATTGCAAATCTATTTGTAAGCTCATTTCATATGTCTTTGACATAAGTTTTGAAAAATCTTGACAATGTTTCTCATTTTTAGATCCATAAATAATATCATCCACATATATCTGTACCATCAAGAGATCACCATCTGTCTCTTTTGAGAACAGAGTTGTATCAATTGTTCCAACTTTAAAACCTATACCAGTGAGATACACATGAAGTGTCTCATACCATGCTCTTGGTGCCTGTTTGAGGCCATAAAGAGCTTTGTCTAGCTTGTAGACATGGTCTGGATATTTACTGCTTACAAAACCAGGAGGCTGTTTGACATAAACTTTTTCTTGCAGCTTCCCATTTAGAAATACAGATTTAACATCCATCTGGAATACCCTAAAGTTCATCTTAGCAGCATATACCAAGAACAATCTGATAGCTTCCATCCTAGCCACTGGAGCATATGTCTCTCCATAATCTAATCCTTCTTCCTGTTTGAACCCTTGAGCTACCAATCTAGCTTTGTTTCTGATCACAATCCCATCTTCATCCATCTTGTTCTTGAAAACCCACTTGGTACCAATGATCTTCTTAGTTTCATCATCAGGTTTAGGTACCAATGTCCAAACCTTATTCCTATCAAACTGGGAGATCTCTTCTTGCATAGCTTCTGCCCAGCTTGGATCTTTGATTGCTTCATCAGGACATGTAGGTTCAATGGTAGACACAAAATTTACATGCATACAAAAATTGCTGGTTGCATGTCTTCTTGTTTTAACACCACTAGCCAGATTACCAATAACTTGCTCAATATGATGCTCTTTTGTCCATCTAGTGTTATGAACAGGTGAGCTTGTCGTGGAACACACAGTATCTTGATCATCAGCTGGTTTAAAGGTATGAGCAGTAGTTGGAGACAGCTGTTCATTATTAATGTAACCAGAACCAGCTTGTGATCCTTCAGAACCAGTAGACCTATGCTCAAGTTGTAGGACTTCAGTAGAGCCAGTAGGTCCACTTGGTTTAGACACAGATGAAACAGAGTGTTCCATCTCATCATCAGAGAACCCAGCAACATGGATTGGTGAGGGATTTGCAGCTGGTTCTTCTTCATCATCAAGAGCTTGCTGAGTAGGCTCTTCAAACAATAACACTTCATCTTCTTGACTGGGAGATGAAGCTGGGGCAGTTTCATAAAATGTAAAATTAATTGATTCTTCAAAAGAACCCCTTCTTTTATTGAAAGCCCTATATGCCTTTGACATGTTGGAATATCCCAAGAATATACCTTCATCAGCTTTAGCATCAAACGTGCCTAGATGATCCCTATTGTTTAGAATGAAACAGGGAGTGCCAAATACATGAAGAAATGAAATTGAGGGTCTTCTTCCTTTGAGAACTTCATAAGCAGTTTTCTGATGTCTTTTCACTATTAAAGATCTATTCTGGGTAAAACATGCAGTGTTCACAGCTTCTGCCCAATATGAATTTTTCAGCTCACACTCAGCTAACATAGATCTTGCTGCTTCAATGAGAGTTCTGTTTCTTCTTTCTGCAACACCATTCTGTTGAGGTGTTCTCACAGCAGAAAAGTTCTGTGAAATACCTTTGTCAGCACAAAATTCTTCTAATGTAGAATTTTTGAATTCTGTACCATGATCACTTCTTAGCTGTTTCACCAGTTGCCCATTTAAAAGCTCCATTCTTTTGATAAAATTGATAATTTCATCAGCAGCTTCACTCTTTTGCTTCAAAAAGAATACCCAGGTGTATCTGGAATATTCATCAATAATAACCAGTGTATACTTCTTCCCACTACAGCTGGCCACATTAACAGGACCAAATAGATCCATATGAAGTAAATGAAATTGTTTCTCAACAGATGAGATTTGCTTTGATTTGAATGAGGCATGGTGATGTTTTCCCTTTTCACAGCCAGGACACAATCTGTCCTTTACATAAGACATAGTGGGTAGCCCAGAAACCAAACTTCTACTGGATAATTTGTGAATGTCTTTGAAGTTGAGATGTGAGAGTCTCTTGTGCCATAACCACTTTAGGTTGTCTGCTGCCTTTGAATAGAAACAAGTATCAGTTGTTGTGACTGCTGTGTTCATGTCAATTTGATACATGTTTTCATGACGTTTTGCAATCAGCAGTGGCTTCCCTGTCTTATCAAAAATAGTGCCAATTTTCCTTCTGAATTGGTCTATCTTATTCTTACTTGTCAGTTGGCTTATGCTGAGCAAATTATGTTTAAGCCCAACGACATATGCAACATTTGAGAACGTGACATTCCCATTTGTCAAAGTACCAAAACCCTTTGTGTAACCCAACGAATTATCTCCATACGAAACAACTGGACCATCCTTTTCTTGATAATCCATCAGCAGGGACTTACATTCAGTCATATGTCTCAAACAACCACTATCGAGATACCAGATTTACTTGTTTTGAATGCCCTGCACAGTAGCTAAGAGATTAGTTCTTTTTGGGAACCCATCCAAGGATGGGTTCTGGAAGGGTCATCTTTGATGATCTCTTCATGTCTGCTGGTTTGCTTGAAGAGGCAGTAGCAGATGGGGTTAGGGTTAGAGTACACCGGTTGGCTAAGTGAAACTTGCTGCCACATTTGTAGCATTTTCTCACATTTGGTATCGGTGACTAGTCATACACTGAGTAAACGGGTGCAGTAAGATCGGGTCAACTTTTGGTTACTGCCTCAATTAGCTGGTCAAGCTTGACTGTCATAATCTCATTGATAGACAGCTCATCATTCGAGTCCAATTTTGCTTTTCCCTTAAGGGCAGCTTTCTTCTTAGAACCAGTACCATAGTCATGGCGTATTGCTTTGCCTTTATCACTTGACGAGCCAGCGTGGGAAGTTACTGGCTTGTCTACTGAAGCTGATGAGCTAGGAGAAGTTTTACATGCTGCCTTGGACTTGCCAGTATTTCGTTTGACTGGCTTGTCTACAGCTACTGGTTGACCAGTAAGTTTGTCATCAGCTGGCTCAGCATAATTGGAACTCGAACACGAAGGGGAATCAGTTGGTTTAATTTTTCTTAGATTATTTTCAGTGATTTCCCTTTTAATACGTCTTTCTTTTGGAGTCATGTAGTAGATGCTCGAGGGGTCAGTAGTCTCATCAATTGAAGTACTGGCTTCTCTTGCTCTAACTTCATCTTCCAAAATCTCTTTCATGGCAGGTGGTGGGGACACAGCAGGTCTAACAAATTTATTTGTCAAGACCTTTTTACCCTTAACTATCTTGGCAAAAGTATTTGGCAAGACAGCTTCAGGATCAGTTTCAAGAATTGGGTCCATGAAAGTAACTTCTGCAATAGCAGCAGCAGCAGCATAGTCACCAGCAAAGAAAGCTTCAACTTGGGTAGGCACCTGCTCATTAACACATTTGGCTGTGCGTTGAGCAGATGTACACCACGAAGTGACAACCTTTTTAAGATTATCCAGCTGGTTCTTGACTTCTGCTGCCTCAACGTGAAGAGACTTTAAAGCAAAGTTTTGTTTTTCAAGTTTGGAAATATCATCTTTCAAGATTTTAATTTTATCATTTTTGCTTTTAAGTTTCTCATTTAAAGATTTGTTGTCAGTTTTCAAAACTTCTTCACGTTTGCTGCCTCTACATAAGTCAACTCTTAGGTAGTCAAACATTTTGGCTTTTTCATCATCAGTATAAGTTCGAAAATTATCAACCATATACATCAATTCATTTTTCCATTGAGGTGAATCTCTTTTCTGATCAGCTTCCCTCATATCAGCCAAAAACTTACTACCACTATCATCCTCATCAAACTCCTTGACCTCCTTGGCCATTAAACACAGCTTTTTATCAGAAGCATAACCAGCACCATCATCATCAGTATCACTATCAGAGGATGACGACGAGCTGGTTTCATCCCAATCATGATGCTTAGCAACTAGAACCTTTTCTGGCTTTTTACCCTTCTTATCAGTCTTAGCACTTTCCTTCATCTGAGCTTTCATAGCTTTTTACTTGTTCTTGTACTTATCAGCTTTTGAGAAAGAGTTAGCATGTAAAGTTGAAGGTTTCCTAGACATGCATTCAGCAGCAAAATGTCCAACCTTTCCACAATTATAACACTCAGATTTAGGACCCTTGACTGACTTGCTACTATACCTAGCACTCGGTTTCTTACTCTCTTTGTATGACTTGCTGGTTCTATTACGATTGAACCTTTTGAACTGCCTAGCCAGCAAAGCCATACCTTCAGTAAACCCTTCTACATCACTTTCATCATCACTGCTTTCTTCAGACCCAGTACCACTATCCACAAGACTCTCAGCTGTCTCTTCTTCTGCCAACAACTTTTGAACCATTAAAGCCTTTTGAGCTTTCTTTTTAGCAGCAGCAATAAGAGCAGTATCATCTGTCTTAGAAGATTTTGAAGTGGTGGGGGCAGACCTAAAGTTTTCTTTCAAGTTAAGTTCAAATTTAGCCTCTGCTTTCTCATGGTTCCAAAGTGAACTGTAGAGAGAAGACATGTTAAAGTTCTTTAAGGTCTGAGTGGTTCTTAAAGGGTCAGTAACAGATTTCCATTTAGTAGGCAGTGAATCAATGAATTTGTTTACTTGTTCAAATTCAGTATAGGTGACATTCAAAGTGATCAGGTTTGCAATCAAGGAGTTAAACCTAATAAAGGTTTGCTTAAGGGTTTCATTCTTGTAGGCAAATAACATTTCATATTCTCTTTACAAAGCAATCATTATGTTCTGCCTTACTTCTCTCATACCCTCATAGGTGACATCTAGATAGTTTAACATAAGCTTGGCATTTGCTTTTCCCTTAATCAGTTTGAACAGTGGGTTAGGCAAAGTTATAGCTAATAGGGTTTTGATTTTAGGGTCAAGTCCAACACGACATTTATCCTCAGCATCCCATCTAGAAGGAGTGAGAATAACCTCTCTGCCAGGAACAGCAGGAGTGTCAGCTGTAGCTGGAGCACTACTAATAGTCTCAGTGGGAATAAATGGACCATATGTGGCAATACCAGCCATGAGTGGGTCAATAGACTCAAGGTGAAGCATGAATCTTGCCTTCCAAGTTTCATACTCATCTTTATCAAATTTGGGTGGTCTATTGGATGAGCCATTTTCAAGGTAAGTTGTATTTGAATATACAGCCATGAGAGAATTCAGATCCAAGATATTAATTATCAAGACTGAAGCTCTGATACCAGTTGTTGGTCCCTTGATAACAACAGGAGTATTGTAGAGGGGGGGGTGAATACAATTTCTTTTAATTAACTTAACAGTTAAACACAATTAGTATTCAAGCATGTAAATTAAATAGAGTCACAGGTAATTTTCAACGGTTATTCTTTATTGATTGAATCACAAAGAATTACAACTATCCTTGACGAAATGATAGTTGGTTGATATAGATTACCTAGATTATAGCTAAGAGGTAAACTAAAAGCTATTACACGTTTTTTACTCTAAATAAATAAACCCACACCACTAGTTGTTACAATAATGGATACAACAATTTATAGTAGTCCTATTAACCGTGTAATGGTTCTATTGTCCACTGGTACATAGGATGTTTGTACTTGTGGGGACAACTGCATCAGAGAGCATGCTCTCCTCTTTCCTCTTTGGTAGCTATTTGCAGGAACACCCCAATTCGGTTTGGCACCACTATTTGATTAAATAAATAGAATGTTGTGTTCCCTAGGTATTGACAAAGTATAACACATGTTTGCACATGCATTAAACTTCTGCATTCCCACGTGGTCTTGTAAGGTCACTTGTCAGTCGTCGACGCGTGTCCTTTTCTGTTCAACTTTGTCTTTGACTCCTGTTGAATAGTACAATTGATGTAGACCACTCGGGAAACTACTATACATGTAATGGAGCATAGCTGTCTTGTGTAGTAAGCTGCATTCCAGCTGTGCTGGTTCTTCATTGCTGAGACACTTGATATTCTTGAACTGCTGAGTACACATCTTGTGCTGATTGAAGAACAGTCTACCTTGTGCTGGTAGACTGAGCAACAAACTACACTCGACACAGCAATATCTGCTGTCTATACATAAACAAACTTGTGCTGGCTGGACATAACATTTTAGAGCAAATAAATTACAGTTTTGTCATTATTAAATCCTTAATTATTTTAGGGACTCAACAGGTTCGAAAAACACTTTCAACTTAGTAATCTAATCACTAAAATGATATGTTGGATCATGCTAAAATCACCAACAAATCCCCCCCCCCCCATTTTAGTATGATCCTTGATTACTAAAAAACATCAACAATTAGAAACTAATGCATAAGTGTAAATGTCACATGGATTGAATTTACACATAGTATATTACACGTGCAAGAATTCGAAAATCGGGGTGCTCTAATAGTTTGAACCCATCAATTCATTTGAAGACCTGTCGATAATATACACACTAGTTCCATAATCTCTAACAATACAAACTTGACACTATTAGGAGCCATGTGTCCCAATCCAATCATGAACATATAGAAAACTAAGTCCAAAGCTTTCTTGAAGCGGCTCAACTTCATGTCCACTTAGGTAGCTCTCTTCAATCTTGCTCCTACAATGTAATTTTCCAAGAGAACTATTAAGAAGTCATAAACTTCAACCTCACTTTATCTTGTAGGTCTGAACACATACCTTTGGGATTATATGAAAAAATGTGTTCCAATCTTCTCAAAATAGGCTTTCCTCATTGAATTCAGCTCCTAGCGTCGTACTAGAAGGGAATTGGGTATCCCATTTTAAAAGATTTAGATGGACTTCAATCCCACACCAATAGCCGACTTGTGCACCGAGTCCCTGACTAGTCCCTTGGTCAAGTGATCTGTTATATTTTGTTCTGATCTAACAAAATCAATGGAGATCACTCCATTCGTGATTAATTCACGTACCATGGAATGTCTAACACCCAAGTGTCTAGACTTACCATTATACATGTGACTATAAGCCTTAGCCACCATTGAAGCATTATGACAATGCATACCAATAGGAGGAATGGGCTTTGGCCACAAAGGAATTTCATATACCAAATTCCTTAACTACTCGGCTTCATTACCCGCCACAGCCAATGCAACAAATTTCGACTCCATTGTCGAATTTGTAATACATGTTTGCTTTTTAGAATCCCATGAAATTGCCCCTCCACCAAGTAGAAATATCCAACCAGTAGTAGAAGAATGATCTTCCATATAAGTTATACAACTCGCATCCTGGAATAACCTTCTAGGATAGAAGGAAAGCCGGTATATGTGATACCAAAGTCTTTCGTTTGCTTCAAGTACTTAAATACTCTATTCATAGCTTGCCAATGGTGAGAACCCGGGTTACTTGTAAATCTACTCAATTTACCCACCGCATAGGCAATATCCGGTCTAGTGCAAGTCATTGCATACATTAGACACCCTATAGCACTCGAGTATTTAAGTTGATACACAGTCGAACCCGTATTGGGTAAGAGCTTAAGAGTAGGATCAATGGGAGTGTTAACCGGGGAGGTATCCTCAAGATTGAACTTCTTAAGAATCTTCTCAATATAATGAGATTGAGTTATCGTGATACCATTGTCACCACGGATGATTCTTATCCCAAAAATCACATCCGCAACCCCCATATCCTTCATCGAAAACTTAGATGACAAAAATTGTTTGGTCTTGTCAACTTGATCTTGGTTAGTACCAAATATCAATATATCATCCACATACAAGTAAATAATCACACCATTCCCCTTGTGATCAAATTTGGTATACACACACTTATCCGATTAGTTGATTATAAAGCCATGAGACAAAATGACATCATCAAACTTTTGATGCTATTGATTTGGTGCTTGCTTAAGTCCATACAAAGACTTAATCAACTTGCTCACCTTCGTTTCTTGTCCCGGCAACACAAATCCTTCCGGTTGTTACATGTACACCTCCTCCTCCAAATCACCGTTAAGAAAAGCGGTTTTTACATCCATTTGGTGAATAACAAGATTGTGAATCGACGCAAGCGAAATCAACAATCTAATGGTGGTGATACGCGCAACCGGAGCATAGGTATCAAAATAGTCAATACCCTCCTTTTGCCTAAAGCCTTGTATGACCAAACGTGCTTTGAACTTGTCAACCGATCCATCAACTTTCATCTTCCTTTTGAAGATCCACTTGTTGCCCAAAGGTTTACAACTGGGAGGCAAATCGACTAGAACCCATGTATTGTTTTCCATGATAGAGTCTATCTCGTCACGAATTGCCTCTTTCCAAAAGGCAACATCACGAAACCTCATGGCCTCATCATATGTCCTCGGATCCTCTTCAATATTGTAACAATAATGAAGTTGAGATATGACACTATCTCTAGTTCCTTTAACTAAGAATAGTTGAAAATCCTCACCATATGATTTAGGAGTTCTTTTCTTACTCCCTCTTCGTGGCTCATGAGTCTCATTTGGAATTTCTTCCAATTGAGAACCTTGGGAGGTACTTGCAATAGGTGCCATATCCTTTGGTTTAAGTATTGATAAGAACCTAGATTCATTAAATATTGCATCTCTAGATTCAGTTACGGTATTAATCGAAATAGCATCATTTGGCTCAATGACAAAGAATCTATACGCCTTGGAATGCTTGACATATCCAATAAAAATGCAATCAATACCCTTTTCACCCAATGTTTTTCTTTTGGGTTCCGGAAGTCTCACGCCGCCCTACATTCCCAAACTCGCAAGTAATGCAAGTTAGGACGTTTGTTAAACCAAAGTTCATATGGAGTCTTCTTCCCATTCTTATTGGGAACCCTATTCAAAATGTAACAAGCCGTTAACATGGCTTCCCCCCAAAATCCCTCACTCAAACTGGAATAAGACAACATGGAATTAACCATCTCTTTAAGTGTCTTATTCTTCCTTTCGGCTATCCCATTTTGTTGTGGCATATAGGGATCCGTGGTTTGGTGAATCACTCCTATCGATTGAAAATATTCCGGGTCATAATACTCGCCACCTCGGTCGGTACGCAATGTTTCAATTGAACAATCAAGTTGCAATTCTACTTCAGTTTTATAGATTTTGAATTTGTCTAGAGCTTCATCTTTAGAATGCAAAAGATACACATAGCAATACCTAGACGAATCATCTATAAAGGTAATCATGTACTTCTTATTACCCATTGAAGGAGTAGCATGAAGATCACATAGATCACTATGAATTAGTTCTAATAATGATGATTTCCGGTTTATTTCTCTAAAAGGTTCTCTAGTGATCTTTGTTAGCATACAAGTTTTACATTTATCTAAATGTTTATCAAAACTTGGTATTAAGTCATCCTTAGACATTTCATACATTCTTTTGTAATGTACATTACCTAAACGAGCATGCCATAAACCGGAATCACTTGTACTAGAACTAATCATGCAAGTAGAATTGATGGCCCTAGGAACATTTTTGAGATTAAGCATGAACATACCATTATTATAATACCCAAAACCAACAAACACACCACACTTAGACAAAATATATTTGTCACTTTCATACCCACATTTGTTCAACATGGGATTAGATATAAGATTCTTACGCAAGTTAGGTACATACAATACATTATAAAGAGTAATAGATTTTTCGGAGCTAAACACCAATACAACATTTCCATAACCAACAACACTAACAATAGATTCGTTGCCCATGTGCAAGACATCCTTTTCCGGTACAAAAGTCTTGAACCATTCACAGTCCTTGCAAGCATGGCATGTTACACCCGAATCTACCCACCATCCAATTGTATCATCCTGTACATAGAATGCATCAGAAATATGTGAAACATAGTTCTTAATTAGAATGGTCACAAAGTCAGAAATTTGACCTTAATTAGGAGTAGGATCCTTTGATCCTTGGCCCGCACCCGATGTGCTTCCTTCTTCTCCCATCTTGACTTTGCAATCCCGCTTATAGTGACCGGGTTTGCCACATCTCCAACAAGACTTCTTGTCCTTCTTATTGGACGCATTCTTGTTGCCATCAAACTTTCGTTTCTTGTTGTTTGATTTCTTGTTGTATTTATTTCCATGGGATTTATCTTCAATCATGTTAATTGAAGAAGATCCCACTTCCTTACCCTTCCCCTTGCCACTATCTTGTGCCCGAATTGATTCCTCAATTCTCAAGTGACTACCCAACTCATTCAAATTCATATCTTCCTTTTTGTGTTTGAGTGTGTGTTTGAAGTCTTGCCATGAAGGTGGCAATTTGTCAATGATGGATGAAACCGTAAAAGTTTTATCCACACTTATATTGTGTTGGGTAAATTGCCCCAAGATCCTAAGGATCTCATGGAATTGTTCCATGACAGGCCTAGTATCAACAATTTTGTAATTGTTGAAATTGCTAACAAGAAATTTCTTGCTAGATGCATCCTCGGCCATATACTTGGCCTCCAATTTATCCCAAAGTTCCTTTGCCGATTCAACTGAATTGTAAACATCAAATAAAACATCGGACATACCATTTAGAATGTGACCACGACACATCAAGTCATCGTTGTCCCATTTGCTCCTTAACCGGGCATGTTCCATTGTCTCGTCATCCGATTCAGCGGGACTTGGAGTTGACAACACATAAACCAATTTCAATGTGGTCAAAAGAAATTGCATCTTCTTTTGCCATCTCCTAAAATCTGCCCCTTCAAATTTCTCTAATTTTGCAAACTTTCAAGTCATTTCTTTCACCGTTTCACCGGACATGGTGATCCAAATATTCGATTAGAATGTTATGAACTTGGATTGCAAGTAATCTTCGTGCCTGAAACGGAACCGAATCCGGATTGATCTTTGAATCGTGTGAACACTTTCCTAATCGAATATTTCGACCCAATTAGCCACGGGTTACACGAAGTTTCGATTGGGATAAGACAAAGACTATATTGTTGTCTTGGGTAAAAGAGAACAATCAAAACAATTGCAGAGATTTATCTTCTAATTGTTTAAAGTTGAAAGTGTGTGCAAAGGTTAAAAATTCTGGAACCTTTTTCAAATACACGAAGAGTGTATTTATAATGGGTCAAAAGGTTTCTTGAAAAGTCACAACCTTTGATTCATACTCATTAGTGACTTGGAAGTTAATGTTTATGTATTTAGACTAAAAATGGTCTAAAAACATGTAAAAACGCAGTTAAAATGCCCTGGAACAACCCCTAAACGTTTGGGGTTCGGTTGTGCCTTTTGGGTTGAAAAAGCACCTTTTCAGCGACTTAGTGTTAAGCCGTGCCACTGGCCCAAGAGCCGCCCCGCGGGCTAACAAAGGACCAGACTTCAAAACATGCAAAAACGCTCGACATGAAAATCATGCCTTAAGCCGCTCAGCGAGCCCAGGAGCCGCGCCGCGGCTTAAAGCTACTGCACACCAAATTTTTGTTTTAGCTTATTTTCAAGTGTGTTTAGCCTTTCAAGTCGCGTTTAACATTCTTTCAAGTCCAATTCAAATTTCTTAAGTTCCAAACATTATTTCCAAGTCCAAAAGAAACCTCAAACCACTTCACGTTTTATGAACGTGTGCTCCACACTCTCCGAATTCATGTAACGTATCAATGGTTCGAAAAATACTTTCAACTTAGTAATCCAATCACTAAAATGATATGTTGGATCATGCTAAAATCACCAACATAGAGTCCACCAACATAGAGTCCCCAACAATTGAATATGCTACGAATGTAATACCTTATAGAATTAACTAGTTGTGGGCTCCGTTTTGAATGCGAGTTAAAAAAAAGTCTTGATCTATTTTGTAAAAAAGAATTTTTTTCGACATAACATTGAAGGGTTGTTCCTTTTGTGAAAGTTGCTTCTTTTAGCGTTCGGATTTTATTTTAAAAAAAAAAATTAGTAAAGTGGGGGTTCGATTTGTATTTTAATAAAAGTTAGTGGGTTAAGTTTGTGAAATTTGAAAAAACTTTACGTATAAAGTGGGGGTTCGATTTGTATTTTAATAAAAGTTAGGGGGTTAAGTTTGTGAAAATTGAATATTAGTAAAAAAAAAAAAGTTAGTAAAGTGAGGGTTCAATTTGTATTTTAATAAAAGTTAGGGGGTTAAGCTTGTGAAATTTGGAGAAAAATATACGTATAAAGTGGAGATTCGATTTGTATTTTAATAAAAGTTAAGGGGTTAATTTTATTAAAAGTGGAAATGAATAGTACTATTCATTTCCACTTTACCTTTTATATACCTATTCATTTCCACTTTACCTTTTAGATATAGGTATATAATATAATATAATATATAATATAATAGTATAACTTTGATTATATTTAAGATATATGTTTCGTGATAGATAATAATTTATAAATAAAGATTCCATTTTATCTTAAGTTTATTATATTTTATTTTATCTAAGTTTGTTTAACAATTTCGTTTACCTAAGTTATATATTAATTATATTGTCACAAGTTAATGGATTCTTAAGCCATGTACATTTTAACTAATTCACTTAATTTTAAAACTAAAACTTTCAACATTAGATTCTATTTATCATAAGCTTACTACTTTAAACAACTATATACAATATATGAATTAACTTTGTATCTTTTGCATGTCAAGCTTCATATAAAGACCTTTGGATACCTTATAATTGTAACTTACTAATAAGCAAGGTTGGAGAACTCGGATCTCGGGTATATTTCGTTTGGACATTTTTGAGGAGATCTCGGCATCTTAAAAAAATCTCGAGGAGATCTTGGACGTTGACTTACATTGACTTTTTAGTTTTTTAGTATAAATCTATATATATAAATAAATAAATGTAGATTAATATAAATTTTATCAGATTTTACAAGAAAATCCGATAAATGATGAGAAAATCTGAGAAATTACGAGATTTTACGAGAAAATCAGATAAATGAGCAAGAAAATCCGATAAATTGTGGCTTTGACCAAGTTTTACCCCGTTGACCGGGAAATCTCAAGCGATGGACATCTCGTCTCGGTTGCCTTCTAAAAATGAGATCTCGGGAAGAAATAAGGAGATTTACAACACTGCTAATAAGTAGTGTTCAATCACTAATTAACTCACAACTTTAAATCACCATTTACTTACAAATTAATCATCATTTGCCTCTAAACTAACGACATTTTACTATGTGACCTTCCACCACACTTAAGATTACATACAAAAGAAATTCTTAAGTGTGACATGGTAAAAATTTGAATCTTTAAGATAATCCAATTTTTAAGATAGAAATACTTGAAAATCCTCTCTCTCAAAGCATAACCCATAAATTAAAAAACTAGTCGCCATGCTTTTTTTTCCATCGGACCTCGGTTTTTACCGGTGATCAGGAGGATCTCTCCCTCTCCATTCGTCTTTTTATTCGTATTCTATTCTTTCTTTTTCTTTTTTTGTCGTTTGTTCAAGTAGTTTTAGGTCGTGGCGATGTATCAGTCTATGCTCTCGTATTTTCGATCTGTTGGTTTCGGGTTGCTTCAGAATATGTTAGTTTCAGGTAGATCGGGATCTGCTCATTTACCTGATATTGGGTGTTTGTCAAGACGCGTTTTTCAGGTATGTATGCTATTAATAAAGAAAGAAATGAGTAGGATCAATCGAATTTCGAGGTGGTTTTCATTCCAATTTCGTGTAGTAGTCAAGTGGCTTCGGGTGGTTTCGGGCGGTTTCAAGGTTGTTTTTATAAAGTGCTAACAGATACTAGTATACCTTGGGTTTTTTTCGTGTATTGACTAATGGGAGCGTAGATTGCTGCTGGCTCGCTATATACTTAGATCTCTTTTATCTTAATGTCGTAATGTGCAATTTGATGAGATATTGATATGGTGAACTAGATTAAAACTTTAAACTATTGGCTATTGATAAGGTACTTTTGTTGCATAAAATAAAAAGTTGTCAGGTTGTTTTTTTCCGGTTATTATTAGTTTCAAAGAAATTGTGATATTAGTTGGTGATTAATGGTGGTTCGTGTTGGTTTTTCGAGTTGTTTTAGATGCATTTTACATCGTGATGTTAGGGGTTGTGTTTTGGCGATTTATGTTCGTGATATTATATAGGTGGCTTTGGATTATTACAGTGTTCGTTTTCACGAGGTGGTTTCGTGTTCGGGGATTCTTGTTGATGCTCGAGGGTATACATCGTAGATGTTGGTTGTGATTTAACAGTTATAGTTTTTTTTTCTCCATTTACATTTATATATATATATATATATATATATATATATATATATATATATATATATATATATATATATATATATATATATATATATATATATATATATATATATATATATATATATATATATATATATATATATATATATATATATATATTTGTGTGGTCGAGACTAATTGTTTTAAGGTTTCATGGATTTTGTCTTCATTATCATTATGCTGGTCGTGGGTAGTTTTCTGACGATACCACCACTTGGGTTTTGTATTAAGGTTTCTCTCTTTCTCTCATCATTTTTCTAGCAAAAAAAAAAATGCAACCACAATTTACATTTTAATTTGCTATGTGTTGGATTCAATTTGTTGGAAAAACAAACTTGTTTTGATGTACAAATGTTAGGTAATATTTCTATCTTTTGTTCTTTTTTTTTTTGAAAAGCAATAAGTAATTTTATTAAACTAACATATAACTGTATAGATACATCAAATTTGATACCACCATTGACGTTCTCGCACTATATACATATTGACAATCTTATTTTTATAATTACACAAAAGGATATATAAAACTAAATTAGTCGATGCCTTTTTGTTGTGTGGAGCACCATCATATGATATCGGGTTTGTAAGCCATGTTAGCGGTTCTATCTTTTGTTGAACATTTTTAAGAGTATATTTTTAAGCTTTAAAACTATGAAATAAAACCACATGAAAATAATGTAAAACTTGTGTTAATATTTTATATTTTTGATGGTTAAAATACAAGAAATTGATTGGGTTTTTAATCGAACTTATAATTTTGTAATAGTAAGAAACTAACACATTAAAAAAAAAAAATCAAGGGTATTTTTTATTAAATTTTTTTTTTTTTTAAAGGCAAACTCACACACACCATTAACACGAATATTTACTACCACGAATATGTCCCAATTGGGACTTGAACCCCCAACCTCTTGGTTGGAGGGCCACCACGACACTGCTGGGCCAAATGCCATTTGGTAAAATAAAAATAAAAAAATCAAAGGTATTACATACTCCTTACTTGAATGTGTTTTGTGCTAATATATTTCTATATGTTAGATTCGGTTCGGCGACCATATTCATTTGGTGATTATTCCGTCTTTGAAATTTTGTTATTCGAGATAAAGTACGAATATTATAGGTGGTATTAGGATCATTTCAGTAAAATCATTCCTCTCAAATACTACTCGTATGACATGCTTATTTGAAAATTCGTTTTATTTATTAGTCTATAAATTTTGATATTTCTTCATTTTTTTATGTACTAACGAGTTTATTAATTTAAAAATCATAATATTTTGACCTTTGGAAATTGTCTCGAATAAACTCAACCAAAACAACCCCAAAATCTGTCCGAAAACAGTCCCGAACAACCCCGAGACTGCCCCGAAACAGCCATAAAAGACCCAAAACACAGCCCCGAAATGCCCCGAAACAACCCAGTAAAGAATGTGTGACTGTGGCGAGTGATACGGTGATTCGTATCGAGTGTCCCTCATTCTATGTGGCTTTATATGTTCCGTTAAGTTATGTATAAGTTGTTATTTTATAAGGGGTTCAAAAAATATGTAAATGACTAGTGAAAAAAAGTAAGGTCGGACGGTTGGGCAGACATGTGGTCTTTAAAATAAAACAATATACCATTTCATATAATATATTCAAGTATTGTTCAAACGTAAAATATTTAAATTCGTTTTATAAATTCTTTTTAAACATATTTTAAAGTCCTTCAATCACATGAAAATTATTTAGAAATTTATAATTATAAGTCGGTTTATATCCGCTCATTGGGCTTTATAACTGCTCACTGGCTTTGGCTCAGCTGTATTTTTTTCCCTTCTTATACGACAGTTAATCAAGGGGCATTGGAACGAGGGAAGAGTGTAGATCTGAAGTGGAGTTAGCACATTTGTCTTTGAGTTTTTCAAATGTAGTACTTTTAGTTTATGTGGGTTTTTTGGCTTTGCCTATGTTTAACTTTAGATAAGATTAACGTCCTTTTATTTTTTAAGTTCCTTTTTATATCATTTATTAGACTTAGTAAGTTACGGGCATTACAAGGATTAAGGCGTATTTTTGTTTGTTTTGCTTGCGGGAAAAATACTAGAAAAAGCTTTAAACGAATAACACAAACTCGATCTAGAGGCGAAAAATACTAGAAAAAGCTTTAAACGAATAAACACGAACTTTCGGGATCGTATAATCGAACCTACAAGAAATTAGAACAACGCCTAGAGTTGTCATTCGTGTTGGTTTTGTTTGGGAACGATTACAAATGGTAGTATTTAATTAGGGTTTGTGTAGAGTGAGTAACCTAACAAAGTAACCCGTACTATATTTATAGTATCTGCAGTCTTAGTCGATCGACAAACTCTGTCATTCAATCGACTGACCCCTTCAGTCTATTGATAATCAACTTCCACCGACTTACTCTTTGACAGTGAGTCTGTTTAACTATCGATGAAACATTAACAAACAAATATCTAATAGTCAATTATACAGTCATAATGATGTTCGATAACAAATGACTGAGATAAGCATACATAAATGCTAGAACTGGAGATTCACTGTGCACTAACATGACCTTCATTTTGTGATGAATTTCTTGGTGATAAAATTTGCTCTTGTTAAAAAAAAAAAAATTAAATAAAAATAAAACAAAAAATCTATGGAGAGTACATGGGGAGGATTCTACATGGAGAGTATTCAAATCCTACATTATCAAACAGCCAAAAAGAATACCTATTTATCTTGGAGGACTATTTCTGCCACCCCGTATTATTTCCGGGGTCTCAACTTGTGGATTTACTTTTTCTAACTCTGTCTTATCAATTTTTATTTTTTTCTCCCTCGCACACACAAATTATTATTTATTATTTAATTTTTTAATCTTAATATTAAAAAGTCACCTGCTCTCTCTCTCTCTCTCTCTCTCTCTCTCTCTCTCTCTCTCTCTTAAATTTCAACTTTTTTCTATATATTTCTTCCATTTTCAGTAATAAAACTTCTCACATTTTTCATTCATTTACTGGAATGTTGCAGGTTCTAATTTTGATAGGTAATCCTTCTTATTTTTACAAATTTCGTATATACATCTACATCTCTACTACATATATATAAAATAAATAACCTTCTGTTTTTCAAAAAATACAATATAAAATACTCTATTATATTTGTATTCCTAAATGAGCAACTTTACTTTTTTGCTTTATTTCCATAAATGCATTGAAATAGTATAGTAGATGCGGAGTACGAAGTAGATTTGAGATGATTTTTTTCTTTCTAATATCTGATTGATTTCTGATTGTAGAAACCCTAGCCTCTACCTATTCCTATTTATTGACCATGTACTTATCAACAAATTTCGCTTCAAAATTAGGGAACCGATTTAACGGCGTTTGTTATACCTGTATGTTTAATGATTGTCGTTTCCAGTTTTGGTGCAGCGTGCTCCTTTTTTTCCAATTTTTGATCTGATAATATATGCACATTAGGAATAATTAATTTATTTATATATATATATATATATATGTATATATGTATATGTATATGTATATATTGTATCATTGATTACTGACTATTGATTTTTTGGTCTGATAATGTATTTAAAATAGGGATAAGTTAATTTATCTGTGTATATGTATATATATGTATATGTATATATATATATATATTTTTTAGAAAGGTGAATGAGTGAATTGGTTAGATGTGTGTTTGGGAAAAGCAAATAATTTTTTTTCTGTTACTCTGTTATTACTTTTGTGGCTCTAGTTGGAAAATGACATTTCCAGGTCATGTGGGGAACAATTTTTATAAACTCCAAACAATGTCATATTTTCACCTTTTATTTGAGGGCATCATTGTTTCAGGCTGCTTTATTTTGTTTTTCAATTTAGCTATTATTAGGTTTAGACAAAAATAAAGATAAAGATTATGTTAGATTGATGACATTTCAAATTAATTGCCTTTTGGTGCAAACAGAGGGTTGGTATAGCAAATTTGCAATGATAATTGTCTTTTGTAACATGAGTGAATTTTAGAAATATTGTAGAGGTAAATGCAAGTAAACTTTTTTAGATTTGTATTTGGATTTGTGCATTTGTTCTTGCAGATTATAGTTTTTGTTATCAAACAATGTTTAGATTAGAAGTATGAGTTGCTATTTTTTTATTTTTTTTTTATAAAATCTTCCGCCGTTCCAAAAATAGGTTTTTTATAAAATGTTCTTGCATCTATTCTTTTTCCAGCATCTTGCTAGGTTTTTATATAAAATCTTCTGCCGTTCCAAATAAAAAAGAAGTACGAGTTTCTGTTTTGTGAGTAGCTAAAGGTTATTTTGTCGCTACATACAAGGATAATGATCCAAGTTGTGTGGGTTCAGTGGAACTGGATGGTCCTATTCAATTATCGCCATTAACTTTGCATATACTTTTTTCAACCATCTATTTCAACTTTTGGAGTTAGAGACAGGAAATAAAAGATCTGTTAATTATTAAAGTTCAATGGAACTCTTATATGTGAAGATGAGTGCTATCGTTTTTATGTTACCTAGCTACATATAATCAATGTTGGACTTAGGGTCAGCTGCACAAGATCGAGTATTTTTCACACTATAAACACTCAACTACAATCTGAAATTGGAGCCTTGTGCCTTCAATTGTAGTAAGTGTTGAAACTTGAAACACTGTAAGTGGCGTCCCTAAGCTGAGTGACTTATCGTAATTAGATTTGTCATCAAGTGTTGTTTACGTAGACAGTTTTACTTGTCTTAATTCCCAGTAAACAAATGTAAAGTTATTATCTGATCCAATAAAAAAACCTTAAACTTTTTCGTACGGTTACATTTGTTATTTGTAGTTAAGATAATATGTACATTGTGGACCAACAAAAGTAAGTAAAATGTTAGATATAAAGTTTGTAGTCAGAACATTCACAAATCCTTTTCTATGTTCAATTATTATGTGAAACGTTTCAGTTATCTGATCTTTTTGTACTGAGTGCTAACAATTATTGTATCTTGAAGCACGTGTTGCATACAGCAAATGTTGTACTTGAAATTTAGTTATGCTCATAAATGTGCTTGTTTTATGGTTGCAGATCTTAAATCTACTTACATTCCATGTAAGAGAACCTAGTGAAAACTAACTATTTTCGAAACATGGAGTGGAATACAAAGTGGGAGTGGGAAAATAATGAAATATTCAGCTCAAAAGTAGTCACAAATCCTAACAAGCAACAATCGACCAATTGGGAAGAAGATATTGATCAGTCATATAATCTGTCGGCATCTGATATCGGGAACAATTCGTCAGCAAAAAGCACAATAACGAAGATGGATTTTGGTGGAGGTGATCAGCTTAATGGAAGTTCACCGGTTATAGAGGTTTCGGTTAGCTCTGGTGAACCGTTTATTGGTTTAAAACTTGGTAAAAGGACTTACTTTGAGAATAATTTTAACAGAGGAAGCTCTAAAATGTCGAATTTCTCGGGTATTCCTACATCGCCCGGGAAAAAATCGAAATCATGTTGCCAAATTACACCTATTCCACGATGTCAAGTTGAAGGATGTAATCTTGATTTGTCACCTGCTAAAGAATACCATCGAAAACATAGAGTTTGTGAAACTCATTCCAAATGTTCAAGAGTTGTTGTAGCTGGTCTTGAGCGCCGTTTTTGCCAACAATGTAGCAGGTGAACTTATTCTAAATTTGTTGTTGTAGGTGGTCTCGACCCGACCCGTTTGGGTCCGTTAAAAAATCTGGCCCATTTGGGTCCTTTAAAAAATCTGAACCATTTGGGTCCGACCCGTTTGGGTCCGACCCTTTTGGGTCTGTTAAAAATGTGATCCATTTGAGTTTCACCCGTTTGGGTTTGACCCTAACCCAACCTTACCCGAACCGATTGCCAGGTGTACAGAGGTGTATGGATTCATAAAATGGGAAGGGAATGAAAGATAGTGTTAGTTTTAGACTATGAGGGTACGAGTTCTAAAATTAGGAATGGTATTCTAAATTTTTTTTTGAAGCTGTATGTAATAATTTTGTTATATTTGGCATAGATTTCACGGTTTGGGAGAGTTTGACGAGAAGAAACGGAGTTGTCGCAGACGGCTTTCTGATCACAATGCGCGACGGCGAAAGCCGCAGCAGGAGACAATCCAGTTTACCTCACCAAACCTGTCTTCTTCATTTTATGGTACAGGACTTTATGTTTGATATCACTCTGAATCACTTAATTACCTCTGCAGAGTGCAGAGGAATAATACATCTTGAGCTGTTAGTACAATTTAAATGCATATATACACATACAAACATACACATATACTTTTTATCTAACCTTCTTATGTACACTCACTCATGTTTCCTTAAGTGACATTTTGCTGATCTGATGTTATGTTTAGCATGTTGAATTGTTGATAGAGTTTATATATATAATAATATGATATCTCGTTACTATATTATCCTCTCATGTATTTTACATTATGCAGGTGGGAGACAACAGTTGAGTTTTGTATTAAACAATGTCCCCGCAGTTCAAAGTAGACCGGCTGTAGGTTCAACATGGGACAACTCATCAAACTTCGAATACCCTGTATCAAAAATGAAAGCCGACAAATCTGGAGTCTTTAACGGCATATCTCATATGCAGTTGCAAAGTGCTTTCGACATGCCTACTATCGCTTTCAATAGACCTGTACCATCCAAGGGCACCAGAGTTGAGGTTCTTGATCAAGGTATGCTTTCATTTAATATAATTATAGTTATAATTTATAATTTATAATGATGATTAAAATGATATTAATATATGAGTAATAGTTATGCAGTCCTAAAAATACTAGTTTCTGATGATGCAGGCTTCAAGGAGTCCTTGTCTCCGAATGTAGACGCACTCGAAATTCGTCGTGCTCTCTCTCTTCTGTCAAACAACTCATGGGGTCTATACGAGCCCACCGATCTAATTGCACTGGACCACCACCCCCAACAAGTGCACTCAAACAACCCTCTCATTATTCAAAATGTGATGCAATCTGTTCCCCAAGCTTTGCAACTGTCATCACCAGATTACTTTCAAACCGAGCAACACTCCTCCATTAATCCCGACCTTCACGCTTTGCGTGCCAAGACTAGTACCGCCACCAACCAGTATCAAGAATTTCAGCTTTTCAATCGTTTTTATTCCAACCCGATGGACGAAATCTTGAAGCCTTTATAACTTCAGAAATAAACAAGATTTTACTATGTTCTAAGATTGTGTGTGGAAGCATGTTTTGGTGTATAACCCTAGAACTTTAGACCTTTATGTTTATGCTTATCTGGAAATTACTGGTTACTAAAATCTTTTTCAATGTTTATGGTTGTGGGATATGGACAAATGATATGCTAATCTTTTGTGGTCTATTGCATTAATGTTTCGTTAACAATATCAGCTTAACATATTCTTAATTGGAACGTAATCCTACTCATGTAACTCAAATGTTATCGAATTGGTCCATATTTAGACGACTGAATGATACATAGATGATATTATTATTGTTTTTTTTTTTTTTAACATCATATCAAGAATTGTTAGGGGGTAAATGCCCCAACAACTGTCTTTGCCCTTGCATACAAGATGCACCGATAAACTGTAAGATGCGGGGACATGATCACATGTTCTGTCATAAATGCGTAAATCGTAGTAGGTGTCGAAACCCAATGGCTCGGATAAAAACGATATCGGACCTGCAATGACCCCAACAGTCACCTTCAACATTCAAGTTATGGTGGTCCATAATTTGTATCAGTAGAGTGCAAATAAAATGTTTAGGATTTTATTGTGCATATGAGTTCGACTTGTCATTAGTTTGTCTAGACCAAAAAGGCCAAATGAGGCTAGATTGACAACGAAACATGATTAAAGGAAGTCGAAAAAGTTGTGTACAAGTACAATTAATCAAATAGCAAGGTGAGAGGTTCATGTGTGGTTTTGGGCAGCTTTGACAAACAAGACAAATTTGACTATTTGAACACAACTGAAACTAACCTTGGTTTAAGTAACTGATTTATTTTACGCCCAAATTATTGTTATTTTTTCATAAGTACAAATTTTGTTGTTATAAAAAATGTTCATAGTTGATTGTGTTACGAGCTAACTTGTCTCCATTTTGGATTAGTAATCACTTAAGAATACTCTACAGTACTTTCGAAGATAAAAATAGAATGTAAGTAAATTAAAATAATTTAAAACGGAAAAATGTCAAAATTAGGCATGTTTCATTTCGTTTATTTAGAATATAAAGATTATGTTGGAAAATAATGAATAATTGAATGAAAATTGATTTTATTATTGGCTTTCATTTTATCTTAAGATTTAAAGTTAAATGATAATTTATTATCATTTAAACTACACTACTTTATGGTCATCATTAAACTACTAAATGAGACTTCTCATTTCACTTTTAAGTTATGAAAGATAAATGATTTTTAATGACCATTAAGCTACATATTGATGGTCATTACAAATTTAACTTCACAACCTCTTTATATAGCTAATACTGTAAGTATGTTTTTTAAATAATAAGAGAATTCTCTAGTTCCTATGTCATGGTGGATGACTCACGTGTCATCTTGATCACAAAATGAAGAACACACAACGCACACTAATCGTGAGAACCAATCAACATTCGGTTTTTCCATTACCGCAACCACAACATAGGTCTCCCCTATTTGGTTATTTTTCAGGCAAGTGTTCAAGTCCGTCAGTACTACTGCTTCGGCCGTTGTACCCTGAGAAACAGACGACGTATAGGCGGCGGAACTGTTTTAAAGGAACCGTGTTAAACACGGACCTCGGCTTCTCTTGGTGAGAGGATTCATATATCCTTTTGACTACACATTTTCAAGGTATGTGTATTTTATATAATTTTATTTCTTATTATAAAATATATATAAAATTAATTTTCGGGTACTATTTCCTACATATTAAAGATCTATAAAGTGTAAACCACACTTTCACACACCCTTAGAGTAAAAATCATTTAAATATATTTTGCAACAAATATTAAGAGCACAGGGTGTCCGTAGTCCATTTCGATATCTACTTTTCAGTGTCGAAAATGGAGTTGAAATTATTGTGGAGGTGTCCATAGTGTCAATTTCAGTGTCCATTTTTTATTTTTTATTTTTTTTAATTGAGTTTTAATATTTTATTTAAATTAATTTCATATAATAAAAACAAAATACTAAATTGAAATTCATAAAATAAACTACATTACATTTTTATTAAAATTCAAAATAAACTAGATTACATTTATTCAAAACATTCATAAAATAAAACGGATAACGTAATAAGTCGTTCATAGGTCGTCTCGAGATCCCATAAATGTTCAACCAAATCAGATCGTAAACCTTCATGCACTTCTCTATCACGTAACTCCCTTGTTCTTCTTGCACGAGCGTCATACCTCTCGATCCAAGTTCGTTGTATATGTTGAACCGGCTCAACTACCCAATCATTCTCAGCAAGGTTGTAACCATTGTCTTCGATAATGATGTTGTATTACGATGCATGTGTACATAAGTTCTCTCGTTAGATTCACCTCATAAGCTAGTGCGGGTTGTTGAAGAATATGTCAACGACCCTGTAGAATCCAAAAGTTCTTTCAACATCTTTGCGAGCACCCGCTTGTTTCCTTGTAAAATAAGAACGTTTTTCGTCAACGGCACTTGAAAATCCCTTAACAAATGCGACCCATGTTGGATAAATACCGTCAGTAAATGGTACCCTCTTCTGTACTGAACACCGTTTATATGATACGGGACGTGAGAAGAACTTGAAGAAGACGACATTTTGTGATTAATAATATAAAAATGAATATTAAAGTGATAATTTAAATATTGTAGAGAGAAAGTGATAAAAAAAATATATTGTGTGAGTAAAATGGGATAAATAGGTGTAATATTTATAAGAAAGAAAAAAAAAATAGCAGCTTAACGGCTATTTTTTCAAAAACAAACACCCCAACGGCTATATTGATCACCGTCTGTGGCGCGACCTTGATCACCGACGGTGAGATCGACGTCGTGCGGTGTCGACCGACCGTCGATCTCACCGTCGATTTATGGGGGACACCGAGGGTAGACGGCAAACACCGTGTGCTCTAGTTAAATCCCAAAGAGCCAATGGCTTGACGGTATTGAAGTCACCATCACAACCTTGAGGATGAAGGTTGCTTACGACATTTCATGGTCTATACTTTTGTGTTATTATTAGGTGGTGTGTGAGCTTTCCAAAAAAAAAAAGGAATTAATCCCATTTTGAAATGGCAACAGCAAGTTATATGGTGAAAAGACTAATGTAACAAAAAATTACTATAACAACCTCAATTATAATGTATTATCAAAACCTCATTGTAAATTGTTGAAATTGTTTGCAAGTTGATTTTGCGAAACCTAGGATCTCAATTTGGGAGGGAAACATAATCATTTATGTCGTATAATTGTTGTAACCCTCTTTGCTTGAAAACACCAAGAGTTGGCCACAATGAGAGACACAACAACACTAGTAATACCAGTTGGCGAAGTGTCGTTAAGCATCCCTATACGAAATGAGAAGTCGTGATGATATCATCTATGTATTTACTGCTCCCATACTGCTAAAGATTGGAATAATATATTATATTATTTATATATATATATATATATATATATATATATATATATATATATATATATATATATATATATATATATAGAATAAACTAGTTGTGGAGCACTCGCTTCGCGCCGGGGGCTCCGTTTTGAATGCGAGTTAAAAAAGTGTTGATCTATTTTGTAAAAAAAAAATCGACATCTAACATTGAAGAGCTGTTCCTTTGTGAAAGTTGCTTCTTTTAGCGTTCGGGTTTTTTTTTTTTTTAAAGTTAGTTGATCTATTTTGTAAAAAAGAATATTTTTCGACATCTTTTGATAGCATTGAAGCGTTATTCCTTTTATGAAAGTTGCTTTTTTATCGTTTGAGAAAAAAAAAAAGTAGCACAGTAGTAGCGTGGTGCGTGTTATTATTCAATATTTTTAGTGTTAGTGATGGGATAAATAATATTTTAGAATATATGTATAAAATTGGGGGGTTCGATTTGTATTTTAATGAAAATTAGGGGTTGGGTGTGTGAAAAATGAAATATTAAATAGTACTATAAAATAGGAGGTTCGATTTGTATTTTAATGAAAGTTAGGAAGTTGGGTGTGTGGGAAATGAAATATTAAATAGTATTATTCATAACTAATAAGACAAATTTTGTCTATTAGTTATATTAGTAAATATGTAAGTTGAAATTGATTATTATTATTTTTTTTCAAAAAAAGATAAGTAAATAACAGAAAACGTTTTCGAAAAGGCAACAAAGGAGAGAGCCGATGAGGCTCGTACCTAGAAAGCGGTACTACAAAACAACTATCTATACCGAGTCTCACCTAAAACAAAACCGTACATAAAAATCGAAATGGCCAAAACTAAACAAAAGAACCCAACCTGAATCCAATGTAAGAATCAAACCATACTAACCTAAAAACCATACTAACCTAAAACGCCTAGACAAATACAACCATCGTGTGGAGACACAAACTAATGGTCAACCTTGATCATTTTACAGTCAATTATCTCCTGACGAAAATCTTTTCCTGAACGGTTTTCGATCTTGAAAGAGAGATTTTTTGAGGTACCGTCACTAATCAATGTACCCGATGAAGGTGGGATTCGACCTTCATCCGCCAGTCTTTGTAAAAATAGACTTAGTTTATAGTAAGTTCTGATAAGATGTGACGTGACGTGATGTGGCAGTGCTATAAATGTGATTCAAGACCATAACATTACAAAGGCTCTAAGAACAAACTTAATAAGAAATATATAGAGGTCCATGTGACGATCATCTTGCTAACGACCATCTGATATTTAGCAAGAAAACGGTGATGGTTTTTTTGTCTTGTACTCGAAAATTTCCGCTAATATGGCGAAAAGACAATACATGATGCTAGACCAAAGCACCAGAATGTTGTTTCAGAGCATAGACATTGGATTGAAGTAGCTATGTTGTCTCAGGTTTAACCGCTTTTATTGAAATTAAGTTTAAATCATATTACAACTCAATTTATAGAAATGAATGATGAAAATGTCACCTATTTATGTACAGCAGCAATAATCTAGTTTAAGATATGAAGCAATAGGTAAAAAGAGACCAGGAAAAAAAGATTGACTGACAGTTTTTGACCACCGTACCCCATCTATGAATACGACCACAAAATAAATATTTACGAGTAATGGAAATTGTAAACTGCATCATATCAGTTTACTACCTATTTGATATCAGTTGAGCCCAAACTGGGGCATCTAGGATGAACTAGACTCGAACTTATGATCAAGTTAACCGAGCCTAAAAGCTTCTCTAGAGTAAAATACGCTTTGGACATGACTTTAATAGTTGTAAGACTTTTCCTGTTCGGGTTACCCGGGAAGGGAGAGTAATCCGACCCCATACTCTAGTGTGCACAGCCCATCATGAATACTCCTGGCTGTTTCCAACCCTTCCTTGACCACCCCAACTGGCCCAAGATTCGAACCTGAGACCTCTTGCAAAGATGTCAGGGTCCCAACCACTTGGGCTACGTTGGGATGGTTAAAAAGGGGTGCAACACGACTACACGAGGCCTTCCTAGGGGGTCACCCATCCTAGTACTACACTCGCCCAAACACGCTTAACTGCGGAGTTCTGATGATAATCAATATTCGCAATAGCTGAAACCAAGAACTTAAGTAGTTCAGGTTCGGTTATAAGCAATTTTTTGCACTGTAACAAACACATAAAACATAATAAAACACCAATTACTCCCAGGGTCCCTCTTACAGCTGATAAAGCCAAAGATGAAGTGCCTAGGTAATAAGATGACATTGTTTAAAGGTGCAATAACCCTATAACACTAGCCCAATCAACCGAATCACGTATCTCACACATGCATCTGAATGTAAAAAGTCTTTAAAGACCACAAATTGCAATTTAAAAATACTAGAATTTGACAACATGAATCACAAATCAAAGTAACACGATAACCGCAGCAACAGGAAGAAGACGACGACGACAACCACGACATGACTGACTTTCAGACCCATACTGAGCAACTGCTGAACGACTTCTAGTACTCACTGGAACATTAGAGATATGATAATTAATAAAAATAAATACAAGCATGAAAATGGGCTACATCATAAAAGAAAACTGTATTATAAACTACAGTATTGAGAGATGGTGATATTTCATACTTTATTCTGCAGTCAGAAGTCGTTGTGGGCTTGATAAATCGGTGTAATGGAAATGGAAAATGATAATGACATTTAAACCAATTCTTATTCAAAGGCATAGTGAAGTTCCAAATTTATTTTGAGGACAATCAAGGTTGTAAAATTCACTAATCAAGGATTAATCGGCCAGAGTAGGGATTAATAGGTCAAATCGGTGATTAATTAGATAGGAATTTTTATCCATTTGTATAATAAATTCCAAAATTCTAACTCAAATTCATATTTCATATACAAATATAAATGTAGACCAACTTTGACTTTGACCAATTTAGACTGACTAAATCTGAAATTGACAAACTAAATCCGATTTTGACCCATTGACCGGACTTGGCCGATTAATTAAACGGATTTTTGAAAGTCTAATCAGCTTGGTTCCTAAAAAGGATCAATTGATGATAATTGGATTTATACAACAATGAATACGGCCGTATTTTAAAAACGGTATACCTTGTGGCATTTCCATTCTCATACCCTCATATCCCAACCCTTCTTAGATGCTATTATAACGACTACCAATAACATTCAATTTACACTAATAGTGTCTAAGAGTAAAGAGAAGCAAAAAAAATTGAAAAAAAAACGTATACCCGATTTAAAAATTTTGAAAAAACCAACCTAAGCATTTTCTTCTTCTTTTTTAGGGGATTTCTGGGAATCTAACGGTTTGTCAGCACCACAGTCACGTCCATTACATTTCGTCCTAAAGGGATAATTAATGTTGTTACACTTGTCACATTTCCAGCTTCCCTCAGGCATATCTGTTTCTGAAACACATATAGGTACACATATAAATAATAGACCCAAATATTACACTTTGCATAACCAAATGTACAAATAAAGTACTCACGGTCACGGGAACTCTTGCCCGGCTTTGGGCCCCGCATATCAGCGCCATAAACCTATAAATTACAATAGTACGCGATAAAAAGCAAAGTATATAAAGCTTTAATTTGTCAAAAAATGAAGTGAAGATAACTACTCAAACCTGAGTTCCTGGTTTAGGTGTACCACATTTCCTCAAGTTACAAACTGTTCTAAAAGCAAAATTGATATTTCCACATATTGGGCATTCCCAATCATTTTCTCGAGGTCCATCTGAAATTCAAAACACATAAAACAATTATAAGTGAGCTATATTCAGCAATATATGCCTAGCAGCAAACAAAAATAGACATATAGTCGTATAACATGCCTTTCTTTTGAGACGTTTCTTCTGGGTAATACCCAGGACGTGGCCCCTGTTAAGTTACAAGAATCAAATGACAATCAACTTAGCGACACGTGTTTAAATCTTAGTATCTAATCCAAAAGCTAATATATCCAAATTGATATCAAAGGCAATAACTTGTAAGCCTAAAAAGACAAGCATGTCAAAAATCTAAAATACCATGGCTGCCTGACCCAAGGGCAATCGCAAACCAAATTGCTCCATTAACTGTGGTAATCCATACAGACCACCTGCACAACATATGTAAAGCCACATGATGTCATAAAAACACCCTATTAATAAAAAGACTACCTTGCATTGAAGGATATAAACAATAATATAGTAAGCAAGATAATCATGATTATATATAATTAGCAGGCACAAACTTCTGATCAACATAATGCATACATGAAAAGATGATGTACAAAACAACATGATTACATACCACTTCCTAACATGGGACCACCAGAATAAGGGGGTGTGCCTAGGTGTAGAGGTCGGTACGGGGTCCCACCAGAAAGACGGTTGTAGTCATAATGATAAGCAGAACCACTGGATAATGGAGATGCACCATAAGGTGGTACACCCATATACATTGAAGAGGGTGCACCGGACCCTGCATAAGGAGAAGGCGACGAGTAGCCCTGAGGGGTTGCCATTTGCCTTGGAGCAGATTTCTGTAATATGAACACTCAGTTACAAAATTGTAATAAACTGAGACAAATTAACTCAAAATCAACATCAGCAAAATGTGTAGACCAGAAAAAGGAGGTTTATCACAAAAAAAAAAGCAGGTCTATGACACTAATTTTGAAAATTGAAAATGGATTAATAAAAAACACTATACAGCCATCAATCATATCAACAGAAAAGCCTAACTTACAGCATGAGAGAAGGGGAAAAACAGAGAAATTTTTTATATTATAAAAACCTTCATTTAATATGTAAGCTAATAACAGCTACAGCAAAACAAAAACAAAAAAAAACAAAAAAAAAAAGTGAAAAAATGACTTGTGGAACTTACTGAATTATGGTCAGCAGGTCTAGGCTGCGTACAGTTGCGCATGTTGCAACTTGTCCTAAATGAAAAGTTGACATTCCCACAGCTAGGACAGGTCCAGTCATCTTCTCTGCGGCCGCCTGATATCATAAACACCGCCAATAAATACCAGAAACAATAACACCATATTCTATTTTACAACCTGATAAGGGGTTATTTTACACATGCATGTATAAATAACAATGAGGAGTAATTTTCATCTCACAAAAAGTAGTTGTAGTTGTATTCTGGCCCTTCAAAGTTCATAGGAAACTAAATTTACTGTGTGTATAACACTTACGGTTCAAAGTAGGTACCAAGTACATGTGTTTTGCGAAGCTGCTTTTACATATATGGACCAAAATTTATAACTAATGTAGTTCAAAGTTCAAAACAAGTAAGTTCCAATTGTAGTACAAACCCCTAAAGTCTTTCAGAACACTGTTTAAGTTTATATTAAATTAACGTAAGCAAGAAATAAAAGAAAACGATTATCGTAAAACAAGATATTGAATGCAGTCAACCAGAGCTACAAATTAGTAGTGATCATATAATCAAATACACGTATTAGCAAAGTGGCCAATAAGCACATATATCATTATGGCAAAACACAGATTTTAGGGTGAACTCATACGATACACACAGTAAGACCGCATCCACAACAAATACTCACACGCCACCCGTTATAAAATCGCCTATGATAACTGAATGAGCATGAACGTATCATGGGTGATAGGTTACAAAAAAGTAACCAACTTTTATATAATGTATAGTAATAAACAAGAATGCAATTAATTGATAAAACTCAAATGCATAATCATTGTGTATACAAATACATAAACTAAGAAAGTGAACATACCATCGGTTCTGGCACGTTTGACTGCAGACGAGTTCCTGTTATCAAGCTAAAACCAAAAATAACACGAAGTATTATATTATTATTAACAAAAAAATAAAATAAAATAAAATAACATAGTCCTAAGGGCTACGTTTAAGAAAAAAATTATGCTCAAGTGATATACAGATTGGTTGTAGAGTAGTTGCTAGCTAGGAAGATAGTTATTAGCAACTTACATACACGTGTAAAATTAACAATTAACAATTTAACATATTATCAATTTAATAATTAACAATATAAAAAACCCTAACTTTTGATATTATATACCATAAATTAAGTAAACTAGTACAGATCAAACAATCAACGAAGGGATCGAATATAATAAACAATGTATAATTCAATTTATGATCAAAGACGGAAAATTGATTGTTAGCAAATTTCGATTTCGATTTCAAATTAAAAATAAAGCGTATTTTATAACAACCAGCGAGTAAGGTGATAGAGATTGAATAAAAAATAAATCAATTTAAGTGAATAGAAACAGATCTATGTATAACATATATGAACTCGGATGAACGTCACCTGAGACATCACGACGGCGTTAGGTGGAAGTTGTTCGAATTGACCGTGAAAAAACTGCAGACGATCAGGAGGGGAGAGTGAAGTTTTCGTGATAAAGTGATAAACCAAGGGGTCTTCAGTCTTCAACACTCTAAATCATGGGCCCAGTGTTGTGATGGCCCATCAAGAAATGCCCAAAATCTTTATTTGGCCCAAAATATCATAGGATGTATGTTTTGAAACTTATTAGCCAAAAAAGGGAAATATATATAGACAACAAACTATACATGTGTTTAGAAAAGTCGAAGAAATGTTAAATTTCATAATTTGTTGGGTTTTTAATGTACATATTAGAGGTGTAAGGAATGGATATATTCATTTGAATCCTTAATTTAAGTTAAGATTTAAGGGATGAATTTCAGTCATTGGATTATGTGATGGGCGGGACAATCACATGTGGTTACCAGCCTTGGATCAAATGTGATGAACGATCAAGATTAAAATACAAAAATAAAGGAAGGGTAATCTGTTAATCACATGTGATTATATTAAATCTAAGGGCTGTTAATCACATGTGATTGTTCCTCCTATCATATGATTCAAGGGTTGAGATTTATCCCTTGAATCTCAACTTAAATTAAGGATGCAAATGAATATTTACTGTGTAAGGACTCGGGACAACTAATTTAGTACAAACCAAAAATAAATATTTGATAATAAAATAAAGATTATCAATCATCTATGTGGGAAACGAAACCATTTCTCGTAGTAACGCGCAAATCTCTCCCACTAGTTTTTGAAAACATAACAAGGTAAGAAGTTTGAGATTTATTTTATATTATTCTTACTAGTTTACTAGTGTTATGAGCCTGTGCGTTATACGAAAGTTGTAAAGTTATGATTTCGTAAATGTAAATATCGGGCTTTAAGCCCGTGCGTTAAATGACTGTTAATGAGCAGAAAAACTTCATAAAATATTTGGTTAGTAAGAATTAAAATTGACTATTGGTTGTTTTATCATATGTTCACAAACAAAAGCAACAAATTAGATTGATAAAAGGGCACGTAGCATCAAGGATGTAAAATAATAATGTATTAAAAAACATCAATTTGATATTAATATTAATGGTACTCCCAGTGTCGCTCCTGGCCCAACCAATGGATGTGTTGAATTCTCCGCTTTTTAGAGCGGCTTTTTGGGCTCGCGGCCTACGCATCCTCAGCAACCCATCGATTGATTTTTGAGTTCAGTCCCTGTCATTACCCATAATTTGTTCTCCGGAGTGCATGTTAAAGAAAACAATGAATTTGAGTAACGACTATATATAGAAGAGAGGGCGGAGGGGAGGGTATCCAGGGCCGCAGAGCCGGAGCTACATTGTCTTGAGTGTATCCAGCACCGCAGAGGCAGAGCTGCATATTCAATTAAAATTAACACCGACATTTAATTAATGAGACCCACCCGTCAAGATATTTTTTACACGTCAAACCATGTACTCGTTAACTACTTATACAATCAATAGCAACAGCGTGCTCGACGAGTGTGCTAGGAACACACACCCAACACGTCGATAACAAGGCGTGTTAGTGGTGTTTATACGTGGCGTGCGAGCCAGCAACACGGGAAGAGATGGTGGCGTGTGACTGCAAATGGCGACGTGGAGGTAGGAGAAGAAGATAACAAGATGGGTGTGTTGAATCAATTGAACATCTGTATGCAGTATAGAAACTGTGATGATCCGGAAATTTCTGACCAAATTTAAACTTTATCTTTAAATGATTTAATGTTTTCGACACGATAAGCAAAGTCTGTAATGTTGAGTCTCAAAGTTTTGGAACTATATTCATATAATCAATTATTCTTCGACTGTTCTCGAAGATTCACGAACAATATATATAACTTAATGTGCATATATATATATATATATATATATATATATATATATATATATATATATATATATATATATATATATATATATATATATATATATATATATATATGTGTGTGTGTGTGTGTGTGTGTGTGTGTGTGATTTCAAGTTATTTAGTAAACGATATTAACATTCGATTATTGATTCGATTAATATTTAGATAAGTTAACTAACACGTTTAAGATGAACCAGTAAAACACTAATTTGCTACAGTATTTTCGAATTGCTACAGTACCCGAAAAGCTACAGTGTTGTCATACCCCCAAATAGGCCCGGGGAAATATGACTTCACAATATCACAACACAAGTATGTATAAACGAGAACGACTCTATATGAGACGTTTTAATTAAAAACCAATGTATTTAAGCAGCGAAAAGTATTAAGTCATTACAATAAGTGTTCTAATGCAATAATATGAATGTATAAACGCGGACTCCAAAGCAGCAAAGTCCAAATAGCAACTAATCTTTGGCAATCTTCACCTGAGACAAAACATGCTTAAAGTGTCAACCAAGAATGGTTGAGTGAACAACATAGGTTTAATAATTATAACAAGTTTTTAGACCACAAGATTTAATTATGAAGTTTAATCAGTTCGGTAGTAGTGCTGGTGTATATGATATCGATACTAACCGTAAGTTACCCTAAACACATCACGTTCGTGTCGTGCATCATTATTATGTATCCATTGACCATCGGTCATCCAGATAGAGATGTCACTCTCAATAGCGCTATTCACAATAACTAAGCTTGCCTTTATACGTAGCAACTAACGATATCATGGTAGGGATTTAGCATGAATCAAAGCATGTTAGAACAGTTTGAACTAATCAGAACAAAGTTTGAGTACTTGCGTCTAAGCGTAAAACAGTTTGAAAGCAAGCATGTGTCTCACCCCAAAGTTATAAAACAGGTAAGAAATAGTAAAAAGAGGGGCTATGAAGTTCACCTTAATAGCAGATAGATATTCCACGCAAGTTATATGATCGGAGTGTTGAACACGGAGATCTCAACCTAGAGATGTTATGTTCGATTAGTTAATGTCTAATAGACATAAAGTTTGTTTATTAATATAGTAACTATATTAACAGTGACCGTTTTTGAGAAAAGTTATATTTACATAAGTAATAATATACTTAGTGTACTTAAATGTTACTATATAATTAAGTGTGTAAGTTATAATAGTATTTGTATTTAATAAATCAGTTATTATATACTTGTTCATTATATGTTACATAGATAATATACACCTATGTGATACATACATATATATATTCTTTATTCATTATTATACATGTATGTGTTCATAACTATATGATATATATATATATATATATATATATATATATATATATATATATTAGGTGTAGGTGTTACATATACATAAGTGTAAGATGATACATATATATATATATATATATATATATATATATATATATATATATATACACTTATTACTATTTATTACTATATTTATTAACTTAACATAACTTACATAATACACATTCATACATACACACACACGTACATATATATACATATATACACATACATATACACGTATGTATATACTTGCATATATACACACACATACACCTACAATATATACATGTACATACGTACGTATGCATGCATGCATGCATGCACGTACACCATGATCATAAATACTTTACTAATCCGTAATCATTACCTTTTATCATAAACCTAACCTAATCACCTTCATTAACTCTAACCCTTATTATCCATATGTATTATTTAAACTTATAACCCTAATCTTTATTACATAAACAATTCCTTTTCATAATTTATATCATAATCATTATTATTTACTAATACACTTTCATATCTTACAACTAAACCCATTAACTATAATACTTTTAGTTTGAAAATCTTAATCTTATTACTAATACTCCTAATCTTTCTTTATGTCTTTTAACTTTATCAAATCATTATCATACTTTTAATCTTAATCATAATCATTCTTTTAACTTAATCTTATTAGTCACATTCAAAAAAAAACTAGTTCATTATTTTATTTATGATCATCATCATAGTTCAACATCCCTAAACTTATTAATCATATTCATTATCATCTTTTAGTTCATATATACATGTTCAATTTAAATAAACAATTCTTATAGTTAACTCCAAGAACAAAACCAATATAAATCATCATATTATATTAAAAGTAATAGATTAATAGTAGGATTATCACTAGGGTTTGAGGACTACCTTATAGGAGATTAGGATCAAGAACAAGAGGATAGATATATACCGAAATAGAAGCAGGATTGTAGCAGTAAACCACGACCCAACAGAGGGTTTCTTAGACTGATTTGGACCCGCAAATAAGATGGTAAGCAGGCAGCAAAACACAGCAACAATGGAATCAATTTGGGTCTATCTGATCACGCAGAAAGCAGAGGAAACAAACAGCAATAATTCGACCCAATCCAAAGGTTTCTTGGGCCTGTTTTAAACACGCAGAAGTAGCAGCTCAACAGCAAGAACGAGCAGCAACTAAGGACCAGTCTTGGGTCTGTTTTGGGCTCTCAAATAAGTAAGATCACAGCAGGTTTTTGAGCTGTTTATGTGGCGAAAACCACAGCTGAATAACAGCAAGATAGAGTGGCGAATGGGCTGTTAGGATGGTGATGTTTGGCGACTGCAGGCTGGGGGTTTTGGAGGGTTCAAGTGTCGACAAACAGAAGGTTGGATGGTGGTGATTCTAGTCGACTGCAACAGGTGTTTTTAAGGGTTTGTTTAGTCGACAGATTGGAGAGCTGGAGGGAAAAACAATCGACTAAATTGGCAGCAGATTTGGAATTTATTTGTGGTGAATAACTTGATATACATGATGCCTTTTATAGTTGCAAATTTGTTTCTTAATTGCACTAGTTTACTTAGAGATCAAGCACTCATTAGATTAGGACACAAGCATTTGAGTTTGGCTAGGATTGGATTAACTAAAAAGATCAAGTTTAATTCTTTTTTTCTTTTTTTTTTTACATCTAGCCGAATTATTATACATGTATTATATATTTATATATATTTTTTAAAGTTATTATTATTATTATTATTAAGTTACATTTATTTAAATACCTTTTATTTATTCAATTCACTTATTAGTCCATGTCTTTTGTTACATTTTAACTTAGTTCTAATTAGCTTATTAGTTTTTAATAGTTATATTATGTCACATTTAAATATTAATAGATATAGTTTATATAATTAATTTAGTATTAGGGTTAGGGTTTATTATTTATTATTAAATGGTATTAGGGTTTAGAATTTAATAGGTAGGGTTTGGTTTTGGGTTTTATATAATATTAGGGTTTTAATAATAAATACGATCATTTAACGAAAGCATAAATTTTTAGTTCGTTTATCGAAATGGATAACAACCCTAATGATGATGCACAGAATATGACATTGAAACCCTAAGGACAACTTAGTAAATTCAGGAGGGAAAAGTGAGGGTTGTTATAGTACCTCCCCGTTAATTTAAACTTCGTCCCGAAGTTTCAGGAAGACTTCTCGAATGCATCAGCGGGTGAGAATAGATGTGAATATTTTCGTTTCATCTAGTCTTCACGTTCCCAGGTATACTCGGGGCCTCTTAGTGAATTCCAACGGATCTTAACAACAGGAATAGGGCTTTGTTTCAAACGTTTATCCTCATGATCCAGAACTTCTCTAGGTTTTTCGATGAAGTGAAATAAATGCGAAGATCGTTCAAGGGAATAACGAGTATATCGTCAACAAGACACTTTTTAAGATTTGAAATGTATAATGTATGAACTTTATTTAACAGGAAGTGTTGACTAAAAATTATCATTCGGTCAACGTTTTGTTAAAGCAAATTCTACACTTAATTACAGTGGGGACCTACTTGAATGAGAGTTGATGTTGTATGAAATATCGGCTAAAAGAGACTGGGTGATTAGAATATCTAGTCTTATGGATTTCCTCCATGACTAGTTCTTAAAAATTTCTGATTAATGGTGATTTTTATAGGATCGACATGTATTCCTTCACTATTAACTACATGTCCAAGGAATTTGTACGATTCGTAGCCAAAGTTCACACTTGGAAAATTTTGGCTTACGGTTGTTCCTTTTTTTTTAAAAGCTCTAGAATCAATTGCAGATGTTGCTCATGCTCTTTTTCGCTCTTGGAATAGATTAAGATTTCATCAATGAAAACGGTTAGGAATTTATCAAGATAAGGTTTGCATACACGGTTCATAAGATCCATGAATACAGCAGGAGTATTGGTTAAATCAAAAGACATGACAAGAAACTCATAATGTCTATAACGAGTTAGGAAAGTAGTCTTAGAAATGTCAACTTCATTGACTCTCAATTGATGATAGCCCGACCTAAGATCAATCTTCGAATTTGAGACTTGATCCTTGCAGTTGGTCAAACAGGTCATCAATATGCATGAATGGATAACGATTTTTGATGGTTAGCTTGTTGAGTTCTCAGTAATCAATACACATTCTTAACGTGCCACCTTTCTTCTTAAGGAAAAGAACGAGTGCTCCCCATGAAGGCAAGCTAGGACGAATGAAACCTTTCTCCAAAAAAAACTCTTGGAGTTGGCTGGATGATTCCTTCATTTCGGATGGAGCTAATCGGTATGGTACCTATGCAATAGGTGCAGCACCGGGCGTGGATAATTGACAAGTAAAGGATATATAATAACTAGGATTGATATTTTTAGTTGACAATATAGTGATAAGGAGTAAGTAATTGTACACAATGGTCCTAAGGTTGATCAAATCTTATTCCCATCATGATCCATTAGGATTTCTGTAAGACTTATCATAATATAATGACGTTGATCAAGTGTCATTATATTATTCTAAATCATATTTTTATCACTCCATAAGGTTACTACTATGTCATCTAGTCAATATGCATCTTCATCGAGGTGAATGATTCAATGGAAAATAAAAGAAAAGAAAATAACATCATTCATTAAAAGAAAATAACTAGAGTATTACAGAAACTTAACGAAATCTTCCAAACTATAGAAGTACTAAACGGTAACACAAAGAATACTATGAAAATTTAAATGATTCTTGTAGGTCAAAAACTCTTCATTGTGCCTCTTCCCCTTCTTCCTCATTATCCCGAGCTTCCTCAGCAGTCATCACAAACGCTCGGCCTTTAGCATTTCCCGTGTTATCCTTTTTCTTTGAATACTGGTTGCGATAATGCCCTTTTTCTCCACAGTCATAGCATGTAGGAACGACTGCATTGGCTTTTGTTGCAGGTGTATTGGTCGAAGGAACTGCAACCCTATAAGTCTTGGCTATATGACCAATCTTCTTACACTTAGTGCACTCAGCCTTGCACCACCCATAATGGTGTTTCTCACAACGATTACAATAAGGTTGGTTCCCTAAATAACCTCCTCTTGAATTTTCAGCAACCTTCTTATTCGAACCATGGTTTGATTCTTAAGTAGGCTCAATCTTCCTTTTGCCTTCACTAGTCTTAGCCCCGGCTTGTTTATTAGCCGCGGCCTTTCTCCTCTTAGCCATCATCAAGTTTTGAGCCATAAGTATCACCGCATCTAAGGTTTCTTTACTAGCAGCAATAACATTTCCTTGAATCTCGTCAGGAAGACCTTCTATGCATCGCTCAATCTTCTTTTGTTCAGTGGGCACCATGTCCGGGCACAATGAAACCAACTCTATAAACCTGTTGGTATAAGCTTCTATATTGGTACCATTGACCTTCAATTCCCAAAACTCAACCTCTAGCTTTTGAATTTGGTTCCTTGGGCAAAACTTATCCGTCATCATTCTTTTCACAACAGCCCATGGAATAGCATTAGCAGCATCTAGCCCTACAGTTTGGGCATAAGTGTTCCACCAAGTCAAAGCAAGACCACTTAGTGTATGGGTGGCATACTTCACTCGGTCGACCTCCGCGCAGTTACATATGCGAAAGATTGATTCGAGTTTTTCGAACCAACGAGTCAATTCGACTGCTTCCTCATTCCCATTGAAGGATGAAGGCTTATAGTTCATAAACTCCTTGTAGGTGCATGATGTAGGTGGGTTTCCTTGGTTGTTTCCTTGAATATTGTTACCTTGGGCGGCAGCAAGCAGTTGTTGAAATTGTGCGGGAGTCAAAATGATATTTGGAAGAGCGTTAGCACCACGAGTTGCCATTGATCTTCAATACACAAAAATAGTATTAGTTGAAGAGTTTATGGTGCACTAGGTAGCAACACCAATGGATAAGAAAAGGTAGTATGGGTTAGTTAGTGATATTGATGGTGAAACAAGTGAGTAATTGGGTGTGCGGATAGATCCTTTAGTGTCGGATCCTTCGGTGTCCAAAACAGTAACTGGGTGATGACTAGACGTCCTAGAGAAGGAGTACTAACTAGATTCTAAGGCACGGTATGACGGTAGGGATATAAGGGGGCATAGTAAGGCAATCATAGATATGAGGATTACACTTCAAACTAAGGCAGGAAAGGTTATAGTCCTATAGATTGCTAAGGCACCCTAATTAACACATAAGGCACACATAATATGCAATCCTAGTTCTCTATAACAAACCTGGCTCTGATACCACTCTGTCATACCCCCAAATAGGCTCGGGGAAATATGACTTCACAATATTACAACACAAGTATGTATAAACGAGAACGACTCTATATGAGACATTTTAATTAAAAACCAATGTATTTAAGCAGCGAAAAGTATTAAGTCATTACAATAAGTGTTCTAATGCAATAATATGAATGTATAAATGCGGACTCCAAAGCAGCAAAGTTCAAATAGCAACTAATCTTTAGCAATATTCACCTGAGACAAAACATGCTTAAAGTGTCAACCAAAAATGGTTGAGTGAACAACATAGGTTTAATAGTTATAACAAGTTTTTAGACCACAAGATTTAATTATGAAGTTTAATCAGTTCGGTAGTAGTGCTGGTGTATATGATATCGATACTAACCGTAAGTTACCCTAAACACATCACGTTCGTGTCGTGCATCATTATTATGTATCCATTGACCATCGGTCATCCGAATAGAGACGTCACTCTCAATAGCACTATTCACAATAACTAAGCTTGCCTTTATACGTAGCAACTAACGATATCATGGTAGGGATTTAGCATGAATCAAAGCATGTTAGCACAGTTTGAACTAATCAAAATAAAGTTTGAGTACTTGCGTCTAAGTGTAAAACAGTTTGAAAGCAAGCATGTGTCTCACCCCAAAGTTATAAAACAGTTAAGAAATAGTAAAAAGAGGGGCTATGAAGTTCACCTTAATAGCAGATAGATATTTCACGCAAGTTATATGATCGGAGTGTTGAACACGGAGATCTCAACCTAGAGATGTTATGTTCGATTAGTTAATGTTTAATAGACATAAAGTTTGTTTATTAATATAGTAACTATATTAACAGTGACCGTTTTTGAGAAAAGTTATATTTACATAAGTAATAATATACTTAGTGTACTTAAATGTTACTATATAATTAAGTGTGTAAGTTATAATAGTATTTGTATTTAATAAATCAGCTATTATATACTTGTTCATTATATGTTACATAGATAATATACACCTATGTGATACATACATATATATATATATATTCTTTATTCATTATTATACATGTATGTGTTCATAACTATATGATATATATATATATATATTAGGTGTAGTTGTTACATATACATAAGTGTAAGATGGTATATATATATATATATATATATATACACACACTTATTACTTTTTATTACTATATTTATTAACTTAACATAACTTACATAATACACATTCATACATACACACACACGTACATATACATACATATATACACATACATATACACGTATGTATATACTTGCATATATACACACACATACACCTACAAAATATACATGTACATACGTACGTATGCATGCATGCATGCATGCACGTACACCATGATCATAAATACTCTACTAATCCGTATTCATTACCTTTTATCATAAACCTAACCTAATCACCTTCATTAACTCTAACCTTATTACCCATATGTATTATTTAAACTTATAACCCTAATCTTTATTACATAAACAATTCCTTTTCATAATCTATATCATAATCATTATTATTTACTAATACACTTTCATATCTTACAACTAAACCCATTAACTATAATACTTTTAGTTTGAAAATCTTAATCTTATTACTAATACTCCTAATCTTTCTTTATGTCTTTTAACTTTATCAAATCATTATCATACTTTTAATCTTAATCATAATCATTCTTTTAACTTAATCTTATTAGTCACATTCAAAAAAAACTAGTTCATTATTTTATTTATGATCATCATCATAGTTCAACATCCCTAAACTTATTAATCATATTCATTATCATCTTTTAGTTCATATATACATGTTCAATTTAAATAACACAATTCTTATAGTTAACTCCAAGAACAAAACTAATATAAATCATCATATTATATTAAAAGTAATAGATTAATAGTAGGATTATCACTAGGGTTTGAGGACTACCTTATAGGAGATTAGGATCAAGAACAAGAGGATGGATATAAACCGAAACAGAAGCAGGATTGGAGCAGCAAACCACGACCCAACAGAGGGTTTCTTGGACTGATTTGGACCCGCAAATAAGTTGGTAAGTGAAATGTCCCGTTCTTATTGATTAAAAACGTTCCATATTAATTGATTTCGTTGCGAGGTTTTGACCTCTATATGAGACGTTTTTCAAAGACTGCATTCATTTTTAAAACAAACCATAACCTTTATTTCATAATTAAAGGTTTAAAAAGCTTTACGTAGATTATCAAATAATGATAATCTAAAATATCTTGTTTACACACGACCATTACATAATGGTTTACAATACAAATATGTTACATCGAAATCAGTTTCTTGAATGCAGTTTTTACACAATATCATACAAACATGGACTCCAAATCTTGTCCTTATTTTAGTATGCAATAGCGGAAGCTCTTAGTATTCACCTGAGAATAAACATGCTTTAAACGTCAACAAAAATGTTGGTGAGTTATAGGTTTAACCTATATATATCAAATCGTAACAATAGACCACAAGATTTCATATTTCAATACACATCCCATACATAGAGATAAAAATCATTCATATGATGAACACCTGGTAACCGACATTAACAAGATGCATATATAAGAATATCCCCATCATTCCGGGACACCCTTCGGATATGATATAAATTTCGAAGTACTAAAGCATCCGGTACTTTGGATGGGGTTTGTTAGGCCCAATAGATCTATCTTTAGGATTCGCGTCAATTAGGGTGTCTGTTCCCTAATTCTTGGATTATCAGACTTAATAAAAAGGGGCATATTCGATTTCGATAATTCAACCATAGAATGTAGTTTCACGTACTTGTGTCTATTTTGTAAATCATTTATAAAACCTGCATGTATTCTCATCCCAAAAATATTAGATTTTAAAAGTGGGACTATAACTCACTTTCACAGATTTTTACTTCGTCGGGAAGTAAGACTTGGCCACTGGTTGATTCACGAACCTATAACAATATATACATATATATCAAAGTATGTTCAAAATATATTTACAACACTTTTAATATATTTTGATGTTTTAAGTTTATTAAGTCAGCTGTCCTCGTTAGTAACCTACAACTAGTTGTCCACAGTTTAGATGTACAGAAATAAATCGATAAATATTATCTTGAATCAATCCACGACCCAGTGTATACGTATCTCAGTATTGATCACAACTCAAACTATATATATTTTGGAATCAACCTCAACCCTGTATAGCTAACTCCAACATTCACATATAGAGTGTCTATGGTTGTTCCGAAATATATATAGATGTGTCGACATGATAGGTCGAAACATTGTATACGTGTCTATGGTATCTCAAGATTACATAATATACAATACAAGTTGATTAAGTTATGGTTGGAATAGATTTGTTACCAATTTTCACGTAGCTAAAATGAGAAAAATTATCCAATCTTGTTTTACCCATAACTTCTTCATTTTAAATCCGTTTTGAGTGAATCAAATTGCCATGGTTTCATATTGAACTATATTTTATGAATCTAAACAAAAAAAGTATAGGTTTATGGTCGGAAAAATAAGTTACAAGTCGTTTTTGTAAAGGTAGCCATTTTAGTCGAAAGAACGACGTTTAGATGACCATTTTAGAAAACATACTTCCACTTTGAGTTTAACCACAATTTTTGGATATAGTTTCATGTTCATAATAAAAATCATTTTCTCATAATAACAACTTTTAAATCAAAGTTTATCATAGTTTTTAATTAACTAACCCAAAACAGCCCGCGGTGTTACTACGACGGCGTAAATCCGGTTTTACGGTGTTTTTCGTGTTTCCAGGTTTTAAATCATTAAGTTAGCATATCATATAGATATAGAACATGTGTTTAGTTGATTTTAAAAGTCAAGTTATAAGGATTAACTTTTGTTTGCGAACAAGTTTAGAATTAACTAAACTATGTTCTAGTGATTACAAGTTTAAACCTTCGAATAAGATAGCTTTATATGTATGAATCGAATGATGTTATGAACATCATTACTACATTAAGTTCCTTGGATAAACCTACTGGAAAAGAGAAAAATGGATCTAGCTTCAACAGATCCTTGGATGGCTCGAAGTTCTTGAAGCAGAATCATGACACGAAAACAAGTTCAAGTAAGATCATCACTTGAAATAAGATTGTTATAGTTATAGAAATTGAACCAAAGTTTGAATATGATTATTACCTTGTATTAGAATGATAACCTACTGTAAGAAACAAAGATTTCTTGAGTTTGGATGATCACCTTACAAGATTGGAAGTGAGCTAGCAAACTTGAAAGTATTCTTGATTTTATGTAACTAGAACTTGTAGAATATATGAAGAACACTTAGAACTTGAAGATAGAACTTGAGAGAGATCAATTAGATGAAGAATATTGAAGAATGAAAGTGTTTGTAGGTGTTTTTGGTCGTTGGTGTATGGATTAGATATAAAGGATATGTAATTTTGTTTTCATGTAAATAAGTCATGAATGATTACTCATATTTTTGTAATTTTATGAGATATTTCATGCTAGTTGCCAAATGATGGTTCCCACATGTGTTAGGTGACTCACATGGGCTGCTAAGAGCTGATCATTGGAGTGTATATACCAATAGTACATACATCTAAAAGCTGTGTATTGTACGAGTACGAATACAGGTGCATACGAGTAGAATTGTTGATGAAACTGAACGAGGATGTAATTGTAAGCATTTTTGTTAAGTAGAAGTATTTTGATAAGTGTATTGAAGTCTTTCAAAAGTGTATAAATACATATTAAAACACTACATGTATATACATTTTAACTGAGTCGTTAAGTCATCGTTAGTCGTTACATGTAAGTGTTGTTTTGAAACCTTTAGGTTAACGATCTTGTTAAATGTTTGTAACCCAATGTTTATAATATCAAATGAGATTTTAAATTATTATATTATCATGATATTATCATGTATGAATATCTCTTAATATGATATATATATACATTAAATGTCTTTACAACGATAATCGTTACATATATGTCTCGTTTAAAAATCATTAAGTTAGTAGTCTTGTTTTTACATATGTAGTTCATTGTTAATATACTTAATGATATGTTTACTTATCATAGTATCATGTTAACTATATATATATATCTATATATATGTCATCATATAGTTTTTACAAGTTTTAACGTTCGTGAATCACCGGTCAACTTGGGTGGTCAATTGTCTATATGAAACATATTTCAATTAATCAAGTCTTAACAAGTTTGATTGCTTAACATGTTGGAAACATTTAATCATGTAAATATCAATCTCAATTAATATATATAAACATGGAAAAGTTTGGGTCACTTGATAATGCTAAAAACGAACATATATTTCATAGCATTATTCCTCAAGAAAGACAAGCTTTTAGTTGCAATTGTTCTATTTACAAGTGATATTCGTTTAAATAATAAAAGGTGAAGACAAAAGACAGATTCGACGATTTGAAGACGCAAACGACCAAAAAGCTCAAAAGTACAAAAGACAATAAAAAAGGTTCCAATTATTGATAAGAAACGTCTCGAAATTACAAAAGTACAAAATTCAAAACGCAAAGTACAAGATATTAAATTGTACGCAAGGACGTTCGAAAATCCGGAACCGGGACCAGAGTCAACTCTTAACGCTCGACGCAACGGACTAAAAATTACAAGTTAACTATGTATATAAATATAATATAATATATAATTAATTATATTAATTATATATATATTATATTTATATATATAAAACCGTCGGCAGAGAAACTCCAAGGGTGTGAGCTGTAAATTCATCCTCCGCGACTCGCGGAGTTTGAAGGGGTTTTTGCCGCGAGTCGCGGAGCCCCAAATTTCACTTCTGGCTATAAAGCAAACCGAATTCTGATCAAATTTCATATCATTTTTCAATCTCTCTCTCAATATATACGTAATATATATATATAATTTATATTTTAATTTTAATTTTAATTTTAATTTTAAATCCTAATAATAAGGGTATGTTAGCGAATGTTGTAAGGGTGTAAGTCGAAATTCTGTCCGTGTAACGCTACGCTATTTTTAATCATTGTAAGTTATGTTCAACCTTTTTACATTAATGTCTCGTAGCTAAGTTATTATTATGCTTATTTAAAACGAAGTAATCATGATGTTGGGCTAATTACTAAAATTGGGTAATTGGGCTTTGTACCATAATTGGGGTTTGGACAAAAGAACGACACTTGTGGAAATTAGACTATGGGCTATTAATGGGCTTTATATTTGTTTAACTAAATGAAAGTTTGTTAATGTTAATATAAAGATTTACAATTGGGCGTCCCTATAAATTACCATATACACTCGATCGGACACGATGGGCGGGATATTTATATGTACGAATAATCGTTCATTTAACCGGACACGGGAATGGATTAATAGCCACTAGAATAATTAAAACAGGGGTGAAATTACATTCAAGGGTAATTGGTGTAATTGTTAACAAAGTAGTAAAACCTTGGTTTACACGCAGTCGATAACCTGGTGTATTCATTAAACAAAGTATTAAAACCTTGTTACAATTCGAATCCCCAATTAGTTGGAATATTTAACTTCGGGTATAATAATAATTTGACAAGGACACTTGCAATTTATATTTATGACTGATGGACTGTTATGGACAAAAACCAGACGGACATATTAAATAATCCAGGACAAAGGACAATTAACCCATGGGCATAAAACTAAAATCAACACGTCAAACATCATGATTACGGAAGTTTAAATAAGCATAATTCTTTTATTTCATATTTAATTTCCTTTATTTTATATTTAATTGCACTTCTAATTATCGCACTTTTATTTATTGTTATTTAATCGCACTTTTAATTATCGTACTTTTTAATTATCGCAATTTTATTTTATCGCATTTTTATTATTGGCAATTTCATTATCGTTATTTACTTTACGCTTTAATTTAAGTCTTGTATTTATTTTATATTTTACATTAGGTTTTAACTGCGACTAAAATCTTAAAATCGACAAACCGGTCATTAAACGGTAAAAACCCCCCTTTATAATAATAATATTACTTATATATATATATATTTGTATTTTTATAAAAGTAAACTAATATAGCGTTGAGCTTTGTTTAAAGATTTCCCTGTGGAACGAACCGGACTTACTAAAAACTACACTACTGTACGATTAGGTACACTGCCTATAAGTGTTGTAGCAAGGTTTAAGTATATCCATTCTATAAATAAATAAATATCTTGTGTAAAATTGTATCGTATTTAATAGTGTTTTCTGCTAAAATTTAATAACTATTTTATATACACCTCGCTTCACATCATCACTACAGTAAGCAGGCAGCAAAACACAGCAACAATGGAATCAATTTGGGTCTATCTGATCAAGCAGAAAGCAGAAGAAACAAACAGCAATAATTCGACCCAATCCAAAGGTTTCTTGGGCATGTTTTAAACACGCAGAAGTAGTAGCTCAACAGCAAGAACGAGCAGCAACTAAGGACCAGTCTTGGGTCTGTTTTGGGCTCTCAAATAAGCAAGATCACATCAGGTTTTTGAGTTGTTTATGTGGCGAAAACCACAGCTGAATAACAGCAGGATAGAGTGGCGAATGGGCTGTTAGGATGGTGATGTTTGGCGACTGCAGGCTGGGGGTTTTGGAGGGTTTAAGTGTCGACAAACAGCAGGTTGGATGGTGGTGATTCTAGTCGACTGCAGCAGGTGTTTTTAAGGGTTTGTTTAGTCGACAGATTGGAGAGCTGGAGGGAAAAACAGTCGACTAAATTGGTAGCAGATTTGGGATTTATTTGTGGTGAATAACTTGATATACATGATGCCTTTTATAGTTGCAAATTTGTTTCTTAATTGCACTAGTTTACTTGGAGATCAAGCACTCATTAGATTAGGATACAAGCATTTGAGTTTGGCTAGGATTGGTTTAACTAAAAAGATCAAGTTTAATTCTTTTTTTTGTTTTTACATCTTGCCGAATTATTATACATGTATTATATATTTATATATATATTTTTTTAAAGTTATTATTATTATTATTATTAAGTTACATTTATTTAAATACCTTTAATTTATTCAATTCACTTATTAGTCCATGTCTTTTGTTACATTTTAACTTAGTTCTAATTAGCTTATTAGTTTTTAATAGTTATATTATGTCACATTTAAATATTAATAGATATAGTTTATATAATTAATTTAGTATTAGGGTTAGGGTTTAATATTTATTATTAAATGGTATTAGGGTTTCGTATTTAATAGGTAGGGTTTGGTTTTGGGTTTTATATAATATTAGGGTTTTAATAATAAATACGATCATTTAACGAAAGCATAAATTTTTAGTTCGTTTGTCGAAATCGATAACAACCCTAATGATGATGCACATAATATGACATTAAAACCCTAAGGACAACTTGGTAAATTCAGGAGAAAAAAGTGAGGGTTGTTATAAGTGTTTTCGAAAATCATTATTTGCTACAGTAAAAAAAACTTTGCTACAGTAAAACACTATTTCAAAATGAAAATGTATATATTATATATATATATATATTAACAAATAGCGAGACGATGATTTATAGAAGTAAATGACTAAAACACTCGAAAGTTTAAGATATACTTTGAGTGGTATAGTTTATGGATAACTTAAGGCTATATTTTGACAAAGGTACGTGACACGAAACGTAAAATGCAAGTTTTCTAAATGTACGAAAGAACGTTCGAAAAATCGGATCGGGACATAAGTCGAGTGATGACGTACGACTTATCGGAACTAAAATTACAAATCAACTATGCACGTGAATTTAATATAATATATAATTAATTATATATATTATATATATTATATATTAATATGTCGACAAGCTAAATGTTAAACAAGATGTGAGCTGGAAAATGTTCCCATGCGATAGCATGTGAAATGGTCATGGAGACTATGCGATCGCATGGCAGTAGAATTCAGGCCACAAGTATAAAAGCTCGACTTCTGATTCAGTTTGCACACATCTTTCTATCTCTCTCGTATTATATATTATTATTATTATTATTAATATTATTATTATTATTATTATTATTATTAATAAGATTAATATTATTATTAATCTTATTATTATTAGTATTATTAATTAGTATTATACATAAAATACTACGACGAGGTCATGAGCGTGTCACTTTCAAAATGGGTTTCGAGCGGGATAGAGCTAAGAAAATTATGGGTTATAATTATGGAGGTTATGGGTAATATTTGCAAGTCAAACCTAGTGTTTATCATCTCTGTTAAGTCTACGCACTTTCCTGCAATATTGAATCACAATATTGATACGTGAGCATTCATATCTTATCTTTTATATATTAATAGTGTATACATGTCTAGTGCTCGAGTATATATGTTTATGCATGCTTGTATACTAAATTTCGTCATTAAATAGTTTATAATGAATCACGAATTAAATACATATATTACTGGTAAAAGGTATATGATATACATGTTTTTGAAAAGCTGGCGAAAAATCAATAACTTTTCATTTAGAAATCGCGTAATTTCGATGAACGGATTAAAAAATATGATCAACTGAATTATGATTGACGTTAATTGAAATTGCTTTTGAATCTGCAATTAAGATTTAAACAACTTGTTTACGAGATTGATAAATTGAATTTTTAAATATTACCAGCCGAGTAAATGAAATCTTATATAAGGCATGTCTCGTTTTGTTAAACTATTGTCAAAATTGACTTTTTGAAACAACTTTGGATAACTTTTGTATGTCGATCTCGAGCATTAGGATTGTGATACACTATGACCTGACCTAGATTAATAGACATTTATTGACCAACATATGTTCTCTAGGTTGAGATCTACGGTTATTTGGTAATCCGAGTTTCAGTCACATTTTGGTGAACGACTTTATATGCTGCTAAGGTGAGTTTCATTTGTTCCCTTTTTAAATGCTTTTGCAATATATATTTTTGGGCTGAGAATATATGCACTTTATTTTAAACAATGGACGCAAGTACATACTAAATTCTATACTGAGTTTGAACCGAAAATCCCTTAGCTTTGGTAACTAGTAACTGCTGGTTATAAGAACTGGTGGACGCGAGTAGTAGTATATGAATCCATAGGGCTTGATATCCCCGTCCGAGCTAGAGCACTAGCCTTTTAACGGACGTATGCTATTTGAGAAGCGTACACGTTGGTTTACGTGTATTATTAAGATGATTATACAAAGGGTATAAATTATATATACGTTAAGTTTAGTTAACAGGGTGCTCAATTTCGTAGAATATTTTTATAAACGTTTCTGGATGAAACAATTGAAATCTTGTGGTCCACCTTTATATACAGATTATGCGAAACACTAAAACTATGAACTCACCAACCTTTGTGTTGACACTTGTTAGCATGTTTATTCTCAGGTTCCTAGAAGTCTTCCGCTGTTTGCTTATATGTTAGACAAGCTATGTGCATGGAGTCTTACATGGCATATTTATCAAGGAAACGTTGCATTCACCAAATCATCACCATGTATCTTATTTTGACTGCATTGTCAATGGAAGTACTATTGTAAACTATTATTTACGGTGATTGTCTATATGTAGAAATCATCAGATGTCGAAAACCTTTGATTTAAATATTCATTTATGGTGTGCATTTTCAAAAGAATGCAATGTTTACAAAACGTATCATATAGAGGTCAAATACCTCGCAATGAAATCGATGAATGACGTGTTCGTCCATATGGATTTGGAGCGATCGTCACAGAAACAAATGGCAACGGTTGTATTACAACGTATACTCTAACTTTCATATATATATATATATATATATATATATATATATATATATATATATATATATATATATATATATATATATATATATATATATCAACTAGTTTTTTCATATACTTCATCTACTTCACAACAATGTCAAACTCAAACCAAAATGATTGGTTTTTATACAACAACATCTTAACCGGCACCGATGAGCCGACAACTCCCGTCTCATCATCTTCAAACCAATCGCGACTTTCACTTGGTTTTGCCAATTATACCACAAGCTCATTCAATACGAACCAACGACTAGATATTGACCAACAAATCCATAACCTTCAACAACTTCAAAAACTCCAAGAAATTCAACAAGATCTCAGGTTAAGCCCGCAACAAACTCAACAATTTTTTGCACAAACTCAATCTCAAACACAACCACAAACCTAACCACAAATGAAAGTTGAACCCGAAAATGCTGGTGGTGCTAGGAGAAAAAGAAGCCACCAACGAAAAGGCAAAGAAGTTAGACGCGAACCAATCCAAAAAAAAAATATGGACGTCAGCCGAAGAGGTCTGGTTGGCGAAATGTTAGCTTGATTCCTCCGAGAATCCAATTGTTGGGAACTCTAAAAAATATCATTCTAAACACGAGGAAAAGATTCTTTATACCGATACTGAAAAGATCCTTTTATCAGGTAATGGGGGATACTCTAAGGATTCCATTAGTTATGTATCAACTTTCCAACAAAAATACTTGTATGCATCAAAAACCCAGGTTCCGCAGGGTAAATGCATTAAAAAGGGACAAATTTTGGCCTATGGTACTGCTACAGTTGGTGGCGAACTTGCTTTAGGTAAAAACGTATTAGTAGCTTATATGCCATGGGAAAGTTACAATTTTGAAGATACAGTACTGATTAGCGAGCGCTTAGTATATGAAGATATTTATACTTCTTTTCACATACGTAAATATGAAATTCAGCTTAACACAAAAGCAGAAAAAGAAATATGGGCGAACGACGGAAATTGAGCCCGCGCATGGTGGATTCACAATCCACTGCCTTGATCCACTTGGCTACATCCGCCCCTCTACTATTTTCTATTTCTTATTTATAAATTGATGATAAAGTAATTAGAATATTATATATTATTTTATTAATTTATTAGTGAATTTTTAATTTAATATAATAATAAAAATAAATAATAAAAGTAATAAATAAGCAAAAATAAATTTTTATCTATTTTTGATTGAAATTGACTTGGAAATAAAACTTCAGAAAAGATTAAGAAAAGGATATAGAATAGAAATAGAAACCTATACTAAAAATAAAAAAAATACAAAGAAAATGTACGCTAATACAACCAAACTATAAAAAGTACTTGTTACTTTGTAAAGAAAATTATGTAAGTAAAAAAAAAAGGAGCAATAGCTTCCCTATTGATAAAACAAGAGGGCATTATTGCTCCTTTTTTAGTTCAAAAACTCATATACAATTAGACCTGTGGGCTACCGTCATCAGCAAGTTCAACGATAACAATGAAGGATGGTTTCGAAATGAAGATGCGTTGTCGGAAAAATGGCGTTATGTAGACAAGGATTGTAAAGCTTTTCAAGGTTTTTACGAGGATGAAAAACGTAATCTAAGGCGTAGTGGAAAAGTCGAACAAGAGTTTTACGAGGGTGCGGTAAAAGCGTATTGTATAAATGAGAAAAAAACATGGGTATTTAAAGATGCATGGGAATTTTTGAAAGACAAACCGAAGTGGCTTACTCCTGCTCCGGTTGGTGGAGCTGTTTATGGTGGAGGTTTGCGTGATGAGGACGAGGATCCGGTCCACACGATTGACATCACGGATGACCGTCCTGAGAATGTGCTTTAGGTAATGACGTGATTGAAAGACCCATTGGTAGGGAACGAGCAGAGAAAGCGACTAGGACTTCCGCATCTTTCGATGCGACGCAAAGCTCTTGTTCAACAAATTCTTCAAAATTTGAGGAGTTATGTAATCAAGTTAACGAGTACAAAACCGAAGTTGTACATAAAAAGCTTCTCTAAATGGAGACAATCACCTAGGCGGAACGTATGAAACCGCATTTGAAGCCACAAAATGGATTTCGTCATTGGACATTAATAACATCAAGAACCCGAAGGAGAGGAAGCGTTGCATGAAGATGAAGAAAAACTTGCTTGATGAGTACGGCAACTTGATTCAGTTGTCGGATGAGGATGACGAGTAGTTTAATTTTAATTTCGTTGTAATTTAGGACTAAATAAAGTAATTTAGAACTTTATTGCATTGTAATTTATTAATTTTTAGGACTTTAATGTAACCGTATTAATACTAGTGTGTTTTATAAAAATTTATTTGTTTTAATACTTACAAAATAATAATATAATTTATTACTGTAAACAAAATAAATTAAAATCAAGAAAAGTGAAAAAGAAATTAAACCCCACCCCTATCCAGCAACGCACCACTCAGCACGCCACCTATTAGCCAACAGTTTACCAGCACGCCCATCAAGCACCCCACCCACCCATCAACACGGCAAAACAACCACCATTGTTAAAAATGGTATTATTATTATTATACATATTAAATATTAATATTAATATTAACATATGGTAATTAAATATTAAATATAGTAATAATTATATATTTACCCGTTCATCCGAAGTACGGATACCGCTAGTTGCTGTTAATTTCCCCCATTCCATCCCCATCCGTACCCCCAGAATTTTTTCACAAATATCTTCAAACATTTCAAAAACCTAATTAATTAAATTGATTGATTGTATTGTAAGTTAATAACAAAGCATCAGAAAATGGCGTGCAGGATAGCATTTCGAACCGTGATGCTAACAGAACCATGGCGAATTTCCCCCAATCTGCCCTACTTTTCGTTATCCTTTACTAATAAGAAACTAACATCAAGGTGCAGGTGCAAAATCACTACGGAAACTAAACATATTCTTAGCGCAGGAAGACGAATACATTTTCATCGAGTTAAATGTTGCAATAATGATAGTAATAATAATAATGAAAACCTAGCTTCATCGTCTGTTGATAGTGACCTAGAACCACCTCAAGAAGCTGTTCTCAAAGTTATTTCAGGTACTGAGCCCTAATTATTGATTTATTAATTATTATCTTGTGTTTATATGACTGTTCGATAGTTTTGGACTGGTATTGAAATAATACGGATTATCTGCATTATTAAGATGGCTAATACTCCTATTAGTATGAATTATGCTTTACTTGATGTTATTGTTGTTTTAATGGAAAAAAGTGTGCTGTTTATTGTTAATGATAAAATGTGTGCTATATATTTTCAAAAAGTGTACCAATATAAGCCACTATACTTTTTTTACCTGCAACGAAAACAATTGATGACGTGGTTTCTAAGTAGTCATGAGTCGGTGATATATCGGAACAAAAACTGAAAGTATATAGCCTACATCGGAAGTATATGACCTATTTGTAGCCATATAAAATGGAAAAAAAAATTGTTAAATAATTAACCTTACCAATTTAGCAGGTAACCTAACGAAATGTTGACATTGGTACACTTTTTGAAAGTATATAGCCGACAGTGAGACGCAAATGGGTATATGGGCGACATCGGGACATTTGAAAAAGTATATAGCCTATTTGTAGCTTTAACCCTAAAATGAGATAATGTATGAGATACAAAAAGTTTGTATTAAGTTGTGATTAAGATGCTTAGACTAACTGTTAGGAGTTTGGTTCAGAAGTTTCAAAGACTGAAGGAAGAGTTGGACAAACTACAAATATGGTTATTGGAGGTACGGTCACCGATGATTCGACTGATGAATGGCTCACTCTTGATCAGAAGGTAAATGTTTTTTTTTTAACACAAGTTATCATCTAAATTTATTAGCAATCAATGTTCCAGATGAGAGATTACTCTTTCGATTCCCCAATGTTGTTTATGTATCTGTATGTATGTATGTATGTATGTATGTATGTATGTATGTATGTATGTATGTATGTATGTATGTATGTATGTATGTATGTATGTATGTATGTATGTATGTATGTATGTATGTATGTATGTATGTATGTATGTATGTATGTATGTATGTATGTATGTATGTATGTATGTATGTATGTATGTATGTATGTATGTATGTATGTATGTATGTATGTATGTATGTATGTATGTATGTATGTATGTATGTATGTATGTATGTATGTATGTATGTATGTATGTATGTATGTATGTATGTATGTATGTATGTATGTATGTATGTATGTATGTATGTATGTATGTATGTATGTATGTATGTATGTATGTATGTATGTATGTATGTATGTATGTATGTATGTATGTATGTATGTATGTATGTATGTATGTATGTATGTATGTATGTAAGTCAATGTGTTATATTTGTTTACCTTTTGAGTTAAGAGGGTTTTATGTTCTTTTCTATAGGTTAACACTTATCCAACAGTAAGAGGGTTTACGGCGATTGGAACCGGCGGTGATGATTTCGTGCAAGCTATGGTAGTTGCTGTTGAGTCAGTCCTTCAATATCCAATTCCACAGGTCTAATTTTTTTTAGTTATATCTGATAGCTTAGCTCATTGCTGTTTTTAATATTGCAAATGATTGCATTGTAAACAAGATAACTGGGCAGATGCTTTATATATAGGTGTTTACTAGTATTATTTTGGATTGGAATAACTTAAAAACTAGTGAAATCCTAATATATTTTTATCCAGAATCAAACCTAAAGATGTTACCGATTTGCCTATTCTACTTTCAAAATAGTTCCCGTCCTTGTGCTCCAGGCTTTAAATTCCCGTTACCGAAAAATGAAATTATGAGTTCTGATTTGTCCACATAACTTTCGTAACTAGCCGTTTGGGAATCTGACCGTACATTACTTATTGAAGTCAACATAATATTTGGACTTGAGCCAACTTAATATAATTTGGAACAGGGCCAGGTGAAACAGAAGATGTCATCTGGGGGGAAGTATGTTTCAGTGAACATTGGACCCATTCAAGTTGTTTCTAGTGAGCAGGTGTTTCTCTATCTCATTGTTGAACTTCAAAATATAAAACGAATTTTAGATATCTAAGTCAGTTATGTTATGTAAATTCAAAAAAAGGTGAATAATGTATCATCCAATTACTTTAAACAAAGTACACATTGTTTGTTGTGGTCATTGATGTCACAATTCAAGTTGCACCTTTTTTGTTGTTCACTATAGCATAGATGGTGTTAAGATGGGATGTTATCATGTTGTCTACATAGTGACTCCTGCCTTTTTCAGGTCCAAGCTGTATACAATGCTATGAGGAGAGATGAGCGGATGAAGTACTTTCTGTAATACATGTCTCTTCACTGTATGTCGGTATTGAGAATTTATCATCTCATTACTTTTTTCTTACATGTTATTCTCTTAATTATTATGCTACTGCTTATTTTTTTGTCCGTATTTAGTTGTCTATACGATACTTAGCAACTCATTGTTGAACTCTCGAAAGTAAACATTTTATATGGTGTACTCCTCTTAGATGTATTTCCGAAACTAGTTTTCTTCCTGAAAATTTAAGAGCTACATGTTAGCTTTGTATGAATACTTGTACTTACTACTTACTCATGAGAAACGTAGATATAACTGATAAGGTTACTCTTAGAGGTGGCAAATATTGGGCTGGCAGGTTGGGTAACCGAACATGTCGAAACAGGTCATGGTATTACATGCCAAAATGGGTGTGGACAATTTGTAAATAACTAATTGTTAAGTCATTGCAATAAGAACTGATAAGATCATTCCCAACCATGACATTCTCCGTCCCCAGGACAGACCGCCACATCAGCGCCACATCAACTCTCTCTCCATTTTCTACATACTTCCTCCCCATCACACACCACTTCCAACCATGACGTACTTCCTCCACATCATATACACCATACAATTAATTGAATAAATTAAGGTACAAGTGTTTATGGTGTGGGTACAAGTAAATATTGCAAAAATAGGAGAGATACACGTTCTCAATTATGCTTGAGAATGACAAATGCCAGGGGGAAAGGGAGAGAGAAACACGAGGGTGGCCGAGGGCGGCACCAATGCCATCGGAGAGGGCGGTCTAGCACGCTTACCGTTGGGAATGGTCTAACTAACATATCGAAAGAATGCAATATAGGAGTAAAACAATCCAACACTTTGAGTGACTTTCGAGTTGCTTAAACTGATAAATATCTACCCAAAACATAACCTAATCGAACCATTTATTTATCTTATAGATGGATTAAAATTGCCACCTCTAACTCTTGTCACTTGAGGAGTACAGTTTCAATTTGGAGTTTTGGACTGTTCAGTTTGAAACTTGAATCACACATTGCTGTCTGGTTTTCTTCTTAAACTGGTGACAGTCTGTCTTCTCTCTATAATACTTAAATTTCCTGCACTAAATACCTTTGGAACTGTTAAGAATATAGATACATAACAGGCCACTATTGTGTTTTTTGTGTGATTGTTAACCATTTGATGCGAACAGTCTCTTCAAAGAAATGGTATCAGAGTTATAAAAAGACATACGGTAACAGAGTTATAAATATCAATCACTCTATTTTCGATGGTGTCGATTGTGGGATTGTAGGGTATTTGTTGACTTTTTTGAAAGACTGTTGCTGTACTGCTGTAGGAAAGTCAACAGTTGACTTGCTTTCTAGACTTCTTAGCAAATGCATCCGTCAGAATGACGTTTTAGGGAATCTGCAGGAACGAGTCTCGAGTCAGGGATCGGATCTTGTTCAAAGTATTAGACAAGGTGGTCAAACCAAACACCTAATGGTTGTGTCAAGGCTAATTAGGTATCACCTTGTTTATCAAGTGTTCTCAATGTTATTCTATCTACATCATGTTTATTTCACATTCGCTCGTGACATTCAATTTATGGCTGTTCTATGTATAAATTATAATTATATGTTGATTTCAAGTGGTCGTGTTACATTGATTGCAAAAGTATCCCAACACAAGTTCTACTACGTTCATAGATAATAGTACTATACAAATCAAGTCTATATGAGCATCATTTATTTGTAGCTGTACTAGAAGGGTATCTTTTGATTCTTTACAAAGTCTATACGACCCACGTGCATACCATACAATTTTTAATTTCTCTAAGCTATTATATGCAAGTTTCCTGAAGAATGGAGTCAGGATCCACTGCAACACAGACCATGCCATATCACTGTGCACTCGGTGGTGTTCTTGTCTTGATGACTCTGTCAGAAAGAATGAACCATTGTTGAATCATCAGGTCTTATTATTAGAACACTAACAGGTTTTAATGTTGTACTATGAGATACAACAATCTTACCTATGAGGACTAGTGTAAAAGCGAACTATTATGTAAACAATGATAACTGGAAGTGAAATTAGGCTCCTACTACAGAGCAGTTGTACGAGTGGTTGCAACCGTGTTCTGTTAGGTAAGTTGTACGTTTTTTCTGTTGAGTGGATGGCTGCTTCATCTAGGCATTGCAAATCTCAGATTACTAATTGGAGGTTCTCACTACGGACTATAAATTACTCATGGTTGGGTCGTTAGGGACGCCAGGTTTAGATGGTTATGAGATACTCATGGTTTATAAATTTTGGGTCGTTAGGGACGCCAGGTTTAGATGGTTTTGAGATAGTCATGGTTTATAAATTAAGTGCTTTTTTTTGGGAGCATGCATGATATATGACTTGTTTGTTTGGCTCCTATTAGAGGCATGACTCATGAGGTGCACATTGGCTAGGCGTTGGGCTTGTTTACTTGTTAATATTGGTTGCTAGAGGCTCTGTGTTAGGCCTTTCTTTGGTCACTGAGTTTTATTTGGTTAAAAGATTGGGGGAAGGCACACCGTAGCGCGTAAGACCACTACCGACGGTACTGGCTTGTCATTGGGCCGACGACAACAGCAAAGTTCATCGAAGTTTATGGTATCGAAGTTTATGGTTTAGGGTGGTTGAGTGGTTGGGTGCTTGAGGATCTCCAAAGGAGACTCAGGTTCAATCCTCACCAACTTTATTTTGGGGCCTTGCCTTTAAAAAAAAAAAATGTTTAGTTATTTAGTTTGCCATTGGCAACGTTAGGTCTTTGTTTACTTTCAGAGAATGATGTGATAACGAGTTTCCAGTTCAGTTCTTCAGTCCACCATTGGAATTGGCATAATATGTCACTATTTCTTGTTAGGGAAGGGGACCCATATCTCGTGTTCGGGCTCTGGACCTAGCAGTTCCCATGTCACCCCTAGCTTCTTTTCATGAAGCACTAAGACCATATAGCGCACCCGTGCTTCACCCAACCCGCGGTGATTCCCCACAAACGCCTGTAATGAAGCGTTTGTGTTTGCGCGTTTGTCAAAGGAACACATAAGACTTCGGGTGCGTTTGTGATTTTTTATTTTTTTTAGTTCTTTTCTTACCCTTTTCATCAGTTTTTAACCCGAACTCCCATTATATTTTGTCGCATCACTCACAAACGCTCTCAACAATCTTCCCCATTGCAACTCCATACTTAACACATCACATGCATAACCCAAAAAAATTCCCTCATCCATTCCACATTAGCGTCACCATTATTCGTGGTCTGATCGGTTGAATATGTACTTAAATTGAACTTCAAATTGAAGTCTATAAATATAAATACTTTTGCGTCTTTAATATCTTGTTGATGCTAATTATGAAACCCTGGCCCAAAAGGATGGGTGAATTTAGTTGCCCAGGCTTATGCGGTTATATGGCTTTTTTTGTGTCCCCTTATCTCTCCAATCACCACGTTTCACGCGTTAGCTTTGCTAGCCAGGAGATCAAGTTAATCAGATGGGAAGCACCTAAATAACTAGTCGTTAATTTGACATTTAACATTCTAATATTTCCATCAAATTCAAATGCCATGTCATTTTGAATGAATTAAAGGCATTTGCTCTATTAATAACAGCCAGCATCATACCTGTATAATCAAGATTAAACGACTTGGTCATTTTTATTTTAGCAAACGGTGAAGTGTCAAATCCAGATTTCTAGCCATGGTTTATTGACCTTGATACTTGAAAGCATTTTAAAATAACTTGCAAGTATAGGCCTTTTGTAAAACAAGTAAATACAACAAATTAAAACATGATGTAGTAGCCAGTAGGTTGTAAATAATTAAGAGTATTTGCTTATAAAGATAACGTATAACCCATGTACTGGATGGATGATCCAGCGAAGTCCGTACGGACTGCTAGGTGAGCATGATTAAGTTTTGTGTGATCAGTCCCAAACAGTCTGACCCGTGTGCCGGTTGGGCTTGCTGTTAATTTAAACATTTAGAAAATTGATATAAAACTCTAAAGGCATAATAAAGAAAGCTTGATTAAATCCCAATCTTGATGTTGGATGTTGGGGGGCCAAAGTAAGAATCTAATGTGTTCATTTGAAGTAAACTAAGAAGGCCTACCAAAATAATAACTTAAATACCATGTTAAACTTGACTTAGAGAAATGGCAACAATCTATTTGGTTTGATTTTTTGTGAACGAGCATGATCAAGACCATGTGCATGTGCTTAGTGAATGTATAGTACCAAATCTTTGCAATTATATTTACTTTAAGGGACATCTAAATCACTCTCTTTCTTATTACTAATTGATGATGCTTTTGAAATTATAATATAGTCAAAACTTTTACTTGAAAAACATTGATAATGTTACGTAGTTCCTTAATTTATCTATGTTGCATTTGAAATCTAAGTTGCATATACATTAGATAGATGAATGTAAAGGCTTATTTAGCCACAAGTGTTGTCAAAGTAGTACAATAACTTTGAAATAAGTATTGGGGAATTGGATGTACACGGTTAATACCATGGCAATGGCATAAAAATAGAGAATCAAACGACAATCCTTGTGTGACTACCTTTGTCTCCTTTTGTGAGAGTTTTACATGTTGCCACGTAGCTATTGTAGTTGTATTATTGTATTTTATACTCCGTATATATGTTATAATGTAAGCTTGCAATTGTAATTGCAAATTATACATAGTAAAACATGTTAAATTGTCAATGTAAATGATAATGACGATTGTTAAAAACTTTTAGCTAAATATATCACCAGTTAACAACTATCTACAGAATGATTAAGATTTTGTTTACTTATCTTTGGAAACATTTATTATGATGATTTAACGGATCATTAGATTAGATTTTACTTTATGGTAGATTATGATCGATCACATGGGTGAATTCAAGGGAAAAAAAGATTACCACTAATTTGATTGTGTTTTTCACATGAGAAGATAAATGATGATGATAATTAGAAGTCAAAACTGCAAGGATTAAAAGGTCAACCTGCCAATGGCTTGACTAGATCTTGTCTACTTTTTTTTGATACATCCAACATCATAATTAACCTAATTCAGTGCATTCCGATCTGTTATACTAATTATTATTATTATTATTATTATTCATACTAATCTACATATAATTATAAATATCAATATCAATATCAATATAAAAAATTCTCATATTTTTTTAAAGATATGTATACAATAATGCATACATCTCAATCAAAGTATCAAGAGTATACTTTCATAGAGGTCATTTAGTTTCACATTGGAACTCATAGCTCTATAACCCATTATAATATCTTCTTTTTCTCCTATAGCGCCTTGCTAGGGAGCGTGTTATAATATATTCTACTTTTGCCGTTAAAAAAAAATAAGAGTATACTTTCATGAGAGTTAATAACATGGTTTGGAACGAATTGAATTCACTTTGCTTAACACGGTTATTTTGGCTAGACACATTACACATAGTTTTATAAATCCCAAAACTACAATTTCTAGCAATCGAGTTTTAACTTTATCGATTAAGTTTTTTCCGATTAATCAAATAATTAAATCGATGCTTGTAATAAAACGAGAGAAGTGCAAAGGTTTTGATAAAATGTGTCTATATTGTGAATGTTAAAAAAAATCTAATGAACTAAATTTCTTTTAAATATCAGAAATTATTATTATTATTATCCTATATACTAAAAACCACCTCAGATTATGTAATTTTAGTTGTTTAAGATTGTAGTTTAGAGATTCTTTTCACACTAGGTTTTAGATTATTATCCTATATACTAAAGACCACCTCAGATTATAGGTTTTAGATTATTATTATTATTATTATTATTATTATTTTATTATTATTATTATTATTATTATTATTATTATTATTATTATTATTATTATTTTATTATTATTATTTTATTATTCTTCTATATACTAAAGACCACCTCAGATTATGTAGTTTTAGTTGTTTAAGATTGTAGTTTAGAGATTCTTTTCACACTAGGTTTTAGATTATTATTTTTCCCCCATTTGCAAATTAAGTTACTGTTTTTTTCTTCTTTAATATTAAGTGATTTTTCCTTCCTTTTACTAAATTACTAACACGCATTTTTTGTTCTTATCACCAATGATTTTTTTTTTTACTTTTTATTTTTCATATTTCTCATAACTTCAATCATATATATTAAAATTCTAATGACAACCTTTAGAGTTGTCGCTAAATAAAAACATTGTGCAAATTTTGATATTCGTATTGCAATTATAAACTATCGAAACAATATTTAATGTATATAGTGGAATCATACATGTTACAAATGATTTCCAACTCCAATGCAAGGTTCATATCTACTATTGAAAAGATAATTAAGGTATGCAAAATCGTTTTTCGCAGCAACGCGCAATTCATTTTCTCTACTCACCAAAAATAACGGTCTTCCAAGAACCTCAGCCTACAATTCACCTCACACTACGTCACCAAAACACAACGACCAGAGCCGCAGCAACGCGCGACCGTTTTCGTTTCTAGTTATAATCAACACGCATAAAAAGGAAAATATTAAATTTAAAATAAATATTAAATAAAAATATTAAGGTGTACTATTTTGAATTTTTAAATTTCCTTCTTAATATACACGTTAAAGTGTGTAATGTGAGGCACATTAAAAAACTTTTATATATACATATATGTTTGTATAAAAGTTGTAACGAGACTAAAAAAAGTACGGAGTATAGAATTACGAGAACTTTTAAATTACGAAGATTTTAAATGTGTGTGGATTGAATATGGGGATGACATCGGGTTGAGTTTCGGTCGGGTTTAGGTAATTCCAGACCCGAACCGGTTAGAAAACCTTGTCCCAAACCCGGTTTCATACTCGTCGGGTACCAATTTATTTACTAACCGTCAGGTTATTTGGTTTTCTCACTGGTAAACGGGATCCCCATATACCACATTGTAGCTTATATTATTATTATTATTATTATTAAATTTTGTTATAGTTATTAAATAAATTAAAATCCCTTTCAGGTCGGGAATACGAGTATATGAGCCGGATATACAGGTCGGGTATGCGGGTGTGTATCTAAACACATCCCCAAACTCGAACCCGGAATTTTTTTTAACTATCCTCATACCCGGCCCAAGACCCAAATACTCGGACTCGAACTCGACCCAAAAGTGTCAGGTTTCGAATTTACTCATCAAGTACGGGTTGACATTGTATTTTTTGTCAGTTTTACAATTTTATCTATTACTTTTTACATATATTTTTGTATCATATGCATATATTAGAAGCACAAAACAACTTTACCTCATTGTATTTATATATTTATAGAAGAGGATAATTACCAAAGAGCCAATGGCTTGGCGGTATCGAGGTCACCCTTACAACCTTAAGGTTGAGGGTTCGAGTCCTGTTTAGGACATTTCGTGGTGTAAATATTCGTGTTAGTATTAGGTGCGTGTGTGAGTTTGCCTTTTATTAGTTCACAGTAATAGGACTATGAACACCAGACTCTCACTTTATATAATAAATAAGAATTAAAGTGCAGAAAATGAGAGAACACGATAATAGAATGAAAGACTGATAATATTGATCGTGCAAAGTGCAAGTTCATAAGAAAACATACGCCCCTATTTATACATGTAAAAATCAAATCTGGAAATTTAGTTTCCATAACTACTTACCAATAAAAGTGGAAAAGATAAACTAAAATACATCAAATAAACTATTAATTAGGAAGTCAACTCTGGAGATAAAATCAAATCTTCAAAACAAATCTTCTTAAGTAAAAAACATATCTCCAGAATATTCTATGACTTTGGCTTCAAGAAATCTTCATACGTTTACTCCAGTAATTCCAGAGTCTGCAACTTCAGACTCTAAATCTCCAGACTCTAAAATCTGCAAAATACTTTTGACTCATCAGATTATTATTTCTATTTTTTCCAACACATTTAAAAAAAAAAGAGAATAATTAATTTGGTATATTTTAAAATAAAATCGAAAAAATAACGGTATGAGTAAGAAACACGAGGAGGTTTCTACACTTCTAAAGACCGAAAGAATCATTTCGGTAATTGTTGTTGAGGTTAGACGCCGGCCTCACATCAGAATGTTGGTTAAATATTCACTTTCTCTTTCTAACGTATTTATTGGATAATGATTTATTTATTTTATATACATTCTTGACAAAAATAACGCATGCTTAAACTAAGTGCACCGATGAAAAACCCCAAACAAATACACAAAAGAGAAGACTATAAGGCTCGTACCTAACTAACAAATTCATCACCTTGAAAGTAGACCTACGTACAAATTCATCACCTTGCAAACTACAAACCAACTGAAGAACTAATACGTGAAACATTAACTGAAAATTGAAAACTCCCTCGATACATACCCTACCTAACTACCTAAGCCAACGCCCAAACTTCATCAAAGATCCGAAACAACCTCGAGCCGATTGCAACCATCTAACAATAGCCATCGCAAACCATAACCAACCTTAACTAGGAATCTTCAAAACTACATCTAACAAATCACAAAGCATAAGGCATACCCTTGTTCCACCAGAAAGCAAAACTCGATGAGTATATATACCCGGCTTGTGCTTGAAATGTCATCGCCAAGGGTTGAAACTTATTAATAGATGCCGGAAAAGCATCATTGAAAACCCACGAGCAGTAACCAAAAGTGGAAACAAAGTACTACGATAATAGACTCGGAAAAGTAGCAGTGCCTCGAAGAAAAAGCATCGGCACAAGGAGGAGCGCGACAAATGGAGATGTAGTACGAAATAACACCACACAAGGAGTAGATAACTTATTGATTAGTTTAACTTAATAGTGATAGTGATTAATTTATAATATATATTTAGATGGTTGCTTGTTAACTAAGTCATTGGATTTTGAGATCTTTTGGGTACCAGACCGATGAAGACCAACATGTTAGTCAATTGGCGAGCCTGATAATGTCATTATTTTGCTTAATTTTACATTATTTAATCATTCGTTATTAATCATTACATTACATTATATATTATATATTATATATTATTACAATAATCATAAATAATCATGTGTAGTACATGTCTACATTATCTTTAGATAATCTCCCATTCAAAATTTTGGATAGTCGATTTCACTAATCAATATCTTATTCGAAATTCCGGATGTTCAACTTAAGATACCCAACATTTTGGATATGGATATCAGGTTATCTGAATACGGAAATACTATTTATACAAATAGTCTTAACTAGTTGTGGCGCCCTCGCGATGCGGCGGAAGAACGTTAGCTAAATTCGATTATGAAAAAAAATAAAAAAAAAAAAACTCTAAAAGACGACAAACTAACCTCTATGCATTTCTCCCTAGCTGTCCTAAATAACTTAACTAATTTGTTATGCGTATCCAACAAAACTATTAATCTGGCCACCACGTCAGAAGACAACCTATCAGATTCAGTGCTACCGAAGTGAGACATCCTATTGTAGACCTCATGTTCCGTATCATAAATATACAGCTGAAGAAATCTAGGCATACAACCTTCGGGAGGACACAACGATCCAATCCAGTGGTAAATCTGACCCGATATCTTAAACACATATGGCCCAGTTCCATTGTTAATAGAATCGTCTATACGTGCACCAAAAGAGGTCATACTGAACATTTGATTATAAGCCCTAACATTTTCCATAAACTGACGTTCTTGAAACAGACTTTTAATTTCCTCAGGCAGTCCAGGGTCAGTCGGAGGCATAACTCTACCGTCAAGACAACATTTATGATAATGAACCCTACGATCAGAAAAATATGATTTCAACCTTTCCTCATACCAAAACAATGCACCACAATGAACACAAACATATGAACAATCCCCAACGTCACGATAAAATGAGGAAACACCTAATAATTACAATAATAAAAATACATTCAACAAATAACGACGAATCGTAACATAAAAAGAGAAGAAAAAAGGCAACACTGACCATCATCTTGCAATTTGGGTTGCAAATCATGAGGCAGAAAGCTGTTAGCAGCATATGAAGAAGAAGCCTGATCAATACCTGCAAATTAAAAAAAATTGAAAATCAAGGCAAGTCACCATAATATTACAAAAATAACACCAAAAATAATAAAAAAGTACAACCTCGATTTCGCAACATAGCTTTTCTTATAGCATCCTGCGTGCGAGTAAGCGAAGTTGAATCCATTGAAGAACATTCACTTTCCCGTACCCTTTTCTTCCTATTTTTCGATGACATTGAAACCTAACAACAACAAAACAATAGCAATTGCATCGAGATGGAACCTTCAATGACATCAGATGAGAAAAAAAAAATGCTTACTACCTTATAACTATCTGATAGTGTACCCCACCTGCGGCACGATTATCAGCTTCAAAGTTTGCTTCGGAGGATATGGCTACAATATATGGAACGAAGGAAACTCCAGCTACAGTGAACGAGGTCATGAAATCAGAGCAACAACAGTGAGCTTAGAGCCCATAAAACCTCGGTCAATTACAATGTCAAGACTAGTAAAACTATTCCTAGCTCGGTGCACGCCTATACCACAAAGGAAAGGGGACAAGCTCACTTTCCTTTGCAGGTTCACCAAAAGGGAAAGTCAACTAGTGATCCAAAATCATTGGGAACTAGCGAACTGGTATGGAAAGCCGTTCCATTTCACTTATAAATGGTATAGAATGTAGGAAACATTCCACATTCAATCCATACACACATAATAACACAATCATGTTATACCATTGGCTTCGGTGGCGTAAAACAGTCTCCTGACTGTTACCTTCGAGGAATTGCCAGCGAACATAATCAAAACCATAATCACTCAATTCCAATCTCTGTGACTTGCATGTCTCCATACTCATACTAATCGCCGGTTATTGTACAAACAATTGGCGCCATCCGTGGGACTCACATCTTATTCATTTTGTTGAGCAAGAACCGACGCAATGGCAGACTCAAGTCACATACCTCCAGGCTTCACGCCACCCAGAATTACACAAGCCTCAGATTCAACACAACTAGAGTTCTCAACTGTGGGAACCTTAACCAGGTCACCCGCCACTCCGGCTATACTCGTCTCGACGAACCTCCATGGCTCCCATTCCGCAGAGCCACCACCGTTAATAGACAAAAACTTTGTCTTGAATAATTATGATCATATCAGATCGGTGATAAAGAACCTAAGGGACACAGGAGTCTTACAAAGTAGAAGGATGCTAACATACGAAAGTGAGGAGTATGATGAGGAGATAGAGATGGAGCGTCCGAATCAAACTTCACAACCTAGGATCCCACCAGCAAACTCGTCGGCCGAAACTGTGACTCGTGCTGGGGAAACTCCCAATATTTCTCAGGTAACCCTAACTATACCTACAGCACCCCTCTACACTTGTAACACAACAGCTCCGACTGTGTCCTTAACACCCCAAGCGCCAAATATACATATACCACCACCTCACCCGAGTTGGGGTAGCTTCGGACAACCCAACCAATATATGTAGGGCCAAGGAAATCCCCATATCACCCCAAACATACCATGTGTAGAGGTAACCCCTGCAGGCAGCCAACCAAATGCTTCAGTACCACCAGTGACCAACACGCCTATTTCCAAAGTTGGAACCAACCACCGCAACAGCTGACCACTACCTGGATATATCCTTCTAACCCAGGGGGAATATGTTACACCCAAGGCCACCAAGTACCACCCTCGAACACATCCAACAACAACTTCTGGATAAACCAAAAAACTCCGTTTGTGCCCTACATCCAAAACTGTGCATTCCCCGATGGGATGAAGATACCTTCGCATCTAATTTATTACGAAGGAAAAGATGATCCAGATGATTTCCTTAATATATTCGAGGGGGCAGCACGAATGGTCAAATGGGACATACCCGTAGCATGCCATGCATTCTCTTACATGTTAAAGGGAGATGCTAGGGTTTAGTTTGACTCCCTACCAAAAGACTCCGTAGCTAGCTTCGACGACCTAAAACGACAATTTAGGTCTAAGTTTAGTCAGCAAAAATGACACAAGAAGAATCATGTGGCTGCCCATGGGATAAAGCAAAAGGATAGCGAAGGATCTAGAGCCTTTCTCGCTAGGTATACCAACGAAACACAGCAAATTCCTAACCTACCAGAATCCCAAAGAATTTCTGGGTTACTCTACGGATCTAGGGTCAGGCCTCTCATTGAACACCTTAGCCGAGACTTACCGAACACTTACGAAGATTTGTTAGAAAAGGCATATGTATGGTTGGATGCTAAGGAGACAGCGGGTAACTTCGTCCTAGACGACACTTCCATGAGTAAACGAAAGGAGAAGTCGGAAAAAAGGGAAGACAGACATGGTAGGAAGGAGGATAGGGGGAGGTTCCACCCTTATCGAAGGGAAACCGGAGCTGGGATCTTGGGAGCGTTAATGAAAACTCCTAAGGAAATCCTAGCAACAGAAAAAGCTGCCAACAAGTTCAAAGCCTCGGGAAAAATGTCCAACAGAGGAAGAAATAGGGACATGACCAAATTTTGTGACTTCCACAATGATTTTGGGCATGATACGGACGAATGTTTCAACCTCAAAATAGCCATCGAGGAGGCTGTAAGTTCGGGTAAGCTGTCCCATCTCATAAAGGGAATTCGGGAACCTAAGAAAGAGAGGATACATGTAAAGAAAATGGAGGATACGAGGCAAGAAGCAGAAAATGCAATCCTAGCCATAGATTCATACCAGTCCTACAAGAAAAGAGAGAGATGCCATATCACCAGAGAATGGATCGAAGTGTCATTCCCAGCTCTCGATACCATATGTCCTTCAGACCTACCGGTCACCATAAACGGAAAGATCTTTAACAGAGAGGTACGAAGGATATACCTCGACAGTGGAAGTGCTTGTGACGTAATGTACAAACATTGCTTCGAAAGGTTAAGTCCCGCTATCAGAGCACGGTTAGGTGCCCCAAGAGTACCCTTGGTTGGGTTCTCCGGAGAAAGATGTTGGCCCATCGAAGAAATTGATCTTGACTTCACCATAGGGGAACCACCACTGACAAGAACAGAAACCCTTGATTTCATGGTAGTTCGAGTAAACTCCCCACATAACATCCTGCTTGGGAGGGTAGCTATGAAAAAGATGGGCATAATCGTATCCACGGTCCATCAAATGGTCAAATTCCATATCCACGAAGGAATCGGCACCCTCGCATCAACATATGATAGAAACAAGGTAATCTTAGCCATAAAGGAAACAATGAAGGAGCCAACCGAGTGTATCCTGGAAGCCTCGGAGGAAGATCCCCAAGTAAAAAAGATATCAGTAAACCCGATGTTTCAAGATCAACAGATCAGCATAGGGAAAAACTTACCAGCATCCACCAATCAAAAGCTCCGGAAGTTACTTCAAGCCAATGTGGATGTATTTGCTTGGGAGAATAGTGACATGACTGGGATACCACGAACCATCAACGTGCAAGGGTCGCCCTTCGTAACGGAGCACCGGCTCAATGAACATAAACACCTCGAACCAGTGCATCAGAAAAACCGAAATTTAGCACCAGAGAGGGACGAAGCAGCTTGTGAAGAAGTAGAAGGTTTGTTAAAAGCAGGAATAATTCGTGAAGCAAAATACCCTTCATGGGTTGCTAATCCTGTGATGGTGAAAAAATCAGATGGAGGATGGAGAATGTGTGTTGATTTCACCAACATCAACAAAGCCTGTCCCAAGGATTACTATCCTCTGCCCGAAATCGACTGGAAAATCGAATCCCACTGTAACGACCCTACGTTTTCCGTTATCTTTTACCGTTAATTATTTAACGTCCGTTAATTGTTATTCGTGCCACGTCATTTCTATGATCTATATTATTATTTTAGTAATAATATATTAATTATTATGTGTTAAATGAATATTTGTATTCATATTTTAAATTGTACGTTTCTACGTGTCGCGAATTTCTATCCGGCGAATCTTTTCGGTTTTCAAACCAACGGTCAAGCTTTTGGGATTTTTAAATCCTAATTATTTTAAATATGATATTTTTTTGTCATATGATTATATATAGTATTTATATATATTTTTCGTCGCGTATTTGTTATCTCTCCGGATTTTTAATCGCGTAAGTGCGTTTTCGCGTTTCGGGACTCGTTCGGGCTTTCAGGCCACAAGGAATTTACATTTAAGTGAGATGGCCCACCATGGGGCCCACCCCATCCCAATTTCGGCCGAATCGAAGGGGGAGGGGATACCCCTTTACACTTTGCATTATATTATCATATTTCTCATTTTCAAAATTAAGTCATCAAAACCTAATTCTATTTTTGTGGTGCTCTCCTCTCTCCCTCCCCATTTGGCCGTCGCCATCCACCTCCCCAACACCATCAATCTTCAACAATTTTATAGCTTGGATCATCAATTGTTTAACACCAACGCATTCCTTGTTCCGTTCTCTACGCGATCATACCAATTGTTTCTTGATTAGGGTATAAAACCTAACCCTAGAACTTTTAATTTTTCATTACTTTTCTGTATTTTGATGATTTATTAGTAGTATGATGATTGTTGATTGTTGTAATGATGTTTGTATGCATAGAATTACTCATAATCACTTGTTTTCGGTTTGATATTATTGGCACAGTAGCTTTTTCGTGTGTTTCTGACTTTGTGACTGATATAAAAGTTAAAATAAAGTATCTAGATGAGTTCCTCTCATTAAGACATTAATTTTAGACTCCGGATTCATGTCGTTTCGATTCCCGGAACCCTAGATATGATCAAAATGGTATTTTATTAAGATTGAATTGTGATTTTGGTATGAACCAGGTTTGGTCCGACTTTGTGACCATATTTGGTGACTTTAGGGTGTGTTAGTGTGTTAGGACTGATGGTGGGGCGAACTTTCATGTTCGGGTCATCTCAATCCGAGCCACGAATCACCCATTACGTCTAAAACACGTTTTTGATTGAATTGAAGTTCCAAGTAGTGTAATGGCTGTACATCATGACTTGTAGACTGTTCTTGGGGTGTTCTTGAGTGTACCAAAGTGTCGGGTGGTTTGATTAGGCGGAGATATATGTAAGGCTCGCCGAAAACCGACACCCGGGGCTCAGAATACGACCCGATGAGCTTTTGATTTAAAACTTGTGGCTAATTATTAAACTTATGATATAAATAATGGATTTCATTATCATTTAATTACTTATGGTAAAAAAAGTAATTATTATTATTTACAACTTATGATATATTTATTATATCATTTAATTTATACTTATGATTTAATTAACATTTTAATTAAACACATGATTAATAATACTTCATTATTAATGGAAAATACTTATGATAAGTATTAAACTTATATTATGAGATTATTATAACAAGACTTATAATAAGGATTAATTAATTATTTAATTATTATAAGGCTTAGTTATTATTTAATTATAATTTAATTATTAAATACTTATGATTTAATAATTATAATTAGAAACTTATGATATGATTAATAATTCATTATTAATTAATAATACTTATATTATGACTAATATTTAATTAATTAATTAAATACTTATGTTATATTAATTATATCATTTAAACTTATATTAACTTTAATAAATCATTTTAATTTAATTAAACTTATGTTATGACATAATTAGACATATTTAACTTTAATATACATTATAACTTATATTATTATTATAACTTACACTTTTAAAATTTACATTGACTAGGTTTGACCAAGGTTGACTTTTAGTTGACTTTCGGTTGACTTTGACTTTCAGTTGACTTTTGTTGACTTTCTAATTAAGGAAACTTTTCTAACTTATAAACCTTCCTAAAATAGCAACTTTCTAAATTTGGAAACTTTCCAAAAATAGAAACTTTCCAAAAATAGAAACTTTTCAAAAATAGAAACTTTTCAAAAATAGAAACTTTCCAAAAAATGGAAACCTGCTAAAAATAGAAACTTTCTAAAAATAGAATGTGTGTGTCCGTAAGCTGTTCCGATCAAACCGATGCATATTGAGTATTGTTCTATGACTATTTGCAACATGTACAATAGCTATCATACTAAGACTTGACATAAGTTAGTTATTTATATCGACCTGCTTTATTTATAGGTCGGCGCTGTGATAATTCCTGATCACTGTACTAAATTTGCTGTTCACTTAATTGTGTTGGTTACTTCATTACTATTAAGGTGAGTTATAGTCCCATTTTTCCATTTTAAATCTTTTGGGATGAGAATACATGCAATTTATTTTATATTTTGGACACAAGTGGAAGTTGATTTAAATTATTCATTGTAAGTTGAACAAAAATATTCCCTAGTCTGGTAACTGTAATTACTGGTTTCTACTGGTGAACGCGAATCCTACGGATAGATCTATCGGGTTTGACAACCCCATTTCGAGCTAGTCGCGCTAGCAATTTATAATCAGAATGTTTAGTACTTCGTATTTTGTTTTAGATACACTTTTTCGGTGTATATTATTTATTGTGTTTGGCAAGGGTAAATAAATGGTTAAGTGGTTACCAGGTGGCTCACGGAAAATGGAATAATGTTTTTATATGTTTTCTAACATATAATTTAGTGGTCCAAAAAGGGAGTTTTTATGTTTTCAAACATAAATTTTTATGGTTTAAATTTGAATATTGTTTGCAATATTAAACCTATAATTCACTCAACATTTTTGTTGACAGTTACTCGCATGTTTTATTCTCAGGTTCATGATTGATTGCTTTCGCTGTGCTTAGAAAGTCTGCATATTTATGATGGCAGCTTTCGTTAAATATTAACTTGCATTCTATTTTGATACATTTAATAGTGGATGTTGTTGACTTTGTTTTGGTCAACTTTTGGTTAAGTAATAATGTACGATTTTTCTAAACTTACACATTTTGGTAGGTTTCCTTTATAGGAAATCATTTTTAAATAAAGAATGCAAGGTTATTTATTAAATTCATATAGAGTTATGATCAAGCTGTGGGACCAAGTGACAGAGCCGTTAAGTGTTTTGACGGGGACATCACAGTTGGTATCAGAGCGTTGGTTGTAGGGAATTAGGCTGCATTGATGTCGTTACCCGAGTCGATAGGGTGCATTAGTGAGTCTAGTCTACAGCCCGGCCTATAATGTATTATTATATGTGATTATTTGTATCGTATTGGTATGTATATTGCTATCATACATGCATCCCTATTATGTTTTGAATTCGGGAGGAACTCCCATTCCAATTTAAACGTAGTCTCCGACTCGTGCGAACTTATCCTTATAAGAACACCTCGGGTAGTGAAACCGAGGGGTGTCATTCTTGACTTCTGAAATTCTCGACATTTCTATGTCATCTATTATGGTTATGTATATATAATGTTTGAGTTATCTTACGCGAGATGTCATTCTTGACTTCTAAATGCTCAGCATTTCAATGTCCGCTATTATGTTTAGGTATATAACATTCTTGTTATATTACGTACCTTTGTGCCGTTGTGCCTATGTGCTTTGGTTTTTGAACCGGAAGACGTCATTCTTGACTTTTAGAGATTTTTGGCACTTCGAAGACATTTCTATGTCATCGTTACTCCTATTTGTTACTTATGATGTTTTGTCTCTTGTGCTATCCTTAGCACACTGTTTAAGAAAATGTTTTAGAGAAATTGTGTGGAAATCCGAGGTTGATCGCGTGTCCTGACCTCATGTAGTGCTATTAGAATGGAACTACGAATTAATGAAATATAATGGCGTCAGGCCAACGTGATTATATTACGTTAATTCATAAAGAAGTCCCAATATTGCGACATGAGGAATAGAAAGCGAGTCAAAGAAAATTTTTACACTACTCATTCAGAAATTTCGATGTATTACATGGGTAGGGAAGATATTCATTATCTTACTTGTTGATATACGAGAAGCTCGTTTTAACCAGATTATCTATCTTATGCCCTATCCTCCATAACTCGCTTGTTAGCAACAGCTTCGCTCGGGAACAGTTTTGGCCCAAGGACTTATGTCCTGATAATAGTCAAAACAACATTTAACTCATTAGTTTTCATGGCCTCGTAACATTTGTTGGTCAAATGTCGCACGACGATTCAAGTCCTTTACTCGATCTTCCACGATCTTACTTCAACTTGTAACCTCTGAAATACAGATACTCTGTTTATCATCGAGAGTTTACACATTTGTTTAATTGGGCGGTTCTCACGGGATTTATGGGTGAATAGAAGTAATGAAATATTTTGTCATGTATACAATTTATAAAATCATACATGTATGTATGATTTCAAATGAATAAATTTACCCTTACCTATTTTGGCTAGTATATACTAAATCATACCTTCAAAATTATTTTAAAACCACTCATTGAGCTGTTTGACTAAGTCAATTTGTTTTATATAAAATGGTACACGTTGTACATACTTCTAAATTTACTAAGAACTTCGTTCCGTTTATGTTGTCACATCAAACGTTTAAAGCTTTTTCAAAACTCCTTTGATTGATTTTATCAAATTTTCGCATTACTCTACAGAATGTTTGGATCACAGTTCTTATCATCCTCCGTTTAAGGATGAAACCTACCATTAAGTTCATTGATAGAAACTCTTACACCACTTTGGATGCCGGTTTTATTAAATTTGTTGGAAAGTCTTTGCTCTCATAGAATTTTCCCTCTTATGGTTGGACATGACCGAAATGCGGACCGATAAATCAATTTTCTGGGGTACACTCGGTGGTCACCCTATTGTAGAAACGCGCTAGGTGGGTTTCTACCCCAACTGTTGTTATAGCGGGTATCATGGATATATATTACACTAGACCGCTTGAGAAGTTTCTACTCTTAATATTCGCTGTCGACCGCAACACCCTCGTAAACACCAATCCTAGGATTCAATACTTTGAGGTGTACGAAATTAGTTTGGAGATTCATCTCACCTGGAGTCGACCATTCTTTATAACCCATGATTCGCGTTCTTTTCATCCGCACATAAATTTAAGAATATGGATGAACTCGGTGGTCACCCTAGTGTAGAAACGCGCTAGGTGGGTTTCTACCCCAACTGTTGTTATAGCGGGTATCATGGATATATATTACACTAGACCGCTTAAGAAGTTTCTACTCTCAATATTCGCTGTCGACCGCAACACCCTCGTAAACACCAATCCTAGGATTCAATACTTTGAGGTGTACGAAATTAGTTTGGAGATTCATCTCACCTGGAGTCGACCATTCTTTATAACCCATGATTCGCGTTCTTTTCATCCGCACATAAATTTAAGAATATGAATGAATCCTAGATTTCCTTGCTCATTTTACAAGGAAGTTTACTCTCGTTGAAAATTCACACCTTTCGTACGTCTTCTGATCGGAAATGTAATGAAAATTTTCTTTGAAGTCCATGATCCTCATTATCTCCTTCGAGAGAATTGCCTTAAATATCTATGCCACCGATGTGACTACTCCATATATTTCTTCTTTCATTGGTTGCAACTATATTTCATTCATCCTAGTTCGTCCTCTTGGGGAGCTCATGTTTTGTTTATTAAGAAGAAAGATGGTTCGTTCTGATTGTGCATTGATTATCGTGATTTGAACAAGCTTACAGTTAAAAACCGTTACCCTTTTCGAGATTTGATGATCTGTTCGATCAGCTTCAAGGTTCGTCCATTTATTCTAAGATCGACCTTCGTTCCGGATATCTTCAACTGCGGGTTAAAGATACTGATGTTCCGAAAACTGCTTTTCGCACCCGTTACGGTCACTTTGAATTTCTTGTTATGCCGTTCGGATTGACAAATGCACCTGATGTGTTCATGGACCTCATGAACCTTGTGTGTAGACCCTATCTGGACAAATTTGTTATTGTTTTCATCGATGACGTCCTTATTTATTCTAAGAATGATGAAGAGCACGAAGAACATTTGAAGTTAGTGCTTGATCTGTTTAGGAAAGAAGAGTTGTACGCTAAGTTCTCTAAGTGTGCTTTCTAGTTAAGAGAAGTTCAATTCCTTGGTCATATTGTTAGTAAACAGGGAATACAAGTTGATCCTGTTAAGATTGAGGCGATTGAAAAGTGGGAAATTCCGAAAACTCCTACTTAGATTCGTCAGTTTCTAGGGTTGGCTGGCTACTATAGAAGGTTCATTCAAGATTTCTCTCGTATCGCGAAACCTCTGACTGCTTTAACGCACAAGGGGAAAAAGTATGAGTGGAAGGATGAACAAGAGACTGCTTTTCAAATTTTGAAGAAGAAGTTGATTACCGATCTGATATTGTCACTACCTGAGGGTAATGATGATTTTGTTGTTTATTGTGATGCTTCACGTCAGGGCTTTGGTTGTGTTTTGATGCAACGAAAGAAAGTTATTGCATACGCGTCACGACAATTGAAGATTCACGAGCAGAATTATACAACCCATGATTTAGAGTTGGGAGCTGTTGTGTTTGCACTTAAGATTTGGAGACATTATCTTTATGGGGTCAAAAGTACTGTGTACACAGATCACAAAAGTCTTCAACATATCCTCGATCAGAAACAGTTGAATACGAGGCAACAGAGATGGATTGAGACGTTGAATGATTATGATTGTGAACTTTTATATCATCCAGGAAAGGCCAACGTTGTGGCCGATGCGTTAAGTCGTAAAGAAAGGGCTGAACCTCGCAGGTTTAGGTCCTTGAATACGAAAATTAGAACAAACCTCGCAAGGAAGATTCTTGGGGCACAACAAGAAGCCTTGAAGGAGGAGAATTTTGTAACGGGAAGGTCCGAGGCTTGAGTAAACAGTTAGATGTACGAACCTATGGTACTCGATATTTTGCGGGACATCTTTGGGTTCCGGAGTTTGGTGATCTATGACAACTTGTTTTAGATGAGGCTCATAAGTCTAGGTACTCTATTCATCCTGGTTCAGGAAAGATGTATCATGATCTTAAGGAGCTATATTGGTGGCCTAATTTGAAAGCTGATGTGGCTATGTATATGGCTAAGTGTTTGACCTGCGCTAAGGTTAAAGCTGAATATCAGAAACCGTCTGGACTTTTGGTGCAACCTGAGATTCTCGAGTGGAAGTGGGAAGGGATTACGATGAATTTTATTACAAAGTTACCAAGAGTTGCGGGTGGCTATGATACCATTTGGGTGATTGTAGATCGACTCACTAAGTCGGCTCACTTTTTTCCGATTAGGGAAACAGAGTCAATGGAGAAGCTTACACGTTTGTATTTGATGGAGATTGTTTCTAGGCATGGTGTTCCTGTATCCATTATTTAGGACCAAGACAGTCGATTTGTATCGAGGTTTTGGCGATCCTTACAGGAAGCTTTGGGAACTAAGTTAGATATGAGCACCGCTTATCATCCTCAAATGGATGGTCAGAGTGAAAGGACCATTCAGACGTTAGAAGATATGTTACGAGCGTGTGTTATTGATTTTGGTAATGGGTGGGATAAATATTTGCCACTAGCTGAGTTTTCTTATAACAACAGTTATCACGCAAGTATTCAAGCCGCACCATTTGAAGCTCTGTACGGTAGGAAGTGTAGGTCTCCTGTCTGTTGTAATGAGGTTGGGGATGCTCAACTCACAGGCCCAGAAATTATTCACGAGACTACCGAGAAGATTGTACAGATTAAGGAAAGGTTGAGAACCGCTAGAAGTAGGCAAAAGAGTTATGCCGATAGGGGAAGGAAAGATGTGGAATTTCAAGTTGGTGATCATGTTATGTTAAAGGTTTCACCTTGGAAGGGTGTGATCCGTTTTGGTGAGAGGAAAAAGTTGAGTCCTCGTTTTGTTGGACCGTTTGAGATCATTGAGAGAGTTGGACCGACGGCTTATCGTTTGAAGTTGCCACAAGAACTCAGTGCTGTTCACGATGTTTTTCATGTATCGAATTTAAAGAAGTGTTTGACCGAAGCCGATAAGACTATTCCTCTGTAAGAACTTCATGTTGATAAGCAACTTCATTTTATTGAGGAGCCTGTTGAAATTATGGGCCGAGAGGTTAAGACTCTTAAGCAGAACCGAATTCCTATTGTCCGGGTTAGATGGAACGCCAGACGCGGTCCCGAGTTCACTTGGGAGCGTGAAGATCAGATGAAGCAGAAGTACCCGCATTTGTTCCCAGATGCTGAGTCAACCCTTGCACCTGCTTAAATTTCGGGACGAAATTTCTGTAACGGGAAGGTACTGTAACGACCCTACATTTTCCGTTATCTTTTACCGTTAATTATTTAACGTCCGTTAATTGTTATTCGTGCCACATCATTTCTATGATCTATAATATTATTTTAGTAATAATATATTAATTATTATGTGTTAAATGAATATTTGTATTCATATTTTAAATTGTACGTTTCTATGTGTCACGGATTTCTATCCGGCGAATCTTTTCGGTTTTCAAACCAACGGTTAAGCTTTTGGGATTTTTAAATCCTAATTATTTTAAATATGATATTTTTATGTCATATGATTATATATAGTATTTATATATATTTTTCGTCGCGTATTTGTTATCTCTCCGGATTTTTAATCGCGTAAGTGCGTTTTCGCGTTTCGGGACTCGTTCGGGCTTTCGGGCCACAAGGAATTTACATTTAAGTGAGATGGCCCACCATGGGGCCCACCCCATCCCAATTTCGGCCGAAGACAAGGGGGAGGGGATACCCCTTTACACTTTGCATTTTATTTTCATTTTTCTCATTTTCAAGATTAAGTCATCAAAACCTAATTCTATTTTTGTGGTGCTCTCCTCTCTCCCTCCCCATTTGGCCGTCGCCATCCACCTCCCCAACACCATCAATCTTCAACAATTTTATAGCTTGGATCATCAATTGTTTAACACCAACGCATTCCTCGTTCCGTTCTCTACGCGATCATACCAATTGTTTCTTGATTAGGGTATAAACCCTAACCCTAGAACTTTTACTTTTTCATTACTTTTCTGTATTTTAATGATTTATTAGTAGTATGATGATTGTTGATTGTTGTAATGATGTTTGTATGCATAGAATTACTCATAATCACTTGTTTTCGGTTTGATATTATTGGGACATCAGCTTTTTCGTGTGTTTCTGACTTTGTGACTGATATAAAAGTTAAAATACAGTATCTATATGAGTTCCTCTCATCAAGACATTAATTTTAGACTCCGGATTCATGTCGTTTCGATTCACGGAACCCTAGATATGATCAAAATGGTATTTTATTAAGATTGAATTGTGATTTTGGTATGAACCAGGTTTGGTCTGACTTTGTGACCATATTTGGTGACTTTAGGGTGTGTTAGTGTGTTAGGACTGATGGTGGGGCGAACTTTCATGTTCGGGTCATCTCAATCCGAGCCACGAATCACCCGTTACGTCTAAAACACGTTTTTGATTGAATTGAAGTTCCAAGTAGTGTAATGGCTGTACATCACGACTTGTGGACTGTTCTTGGGGTGTTCTTGAGTGTACAAAGTGTCGGGTGGTTTGATTAGGCGGAGATATATGTAAGGCTCGCCGAAAACCGACACCCGGGGCTCAGAATACGACCCGATGAACTTTTGATTTAAAACTTGTGGCTAATTATTAAACTTATGATATAAATAATGGATTTCATTATCATTTAATTACTTATGGTAAAAAAAGTAATTATTATTATTTACAACTTATGATATATTTATTATATCATTTAATTTATACTTATGATTTAATTAACATTTTAAGTAAACACATGATTAATAATACTTCATTATTAATGGAAAATACTTATGATAAGTATTAAACTTATATTATGAGATTATTATAACAAGACTTATAATAAGGATTAATTAATTATTTAATTATTATAAGGCTTAGTTATTATTTAATTATAATTTAAATATTAAATACTTATGATTTAATAATTATAATTAGAAACTTATGATATGATTAATAATTCATTATTAATTAATAATACTTATATTATGACTAATATTTAATTAATTAAATACTTATGTTATATTAATTATATCATTTTAACTTATATTAACTTTAATAAATCATTTTAATTTAATTAAACTTATGTTATGACATAATTAGACATATTTAACTTTAATATACGTTATAACTTATATTATTATTATAACTTACGCTTTTAAAATTTACGTTGACTAGGTTTGACCAAGGTTGACTTTTGAGTTGACTTTCGGTTGACTTTGACTTTCATTTGACTTTTGTTGACTTTCTAATTAAGGAAACTTTCCTAACTTATAAACCTTCCTAAAATAGCAACTTTCTAAATTTGGAAACTTTCCAAAAATAGAAACTTTCCAAAAATAGAAACCTGCTAAAAATAGAAACTTTCTAAAAATAGAAAGTGTGTGTCCGTATGCTGTTCCGATCAAACCGATGCATATTGAGTATTGTTCTATGACTACTTGCAACATGTACAATAGCTATCATACTAAGACTTGACCTAAGTTAGTTATTTATATCGACCTGCTTTATTTATAGGTCAGCGTTGTGATCATTCCTGATCACTGTACTACATTTGCTGTTCACTTAATTGTGTTGGTTACTTCATTACTATTAAGGTGAGTTATAGTCCCATTTTTTCATTTTAAATCTTTTAGGATGAGAATACATGCAATTTATTTTATATTTTGGACACAAGTGGAAGTTGATTTAAATTATTCATTGCGAGTTGAACAAAAATATTCCCTAGTCTGGTAACTGTAATCACTGGTTTCTACTGGTGAACGCGAATCCTACGGATAGATCTATCGGGTTTGACAACCCCATTTCGAGCTAGTCGCGCTAGCAATTTATAATCGGAATGTTTAGTACTTCGTATTTTGTTGTAGATACACTTGTTCGGTGTATATTATTTATTGTGTTTGGCAAGAGTAAATAAATAGTTAAGTGGTTACGAGGTGGCTCACGGAAAATGGAATAATGTTTTTATATGTTTTCTAACATATAATTTAGTGGTCCAAAAAGGGAGTTTTTATGTTTTCAAACATAAATTTTTGTGGTTTAAATTTGAATATTGTTTGCAATATTAAACCTATAATTCACTCAACATTTTTGTTGACAGTTACTCGCATGTTTTATTCTCAGGTTCATGATTGCTTGCTTCCGCTGTACTTAGAGATCTGCATATTTATGATGGCAGCTTTCGTTAAACATTAACTTGCATTCTATTTTGATACATTTAATAGTGGATGTTGTTGACTTTGTTTTGGTCAACTTTTGGTTAAGTAATAATGTTCGATTTTTCTAAACTTACACATTTTGGTAGGTTTCCTTTATAGGAAATCATTTTTAAATAAAGAATGCAAGGTTATTTATTAAATTCATATAGAGTTATGATCAAGTGACGGAGCCGTTAAGTGTTTTGACGGGGACATCACACCCTCACCGGGTACCGGTACAAAAGCTTCCTAGACGCTCACAAAGGATACCATCAAATCAAAATGGCTAAAGAGGACGAAGAAAAAACATATTTCTTCACCAGCACGGGAATCTATTGTTATCAAAAGATGCCCTTTGGTCTAAAAAACGCAGGGGCAACTTATCAAAGGTTGGTTGACAAAGCCTTTCTTAATCAGCTGGGAAGAAATCTGGAGGCTTATGTAGATGACATGGTAATCAAAAGTCGGAAGGAGGAAAATTTAATGGAGGATATCCAAGAAACTTTTGATAAGCTCCGGGCCATAAACATGAAGCTTAACCCGAAGAAATGTTCCTTCGGTGTGGAAAAAGGAAAATTCCTCGGGTATTACATCACCAGAAAGGGGATCCAGGAGAATCCAGAAAAGGTGGACAAATTAAAGCAGCTTCAGGCTCCAGCAACCATCAAAGACATGCAGAGCCTAAATGAGAAGCTAGCGTCACTCAACAGATTCGTATCAAGAGGAGCAGAGAAACAACTCCCCCTTTTCAAAATTCTAAAGGGATGCTTAGGAAAAAAGAAAATCGTCTGGAACGAAGAAGCGGAGAAGGCATTCATTGAAATGAAGGAATACATCGCCAAACTCCCTACCTTAACCTTACCCGAAGTAGGAGAAACACTCTTCATATACCTGGCTACTTCAAAAGAGTGCATCAGCACAGTATTGGTTATCGAGCGAGAAAGAACACAAGTACCAATATACTTCGTTAGCCGAGTACTTCAAGGAGCTGAACTAAACTATCCAGAGCTAGAAAAGCTCACCCTAGCACTCGTCCACACAGCTAGAAAACTCCGAAGGTACTTCCAAGCACATCAGATAGTGGTGCTTACCAACAAACCAATCAGGCAAGTGCTCTCGAAACCGGAAAAATCGGGGAGAATGGCCAAATGGGCCATTGAGTTAGGAGAACATGACATCGAGTTTCGAGTCAGACATGCAATCAAAGGACAAGTCCTAGCAGATTTCATCGCCGAAACAGATAGTGTGAATGAAGAAGACACGAAAAACTCAACCCAAGTCATCACCCCAAAGATCGAAAATGAAGAATGGAAGTTGTACACTGACGGTGCATCAAGTTCCGATGGATCAGGTGCGGGTTTAATGCTAGTAAATCCGGAAGGAAAAGAGTTCACTTATGCACTTCGTTTCGAATTTGACACAACCAACAACGAAGCAGAGTACGAAACTCTGCTAGCAGGGCTGAGAATGGCAAAGGAATTAAAAATTCTTCATCTCCGAGCCTTCGTCAACTCACAGCTAGTGTGCAACCAGATCAAGGGCACCTTTGAAGCAAAACAACCCACCATTCAACAATACTTGTCAAAAGCAAAAGAACTGGTCGAAAGCTTCAAAACTTTTGATATAGAGCATGTTCAAAGAAGTCAAAACAAAAAAACAGACGCACTGAGCAAACTTGCTTCGTTGGCATTTGAACACCTGGCAAAAGAAGTCTTAGTGGAGGTGCTAGAAAAGAAATCAATTTTAGACGAAGAAGTTAATGACCTCATACAAGAAGATGAGGTGACATGGATGACTCCGCTACAGGCATATCTCGAATCAGGGAAGCTACCAGAGGATAGAAACGAAGAAAGGAAGATAAGGATAAAGGCACCTTCGTACAAAATAATGAAGGGAGCACTATATCGAAGATCATTTCTTACCCCATGGATTCGATGTGTGGGGCCAAAGCAGGCAACTATCATCATCCAAGAGATGCACGAAGGGATATGTGGTTTACACGCGGGTCCAAGGTCAGTGGTTGCCAAAATCATGAGACTAGGATACTACTGGCCTACGATGCACCATGACACCACGATGATACTACAAACTTGTGAGTCTTGTCAAATCCACTCAAATGTCCCAAGGCTACCCAAGCAAGAGCTAATCTCTGTCACATCTGCGTGGCCGTTTGTAAAATGGGGAATAGACATAGTCGGACCCATCAGTGATACACCAGGAAGCCCTAGATTCCTACTGGTAGCAATCGATTACTTCACCAAATGGGCTGAAGCAAAACCGTTAGCAACAATCACTGGTAAGCAGATAGAAAAATTTGTCTGGGAGCACATTGTATGTAGGTTCGGAGTCCCCCAGGAAATAGTCTCAGACAATGGGAAACAATTCGCAGAAGGAATATTCCTAAAATTCTGCGAACTATTGAAAATCCAGCAAAGCTTCACTTTGGTATATCATCCCCAAGGTAATGGACAGGTAGAGGTGACAAACCGAGACATAATTAAAGGAATAGAGAAGCACTTGGGTAAATGCAGAAAGGGGTGGGTCGATGAAATTCCCCTGGTGCTGTGGGCACATAGAACAACTCCAAAACGAAGTAACGGTGAAACCCCGTACAGCCTTGCATATGGAACAGAAGCCGTCCTTCCCGCAGAAATACAGGTGTTAACAGAAAGAACAGCAAACAATGAAAACAACGAAGTAAACCTTCGAGTTAATTTGGATCTGCTTGAAGAAAGAAGAGAAGCAGTTGTGATTCGGAAGGCCTCATATAAACGAATGATTGAAGGCTACTACAACAAGAGAGTAAAGCCCTCAACCTTTAAAGTAGGAGAATATGTCCTAAGGTTAAACAATGCAAGCAAGGTAGAATACGAAGGAAAATTGGGACCAAATTGGGAAGGCCCCTATGTGATTGCACAGGTGTTGGGAAAAGGCTCCTATAAGCTGGAAACAACGGGTGGTAAACCAATACCAAGGGCATGGAATGCAACCAACCTCAAAAAATTTTATCATTAGAAGTCTTGTACTTTTTATTTTGTAACATGTAGTTGAAAGTTGCGCTATTGGTAGTTGAAGTCTATAAACTTCCTACACGAGACTTAATGAATTTCTCAACTACTTTTGATAAATTAATGTCTTGACAAAATTAAAACTCCACACGGAGCATTATGTGAGAAAAATGACAGCAGGAAAAATAACCCTGTCATAATCCACACTATACCGAGCAACGAAGCAGACTATGCTTCAACACACTCGATGTAAGGAAACAAGTTTTCCTTAAAAGTGATCACTGCACCACCATCCTGCAAGGTAGAGAGTTTTTACCCATCCAAGCAGGATAAAAATCCATGGTAACACATAATAAAAAGCATGCTAAAATTAAACGTACTAAGAGTTATGTCATACATGACCATTGTTCAAAAGGGCAATAAAACTCAGGCACCTAGGCCAAGCACAAAAGATAATTGTTTCAAACGATTACAAACACCAATTAATTAACAGGGACATCAACTTTCCCAGATTCCCTCATAGCCTAAGGAGCATCAAGGAGAGTTTCTTCATCATCTTCTTGAACAACAGGCACAACGATAGCGACAGTCTTCAAAAGCTCACCAGGCTGGGCATCAATCTTGGCTAAAACGGTCTTGACATAATCAAAATCAGCTTGCTCAAGCTCATCAAAAGCAGAGTCAACCATCGCCTGTCCTTGATCAGTATAATCCGCAAAGTCAGCAAGCTGCACGATCCCCTTAGACGCCAAATCCCTTATCAGATCAGACCTGGCCTGAACTTTAGAAGCTAACACCACATTACCAAAAAGTCGCCCAAAATCTGCACTTTTCAGTAATTGCTGACAAGCATGAGGAATAACCTGAGAAACAACTTGAGAGTAATCAGACTTCAACACCTCACAACGCTTCTTGTAGTCTTTTAACTCGTCAGCAATGGCAACTTTCTAAACCTCGCCCACCTTAACCTGCCTCTGTAAACCTGCTATTTCATCACGTGCAGCCTTCAAATCCTCTTCATAACTAGGAGCCATCAATATCTGCTGCTCAAGCTTTTTCATCCTTTCACCCATAGAAGCATGACTCTCCCTCAAGGTTTCAAGCTCAGCAGTACACTTCTGTAGGAGAGAAGAAGCAATATGACCCATGGAAGCAGCTTGATAGTTGATAACAGAGTAAGCATCATGAAAGCTCCTCATATCATCAGCAAAAAAATTCCCCAAGTTATTGGGAACAAGACTATCAATAAGATCAAAGCAGTTGCTTGGATCAGGAACTTCAGAATACACAGGCAGATCTCCAAAACAAAAAGAATAAATAAAAACAAACAATAACCAACGAAGCAAAGGTTGAAGTAAAATATACCGAACAAAGGGTTAGCAACAACAATGTCATCATTTGCTTCGTCTTGAAGCTGGCCGAACTTTTGCTTTTTCACAGAAGTAGCATCAGGATGAGCTTTTCGCTTCATCACACCTTTAGCTTTGTGACGCTGTGCCACCCTAGCTCCAACTCCTGGTGCAAGGGATGCAAGAGGTTGGTCATCCTGAGTATCTATATCAATAGGAGCTTCCACTCGCTTCGACTTTTCCTTCGTACTAAACTTTGATGAACTCACTTCGACATGGTCAGCCTTTGGCTTACTAGATATCTCCATAAAGCCAGAACATGTAGGAGATCCAACATCTTTGGCAACAGTCGACCTAGCTTGGACAGCAATAGTATACTCCTTCAAACCCTGAGCCTTAACAACGTTCCACAAAGACATCTCTGTCAAAATCACAAAAAAAAAAAAATGTAAGCAGTTAGAGAGGCAACCAACGATACACAAAAGCAAAAACGAAACATACCCTACTCCCCATAAAAGAACACAGGAGTAGCAGTACCCTCCTCCCAATCAGGTGCCATCCCCAACTTAAAAAGTATAGCATTGGGGTAAGTGGATGGTATGATGGGATGGTTACAAATCCTCCTAAACAAATCATCATCTTCAGGAACAAAAGGGATAGGATCCTTGTATTCCTTAGGAACAAACGCCCTCTCAGGATCAGAAATGAAAGGATAATCTTTCGGACACAGAAATGACTTTTTCAGAAAAACAAAGGAACATTTCCAATTACGAATATCAGGAAATTGGGAAGCAAAGCAATAAACAGGAGGAGGAGCACCTCTTTTTGAACGGTAACCCAATCACCGGTATCACCAGTGCGAAAGAAACGGCGAAAAAATCAACAGAAGGTTCACCACCATAGGCCCTACACATTACCTCAAAAGCCATAACCTTTTTCACAGCCAAGGGATGAAAAATAGAAATATTCACTTTAAAGTGATTCAAAACACTGAGAAGAAAAGGGGAAACAGGAACCCTAACGTTACACTCAGTAAATAATTAGGTATACACGCCAATGTAACCCTTAGGATGATTCAAGATGTGCCTATCGCTAACAGGAATAACGATATCACCAGATTTAAAACTGAGCATGTCAATCAGATACGACAGTAAGGAGGGATTAACATCGCTAAAAGAGGCCTTAATACCACGCTTAGACATGGTAAAAATAAACAAAAAACAGAAGAAAAGCGTAAGAAGAAATGGAGAATACCTTAGTGTGCGAAGAAGAAAGGTTTCCAGAAAAGCAAAAATTTGAATGAAAGATAAGCACAGATAAGAGGGAGAAGAGGAAGGGTTAAATCCTTAAGGGAAAGAGAAAGTCGGTTGTCAAATCAAACTACAGGACACCCTCGGTAACCACGAGCAATTGGATGATCGTGCCCTCAACTCAAAAACAGATAAGATTCTCTCATTAAGGGTAAAAAGGTAATTTCGGGGATAAAGGTATTAAAGGATGCTGTTAATTGTCAAATCAATGCAGCAAAAGTAATTATTACTAAGTTTAACTTCACGAAGCTCATATGTTGATACTTACGCTTCGTAAAATTAAACTGGGGGGCTTGATAGTGTACCCCACCTCAGGCACGATTATCAGCTTCAAAGTTTGCTTCGGAGGATATGGCTACAATATATGGAACGAAGGAAACTCCAGCTACAGTGAATGAGGTCATGAAATTAGAGCAACAACTGTGAGCTTAGAGCCCATAAAACCTCGGTCAATTACAATGTCAAGACTAGTAAAACTATTCCTAGCTCGGTGCACGCCTATACCACAAAGGAAAGGGGACAAGCTCACTTTCCTTTGCAGGTTCACCAAAAGGGAAAGTCAACTAGTGATCCAAAATCATTGGGAACTAGCGAACTGGTATGGAAAGCCGTTCCATTTCACTTATAAATGGTATAGAATGCAGAAAACATTCCATATTTAATCCATACACACATAATAACACAATCATGTTATACCATTTACTTCGGTGGCGTAAAACAGTCTCCTGACTGTTACCTTCGGGGAATCGCCAGCGAACATAATCAAAACCATAATCACTCAATTCCAATCTCTGTGACTTGCATGTCTCCATACTCATACTAATCGCCGGTTATTGTACAAACACTATCATAAGCACGTGTCCTTTAAATAAGATTGTCAGAACAATATTTTGTGGATGTCTCATAAACATTTGTGCCTGGCTCCTATGTGACTTACGACCAATAAATCAATAAATGATAACTTAAATCATATTTTTCAATGAAAATTGATAACATTGAAATACGTGGGACTAAAAAGCTATACACCGAATATTAAGACTGTTTGCTCATTTAATTTCATTCCTTATTTTGTGAACCTATTCTAATGATGGAGGTCACATAATTAAGATTACAAATGGAGAAGAAAAAGAAATTTCGATGACTTTGAAAGCTAACAACCACAAAACAACAACAAATGCATCGTCATCGAACCTTCATTGAGATTAGATGAGGGAAAAAATTTGAAAAAAATAATAATTTAAATGCAAGGAAAGTAGTCTGAAATCACCTGTGAAGATTAGCAACAGAATATAGTCCAGATAATTATTCGAAAATGGCGGGTATAATAAACTGATTTGGAACCCTAGGAAGTAAAGGTTGAAGAACGATTAGGGGGAAAAGGGGGGAATAGAAAGAAATAGAAGTGAATTATCAATACAAGCACCCATAAGGGTCCTTTAGTCTACTCACTCATATTTACTATTCACTTTTCCTAGATCATTTAGATATAAGGAATAAAATAATTTTCTTTCATTATCATCGAAATACTAAAAATATCTTTTTAGTTGCACAGTTGTTTGGTCTTCAAAGATACAAACAAAGTGTATTAAAAAAATCTTTGAAACAATAAATATATGTTGATCATTTGTTAGTTGAATCCTTTCTAAATAATATTAACTAATCCGGGTCCGGCCCGCGCGATGCGGCGGGGACTCTCAGCCTGCGTATTCATATTTAACGTAGCTTTATGTATTTACAGGAGGGAAAATGACTCATGTGTTAAGCGCCGTTGTAGGTGTCGTCGTCTTTAATGATTTTTAAAATCTGTCCGGTTCGAACGTAGTTAGTTTCGTTTTGTTGATAAAATTATTTCGAGTCTAACGGTGCTGTCGAAAAAATTTATCTCGCGGCGAGCAGGAAGATACGGGCTGTCGTTGCGTTTAGCGTTTTTTAAATAGTGTCCGTTTCGAACGTACTTTTTTCGTTTTGTTCATAAAATTATTTCGAGTATGATGCTGTTTGTAACGACCCTACAAAATCATCACTGACGGCGCCGTTAACTTAGGTCCCGTTACGTGGTCATAGTCCCTAAATGAGACGCGTTTGACCAACATTATATCGCATTCATTTGAAACGTGTAAGACTTGCAATGTTTTAAGTTTACTAACAGTTCGACAACAAGTTTAAGTTTACAAAAGTTATAAAGTATAAATGAAATAATTTGCGACATAATATAAGTTGTAAATCTCGAATACTATCAATAGCGTATGCATGTAAACATTTAGTTTGAATCCAAAGGTGCTATCACTAGCGTATGCATTATGCTTCACCCCAAGCAAGTAATCAAAGTATGCGATAGCATGTATCAATTAGCCAAGTATGAACCTGAGAAACATATAGAAAACTATCAACGAAAAACGTTGGTGAAATCATAGGTGTATTTTTAAATGTTGTTTTTGAACCACAAGATTTAGTATTAAAGCGTATACATCTCAAAAGATGTTGTTTGTATCACGAGCACCCAATTATCAAAGCTTAACTGAATCTTACCTCTGCATATAGTGTTAGAACCTACACTATTTCCCGAAAATACGTTTCATTCATCCGAATGAGGGTTCGTCAAACCCGAATGGCCACACAACATAAGTTCATGCTTACATCCTACAAGTGTAACTGATGATAATTAGACTTGAGGATTTTTGTTCTAACTCGTACGTATCTTTGCTTTCGTATTTGTGTTCAAAGTCTAAGAGTATAAACCGTATAAAATGTATACAAAGTATATGTTTCTCAGCCCACGATTTAAAAGTATAAAAGTTATTAAAAAGGGCGGGACTATGATCTCATCTCGGGTGCACGAGTATAAATGTACTTCACAAAGTAAACGTGTGCATGAAAGTTGTTTAGTCTTGACCTAAACAAGTAAGTTGTATCAATTAACCGTTTACGACACAAGGTCGGGCGAAATGTGTTCAATTAGTCCTATGGCTCGTTACGACTCGATTATATAGCATGTGAATCACGTTGTCAAGTTTCATGCAAGAATCAAGTATAAAATAAGATTAGAATGATTGTATAAGTGTTTTGTTAAGTTTGACTAAAATTCAAACTTGGTTAAAGTCAATGAAAAAGTCAACACGTTCGGGTCGGGTCTCGGACAATTTTTTTGAGTGTTTTAATCATATATAAGCATGTTGGCCAAGTTTCATGTTGATCGGGGAGCATGGTTAGAATTAAACGAAAATGCGTATTTTTAGACAGCCACTCCGGGCCCTGAGCGGTGCTCAGTATGGCTGTTCAGCAAGTCTGGCAGTTTTTGAACACTCAAGCACGAATCAAACTTCAAATAACCATAACTTATGAACCGTAAACATTCAAAACACGTATCTTATATCGTTGGAAATGTATTTTGACGAGGAATACAACTAAACACATTTCATTTACCAAAAACATCATTTACAAAAATCAAAATCCTCGTCGAATGATCGTTAAATGTTCAAAATCAAAGTTTCAAGTTCATAAAACGCATTTCTTGACTCGGGAATCCAATTTACACATACGATACGCCGTTTTGAAGGTAATGAAACATACAATACAACTTAACACTTAATAACAACATTTCATAGCATTCAATGTATCAAAAGTTCGTTTTAAGTCTATCAAACCCTAACCAAAAATCATGAAATCAATAATCATGTTAATGTGAGATTTTCATGTCATCCAACATACCAATTTGAAGCATATGAAGTAACTAACTCTTTAAACACATAAACAATAACATCTAAACACATATCATCATCCAAAATCAAAGATTTAACAAACCCATTTCAAGTGTTCATGCTAGTTACTCAAAACAAACAAATCGAGCAAACCAAACACATATTCATGTTAGACTTGAGCCATAGACACTAACTAACACCACTTCAAGTCAAAAACACTAAGAACATAAAATCTAAAGTATTAGAAATGTTACCCAAAAGAGATGAAATTGGTACCAAAATGTAGAGGATGAAGAGAGGATCACGAATATGTAATTTGTTTTGTTGTTTGCTTGCTTGAATCGATTTAGATGATGATTCTTTGATGATGTCAAAAATGGTGTTTTGGTAACTAGAGAGAAAAGAGAGAAGTAGATGAAGAAGTGAATGAGTGGTGGTGGTGGTGGGTGACTAGTCACCAAAATTTGGCCAAGTGCCAAGATTAGTCCCTCAAGTTTAAAGCAGGTGCGAGAATTTACTAAACGAATTAATTTTAAATACGCGAGAATAAATTGAAGATATTATAATCGAATAACGGAAATATCAAGAACGTTAGTTAATGGAAGATACGAATTTAGATAACGAAATATATTATCTAAAAAAAAAGACGGTGTTAAAAATAAATTTAACGGAAAAACGCAGGATGTTACATTACCTACACCTTAAAAGAAATTTCATCCCGAAATTTAGTTGGAAGTAGTAGTTGTTGTTTCTTCCTAGAGATCTTGCGTTGTCAATTCTACGAATAAGCGAGGGTACTTCCTTGGGCATTTCAACGAACTTTGACAGTCGAGATTTTACGTTGTTTAAAAGTTTGGTTTTACGATTCATAATTTCAACCGGTTCTCCTATGAAGTGGAGTTTGTCATCGATAGTAAGCTCATCGAAAGGAATGAAAGTTCTTGTTCGGCAAGACACTTATTTAAGTTTGATATATAGGATGTAGGATGAACGGAATTTGATTGTGTTGGGAGTTCGAAACGGTAAGCAACGGGTACAATACGCCCCAAGATTTCAAAAGGATCAGAATATCAAGGATTTAGCTTTCTACGTTTCCCGAAATGGATTACACCTTTTCAAGGTGCGACTTTTAACGTTACGCGGTTACCCACTTGGAATTCGAGAGGTTTACGTCTAACATCGGCATAGCTCTTTTGGCGACTACGGGCCGTCTTGAGTCTTCCTTGGATTTGAACAATTTATCGGTTGTTTCATGAATGGGTTCGGGTCTGGTGGTTTGATTGTTGCCTGCGTTGGCCCAACAAATAGTAGAACGACATTTGCGGCCATATAAAGATTCGAAAGTTGTGGCGTTAATATTTGAATGAAAATTATTGTAGTAAGAGAATTCGGCTAAAGGCAAATACTTTTCTCAAGTAAATTTGAATTTGATAACATAAATTCGCATTATGGTTTTCGAGGTTTGAATCGAACATTTACTTGGTCCGTTGGTTTGTGGTTGATACACCGTACTCATGTTTAAACGTGTCCCCAAGGCTTCTTGTAAGGCACTCCGAAATCTAGAAGTGAAACGAGCATCTCGATCTGAAACGAGGGACATTCCTTTAAGATACATTTTTGAACGAGTTTTTAGGACTTGAAAACGTTTGTTAGAACAAGTTTCTTATCGGTTTCTGAAAACGTTCGTTAGGACTATCCACCCTCGAGGCGAATACTAGCATAATGTGAAGAGTCTCTCTCTCCATTGAGAATTTAGATAAAAGATTTCCTTATACAGAAGTACGAGTGTGATGCGACAGAAGTTTCCGCCTCAATATGAGCATAACAAGCATATTGTAGTTCGTCGATAAAACTGTGCGAAAACGAGATAGTATACACGAGTAACATTTGTTTGAAGTTGAAGGAATTTGTCATCCATTCGGAATCATAAATATGACTCGGCAATAATCAAAGGTATGTCCTTGGTATGGTTTTCATCAATATTCTCGAAGTTTTTGGATATCCAACAAGAAAAATGAAGTCATGTACATGGCACATGGTGGTGATTAGGTTGATCGAGTCCAATCACTATCACGAGTCATTAGAACTTTAGTATGACTTACTATAATATAACCACGTTGATCGAGTGTCGTTATATTATACTAACTCATACCTCCATTCCCACATCACTCCATAGATTCAAGTTTGTGTAATCGTGAAGATTTAAAATGTACAAAGTATAGCGACATCACTAACGTGACTCGTATTGAATCGAAAGAATTAGTGCAACTCTAAAGAAGCGTTCCCCGAGGGAAGGGTATAATGATTGTTCACGTTAAATGCGGTTCAAGTCAAACAATAATGTATTCCGGTAAGAGAAGTGTAACGAATTATGATAACGAGAAGTACGTAACCGTAATGATAAGTAGCGACGACGATACTCACCTAGAGTAGTGATGGTAGTAACAAGAAGTGGTAGATAGTAAGGAACACCGATGTGACACCGATAGTAAGTTGAGATGGTGGCGAATAATAATCTGGGAGACCGAGTTCCCCAACTAGTGTGACTAATGAAGTCGTTGTCATCCTTACGTGTATGAATCTTGAAATTAACGTGGGTTACCAGAAAGTGGCAGAATACCGATTCGTATGATGAAAGTTTGGTACCATTAAAAAGTGTGCCTAAGAATGATTCAAGTATAATGTACAAGTAGTCAAGTATGTGCTATCTATAGCAAATGTATGTCAGAATGCAATGATTAACTATCCGATTGTAGTCTAGATTCACTAATGCGTCCTAACGACTCTGTCAGACACACTAATGCATATCCTATTTCCCTACAACCAACGTTCTGATACCATCTGTAACGACAGATGGGGTAAAAACTCACTCAGTGCCTTTCCAGCTAACCGCTTGGTGACCACTGAGTGTACCTCAGACGCTGATTTTACGGCCCACATTTCTGCCAAACTGCCAACCCTCCTACAAAGGGACCGCAAGGGGTAAGAGCTAATGCTTCATCATAGGTTACACTATGAGAACCCCCTCTACGATTAACCCGCCAAAAAGCATAGTCCGTTTGGGTGCCCGGCGTGACAGCCGGCGCGTGTGACTACCTTTACGGCTAAGGTTAAACCAGCTCTGATACCATCTGTAACGACCCGACAAAATCGTCATTGATGGCGTCGTTAACTTAGGTCCCGTTACGTGGTCATAGTCCCTAAATGAGACGCATTTGACCAAAATTATGTCGCATTCATTTGAAACGTGTAAGACTTGCAAAGTTTTAAGTTTACCAACAGTTCAACAACAAGTTTAAGTTTACAAAAGTTATAAAGTATAAATGAAATAATTTGCGACATAATATAAGTTGTAAATCTCGAATGCTATCAATAGCGTATGCATGTAAACATTTAGTTTGATTCCAAAGGTGCTATCACTAGCGTATGCATGTATGCTTGACCCCAAGAAAGTAATCAAAGTGTGCGGAAGCATGTATCAATTAGCCAAGTATGAACCTGAGAAACATATAGAAAACTTTCAGCGAAAAACGTTGGTGAAATCATAGGTGTATTTGTAAACGTTGTTTTTGAACCACAAGTTTTAGTATCAAAGCGTATACATCTCAAAAGATGTTGTTTGTATCACGAGCACCCAATTATCAAAGCTTAACTGAATCTTACCTCTGCATATAGTGTTAGAACCTACACCATTTCCCGAAAATACGTTTGATTCATCTGAATGAGGGTTTGTCAAACCCGTATGGCCACACAACATAAGTTCACGCTTACACCCTACAAGTGTAACTGATGATAATTGGACTTGAGGATTTTTGTTCTAACTCGTACGTATCTTTGCTTTCGTATTTGTGTTCAAAGTATAAGAGTATAAACCGTATAAAATGTATACAAAGTATATGTTTCTCAGCCCACGATTTAAAAGTATAAAAGTTATTGAAAAGGGCGGGACTATGATCTCACCTCGGGTGCACGAGTATAAATGTACTTCACAAAGTAAACGTATGCATGAAAGTTGTTTAGTCTTGACCTAAACAAGTAAGTTGTATCAATTAACCGGTTACGACACAAGGTCGGACGAAATGTGTTCAATTAGTCCTATGGCTCGTTACGACTAGATTATATAGCATGTGAATCACGTTGTCAAGTTTCATGCAAGAATCAAGTATAAAACAAGATTAGAACGATTGCATAAGTGTTTTGTTAAGTTTGACAAAAATTCAAACTTGGTCAAAGTCAACGAAAAAGTCAACACGTTCGGGTCGGGTCTCGGACAATTTTTCTGAGGTTTTTAATCATATATAAGCATGTTGGCCAAGTTTCATGTTGATCGGGGGTGCGTAGAATGGTTAGAATTAAATGAAAATGCATATTTTTGGAAAGCCGGGGCCCAGAGCGGCGCTCCAGGACCCTGAGCGGCGCTCAGTATGGCTGTTCAGCAAGTCTGGCAGTGTTTGAACACTCAAGCACGAATCAAACTTCAAACAACCATAACTTATGAACCGTAAACATTCAAAACACGTATCTTATATCGTTGTAAAGGTATTTTGACGAGGAATACAAATAAATACATTTAATTTACCAAAAATATCATTTACAAAAATTAAAATCCTCGTCGAATGATCGTTAAATGTTCAAAATCAAAGTTTCAAGTTCAGAAAACGCATTTCTTGACTCGGGAATCCAATTTAAACATACGATACGCCGTTTTGAAGGTAATGAAACATACAATACAACTAAACACTTACTAAAAATATTTCATAGCATTCAATGAGTCAAAAGTTCGTTTTAAGTCTATCAAACCCTAACCAAGAATCATGAAATCAATAATCATGTTAATGTGAGATTTTCATGTCATCCAACATACCAATTTGAAGCATATGAAGTAACTAACTCTTTAAACACATAAACAATAACATCTAAACACATATCATTATCCAAAATCAAAGATTTAACAAACCCATTTCAAGTGTTCATGCTAGTTACTCAAAACAAACAAATCGAGCAAACCAAACACATATTCATGTTAGACTTGAGCCATAGACACTAACTAACACCATTTCAAGTCAAAAACACTAAGAACATGAAATCTAGAATTTTAAAAATGTTACTCAAATGAGATGAAATTGGTACCAAAATGTAGAGGATGAAGAGAGGATCACGAATATGTAATTTGTTTTGTTGTTTGCTTGCTTGAATCAATTTAGATGATGATTCTCTGATGATGTCAAAAATGGTGTTTTGGTAACTAGAGAGAAAAGAGAGAAGTAGAAGAAGAAGTAAATGAGTGGTGGTGGTGGTGGGTGACTAGTCACCAAAATTTGGCCAAGTGCCAAGATTAGTCCCTCAAGTTTAAAGCGGGTGTGAGAATTTACCAAACAAATTAATTTTAAATACGCGAGAATAAACGGAAGATATTATAATCGAATAACAGAAATATCAAGAACGTTAGTTAATGGAAGATACGAATTTAGATAACGAAAGATATTATCTAAAAAAAAAAGACGGTGTTAAAAATAAATTTAACGAAAAAACGCGGGATGTTACACTGTTGTCGGAAAAATTTAACTCGCAGCGAGCGGAAAGATACGGGCTGTCATTGTGTTTAGCATTTTTGTAAGACCTAAATATTTATTGTACATAATGTATTTATGGTTTACGATGCGTGTATGAGGTGTACGAAGCATGTACGTATTGCTTGCTCGAACGTCGAAGGAAACTGGACGTTGTCTGAAGTGACAAGGTGTGTACGTATCGTTTCAACCTCAAATAAAGTTTGTGTTGATGTTTCAAAGCCTTACCATTGGAAATAAAATCTTATTACGTTTCCAACGATATTTGATTCATCGAAAACGGAGCTTCGGTCAAAAAGTTATGGCCAAAACAAGTTTCTGAAAACTGACCTGTAGGTTGGAGCGGCGCTCCACCATTTGGCGCGGCGTGCCGATCCCGTCTGATACAATTTTCAGCCTTTTTAAAAGGTTTAAATGAGGGGTACTTTGGTTTTTTCATTTAGGGTCGGTTTAGGGCCACCAAAACTGATCTAGAACTCCATTGGAGCTCATTTCTCACCCACACAAACACTCTCATCCATATTTAGAGAGAGAGGAAGAGTTCTAGAGTGAGAGAGCTTGAATTGGAGAAGAAGGAGTTGGATTCTCACTAAAGCTCGGGTTTTAAAGTTGTTCTACTCCTCAACGGCATCATTTTAGTGGTATTGGTAAGTTCAAACTCCGAATTACATTTGTTAGATTTGATATTTAAGTTAGGGTTTGAGTTTGATTTGTAGTGAAACCCTCTTAGATGATGAAATGGGTTTATGGTGACTAGTTATTCTTGTCACTTGGCGGGTTTTGGGTTGGTTGACGATTCGGCCTTGATTAGGCTTTAATCTTGAGTTTAATCACTAGGTTTAGTGATTATGGAAGTGTTGGAACCACTTTAGGTGAATTTGGGTTGACTAATTTTGACTAAAGTCAAAATTAGGGTTTGGTGTTGATTATGACCCAATTGTCGATTTAATAAGGTTTATAAACTTAAAATGGATTAAGTTGAAGTATAAAACCGAGTTAAATATGTTTTGGTGTCAAAACTTGCTAATGGCGTGATATTGACTTCTTATGAGTCAAATTAGGGTTTAAGTGTCATTTTGGGCAAGATAGGTGTTTAACACCTATGATTGGGTTTGATTGGCATATTAGGACCATTCTCACTTGTGTTAGTGATTATTGGTTAGTTTGGGCGCAGTTTGTGCTTGGAAGTGCATTTGGGTCGAAATTGCACTAGTTGTCAATTTGGGTTGATTTGTATATCCACCCTAATTGTGTTACTTGTTATGTGATAAATGGAATAGGTACATTCCATCGGCTTTTGCGAATTATTCGGTGGCATTCTTCAAGGCGACAAGGTGAGTGGAATAGTTATACATGTATGTATATAATTTATTTGCTTGTGCGCGATGTGCACAATAGCCGGGTTTTTGGTGCACATCGATTTGACGATAGCCGTTTAGACACCTTTGGGAATAGTGTCACAATAGCCGAATTTTGTGCACTACATGCGACTTAAGATTTTGGTCCCGATATATTTATTGTTATGCTATTATTTGACAATGAGTCACATAGCCGTTTTTGTGACCATTGAGGTGTTGCATAGCCGTTTTTGCACACATTAATTAATGGTGTCACATAGCCGTTTTTGTGACCATAGTTGGGGGACATAGCCGCTTTGTCCAATTGATAATTATGCACATAGCCGTGTTTGTGTATATGGTGGTGAGTAATAGCCGTGTTTTACTCCCATGTCGTTGCCCGTATAAATTGTTGCACATAGCCGTGTTTGTGCACATGATTGTGAGTAATAGCCGTGTTTTACTCACACATTGATCAAGTGATGCCATAGCCGTTTTTGGAACACTTGGGGGTGATGCCAAAGCCGTTTTTGGAACACCTCGGGGGTTAGCATACCATAGCCGTATTTGGGCGCTAACGGTTGTTATGAACATCGATGACTTGTTTCGCGAAGTCATTCCCTTGTGAAGAATTGGTTAACCATGGTTTATAGTTGTTGTGTAGCATTTAATTATTATTATGATTGTTATGCTAATGATGTTGCTAGTTGTACGATTTTGATGATACTAGCTTTGTTACGAGATGATATGATAGATTATGCTAAGGTTTATGCTAGTTGTACGTTTGATGTTACTAGCTTGTGCGAATTGATACACGAGGTAATTGTGGTGCGTTTGATGTTACTAGCTTTTACGCTTGTTATACGAGTTTATTGTGGTAAGATTGTTGATGCTCGTTTCTTATGCTTTAACATGCGGGATTAATGTGTAGTTTGGGTAAGGGAGTGCAAGTAGGTAAATTATATATGTATGTGTGTAACTATTGCACTCACTAAGCTTTAGCTTACCCTCTCGTTGTTGACTTTTTTTTTTATAGATTTGCATGGATGCGGTGGCTCGGGTAAGCGCGGGGACTAGTGGACTTGCGTAGTTGCTTTAAAGGCATGCTTTTGGATTCGATTAGGATTGGGTAGTGTATCCCCAATCGCCATGATCGGCCTTTATTTTATATTACAAATCATGTGGTTGAAAACTTGCATTTTCGTACGAAAGTCGTAAAACGGCCGATGTGGGCCCGGTCTCGTAAAACTTATTTTATGAATGGAACGTGTTAGTTTTTCATATATGACTATGTTGTGAAAAGCGTTTTGTCTAAATACGTCGGGAAGTGGTCAAACATTTTCGCGTTTCAAGACTTTTTGGACAGACCAGTTTGGCGCGCCGCGCCAGTAGCTGAACAAACAATTTTTTTTTTTTTTGTGATACTTTAAGCGGGTTCGAACGTGATTTGGTTTGGGTTGTTACAGTTTTTAAAAAAGTGTCCGTTTCGAATGTAGTTAGTTTCGTTTTGTTTATAAAAATATTTCGAGTTTAACGGTATGGTCGGTGAAAGTTAACGCGGGGCGAGGAGGAAGATACGAGCTGTAGAAGTGTTTGGGTGAAGTTTTTATTTTAATTGAGATAATTTACGCTTTACCCTCTGGAATTCAGGGTAGTTTTTGTAAGTTGGTTATAGTTGAGGAGGTTTTTTGCACCTTGTGGGTCAGATTTTGGGTCAATGTCGTTTTGACCCATTTTCCATTGAAATGGGTGTCAAACGACGTGGTTTTCCACCACTTTTAGTATGTTAGGGATTAATATTAATGACCATAAAACCAAATGTATTACTTAACAAAGTTTCCATGATTCGTAAAAATGTTTATCTTATAATCACTTTCATGTATGATACGGAGTCTATATACTACGCATTATATAATATAATATTATACTTTTTTTTTTGTTGAAATGCAAGTATATTTTTATTGATATATCGGAAAATTTACAAAGCACTATATACTATACATTATGATGTAATATGGAGAATAAAAAACAAAAGCACACGAAGACGTAGACGAAGAGCCATTATAAAATGGTGATGATTCGTATACAAATAAATTTTGTGTGTACATAGACGTGATTTGAAATGTTATACGGTATAAGATGTTAGGACCCAAACAAGACCGGTGATTTAAACCAATCACCAAACTCACGAACGATAAACGATAAATAAAGCATAGCAATAAATGTAAACGACACGAGATTTAACGTGGTTATATCCCAACTCGAAAGCACGAAGAAGGGTTTACTCCACGGGCGCAAACCAGAGATTCTTCACTATAATTTTCGTGCACACATTGTATGGGTTACTGTAGCGACCTGACAAAATCGTCATTGATGGCGCCGTCTACTTAGGTCCCGTCACGTGGCCATAAGTCTTTAAAATAATGTTTGACTGAAAACATGTCGCATTCATTTCAAACGTGAAGATTATTTCAAAGTTTACAAGAATAGTTCAACCACTAGTTACGTTACAATGTTATAAGTACAAATGAAACCTATGCGACACAGTTTTAAAAGTAGCCAAAAGACGATCCATGTATGCATATATACTCGACATCCAATGCAAGTATCAAAATAATGAGCGGAAGCATGTATCACAAAACGTTCAAGGACCTGAGAAAAACATAGAAATCTGTCAACGAAAACGTTGGTGAAATCATAGGTTTAAGTAAGTAAGTAAGTAAGTAAGTAAAAATGAACCACAAGATTTATAACATTGAAATAATAGTAAACCATTCTAAAATTTGTTATCACGAGCACCCAATTATCAAGGCTTAACTTTCCATCCATAGAACCTCATCACAATAGTGTTAGAACATACACTGTTTCTCAAAAATATATTTCATCCAATAACGGTAGCTAACCATCCGAATGAGGGTTTGTCAAACCCGAATGGCCACACAACATAAGTTCTCGCTTACACCCGGCAAGTGTAACTAATGATAATCGAATTGAGAATTTTTGTTCTAACTCGTATGTAGAATGTTTGTTTTCGTACTTGTGTTCACTTTGTAAAATGAAATGTTTATGTTTTCTCCTCCCAATGTAAGGTTAAAAGACTAAAAGTGGGACTATGATCTCACCTTGAGTGCACGAGTAATAAAGTAGTTCACAAGTAAACGTGTGCAAGGACAATTGCTAGTTGATGCTGTTTGAGGTGTAGTACGAAATAGATTATATTTTATTACGAAATACTATTAAATACGATACAATTTACACAAGTTATTTATTTATTTATTGAATGGATATACCTAAACCTTGCTACAACACTTATAGGCAGTGTACCTAATCGTAGAGTAGTGTAGTTTTTAGTAAGTTCGGTTCGTTCCACAGGGAGCTAGCTGAGTCTAACGCTATATTTATTATTATTATAAAAGGGGATTTTTATAGTTTAGTGACCGGTTTGTCGATTTTATGTCTTAAGTCACAATTAAAACCTAATGTAAAATATTAAATATAAATATAACTTAATTTAAAGTGTAAAGTAAATGACGATAAATAAAAGTGCGATAAATAAAAGTGCAATAATTTAAAGTAGGGTAAATAAAATGACGATAAATAAAATGACGGTAAATAAAAGTACGATGAGATATAAATTAAAGGAATTATGCTTATTTAAACTTCCGTAATCATGATGTTGGACGTGTTGATTTTAATTTATTACCATGGGTTAATTGTCCTTTGACCTGGATTATTCGATATGTCCATCTGATTTTTGTCCATAACAGTCCATCGGTCATAATTATAAAGTGCGAGTGTCCTCGTCAAATTACCCTTATATCTGAAGTCAAATATTCCAACTAATTGGGGACTTAAACTGTAACAAGGTCTTAATACTTTGTTTAATAATTACACCAGGATATCGACTACGTGTAACCCAAGGTTTTAATACTTTATTAACAATTACGCCAAGTGTCCTTGTACGAAATCCACCACTGTTTTAATGAGTCCATTGACTATTAATCCATTCCCGTGTCCGGTTAAATGAACGATTATTAGTATTTATAAATATCCCGCCCATCGTGTCCGATCGAGTGTATGTGGTTATTTATAATTACCTCAAATTGTAAATCTCTATATTAAATTAACGAACTATCATTCAGTTAAACAAATATAAAGCCCATTAATAGCCCATAGTCCAATTTCTACAAGTGTCAGTATTTTGTCCAAACCTCAATTATGGTCCAAAGCCCAATAACCCCGTCTTAATATTTAGTCCAACATCACGATTACTTTGGCTTAAATAAACATAATAATAACTTAGCTACGAGACATTAATTTAAAAAGGTTGAACATAACTAACAATGAGTATTAATCGCGTAGTGTTACACGGAATGAAATTTGACTTACAAACTTAAAACATTCGCCACTATAACCTTATTATTATTAACTTAATATTAAATTTAAAATTATAAGATATAAATATAAATATATATATGAGAGACAGAGAGTTGATGATTGATGAAGGTGTAATTTACTCGTCCAAATTCGTGGTATTTATAGGACCTGGCCATGTTTTCTGGCTCATACGATCGCATGAGTTTTACTCATGCTGGCCATGCGATCGCATGGCCCCTTGTCCCAGCTCACATGTCTTTGTTTGCTAGCTTGCCGATGTTTTATTTAAATATATATAATATATATAATTTATATTAATTATATATATTATATTATATTCTTGTGCATAGTTGACTTGTAATTTTAACTCCGTTATGTTTCGCGCTGATAGTTGGTTCATGTCCTGGTTCCGGATTTTTGAACGTCCTTGCGTACTATTTAATATCTGTTACTTTTCGTTTTGCGGCTCGTACTCTTGTAACTTTTAGACGTTTCTTATCAATAAATTGTACCACTTGGATTGTATCTTGTACGTTTGAGCTTTTTGGTCATTTGCGTCTTCAAATCGTCGAATCTGTCTTTTGTCTTCACCTTTTATTATTTAAACGAATATCACTTGTAAATAGAAGAATTGCAACTAAAAGCTTGTCTTTCATGAAGCATAATGCTATGAAATATATGTTCGTTTTTAGCATTATCAAATATTCCCACACTTGAGCGTTGATTGTCCTCAAGCAATATAGAACTTGAAATAAAAACATACTTGAATCACTTCTTTATTCTTCACACTTTGTACATCAGTGATTTTAATACGGCGGTATGAACAATGATAGTAACGATGTGGTTTACAGTCCCACATGACTATAAAAATTTAGATCCTTTAGGAAATTGGATCTTTATGAAAACATTTGATCTTTTGAAAATTCAATCTAGCTTTTACCCTAGATAAGTTTTTCGGAATAACCCTTCACCGGTGTTTGCAAAATGTTTTTGTGGGTTTTGTATTTGAAAAATTTAGCTCAAAACTTATGGTTTTGTGTCACCCACTTGCTAACCTTGTATTAGGAAAGCAACACGTCCAGTATACTTGCTCCGTATATTACCTTTCTGTAAACTACCGTCTGGTTGTAAAGGAAAGCGTTGAACAAGCAACTGTTAAGGCAATGTTTAATGACATACTTTTGATTATGGTCTATATCGTGTTGGATGAAATTACTATCCTTTGTAGGAGCAATAGTAAAGATCACCCTATAGTTTTTCGATCTGACACAAGGTCCTGTCTTCGACCATGCTATGCAACCACCATTCTTACGGTTGACACCCGATTTGGTTCGGGTGACCTAATGAATTTCAGGTGAATTCCTAGGGTTTTACGTTCAATGGTAATGAACGCATTGAAAATAGGTTTTCAGAAAACAAATCGGTTTGTAATTTGATCAAAATATTTTCTCGTTCAAGCTCGAGTTTAGATATCATCGAATTTCATGAGTTTGTAATTCTCAATCTTTAAGGTCAATCTCAAGGATTGAGTAATATCAGGCTTAAAAGCTGATTTTTAATCTTTAAGGAGATTATCCTTTCTGGGAATCTGATTCATTAGTCTTATAAGCTAATTTGCACGGTGCCCCCATTGTACGAGACAGATCCTCTCATGGTTAGGATAAGTCTGACCACTTGGCGACACTGTTTGATGCCGAGGTCCGTGGATTTCCAGCTGATTTTCGAGAAAACTTTTCACAATTTTTCGTAGTCTCTACAACTGGTCTGGATGACAACTTCCTGACCTAAATCAAGAAGCGCATGTCTTTTTCTCTGAAGATTGTACTTCCTTATAAATTCTATTTATATTACAATAAACTGGGTAAAACTGATTAATATTGTCCAAAACAAAAGTATTTTCAATTATTTGTACAAAAATATGTGATATATGTTCTAAATAACTTGGTAAATTTTTCCCACACTCGGCTTTTATTTTTCTTTCTTTGCCTTTTTATTCTCCTCTATTCCATTTTAAATGAATTCAAGCATTTTGGGTTGATTCTCAATTTATGTCCTTTCCGAGGTAACAATAATTTCGGTGTTAACACCTAGTTTTATCTTTCATAAATATGTATAAACATGATTTTGAGTTCATTTAGTTAAAAAATTTTAAAAATTTTACTAGAAGTGGGTAGTCAGTATATAACACTAGGGCTGTTCTTTATTATCAGAGAGCACTAGATTCTTATACAACTACTGCGTTACTAGTAAAGTTTAACGGTGGCTATTAAACCAAGTATATAAGTAAAAAAAAAAAATTAAAACCGAAAGAATTTAATCCCTTCCCACACTTAAGATCTTGCAATGCCCTCATTTGCAAGAAATCAGTAGCAATTTAAATTATTGAGGGTGATTAGCGTAGAAAAATGATTAAATTTTATCAAAGTTTCCAAACATATTGTTGTTTGTGTTGAATGATAAATGGTACACATCATTTGTTCATTTTTGCAGTTGTTATTTCACATATATTTTGCATCTTGTCGTCAAAATTAGTTGCTTTTGCTGAACTTAATGCCAGTCTTTGAAAAAATGCGCTGTTTTACACTGTTGTGTACATGAGATAAAATACATACAATACAAATATAAACATGCATGGTAATTTGAAATGGGACTTAATATCCCACTTTCAAATTACAAAAATAAAATATTAGTACAAAATAATAAAAATGTTAAACATTACATAAAAGTATCAAAATGTTATATGTTTAACAAAAATAGATAAAAATAATAAAAGATAAGAAATCACCAATGGAACACTATTGATTTGGATAGGGGTTCCAGTTCATATAATCGCTCGGGTTCCATGGTTGGTGATAGGTGTTCTGGTAGGGTTGGTTTGGGTCGTACAGGTCAAAGGGTGGTCGCATGTCGGGCTGATGTGGTGGATAAAAAGCAGGCCGAGTTGGGATGTAGATATGTGGTACCTGATATGATAGATGGCTCATGATTTGGTGCTGATGAACTTTCCAGCTATCATGTTGGCGTCGCCTGGAAGTCTCATACGCATTTGCGGCTTGCTATTGCTCATACTATGCATATCCTCATTACTCATTTCCACCTCATCTATACGCTGGATAACGTCAGTAAAACTATCCCTAATGACATCCCTGATGTCATCTGCTTCCTCCATCTCCTCATCCGAATCCCTCTCTACCTGTGGATGGGTGCCATGATATGGTATTGGCATATTGTGCCTTCGTTTTAGTACCTTTGCACCCTGATATACCTGCAAACCGATAGTATCGGTTTATTCCTCAACTACCATCATTGGACCCCCGTGTTCCCTATCTACACCTAAATACTCTCCAATGAGAGTAACAAAAATGCCTCCTCCTATTATTCCCCTGTCCTGTATTCCTTCCACAACTTTGGACAAATAAAAACCAACACAGTAGGGAATATTAACAAAGCCTCTAGTGTCTCAAATGCACTTAAGGTAAAATAAATCGTTTAGAGTCATTTTCTCCTTGTTTTTACCTCTTTGTGTAATCGAGTTAGCTAAAAATCTATGTATTATACGAAGCTCTGCTTTGTTAATATCTAAATAGGAGTGTCTTCCTGCCCGTGTAAACACATTAAAATTTGACATACGCCTCCATACGGCGTTAGCGTCAAAATCTCTATCTACCCTCTCCCGTGATAAATTAAAGCTGTACAATCAGGTGATAATAATTCAGTGGGGCGTAAATCTGTAAAGCCCTGGCCATGTCTGTCATAGACATCCTGTACATCCTACCTCCAAGTAAAAATCTAAGAAAAGTCTTATCGTCTAACCTATCTACATCCTTATTTAAGGCTATAGTACTCATTAGCTCAACACACCACTCCTTATATACAGGCCTACGAGTGGTAAATAAATGTTCCCAATCAGTAAAAGAAGAGCTACCATACCTTTGGATTAGATGCTGCCTAACTGAGTTAGCTAGGCTAACCCTTTCTAAAGGCTCCCAATCTATTTCCCTTGGTACTTCTACATTTTTGGTCCAAAGCTTAAATTTGTTACTTTGGTAAGTCGGGTAATCTCTCCAGCTTCTATCAAATCTTAGATTGGGGTGTAACTCCTCTTCATGAATTCTCGAGTGTTCTATTACATGGTGAACGGGAAATACTACGTAGGCAATAAAAAATTGTGGTTCTGGTTCATAGTATGGCACGTGTTGATCATAATGTTGTTGTTGTTGTTCCTGTTATTGCTCCGGTTCGTGATATTGCATCTCTGGTTGTGGTTCCGGATCAGGTTGCCTAGACGATGATGATGCACCGTCAATATCGGTATTTCTCTGCAAAACACATTAAACACAAAATTTGTGCATCCAAATATGCATTAGTGTTAGCAAAATAACAAATTAAAACAATTACAATAACATGTTTAATCCATATTAAACTTATACTCATTTTCATATTTTTATCAATTCTACAATTTTTCAAATAAGCATATATGAAAATGTATACAAAGTTCATAAGCATTCAACTCAAATAACATGTCAAAATAATCATTACTAGCAATTAAACAAGTTTGAAATGACATTTATATCAAATTAATCAAGTTCATGATTTTTTGGACTTAAAAAGTCCACTTTGATGCTCAAAAATCATGTTTAGGATCAAAGTTTGGATCATTTAGCTACCTAAACATGTTACACTACTTAATTTAGCAATAATCCATTACAAAAATCGGCCATAACCTGTCATAACCCTAGCTTTTCGACTTAGGATATCTAGTTTGACTTCTTTAAAAATTTCAATTTCTGACTTGACGAGTAAACTTAATGATTTATGTCTTGATTGATCTAGGAATATCACGAAATTACATAATTTCTAGAAACTCAAGTTTATCACCATAAATTCTAAGACTTGGAAATTTCATTTATAAAAGTAAAAAAAAAAAAAACATAAAATGATCAAGTATTAGGATTAAGAAACCATCCTTAATCAATATAAGAACTAAACTAATACAAGATTAAATACTAATTAAACCTTAATCAAGATCATGTACATTAAACCATACACTTACACTTAAACTAAAACTAACCTAGGATTAATCATTAAGATACTACTAATTATCACATATAATTAACCCTTAATTGCATGCAAACATGCATGGACACATGTCTAAACCATGCATAAGTTCATGCTTAGTCATCAAATTGCCTTAACACTTGTCTACATCATGCATGATCTTAAGATTAGTCACCACCTCCCTTTTCTTCTCCATGTGACACCTAGCCACCACCTTTCCTATATAAACCCTCTCTAGTTCATCTCTAGTCATTTGACCATCTCTTTCACTCACATACACTTAAAGTTCTAGATCTAAAACACTCTCTTTATCATTCTCTTGAAGCTATAATATCAAATCTCTTCAAGGTATAACAAACTACTTAATTCTATTCATCTTGTCTAGCTATATTCAAGAGTATTCATGGTGTAATTGCTTGATCTAGAGTGTTTAATCACTCAATGATGACTATATAGCTAACCATGATCTTGATTATGGATGAATAACCTTAAGTTTCCTACATGTCCTATGTTTTAAAATGAACTTTAAACATGAATTTTGTTGACTAAAATACACAAAACAGTTTCATCAGGATTCTGTCCAAAACAGCCCTAAAATGTTCGTAGGTTAAAAAGTTAGTTAGACTCTGAATTTGAACCTAATAAATTAACCACATGTCCACATATATGTTTTAAGCTTCCTGTAAAATTTCCATGATTTTACCTAAAGTAAAAGGTATTTTTTATTTTTATTTACTCACTAAGTGTCTAGACTTTCTTGAATCTGACCTAAGTCTAGCGTGACTTGAATAAATCAAAAACTATATAGTTTATTAAAATATATCCTTCTATACTTAAAAGGGTACTAATAGAGGAACAAAACAAGACTTGATTCACTAAAATCCATGTAGTAGTTTAGGAGAAAAGGCTATATAGATTTAATAAAGAAAACTGTTGTAGTCTGATTTTGGTCTAAAGTATGGTCTTGAAAAACTAACCAAATGAATATCTGGAAGTTAATCCTTTTTACCACGTGTTATTTTATATCTTTTTAGTGTTTTGTAAAAGCCACAAGTCAAACAAAGGTGATTTACTAATTATAAGTATGCATGGAAGCTTATAGTATAAATCTGGACAGAATTGCACACTTGTAGGAAATCATAAATTTGACCAATTTATACTTTGAATCCAGAAGCTAACCTTACATGGTTGGATTAGGGACTCAATAACCTTTCCAGAGGTGGTATTCTCACCTTAAATGGATATCTAAATTGGTAGAAACACATAATATAATGTGAAGGTAAAACTGGACAGAATTGCTGAAACTTAAAACCACGAATTATATAATGTTTCCAATCAAAAATTGAAATGGACATGTAAGAATACTTGGGGAATAATATTAGACTCATTCTAAATACTATATGGGATAGTATGACCTCTAACCTCATAATATTCATTAGGTCTCAAGCCCGGATCACCGCACACTATTTAAACCGACTACCGTGTATACCTTACACAGCATCAAGTGAGTTCGTAGTCCCATTTTTAATCAATCTTTTATACTTTTGGAATGAGATAATACTTGTTTACTATTTTACATATTGGAATCAATTACTTACAACTATATTCTATGTTGAGTAACAAAGGTCAATTTAGAAAGCCCGATTTTGATATCGTTAAATACCGGTTTGGTAAACGCGAATATTATGAATATATCTATTTGAGGATGACTCCTCACATCAGGATAGGCCTTCTAGGCTATCGAATGCATAACCTTCGACCACTTGCACTTAGACCTTAAGTGACGCTTGTTTTCGGGTACTTTTACGTTAACGTTCGATATCGAAAGCTCATGAACTAGAATAACTTTTCAACTGTTTTGTACATGAAATCTTGATGTCCATTAAATATGCATTGTAACTAAACCTATGAACTCACCAATATTTATATTTACGTTTTAAGTATTTATCTCAGGTATTTAGCTTTTGAAGCATTTTCAGGTCGGGCATCGTGGAAGTTTAAAAATGTCTTTTGTGAAATCTAGTATTGATAAGCTAGATTAGGATATATTTGTATTTGTACTATGTCTGTATTTGTATTTTGTAACCACGATGTACCAAAACTAAAAACAGAGACCGTGATGTAATAATATTTATGTTTCCGCTGCTACGTTGACTATAACCTGGGACACTATGTTAAAGTTCACACCAGGTCTTGGGAAATCGAGACGGGGGTCGTGACAGACATGGTATCAGAGCCTGGGTTATAGGGAATGTGGACGGCATTAGTGTGTCTAGACCTGACCAACTAGGATTGCATTAGTGTGTCCCACCTATAACCGAGTCAAAATTTTCCGGTCTCTACTATTTTTCGAGTCATATATTATTATTTTTACTCGTCGAAAATTCTATAGGCTAACCTTTATATGTTGTGTATGTTAAGATGGCCTCGTCTAGCTTCACTGGCTCCACAGGATCCAACTCTATCGTACCTATAGAGAATAATCCGAACAACGACTCTGACATGAATGAGTTCGCAGCGTACCAACCATTCTGGCAACGATGGATGTGGGTTCGTGATCTTTTAGGTAGATGGAATCATCAAGAGGGAACCCCGTACCATGAACGTAATGTACCTCCGACCATTAATGGAAGGGACGGATTAATGGGTCAATCACAACAGGACACAATTTATACTTTGTTAGCTAGAATTTTTAGGCATGAGGGACGTATTGAACGACTTCAAGGAACTGTTGACTATTTGTATGTCCAAGAGAATCAGGATGGCAATTATTCTCGTTTTAATGAAATCGAGGGTGTTCAGTGTACGCAACAGGAGGAGATCGAGTTGTTGAAGTACCGTGTGGATGACTTGTCAGCAAGGAATCAAGAACTTGTAACAAAAGTAGCGAGTTTGGAAACCCAGCTGCACGAGATGGTTATGGTGGTTAACACCATTGTGCCACTTTAGATCTACCGTTAGTAATTAGGAGTGTTAATTTTCTTGCCTACACTCTTAATAGTATGCATATATAATGGATATGATAGGAAAGGTAGCTTGTGTGTGCTAGGATCAGTAATCGGTTGTGTTAGGATCAATTATCAGATATGCCATATAGTGTGATAATAGTTTATGTACATTATGTGTGCGAACTAACGGGTAGGTGAATACCCAAATTTTGTAATGATTAAAAGTTTTAATCGACTTTTATCTATTATGAGTATTTAGTTCATTTTCATAACACTTGTATGATATACATTTACCACTATGCTATTCTTATCTCCAGAGGAATGAGTGCCACTCAGAATGAGGAAATGGTAGCTCAAAGAGTAGCTGAAGCCCTTTCTAATGCTGAAGCTAGGTGTGCTGTAAATGCCGTGAATGGAAGGAGACTCGAAGTGGCAAATGTCCAGCAGAAATGCAATTACAAGGCATTTATGGGTTGCAAGCCCCAGAGTTTTTTTTTTGGAACAGAAGGACCCGTAAGGTTAATAAGGTGGCTTGAAAAACTAGAATCAGTATTTAGAATTAGTGAGTACGCAGACAATGATCGAGTGAAGTTCGCATCATGTACTCTCTTAGATGGAGCCTTAACTTGGTGAAATTCCTTTTTCAAATCAAAGGGCATTTATGAAGCATATGCTACCCCTTGGGAGGAATTTAAGAAGATAATGATCAATGAGTATTGTCCACAGAAAAAATTCAAAGGCTAGAAACCGAGTTGTGGAACTTAAAACTTGAAGGAACTGATATCGTAAGATATACTAATAGATTCCTGGAATTAGCTTTAATGTGCCCAACTATGGTTACCCCTGAATATAAGAAAGTTGAGAGGTATATTTGGGGTTTATCAGAAGACATTCGAGGGAATGTTCTATCATCAAAGCTAGAGACGATCCAGAGTGCAATCCGTATGGCACATGATTTGTGACGCAAGTAGTGCGAAGTTAGCCAATCAATGTCAAAATGGATGTGAAGATCACGACTGAGAAGCATAAGTCGAACGGGAATCAAGAAGGAATTTCCAAGAATCAAGGAAACAACAAGTTGGGGGTTCGAGGAATGGTTATGAAGGGAAGAAACCATATTTGCAATAGATGTATGCGACATCATTTTGGTACGTATACTGTAGTCTGCCAGCAATGTAAGAAGCAAGGGTATCTCGCGAAGGATTGTAGAGTTCATTTATTAGGAAATGATAATAATGAAAAGGGGAATAAGAGTGGTTGCTTCAATTGTGGGCAAGCAGGGCATTTCAAGAAAGAATGTCCTAAGGCGAAGAAGGGAGAAGTGGCTAAGGGTCGAGCTTTTCAGATCTCCACTAAAGAAGCTCGTGAGGACCCAGAGTTAGTCATGGGTACGTTCCTTCTCGATAATTGTTTAGCATCTATTTTATTCGATACCGGTGCTGATAAAAGTTTTATAGCCAAAGATTTTAGTGTTGCAATTAATAGGCCTTTAACCGCCTTAGACACCAGATATGCTATAGAATTGGCAAACGGTAAGTTAATAAAAGCAGATAAGATTATGAGAGGTTGTGTTTTGAATCTGTCAAACAATATGTTTGAAGTTGATTTAATGCCCTTAGAGTTAGGAAGTTTCGATGTTGTCATTGGTATGGGTTGGTTGTCCAAGAATTGTGCGAACATTAATTGTAAGGAAAAGTCTATCCGTATACCTCTCGAAAGTGGTGAGGTATTAATGATCCAAGGAGATAGAGTTAAGACGAATCTCAATATCATTTCTTGCATGGAAGCTAGAACATATCTAATGAAGGGATATCTATCTATTCTCGCACATGTAAATGAACTTAAAACCAAAGAAATTTGGTTAGAAGACGTTCCAATTGTCCGAGATTTTCCCACAAGTATTCCCAGAAAGATTTGCCAGGTCTACCTCCTTATAGGCAAGTCGAATTTCAGATTGATTTAGTTCCAGGAGCCGCACCATTTGAGGCCCTATACGGAAGAAAGTGCAGATCACCACTGTGTTGGAGTGAGGTTGGTGATACATAATTGACAGGCCCAGAGATCATACATGAAACAATCGGGAAAAAAAATCTTTCAGATCAAAGAAAGGTTGAAGACTGCAAGAAGTAGACAAAAGAGCTATGCGGATATTCTAAGGAAACCCTTGGAATTTCAAGAGGGCGATAAAGTCATGCTAAAAGTATCTCGATGGAAGGGAGTTATACGAATTAGGGAGCGAGGAAAACTAAGCCAGAGATATGTAGGACCTATTGTGATTACTAAGAAAATTGGTCCAGTTGTATATAAATTAAAACTACCACCGGAGCTTAGTGGTATTCATAATGCATTTCATGTTTCGAACTTGAAGAAATGTTTAACAGATGTGAATTTAGCAATTCCTTTAGAGGAACTAAGAATCGATGACAAATTGCATTTTGTCAAAGAACCAATAGAAGTGATGGATCGTGAAGAGAAAAAGTTGAAGCATAGTAGGATTCCGATTGTTAAAGTCCGTTGGAATGCACATAGAGGTCCAGAGTTCACGTGAGGACTGTATAAGGCAGAAATATCCTCATCTATTCGATAATCGAAGTACTTCTTAAATTTTAAGGACGAAATTTTTCTTAACGGGTAGGTAATGTCATAACCCTAGCTTTTTGACTTAGGATATCTAGTTTGACTTCTTTAAAAATTTCAATTTTCGATTTGACGAGTAAACTTAATGATTTATGTCTTGATTGATCTAGGAATATCACGAAATTACATAATTTCTAGAAACTCAAGTTTATCACCATAAATTCTAAGACTTGGAAATTTCACTTATAAAAGTAAAAAAAAAAAAACATAAAATGATCACGTATTAGGATTAAGAAACCATCCTTAATCAATATAAGAACTAAACTAATACAAGATTAAATACTAATTAAACCTTAATCAAGATCATGTACACTAAACCATACACTTACACTTAAACTAAAACTAACCTAGGATTAATCATTAAGATACTACTAATTATCACATATAATTAACCCTTAATTGCATGCAAACATGCATGGACACATGTCTAAACCATGCATAAGTTCATGCTTAGTCATCAAATTGCCTTAACACTTGTCTACATCATGCATGATCTTAAGATTAGTCACCACCTCCCTTTTCTTCTCCATGTGACACCTAGCCACCACCTTTCCTATATAAACCCTCTCTAGTTCATCTCTAGTCATTTGACCATCTCTTTCACTCACATACACTTAAAGTTCCAGATCTAAAACACTCTCTTTATCATTCTCTTGAAGCTATAATATCAAATCTCTTCAAGGTATAACAAACTACTTAATTCTATTCATCTTGTCTAGCTATATTCAAGAGTATTCATGGTGTAATTGCTTGATCTAGAGTGTTTAATCACTCAATGATGACTATATAGCTAACCATGATCTTGATTATGGATGAGTAACCTTAAGTTTCCTACATGTCCTATGTTTTAAAATGAACTTTAAAAATGAATTTTGTTGACTAAAATACACAAAACAGTTTCATCAGGATTCTGTCCAAAATAGCCCTGAAATGTTCGTAGGTTAAAAAGTTACTTAGTCTCTGAATTTGAACCTAATAAATTAACCACATGTCCACATATATGTTGTAAGCTTCCTGTAAATTTTCCATGATTTTACCTAAAGTAAAAGGTATTTTTTATTTTTATTTACTCACTAAGTGTCTAGACTTTCTTGAATCTGACCTAAGTCTAGTGTGACTTGAATAAATCAAAAACTATATAGTTTATTAAGATATATCCTTCTATACTTAAAAGGGTACTAATAGAGGAACAAAACAAGACTTGATTCACTAAAATCCATATAGTAGTTTAGGAGAAAAGGCTATATAGATTTAATAAAAAAAACTGTTGTAGTCTGATTTTGGTCTAAAGTATGGTCTTGAAAAACTAACCAAATGAATAGCTGAAAGTTAATACTTTTTACCACATGTTATTTTATATCTTTTTAGTGTTTTGTAAAAGCCACAAGTCAAACAAAGGTGATTTACTAATTATAAGTATGCATGGAAGCTTATAGTATAAATTTGGACAGAAGTGCACACTTGTAGGAAATCATAAATTTGACCAATTTATACTTTGAATCCAGAAGCTAACCTTACATGGTTGGATTAGGGACTCAATAACCTTTCCAGAGGTGGTATTCTCACCTTAAATTGATATCTATATTGGTAGAAACACATAATATAATGTAAAGGTAAAACTGGACAGAATTGCTGAAACTTAAAACTACGAATTATATAATGTTTCCAATCAAAAATCGAAATGGACATGTAAGAATACTTGGGGACTGAGCTTAGACTCATTCTAAATACTATATGGGATAGTATGACCTCTGACCTCATAATATTCATTAGGTCTCAAGCCCAGATCACCGCACACTATTTAAACCGACTACCGTGTATACCTTACACCGCATCAAGTGAGTTCGTAGTCCCATTTTTAATCAATCTTTTATACTTTTGGAATGAGATAATACTTGTTTACTATTTTACATATTGGAATTAAGTACTTACAACTATATTCTATTTTGAGTAACAAAGGTCAATTTAGAAAGCCCGATTTTGATATCGATAATTACTGGTTTGGTAAACGCGAATATTATGAATAGATCTATTTGAGGATGAATCCTCACATCAGGATAGGCCTTCTAGGCTATCGAATGCATAACCTTCGACCACTTGCACTTAGACCTTAAGTGACGCTTGTTTTCGGGTACTTTTACGTTAACGTTCGATATCGAAAGCTCATGAACTAGAATAACTTTTCAACTGTTTTGTACATGAAATCTTGATGTCCATTAAATATGCATTGTAACTAAACCTATGAACTCACCAATATTTATATTGACGTTTTAAGTATTTATCTCAGGTACTTAGCTTTTGGAGCATTTTCAGGTCGGGCATCGTGGAAGTTTAAAAATGTCTTTTGTGAAATCTAGTATTGATAAGCTAGATTAGGATATATTTGTATTTGTACTATATCTGTACTTGTATTTTGTAACCACGATGTACGAAAACTAAAAACAGAGACCGTGATGTAATAATATTTATGTTTCCGTTGCTACGTTGACTATAACCTGGGACACTATGTTAAAGTTCACACCACGTCTTGGGAAATCGAGACGGGGGTCGTGACATAACCTGTTTATATCAAAAAGCCCCAAATTGCTCAAGAACACAAACCCTAGATTTCTAAAATTTTTGAAGTTTAAGGCTTCAAATCATGTTAAATAGCATCAATCTAGGTTATACATGCATAATATAGTAACAATTTAACTCTAATTATACTAGAAATTATCAAACTAAGATTATTGCAATTAATTGAAATTATCACAAAAATTAGGATATTTAGGAGTTTAGGGGTGAAATTTTTACCTTTCTGCTTCCCCATCTGAGAAAAGACATGATTATAGCGGATTATAGAACGAAATTTGGTTGATTTTGGTGAAAAATTGGTGAAATTTGAGAGTGTTTGTGTGTGTTTTCGTGGGTATATGTGTGTGAAGTGGGGAGACAGAGAACCAGTCGATGGCTTTTATTTCTGCCCAGTATTCTGGTGCCATGAGATCGCAAGGTTTATCTGTGCAAACCCCATGCAATCGCATGGGGTCTATTTTCTTTTCTTTATTTTTTTATTAAAACCTTTGACTTATAAAAATAAAAATGAAATAAATTTAAATTTTTTTTTCCTTTTATATTGAGGGCATTTCGGTACGTTGACCTAGTTCGTCCCTCGCCAAAATTTTAAAAATTCGTCTTTTTAAAGCGTTGTTTTGAAAGCTAAGATTTTTGGATTTTTTTAATGTTTTTGGCATACTTTAGATCGATAAAATTAAAAATAATGATAATAAAATTTCTCGTCCCGCCCTTGGGTAAAGTAATTTCGGTTCAACGACCTAGTTTTCAACCTACGACGAATTTTAAATATCAAAATTTTTTAACTTAATGAAATAAAGTAAATTTTTGTTTTTTAAATTCACACCAAACTTAAATATAAAATGCATAAAATTAAAAATTCATATAAATATCATTAATATTTTTATACATTAATTTTACAAACTTATATTGAAAATATTAATTTTTTAAAATATTTAAAAACTTAAATATATTGGTTTTAAAAATTTACAATAATAATTTAATATTAATTTAAAAACAAGGTAAAATTTAAAATTAAAAATCTTTTTGGTCTTTTATCCCACTTTAATCAATCAAATATTATCAAAAATATACGCCCCTCTTTTGGGTAAAGTAATTTCGGCTATTTTACCTAGTTTTACTCCTGACGAATTTTGAAATATTTTGGATTGATTGATTAAAGATATTTATACCTTATGAATAAACGGTAAATTTCGCAGTGATGAATTAAATTTTTGTATGATATCAATAATTTCGGTTTCGCATACCTAATTTTATTGAATATCAATTTAATACTTTATAACGAACGATTCAGCTATTATTATCAAAAGGTTAAAAGCAATAAAACAAAATAAAAAAATAAAAACTGTACATACCTACATGTGAGATAGAATTCTCAGAGACCTGCTTTAGTCGACTCATAAGAGAGTCGTGTGATTTGGTTTTCCATAGCTACATAAGCGTAACCTCGATTCTTCAATAACTTTTCTTCTAAACACATGAACGGTCCTTCTCTGCATAGAGTAACAAATTCGGTATTTGATTATGTTTGATTGTTCAAACATTTACCTTCGTGTGACCATTTTACGCATTTGTGACATCTTTCAAGGTGTCGTGCTCTTCTTTTTGTTGCGGATTTTGATTTTCCTTTACCAAAATGTATCTTATTATAATTGTTTCTGAGTTCTTTTCTCACTTCGTCCATTTTGCCTCTTATGAATGATACCACTTCACTCGGTAGGGTGTCATTATTACGTTTAGTAATCATAGCGTGTAGCATTAGACCATGGTTCAAATCAAAGGAATTCTTCATCTCGTAAAACCTAAAAGAAATAAAAATTCAGAATGGAGGGAGAAGACTAGTTCTTTAGGGTCTGCTAGGGAAAGACCATTCGGATTCCATTCTCGGAAACTACATGAAAACAGAACATCTAATTCTAACAGAAATTCATATTACCCTTAAAAGATTCGAATCTTCCCACACTTAGTTAGCTGTGGTGTCGAAATTGTGATTAACTTCATCTTTGGTACGACAACCCTTTTTCAAGGAATCCACATACTAAGTAGTTTGCATAGTCTGCAAACCATGGAATTTCATTATAATTGATCTTCAAGAGATATTCATCAGGAAAGTTGTCTTGTATGGCCGATTCGTTTAGAACATCTAATTCGGGATTTTCAAGACGAGAAAGATGATCAGTGGCGAGATTTTCTGCTCCCTTTTTGTCTCGGATTTCAATATCGAATTCTTGTAAGAGTAAGATCCAACGGATTAATCTTAGTTTCTCATCTTGTTTTGAAAACAAGTATATAAGAGCAGAATGATTGGTATAGACCACCGTTTTAGCTAGAACGAGATATGAACGAAATTTGTCAAAAGCAAAGACAATAGCAAGGAGTTCTTTTTTAGTAGTTGTATAATTTGTTTGTGCTCCTTGTAACATCTTACTAGCGTAATAAATAGGTTGAAATCGTTTTTTAATCATTTATCCTAAAACGGCTCTGATAATGCTAAAAACGAACATATATTTCATAGCATTATTCCTCAAGAAAGACAAGCTTTTAATTGCAACTGTTCTATTTACAAGTGATATTCGTTTAAATAATAAAAGGTGAAGACAAAAGACAGATTCGACGAATTGAAGACGCAAACGACCAAAAAGCTCAAAAGTACAAAAGACAATCAAAGAGGTTCTAATTATTGATAAGAAACGTCTCGAAATTACAAGAGTACAAGATTCAAAACGCAAAGTACAAAATATAAAATTGTACGCAAGGACGTTCAAAAATCCGGAACCGGGACATGAGTCACCTCTCAACGCTCGACGCAACGAACTAAAAATTACAAGTCTACTATGCACAAGAATATAATATAATATATAAATAATTATATTAATTATTTATATTTTATATTTATATATAAAATCCGTCGGCAAGAAAGACTCCAAAAGTTTTGAGCTGTAATTTGAAACTCCGCGACTCGCGGAGTTTGAAGGCCAAAAAGGCCGCGAGTCGCGGAGCCCCCAGTTTTAAAACTCCCTATAAAGCAAACCGAATTCTGATCATTTTCATCCATCTTTTTCTTCTTCTTCTCATACGTAAAATATATATATATATATATATATATTTATAATATATATTTTAATTTTAATTATAATTCTAATAATAAGGGTATGTTAGCGAATATTGTAAGGGTGTAAGTCGAAATTCTGTCCGTGTAACGCTACACCATTTTTAATTATTGTAAGTTATGTTCAACCTTTTTATATTAATGTCTCGTAGCTAAGTTATTATTATGCTTATTTAAAACGAAGTAATCATGATGTTGGGCTAATTACTAAAATTGGGTAATTGGGCTTTGTACCATAATTGGGGTTTGGACAAAAGAACGACACTTGTGGAAATTAGACTATGGGCTATTAATGGGCTTTATATTTATTTAACTAAATGAAAGTTTGTTAATGTTAATATAAAGATTTACAATTGGGCATCCCTATAAATTACCATATACACTCGATCGGACACGATGGGCGGGGTATTTATATGTACGAATAATCGTTCATTTAACCGGACACGGGAATGGATTAATAGCCACTAGAATAATTAAAACAGGGGTGAAATTACATTCAAGGGTAATTGGTGTAATTGCTAACAAAGTAGTAAAACCTTGGTTTACACGCAGTTGATAACCTGGTGTATTCATTAAACAAAGTATTAAAACCTTGTTACAATTCGAATCCCCAATTAGTTGGAATATTTGACTTCGGGTATAAGGATAATTTGACGAGGACACTCGCACTTTATATTTATGACTGATGGACTGTTATGGACAAAAACCAGGCGGACATATTAAATAATCCAGGACAAAGGACAATTAACCCATGGGCATAAAACTAAAATCAACACGTCAAACATCATGATTACGGAAGTTTAAATAAGCATAATTCTTTTATTTCATATTTAATTTCCTTTATTTTATATTTAATTGCACTTCTAATTATCGCATTTTTATTGTTATTATATTTAATTGCACTTTTAATTATCGTACTTTTTAATTATCGCAAGTTTATTTTATCGCACTTTTATTATTCGTAATTTCATTTATCGTTATTTACTTCATGCTTTAATTTAAGTCTTGTATTTATTTTTAATATTTTACATTTGGTTTTAACTGCGACTAAAGTTTTAAAATCGACAAACCGGTCATTAAACGGTAAAAACCCCCCTTTATAATAATAATATTACTTATATATATATTTGTATTTTTATAAAAGTAAACTAATATAGCGTTGAGCTTTGTTTAAAAAAAAGATTCCCTGTGGAACGAACCGGACTTACTAAAAACTACACTACTGTACGATTAGGTACACTGCCTATAAGTGTTGTAGCAAGGTTTAAGTAAATCCATTCTATAAATAAATAAATATCTTGTGTAAAATTGTATCGTATTTAATAGTTTTTCCTAGTAAAATATAAACTATTTCGTATACCTTAGCTTTGACATCAAGTATTTTTGGCGCCGCTGCCGGGGAACTTTCTAAATGCCGGAAGCGCAACGCTCTATATAAAAAAAAAAAAGTTTTAAATATTCGAAAATATAAAAAGAAAAACAAAAATATAAATATTTTTAGGAGTTTGATAAATATTTAAGTTTTATAAAGTTTCTTTGTTTTTATTTTATAAAAACATAAGTTTTATTTAAGTATTTTGTTTTTATTTAAAAACATAAAAAAAAATATATAAATAAATCTAGTTTTAAGATTTTTATTTATAAAATTATAAAGTAATTCTATTTTTATTTAAGTTTTAAATATAAAGTTTTATTAATACACATATTTAAAAACAGAAAATAAAAAAATAAAAAAAATAAAATAAAGAAAAACGCGTCGAATTTAAAATAACCTGTCAGCTGAATTTTGGAACCCCGCGAGTCGCGGGGTTTGAAGCCTTGAATACCGCAAGTCGCGGAGACCATCTGACACAGCTGACCAGAACCGTAATCAAGCATTAATTACGGGTAATTATAATAATTATTAATATAAAACCCTAATTATCAATTATTATTAAAATTAAGTTTTATTTTAAAATTTCTTTTTATTTAATTTGTTTTATTTAGTTTAATTAGTTTAATTAAATTGTAAAATTAGTAGTTTTAATAAATAAATAATATAAAAATAATATTTTTAAAAAAATTGTAATTTTTACAACTTTTTGTATATTTTTATATTTTGTCCCTTTTTAATTGTTTTAGCGTAATATTTGTATTTTTAGCTCATATTTAGTTTTAAACTTAGATTTTGCCATAGTTATTTTTACTCCTAGATTTTTAGGCTTTGCCGTAGAATTCCTTAAGTGCTTTTTCTTTAGACTAAGATTTAGGTACTTTAGAATTTTGCGACACCTTTTTAAGTTTTAGTTTCTTTTTAAGTTATTTCCATTTGGGATTTAGTTTTTCTTGTAAGCTTTAATATTTTTAGACGACTTTTACTATGTACCAATTATCATTCCAGTTAGTAATTTTAATTTGCGATTATAATTTTAAGTTAGTTGTAGTAATAAGGTTAGGTTAGTCAAGTATTTTTAAGTTTTATAAGTTTCTTTTATTTTTCCGTCACCTTTTATTTTTCAACCATTTTTCTTTTTCGACCTTTTTCGACGAACTCTTTTTCTTTCTTATTTCTCGCTATTCTAGTTTTAGGACATAGATTTTTTCTTATCTAAATTTCTTAAAATTACGAAAATTTATTTTAAGTGGTTAAATTAATAGACATCAAAATTTTCTGGTTCGTAGTAATAGTTGGATTTGTACGTGGACCGGGTTATTGGAGCCAAACAGTCCTCAATTATATTGAGACCAAACGAATCCTGCCCCTCTGCTGCATCTTTTGGCTATTCGAAACGTGGGCAAAATCAGAAAAGTCTATTAATTGGATAACTTATTATAATTTTTCTTCCTTTTTAAAACTAATAGGATATTCAGTGAATGCACCGAGCAAGACGTTCACCACCTTTTGTACATTCACCACCTGTAACTAGATCAAGACATTTAGCAAATATAACCGCCGTTGATTTTTCTTTAGAATCGTCATCCAGTCGACCAAGTACTTCAGTTCAAATTTCCGATAATCCATTTTTTGAACCCGACCTCACAATTGAGAATTCGGAGAATATTCAGGAACGGTTCGTAGATCCTGAACCACTAAACTTTCCTCCGGAGCCACCAATCATTCAAACAGAGATTGTTGAGGAACGAACCATTAAATCAGAATCATCTAGTGATACCGATTCAACAAATTCAATTATGGAGAATCTGGAACCTTTAAGTATGGAAGACCGAATGAGAGCTAAACGCACTGGCCAAGGTCACGCAATTACTCATCCAGACATTAATGCGCCAGATTATGAAATCAAAGGACAAATTCTACACATGGTGACTAATCAATGCCAATTTAGTGGTGCGCCGAAGGAAGATCCAAATGAACATCTACGTACCTTTAATAGGATCTGCACACTATTTAAAATCCGAGAAGTGGAGGATGAACAGATATATCTCATGTTATTTCCCTGGACTTTAAAGGGAGAAGCCAAAGATTGGTTGGAATCGTTACCTGAAGGGGCGATTGATACATGGGATGTTTTAGTTGACAAATTTCTTAAACAATTCTTTCCTGCATCTAAAACCGTAAGACTTCAAGCAGAAATTGTTACGTTTACACAGAAGCCAAATGAAACTCTATATGAGGCATGGACAAGATATGGAAAGTTGTTAAGAGGATGTCTGCAACATGGTTTAGACACCTGTCAAATAGTACAAATATTCTACCAAGGATGCGACATCACTACAAGGAAAGACATAGATATAGCAGCTGGTGGTTCTATTATGAAGAAAACCGAAACTGATGCTTACAAAATTATTGATAACACTGCTTCCCACTCACATGAGTGGCACCAAGAAAAAGATATCATTAGATCATCTAAAGCAGCTAGAGCCGATTCTAGCCATGACTTAGATTCCATTTCCGCAAAGATAGATGCTATGGAGAGACGAATGGAAAAGATGACTAAGGATATTCACTCAATACGAATTAGTTGTGAGCAGTGTGGAGGACCACATTTGACAAAAGATTGTCTCAGTATTGAATTAACAATGGAACAAAGAGAGAATATTTCATACATAAACCAAAGGCCTGGAAATAATTATCAGAATAATTATCAACCGCCAAGACCGATTTACAATCAAAACCAAAATTATAACCGAAATATTCCATACAACAACCAACAAGGTCCTAGCAATCAACAAGTATCCAATAATACTTACAACCAGCAAAGACCGAATTTTCAAAACAAACCACCACAACAAACCGATGATAAAAAGCCGAATTTAGAAGATATGATGACAAAGCTAGTTGAAACTCAAACGCAGTTTTTCACATCTCAGAAACAAACCAATGAACAAAATGCTCAAGCATTTAGAAATCTACAAGCTTCTATTCAAAATCTGGAACAAGAAGTAAGTAACCTAGCAAGGTTAATAGGTGAAAGAAAACCGGGAAGTCTACCTAGTGATACAAACGCTAACCCCCGGAATGAAACAGCTAAAGCCATTACCACAAGAAGTGGTACAACACTTAAACCACCTGAAATACCTGTAACTTCTGATGAAGCCATTCCTACTCCACAAGAACCACAACCTGATCAAGATAAGGAAAAAGAACCGGTAGTTGAAAAGATTAATGAAGATAACACAGCTAAGGATAAACCTTATGTTAAACCATATCAACCACCACTTCCTTATCCGAGTAAAATGAAGAAAGAAAAACTTGAAGCCGAGCAATCCAAATTCTTGGATATGTTTAAAACAGATAAATGTAAATCTTCCTTTCATTGATGTGATTTCAGGAATGCCTAGATATGCTAAATTCTTGAAAGATCTAATCTCAAATAGAAAGAAAATGGAAGAACTCTCGGCTGTTACTATGAATGCTAATTGTTCAGCAGTGCTGTTGAATAAGATACAAGAAAAACTATCTGATCCAGGAAGTTTCACAATTCCATGTTTTCTGGGTAGTCTTAGTTCAATAGAAGCATTAGCAGATTTAGGTGCTAGCATAAATCTAATGCCGTATTCACTATACACTAAACTAGACCTTGGAGAATTAAAGCCAACCAGAATAAGCATACAACTAGCCGATAGATCAATAAAATATCCTAGAGGGATAATGGAAAACATGCTAGTTAAAGTTGGTACTTTAGTATTCCCAGTAGATTTTGTTGTTCTGGACATGGAAGAAGATTCTCAAGTTCCTCTCATATTAGGAAGACCATTCTTAAACACGGCTAAAGCAATGATAGACGTGTTCGGTAAGAAACTGACCCTAAGTATAGAGGATGAGAGTGTTACCTTTTCAGTTGATAGAGCAATGCAACAACCACAATCTGCAGATGATACATGTTATTATATTCAAACTATAGATGCACATGCAGAATTATTAGAAGAATTTCCAGAATTACAAGGAACAGGAGAATGCTCTTTAGGAGAAGGTAATGAACCAATTGATGAAGCTGAAATGTTAGCTACACTTATAGCTAATGGATATGAACCAACAACAGAAGAAATTCAAATGCTAAAAGAAGAAGACAGATATCGATATAAATCATCGATAGAAGAACCCCCGAAATTAGAGTTAAAGCCACTTCCAAACCATTTGGAATATGCTTATTTACATGGTGAATCTGAATTACCTGTAATAATATCGTCTTCTCTTACTGAAAATGAGAAATCACAACTCATTTCTGTGTTGAAAGCTCATAAACCAGCCATTGCATGGAAGATTCATGATATTAAAGGAATAAGTCCTTCGTATTGCACACATAAAATCCTTATGGAAGAAGGTCATAAAACGTATGTGCAACGCCAACGAAGACTAAATCCTAATATGCAAGATGTAGTTAAGAAAGAGATTATTAAACTGCTAGATGCAGGTTTAATTTATCCAATCTCTGATAGTCCATGGGTAAGCCCAGTTCAATGCGTGCCTAAGAAGGGTGGCATGACTGTCATTACAAATGAGAAAAATGAGCTTATTCCTACTAGGACTGTAACAGGATGGCGTGTGTGTATTGATTATAAAAAATTAAATGACGCCACCAGAAAAGATCACTTTCCCTTACCTTTCATTGATCAAATGTTGGAAAGATTAGCCGGAAATAGTTACTATTGTTTTCTAGATGGATTTTCCGGATATTTTCAAATTCCAATAGCACCCGAGGACCAAGAGAAAACCACATTCACGTGCCCTTATGGTACTTTTGGTTACAAACGCATGCCATTTGGACTTTGCAACGCCCCTGCAACCTTTCAAAGGTGCATGATGGCGATTTTTCACGACATGATAGAAGAATGCATGGAAGTTTTCATGGATGACTTTTCAGTCTTCGGTGATACATTTGAATCATGTCTAGTTAATCTGGAACGAATGCTTCTTAGATGCGAACAATCAAATCTAGTACTTAATTGGGAGAAATGCCATTTCATGGTTAAAGAAGGCATCGTTCTTGGACATAAAATTTCAAAAGAAGGAATTGAAGTGGATAGAGCTAAAGTAGATGTAATTGCTAAACTTCCACATCCCACCAATGTTAGAGGAGTTAGGAGTTTTCTAGGGCATGCCGGTTTTTACCGACGTTTCATAAAAGATTTTTCTAAGATTGCCACTCCTATAAATAAACTCCTAGAAAAGGATGCGCCATTCATCTTTTCAGATGAGTGTATCAAATCTTTTAATATTCTTAAAGAGAAACTCACTAATGCGCCGATCATGATAACGCCAAATTGGAATCTACCATTTGAACTCATGTGCGATGCAAGTGATTTTGCAATGGGAGCCGTTTTAGGACAAAGGATTGAAAAACGATTTCAACCTATATATTATGCTAGTAAGACGTTACAAGGAGCACAAACGAACTATACAACTACTGAAAAAGAACTCCTTGCTATTGTCTTTGCTTTTGACAAATTTTGATCATATCTCGTTCTAGCAAAAACGGTGGTCTATACCGACCATTCTGGTCTTAGATACCTATTTTCAAAACAAGATGCTAAACCAAGATTAATCTGTTGGATCTTACTCTTACAAGAGTTTGATATTGAAATCCGAGATAAAAGAGGAGCAGAAAATCTCGCCGCTGATCATCTTTCTCGTCTTGAAAATCCCGAATTAGAAGTTCTAAATGAATCAGCCATACAAGACAACTTTTCTGATGAATATCTATTGAAGATAGATTATAAAGAAATCCCATGGTTTGCAGACTATGCAAACTACTTAGTTTGTGGATTCCTTGAAAAAGGATTATCGTACCAAAGACGAAAGAAATTCTTTAGTGATATAAAACACTATTTCTGGGAAGATCCACATCTGTTTAAAAGTTGTCCCGATGGAATAATACGCCGATGTGTATTTGGAGATGAAGCTAGTAAAATATTAAACCATTGTCACACAGGACCAACAGGAGGGCATTATGGGCCTCAACTAACAGCAAGAAAAGTTTATGAAGCTGGATTCTATTGGCCTACAATTTACAAAGACGCACACCTTCTTTGCAAATCCTGTGATGCTTGTCAAAGGGCCGGAAAAATAAGTCAACGTGATGAAATGCCACAAAATGTCATCCAAGTATGTGAAGTATTTGACATTTGGGGTATTGACTTTATGGGTCCATTTCCAAAATCTCATAATAATCTATATATACTCGTAGCCATTGATTATGTATCTAAATGGGCGGAAGCACAAGCTCTCCCAACTAACGATGCATGAGTCGTAGTCAACTTTTTAAAATGTCTTTTTGCAAGGTTTGGAACACCGAAAGCTTTAATAAGTGATCGGGGTACTCATTTCTGTAATAATCAACTTGAGAAAGTTCTTAAAAGATATGGAGTAACTCATAAAATCTCCACCGCATATCATCCACAAACAAGTGGACAAGTTGAAAATACCAACCGAGCCTTAAAACGTATTCTAGAGAAAACCGTAGGATCAAATCCGAAGGAATGGTCCATTAAATTGGAGGATGCACTTTGGGCTTTTAGAACAGCCTACAAAACTCCAATTGGAACCACACCGTTTAGACTTGTTTATGGAAAAGCATGTCATCTTCCAGTAGAAATTGAACACAAAGCATTTTGGGCTTTGAAGACATGTAATCTTGATTTACATGAAGCCGGACGTCTACGATTAAGTCAACTAAACGAATTAGAAGAATTAAGACATGAAGCATACGATAATTCGTTAATCTATAAAGAAAGAACGAAGAAATGGCATGATAAAAGAATCAGAAGTTCAAAAGAATTTAAAGAAGGAGACAGAGTTCTTCTTTTCAATTCACGATTCAAGCTATTTCCTGGAAAATTGAAATCAAGATGGTCTGGACCATTCATAGTCAAAAGAGTTTTCCCATACGGAACGATAGAATTGATAAATTCAAATGGGATTGAATTTAAAGTTAATGGTCACAGAGTTAAACATTACATACATGGTCCGATGGAAGTCGACAACGAAGTTAATCACAATTTCGACACCACAGCTAACTAAGTGTGGGGAGAATCAAGTCTTTAAAGGATAATATGTATTTCTGTTAGAGTTAGATTGTCTGTTTTCGTGTAGTTCTCGAAAATGGAACCCGAATGGTCTTTCCCTAGCAGACCCTAAAGAACTAGTCTTCTCCCCCCATTCTGCATTTTTATTTTTTTTAGGTTTTTACAAAATGAAGACTGCCTGTGAACTAAACCATGGTCTAATGCTACACGCTCTGATCACTAAAAGAAATAATGACATACTACCGAGTGAATTAGTATCAGTAATCAGAGAAAGAATGGACGGAGTTAGAAAAGAATCCAGATGCGAAGATAATAAGTTACAATTTGGTAAAGGAAAATCAAAATCCGCAGCGAAAAGAAGAGCACGACACCTAGAAAGATGTCACAAATGCGGAAAATGGTCACATGGAGGTAAATGTTCAAATAATCAAACCTATTCAAATACCGAATTTGTTACTTTATGCAGAGACGGACCGTTCATATGTTTAGAAGAAAAGACACTGAATGCTCGAGGTTACGCCTATGTAGCCATGGAAAACCAATTAAACCGACTATCTTATGAATGGGATAGATCATATAACTAAGAAATGTATTTCACAGGTATGTCTGTACAGTTTTTATTTTTATTTTTAACCTTTTGATAATAAATGCTAATTTGTTCGCTAAAAAGTATTAAATTGGTATTGAATAAAATTAGGTTTGGCGACCGAAATTATTGATATCATTCAAAAATTTATTACATCACTGCGAAATTTAACGTTTATTCTTAAGGTATAAATATCTTTAATCAATCAACCCAAAATATTTCAAAAATTCGTCATGAGTTAAATTAGGTCTTGGAACCGAAATTACTTTACCGAAAAGAGGGGCGCATATTTTTGATAATATTTGATTGATTAAAGTGGGATAAAAAGACAAAAAGATTTTTAATTTTATTTTTTTTACCATGTTTTTAAAATTAATATTTAAATCTTAAATTAATATTGTAAACTTTGTAAAACAATATTTTTAAAATTGTAAATATTTGAAAAATTAAAATTAAGTTTGGTGTGAACTTTTAATTTTTAAAAAATATAAATTTTTAATTTTATGCATTTCAAATTTTAAGTTTGGTGTGAATTTTTAATATAAATTTTGAATTTTATATTTAAGTTGTGTGAATTTAAAAACAAAAATTTACTTTATCTCATTAAGTTAAAAATATGATTTTTAAAATTCGTCGTAAGTTGAAGACTAGGTCTTTGAACCGAAATTGCTTTACCCAAGGGAGGGACGAGAACTTTTATTATCATTATTTTTAATCTTATTGATTTAAAGTATGCCAAAAACATTAAAAAACCCAAAAATCTTAGCTTTTAAAACAATCGCTACAAAAAGACAAATTTTAAAATTTTGTCGAAGGACGGACTAGGACATCGATCCGAAATGACCTCGTCCTAAATAACAAAGGAAACAAAATTTTAAAATTAATTAATTAATTGTTTTAATAAGTTATTATAAAAAAATAAAAAATAAAAAAAATACCAAACTCCGCGACTCGCGGAGTTTGAAGGGTATTTCACCGCGAGTCGCGGAGGACCGAAAATCAGAAAAAAAAATAAAAAGAGCTGAACGATCAGTTTCAGTCCACACACCCCCAACTCAAAAACACAGCGAAAAATACTCCGAAAATACACCCAAAAACACCCCCAAAATCACAATTTTTAACCGTTAATCACCAAATTTTTTACTAAAATCATGTTTAGAAGGATGCTATCTAGGAATTACTCAAGAAAAACGGTAAATTTCTACACCTAAACACCATTTAATCCGAAATTTGGTGTTCTTGAGCAATTTTTTCCCCAATTTGATTTTGATGCTTTTTAGTGTAATTATGCTTAAATTGTTTATGTATTATGCTTGTATAACCTAGATTGATGCTGTTTAACATGATTAGAAGCCTTAAACTTCAATTTTTGAGTAATCTAGGGTTTGTGTTCTTGAGCAAATTTGGGACTTTTTGATATAAACAGGTTATGGCCGATTTTTGTCATGAATTGTTGCTAAATTGAGTAGTGTAACATGTCTAGGTAGTTAAATGATCCAAACTTTGAGCCTAAACATGATTTTGAGAATTAAAGTGGACTTTTTCAAGTCTAAAATTCATGAACTTGATTTTTGAAAGATAATGCCATTTGAGACTTGTTTAATTGCTAGTAATGATTATTTTGACATGTTATTTGAGTTGAATGATTATGAACTAGGCGAACATTTTCGTATATGCTTATTTGAAAAAGTATAGATTTGATGAAAATATGAAAATGAGCTTAAGTTTGATATAAATTTATAATGTCATTGTAATTATTTTGATTGATGATTTTGCTGACACTAATGCATATTTGGATGCACAAAATTTGTGTTTGATGTGTTTTGCAGACTGAAAGGGGTGAATCTTCATCCCAAGCCCACAATGCTCCTGCTGAGAATGCGGAACAACAGGAGGTGGATAACTACTACAAGCAGGATATACCTCATCCAGTCATGACCTTTTCTGATATGCACTTGGAAGAGTTGCACCCGAACCTGAGATTTGACAGACTTTGGATAGATTATCCAAAATACCAAAGGGGTTTGCATACTCTTCATTCTAAGGTTGTTGAGGTACCGAGGGTCATAGAATGGGGACCCTTAGAAGATGTAGAATTGGCCGGGCCAATTAGGGAATTACTTGTACAGAGGTATGGTAATTCTACTTTTAATGACTGGGTACGTTTATTCACCATGCGTAGACCTGTATATAAAGTATGGTGTGAAGAATTGTTGTGTAGTATAGAGTTGAATGATCGGGTAGCTAGTTTAACCGATCGTTCTTTTATTAGATTTTTGTTAGGCGGTTCGATGCGCCACATGTCTTTACTATACATGGCTCAGGCTTTACGTATATATACGCCTGAGGAGTTAGCATCTGCCGATTGTAGAGGGTTGATACTAAACGGTAGAAAGATAGATGAAAATTTTGATACACACGGTGTGTGGAGTCAAATGACAAGCCATCACCGTTTCAAAGGGGGAAATTACTCTTATTTGGATATAGATAGAGCCGAATTAAGAGTGATTCATAGGTTTTTAGCCAATTCAATTACACAAAGGGGTAAGAACAAGGAAAAAGTAAATGAACAGGATTTGTTTTACCATATGTGTATTCGAGACCCACAAAGCGCTGTAAGTATACCATATTGTGTGGGTTATTATTTATCAGCTATGGTTCGGGGGATGCGACCGCATAGCATAATAGGAGGTGGTATTTTTATTACTTTGATTGGTGAATATCTCGGTGTAGATATAAGTCGGGGGGGATTATTAGTAGAAGAACCAGAACCCCGCGATACTATAGGTTTAAATGTATACCATGGTGCGAAAGTTTTGAAGAGGCGAAATAACGCCGCAGTACGATACCATGGTAGACATCCACAGGTGGAGAGAAACCAACAGCAAGGTAATGTAGGAGGGGGGAATGAGATGCAAGAAATGCAAAGGTTTATAGCTTCTCAGGAATACGAAAATGCTAGACAGAGAGCATTTGAAGATTGGCAAGTTCATCAGAACCAAATCATAGCTCATTGCCAACATATAGGTAGAAACTATATTCCTACACCGAAACCCATCTTCCCTCCTTGGTCTATAGAGATGCAGCCACCATATCCTACGTATAACCCTGCCGAAGCATTCTATAGCACCTATGGTTATGCCTGGAACCCCTATTGGTACCAATATCATCCTTAGTTTACTTATTTTTTTTTATTTTGTAATTTGTAATGATTGATACGTTTAATACTTTTGTTAATATTGTAATCATTTTTATAATTATCTAACTTTTATTCTTAGATTTTAATAATTTTTGAATATGGGGTAATATACCAAACTTCAAAAATATGTATATATGTTTGCAGTTTATCTTATGTACACAACAGGGTAAAACAACGCATTTTCAAAGACTGGCATTAAGTTCAGCAAAAGCAACTAATTTTGACGACAAGATGCAAAATATATGTGAAATAACAACAAGACGGAATGAACAAATGATGTGCACCATTTATCATTCAGCAAACAAACGCCAATATATTTGGAAACTTTGGTAAAATTTAATCATTTTCACACAAATCGCCCTCAATAATTTAAATAGTTACTGATTTCTTGCAAATGAGGGCATTGCAAGATCTTAAGTGTGGGAAGGGGTTAAATTCTTTCGGATTTTAAAATTTTTTACTTTATACACTTGGTTACCATTAAAAATACTAGTAAAGCAGTAGTTGTATTAGAATCTAGTGCTCTCTGATAATAAAGAACAGCCCTAGTCTTATATACTGACTACCCAATTCTAGTAAAATTTTTCAAAATTTTCAATTAAATGAACTCAAAATCATGTTTATACATATTTATGAACGATAAAACTAGGTTTTAACACCGAAATTATTGTTACCTCGGAAATAACATAAATTGAGAAACAAACTAAAATGTTAAAATTCATTTAAAATGGAATAGAGGACGATAAAAAGGAAAATAAAAGCCAAGTGTGGGAAAATTTACCAAGTTATCTTAAACATATGTCACATATATCTGTAACAAATAACTGAAAATACTTTTGCTTTGGACTAAACTAAACTGTTTTACCCAATGAAAGAAAAGAAAAGATGGATCTACACGATGAATCAATTCCATCATTAAAAGGAAGTAAAGTCTTCCGAAAAAGAAACGCGCTTCTTGATTTAGGTCATGAAGTTGTCGTTCAGACCAGCTGTAGGTTGACGAAAAATTTAGAAAAGTCATCTCTAAAATCAGCAGGAAATCCACGGACCTCAGCATCAAACAGGGTCGCCATGTGGTCAGATTTATCCTAACCATGAGAAGGATTTATCTTGTAAAATGGGGGGCACCATGCAAATTAGCTGGATAAGACTAATGAATCAGATCCCCAGAAAGGATAATCTCCTTAAAGATTAAAAATCAGCTTTTAAGACTGATATTACTCAATCCTAGAGATTGACCTTAAAGATTGAGAATTACAAACTCATGGAATTCAATGATATCTAAACTCGAGCTTGAACGAGAAAATATTTTGATCAAAATTACAAACCGATTTGTTTTCTGAAAACCCTATTTTTAATGCGTTCATTACCATTGAACGTAAAATCCTAGGAATTCACCTGGAATTCATTAGGTCACCTGAACCAAATCGGGTGTCAACCGTAAGAACGGTGGTTGCATAGTGGTCAAAGACAGGACCTTGTGCCATACCGAAAAATCATAAGGGTGAGCTTTACTGTTGCTCCTACCAAGGATAGTAATTGCGTCCGACACGTTATAGACCATAATTAAAAGCATGTCAGGGGACATTGCCTTAACAGTTGCTTGTTCAACGCTTTCCTTTACAACCGGACGGTAGTTTATCGAAAGGTAATATACGGGACAAGTAAACTGGACGTGTTGCTTTCCAAATACAAGGTTAGCAAGTGGGTGACACAAAACCGCAAGTTTTGAGCTAAAATTTTCAAATCTGAAACCCACCAAACCCACAAAAATATTTTGCAAACACCGGTAAAGGGTTATTCTGGAAAAACTTATCTAGGGTAAAAACTAGATTTAATTTTCAAAAGATCAAATGTTTTCATAAAGATCCAATTTCCTTAATGGATCTAAATTTTTATAGTCATGTGGGACTGTAAATCATATCGTTACTACCATTGTTTATATCACCGTATAGAAATCACTGATGTACAAAGTGTGAAGAATAAAGAAGTGATTCTAGTATTTCAAGACGATATTGCTTGAGGACAAGCAACGCTCAAGTGTGGGAATATTTGATAATTCTAAAAACAAACATATATTTCATAGCATTATTCCTCAAGAAAGACAAGCTTTTAATTGCAACTGTTCTATTTACAAGTGATATTCGTTTAAATAATAAAAGGTGAAGACAAAAGACAGATTCGACGAATTGAAGACGCAAACGACCAAAAAGCTCAAAAGTACAAAATACAATCAAAGAGGTTCTAATTATTGATAAGAAACGTCTCGAAATTACAAGAGTACAAGATTCAAAACGCAAAGTACAAAATATAAAATTGTACGCAAGGACGTTCAAAAATCCGGAACCGGGACATGAGTCACCTCTCAACGCTCGACGCAACGAACTAAAAATTACAAGTCTACTATGCACAAGAATATAATATAATATATAAATAATTATATTAATTATTTATATTTTATATTTATATATAAAATCCGTCGGCAAGAAAGACTCCAAAAGTTTTGAGCTGTAATTTGAAACTCCGCGACTCGCGGAGTTTGAAGGCCAAAAAGGCCGCGAGTCGCGGAGCCCCCAGTTTTAAAACTCCCTATAAAGCAAACCGAATTCTGATCATTTTCATCCATCTTTTTCTTCTTCTTCTCATACGTAAAATATATATATATATATTTATAATTTATATTTTAATTTTAATTATAATTCTAATAATAAGGGTATGTTAGCGAATATTGTAAGGGTGTAAGTCGAAATTCTGTCCGTGTAACGCAACGCTATTTTTAATCATTGTAAGTTATGTTCAACCTTTTTATATTAATGTCTCGTAGCTAAGTTATTATTATGCTTATTTAAAACGAAGTAATCATGATGTTGGGCTAATTACTAAAATTGGGTAATTGGGCTTTGTACCATAATTGGGGTTTGGACAAAAGAACGACACTTGTGGAAATTAGACTATGGGCTATTAATGGGCTTTATATTTGTTTAACTAAATGAAAGTTTGTTAATGTTAATATAAAGATTTACAATTGGGCGTCCCTATAAATTACCATATACACTCGATCGGACACGATGGGCGGGGTATTTATATGTACGAATAATCGTTCATTTAACCGGACACGGGAATGGATTAATAGCCACTAGAATAATTAAAACAGGGGTGAAATTACATTCAAGGGTAATTGGTGTAATTGCTAACAAAGTAGTAAAACCTTGGTTTACACGCAGTTGATAACTTGGTGTATTCATTAAACAAAGTATTAAAACCTTGTTACAATTCGAATCCCCAATTAGTTGGAATATTTGACTTCGGGTATAAGGATAATTTGACGAGGACACTCGCACTTTATATTTATGACTGATGGACTGTTATGGACAAAAACCAGACGGACATATTAAATAATCCAGGACAAAGGACAATTAACCCATGGGCATAAAACTAAAATCAACACGTCAAACATCATGATTACGGAAGTTTAAATAAGCATAATTCTTTTATTTCATATTTAATTTCCTTTATTTTATATTTAATTGTACTTCTAATTATCGCATTTTTATTGTTATTATATTTAATTGCACTTTTAATTATCATCCTTTTTAATTATCGCAAGTTTATTTTATCGCACTTTTATTATTCGTAATTTCATTTATCGTTATTTACTTCATGCTTTAATTTAAGTCTTGTATTTATTTTTAATATTTTACATTTGGTTTTAACTGCGACTAAAGTTTTAAAATCGACAAACCGGTCATTAAACGGTAAAAACCCCCCTTTATAATAATAATATTACTTATATATATATTTGTATTTTTATAAAAGTAAACTAATATAGCGTTGAGCTTTGTTTAAAAAAAAGATTCCCTGTGGAACGAACCGGACTTACTAAAAACTACACTACTGTACGATTAGGTACACTGCCTATAAGTGTTGTAGCAAGGTTTAAGTATATCCATTCTATAAATAAATAAATATCTTGTGTAAAATTGTATCGTATTTAATAGTTTTTCCTAGTAAAATATAAACTATTTCGTATACCTTAGCTTTGACATCAGGCTCCCATTGCAAAATCACTTGCATCGCACATGAGTTTAAATGGTAAATTCCAATTTGGAGTTATCATGATCGGCGCATTAGTGAGTTTTTCTTTAAGAATATTAAAAGATTTTATGCATTTATCTGAAAAGATGAATGGGGCATCCTTTTCTAGGAGTTTATTCATAGGAGTGACAATTTTAGAAAAATCTTTTATGAAGCATCGGTACAAACTGGCATGCCCTAGAAAACTCCTAACTCCTCTAACATTGGTGGGATGTGGAAGTTTAGCAATTACTTCTACTTTAGCTCTATCCACTTCAATTCCTTCCTTTGAAATTTTATGACCAAGAACGATGCCTTCTTTAACCATGAAATGGCATTTCTCCCAATTAAGTACTAGATTTGATTGTTCGCATCTAATAAGCATTCGTTCAAGATTAACTAGACATGATTCAAATGTATCACCGAAGACTGAAAAGTCATCCATGAAAACTTCCATGCATTCTTCTATCATATCGTGAAAAATCGTCATCATGCACCTTTGAAAGGTTGCAGGGGCGTTGCAAAGTCCAAATGGCATGCGTTTGTAAGCAAAAGTACCATAAGGGCACGTGAACGTGGTTTTCTCTTGGTCCTCGGGTGCTATTGGAATTTGAAAATATCCGGAGAAACCGTCAAGAAAACAATAGTAACTGTTTCCGGCTAACCTTTCCAACATTTGATCAATGAAAGGTAAGGGAAAGTGATCTTTTCTGGTGGCGTCATTTAATTTTCTATAATCAATACAGACACGCCATCCTGTTACAGTTCTAGTAGGAATAAGCTCATTTTTTTCATTTGTGATGACAGTCATGCCACCCTTCTTAGGTACGTATTGAACTTGGCTTACCCACGGACTATCAGAGATTGGATAAATTAAACCTGCATCTAGCAGTTTAATAATTTCTTTCTTAACAACATCTTGCATATTTGGATTTAGTCTTCGTTGGCGTTGCACATAGGTTTTATGACCTTCTTCCATAAGAATTTTATGTGTGCAATACGAAGGACTTATGCCTTTAATGTCATGAATCTTCCATGCAATAGCTGGTTTATGAGCTTTTAGCACAGAAATGAGTTGAGATTTTTCATTTTCTGTATGAGAAGACGATATTATTACAGGTAATTCAGATTCTTGTAACAACCCAAACCATCCAACGACATAACCACGTGAAAACAACAAAATAAAAAAAAAAATTCCTGAACAGCATGTGGCGCGGCGCGCCATATAGGCCGCGCGGCGCGCCAAAGTGGACTGTCCAAAAAGTCCTTAAATGCGAAAATGTTTGACTAGTTCCCGACGTATTTAGACAAAACGCTTTTAACCCCATGTTCCATATATAAAAACTAGCACGTTCTATTAATAAAATTATATTTACGAAGCGGGGCCCACATCGACCCAAATTACCCTTTAAGTATCAAAATACAATTTTCGACCATAAGACTTTTAATACAAAACAAAGCCGAGCATGGCGATTGGGGATACGCTACCCAATCCTAATAAATCCAAAAGCAAGCCTTCTACGCAAACTATACAAGTCCTCTAATCCTCGCGCTTACCCGAGCCACCATCCGCATGCAATCTATAAAAAGAGTCAACAACGAGAGGGTAAGCTAACGCTTAGTGAATGATAATATACTACATACATATATATGTATAAAATGGACACGCCACAAAATAACAAATACCGCATACCGAGGCATCCATATATAAAGCACTACACTAAGCATACCGTACGATCTCTAAGCAACGAGCTAAAGATACAACAACAATATAAGTTCACCAACGACGATGTGAACAACGCCAAATAGCTACACCCGGAGGGTTAGCTACAACACAACAATACATTAATATATAACAATATAAACGAACAAGGTTAACACCTTAACCCAATACCGAGAACCAAATACCACAATGAAGATTGGCCGAACTACACGAGCCTTAGTAATCCGAAACCACACGAGATTACTACCTCAATAAGATGACCGAACTACACGAGTCACCATGAATCCGAACTACACGAGATTCATTTTGATAAGATGACCGAACTACACGCGTCATCGTGAATCCGAACTACACGCGATTCACTTCTCCAACTCAAAACCCTTCGCCATTGGGGTTATATCAACCACATCACAACCACGTGTGATAATGTACACGCGAACGCGTACTTCGCCAAAGATGGTCAACCAAAATGCACAACCGTGCCAATTGGACTCATACAAAAGTCCATCAAATCCATCTATATGTGAAGTGAGCTCTATAGCCGAGAATTACTTCACCCGACCCGCACCCATCCTACACATACATATGCACATAGGATATTATCACTCACCTTGAAGTCTTGAAGAATGCTTCCAAGTAATCCGCAGCTCGCTAATGAAAAGTACCTATTCCATTATCACAATTACAACAATACACTTAGAGTGGATTTACAAATCAACCCAATTCGTCACTTAGTGCAATTTCGACCCAAATGCACTTCCAAGCACAAACCGTGCCCAAAACTAACCAATAATCACTAACACAAGTGAGAATGGTCCTAATACGCCAAATAAACCCGAACTCAAGTGTTAAACATGCGTCATACCCATTTTGACACTAAAACCCTAGTTTTGACCCATTAAGTCAAAATCTCACCATTTACAAGTTTTAACACCAAAACACATTTAACTCGGTTTAATACTTCAACTTAATCCATTTTAAGTTTATAAACCTCATTAAATCGCCAAATGGGTCATAATCACCACCAAACCCTAATTTGACCCAAAGTCACAATTAGTCAACCAAATAACCTTAAATGGGTTTCAATACTTCCATAATCACTAACTTAAGTGATTACACTCAATTTCAAGTCCTAAACATGGCCAATTAGTTCACCAACCCAAAATCCACCAACAATTAACAATAAACCCAATTACTAGCATCACTAAACCCATTTCATCATCTAAAAGGGTTTTTCATCAAACTAACTCAAACCCTAACTTGAATATCAAATCAAATAGATGAAATTCGGAGTTTGAGCTTACCAATACCACCACAACGTAGCTAGGAACGAAAGGAACAACTTTAGAACTCGAGCTTTTGATCAATTCGGCCTCCTTCTTCACCAAAACCCTAAATCTCTCTCTAAAATCTCTCTCTCTCTCTAAAATAGTTTGAGAGTGATGAATGGATGTGAAAATGATCCAAAACTAATCCAAACCAGCTAATATGGCTCACAAATCCGGCCCCAAGTGAAATTACCCAATTGCCCTTCATTTAAAACAATTAAAAAGAAGAAGAGGGCTGTCTGCGCGATTTGGCGCGGCGCGCCCCAGACCCGCGCGGCGCGCAAGTAGCCAGTTTCAGATTCTTTTACCTTTTTAATTACATAACAATATTCAACGAAGCCCGTTCTCGAATGTCATAAGTACACAAGTATACAAGATAAATATTCGGGTCTTACAACTCTCCCCCACTTAAACTCGATCACGTCCTCGTGATCCTCGTCACTTAACCAAATGGACCCCACTCAACGGTCCTCAACATACGTCTAAATCCGACTTTCCTAAGCAGTTTCTCCCAACGAATCGCCTACAACAACTAAAATTGTCACCCACGATTTTCACAATCCGAGCACTAAAACTATGCTCCTTCCCTAACATCGGGAAAAACTCAACTAATCTCGTACCGAGATATCAATCCCTTAGCGTACTATTACCGAGTATAACGCCAAAAGCAACAAGGTCTCAACCTAAGGTCAACAACCCGAAACGATGAAGACCGAACCAAACGAACCCTTACGGATTACACCAATCACTAAACATCCCTTGTAGTGCGCCATACGACCAATACACGACTACCGTAACATCATAATCCAACGGCTAGAACCGATAGCGCCCAAAATGACTATGGAAACGCAAAACCCAAGGTGTACGAAATCAACCATCGTCACACCCGTAACAAACATGTGAGCGAAACACGGCTATCGCCTCACTAATCCCACAACATGGTCCTCACGACCCCCACCATCGACGTATAAAATGACCGATAGTTCCCGCAACATGGTCCTTACGACCCTACCATTGGTGTATCAAACAACCAATATATCACACGACACGAAGGCTGGCCGAAAACAGACGCGCCCTAGTGAATCCGAACTACACGCGACTCACTACCTTCACCACAACAACAATCGGGAATGGCCTAACTACACGTGCCATAGTGAATCCGAACTACACGAGAGTCACTATCCCGGAGGAATGACCGAACTACACGAGTCATTTTTGAATCCGAACTACACGAGACTCACTCCTCAATACAATGACCGAAACCACACGAGTCATTTGTGAATCCGAACTACACGAGATTCACTTCCACAACATCGAGGTTGGCCGAACTACACGAGCCTTAGTAATCCGAAACCACACGAGATTACTACCTCAATAAGATGACCGAACTACACGAGTCACCATGAATCCGAACTACACGAGATTCATGCCAATAAGATGACCGAACTACACGCGTCATCGTGAATCTGAAAACACACGCGATCCACAATCTCAACACAGGAATGGTACTCGCATTTCCCACCGGTACTCGCATTTCCCGATAGTGTTACACCATACCGACATAACACTACTCCCTTGATGAAGTCAGCGGACCCCGAAGGTCATGCTCCACCAATCACAACACAGGATGAAGTCAGCGGACCCGAAGATCATGCTTCACCGATATAACACCACGCTCATGATGAAGTCAGCGGACCCCGAAAGTCATGCTCCACCAATCACGTATTCCCATGATGAAGTCAGCGGACCCTAAGATCATGCTTCATCAAACAACCATACCATAATCGAGCAAGAACCACCTATACCAAACATAGGTACAAAACAATAATTCTCTAAAAGAGAATCCGACACACACATCCCTTAACCGAGGGATTTCACCTTGCTTGCCAAACACGTCCATTATCTCTCAACGAGATTTACCACATTACCACCTTGGTGATAATTCAAATCGAAAATCATAAGTACAATTTAACCGAAATTGTACTCTACCACAATCGACCAAATCTAGGTCCCGACACAAGTTTCGGTTTACTAAAACATTGTCCGAAATCTCACACTAAAACCTCCTCGTGCGGGAGTGTAACTCCTCCACTTGGAATTACGTTCCATAACCGCATCTCGTACACCCGTACAATGCTACCAAAGGTAGACTTTACCAATAATTGGGTTCGCACGGCCCATCACCATGTCTTGTTCCAACTTTGAGCATACCAAGGATCCTAACCTATCCTTGAACATTTCGAACGAAAAGTGTACCACAAATTACACGAACTATATGTGATGACCCGGGAATTTCCGACCAAATTTAAACTTAATCTTATTATGATTTCGACACGATAAGCAAAGTTTGTAAAGTTGAAGTCTCAAAAACTGTGAACTGTGTTTATGTATTTATTTGGCCTTTGACTATTTTCGACGATTCACGAACTATTGTTTGTAAATTAAAATGTATATATAATTATATAAATAAAAGTATAATATATATAGTATTGTGCATAAATAAAAATACACTTTAATTTAATGAATATATATATAAACATGTATATGTTATTATTACGAGGCTATATGTTTATGTATATAATTTCCTATTAATAACTGGTATTATATTCTATAAATTATATAAATATTCGATATCTAAATATTGTCATAGGATATATAACGTACTTATTAATTATTAGATAGTTAATAAGATATAAATTTTACATATTAAATCTAATTACAAGTTAAAATATAAAAGTTATACTAATAACCTTACCTTCATTATAAATGTTAATATTAATAATCTTATTGTTAATATTATTATAGAAAAGTATAAGTTATTATGTTATCATTAATATCATTATAACTAATATTACTTTAGTATCATTAATAAGATTATCATGATCAAATTAAGTTATCATTATTGTTAATATTATCATATTATTATCTTTATCAATAATGTTATTATTATTAACCATATTATCATATGTATTATTAATCATTAGTATTATTATGATAATTATTATTAGTAATGTTAACAAGAATAATTATTATTAAGATATTTAATATTAAAAAAAAAAGAGAGAGATACAAACACTGGACATGTCCTCTTTTAACCACATTCTATTTTTTTTCTTCTTCATCTATTTCACTCGTGATCTTCTCTATCCATACTAGGCTCGATTAATTTTTTTTTTCTTCGACATCAATCATTCATCATCATAATCAATTACATACAGCTCCTTGGATTTGATTCAGGCAATGAAGCATTTTTTTTTATTTTTTTTATTTTTCTACTCGCATTAAGTTTTTTTGCTCTTAATTTAAAAACGAGTCATTTCAAAAATCTATAATTGCAGTTTGGTTAGAAATCTTGTGTTTAATCTATCTGCAAAGTCTCAGTTCTCAATTCTTAATAGCAATTACGAATTTGTGAGTCAAAGTTTAAAAACTAAAAGTCAACAGATTTGATCTTGGTTAAATTCGAGTTCAATTCAATGTTATGGATTCAATTAAGGTTACAGTAAGCTTATAGGTTCGATTTGAAACCATTTTCGTGTAGAACCCTTTGTCTAAAACTTTCAAAAAAAATGAAAATCATATTTTTTTTTTTTAAAAAAGCAGCGACAGCAGTGAGCTGCTGTTTTCTTTTTTTTTTTTCTTTTTTATTTTTTATTTTTATGATTCAAATTACACTATATGATGTTATTAATATTTACATATATTAATTAAAACCATAAAAATTCGATATTGTGGGTATTGAAACCCTTTCCTGGTCGACTAGTTTAACAAAGGAGAAGAACAAGGGGAATAGAAATATAATCTGGTTAAGTACTGTTGGGTTTGATATATATTCAGGAAAATAGAATTGGAGGAGTGGTAAGGCTGTTTGTGTGTGTTCGAGTGATCGCGGTTTCGAGCCCGGGGGATGGCAATTTCATTTCTTTTTAGTGAGCTATTTCACTAAGGTAGTCAATTTACTTATTATTTTATTATTATTATTATTATTATTATTATTATTATTATTATTATTATTATTATTATTATTATTATTATTATTATTATTATTATTATTATTATTATTATTATTATTAATTATTGTTGTTGTTATATTTATGATTAAACTTATAATTAGGTGTAGATACAAGAATGAAATATTATTATCGTTACTATCATTAAATTATTATTATAACTACTACCACTAGTATTATTCACTATTATTAATATTATAAAAGTTAACAAATAAAAATTAAAGTGAATATATGCACATGCTAATAATTGTAATATTAGAAATTTTGATGATAATAGAACTATGAGGACGATATGTATGATATTACTAGGGATAAATTCATCTGTATTGACAATAGATAATATTAAGGTTAAGTATGAAATTTATCTAAGTTCATGAATTATGCATGTACGTATAACATATCTTTAAAAATTTATTGTAAGTATTATTACTAATATTACCATATGTATCATTACATAATTTTTAGTATTATTATTATTACCAACAAAATACTACTGATATTATCATTATTAGTATTAGTATGATTATCCTTAATAGGATTGTTATTATTAAAAGCTATTATTATTGTTATTTATTTATTATTATTTTTTTTTTATTTTTTTTACAAAAATTATTATTTTGTTATCAATAAAACTACTAATATTATTATCAAGTATTATCTATATCATTATTATTAAGCTAATATTATTTATGAAAAATGATAATTTCAAATGACGTTGTTAATATTATAAGTATTAAAATAAAGAGTATAGATATAAAATTATATTTAAAATTACATAACTTAACTATATTAATAATTATATAGATATATATATAAAATGAAGATATTTAAATAATTAATAAAACTTACAAATTATTAAATATAACAAATACAACAATAATAATAATATATAAACTTATTCGATTACAAATATGTGTATTAATAAATATACAATGGTATAGGTTCGTGAATCCGAGGCCAACCCTGCGTTGTTCAATGTCGTCATATGTATTTTTACTACAAAATACATTACTGTGAGTTTCATTTGCCTTTTTACCCTTTATATTTTTGGGCTGAGAATACATGCGCAATTTTTATAATGTTTTACGAAATAGACACAAGTAATCGAAACTACATTATATGGTTGAATTATCGAAATCGAATATGCCCCTTTTTATTTAGTCTGGTAATCTAAGAATTAGGGAACAGACACCCTAATTGACGCGAACTCTAAAGATAGATCTATCGGGCCCAACAAGCCCCATCCAAAGTACCGGATGCTTTAGTACTTCGAAATTTATATCATATCCGAAGGAGGATCCCGGAATGATGGGGATATTCTTATATGTATATTGTGAATGTCGGTTACCAGGTGTTCAATCCATATGAATGATATTTTTGTCTCTATGCATGGGACGTATGTTTATGAGAAATGGAAATATGAAATCTTGTGGTCTATTAAAATTATGAAATGATTATTTATGTTAAACTAATGAACTCACCAACCTTTTGGTTGACACTTGAAAGCATGTTTATTCTCAGGTATGAAAGAAACATTTCCGCTGTGCATTTGCTCATTTTAAAGACAGTATTTGGAGTCGATCATCGCAATGGAACCAGTTGTTGGTGACTTTGTCCAGATGGATTAGGACGGGTCCTTTCAGTTGGTATCAGAGCGGTGGTCTTAGCGAACCAGGTCTTGCATTAGCTTGTCTAACTGATAGTCGTTAGGATGCATTAGTGAGTCTGGACTTCGACCGTGTCTGCATGTCAAAAGTTTGCTTATCATTTAGTGTCGAAAAATTAATTGTTTATCATCCTTAAAGTCTAGACACATCTTACTGCCTCTATTGCTTAGATAGTGTATAGACAAAACTCATATCTTAGCATATCTGCTAATTCGTATCTTAGCGTATCTGTTACTGTTACCTTTGCCTGACAGCTTCCGTAGATTCCTCCGTAACTTATGGGATTTTAGTATTATATATGCATATGTAAATTATATATGCAGGGTACTAATCTACATCCTATAATCTATTTCTTATCGAAAATCCTTCATCTGATCGTACGGGATGAATCCCTAAACCAGTTCGAGTCCCTCAGATTCCGATAGCTATTCCGATAGCTATTCCGATAGCAATTTCGATATGGATTTCCACTCGAACTCCGAAAGCATTGTAACCGGAATGGAGCAACCAATCAGCCATCCCCAATTTATTGATGGGTTCATAGTTGACTTAATTAATGGAAACGCGCAGAAGGCAATCCCTTCCACCAACCGAATTCACCTCTTGACAATGAACCTGATGCGTTTACCGGCGAACCTGTTCGAGACACCATTTTCAGTCTCATTTCCAGGGTAACTCGTCAAGATTATATTCTATCCACAATTCTGAACCTTATTCATCCGCTCGTTCCGACCGACAATCATCCTGGAGTAATAAGTCAACAAACTTCGCGCTTGAATAATCAATTCAGAGAATATGGTGCAAAATGTACCAGCTTCAGCAACATCACCGGCACCAACAGTACAATCAATAACAGCATCAGTACCATCAACAATCCATGCTTCAATATCATCATCTGTACTTTGAGTATGATCTTCGTTCGACATGTCGAATATGTAATCTCTAAAGTTTTAAAGATTATTTATTCTAGTTCCAACCGAAAAGCAAATGAGTTTAATATTATATTAACTCATTAAATCCATGAATACATCTGAAGAAAATATATATGTATATATGTTTTCATAAAGATTGTAATTAAAAATTCTCTTGTACAAACTGTTAATGGCGAAAATATTTTAACGGGTAGGTAATACCCGAGGACTATTTAAATTTCACATTAATAAGTTACATTGTACGTTCTTCGAATCTGTTTCAACAGTCATATACTATCCTACTTACATCCACCGATATACAAATCCATTCACCACCGAATAACCATATTCATCCAAATACATATTTGGATTTTGACTTATCAGAATCCAACAAGTGGCATAATGAAGAAATAATGGATACAATAAAAATTGATTAGAAACAGATTAATTAATAATATGAAATTCTATTAAGAATCCACACTGACAAAATCCTAGCTAACTATTCCTAGCTAACTGTTAATTTTGTATTACCATTTAATTATCGCAATTTATTTATCACAGTTTATTTATTGCAATTTACATTCTCACAATTTTATTTATCGTCATTTAATTTCTGTTATTTACTTTACGCACTTTATTTATCGTCATTTAATTTCTGTTATTTATTTTATGCACTTTAAATATCGGGACACGTATACAAGGTTTTGACATATCATATCGACACATCTATATATATTATTTGGAATAACCATAGACACTCTATATGCAGTAATGCGGGAGTTAGCTATACAGGGTTGAGGTTGATTCTATAATAATATATATAGTTTGAGTTGTGATCGAGTCTGAGACGTATACGGGTCACGACACGTATTAATTAATTCGAATATTATATATTAAGTTATATATGTATTATCGGACTGTTAGTTGTGGACTATCAAATATGGACTGTCGACATTGGACAATAAAAATGAATTAAAATATTGATTATAACATATGAAACTAAACATTTCTTCAAGTTTGCCACTTGATTTCATCTTAAACCTCATTTGTATCTCGACAATCAAATTCTATGTACAAACCTTTCATGATTCTTGAAAACACCTCAATTGAGAGGATGAACCGACCGCACTTCATCTACGGGAGAAGAGATTGATGCATATAGTTATGCACCTGAAAACACTCGAAACCTGAGTAAACATTTAACACGTATCTATGCTAGCTCTTTTGGCGTTGTTATTACTAAAAATGACATTGCAATCCTTTTTCAAATTAGTCAATTTTGTCACAGCTCCAACGAGTCAACTTCAATTTTTTCAGACGGATTAGTCTTATTATAACCTTGAATTATAAGTCTGCCTTTCGTCATCGTTATCGAAGAACCGTTTACACCCTATCACACTATCATAAAACTTAGCAGTAACTTCATTACTCATTGACTTAAGCTTCTCCGAAGAACCATTATATTTGTTCATTAAAACCTTATACTCATCCACATCTTATAATGAGAATTGCCATACCAATTACCAGGAATCAGCAATCAGTACATTGAAAACTCACAGCATATCTACATCAACAGTTAGATGTATGACATTTATCTCTTAGAATTATGATCTCTCCTTCTGGAATTCTGAAAAGCACTCAGTCACAATCAATACTCTGAATGTTGAAAAAGCTGAATGAAGCAGCATAAATCATAGACAACCGTAAACGACCATAATCATCGAAAGTTTGATGATAAAGAATAGTATGTTGGAAAAGCTCAGGAAAGTTGGAACTGGAAAACGGATTGAGGTAACCACGAAGGAGACCAAGGACAAATACAAGGACCATACCATATATTCAAAGAATCCAGGTAATTCTGGATCCGATGAAACCTTCAACGAATATCTTGCTCTGTACTCATGTTAAAATCTTGCGGAAAATCTTCCTCATCAACCATCAAACTTAGAAATTCCAAAAAAATATCATCATCAATATCTTCGATATTTCTGAGGATATTTTCATAAATATTCTCGTCTGAAATTATATACCTCTGCGTGCTTCCTGTGTATCATTATGTTGGAAACATTCAATGGAAAATTTAGTACTGAAAAGCGGATTATGCGAAACTATGAAGGAAGCCGTGAACAAATCACAAAGAATAAGTTTGACTTCAAAGAATCCAAATGATTCCGTTTTCTGATGAAATCTTTAGCGAATACCTTGCTTCCGAATCTAAACCCTTACGGATAAATCTTCTTCATCATCCATCGATATTAGAAATTCCAAGATATCATCGTATCTTTCATTATAAATATCCTCCATATTTCTGAAGATATTTTTATAACTATTCTTATCTGAAATTAATAATCTATTCGTGCTATCAATGTTACATCATATAGAAACTGTTAGTTTCTATATTCTGTAAACTTTTGAGCTTAAAATATGAATGTTTTTGAAGTAGTGTTGGGAACTGATGCATGAGTTAGTATAATATAATGACACTTGATCAACGTGATTATATTACAGTAAGTCATGCTGAGTTCTAATAAAACCTAATGATGGTTCACAGTAGATTATACCATCATCATGTGTCATGTTACATAACTCTTTCATTCTACATAACCTCCGAACATATCAAGAAGAATATATTCTTGATAGTTCTATCGTCTGTATTTTGATAAATTTGAAAATCAAATCGTGCTATCACGTTCCACCCTGCTTAGAACATTATAATCATTTAGAACTCTATATCTACAAATTCTGGACCATTATTCGCTTAACTTGGAGTCGGGAAGAGAAAACAAGAGCATGGAGCTCCGAAAAATAAAAAAAAAATAAAAAAAAAAATATAAAGCCGATCACAAACATAGGAATTACAAACCGTGTATATCAATGTTTATCGCTACATAAAAACATGGGAGAATTAAAAACACTATAACCCCAAGGGTGAAGTAGAAGAAAACAGATTCCTCCGGTGAAAGTTGGAAAAGGAGAACGATTGTGGCAATAGTCATGATAAGGACAAGGATCAGAACTGGATTAAGCATTTTCACAATCTTTTGGATGTATGAACTAAGAAAGAAGGTATAGGAATGGTGAGAATAATGGAACGGAAGAGCTTAATTTATAGTGGAAATATTATACAGAGTAATCGAGACAGATCACCGTATTAAATTATAGAGATCTTAATTTCCTTACTCGCCGAAGAATCAAATCTTTTAGATTTCGAAGATTTTCTTTAAATCCCTTGAATTCCGGAATTCAACCCTCTACGTCAAAAGCTATGACGCACCATATATTCTAAATTCAACCATGACTAGTCAAAAGTTATGATGAAACTTATCTTTCTCATTTCACTATTTTATGATAACTTCATTTGTACGCTTCACATAATCGAATCATTTTATTCATATTAATCAATAATGATAAAACTCTATTTATCATCTCATATTCGTCAGGAAAACATATTTATTGTTAGCCATGACGACCTCGCTCAAATTTCGGGACGAAATTTCTTTAACGGGTAGGTACTGTGATGACCCGGGAATTTCCGACCAAATTTAAACTTAATCTTATTATGATTTCGACACGATAAGCAAAGTTTGTAAAGTTGAAGTCTCAAAAACTGTGAACTGTGTTTATGTATTTATTTGGCCTTTGACTATTTTCGACGATTCATGAACTATTGTTTGTAAATTAAAATGTATATATAATTATATAAATAAAAGTATAATATATATAGTATTGTGCATAAATAAAAATACACTTTAATTTAATGAATATATATATAAACATGTATATGTTATTATTACGAGGCTATATGTTTATGTATATAATTTCCTATTAATAACTGGTATTATATTCTATAAATTATATAAATACTCGATATCTAAATATTGTCATAGGATATATAACGTACTTATTAATTATTAGATAGTTAATAAGATATAAATTTTACATATTAAATCTAATTACAAGTTAAAATATAAAAGTTATACTAATAACCTTACCTTCATTATAAATGTTAATATTAATAATCTTATTGTTAATATTATTATAGAAAAGTATAAGTTATTATGTTATCATTAATATCATTATAACTAATATTACTTTAGTATCATTAATAAGATTATCATGATCAAATTAAGTTATCATTATTGTTAATATTATCATATTATTATCTTTATCAATAATGTTATTATTATTAACCATATTATCATATGTATTATTAATCATTAGTATTATTATGATAATTATTATTAGTAATGTTAACAAGAATAATTATTATTAAGATATTTAATATTAAAAAAAAAAAGAGATACAAACACTGGACATGTCCTCTTTTAACCACATTCTATTTTTTTTCTTCTTCATCTATTTCACTCGTGATCTTCTCTGTCCATACTAGGCTCGATTAATTTTTTTTTTCTTCGACATCAATCATTCATCATCATAATCAATTACATACAGCTCCTTGGATTTGATTCAGGCAATGAAGCATTTTTCTTTATTTTTTTTATTTTTCTACTCGCATTAAGTTTTTTTGCTCTTAATCTAAAAACGAGTCATTTCAAAAATCTATAATTGCAGTTTGGTTAGAAATCTTGTGTTTAATCTATCTGCAAAGTCTCAGTTCTCAATTCTTAATAGCAATTACGAATTTGTGAGTCAAAGTTTAAAAACTAAAAGTCAACAGATTTGATCTTGGTTAAATTCGAGTTCAATTCAATGTTATGGATTCAATTGAGGTTACAGTAAGCTTATAGGTTCGATTTGAAACCATTTTCGTGTAGAACCCTTTGTCTAAAACTTTCAAAAAAAATGAAAATCATATTTTTTTTTTAAAAAAAGCAGCGACAGCAGTGAGCTGCTGTTTTCTTTTTTTTCGTTTTTATTTTTTATTTTTATGATTCAAATTACACTATATGATGTTATTAATATTTACATGTATTAATTAAAACCATAAAAATTCGATATTGTGGGTATTGAAACCCTTTCCTGGTCGACTAGTTTAACAAAGGAGAAGAACAAGGGGAATAGAAATATAATCTGGTTAAGTACTGTTGGGTTTGATATATATTCAGGAAAATAGAATTGGAGGAGTGGTAAGGCTGTTTGTGTGTTTTCGAGTGATCGCGGGTTCGAGCCCGGGGGATGGCAATTTCATTTCTTTTTAGTGAGCTATTTCACTAAGGTAGTCAATTTACTTATTATTTTATTATTATTATTATTATTATTATTATTATTATTATTATTATTATTATTATTATTATTATTATTATTATTATTATTATTATTATTATTATTATTATTATTATTATTAATTATTATTGTTGTTGTTATATTTATGATTAAACTTATAATTAGGTGTAGATACAAGAATGAAATATTATTATCGTTACTATCATTAAATTATTATTATAACTACTACCACTAATATTATTCACTATTATTAATATTATAAAAGTTAACAAATAAAAATTAAAGTGAATATATGCACATGCTAATAATTGTAATATTAGAAATTTTGATGATAATAGAACTATGAGGACTATATGTATGATATTACTAGGGATAAATTCATCTGTATTGACAATAGATAATATTAAGGTTAAGTATGAAATTTATCTAAGTTCATGAATTATGCATGTACGTATAACATATCTTTAAAAATTTATTGTAAGTATTATTACTAATATTACCATATGTATCATTACATAATTTTTAGTATTATTATTATTACCAACAAAATACTACTGATATTATCATTATTAGTATTAGTATGATTATCCTTAATAGGATTGTTATTATTAAAAGCTATTATTATTGTTGTTTATTTATTATTATTTTTTTTTATTTTTTTTACAAAAATTATTATTTTGTTATCAATAAAACTACTAATATTATTATCAAGTATTATCTATATCATTATTATTAAGCTAATATTATTTATGAAAAATGATAATTTCAAATGACGTTGTTAAGATTATAAGTATTAAAATAAAGAGTATAGATATAAAATTATATTTAAAATTACATAACTTAACTATATTAATAATTATATAGATATATATATAAAATGAAGATATTTAAATAATTAATAAAACTTACAAATTATTAAATATAACAAATACAACAATAATAATAATATATAAACTTATTCGATTACAAATATGTGTATTAATAAATATACAATGGTATAGGTTCGTGAATCCGAGGCCAACCCTGCGTTGTTCAATGTCGTCATATGTATTTTTACTACAAAATACATTACTGTGAGTTTCATTTGCCTTTTTACCCTTTATATTTTTGGGCTGAGAATACATGCGCAATTTTTATAAATGTTTTACGAAATAGACACAAGTAATCGAAACTACATTATATGGTTGAATTATCGAAATCGAATATGCCCCTTTTTATTTAGTCTGGTAATCTAAGAATTAGGGAACAGGCACCCTAATTGACGCGAACTCTAAAGATAAATCTATCGGGCCCAACAAGCCCCATCCAAAGTACCGGATGCTTTAGTACTTCGAAATTTATATCATGTCCGAAGGAGGATCCCGGAATGATGGGGATATTCTTATATGTATATTGTGAATGTCGGTTACCAGGTGTTCAATCCATATGAATGATATTTTTGTCTCTATGCATGGGACGTATGTTTATGAGAAATGGAAATATGAAATCTTGTGGTCTATTAAAATTATGAAATGATTATTTATGTTAAACTAATGAACTCACCAACCTTTTGGTTGACACTTGAAAGCATGTTTATTCTCAGGTATGAAAGAAACATTTCCGCTGTGCATTTGCTCATTTTAAAGACAGTATTTGGAGTCGATCATCGCAATGGAACCAGTTGTTGGTGACTTTGTCCAGATGGATTAGGACGGGTCCTTTCACTATACACTCGCAATCATCCAATTGCTTTAGTTTGTCGAATTTCACCCGATCACTCATGAACCTAAGGGTTTCACTTCGGTACCCTAAGTACAATGTAACCGCAACACAATCGGAGTCGAACACCACGCTAGTAGGTATAAAAGAGGCACCTAATGTCGCGTCACGTAGAATCCTTTACCAACATACATCGAGATCCAAAACACTCGATTTCTCGGGTTTCATCCCACCCGTCGAACCTCATGGTTCATCAACTTCAACACGAGAGCGAACATGCTCTAACATCCGAACACCAAAACTCATTTCCATGGCTTGGTAGAGACATTTTCCAAATACTAAGGAATGCTTGGTTACGCCAAGTCTTACGCCCTTCGCCCGTCAATCAAACATCAACATAGGGTACTTCCATTAGGAACGTCACCCATAGCATAACATGCACAACAAAGGCACGCAACTCAGACTCAAACGGCATTTAATAAATAATCAAAAGACATATTTATCAAAATTAAACGTACCTTAACGTCTCCTGGCCGCACCCGTCCCCGCTAACTTGGGACATTCCGACTTACGATGTCCTTCTTTTTGGCAATTGAAGCACACCATACCATCACCCTTTGGTACCGAACATTCCCAAGACTTGTGACCCCTCACGCCACAATTGTAACATCTAGCCGCACCAGAATCCGACATAACCGTTCACGTACCACCTGTGCTCACACTCGGACCCTTAGCCCTCTTACTCGGAGCATCATAAGAAACGACCCTTCGCTCACTTGAAGGTTCACCCTTTTTCGATCGTGAATACGACTCGAAACCTCTAGCCCTACCCCGCAACAAATCCCTTGCCCTACCCCGCAACAAACTCGTAGCGAGTCTCGTCTTTCTCTCGGGAGGGCAATCAATAGTACGGAAACACCCTTCGACGTTCGAAATCCAAGTTGTGCTTACCAAAGGATCCGGCTTTCCGTCATACATCGGGGGTTTAGTCCTCATGAAGCTCTTAAGATAACGCTCCGTTTCACCACTACTTTGAAGTTCAGAATACCTCCTTTCCATTCTTTCTTCTAACGCACCCATTTGCTCCGCAACGGCGGCCGCAACCCTAGCGTTAAACTCCACGTCATTCGCCTCGGTCTCGTTTCGCGTCGTCATTCTAAAGAATGCAAAACGATTAGTCCACGAACGTGTAAAACCGTATGCACGACACAGCCCCATCTTGCTAAACACTCATCGTACATCACTTGTTAGACACGATTTGCACCCGTAATAAGGTTTGCAAGTTCTTATTACGCACACATGCCGCATCGACTCGTTAGTACAACGACCGTCTCGCTCGATGATATACACAAACACAACCAGAATTCTACGCGGTACAAACCCACGTGAGAATTATTATCACAACACAACAACATATTAATAATATCCGCATTACTAATATAAACGTTAGTCAACCTATAGCCAAGGCACTAACCAAACCCATTCCGACCCGTAATCCTACAAGTCCCACAACAATTTAAGCACACACAAGTCTAAGTCTAGGCACCTATCTCAAGTCACCTAAATCCCTTAGACCATGCTCTGATACCACTTGTAACAACCCAAACCATCCAACGACAAAACCACGTGAAAACAGCAAAATAAAAAAAAAATTCCTGAACAGCATGTGGCGCGGCGCGCCAAAGTGGACTGTCCAAAAAGTCCTTAAATGATAAAATGTTTGACTAGTTCCCGACGTATTTAGACAAAACGCTTTTAACCCCATGTTCCATATATAAAAACTAGCACGTTCTATTAATAAAATTATATTTACGTAGCGGGGCCCACATCGACCCAAATTACCCTTTAAGTATCAAAATACAATTTTCGACCATAAGACTTTTAATACAAAACAAAGCCGAGCAAGGCGATTGGGGATACGCTACCCAATCCTAATAAATCCAAAAGCAAGCCTTCTACGCAAACTATGCAAGTCCTCTAATCCTCGCGCTTACCCGAGCCACCATCCGCATGCAATCTATAAAAAGAGTCAACAACGAGAGGGTAAGCTAACGCTTAGTGAATGATAATATACTACATACATATATATATGTATAAAATGGACACGCCACAAAATAACAAATACCGCATACCGAGGCATCCATATATAAAGCACTACACTAAGCATACCGTACGATCTCTAAGCAACGAGCTAAAGATACAACAACAATATAAGTTCACCAACGACGATGTGAACAACGCCAAATAGCTACACCCGGAGGGTTAGCTACAACACAACAATACATTAATATATAACAATATAAACGAACAAGGTTAACACCTAAACCCAATACCGAGAACCAAATACCACAATGAAGATTGGCCGAACTACACGAGCCTTAGTAATCCAAAACCACACGAGATTACTATCTTCACAACATCGAGGTTGGCCGAACTACACGAGACTTAGTAATCCGAAACCACACGAGATTACTACCTCAATAAGATGACCGAACTACACGAGTCACCATGAATCCGAACTACACGAGATTCATTTTGATAAGATGACCGAACTACACGCGTCATCGTGAATCCGAACTACACGCGATTCACTTCTCCAACTCAAAACCCTTTGCCATTGGGGTTATATCAACCACATCACAACCACGTGTGATAATGTACACGCGAACGCGTACTTCGCCAAAGATGGTCAACCAAAACGCACAACCGTGCCAATTGGACTCATACAAAAGTCCATCAAATCCATCTATATGTGAAGTGAGCTCTATAGCCGAGAATCACTTCACCCGACCCGCACCCATCCTACACATACATATGCACATAGGATATTATCACTCACCTTGAAGTCTTGAAGAATGCTTCCAAGTAATCCGCAGCTCGCCAATGAAAAGTACCTATTCCATTATCACAATTACAACAATACACTTAGAGTGGATTTACAAATCAACCCAATTCGTCACTTAGTGCAATTTCGACCCAAATGCACTTCCAAGCACAAACCGTGCCCAAAACTAACCAATAATCACTAACACAAGTGAGAATGGTCCTAATACGCCAAATAAACCCGAACTCAAGTGTTAAACACGCGTCATACCCATTTTGACATTAAAACCCTAGTTTTGACCCATTAAGTCAAAATCTCACCATTTACAAGTTTTAACACCAAAACACATTTAACTCGGTTTAATACTTCAACTTAATCCATTTTAAGTTTATAAACCTCATTAAATCGCCAAATGGGTCATAATCACCACCAAACCCTAATTTGACCCAAAGTCACAATTAGTCAACCAAATAACCTTAAATGGGTTTCAATACTTCCATAATCACTAACTTAAGTGATTACACTCAATTTCAAGTCCTAAACATGGCCAATTAGTTCACCAACCCAAAATCCACCAACAATTAACAATAAACCTAATTACTAGCATCACTAAACCCATTTCATCATCTAAAAGGGTTTTTCATCAAACTAACTCAAACCCTAACTTGAATATCAAATCAAATAGATGAAATTCGGAGTTTGAGCTTACCAATACCACCACAACGTAGCTAGGAACGAAAGGAACAACTTTAGAACTCGAGCTTTTGATCAATTCGGCCTCCTTCTTCACCAAAACCCTAAATCTCTCTCTAGAATCTCTTTCTCTCTCTCTAAAATAGTTTGAGAGTGATGAATGGATGTGAAAATGATCCAAAACTGATCCAAACCAGCTAATATGGCTCACAAATCCGGCCCCAAGTGAAATTACCCAATTGCCCTTCATTTAAAACAATTAAAAAGAAGAAGAGGGCTGTCTGCGCGATTTGGCGCGACGCGCCCCAGACCCGCGCGGCGCGCAAGTAGCCAGTTTCAGATTCTTTTACCTTTTTAATTACATAACAATATTCAACGAAGCCCGTTCTCGAATGTCATAAGTACACAAGTATACAAGATAAATATTCGGGTCTTACAATTCACCATGTAAATAAGCATATTCCAAATGGGTTGGAAGTGGCTTTATCTCTAATGTCGGTGGTTCTTCTATCGATGATTTGTATCGATATCTAACTTCTTCTTTTAACATTTGAAGTTCTTCTGTTGTTGGTTCATATTCATTAGCCATAAGTGTAGCTAACATTTCAGCTTCATCAATTGGTTCAGTTCCTTCTCCTAAAGAACATTCTCCCGTTCCTTGTAATTCTGAAAATTCTTGTAACAATTATGCATGTGAATCTATAGTTTGAATATAATAACATGTTTCATCCGCATATTGCGGTTTTTGCATGGCTCTATCAACAGAAAAGGTAACACTCTCGTCCTCTATACTTAGGGTCAGTTTTTTACTAAACACGTCTATTATTGCTTTAGCCGTGTTTAAGAATGGTCTTCCTAATATGAGAGGAACTCGAGAATCTTCTTCCATGTCCAGAATAACAAAATCTACTGGAAATACTAAAGTACCAACTTTAACTAGCATGTTCTCCATTATCCCTCTAGGATATTTTACTGATCGATCGGCTAGTTGTATGCTTATTATTGTTGGTTTCAATTCTCCAAGGTCTAGTTTAGCGTATAATGAATATGGCATTAGATTTATACTAGCACCTAAGTCTGACAATGCTTCTATTGAACTATGACTACCCAGAAAACATGAAATTGTGAAACTTCCTGGATCAGAGAGTTTTTCTGGTTGCTTATTCAATAGCACTGCAGAACAATTAGCATTCATTGTAACAGCCGAGTGTTCTTCCATTTTCTTTCTATTTGTGATTAGATCTTTCAGAAATTTAGCATATCTTGGCATTCCTGAAATCACATCAATGAAAGGAAGATTTACATTTATTTGTTTAAACATATCTAAGAATTTGGATTGCTCGGCTTCAAGTGTTTCTTTTCTCATTTTACTGGGGTAAGAAAGCGGTGGTTGGTATGGTTTTACATAAGGTTTAGCCTTAACTGTGTTATCCTCATTAATCTTTTCAACTACCGGTTCCGATTCCTTCTCTTGTTCAGGTTGTGGTGCCTGTGTAGTAGGAATATAGTCATCAGAAATTACAGGCATTTCAGGTGGTTTAAGTGTAATACCACTTCTCGTGGTAATGGCTTTAGCTGTTTCATTCCGGGGGTTATCATTTGTATTGCTAGGTAAACTTCCCGGTTTTCTTTCACCTATCAACCTTGCTAGGTTGCTTACTTCTTGTTCCAGATTTTGAATAGAAGCTTGTTGATTTCTAAATGCTTGAGCATTTTGTTCATTGGTTTGTTTCTGAGATGTGAAAAACTGCGTTTGAGATTCAACTAGCTTCGATATCATGTCTTCTAAATTTGTCTTTTTATCATCGGTTTGTGGTGGTTTAATTGGAAAAATAGGTCTTTGCTGATTGTAAGTATTGTTAGATACTTGTTGATTGCTAGGACCTTGTTGGTTGTTGTATGGAACATTTCGGTTATAATTCTGATTGTAGTTTGGTCTTGGCGGTTGATAATTACTTTGATAATTATTTCCAGGCCTTTGGTTCATGTATGAAACATTCTCTCGTTGTTCCATTGTTTGTTCAATACTGAGACAATCTTTTGTCAAATGTGGTCCTCCACACTGTTCACAACTAATTCGTATTGCGTGAATATCTTTAGTCATCTTTTCCATTCGTCTTTCGAAAGCATCTAACTTTGCGGAAATGGAATCAAAGTCATGGCTAGAATCGGCTCTAGCCGCTTTAGATGATCTAATGATGTCTTTTTCTTGATGCCACTCATGTGAGTGGGAAGCAGTGTTATCAATAATTTTGTAAGCTTCAGTTGCGGTTTTCTTCATAATGGAACCACCAGCTGCTATATCGATGTCATTTCGTGTAGTAATGTCGCATCCTTGATAGAATATTTGCACTATTTGATAAGTGTCTAAACCATGTTGAGGACATCCTCTCAATAACTTTCTAAATCTTATCCACGCCTCATATAGAGTTTCATTTGGTTTTTGCGTGAACGTAACAATTTCTCCTTGAAGTCTCACAGCTTTAGATGCCGGAAAGAATTGTTTAAGAAAATTTTCAACTAAGACATCCCATGTATCAATCGCTCATTCAGGTAACGATTCTAACCAATCTTTGGATTCTCCCTTTAAAGTCCAGGGAAATAACATGAGATAGATCTGTTCATCCTCAACTTCTCTGATCTTATATAGAGTACAAATCCTATTAAAGGTTCGAAGATGTTCGTTTGGATCTTCCTTTGGCGTACCACTAAATTGGCATTGATTAGTTTCCATGTGTAGGATTTTTCCTTTGATTTCATAATCTGGCGCATTAATGTCTGGTTAGTAATTGCGTGACCTTGGCCAGTGCGTTTAGCTCTTATTCGGTCTTCCATACTTAGAGGTTCCGGATTTTCCATGATTGAATTTGTTGAATCTGAATAACTAGAGGATTCTGACTTAATGGTTTCTTCCTCGACAACCTCTGGATGAATAATTTGTGGTTCAGGAGGAATGATTAGTGGTTCAGGATCTCTGAATTGTCCCTGAATATCCTCCCGATTCTCAATTGTGAGGTCGGGTTCAAAAAATGGATTATCGGAAATTTGAATTGGAGTACTTGGTTGACTAGATGACGATTCTAAAGAGAAATCAATGGCGACAATATTGGCTAGATGTCTTGATCGAGTTACAGGTGGTGAACGTATGAAAGGTGGTGAATTTAACGACCCGTCAAAGTACACTTGACGACCATCGTTATCTTGGTCCCACAGCTTGATCGAAACTCTATATGAATTTAATAAAACAACCTTGCATTCTTTATTTAAAAATGATTTCTTATAAAGGAAACCTACCAAAATGTATAAGTTTAGAAAAACTATACATAAATACTTTAACCAAAAGTTGACCAAACAATGTCAACAATTTAATGTATCAAAATAGAATGCAAGTTAATGTATAACAAAAGCTGCCATCATAAATATGCAGACTCTCTAAGCACAGCGGAAGCAATCAATCATGAACCTGAGAATAAAACATGCGAGTAACTGTCAACAAAAATATTGAGTGAATTATAGGTTTAATACTGCAAACAATATTTAATGTAAACCATAAAAATTTATGTTTGAAAACATAAAAACTCCTTTTTGGACCACAAAATTATATGCTAGAAAACATATAAAAACATTATTCCATTTTTCGTGAGCCACCTGGTAACCACTTAACCATTTATTTACCTTTGCCAAGCACAATAAATAATATACACCGAACAAGTGTATCTTCAACTAAATACGAAGTACTAAACATTCTGATTATAAATTGCTAGCGCGACTAGCTCGAAATGGGGTTGTCAAACCCGATAGATCTATCCGTAGGATTCGTGTTCACCAGTAGAAACCAGTGATTACAGTTACCAGACTAGGAAATATTTTTGTTCAACTCACAATGAATAATTTAAATCGACTTCCACTTATGTCCAAAATATAAAATAAATTGCATGTATTCTCATCCCAAAAGAGTTAAAATAGAAAAATTGGACCATAACTCACCTTAATAGCAAATGAAGTAACCACACAAATATGCGAACAGCAAATGAAGTAAAGTGATCAGGAATGATCACAACGCCGACCTATAAATAAAGCAGGTCGATATAAATAACTAACTTAGGTCAAGTCTTAGTATGATATGTAAAGACCCTGGATTTTCCAACGTTATTTTATTAATAATTGTTATTATTAATACGTGTGATAAAACGAATGTATGTTATTACATTTACATGTTGCCATGATTGCCCGAACTTGACTTTAATTGCCCGAAACGTCTTTGTGACACCCGGAACTTTCACGAATAATATTTTTAGATATTATTTACATTCATGATTAGTTTTATTAATCATTTTAATTAACTATGGTGATTAGTTAGTTACTTGGGCTTTAATTGGTTTAACTTGTGAATTATTGAACTTGGGCTTGTTTAAAGTAAATGGAATCATGAATAAGGCTTATAAGCCCACCCTACCTTTTAAGTGGACTTAGTTAGCCCATTCTTGCATGTAAGTATCAAATTTGTTGGTAACTAGTTAGTTAACTTGTTTAGGAATCTAGTTAACTTGCCATTCCCATGTAAACACACCAAGTAACCAACTTTTGAAGCTTTACATGCTAGAGACCACCAAACAAAGCCCTCCCCTCCTTGTGAGCTACTGCTGGCCGAATGGTTTAGGCCTTGGGAGTGCCTTTTTTTGTTTCATTTTATGTAATACTACTTCACTTGTTACACTCTCAAACACACACACAAAAATACTTCCAAGTTTTCTCTCTTTTCTCTCTAGTTGTAGTAAGTAACAAGCTTTAATTTCTCTTCTTTTTCTTTAACCAAAACCGAATTCAAACACCCTTGAATCATCATCATCTTTTGTTACTTGTTGTTGTTAGTTGTTACATATAATTGTTAGTTGTTCTTTACTAGCTACAAGATCAAACTTACTAGTTTGATTCTTCATAATATCTTGTAATTATCAAGAACACTCAAGAACATAACTTACTAGTTATGATTCTACATATACTTTCTTAAAAGATTGCAAGTTCATGTGTTGATTAAACTCATACTTGAAGTTCATGAAGTAAACTTTAAAGTTTACTTTCTAAAGATCAAACTTTGGTTTGAATCTTTAAAGTATGAACAACCATGAATAATTTACTTGTTTACTTAGTTTACTTCTTCTTGCACTTTACTTTCATGTAATTAGTTTAAATGGTCAAGTACTACAAGTTAGTCTTGATCTCATATCTCTTGGAACTAAAAGTTAACTTAAAAGTCCAAGAACATATAAATAAGTTTTCTTTAAATATAACTTTATATACTTATGCTTGATCTAGACTTTTGGGTCTTGAATCTTCAAGATCTAACTAATAACTATGTTCTACATCTTAAGATCTTGATTAGTTAGTTTACTTTCAAGTTTATAGTTCAATATTTCTTTTATAGTTCATGTAAGTGTCAAACCTAAGACTTTGATGTAACTTTGGTTCATCAAACTACATGCAACTCTTAAGTGAGTTGTGCTTCATGTCTTAGACTTGCACTAGTGTTATGATGGTCAAGACTTGGTTGAGATGATGTAGACACATCAATGAGTTGTACACTTGAAGCTATATGCATCAAGGATGAGAACCATGATGAACATCAAGCACCAAGACCACCGGAACTCACTTAAACTTACTGCTTCTGTCCAAACCCTACTGTTTTGCTGATTCTGTAACTGACTAATAGGCCTGGGCTGTTGTGGTTATTATTTTCAAATATATCTTTTCGAGTAGATAACTTTTCATATAGGACTCGTCTTAATCCGAGTTACGTTTTAGGATTTATGGCCCTCCGATCGTCACTATGTCCTTTAACGTTGTGCAGAAATTTCTGACCTACTCGCACTTAAACCGTCACCACGGTCAAATGAAGACGAGTTTGCTTCTGTAAATTTTACCACACTTAAAGGACTCATATACGGAGCCATGGCCACTGGTCTCACCTTAATTCAGTAAGGGTAGAGGCCGTGGTGACTGACTGAAGTCAGACTTTGTTTTAAACTACTTTCATAAACGAAACTTACTTTACGCCTTTTGTTTGATGATGAATGATGATGACCTTTAAGACCTTATTTACATACTTTTAAACTTATTAATACAATTTACTGACTTAGTACTATTTGACTTAGGTTGAGGACTTTCGGACGGTTTACTTGCACACCTTTTCCGAACCGACTTTACGACTACATTATCATTGTGAGTTATAGCATTCCTTTTTTACTTTAACTTATTTTGGGAACTGAGAATACATGTGGATTTTATGTTTTACATACTAGGCACGAGTACTTAAACTTTATATATGTGTGGGTTATACAACAGCATAAACATTTCCTTTAGCTCGGTAACGTTTAATTATTGGTTTTTGAACCGTGAACGCGAATCTTAGATATGGATCCATAGGGTTTGACATCCCCACTCGGGCTAGTAGCGCTAGCATTTAACGAGTATTTAATACTTCGTAAACATACGCACTTGCCAAGTGTACTTTCAGGGGGTATAAATGTTAAGTTAGTTACCAAGTGCCCACGGTTAACATATACTTTATCATACTGTTTTGAAACGCTCTTTGTAGCACTGAAATCTCGTGGCCTACCTTACATACTGTTACACTTAAACTATAGCTCACCAACCTTTGTGTTGACGTTTTTAAGCATGTTTTTCTCAGGTGCTTGAGGTTAGCTTCCGCTGTGTACTAGTCGTGCTGTAGACACCCGCTGCTTAGAGTTGTTATCGTATGAACTACTTTATTTTGCATTCAAACTTTAGTACTTTTGAACTATGACTTGTAACGACCATTGTGGTCACGTACACTTATTATTTGCTTCTACTTAGTGAAGCATGCTTTTGGATTGTAAAACATTCGATGTTGGTTTAGACATCACTTTATTAATGAATGCAAACTCTTTTTGAAAACACATATAGTACTTAACCTTGTAATGATCCTGTTGTTGATGATTCGTACACTATGGTTTTGTACGGGGCATCACATTTGGTATCAGAGCATTGGTTGTAGGGAATTAGGTTGCATTAGTGAGTCTAAGACCGACCCGAGTAGGATTCACTAATAGGACTAATCTACAACTTGCTAGTTTACTTGTTTCTGCTGAACTTACTGCATGCTGCTGCTTACTTTTACTGCTATATGCCGTATGCTACTACATGATTTCACTACTGCATGATATTACTTGCTTTCGATTGCATGCTACTTCTGTACGATTCGTTATTACTGCCATGCTACTTATTGTTATACATGATTTAAACTGTTGGCCTAATACGTGCTTGCTTATGACTTACTGACATGGAAAATTTATTTTTCCTTGTTCAGATGTCGGATGTACCACCTGCTAGCGTTTTGGGAAGTTCAGACTCAGACTCCACCACACCACCTGCTACTGTTGCTGATACACCGGTTCGGTTACCCACTAGTGATCCCAGCGCTTCGTCTTCCGGAGCGAGTAGTAGTGCGCCGACACCTGTGACCACTTCTAACCCTACGGAGATTCCAGCTCCATCTGCTCCCGGACCCTCGAGGTCACAGCCCCGCATCGGTGGGATTGAGATTCTCGTGGAGTTCGGGGAAGGGCCGTTTCGTAACCACATGCGCACGCCTTGCCGACGCACTCCCGACGAACGTTTAGTGCTGATTCCGCCAGGCAGACACAGACAGATGTTGGCCGCCTTCGGACTGCCAGTTGAGCCACCCGTGTCGCCACCACATGATTCAGACGACGGGTCTTCCACTGATGCTCCATCAGACGACACCTCTTCGGATGACTCCAGTGATGATGAGGATCCCGCTGACGTACCTATTCAGGCACCCTCCACCCCGCCGAAGAAGTGGTACCGCCCTGATGGCACCGTTATTCCAGGGGTGAATGGAGGTCGTGATTTCACTGACGCTTTTGATCGGCGTCGGAGGGTTACTGCCCGTAAGCGGCTTGTGTCGTACCCTGCCGACCCACAGATACGTAAGGTTCCCCGTTACGTATTGACTATTCCTAGAACCGTACCGCCTAGATTTAGATACGGACCATTCCCATCTAGGGACGTACCGTCTACATCCGGAGCTGGACCATCTACTTCAGCACCATCCGAACCACCGGCACCACCTGCACCACCATCTCCCTCTAACGAGGAACTGAGGCGGGAGATTGAGACTCTCCGAGCTCGGGTCACTGAGCTTGAGGACCAGCTGTCCCAGGTTTCGGACATCCTACACCCACCTCCACCGTAGGACTTTTGTATTTAGATTTCGTTATGTAATCTAGTTGTAGTTTATTGTATTACTCATGTATTGTACGGACTTATTCAGATGTATGAAACTTATTATTATTAATGAATAGAATTTTGCGTTATTTAATTCTTGCACGATGTTCTATTTACATTACTGTACAATGATTCTGTGGTATTTGTACCTAGATGCGTTATTTAATAACATGTGATGTTTTGATTCCATGTTGGTTACTATATACTATATTATTACATATTGAATGCTGGATTTTGACTTAAGTCAAAATGTTTGTTTAGAATACCATGGCCAACGGAAGATCCACCCCTACCGCAGCCCAGATTGAGGACATGATCAACGAACGGGTCGCTGCAGCCCTAGCAAAAAGAAATCTTCAAGCTCCACCACCACCCCCACCAGTTATCCCACCCGTTCGAAATGGGTGTACTTACAAGGAATTCCAGAGCTGCAAACCGCATAACTTAAGCGGTACTGAGGGACCGGTTGGTCTCACCAGATGGTTCAAGAAACTTGAATCAGTATTTCGAGTTAGCAACTGTTCAGAGGACAACAAGACCAAGTTTGCATCTTGCACGCTATCTGACGGCGCGCTAACGTGGTGGAACACGTTAGCTCAAGCGAAGGGCATTGACGAGGCGTATGCTACGCCATGGGAGGAATTCAAGGCTGCTATGATTGATGAGTATTGTCCGAGAACCGAAGTCTAGAAGATGGAAATCGAATTTATGCAGTTAAAGGCCGTTGGGAATGACCTTGATGGTTTCAACAGGAGATTTTTGGAACTAGCTCTTATGTGTCCGACAATGGTCACCCCGGAATTCAAGCGTATGGAGAGATACTTCTGGGGACTCCCTAAGTCCATCAAAGGAAACGTCACCTCATCCAAACCACCGAATGTTCCCGAAGCAATGCGCATGGCACATACACTCATGAATCAGATTCTTATTGATGAGCCGGAGAAGGCTAAGTTTGAAGCTGGAAGTAGTGAAAAGCAAAAGTGGGATAATAACAACAACAACAACAACTACAGGGGGAGAACCTATGACCAGACCCCCGCCAAGAGGCAAAACAACAACGGTGGAAACCTCAACAACAACACCAACTCCAACCCGAACTACAAAGGAACCTTACCACAATGCAAGAGGTGTTACAAACACCACACTGGGTATTGCAATGTTGTCTGCGAGAAGTGCCAACGGTCTGGGCATATCGGAAAAGACTGTAAGGTCACCACTTTGAATGGGAAGCCGAACACCAATGGGCCAAAGAAGTGCTACGAATGTGGACAGACGGGCCATTTTAGAAATGCGTGCCCAAACAAGCGAAAAGATGGCGGGCCACCCCGTGGTAGAGCTTTTAATGTTAATGCAAGGGATGCACGCGATAACCCCGACTTGGTGACAGGTATATTCACAATCAACAATCTTTTAGCTTCTGTCTTGTTTGATACTGGTGCGGATAGGAGTTATGTATGTAGACATTTTTGCGATAAGATTAATTAGTCATTAGTCCCGTTAAAAGAAAGTATGCTTGTCGAGGTCGCCAATGGAAAACTTGAAAAGGTTGACCATATTAGTCGTGGAGCTATTATCAACATAGCTGGTGCAGATTTCGAAATTGACTTGATACCTATCAAACTGGGAAGTTTTGACGTGATCGTCGATATGGATTGGTTGAGCAAGATAAAGGCCGATATTATCTGTGGAGATAAAGCACTTCGCATACCACAAGGAGATGGCGAACCACTGGTTATCTATGGAGAGAGATGTACCTCGAAGTTGAACCTCATTAGTTGTGTGAAAGCGCAAAAGATTATGAAGAAGGGACGTTTTACTGTCCTAGCACATGTGAAAGCGGTAGAAACTGAGGTGAAGAGCGTGAACGACGTTCGAATTGTGAACGAATTTTCCGATGTCTTCCCTGAAGAATTACCTGGATTACCGCCACAGAGAGCCGTAGAGTTTCAGATCGACCAGCTGCTATATCTATGTCTTTTCTTGTAGTGATGTCGCATCCTTGGTAGAATATTTGTACTATTTGACAGGTGTCTAAACCATGTTGCGGACATCCTCTTAACAACTTTCCATATCTTGTCCATGCCTCATATAGAGTTTCATTTGGCTTCTGTGTAAACGTAACAATTTCTGCTTGAAGTCTTACGGCTTTAGATGCAGGAAAGAATTGTTTAAGAAATTTGTCAACTAAAACGTCCCATGTATCGATCGCCCCTTCAGGTAACGATTCCAACCAATCTTTGGCTTCTCCCTTTAAAGTCCAGGGAAATAACATGAGATATATCTGTTCATCCTCCACTTCTCGGATTTTAAATAGTGTGCAGATCCTATTAAAGGTACGTAGATGTTCATTTGGATCTTCCTTCGGCGCACCACTAAATTGGCATTGATTAGTCACCATGTGTAGAATTTGTCCTTTGATTTCATAATCTGGCGCATTAATGTCTGGATGAGTAATTGCGTGACCTTGGCCAGTGCGTTTAGCTCTCATTCGGTCTTCCATACTTAAAGGTTCCAGATTCTCCATAATTGAATTTGTTGAATCGGTATCACTAGATGATTCTGATTTAATGGTTCGTTCCTCAAAAATCTCTGTTTGAATAATTGGTGGTTCCGGAGGAAAGTTTAGTGGTTCAGGATCTACGAACCGTTCCTGAATATTCTCCGGATTCTCAATTGTGAGGTCGGGTTCAAAAAATGGATTATCGGAAATTTGAACTGAAGTACTTGGTCGACTGGATGACGATTCTAAAGAAAAATCAACGGCGGTTATATTTGCTAAATGTCTTGATCTAGTTACAGGTGGTGAACGTACAAAAGGTGGTGAACGTCTTGCTCGGTGCATTCACTGAATATCCTATTAGTTTTTAAAAAGGAAAGAAAAATTATATATGTTATCCAATTAATAGACTTTTCTGATTTTGCCCACGTTTCGAATAGCCAAAAGATGCAGCAGAGGGGCAGGATTCGTTTGGTCTCAATATAATTGAGGACTGTTTGGCTCCAATAACCCGGTCCACGTACAAATCCAACTATTACTACGAACCAGAAAATTTTGATGTCTATTAATTTAACCACTTAAAATAAATTTTCGTAATTTTAAGAAATTTAGATAAGAAGTAGAATAAAAATCTATGTCCTAAAAACTAGAATGGCGAGAAATAAGAGAGAAAAAGAGTTCGTCGAAAAAGGTCGAAAAAGAAAAAATGGTTGAAAAATAAAAGGTGACGGAAAAAATAAAAGAAACTTATAAAACTTAAAAATACTTGACTAACCTAACCTTATTACTACAACTAACTTAAAATTATAATCGCAAATTGAAATTACTAACTGGAATGATAATTGATACATAGGTAAAAGTCGTCTAAAAATATTAAAGCTTACAAGAAAAACTAAATCCCAAATGGAAATAACTTAAAAAGAAACTAAAACTTAAAAAGGCGTCGCAAAATTCTAAAGCACCTAAATCTTAGTCTAAAGAAAAAGCACTTAAGGAATTCTACGGCAAAGCCTAAAAATCTAGAAGTAAAAAATAACTATGGCAAAATCTAAGTTTAAAACTAAATATGAGCTAAAAATACAAAAGTTACGCTACAACGATTAAAAAGGGACAAAATATAAAAATATACAAAAAGTTGTAAAAAGTACAATTTTTATAAAAATATTATTTTTATATTATTTATTTAATAAAACTACTAATTTTACAATTTAATAAAACTAATTAATACTAAATACATAAATTAAATAAAAAGTAAAAGTTAAAATAAAATTAATTATAATAATAATAATAATTAGGGTTTAATAATAATAATAATTAATAATAATCCGTAATAAATGCAGGATTAGGGTTTTGTCGCTTGTCAGAAAGTCTCCGCGAGTCGCGGTATTTATTGCATCAAACCCCGCGAGTCGCGGGGTTCAGAATTTCAGATCTGGAGCAGTTTGAAATTTTACGCGTTTTTCTTTATTTATTTTTTTTTTATTTTCTGTTTTCTGTTTTTAAATAAATAAAAGATTTTTAAATAAAACTTATATTTTTATAAACTAAAATAAAAATAAAGAAACTTATAAAACTTAAATATTTAACAAAATCTTAAAAATACTTATATTTTTGTTTTTCTTTTTATATTTTTGAATAATTAAAACGTATTTTTACAAAAACGAATTTTAATAAAAGTTAACTAAAAATCTCTTTTTTTTTTTTTAATATTAGCGTTGCGCTTCCGGCTTTTAAGAGAGTTCCCCGGCAGCGGCACCAAAAATACTTGGTGTCAAAGCTAAGGTATACGAAATAGTTTATATTTTACTAGGAAAAACTATTAAATACGATACAATTTTACACAAGATATTTATTTATTTATAGAATGGATATACTTAAACCTTGCTACAACACTTATAGGCAGTGTACCTAATCGTACAGTAGTGTAGTTTTTAGTAAGTCCGGTTCGTTCCACAGGGAAATCTTTAAACAAAGCTTAACGCTATATTAGTTTACTTTTATAAAAATACAAATATATATATAAGTAATATTATTATTATAAAGGGGGGTTTTTACCGTTTAATGACCGGTTTGTCGATTTTAAAACTTTAGTCGCAGTTAAAACCAAATGTAAAATATTAAAAATAAATACAAGACTTAAATTAAAGCGTAAAGTAAATAACGATAATGAAATTGCGAATAATAAAAGTGCGATAAAATAAACTTGCGATAATTAAAGAGTACGATAATTAAAAGTGCAATTAAATAAAATAACAATAAAAATGCGATAATTAGAAGTGCAATTAAATATAAAATAAAGAAAATTAAATATGAAATAAAAGAATTATGCTTATTTAAACTTCCGTAATCATGATGTTTGACGTGTTGATTTTAGTTTTATGCCCATGGGTTAATTGTCCTTTGTCCTGGATTATTTAATATGTCCGTCTGGTTTTTGTCCATAACAGTCCATCAGTCATAAATATAAAGTGCGAGTGTCCTCGTCAAATTATCCTTATACCCGAAGTTAAATATTCCAACTAATTGGGGATTCGAATTGTAACAAGGTTTTAATACTTTGTTTAATGAATACACCAGGTTATCAACTGCGTGTAAACCAAGGTTTTACTACTTTGTTAGCAATTACACCAATTACCCTTGAATGTAATTTCACCCCTGTTTTAATTATTCTAGTGGCTATTAATCCATTCCCGTGTCCGGTTAAATGAACGATTATTCGTACATATAAATACCCCGCCCATCGTGTCCGATCGAGTGTATATGGTAATTTATAGGGACGCCCAATTGTAATTCTTTATATTAACATTAACAAACTTTCATTTAGTTAAACAAATATAAAGCCCATTAATAGCCCATAGTCTAATTTCCCAAGTGTCGTTCTTTTGTCCAAACCCCAATTATAGTACAAAGCCCAATTACCAATTTTAGTAATTAGCCCAACATCATGATTACTTCGTTTTAAATAAGCATAATAATAACTTAGCTACGAGACATTAATGTAAAAAGGTTGAACATAACTTACAATGATTAAAAATAGCGTAGCGTTACACGGACAGAATTTCGACTTACACCCTTACAACATTCGCTAACATACCCTTATTATTAGAATTATAATTAAAATTAAAATTAAAATTAAAATATAAATATAAATATATACGATATATTGAGAGAGAGAGAGATATATATTTTGTGAATTTTTACGATCAGAATGCGCGAGCTTTATAGGGATTTTCGAAATTTGGGGCTCCGCGACTCGCGGCCTTTTTGCCTTCAAACTCCGCGAGTCGCGGAGGTTACTTTTACAGCTCAGAGGAGTTTGGCTCTTTGTTTACCGACGGTTTATAATATATATATAATATATATATAATTAATATAATTAATTATATATTATATTATATTTATATACATAGTTAACTTGTAATTTTTAGTCCGTTGCGTCGAGCGTTAAGAGTTGACTCTGGTCCCGGTTCCGGATTTTCGAACGTCCTTGCGTACAATTTAATATCTTGTACTTTGCGTTTTGAATCTTGTACTCTTGTAATTTCGAGACGTTTCTTATCAATAATTGGAACCTTTTTGATTGTCTTTTGTACTTTTGAGCTTTTTGGTCGTTTGCGTCTTCAATTCGTCGAATCTGTCTTTTGTCTTCACCTTTTATTATTTAAACGAATATCACTTGTAAATAGAACAATTGCAACTAAAAGCTTGTCTTTCTGGAGGAATAATGCTATGAAATATATGTTCGTTTTTAGCATTATCAAATATTCCCACACTTGAGCGTTGCTTGTCCTCAAGCAATATCGTCTTGAAATACTAGAATCACTTCTTTATTCTTCACACTTTGTACATCAGTGATTTCTATACGGCGGTATAAACAATGGTAGTAACGATATGGTTTACAGTCCCACATGACTATAAAAATTTAGATCCATTAAGGAAATTGGATCTTTATGAAAACATTTGATCTTTTGAAAATTAAATCTAGTTTTTACCCTAGATAAGTTTTCCGGGATAACCCTTTACCGGTGTTTGCAAAATATTTTTGTGGGTTTGGTGGGTTTCAGATTTGAAAATTTTAGCTCAAACTTGCGGTTTTGTGTCACCCACTTGCTAACCTTGTATTTGGAAAGCAACACGTCCAGTTTACTTGTCCCGTATATTACCTTTCGGTAAACTACCGTCCGGTTGAAAGGAAAGCGTTGAACAAGCAACTGTTAAGGCAATGTCCCCTGACATGCTTTTAATTATGGTCTATAACGTGTCGGACGCAATTACTATCCTTGGTAGGAGCAATAGTAAAGCTCACCCTTATAATTTTTCGGTATGGCACAAGGTCCTGTCTTTGACCACTATGCAACCACCGTTCTTACGATTGACACCTGATTTAGTTCAGGTGACCTAATGAATTCCAGGTGAATTCCTAGGATTTTACGTTCAATGGTAATGAACGCATTGAAAATAGGGTTTTCAGAAAACAAATCGGTTTATAATTTTGATCAAAATATTTTCTCGTTCAAGCTCGAGTTTAGATATCATTGAATTCCATGAGTTTGAATTCTCAATCTTTAAGGTCAATCTCTAGGATTGAGTAATATCAGTCTTAAAAGCTGATTTTTAATCTTTAAGGAGATTATCCTTTCTGGGGATCTGATTCATTAGTCTTATCCAGCTAATTTGCATGGTGCCCCCCCATTGTACGAGATAAATCCTTCTCATGGTTAGGATAAATCTGACCACTTGGCGACCCTGTTTAATGCTGAGGTCCGTGGATTTCCTGCTGATTTTAGTGATGACTTTTCTAGATTTTTCGTCAACCTACAGCTGGTCTGGACGACAACTTCATGACCTAAATCAAGAAGCGCGTGTCTTTTTCGGAAGACTTTACTTCCTTTTAATGATGGAATTGATTCATCGTGTAGATCCATCTCTTCTTTTCTTTCATCGGGTAAAACAGTTTAGTTTAGTCCAAAGCAAAAGTATTTTTAGTTATTTGTTACAGAAATATGTGACATATGTTTAAGATAACTTGGTAAATTTTCCCACACTTGGCTTTTATTTTCCTTTTTATCGTCCTCTATTCCATTTTAAATGAATTTTAACATTTTAGTTTGTTTCTCAATTTATGTCCTTTCTGAGGTAACAATAATTTCGGTGTTAAAACCTAGTTTTATCGTTCATAAATATGTATAAACATGATTTTGAATTCATTTAATTGAAAATTTTGAAAAATTTTACTAGAATTGGGTAGTCAGTATATAAGACTAGGGCTGTTCTTTTTTTATCAGAGAGCACTAGATTCTAATACAACTACTGCTTTACTAGTATTTTTAATGGTAACCAAGTGTTTAAGATAAAAATTTTAAAATCCGAAAGAATTTAACCCCTTCCCACACTTAAGATCTTGCAATGCCCTCATTTGCAAGAAATCAGTAACAATTTAAATTATTGAGGGTGATTTGTGTGAAAATGATTAAATTTTTACCAAAGTTTCCAAATATATTGGTGTTTGTTTGCTGAATGATAAATGGTGCACATCATTTGTTCATTCCGTCTTGTTGTTATTTCACATATATTTTGCATCTTGTCGTCAAAATTAGTTGCTTTTGCTGAACTTAATGCCAGTCTTTGAAAATGCGTTGTTTTACCCTGTTGTGTACATAAGATAAACTTGCAAACATATATACATATTTTTGAAGTTTGGTATATTACCCCACATTCAAAAATTATTAAAATCTAAGAATAAAAGTTAGATAATTATAAAAATGATTACAATATTAACAAAAGTATTAAACGTATCAATAATTACAAATTACAAAATAAAAAAAAATAATAAGTAAACTAAGGATGATATTGGTACCAATAGGGGTTCCAGGCATAACCATAGGTGCTATAGAATGCTTCGGCAGGGTTATACGTAGGATATGGTGGCTGCATCTCTATAGACCAGGGAGGGAAGATGGGTTTCGGTGTAGGAATATAGTTTTTACCTATATGTTGGCAATGAGCTATGATTTGGTTCTGATGAACTTGCCAATCTTCAAATGCTCTCTGTCTAGCATTTTCGTATTCCTGAGAAGCTATAAACCTTTGCATTTCTTGCATCTCATTCCCCCCTCCTACATTACCTTGCTGCTGGTTTCTCTCCACCTGTGGATGTCTACCATGGTATCGTACTGCGGCGTTATTTCGCCTCTTCAAAACTTTCGCACCATGGTATACATTTAAACCTATAGTATCGCGGGGTTCCGGTTCTTCTACTAATAATCCCCCCCGACTTATATCCACACCGAGATATTCACCAATCAAAGTAATAAAAATACCACCTCCTATTATGCTATGCGGTCGCATCCCCCGAACCATAGCTGATAAATAATAACCCACACAATATGGTATACTTACAGCGCTTTGTGGGTCTCGAATACACATATGGTAAAACAAATCCTGTTCATTTACTTTTTCCTTGTTCTTACCCCTTTGTGTAATCGAATTAGCTAAAAACCTATGTATCACTCTTAATTCTGCTCTATCTATATCCAAATAAGAGTAATTTCCCCCTTTGAAACGGTGATGGCTTGTCATTTGACTCCACACACCGTGTGTATCAAAATTTTCATCTATCTTTCTACCGTTTAGTATCAATCCTCTACAATCGGCAGACGCTAACTCCTCAGGCGTATATATACGTAAAGCCTGAGCCATGTCCAGTATAGACATGTGGCGCATCGAACCGCCTAACAAAAATCTAATAAAAGAACGATCGGTTAAACTAGCTACCCGATCATTCAACTCTATACTACATAACAATTCTTCACACCATACTTTATATACAGGTCTACGCATGGTGAATAAACGTACCCAGTCTGTAAAAGAAGAATTACCATACCTCTGTACAAGTAATTCCCTAATTGACCCGGCCAATTCTACAGCTTCTAAGGGTCCCCATTCTATGACCCTCGGTACCTCAACAACCTTAGAATGAAGAGTATGCAAACCCCGTTGATATTTTGGATAATCTATCCAAAGTCTGTCAAATCTCAGGTTCGGGTGCAACTCTTCCAAGTGCATATCAGAAAAGGTCATGACTGGATGAGGTATATCCTGCTTGTAGTAGTTATCCACCTCCTGTTGTTCCAAATTCTCAGCAGGAGCATTGCGGGCTTGGGATGAAGATTCACCCCTTTCAGTCTGCAAAACACATCAAATACAAATTTTGTGCATCCAAATATGCATTAGTGTCAGCAAAATCATCAATCAAAATAATTACAATGACATTATCAATTTATATCAAACTTAAGCTTATTTTCATATTTTCATCAAATCTACACTTTTTCAAATAAGCATATACGAAAATATTCGCCAAGTTTATAAGCATTCAACTCAAATAACATGTCAAAATAATCATTACTAGCAATTAAACAAGTTTCAAATGGCATTATCTTTCAAAAATCAAGTTCATGAATTTTAGACTTGAAAAAGTCCACTTTAATTCTCAAAATCATGTTTAGGCTCAAAGTTTGGATCATTTAACTACCTAGACATGTTACACTACTCAATTTAGCAAGAATTCATGACAAAAATCTGCCATAACCTGTTTATATCAAAAAGCCCCAAATTTTCTCAAGAACACAAACCCTAGATTATTCAAAATTTGAAGTTTAAGGCTTCTAATCATGTTAAACAGCATCAATCTAGGTTATACAAGCATAATACATAAACAATTTAAGCCTAATTACACTAAAAAGCATCAAAATCAAATTGGGAAAAAAAATGACTCAAGAACACCAAATTTCGGATTAAATGGTGTTTAGGTGTAGAAATTTACCGTTTTTCTTGAGTAATTCTTAGATAGCATCCTTCTCAACATGATTTTAGCAAAAGATTTGGTGATTAACGGTTAAAAATTGTGATTTTGGGGTGTATTTTTCGGGTTTTTCGGGGTTTTTTCGCTGTGTTCTTCGCAGTGTATTTTTGTGGGGAGTGAACTGATCTGTTTTTACGTTTTATTTTTTTTTCTGGGTTTTGGTCCCTCCGCGACTCGCGGTGAATAACCCTTCAAACTCCGCGAGTCGCGGAGTTTGATATTTTTTTTTTTTTTTATAATCAATAACTTATAAAACAATTAAGTACTTAATTTTAAAATTTTGTTTCCCTTGTTATTTAGGACGAGGTCGTTTCGGATTGATGTCCTAGTTCGTCCCTCGACAAAATTTTAAAATTTGTCTTTTTGTAGCGATTGTTTTAAAAGCTAAGATTTTTGGGGTTTTTTTAATGTTTTTGGCATACTTTAAATCAATAAGATTAAAAATAATGATAATAAAAGTTCTCGTCCCTCCCTCGGGTAAAGCAATTTCGGTTCAAAGACCTAGTCTTCAACTTACGACGAATTTTAAAAATCATATTCTTAACTTAATGAGATAAAGTAAATTTTTGTTTTTAAATTCACATAACTTAAATATAAAATTCAAAATTAATATTAAAAATTCACACCAAACTTAAAATTTAAAATGCATAAAATTAAAAATTTATATTTTAAAAATTAAAAGTTCACACCAATCTTAATTTAAAAATTCATATTATAAATTCACACCAAACTTATATTAATTTTTCAAATATTTACATTTTTAAAAATATTGTTTTTACAAAGTTTACAATATTAATTTAAGATTTAAATATTAATTTTAAAAACATGGTAAAAAAAATAAAATTAAAAATCTTTTTGTCTTTTTATCCTACTTTAATCAATCAAATATTATCAAAAATATGCGCCCCTCTTTTCGGTAAAGTAATTTCGGTTCCAAGACCTAATTTAACTCATGACGAATTTTTGAAATATTTTGGGTTGATTGTTTAAAGATATTTATACCTTAAGAATAAACGTTAAATTTCGCAGTGATGTAATAAATTTTTGAATGATATCAATAATTTCGGTCGCCAAACCTAATTTTATTTAATACCAATTTAATACTTTTTAGCGAACAAATTAGCGTTTATTATCAAAAGGTTAAAAATAAAAATAAAATAAAAACTGTACAGACATACCTGTGAAATAGATTTCTTAGTTATATGATCTATCCCATTCATAAGATAGTCGGTTTAATTGGTTTTCCATGGCTACATAGGCGTAACCTCGAGCATTCAGTGTCTTTTCTTCTAAACATATGAACGGTCCGTCTCTGCATAAAGTAACAAATTCGGTATTTGAATAGGTTTGATTATTTGAACATTTACCTCCATGTGACCATTTTCCGCATTTGTGACATCGTTCTAGGTGTCGTGCTCTTCTTTTCGCTGCGGATTTTGATTTTCCTTTACCAAATTGTAACTTATTATCTTCGCATCTGGATTCTTTTCTAACTCCGTCCATTCTTTCTCTGATTACTGATACTATTTCACTCGGTAGTATGTCATTATTACGTTTAGTGATCAAAGCGTGTAGCATTAGACCATGGTTTAGCTCACAGGCAGTCTTCATTTTGTAAAAACCTAAAAAAAATAAAAATTCAGAATGGGGGAGAAGACTAGTTCTTTAGGGTCTGCTAGGGAAAGACCATTCGGGTTCCATTTTCGAGAACTACACGAAAACAGACAATCTAATTCTAACAGAAATACATATTATCCTTTAAAGACTTGATTCTCCCCACACTTAGTTAGCTGTGGTGTCAAAATTGTGATTAACTTCGTTGTCGACTTCCATCGGACCATGTATGTAATGTTTAACTCTGTGACCATTAACTTTAAATTCAATCCCATTTGAATTTATTAATTCTATTGTTCCGTATGGGAAAACTCTTTTGACTATGAATGGTCCAGACCATCTTGATTTCAATTTTCCAGGAAATAGCTTGAATCGTGAATTGAAAAGAAGAACTCTGTCTCCTTCTTTAAATTCTTTTGAACTTCTGATTCTTTTATCATGCCATTTCTTCGTTCTTTCTTTATAGATTAACGAATTATCGTATGCTTCATGTCTTAATTCTTCTAATTCGTTTAGTTGACTTAATCGTAGACGTCCGGCTTCATGTAAATCAAGATTACATGTCTTCAAAGCCCAAAATGCTTTGTGTTCAATTTCTACTGGAAGATGACATGCTTTTCCATAAACAAGTCTAAAAGGTGTGGTTCCAATTGGAGTTTTGTAGGCTGTTCTAAAAGCCCAGAGTGCATCCTCCAATTTAATGGACCATTCCTTCGGATTTGATCCTACGGTTTTCTCTAGAATACGTTTTAAAGCTCGGTTGGTATTTTCAACTTGTCCACTTGTTTGTGGATGATATGCGGTGGAGATTTTATGAGTTACTCCATATCTTTTAAGAACTTTCTCAAGTTGATTATTACAGAAATGAGTACCCCGATCACTTATTAAAGCTTTCGGTGTTCCAAACCTTGCAAAAAGACGTTTTAAAAAGTTGACTACAACTCGTGCATCGTTAGTTGGGAGAGCTTGTGCTTCCGCCCATTTAGATACATAATCAATGGCTACGAGTATATATAGATTATTATGAGATTTTGGAAATGGACCCATAAAGTCAATACCCCAAATGTCAAATACTTCACATACTTGGATGACATTTTGTGGCATTTCATCACGTTGACTTATTTTTCCGGCCCTTTGACATGCATCACAGGATTTGCAAAGAAGGTGTGCGTCTTTGTAAATTGTAGGCCAATAGAATCCAGCTTCATAAACTTTTCTTGCTGTTAGTTGAGGCCCATAATGCCCTCCTGTTGGTCCTGTGTGACAATGGTTTAATATTTTACTAGCTTCATCTCCAAATACACATCGGCGTATTATTCCATCGGGACAACTTTTAAACAGATGTGGATCTTCCCAGAAATAGTGTTTTATATCACTGAAGAATTTCTTTCGTCTTTGGTACGATAATCCTTTTTCAAGGAATCCACAAACTAAGTAGTTTGCATAGTCTGCAAACCATGGGATTTCTTTATAATCTATCTTCAATAGATATTCATCAGGAAAGTTGTCTTGTATGGCTGATTCATTTAGAACTTCTAATTCGGGATTTTCAAGACGAGAAAGATGATCAGCGGCGAGATTTTCTGCTCCTCTTTTATCTCGGATTTCAATTTCAAACTCTTGTATGAGTAAGATCCAACGGATTAATCTTGGTTTAGCATCTTGTTTTGAAAATAGGTATCTAAGAGCAGAATGGTCGGTATAGACCACCGTTTTTGCTAGAACGAGATATGATCGAAATTTGTCAAAAGCAAAGACAATAGCAAGGAGTTCTTTTTCAGTAGTTGTATAGTTCGTTTGTGCTCCTTGTAACGTCTTACTAGCATAATATATAGGTTGAAATCGTTTTTCAATCCTTTGTCCTAAAACGGCTCCCATTGCAAAATCACTTGCATCGCACATTAGTTCAAATGGTAGATTCCAATTTGGTGTTATCATGATCGGCGCATTAGTGAGTTTCTCTTTAAGAATATTAAAAGATTTGATACACTCATCTGAAAAGATGAATGGCGCATCCTTTTCTAGGAGTTTATTCATAGGAGTGGCAATCTTAGAAAAATCTTTTATGAAACGTCGGTAAAAACCGGCATGCCCTAGAAAACTCCTAACTCCTCTAACATTGGTGGGATGTGGAAGTTTAGCAATTACATCTACTTTAGCTCTATCTACTTCAATTCCTTCTTTTGAAATTTTATGTCCAAGAACGATGCCTTCCTTAACCATGAAATGGCATTTCTCCCAATTAAGTACTAGATTTGATTTTTCGCATCTAATTAGCATTCGTTCCAGATTAACTAGACATGATTTAAATGTATCACCGAAGACTGAAAAGTCATCCATGAAAACTTCCATGCATTCTTCTATCATGTCGTGAAAAATCGCCATCATACACCTTTGAAAGGTTGCAGGGGCGTTACAAAGTCCAAATGGCATGCGTTTGTAAGCAAAAGTACCATAAGGGCACGTGAATGTGGTTTTCTCTTGGTCCTCGGGTGCTATTGGAATTTGAAAATATCCGGAAAATCCATCTAGAAAACAATAGTAGCTATTTCCGGCTAATCTTTCCAACATTTGATCAATGAAAGGTAAGGGAAAGTGATCTTTTCTGGTGGCGTCATTTAATTTTCTATAATCAATACATACAAGCCATCCTGTTACAGTCCTAGTAGGAATAAGCTCATTTTTCTCATTTGTAATGACAGTCATGCCACCCTTCTTAGGCACACATTGAACTGGGCTTACCCATGGACTATCAGAAATTGGATAAATTAAACCTGCATCTAGCAGTTTAATAATCTCTTTCTTAACTACATCTTGCATATTATGATTTAGTCTTCGTTGGCGTTGCACATACGTTTTATGACCTTCTTCCATAAGGATTTTATGTGTGCAATACGAAGGACTTATTCCTTTAATATCATGAATCTTCCATGCAATGGCTGGTTTATGAGCTTTCAACACAGAAATGAGTTGTGATTTCTCATTTTCAGTAAGAGAAGACGATATTATTACAGGTAATTCAGATTCACCATGTAAATAAGCATATTCCAAATGGTTTGGAAGTGGCTTTAACTCTAATTTCGGGGGTTCTTCTATCGATGATTTGTATCGATATCTGTCTTCTTCTTTTAGCATTTGAATTTCTTCTGTTGTTGGTTCATATCCATTAGCTATAAGTGTAGCTAACATTTCAGCTTCATCAATTGGTTCATTACCTTCTCCTAAAGAACATTCTCTTGTTCCTTGTAATTCTGGAAATTCTTTTAATAATTCTGCATGTGCATCTATAGTTTGAATATAATAACATGTATCATCTGCAGATTGTGGTTGTTGCATTGCTCTATCAACTGAAAAGGTAACACTTTCATCCTCTATACTTAGGGTCAGTTTCTTACCGAACACGTCTATCATTGCTTTAGCCGCGTTTAAGAATGGTCTTCCTAATATGAGAGGAACTTGAGAATCTTCTTCCATGTCCAAAACAACAAAATCTACTGGAAATACTAAAGTACCAACTTTAACTAGCATGTTCTCCATTATCCCTCTAGGATATTTTATTGATCTATCGGCTAGTTGTATGCTTATTCTGGTTGGTTTCAATTCTCCAAGGTCTAGTTTAGCGTATAGTGAATACGGCATTAGATTTATACTAGCACCTAAATCTGCTAATGCTTCTATTGAACTAAGACTACCCAGAAAACATGGAATTGTGAAACTTCCTGGATCAGATAGTTTTTCTGGTATCTTATTCAACAGCACTGCTGAACAATTAGCATTCATAGTAACAGCCGAGAGTTCTTCCATTTTCTTTCTATTTGAGATTAGATCTTTCAAGAATTTAGCATATCTAGGCATTCCTGAAATCACATCAATGAAAGGAAGATTTACATTTATCTGTTTAAACATATCCAAGAATTTGGATTGCTCGGCTTCAAGTTTCTCTTTCTTCATTTTACTCGGGTAAGGAAGTGGTGGTTGATATGGTTTAACATAAGGTTTATCCTTAACTGTGTTATCTTCATTAACCTTTTCAACTACCGGTTCTTTTTCCTTATCTTGATCAGGTTGTGGTTCTTGTGGAGTAGGAATAGCATCATCAGAAGTTACAGGTATTTCAGGTGGTTTAAGTGTTGTACCACTTCTTGTGGTAATGGCTTTAGCTGTTTCATTCCGGGGGTTAGCATTTGTATCACTAGGTAGACTTCCCGGTTTTCTTTCACCTATTAACCTTGCTAGGTTACTTACTTCTTGTTCCAGATTTTGAATAGAAGCTTGTTGATTTCTAAATGCTTGAGCATTTTGTTCATTGGTTTGTTTTTGAGATGTGAAAAACTGCGTTTGAGTTTCAACTAGCTTCGTCATCATATCTTCTAAATTCGGCTTTTTATCATCGGTTTGTTGTGGTGGTTTGTTTTGAAAATTAGGTCTTTGCTGATTATAAGTATTATTGGATACTTGTTGATTGCTAGGACCTTGTTGGTTGTTGTATGGAATATTTCGGTTATAATTATGGTTTTGATTGTAAATCGGTCTTGGCGGTTGATAATTATTTTGATAATTATTTCCAGGCCTTTGGTTTATGTATAAAATATTCTCTCTTTGTTCCATTGTTAATTCAATACTGAGACAATCTTTTGTCAAATGTGGTCCTCCACACTGCTCACAACTAATTCGTATTGAGTGAATATCTTTAGTCATCTTTTCCATTCGTCTCTCCACAGCATCTATCTTTGCGGAAATGGAATCTAAGTCATGGCTAGAATCGGCTCTAGCTGCTTTAGATGATCTAATGATATCTTTTTCTTGTTGCCACTCATGTGAGTGGGAAGCAGTGTTATCAATAATTTTGTAAGCATCAGTTTCGGTTTTCTTCATAATAGAACCACCAGCTGCTATATCTATGTCTTTTCTTGTAGTGATGTCGCATCCTTGGTAGAATATTTGTACTATTTGACAGGTGTCTAAACCATGTTGCGGACATCCTCTTAACAACTTTCCATATCTTGTCCATGCCTCATATAGAGTTTCATTTGGCTTCTGTGTAAACGTAACAATTTCTGCTTGAAGTCTTACGGCTTTAGATGCAGGAAAGAATTGTTTAAGAAATTTGTCAACTAAAACGTCCCATGTATCGATCGCCCCTTCAGGTAACGATTCCAACCAATCTTTGGCTTCTCCCTTTAAAGTCCAGGGAAATAACATGAGATATATCTGTTCATCCTCCACTTCTCGGATTTTAAATAGTGTGCAGATCCTATTAAAGGTACGTAGATGTTCATTTGGATCTTCCTTCGGCGCACCACTAAATTGGCATTGATTAGTCACCATGTGTAGAATTTGTCCTTTGATTTCATAATCTGGCGCATTAATGTCTGGATGAGTAATTGCGTGACCTTGGCCAGTGCGTTTAGCTCTCATTCGGTCTTCCATACTTAAAGGTTCCAGATTCTCCATAATTGAATTTGTTGAATCGGTATCACTAGATGATTCTGATTTAATGGTTCGTTCCTCAACAATCTCTGTTTGAATAATTGGTGGTTCCGGAGGAAAGTTTAGTGGTTCAGGATCTACGAACCGTTCCTGAATATTCTCCGGATTCTCAATTGTGAGGTCGGGTTCAAAAAATGGATTATCGGAAATTTGAACTGAAGTACTGGGTCGACTGGATGACGATTCTAAAGAAAAATCAACGGCGGTTATATTTGCTAAATGTCTTGATCTAGTTACAGGTGGTGAACGTACAAAAGGTGGTGAACGTCTTGCTCGGTGCATTCACTGAATATCCTATTAGTTTTTAAAAAGGAAAGAAAAATTATATAAGTTATCCAATTAATAGACTTTTCTGATTTTGCCCACGTTTCGAATAGCCAAAAGATGCAGCAGAGGGGCAGGATTCGTTTGGTCTCAATATAATTGAGGACTGTTTGGCTCCAATAACCCGGTCCACGTACAAATCCAACTATTACTACGAACCAGAAAATTTTGATGTCTATTAATTTAACCACTTAAAATAAATTTTCGTAATTTTAAGAAATTTAGATAAGAAGTAGAATAAAAATCTATGTCCTAAAAACTAGAATGGCGAGAAATAAGAGAGAAAAAGAGTTCGTCGAAAAAGGTCGAAAAAGAAAAAATGGTTGAAAAATAAAAGGTGACGGAAAAAATAAAAGAAACTTATAAAACTTAAAAATACTTGACTAACCTAACCTTATTACTACAACTAACTTAAAATTATAATCGCAAATTGAAATTACTAACTGGAATGATAATTGATACATAGGTAAAAGTCGTCTAAAAATATTAAAGCTTACAAGAAAAACTAAATCCCAAATGGAAATAACTTAAAAAGAAACTAAAACTTAAAAAGGCGTCGCAAAATTCTAAAGCACCTAAATCTTAGTCTAAAGAAAAAGCACTTAAGGAATTCTACGGCAAAGCCTAAAAATCTAGAAGTAAAAAATAACTATGGCAAAATCTAAGTTTAAAACTAAATATGAGCTAAAAATACAAAAGTTACGCTACAACGATTAAAAAGGGACAAAATATAAAAATATACAAAAAGTTGTAAAAAGTACAATTTTATAAAAATATTATTTTTATATTATTTATTTAATAAAACTACTAATTTTACAATTTAATAAAACTAATTAATACTAAATACATAAATTAAATAAAAAGTAAAAGTTAAAATAAAATTAATTATAATAATAATAATAATTAGGGTTTAATAATAATAATAATTAATAATAATCCGTAATAAATGCAGGATTAGGGTTTTGTCGCTTGTCAGAAAGTCTCCGCGAGTCGCGGTATTTATTGCATCAAACCCCGCGAGTCGCGGGGTTCAGAATTTCAGATCTGGAGCAGTTTGAAATTTTACGCGTTTTTCTTTATTTATTTTTTTTTTATTTTCTGTTTTCTGTTTTTAAATAAATAAAAGATTTTTAAATAAAACTTATATTTTTATAAACTAAAATAAAAATAAAGAAACTTATAAAACTTAAATATTTAACAAAATCTTAAAAATACTTATATTTTTGTTTTTCTTTTTATATTTTTGAATAATTAAAACGTATTTTTACAAAAACGAATTTTAATAAAAGTTAACTAAAAATCTCTTTTTTTTTTTTAATATTAGCGTTGCGCTTCCGGCTTTTAAGAGAGTTCCCCGGCAGCGGCACCAAAAATACTTGGTGTCAAAGCTAAGGTATACGAAATAGTTTATATTTTACTAGGAAAAACTATTAAATACGATACAATTTTACACAAGATATTTATTTATTTATAGAATGGATATACTTAAACCTTGCTACAACACTTATAGGCAGTGTACCTAATCGTACAGTAGTGTAGTTTTTAGTAAGTCCGGTTCGTTCCACAGGGAAATCTTTAAACAAAGCTTAACGCTATATTAGTTTACTTTTATGAAAATACAAATATATATATAAGTAATATTATTATTATAAAGGGGGGTTTTTACCGTTTAATGACCGGTTTGTCGATTTTAAAACTTTAGTCGCAGTTAAAACCAAATGTAAAATATTAAAAATAAATACAAGACTTAAATTAAAGCGTAAAGTAAATAACGATAATGAAATTGCGAATAATAAAAGTGCGATAAAATAAACTTGCGATAATTAAAGAGTACGATAATTAAAAGTGCAATTAAATAAAATAACAATAAAAATGCGATAATTAGAAGTGCAATTAAATATAAAATAAAGGAAATTAAATATGAAATAAAAGAATTATGCTTATTTAAACTTCCGTAATCATGATGTTTGACGTGTTGATTTTAGTTTTATGCCCATGGGTTAATTGTCCTTTGTCCTGGATTATTTAATATGTCCGTCTGGTTTTGTCCATAACAGTCCATCAGTTATAAATATAAAGTGCGAGTGTCCTCGTCAAATTATCCTTATACCCGAAGTTAAATATTCCAACTAATTGGGGATTCGAATTGTAACAAGGTTTTAATACTTTGTTTAATGAATACACCAGGTTATCAACTGCGTGTAAACCAAGGTTTTACTACTTTGTTAGCAATTACACCAATTACCCTTGAATGTAATTTCACCCCTGTTTTAATTATTCTAGTGGCTATTAATCCATTCCCGTGTCCGGTTAAATGAACGATTATTCGTACATATAAATACCCCGCCCATCGTGTCCGATCGAGTGTATATGGTAATTTATAGGGACGCCCAATTGTAATTCTTTATATTAACATTAACAAACTTTCATTTAGTTAAACAAATATAAATCCCATTAATAGCCCATAGTCTAATTTCCACAAGTGTCGTTCTTTTGTCCAAACCCCAATTATGGTACAAAGCCCAATTACCCAATTTTAGTAATTAGCCCAACATCATGATTACTTCGTTTTAAATAAGCATAATAATAACTTAGCTACGAGACATTAATGTAAAAAGGTTGAACATAACTTACAATGATTAAAAATAGCGTAGCGTTACACGGACAGAATTTCGACTTACACCCTTACAACATTCGCTAACATACCCTTATTATTAGAATTATAATTAAAATTAAAATTAAAATTAAAATATAAATATAAATATATACGATATATTGAGAGAGAGAGATATATATTTTGTGAATTTTTACGATCAGAATGCGCGAGCTTTATAGGGATTTTCGAAATTTGGGGCTCCGCGACTCGCGGCATTTTTGCCTTCAAACTCCGCGAGTCGCGGAGGTTACTTTTACAGCTCAGAGGAGTTTGGCTCTTTGTTTACCGACGGTTTATAATATATATATAATATATATATAATTAATATAATTAATTATATATTATATTATATTTATATACATAGTTAACTTGTAATTTTTAGTCCGTTGCGTCGAGCGTTAAGAGTTGACTCTGGTCCCGGTTCCGGATTTTCGAACGTCCTTGCGTACAATTTAATATCTTGTACTTTGCGTTTTGAATCTTGTACTCTTGTAATTTCGAGACATTTCTTATCAATAATTGGAACCTTTTTGATTGTCTTTTGTACTTTTGAGCTTTTTGGTCGTTTGCGCCTTCAATTCGTCGAATCTGTCTTTTGTCTTCACCTTTTATTATTTAAACGAATATCACTTGTAAATAGAACAATTGCAACTAAAAGCTTGTCTTTCTGGAGGAATAATGCTATGAAATATATGTTCGTTTTTAGCATTATCAATCGTGGATTTATCCAACCAAGTTTCTCGCCTTGGGGCGCACCTGTGTTGTTTGTGAAGAAGAAGGATGGATCCTTCCGTATGTATATCGACTACCGTGAACTCAACAAATTGACTATCAAGAATCGGTATCCTCTTCCACGAATTGATGATCTTTTTGATCAACTACAAGGATCGAGTGTCTACTCAAAGATCGATTTGTGATCCGGTTATCACCAGTTGAGGGTGAAGGAAAGTGACGTGATGAAGACTGCATTTAGAACTCGTTATGGTCATTATGAGTTTCTCGTGATGCCATTCGGTTTGACAAATGCACCTGCCGTGTTCATGGACCTCATGAATCGTGTCTGCAAGCCGTACTTGGATAAGTTTGTTATCGTCTTCATAGATGATATCCTCATCTACTCTAAGAGTGAAGAAGAACATGAGTAACACCTCCGGCTAGTACTTGAACTCTTGAGGTAAGAGCAACTTTACGCCAAATTCTCCAAGTGTGAATTTTGGTTGAAGGAAGTTCAATTTCTGGGTCATGTTGTGAGCGACCAGGGTATCAAAGTTGATCCCGCCAAGATTGAAGCCATCAGCAAGTGGGAGACCCCCACTACTCTGACGCATATTCGCCAATTCCTAGGTCTCGCCGGTTATTACCGAAGGTTTATCGAAGGATTTTCTCTGATTGCGCGTCCTTTGACCGCGCTGACTCACAAAGGGAAGAAGTTCATTTGGGAACCCGCACACGAATCAGCATTCCAAACTTTGAAGAAGAAGTTAACCACCGCACCTATCCTATCACTTCCTGAAGGCAGTGATGACTTTGTTGTTTATTGTGATGCATCGAAGAGTGGTTTTGGTTGTGTACTGATGCAACGATCAAAGGTTATTGCCTATGCCTCCCGCCAATTGAAGATTCACGAGAGGAACTACACTACTCATGATCTCAAACTTGGAGCCGTTGTCTTTGCGCTCAAATTGTGGAGACATTATTTGTATGGAACTAAGAGCACTATCTTCACCGATCACAAGAGTCTCCAGCACATCTTTGATCAGAAGCAACTGAATATGAGACAGCGTCGATGGATCGTGACGCTCAACGACTACGATTGTGAACTCCGTTATCACCCTGGAAAGGCCAATGTGGTAGCTGACGCTTTAAGCCGAAAGGAGAGGACGACACCTCTTCGTGTTAGGGCTCTGAACATCACCATTCATTCGAACCTCAACAGTCAGATCCGAGTAGCCAAAAAAGAGGCCCTCAAGGAGGAGAATTTATCTCACGAACATTTGAACATACTTGTCTCTCGATTCAAGGTTAGGGAGTCTGGACTCCGATGTTATGCCGAAAGAATTTGGGTACCTTATTACGGAGATTTACGGAATCTTATACTTGATGAAGCACACAAATCAAGATATTCGATTCACCCCGGTGCGTGCAAGATGTACCACGACCTTAAAGAACAGTATTGGTGGCCGAATCTTAAGAAGGACGTTGTGACTTATGTTGGTAAGTGTTTGACTTGCTCGAAGATTAAAGCTGAGCATCAGAGACCTTCTGGGTTACTTCAACAGCCGGAGATCCCACAATGGAAGTGGGAACGGATAACAATGGATTTCATCACTAAGCTGCCGAAGACGGTGGGCGGATACGATACTATTTGGGTTATTGTTGACCGCCTCACCAAATCTGCACACTTCCTAGCGATGAAGGAAACTGATACAATGGAAAGACTTGCTCAGCTATACATCAAGGAGGTTGTATCTCGTCATGGTGTACCTTTATCGATCATCTCCGATCGCGATCCCCGTTTTGCTTCTAGATTTTGGCGTTCTTTGCAAGAAGCCATGGGAACCCGTCTTGACATGAGTACTGCTTATCATCCTCAGACTGACGGGCAAAGTGAACGAACGATTCAGACATTGGAGGACATGCTGCGTGCATGTGTTATCGATTTTGGAAAGGCCTGGGAAAGGCATTTTCCACTCGCCGAATTCTCGTACAACAACAATTATCACTCTAGCATTAATGCTGCACCTTTTGAAGCATTGTATGGCCGTAAGTGCCGATCTCCTATTTTTTGGGCCGAAGTAGGCGAAAAGCAAATCACCGGACCCGAGGTAGTCCATGAAACCATGGAGAAGATTGCTCAGATTCAAGCTAGACTTAAGACTGCCCGTGATCGCCAAAAGAGTTATGTCGATCTTAAACGAAAAGACTTTGAATTCAACGTTGGTGATCATGTAATGTTGAAGGTTGCACCTTGGAAGGGTGTGATTCGCTTTGGAAAACGTGGAAAGTTAAACCCACGATACATTGGTCCTTTTGAAATCTTGGAACGTGTTGGACCCGTTGCTTACCGTTTGGATCTGCCAGCACAATTGAGCTCAGTTCATCCTACCTTCCATGTGTCGAACTTGAAGAAGTGTCTTGCTGCACCTGAACTTATCATACCACTTGAGGAACTCACGATTGACGACAAACTTCACTTTATGGAAGAACCAGTTGAGATTATGGATCGTGAGATCAAAACATTGAAACGCAACAAGATTCTGATCGTCCGAGTGCGATGGAATGCCAAACGAGGACCTGAGTTTACTTGGGAGCGAGAGGATCAAATGATGCGGAAGTATCCTCACCTTTTCCCGACTCCTCCATCTACCTCAGCTTAAATTTCGGGACGAAATTTTCTTTAACAGGTGGGTAATGTAACGACCCTGGATTTTCCAACGTTATTTTATTAATAATGGTTATTATTAATACGTGTGATAAAACGAATGTATGTTATTACATTTACATGTTGCCATGATTGCCCGAACTTGACTTTAATTGCCCGAAACGTCTTTGTGACACCCGGAACTTTCACGAATAATATTTTTAGATATTATTTACATTCATGATTAGTTTTATTAATCATTTTAATTAACTATGGTGATTAGTTAGTTACTTGGGCTTTAATTGGTTTAACTTGTGAATTATTAAACTTGGGCTTATTTAAAGTAAATGGACTCATGAATAAGGCTTATAAGCCCACCCTACCTTTTAAGTGGACTTAGTTAGCCCACTCTTGCATGTAAGTATCAAATTTGTTGGTAACTAGTTAGTTAACTTGTTTAGGAATCTAGTTAACTTGCCATTCCCATGTAAACACACCAAGTAACTAACTTTTGAAGCTTTACATGCTAGAGACCACCAAACAAAGCCCTCCTCCCCTTGTGAGCTGCTGCTGGCCGAATGGTTTAGGCCTTGGGAGTGCCTTTTTTTTGTTTCATTTTATGTAATACAACTTCACTTGTTACACTCTCAAACACACACACAAAAATACTTCCAAGTTTTCTCTCTTTTCTCTCTAGTTGTAGTAAGTAACAAGCTTTAATTTCTCTTCTTTTTCTTTAACCAAAACCGAATTCAAACACCCTTGAATCATCATCATCTTTTGTTACTTGTTGTTGTTAGTTGTTACATATAATTGTTAGTTGTTCTTTACTAGCTACAAGATCAAACTTACTAGTTTGATTCTTCATAATATCTTGTAATTATCAAGAACACTCAAGAACATAACTTACTAGTTATGTTTCTACATATACTTTCTTAAAAGATTGCAAGTTCATGTGTTGATTAAACTCATACTTGAAGTTCATGAAGTAAACTTTAAAGTTTACTTTCTAAAGATCAAACTTTGGTTTGAATCTTTAAAGTATGAACAACCATGAATAATTTACTTGTTTACTTAGTTTACTTCTTCTTGCACTTTACTTTCATGTAATTAGTTTAAATGGTCAAGTACTACAAGTTAGTCTTGATCTCATATCTCTTGGAACTAAAAGTTAACTTAAAAGTCCAAGAACATATAAATAAGTTTTCTTTAAATATAACTTTGTATACTTATGCTTGATCTAGACTTTTGGGTCTTGGATCTTCAAGATCTAACTAATAACTATGTTCTACATCTTAAGATCTTGATTAGTTAGTTTACTTTCAAGTTTATAGTTCAATATTTCTTTTATAGTTCATGTAAGTGTCAAACCTAAGACTTTGATGTAACTTTAGTTCATCAAACTACATGCAACTCTTAAGTGAGTTGTGCTTCATGTCTTAGACTTGCACTAATGTTATGATGGTCAAGACTTGGTTGAGATGATGTAGACACATCAATGAGTTGTACACTTGAAGCTATATGCATCAAGGATGAGAACCATGATGAACATCAAGCACCAAGACCACCAGAACTCACTTAAACTTACTGCTTCTGTCCAAACCCTACTGTTTTGCTGATTCTGTAACAGACCAGTATACCTGGGCTGTTGTGGTTATTATTTTCAAATAGATCTTTTCGAGTAGATAACTTTTCATATAGGACTCGTCTTAATCCGAGTTACGGTTTAGGATTTATGGCCCTCCGATCGTCACTATGTCCTTTAACGTTGTGCAGAAATTTCTGACCTACTCACACTTAAACCGTCACCACGGTCAAAGGAAGATGAGTTTGCTTCTGTAAATTTTATCACACTTAAAGGACTCATATACGGAGCCATGGCCACTGGTCTCACCTTAATTCAGTAAGGGTAGAGGCCGTGGTGACTGACTGAAGTCAGCCTTTGTTTTAAACTACTTTCATAAACGAAACTTACTTTACGCCTTTTGTTTGATGATGAATGATGATGACCTTTAAGACCTTATTTACATACTTTTAAACCTATTAAGACGATTTACTGACTTAGTACTATTTGACTTAGGTTGAGGACTTTCGGACCGTTTACTTGCACACCTTTTCCGAACCGACTTTACGACTACATTATCATTGTGAGTTATAGCATTCCCTTTTTACTTTAACTTATTTTGGGAACTGAGAATACATGCGGATTTTATGTTTTACATACTAGGCACGAGTACTTAAACTTTATATATGTGTGGGTTATACAACGGCATAAACATTCCCTTTAGCTCGGTAACGTTTAATCATTGGTTTTTGAATCGTGAACGCGAATCTTAGATATGGATCCATAGGGTTTGACATCCCCACTCGGGCTAGTAGCGCTAGCATTTAACGAGTGTTTAATACTTCGTAAACATACGCACTTGCCAAGTGTACTTTCAGGGGGTATAAACGTTAAGTTAGTTACCAAGTGCCCACGGTTAACATATACTTTATCATACTGTTTTGAAACGCTCTTTGTAGCGCTGAAATCTTGTGGCCTACCTTACATACTGTTATACTTAAACTATAGCTCACCAACCTTTGTGTTGACGTTTTTAAGCATGTTTTTCTCAGGTGCTTGAGGTTAGCTTCCGCTGTGTACTAGTCGTGCTGTAGACACCCGCTGCTTAGAGTTGTTATCGCATGAACTACTTTATTTTGCATTCAAACTTTAGTACTTTTGAACTATGACTTGTAACGACCATTGTGGTCACATACACTTATTATTTGCTTCTACTTAGTGAAGCATGCTTTTGGATTGTAAAACATTCGATGTTGGTTTAGACATCACTTTATTAATGAATGCAAACTCTTTTTGAAAACGCATATAGTACTTAACCTTGTAATGATCCTGTTATTGATGATTCGTACACGATGGTTTTGTACGGGGCATCACATGATAGCTATTGTACATGTTGCAAGTGGACATGGAACAATACTCAACATGCATCGGTTTGATTGGAATAGCGTACGGACACACACTTTCTATTTTTAGAAAGTTTCTATTTTTAGCAAGTTTCTATTTTTGGAAAGTTTCTATTTTAGGAAAGTTTCTATTTTAGGAAAGTTTCTATTTTAAGAAAGTTTCTATTTTAGGAAAGTTCCTAAATTTAGAAAGTTTCCATATTTAGAAATTTTCTATTTTTAGAAAGTTTTTAAGTTAGAAAAGTTTCCTTAATTAGAAAGTCAACAAAAGTCAACTGAAAGTCAAAGTCAACTGAAAGTCAACTCAAAAGTCAACCTTAGTCAAACATATTCAACATTAGTTTTAAAAGTGTAAGTTGTAATAATAATATAAGTTATAATGTTAATTAAAGTTAAATATGTATAATTATGTCATAACATAAGTTTAATTAAATTAAAATGAATTAATAAAGTTAACATAAGTTTAAATGATATAATTAATATAACATAAGTATTTAATTAATTAATTAAATATTATTCATAATATAAGTATTATAAATTTATAATAAATTTCAAATCATATCATAAGTATTATTAATTAATAATGAATTATTAATCATATCATAAGTTTCTAATTATAATTATTAAATCATAAGTATTTAATAATTAAATTATAATTAAATAATAACTAAGCCTTATAATAATTAAATAATTAATTAATCCTTTTTTTAAGTCTTATAATAATAATCTCATAATATAAGTTTAATACTTATCATAAGTATTTTTCATCAATAATAAAAGTATTATTAACCATATGTTTAATTAAAAGTTTAATTAAATCATAAGTAATTAAATAATGATATAATAAATATATATCATAAGTCTTAAATTATAATAATTACTTTTCATGTCATAATTAATTTAATAATAATTAAAATCATTATTTATATCATAAGTTTTAATAATTAACCATAAGTTTTAATCAAAAGTTCATCGGGTCGTATCTTGAGCCCCGGGTGTCGGTTTTCGGCGAGCCTTATATATATCTCTGCCTAATCAAACCACCCAACACATTGGTGCACTCAGGAACACTCCAAGAACAGTAACCAAGTCGTGATGATCAGCCATTACACCACTTGGAACTTTAATCCGTTCAAAAACACGTTTTAGCCATAACGGGTGATCCGTGGCTCGGATTTAGATGACCCGAACATGAAAGTTCGTCCCATAATCAATCCTAACACACTAGTACACCCTAAAAATAATGGTCACAAAGTTGGACCATACCTGATTCAATTCGTTTTCATAATTGAATTCCAACAAAACACCATTTTAATCATAACTAGAGCTCCGGGAATCGAAATGACATGAATCCGGAGTCTAAAATTAATGTCTTGATGAGAAGAAATCATATATATACTTTAATTTCACTTTTATAACAGTTAAGTTTACAGAAATGATCAAACAAGCTGCTGTCCCAAATTAATCAAACCGAAAACATGAATTAGCGAGCATTTCTACGCTTACAATCAACAATACAATAACCTATAAGCATCATACTATCAAAATAACATACAAAAATAGAAAATTAAAGAAAAATTGAAAAGCTAGGGTTAGGGTTTATACCCTAATCGAGAAAAGATTAATGTAGACGCGTAGAGGAGAACGTGTAGAATCCGATTATGCAAACAATTAGATGATCCAAGCTTTTAATTGTTGAAGATGATGATGTTTGTGGCTGAGATGGGTGACGGCTCAAATGGGAGAACAGAGGGAGAAGAAAAATTGAGAGAAAATTAGGTTTGTTGTTCGAGGTGTAGTACGAAATAGATTATATTTTACTACGAAATACTATTAAATACGATACAATTTACACAAGTTATTTATTTATTTATTGAATGGATATACCTAAACCTTGCTACAACACTTATAGGCAGTGTACATAATCGTAGATTAGTGTAGTTTTTAGTAAGTCCGATTCGTTCCACAGGGAGCTAGCTGAGTCTAACGCTATATTTATTATTATTATTATAAAAGGGGGTTTTTACCGTTTAGTGACCGGTTTGTCGATTTTATGTCTTAAGTCACAATTAAAACCTAATGTAAAATATTAAATATAAATATAACTTAATTTAAAGCGTAAAGTAAATGACGATAAATAAAAGTGCGATAAATAAAAGTGCAATAATTTAAAGTACGATAAATAAAATGATGATAAATAAAATGACGGTAAATAAAAGTACGATGAGATATAAATTAAAGGAATTATGCTTATTTAAACTTTCGTAATCATGATGTTGGACGTGTTGATTTTAATTTATTACCATGGTTTAATTGTCCTTTGTCCTGGATTATTCGATATGTCCATCTGGTTTTTGTCCATAACAGTCCATCGGTCATAAATATAAAGTGCGAGTGTCCTCGTCAAATTACCCTTATATCCGAAGTCAAATATTCCAACTAATTGGGGACTTAAACTGTGACAAGGTCTTAATACTTTGTTTAATAATTACACCAGGATATCGACTGCGTGTAACCCAAGGTTTTAATACTTTATTAACAATTACGCCAAGTGTCCTTGTACGTAATCCACCCCTATTTTAATGAGTCCATTGACTATTAATCTATTCCCGTGTCCGGTTAAATGAACGATTATTAGTATTTATAAATATCCCGCCCATCGTGTCCGATCGAGTGTATGTGGTTATTTATAATTACCTCAAATTGTAAATCTCTATATTAAATTAACGAACTATCATTCAGTTAAACAAATATAAAGCCCATTAATAGCCCATAGTCCAATTTCTACAAGTGTCGGTCTTTTGTCCAAACCTCAATTATGGTCCAAAGCCCAATAACCCCGTCTTAATATTTAGTCCAACATCACGATTACTTTGGCTTAAATAAACATAATAATAACTTAGCTACGAGACATTAATTTAAAAAGATTGAACATAACTTACAATGAGTATTAATCTCGTAGTGTTACACGGACAGAATTTCGACTTACAAACTTAAAACATTCGCCACTACAACCTTATTATTATTAACTTAATATTAAATTTAAAATTATAAGATATAAATATAAATGTATATGAGAGACAGAGAGTTTATGATTGATGAAGGTGTAATTTACTCGCCAAATTCGTGGTATTTATAGGACCTGGCCATGTTTTCTGGCTCATGCGATCGGATGAGTTTTACTCATGCTGGCCATGTGATCGCATGGCCCCTTGTCCCAGCTCACATGTCTTTGTTTGCTAGCTTGCCGACGTTTTATTTAAATATATATACTTTATATTAATTATATATATTATATTATATTCTTGTGCATAGTTGACTTGTAATTTTAGCTCCGTTATGTCGCGCGCTGATAGGTGGTTCATGTCCTGGTTCCGGATTTTCGAACGTCCTTACGTACTATTTAATATCTTGTACTTTGCATTTTGCGGCTCGTACTCTTGTAACTTTTAGACGTTTCTTATCAATAAATTGATCCACTTGGATTGTATCTTGTACGTTTGAGCTTTTTGGTCATTTGCGTCTTCAAATCATCGAATCTGTCTTTTGTCTTCACCTTTTATTATTTAAACGAATATCACTTGTAAATAAAACAATTGCAACTAAAAGCTTGTCTTTCTTGAAGGATAATGCTATGAAATATATGTTTGTTTTTAGCATTATCAAATATTCCCACACTTGAGCGTTGATTGTCCTCAAGCAATATAGAACTTAAAATAAAAACATACTTGAATCACTACTTTATTCTTCACACTTTGTACATCAGTGATTTTAATACGGCGGTATGAACAATGATAGTAACGATGTGGTTTACAGTCCCACATGACTATAAAAATTTAGATCCTTTAGGAAATTGGATCTTTATGAAAATATTTGATCTTTTGAAAATTCAATCTAGCTTTTACCCTAGATAAGTTTTCCGGAATAACCCTTCACCGGTATTTGCAAAATGTTTTTGTGGGTTTTGTGGGTTTTGTATTTGAAAATTTTAGCTCAAAACTTATGGTTTTGTGTCATCCACTTGCTAACCATGTATTAGGAAAGCAACACGTCCAGTATACTTGCTCCGTATATTACCTTTCGGTAAACTACCGTCCGGTTGTAAAGGAAAGCGTTGAACAAGCAACTGTTAAGGCAATGTCTAATGACATACTTTTAATTATGGTCTATATCGTGTTGGATGCAATTACTATCTTTTGTAGGAGCAATAGTAAAGATCACCCTATAGTTTTTTGATCTGGCACAAGGTCATGTCTTCGACCATGCTATGCAACCACCGTTCTTACGGTTGATACCCGATTTGGTTCAGGTGACCTAATGAATTCCAGGTGAATTCCTAGGATTTTACATTCAATGGTAATGAACGCATTGAAAATAGGTTTTTAGAAAACAAATCAGTTTGTAATTTGATCAAAATATTTTCTCGTTCAAGCTCGAGTTTAGATATCATCGAATTCCATGAGTTTGTAATTCTCAATCTTTAAGGTCAATCTCAAGGATTGAGTAATATCAGGCTTAAAAGCTGATTTTTAATCTTTAAGGAGATTATCCTTTCTGGGGATCTGATTCATTAGTCTTATAAGCTAATTTGCACGGTGCCCCCCATTGTACGAGACAGATTCTCTCATAGTTAGGATAAGTCTGACCACTTGGTGACCCTGTTTGATGCTGAGGTCCGTGGATTTCCAGCTGATTTTCGAGAAAACTTTTCACAATTTTTCGTAGTGTCTACAACTGGTCTGGACGACAACTTCCTGACCTAAATCAAGAAGCGCGTGTCTTTTTCTCCAGAAGACTGTACTTCCTTATAAATTCTATTTATATTACAATAAACTGGGTAAAACTGATTAATATTGTCCAAAACAAAAGTATTTTCAATTATTTGTTCAAAAATATGTGATATATGTTCTAAATAACTTGGTAAATTTTTCCCACACTTGGCTTTTAAAATTATAAAATATAAATATAAATATATATGAGAGACAGAGAGTTGATGATTGATGAAGGTGTAATTTACTCGTCCAAATTCGTGGTATTTATAGGACCTGGCCATGTTTTCTGGCTTATGCGATCGCATGAGTTTTACTCATGTTGGCCATGCGATCGCATGGCCCCTTGTCCCAGCTCACATGTCTTTGTTTGCTAGCTTGCCGACATTTTATTTAAATATATATATAATATATATAATTTATATTAATTATGTAGTGACCCGAACTTTTCCATGTTTATATATATTAAATGAAATTGTTATTTACATGATTAAGTGTTTCCAACATGTTAAGCAATCAAACTTGTTAAGACGTGATTAATTGAAATAGGTTTCATATAGACAATTGACCATCCAAGTTGACCAGTGATTCACGAACGTTAAAACTTGTAAAAACTATATGATATCATATATATGGATATATATATATATATATATATATATATATATATATATATATATATATATATATATATATATATATATTGTTAACATGGTATTATGATAAGTAAACATATCATTAAGTATATTAACAATGAACTACATATGTAAAAACAAGACTACTAACTTAAGGATTTTGAAACGAGGCATATATGTAACGATTATCGTTGTAACGACATTTAATTGTATATATATCATATTAAGATATATTAATACATCATAATATCATTATAATGTAATAATTTAACATCTCATTTGATATAATAAACAATGGGTTAACAACACTTAACAGGATCGTTAACCTAAAGGCTTCAAAACAACATTTACATGTAACGACTAACGATGACTTAACGACTCAGTTAAAATGTATATACATGTAGTGTTTTAATATGTATTCATACACTTTTGAAAGACTTCAAGACACTTATCAAAATACTTCTACTTAACAAAAATACTTACAATTACATCCTCGTTCAGTTTCATCAATAATTCTACTCGTATGCACCGGTATTCGTACTCGTACAATACACAGCTTTTAGATGTATGTACTATTGGTATATACACTCCAATGATCAGCTCTTAGCAGCCCATGTGAGTCCCCTAACATATGTGGGAACCATCATTTGGAAACTAACATGAAATATCTCATAAAAATACAAAAATATTAGTAATCATTCATGACTTATTTACATGTAAACAAAATTACACATCCTTTATATCTAATCCATATACCAACGACCAAAAACACCTACAAACACTTTCATTCTTCAATTTTCTTCATCTAATTGATCTCTCTCAAGTTCTATCTTCAAGTTCTAAGTGTTCTTCATAAATTCTATAAGTTCTAGTTTCATAAAATCAAGAATACTTCCAAGTTTGCTAGCTTACATCCAATCTTGTAAATTGATCATCCAACCTCAAGAAATCTTTCTTATTTACAATAAGATATCTTTCTAATACAAGGTAATACTCATATTCAAACTTTGATTCAATTTCTATAAATATAACAATCTTATTTCGAGTGGAAATCTTACTTGAACTTGTTTTCGTGTCATGATTCTGCTTCAAGAACTTTCAAGCCATCCAAGGATCATTTGAAGCTAGATCTATTTTTCTCATTTCCAGTAGGTTTATCCACAAAACCTGAGGTAGTAATAATGTTCATAACATCATTCGATTCATATATATAAAACTACCTTATTCGAAGGTTTAAACTTGAAATCACTAGAACATAGTTTAGTTAATTCTAAACTTGTTCGCAAACAAAAGTTAATCCTTCTAACTTGACTTTTAAAATCAACTAAACACATGTTCTATATCTATATGATATGCTAACTTAATGATTTAAAACCTGGAAACACAAAAAACACCGTAAAACCGGACATACGCCGTCGTAGTAACACCGCGGGCTGTTTTGGGTTTGATAATTAAAAACTATGATAACCTTTGATTTAAAAGTTGTTCTTCTGGAAAAATGATTTTTCTTATGAACATGAAACTATATCCAAAAATCATGGTTAAACTCAAAGTGGAAGTATGTTTTTCAAAATAGTCATCAAGACGTCGTTCTTTCGACTGAAATGACTACCTCTTACAAAAATGACTTGTAACTTATATTTCCGACTATAAACCTATACTTTTTCTGTTTAGATTCATAAAATAGAGTTCAATATGAAACTATAGCAATTTTATTCACTCAAAACGGATTTAAAACGAAGAAGTTATGGGTAAAACAAGATTGGATATTTTTTGATTGTTGTAGCTAAGGGAAATATTGTAACAATTCTATACAAATCATATCCTAGCTAACTTATATTGTATTATACATGTATTCTAATATATTATATAATCTTGGGATACCATAGACACGTATGCAAATGTTTTGACATATCATATCGACCCATCTATATATATTATTTGGAACAACCATAGACACTCTATATGCAGTAATGTTGGAGTTAGCTATACAGGGTTGAGGTTGATTCCAAAAATATATATACTTTGAGTTGTGATCTAGCCTGAGACGTGTATACACTGGGTCGTGGATTGATTCAAGATAATATATATATCGATTTATTTCTGTACATCTAACTATGGACAACTAGTTGTAGGTTACTAACGAGGACAGCTGACTTAATAAATTTAAAACATTAAAACGTATTAAAAATGTTGTAAATATATTTTGAACATACTTTGATATATATGCACATATTTGTTATAGGTTCGTGAATCGACCAGTGGCCAAGTCTTACTTTCCAACGAAGTAAAAATCTGTGAAAGTGAGTTATAGTTCCACTTTTAAAATCTAATATTTTGGGATGAGAATACGTGCAGTTTTATAAATGTTTTACGAAATAGACACAAGTAATTGAAACTACATTATATGGGTGAATGATCGAAGCCGAATATGCCCCTTTTACTTGGTAGCCTAAGAATTAGTAAACCGATCTACTAATTGACGCGAATTCTAAAGATAGATCTATTGGGCCTAACGAACCCTATCCAAAGTACCGGATGCTTTAGTACTTTGAATTCGTTTTTATCATGTCCGAAGGATTTCCCGGAATGATAGGGGATATTCTTATATGCATCTTGTTAATGTCGGTTACCAGGTGTTCACCATATGAATGATTTTTATCTCTATGTATGGGATGTATATTGAAATATGAAATCTTGTGGGCTATTATTATGATTTGATAATATATAGGTTAAACCTATAACTCACCAATATTTTTGTTGACGTTTTAAGCATGTTTATTCTCAGGTAATTATTAAGAGCTTCTGCTGTTGTATACTAAAATAAGGACAAGATTTAGAGTCCATGCTTGTATGATATTATGTAAAAACTGCATTCAAGAAACTTATTTTTGATGTAATATATTCTTATTGTAAACCATTATGTAATGGTCGTGTGTAAACGGTATATTTTAGATTATCATTATTTGATAATCTACGTATTGCCTTTTAAACCTTTATAGATAAAATAAAGGTTATGGTTATTTAAAAAATGAATGCAGTCTTTGAAAAACGTCTCATATAGAGGTCAAAACCTCGCAACGAAATCAATTAATATGGAACGTTTATAATCAATATGAACGGGACATTTCAAATTATATATACATTATATTATATTCTTGTGCATAGTTGACTTGTAATTTTAGCTCCATTACGTCGCGCGCTGATAGTTGGTTCATGTCCCGGTTTCGGATTTTTGAACGTCCTTGCGTACTATTTAATATCTTGTACTTTGCGTTTTGCGGCTCGTACTCATGTAACTTTTAGACGTTTCTTATCAATAAATTGAACCACTTGGATTGTATCTTGTATGTTTGAGCTTTTTGATCATTTGCGTCTTTAAATCGTCAAATCTGTTATAACAACCCTCACATTTCCATACTTGAATTGACTAATTTGCCTATAGGGTTGTTATCCATACGTAATATATAAATAAATTCGACGTTGATTAAATATTTATTTTTAGTCAACACGTTTTGTTAACTAAAGTTTATATATATTATGTAAAATAATTTTAGTTAATATTAATGTTAATGAGTACTATATATATAAAACTACATGTAACATAATTATTAATTAAATGATAAGTTATTTTAATTAGTATTTATATTTATATTTGTAGCTAAAAAAAATAAGATTTTTTTTTATACAATTCAAGTCCATGAAATTTGACTAATACTTTTCTTGATTTTTTTTCAAAAACAATCTTATCAAAAACATTTTCCACATTTATTTCATTTTTGTCAAAATTGGCATTCTTGAAATTTTTATTTTATTATTTTTTTTCTTTTTCACCTACCATTTTTACCTATAAATAATAACCTAAAACTCATATATTTTTCACACAACCCCTAAATCTTTCTCTCAAAATTTTGAAGAAATTTGAGGTACTTTCTTTTCCTTCTTTTTATTTCATTTTTTTCTTTCGATTTACATAAAATAATATATAAATCGGATTAAATAGTTATAAATCATTAAAATTAGTAAAAATAATTTTTAGAGATTCTATTAATCACATATAAGATATTAAATTCGAAATATTAATTTATATGTTGTGCTATATATTTTTTTTATTTTTGTTTCGGTTAGTATATATATACTATAAATCAATAAAAATTAGTATACGTACTTAAAAACTGGAAAAAATATTTTCATAACTTTAAATTAACATAAAAAGAATATTAGAATTGAAATCAAAATTTATTTACTATTTTATATATATATTCTATATTTTAATCAAAACTGCTATATATATATAGAGATAAAATAGATATAAATGATATAAATATTAAGATTAGTAAGAATTGTATAAAAATTAGTTGGAACTGTTAATGAACATGTAAAAATGATTTTTAGAATTTTTGGAATATTATTTATATTTAATTACGAATTACTTATTAATTAAATACAAAAACTATGAAAAATTCGTAATAAAATATTAAACCGTAATAAAAATAATTATAATTTTTTTTTGAGATTAATATACTTTTATAAACAAGCAAAAATTATAAAAATTAAATAAATGGGTCGATTAGTATTTAAATAGAATTTACTTTTGCATTATTCTAAACCGAGAGAAATAATAAAGAAAATACAAAATAAATACAAACGTGTATTAAATCTATTTTTATAAAAAATTTATATGATTAGTAGCATCACTAGATACTGTAAAAAATATAAAAATTAATTTTAAATTGTTTTTCCTATTTATTTAATTATAGGCTGATTAGAATGGTTAAATAATTAGAAAACATTAAATAAATAATATTTTGATATAAAATTTGATTTAATAATTTTTATAACATTTTTATAGAATATAGAACTTATAAAAAATATAAAATTATTTATTTAGGTCAATTTGATATTTATTATCTAATTAATTTTGATTTAATCTAAACCGAGAACATATGCAAAGAAAAATAGAAATAAATATAAAAACTTGGAAAAATTATTTTTGTAAATGTTTCTACTGATTCATATGCCTAACTAGAGTTATAAAAATTATGAACATAATTTTTTAGGTGACTAATGGAATTAATCAATAAATTAAATCGTATATGTATATAATTCGGCTAAACTAATTAAATACATATAAATACATTAATATTATATTGTTACTATTATTATAAAACATCAAAATAATACTTATAATAACTAATTAATTCCTTTCCCTATTATACATACATATACTTTATTAATTCATAAAATACAATAATATATATAATAATAAACCTAAACTTATATACACTTAAATAAATAATAAAGATAATCGAATTATTAATACGATAACAATAAACTTATTAATATCATATTATTAATACATAAACATGTCGTATTTCTATACACACATAATGGGTGAAGGTTATGATCAAAAGATAACGTATCACTTATACGAACTCACCGCTATTTACCGTAAAGTGGATGATGTCTAGGTTGCCATAATGGGAATAAGGTTTTGGATTAAACGAAAGGTTGTAGACTTATAGTCCAACTGAAAGTTCCTGACCCCCAGTTACATCTGGTCATCCCGACTTACTTAATAGCAACGAAGTTTGGACAAAGTTGTACAACGTCTTAATGTGGAGGATTATAACCCAAACTTTCTAAAACTATAAACCTGCTTTAAATGGAAACTTTTCAAAAGTAGAAACACTTACTATAAATTGTCACTATTAATATAATCCTCATATTAATAAACATACTTTTTGTCTGTTAGAACATAACTGACTAAACGTTATATCTCTAGGTTGAGATCTCCGTTACTTACTTCCGTCATTTCTTTTCTTTGTGGATTATCTTCAACTGCTATTTAAGGTGAACTTCATAACCCTACTTTTTTACTGTTTCATAACTGTTTTACAACTTTTGGGTGAGACACATGCTTGCTTTATAACTGTTTTACGCTTAGACACAAGTACTAAATTGTTAACTATGCTGTCATGCTTTGATTCATGCTAAATCCCTATCGTAGTATCGTTAATTGCTATGTTTAAATGCAAACTTAATTATTGTGAGAAGGCCTATTGAGAGTAACATCTCTAACCATTCGACCGTTGGTCTTTGGTTACATAATAATGATTTCACGACACTGACAGTACAAGGTGTCACAGGGTAAATTTTGTTTAGTAGCGATATTACAAACTGCAGCAACACTTTTAGATTGCTATTTCTATATCAATCAACTTTAAACTAAATCTTGTGATCTATCATTATTATCAAAATCATTGTTTATGATAAACCTATGAACTCGCCAACCTTTTGGTTGACACTTTTAAGAATGTTTTGTCTCAGGTACATATATATTATGTTTCCGCTGTAGAACTTTGATGTACTTAGAAGTCAAGCCATGCACTGGGACCAGATTTAACATCTGCGTCAATGTCGATTTTGACGGGGTGTTACAGTTGGTATCAGAGCGGTGGTTGTAGGGAACTAGGCAGTCTTAATGTGGATAACCCAGATTAATAGGGTGCATTAAAGTCTAGTCTACAGCCTGACCTATAGCTTTAAAATATTATTACTTGCATTATACATATACATATCTCTTATTCTGTAACTCCGGGAGGAAATTCCCATTGTGATTCAAAATATTCTATAACTCACGCGAGTTATCTTCATAAACCACCTTGGTTAAGGGAACCAAGGGATGTCACTCATGATTTCTAAAATTCTTGACATTCCTATGTCATCTATCATGATTTTGTGTATTACATATGTATTACATGAAATGTTATCTATGATTTTTGAAATTTCTATGTTTGTTACTACTCATACACAAACGTATATAACTCCCTGTTATATTACGTATCTATGTGCCCTTATGCCTTTATGCATCGGTTTGTGAACCAAAAAATGTCATTGAGTTATCGAGAATCTCAAAGACATTATAATGTCAACACTACTCATATTCATTACTTTTAAATCTTTGATTTCTCGTTATTTTTGATCATTGAATTTTCTTGACGGATGGCGTCTACGAAACTCTAGGATGGAAGCGTTTAGATTACCAATTTAAAGGATCCTATAGCTTAAGCCCCTAGACCTGAATAGGCCATTACGAATTGAAAGTCTTTAATCGAAAGTTTATCTGATTACATACTTATCATTTTTAATCTAGACACGTCATATTGCTATTATTGGAGTATAGATACATCATATCTTATTATATCTTATCATATGTATCTTAATAGACCTTGTCTAACACTTTTCCTAAATTTCCTCCGTAAATTACGGAATTTTTTTTTTTGCCATATATACGTATATCAAGAAGACAAATATATCATTCAATATTCAACACTCCTCTCATAACAAAAACCCTTATTCCGATCAGATAATATGGATTTTTCACTTGATTCCTCGAACTCCTCAAGCTCCAATGGCAGTGTAACCGGAATGAACCAACCAATTAGTCATCATATTTTCTGAATGAATTGGGGGTGGGTTCGTAGTCTACTTAATCAATGGAGAAGTGAAGAAGGTGATCCTTTTCACCCACCAAATTGTCCTATTGGTGAAGAACCTGAAGCGCTTACCGGCGAACCCGTTCGGAACACTATTTTCACCCTCATTTCCAGGGTATCCCACCACGAGTATATAATAACTAGAAATGTAGATCTTATTCAGCCACTCGTCCGAACCGCCAATCATCCCGGAATAATAGAAGAAGTCAACGAGCTTCACTCTCGAGTAGTGGCTTTAGAAAATATGGTGCAAAACCTACGAGCACCAGCAGCATAACCAACACCACCAGTACCATCAGCATCACCACCAACAGCATCAGCTTCACCAACAACAACATCAGCATCCCACGTCTCAACATCATAATCGGTACCTCAAACATCGACATCATACGCCCATAGATACCAAGGAATATTAGTAATAATGAGTTAAGATGTATTGACTCATTCTTCCTGAAGAATTATATATGTATACTTTATATATGGTTTAGAACAATAATAAATCTTTTCGTACTAAGCTATTACGTGTGAATCTTAACTAGTATGTACTACTTGGTTAATTCATATCACTAATATGCTATGATATACATCCTTCGTTAATGACTTAACAATCGTTAATCACTGCTTCAGCACAATAAACTCCATTTCATAATAAATCAAGTGTATTATTCAAGTACATGTTTGATTTTACACTTTCATTTTCGATGTACTCGAAATTTTTTAGAAAACATTATTCGTGTCTTGTAAATTTCACAAGAATTCCACGAGCACCAACATCATATACCGAGGTATATCAATAACAATGAACGATGAAGTATTGATTCATAACTCCATTAAAGAAATATTCCGCGACGATTATGTAATCTTTCAAGTTTTGAAGATTATTTATTCTCGTTCCAACCGCAAATCAAATGAGTTTAATATTATATTAACTCATTAAATCAATATTATATTTGAAGAATACATATATGAACGTATATCTCCATAAAGATTGGAATTAAAGTTCTTTTGTACAAACTGTTAATTGTGAAAATATTTTAACGGGTAGGTAATACCCGAAAAATATTTATATCTCACATTAATATGTTGCATTGTACATTCTTCAATTCTGATTCAATAATCAGTAACTATACTACTTACGTTCACAATATATGTGTATCCGTTCACTAAAGAACAACCATTTTCATACAAATTCAAATACATATTCTGATTTTGACATATCAAAATTCAAGTAAAGCTTTAGCATGTGTTATCTTCCTAAAGATTACTCAATTCATATATATATTCATTCGTATTCTGTGATGAATTATCACGTCAAACCACCGAAATTAGAACCATTGATGGTTACATCCTACGCTTAAACACTTCAAATTCAAAATTCTTGAAAACACCTCGGATTGATAATCAATGATTCAGATTCGTTAACCTTGAGAATGCTGACGAAGCAGCAAAAGCTATAGATGGTCTTACTGGCCAAAAGTTTGATGATAAAGAATGACGTATTGTAAAAGCTCAGATTTGGAACTAAAAAACGGATTGAGCTAACTATGAAGGAGATCAAGGACAAATACAAGGACCAAACCCTATATTCAAAGAATCTAGGTAATTCTGGATCCGATGAAATCTTTAGAGAATATCTTGCTCTGAAGTCATGTTAAAAGCTTGCGGAAAATTTTTCTTCATCAACTTTCGAACTTAGAAATTCCAAAATATCATCATAAATATCTTCGATATTTCTGAAGATATTTTCATAAATATTCTCGTCCGAAATTATATACCTCTTCGTGCTATCTGTATTACATTATATTGGAAACTTCTGTAAAATCTAAGTATAAATTATGAATGAATTCTGGAGAAGTGTTGGGAATTGAAGCATGAGTTAGTATAATATAATGACGTTGGGCCAACATGATTATATTACAGTAAGTCATGCTGAGTTTCTAATGGGACGTGATAAAAGTTCACAGATCATACCCTCATCATGAACCATGTTACATAACTCTTTCATTCTATTTAACCTCTAAACATATCAAGAAAATATTTTTCTTGATGATTCGGTCTTTTTCGGATATTCTGGTAATTTGACAAATCAAATCATGTTATTACCTTTCCTTTCTACTTTGTATATTATGATCATTCAAAACTTTATACCTACGAATTTTGGACCATTATTCGCTTGACTTGAAGTCGGGAAGGAAAAACAAAAGCACGGAGCTCCGACATATAAGGGAAAATATAAAGCCCGATAACAACACGAAAATTACAAACCGTGTATATCAATGCGTATTGCAACGTAAAGACACGGGAGAATTAAAAACATTATAGCCCCAAGGGAATAGTAGAAGAAAACAAATTCCTCTGGTGGTAAATGAAAAAGAAGAATGACTGTATATATGGTCAATATAATAACAAGAATCAATACAGGATGGAGCATATTAACAAATCTTTTGAAAGTATGAATTGAGGAAGAAAGTATAGAAGTGGTGAAGATAATGAGACGGAAGAAGCTAATTTATAGCAAAATTCCAGACATAACAATTAAGGCAATTTTAATTTCCTTAATTACCGGAGAATCATATCTTATACAGATTATAAAGATTTTCTTTAAATCCCTTGAATTCCGGAAATCAACTTTAATTATGTCAAAAGTTAAGGCAAACAGATATTTTCTTATTTCAAACTTTTACGATAGCTTTGTTAATACTCTTCCTATAATCAAATCGTTTTATCCATATTATTCAAAGGCGATAAAACGCTATTTTTCAACTCATATTGATCATTTTTGTTGTAAACAATGACGATCTCTATCAAATTTCATGACCGTGATTTTCACGAACTCCTCTATGTTTTGTCTGCCCTAATATTGCGGCATAAACGCTCAAGGTTTAAATGAGCTTAATATTATTCGTAACACATTTCATGTATCCAATTTACTAAAAATACCTGTATAACATCATCATTTTGAATGACCTCCGCATTAATAATAAAATGCACTACATAGAAGAACCTATAGAAATTATGGTTCGTATGATTTAAACTCTTGAAACAAAACAATATTCTATCCGTTGGAATTCACGCAAGGCCCCTAGTATACCTGGGAATGTGAAGACCAAATAAAATGGAAATATCCCCACCTCTTCTAAACCGTCGATGCATCCGAGAAGTCTACTTGAAACTTCGGGACGAAGTTTTCTTTAACGGGGAGGTACTATAACAACCCTCACATTTCCATACTTGAATTGACTAATTTGCCTATAGGGTTGTTATCCATACGTAATATATAATTCAATTCGACGTTGATTAAATATTTATTTTTAGTCGACACGTTTTGTTAACTAAAGTTTATATATATTATGTAAAATAACTTTAGTTAATATTAATGTTAGTGAGTACTATATATATAAAGCTACATGTAACATAATTATTAATTAAATGATAAGTTATTTTAATTAGTATTTATATTTATATTTGTAGCTAAAAAAATAAGATTTTTTTTTATACAATTCAGGCCCATGAAATTTGACTAATACTTTTCTTGATTTTTTTTTTCAAAAACAATCTTATCAAAAATATTTTCCACATTTTTTTCATTTTTGTCAAAATTGGCATTCTTGAAATTTTTATTTTATTATTTTTTTTTCTTTTTCACCTATCATTTTTACCTATAAATACTAACCTAAAACTCATATATTTTTCACACAACCCCTAAATCTTTCTCTCAAAATTTTGAAGAAATTTGAGGTACTTTCTTTTCCTTCTTTTTATTTCATTTTTTTTCTTTCGATTTACATAAAATAATATATAAATCGGATTAAATAGTTATAAAACATTAAAATTAGTAAAAATAATTTTTACAGATTCTATTAATCACATATAAGTTATTAAATTCGAAATATTAATTTATATGTTGTGCTATATATTTTTTTTATTTTTGTTTCGGTTAGTATATATATACTATAAATCAATAAAAATTAGTATATGTACTTAAAAACTGGAAAAAATATTTTCATAACTTTAAATTAACATAAAAATAATATTAGAATTGAAATCAAAATTTATTTACTATTTTATATATATATATTCTATATTTTAATCAAAACCGCTATATATATATAGATAAAATAGATATAAATGATGTAAAATATTAAGATCAGTAAGAATTGTATAAAAATTAGTTGGAACTGTTAAGGAACATGTAAAAACGATTTTTAGAATTTTTGGAATATTATTTTATTTAATTACGAATTACTTTATAATTAAACATAAAAAATATGAAAAATTCGTAATAAAAGATTAAATAGAAATAAAAATAATTATAATTTTTTTTGAGATTACTATACTTTTATAAACAAGCAAAAATTATAAAAATTAAATAAATGGGTCGATTAGTATTTAAATAGAATTTACTTTTGCATTATTCTAAACCGAGAGAAATAATAAAGAAAATACAAAATAAATACAAACGTGTATTAAATCTATTTTTATAAAATTTTTATATAATTAGTAGCATCATTAGATACTGTAAAACAAATATAAAAATTAATTTTAAATTGTTTTTCCTATTTATTTAATTATAGGCTGATTAGAATGGTTAAATAATTAGAAAACATTAAATAAATAATATTTTGATATAAAATTTGATTTAATAATTTTTATAACATTTTTACAGAATATAAAACCTGTAAAAAAATATAAAATTATTTATTTAGGTCAATTTGATATTTATTACCTAATTAATTTTGATTTAATCTAAACCGAGAACATATGCAAAGACAAATGGAAATAAATATAAAAACTTGGAAAAATTATTTTTGTAAATGTTTCTACTGATTCATATGCCTAACTAGAGTTATAAAAATTATGAACATAATTTTTTAGGTGACTAATGGAATTAATCAACAAATTAAATCGTATATGTATATAATTCGGCTAAACTAATTAAATACATATAAATACAATAATATTATATTGTTACTATTATTATAAAACATCAAAATAATACTTATAATAACTAATTAATTCCTTTCCCTATTATACATACATATACTTTATTAATTCATAAAATACAATAATATATATAATAATAAACCTAAACTTATATACACTTAAATAAATAATAAAGATAATCGAATTATTAATACGATAATAATAAACTTATTAATATCATATTATTAATACATAAACATGTTGTATTTATATACGCACATAATGGGTGAAGGTTATGATCAAAAGATAACGTATCACTTATACGAACTCACCGCTATTTACCGTAAAGTGGATGATGTCTAGGTTGCCATAATGGGAATAAGGTTTTGGATTAAACGAAAGGTTGTAGACTTATAGTCCAACTGAAAGTTCCTGACCCCCGGTTACATCTGGTCATCCCGACTTACTTAATAGCAACGAAGTTTGGACAAAGTTGTACAACGTCTTAATGTGGAGGATTATAACCCAAACTTTCTAAAACTATAAACCTGCTTTAAATGGAAACTTTTCAAAAGTAGAAACTCTTACTATAAATTGTCACTATTAATATAATCCTCATATTAATAAATATACTTTTTGTCTGTTAAAACATAACTGACTAAACGTTATATCTCTAGGTTGAGATCTCCGTTACTTACTTCCGTCATTTCTTTTCTTTGTGGATTATCTTCGACTGCTATTTAAGGTGAACTTCATAGCCCCACTTTTTACTATTTCATAACTGTTTTACAACTTTTGGGGTGAGACACATGCTTTCTTTATAACTGTTTTACGCTTAGACACAAGTACTAAATTGTTAACTATGCTGTCATGCTTTGATTCATGCTAAATCCCTACTGTAATATCGTTAATTGCTATGTTTAAATGCAAACTTAATTATTGTGAGTAGGCCTATTGAGAGTAACGTCTCTAACCATTCGACCGTTGGTCTTTGGTTACATAATAATGATTTCACGACACTGACAGTACGAGGTGTCACAGGGTAAATTTTGTTTAGTAGCGATATTACAAACTGCGGCAACACTTTTAGATTGATATTTCTGTATCAATCAACTTTAAACTAAATCTTGTGATCTATCATTATTATCAAAATCATTGTTTATGATAAATCTATGAACTCACCAACCTTTTGGTTGACACTTTTAAGCATGTTTTGTCTCAGGTACATATATATTATGCTAGAACTTTGATGTACTTAGAAGTCAAGCCATGCACTGGGACCAGAGTTAACATCTACGTCAATGTCGATTTTGACGGGGTGTTACATCTGTCTTTTGTCTTCACCTTTTATTATTTAAACGAATATCACTTGTAAATAGAACAATTGCAACTAAAAGTTTGTCTTTCTTGAAGGATAATGCTATGAAATATATGTTCGTTTTTAGCATTATCACTAGTCTTGACCTAAACAAGTAGGTTGTATCAATAACGGTAAACACGATGGGTCAAAGTTGTTCAATTAGTCCTATGGCTCGTTACGACTCGATTATATAGCATGTGAATCAAATTGTCAAGTTTCATGCAAGAATCAAGTATACAAGAAGATTAGAACGGTTCAAACAAGTATTAGTTAAGTTTGAACAAAAGTCAACTTTGGTCAAGTCAAAGTCAACGAAAAAGTCAACACGTTCGGGTCGAGTCCCGAACTGATTTTCTGAGGTTTTTAATCATATATAAGCATGTTAGAACAAGTTACATGGTAATTGGAGGTGCGTAGCATAGTTAGAATTTTTCGTAAAATTGTAAAGTTGATCAGTCCCTGGCCACGCCTAATGTCACGCCGCGACCAAGGAGTGCCGCGCCGCGGCAATCAACGTGAACTGGTGCCTAGTCAGTTTCAATTGTTCAAGTCTCAACCAAACTTCAATTAAGCACAAATCGCAAACCGTAAACACTTAAAACGCATATCATACATCGTTGGAAAGGTAATTTAACGAGGAATGCATCTAAACACATTTCATCAATCAAATCCATCATTAACAATAATGAAAACCTCAATAAATGATCATTATTTAACGTTTCAAGCTCAAAAACGCAAACGGTGATTCAGGAATCCAAATTACGCATACGATACGCCGTTTCAAAGGTAATTAAACATACATTGCAACTAAACACTTACTAACAACATGTCATATCATTCAATGTATCAAAAGTTCATTTCAAAGTTCATCAAACCCTAATCAAAATCAAGAATTCAATCATTTTGTAAATGGAGCTTTTGTAAATCAACCTACACATCAAAATGAAGCTAATGATGCTAGTAACACATTTAACACATGAACTTTAACATTTAAACAACATTTAATCATCCAAAATTCAAGATTAAGCACACCCATTTTTCATATTCAAGCTAGTTACTCAAAACAATAAATCGAGCAAACCAAACACATATTCATGTTAGACTTGAGCCATAGACACTAATTAACACTTTTATAGTCAAAAACATTGTAACAACCCGTCCTAATCCACCTGGACGAAGTCATCAACATTTGGTCCCATTGCGATGATCGACTCCATGTAATGTCTTTAAAATGAGCAAATGCACAGTGGAAGACTTAATTCATACCTGAAAATAAACATGCTTTAAAGTGTCAACCAAAAGGTTGGTGAGTTCATAGGTTTATTGTAATAATCATTTTAATATGTTAATAGACCACCAGATTTCATAATTATAAACATAATACACTCGCAAGTGTATGTAAAGCATTCTAAGTGGTTGAGCACTTGGTAACCATACTTAACATTTAATCAACGTCGCATATTCCCTTTATTACGAAATCTCCCTACACTGTACCAAGTGTAGTAACGAAACGAAGTACTGTGCAACCGTTGAATACTGGTCGTCCAGTCCGGTTGGGGTTGTCAGGCCCGATAGATCTATCAACAGGATTCGCGTTTACAATACCACATGTAAATAGTAGTTACCAAGCTACAGGGAAGTATGCCAGTGGTACAACTCAACGTAGAATATATTTTTAAGTACTTGTGTCTATTACGTAAACATTTATAAAAGCAGCGCATGTATTCTCAGCCCAAAAATATATATTGCAAAAGCGATTAAAAAGGGAGCAAATGAAAGTCACCATACTGTATTTTGTAGTAAAAATACATAGAACGACATTGAATAAGTATAGGGTTGGCATCGGATTCACGAACCTATATCAGTTATTTTTATTAATACACATAATAAAAATTAAACAAGTTTATATATTATTTTTTTTATAAAAGTTTTATATAAATTTCTGGTATATACTTTATTTATATGTATCTTAATTTATATGTTATTTTAATACATATCTTAAATATATTTATTTTCAATATTTGAAATAATTACTTATTACGTATTATTAATGTAAATTCAAAAGGTATAATAAAAAAAATAATTTCAGTAATAATAATAATAATCTTAAAGATAATAATAATAATAGTAATAATAATAATAATAATAATAATAATAATAATAATAATAATAATAATAATAATAATAATAATAATAATAATAATAATAGTAATAAATAAATAATTTTTGTATCGAAAAACTACCTTCATAAAGCCTTTCTAAAAAAATATCGTCACGAGCAGGGCTCGAACCTGCGACCTCTCATTTAAGCACAAACACTCCAAACCATCTCGGCAGCCATGTATTTCTTGTATTAAATCGCATTTTTAAGCTTTTAATATATATGCAACTGTTATCATTATCATACATCATACAACTCGTCATCTTCATCATCTCACATCACAATTTGTAACACTCATCAACATTGTTATCTTTCTGTTTCATTAACGCCATCATCATCATTAAGTTCATTACGATTATCATCATCATTCGTGTATTCGAATCATCATCATTAAAATGCAGAGATCCAAATAAGAAATAAAAAGATGAGTCCAAGTTGTTTAAGCCTATAATAAAATCATTTGGCCCAACAACTTTAATTTTTCATACTGATAGTTATTTCATGGGCCTGAGAACATTTAATCTAGTCCAATATAGTTTAATTAGCCCATTACTTGTGGGATTTGTGGTATGGCTCGACACTAATGGACGGGACATCATCAAGCATAATATCGAATAGCCACATCCCAATCCCTCATCATTCTAACATCTCAGCTTCATTCATACACCTATCATACGCGTACATCATTCCATCGTATCAACCATGAGTCATTATCAACTTTAATATTTTGTTTGATTAGGACATAAAAGCCAAAAAAAAAAAACATCATCATCAATTATTTAAACCTCAACAACTTCACTAATATGAATCCCGATTCGTCATGCTTCCATCATCTCTTTTTCTTTACAGCCCATCTTTATCATCAATCATTCGTCTTCATCATCGCAGAAACAGAAACAGATACATGTGGCTGTTGTAGCAACACCCATCGATGAAGCAAGAAAATAGAATAAAATGGAGGTTTGATATTGAAAACAGTCGCAGCAATAGTGTGGAATTTGGTGGTGGTTTCGATTGGTTTGCCGTGACTGGAACAGTAGCAGGAACAACAAAGATACCATAGTAACGTTCGTTGATTGTTTATGGTGTTGTTTGATGATGTACAGCAAAACAGTAGTAGAAATAGTCTCGATCGAGTAGCCGTAAAAATGGTGGTTTGTAATAAAAATATAGAGAGATGGTGAGGTATAGAGAGAGAAGAGAGATATGGTATTCGGTTGTAGTCATGATTAGGGTGGTTCATGGTGGTTCGTTGGTGGCGTTTGAGTGAGACGATTATGGTGATGGTACGTGAACCGAACAGAAATCAAACACAAAGGTGTCACAGAAAACATATTTGTGTGGTCGTGTATTGATGTTGTTGATGGTGTCGTGATGATAGTGGTTTTCAAAGTGTGAGGGTTTAAGTGGTGTTCTTTTAGTTTGAAAACGAGTAGCAGATTATAGTAATCAGGTTGATGTTGTTGTGGTTATATAGGTGGTGGTTTGTTATTCTAGGGTGACGGTTGATGAGAGTTTGAGGAGAAGGAGTATGATCGTGTATGTGGTGTGTGTGTGATTGTACGTTACCGAAGAAGAGAAAAGGTGGTGATCGATTAACAAGTGGGTTTTCTCAATATGTATATGTATAAGTATATTATATATAGAGAATCGATAGATGAGATATATGGCATTTAAGTTGCTCAATCTAAAAGTCTGTGATAGTTAATAAGGTGGAGAAATGGCATTTAAGTATATTATATATAGAGAATCGATAGATGAGATATATCCCAAACTTTTAGATTAAATATATTTAATTATTTCACTCATTAACTGTTTGAAACCTGATCAAAAAGGTTCGATAATTATTTATTTTCTGTTCCAATTTATATGTACGGAGTACTAACATTTAAACTTAAAAAGGTAAAAATATTTTTAACAAATCTAACATCTTCGTAATCGATTTACAGTTCAACTTTTATTTTAGTCCTTCATGAACATGTTATATATCTATATTAAAACTAACGAAACGTTAACCGAGTGTTACTGACGTTTACTAATTAGGCTTGAAATCATTCATTTTCAATATACACATTCTATATATATATATATATATATATATATATATATATATATATATATATATATATATATATATATATATATATCAAATCTTAATTAACAAGTTTAAATAAATAAATATATTAATTATATTCTTTTAAACAACTAAATATAATATTATATATTTACAAATAATATTTATATATATATTTTTATACATATCTATTTACAAATAGTTGTTTGTGAATTGTCGAGAACAGACGAAGGTTAATTGTATATATGAAACAGTTCAAAAATTTTGAGACTCAACTTTACAGACTTTACTTATCGTGTCGGAAACATATAAAGATTAAGTTTAAATTTGGCCAAAAATTCCCGGGTCGTCACAGTACCTACCCGTTAAAGAAATTTCGTCCCGAAATTTGAGTGTGGTCGTCATGGCTAACAATAAAAATGTTTTCATGACGAGTATTAGTTTATAAATAGAGTTTTATCATTATTGATTAATATAGATAAAACGATTTTTATTACTTGAAACGTACGACTGCAGCTATCACATAATAGTAAAGATTTAACTTCACTTTTGATGTAGTCATGTTGAATTTCCGGAATTCATGGAATTTAAAAAAAAATCTTCTAATCAGAAAGAAAATGTAATAGCACGATTTATTAACAATTTGTTGGAATTACGAGGGAACAGAAATATCAAGGAAGTATTTTTGTGATATGCTTAGAAATTAAGTGGAATGAAAGAGTCGTGTAACATGGCACATGATGAGGGTGTGATATGTGACTCATCACGTTTCATTAGAAATTCAGCATGACTTACTGTAATATAATCACGTTGGCCGTGCGTCATTATATTATACTAACCCATGCTTCAATTTCCAACACTTCTCCACAATTCATTCATAATTTATACTTAGATTTTACAGAAGTTTCCAATGTAATGCAATACAGAGAACACGAAGAGGTAGATAATTTCGGACAAGAATATTTATGAAAATATCCTCAGAAATATCGAAGATATTTATGATGATATTTTGGAGTTTCTAAGTTCGAAAATTGATGAAGAAAAATTTTCCGCAAAATTTTAACATGACCTCGGAGCACGATATTCTCTAAAGTTTTCATCGGATCTAGAATTATCTGAATTCTTTGAATATAGGATTTGGTCCTTGTATTTGTTCTTTGTCTCCTTCACGGTTAGCTCAATCCGTTTTTCAGTATCAAATTTTCTATCGAGCGTTCCCAACACTCCATTCTTTTATCATCACTTTTGGCCATTAAGACCATTTACTACATGCTGCTTCGTCAGCATTTTCAAAGTTAACGGATCTGGATCATTGGTTATCAAATCGAGGTGTTTTCAGGAGAATTGCATTTTGAGATGATTAAACGCTGATGATAGTATGGTGAAATATAAAAGGTTTTCCGGTAACGAAGGCGAAAAGACTATGTATATATCACGGTTATAATAAGGTTAGTCCGACTGAAAAGTCGAAGTTGACTTGCTAGAGCTGTGACAAAAATTGCTACCTTGAAAAGGGATTGCAAACTATTTTGGGTAATAATAACACTAAAGGAATTAGCACAGCTACGTGTTAAACGTTTACCCAGTTTTCATGGGTTTTTCAGGTGCATAACTATATGCATCAATCTTTTCTTCCGTAAATGAAGTGCGGCTGGTTCATCCTCTCGATCAAGGTGTTTTCAAGAATTACGAAAGGTTTGAACGCAGATTGTAATCGTCAAGATACAAACGAGGTTTAAGATGAAATCAAGTGGCAAACTTGAAAAATTGTTTAGTTTCATATGTTATAATCGATATTTTAATTCATTTTAATTGTCCAAAGTTAGTAGTCCAATAGTCCAATAGTTCATATATAGTTTAATATAACATTCGAATTAATTAATACGTATCGTGACCCGTGTATCGATCTCAGTATTGATCACAACTCAAACTATATATATATATATATTTTGGAATCAACCTCAACCCTGTATAGCTAACTCCGTCATTTGCATATAGAGTGTCTATGGTTGTTCCAAGATAGATATATAGATGGGTCAATATGATATGTCGAAACCTTGTATACGTGTCCCGTTATTTAAAGTGCGTAAAAGTAAATAACAGAAATTAAATGACGATAAATAAAATTGCGATAATTAAATTACGATAAATAAAATGTAATCAGTTAGCTAGGAACAGTTAGCTGGAACAGTTAGCGTGAATTCTTAACAATATTTCAATTAATTAGTTCGTTTGTTTCTAACAAATTTTATTTGTCCAATGTTTTCTTCATTATGCCACTTGTTGGATTCTGAGAAGTCAAAATCCAATTATGAAATTGAATGAAAATGGTTATTCTGTGGTGAACGAATACGTGTATCGGTGGATGTAAATAGAATAGTAAATGACTGTTGAATCAGATTCGTAGAATGTACAGTGTAACTTATTAATGTGAAATTTAAATATTTCTAGGGTATTACCTACCCGTTAAAATATTTTCACCATTAACAGTTTGTACGAAAGAATTTTTAACTACAATCTTTATGAAAATATACTTACATATATATTCTCTTCAGATGTAATCATGGATTTAATGAGTTAATATAATATTAATCTCATTTGATTTTCGGTTTGAGCTAGAATATTAAAAACTTTTAGAAACCACATATTCTTCGTAGAATATTAATGAAGTTATGAATCAATACTTCATCGGTTGTTGTTGTTGGTACTCCTTGGTATCTATGGTGTATATGATGTTGATATTCGTGGGACAGATTGTGAATTTGAGATGTGAGATGCGGATGTTGCTGTTGCTGGATGGTGGTGGTACTGTTGATGTTACTGATGGTGGTACTGCTTATGCTTCCGGTGCTGCTGCTGGTGTTTGTAACCTTTGCACCATATTCTCCAAAGCCACTACCCGAGCGCGAAGGTCGTTGACTTCTTCTATTATACCGGGGTGATTTTCGGTTCGGATAAGCGGATAAATATGATCTAGAATTGTGGATAGAATATAATTGTGTCGAAATACTCTAGAAATGAGGCTGAAAATGGTGTTTCGAATAGATTCGTCGGTAAGTGCTCCAGGTTCTTCACCAAGAGGTGAATTTGGTTGATGGAAAGGATCGCCTTCTTCGCATCTCCATGGATTAAGTCGACTACGAACCCATCAGATGAATTGGGGATGGATGATTGATTGATTCATTCTGGTGATACCGCTTTCGAAGCTTAGGCGAATATCCATGTCGGAATAATTGTCGAAATAACTATCGGAATAGCTATTGAAATCTGAGGGACTCGAACTGGTTGAGGGATTCATCTCGTACGATCAGATGAAGGATTTTCGATAAGAAATAGATTATAGGATGTAGATTAGTACCCTACAATACATAATTTACATATGCATATATAATACTAAAATCCCATAAGTTACGGAGGAAGCTACGAAAGCTGTCAGACATCGGTAACAATAACAGGTACGCTAAGATATGAATTAGCAGATATGCTAAGATATAAATTTTGTCTATACACTAATCATGCAATTCACGCAATAAGATGTGTCTAGACTAAGAATGACAAGCAGGTAATTTCCTAAGGATGATAAGCAGATGATTTCTGACTAGAAATGATAAGCAAATCTTTTGTCATGCAGACACGGTCGAAGTCCAGACTCACTAATGTATCTTAACAACTATCAGTTAGACACACTAATACAAGACCTGGTTCTCTAAGACCACCGCTCTGATACCACCTGTAACAACCCGTCCTAATCCACCTGGACGAAGTCATCAACATTTGGTCCCATTGCGATGATCGACTCCATGTAATGTCTTTAAAATGAGCAAATGCACAGCGGAAGACTTAATTCATACCTGAGAATAAACATGCTTTAAAGTGTCAACCAAAAGGTTGGTGAGTTCATAGGTTTATTGTAATAATCATTTTAATATGTTAATAGACCACAAGATTTCATAATTATAAACATAATACACTCGCAAGTGTATGTAAAGCATTCTAAGTGGTTGAGCACTTGGTAACCATACTTAACATTTAATCAACGTCGCATATTCCCTTTATTATGAAATCTCCCTACACTGTACCAAGTGTAGTAACGAAACGAAGTACTGTGCAACCATTGAATACTGGTCGTCCAGTCCGGTTGGGGTTGTCAGGCCCGATAGATCTATCAACAGGATTCGCGTTTACAATACCACATGTAAATAGTAGTTACCAAGCTACATGGAAGTATGCCAGTGGTACAACTCAACGTAGAATATATTTTTAAGTACTTGTGTCTATTACGTAAACATTTATAAAAGCAGCGCATGTATTCTCAGCCCAAAAATATATATTGCAAAAGCGATTAAAAAGGGAGCAAATGAAACTCACCATACTGTATTTTGTAGTAAAAATACATAGAACGACATTGAACAAGTATAGGGTTGGCATCGGATTCACGAACCTATATCAGTCATTTTTATTAATACACATAATAAAAATTAAACAAGTTTATATATTATTTTTTTTATAAAAGTTTTATATAAATTTCTGGTATATACTTTATTTATATGTATCTTAATTTATATGTTATTTTAATACATATCTTAAATATATTTATTTTCAATATTTGAAATAATTACTTATTACGTATTATTAATGTAAATTCAAAAGGTATAATAAAAAAATAATTTCAATAATAATAATAATAATCTTAAAGATAATAATAATAATAATAATAATAATAATAATAATAATAATAATAATAATAATAATAATAATAATAATAATAATAATAGTAATAAATAAATAATTTTTGTATCGAAAAACTACCTTCATAAAGCCTTTCTAAAAAAATATCGTCACGAGCAGGGCTCGAACCTGCGACCTCTCATTTAAGCACAAACACTCCAAACCATCTCGGTAGCCATGTATTTCTTGTATTAAATCGCGTTTTTAAGCTTTTAATATATATGCAACTGTTATCATTATCATACATCATACAACTCGTCATCTTCATCATCTCACATCACAATTTGTAACACTCATCAACATTGTTATCTTTCTGTTTCATTAACGCCATCATCATCATTAAGTTCATTACGATTATCATCATCATTCGTGTATTCGAATCATCATCATTAAAATGCAGAGATCCAAATAAGAAATAAAAAGATGAGTCCAAGTTGTTTAAGCCTATAATAAAATCATTTGGCCCAACAACTTTAATTTTTCATACTGATAGTTATTTCATGGGCCTGAGAACATTTAATCTAGTCCAATATAGTTTAATTAGCCCATTACTTGTGGGATTTGTGGTATGGCTCGACACTAACGGACGGGACATCATCAAGCATAATATCGAATAGCCACATCCCAATCCCTCATCATCCTAACATCTCAGCTTCATTCATACACCTATCATACGCGTACATCATTCCATCGTATCAACCATGAGTCATTATCAACTTTAATATTTCGTTTGATTAGGAACATAAAAGCCAAAAAAAAAAAACATCATCATCAATTATTTAAACCTCAACAACTTCACTAATATGAATCCCGATTCGTCATGCTTCCATCATCTCTTTTTCTTTACAGCCCATCTTTATCATCAATCATTCGTCTTCATCATCGCAGAAACAGAAACAGATACATGTGGCTGTTGTAGCAACACCCATCGATGAAGCAAGAAAATAAAATAAAATGGAGGTTTGATATTGAAAACAGTCGCAGCAATAGTGTGGGATTTGGTGGTGGTTTCGATTGGTTTGTCGTGACTGGAACAGTAGCAGGAACAACAAAGATACCATAGTAACGTTCGTTGATTGTTTATGGTGTTGTTTGATGATGTACAGCAAAACAGTAGTAGAAATAGTCTCGATCGAGTAGCCGTAAAAATGGTGGTTTGTAATAAAAATATAGAGAGATGGTGAGGTAGAGAGAGAGAAGAGAGATATGGTATTCGGTTGTAGTCATGATTAGGGTGGTTCATGGTGGTTCGTTGGTGGCGTTTGAGTGAGACGATTATGGTGATGGCTCGTGAACCGAACAGAAATCAAACACAAAGGTGTCACAGAAAACATATTTGTGTGGTCGTGTATTGATGTTGTTGATGGTGTCGTGATGATAGTGGTTTTCAAAGTGTGAGGGTTTAGGTGGTGTTCTTTTAGTTTGAAAACGGGTAGCAGATTATAGTAATCAGGTTGATGTTGTTGTGGTTATATAGGTGGTGGTTTGTTATTCTAGGGTGACGGTTGATGAGAGTTTGAGGAGAAGGAGTATGATCGTGTATGTGGTGTGTGTGTGATTGTACGTTACCGAAGAAGAGAAAAGGTGGTGATCGATTAACAAGTGGGTTTTCTCAATATGTATATGTATAAGTATATTATATATAGAGAATCGATAGATGAGATATATGGCATTCAAGTTGCTCAATCTAAAAGTCTGTGATAGTTAATAAGGTGGAGAAATGGTTTTAGTTCTTGGGTTATTTTGGTGATCGATGATGGATTGGTTTGAAGATAGAAGGGTGATGAAGATTAAACAGAAAATAAATTAAATTAAAACGCATGGGTGGTTTGTGTAGGTGGTGAAATGGTTGATCTAACTGTATCCATATCTTTCCATATGTATATGCATATATTTATATTAGATAGGAGATACATATAATATATAATTTAGTTAGTGGAGTTAATCATAGCATAAACAGTTTCAATCAATATCAATTTAGAATAGTTAGCCATCAAATAATTCGTCTGTATGCTTATCGACATCAGGATTGGATTTCGTGCTCTATTGCTAAACAATTAACATATAAAAGTGTTCTTAAAAATTCCAAACTTTTAGATTAAATATATTTAATTATTTCACTCATTAACTGTTTGAAACCTGATCAAAAAGGTTCGATAATTATTTATTTTCTGTTCCAATTTATATGTACGGAGTACTAACATTTAAACTTAAAAAGGTAAAAATATTTTTAAAAAATCTAACATCTTCGTAATCGATTTACAGTTCAACTTTTATTTTAGTCCTTCATGAACATGTTATATATCTATATTAAAACTAACGAAACGTTAACTGAGTGTTACTGACGTTTACTAATTAGGCTTGAAATCATTCATTTTCAATATACACATTATATATATATATATATATATATATATATATATATATATATATATATATATATATATATATCAAATATCAAATCTTAATTAACAAGTTTAAATAAATAAATATATTAATTATATTCTTTTAAACAACTAAATATAATATTATATATTTACAAATAATATTTATATATATATTTTTATACATATCTATTTACAAATAGTTGTTCGTGAATTGTCGAGAACAGTCGAAGGTTAATTGAATATATGAAACAGTTCAAAAATTTTGAGACTCAACTTTACAGACTTTACTTATCGTGTCGGAAACATATAAAGATTAAGTTTAAATTTGGCCAGAAATTCCCGGGTCGTCACAAACATCAAGAACAAGAAATCTAGTGTTTTTAGAAAGTTACCCAAATGAGATGAAATTTGTATCAAAATGTAGAGGATGAAGAGAGGATCATGAATATGTAGTCGAATTTGTTGTGAGCTTCCTAGATCCGAATTAGAGGATGATTGAGTGATTTGGTGAGTTGAGAGCAAAAATGGAAGTAGGACTAAGAGAGAAAAGATGAATGAATGAATGAATGAATGAATGAATGAGTGGTGGTGAAGTAGTTGACTAGTCAACCACTAGTCATCGCTTTAGTCAAGTGGCAAAACTAGTCTCTCGAATTCGGATGCGAGTGCGTGAATTAACCAAACGAATTATTTGAAATACATGGGAGTAAACGGGAGATGTTATAATCCAATAACGAAAATATTAAGAACGTTAGCTAACGGAGGATACGAATCTAGATACGAAAGATAATATATATAAAAAAAGACGGGCGTTAAAATAAGTTAACGAAAAAATGCGGGATGTTACATTACCCACACCTTAAAAGAAATTTCGTCCCGAAATTTCGCTGGAAGTAGTAGTCGATGTCTTTTCCTCGAGACCTAGTGTTGTCAAATTTACGAATGAGTGAAGGTACTTTCTTTTCATTTGGTCCTCTTTTGGCATTCCAACGAATCTGGATAATCGGGGTTTTACGTTGTATTAAGGTTTGGTTTTACGATCCATAATTTCAACCAGTTCTCCTATGAAGTGGAGTTTGTCATCAATAGTAAGCTCATCTAGAAGAATAACAAGTTCCTGTTCCGCAGGACACTTCTCAAAGTTCTATACCTGGAATGTAGGATAAACGGAAATTTAATTGAGTCGGAAGATCTAAACGGTAGGAAGCGGTTCCAAAACACCCCAAGATTTCAAAAGGATCAATATTGTGGATATGACTTTCCTCGATTTCCCGAAACGGATTACACCTTTCCAATGTGCGGTTTTTCAATATTACGCGGTTACTCACTTGGAATTTGAGAGTTTTATGTCTAACATCGGCATAGCACTTTTGGCGACTACGGGCCGTCTTGAGCCCTTCTCGGACTTGAACGATCTTAACGGTTATTTCTTGAATGAGTTCGGATCCAGTGATTTGCTTGTCACCTACTTCGGCCTAACGAAAAAGGAGAATGATATTTGCGGTCATATAAAGTTTCGAAAAGTGCGGCATTAATACACGAGTGGTAACTACTGTTGTAAGATGGAAACAACTAAAGGCAACAATACATGTTTGTAACATGTCCTTCCAAGATTTGAATCATACGTTTGCTTGGTCCGTCGGTTTGTGGATGATACGCGGTACTCATGTTTAAACGTGTTCCTAAGGCTTCTTTTAATACTAGAAGTGAAACGAATATTGTGATCCGGGATAATTGATAAAGGTACTCCGTGTTGGAATAGAAATCTTTAAGATGTGATTGAACAAGATAGTTAGGGCTCAAAAACATTTGTTGGAACAAGTTTCTTATCAGCTACAGAAAACGTTCGTCAGGGCTATTCACCCTTGTGGCGAATACTAGTAATACGTGAAGAGTCTCTCTCTCTATTGAGAATTTAGATAAAAGGTTTCCTTATACGGAAGTACGAGCAAAAAATATAGGAGCGAAATGAGAGTTTTTGAATAGTATGAGTTTTCATCTTGATGTAGTCACATCGCGCATCTTGTGGCCAAATGTTGAGACTTGGTGGGAACGGGATAGTACACGTAGCTGTATAGTTCCGTGTTGAGTAGTAGTTGGCCGTATATCAGAAGCATAAGGACGATAAGTCAAAGAAGAAAGAGGTATCCTTGGATTGTGTGTTATCTTAGGTTCCAGTAATATCAGACGGTAACAGTGAACAACAGAGTTATGTATCGTGGTACTTGGTGATGAGAAAATTGATCGGATCCATAATTAAGTTTTCAAATTCTTCATGCAAAATAACGAATTTCAGTTTCCTTGATTTCAAGTCGAGAGAGTATGCCTTTCAGGCGTTCATGTAGAAATATTTCCATATCTGAGTTCCATTTTGTGCTACACGAATTTGGCTAGTAAGGTGAGTATGAATAATCACGTTTAAGGTTCAGATATGGAGAGGTTTAAATCTTTCCCTTAGTGAGTTAACGAGGTTAAAGGACGAGCAATACGGGAAAAGTCGGAAATGAATCTTCGGTAATAACCGGCGAGATCCAAGATTTTACGAATACAAGTCGGAGTCGTGAGGATTTCTCAATTACGTGTGGCTTTGATTTTTGTGAGATCAACTTTAGTACCTTGACCACTAACAACATGGTTTAGAATTTGGACTTCGTTTACCCAAAATTCTCACTTGAAGAATTCAGCATAGAGTTGCTCTTTTCTCAAGAGTTCGAGCGTAGGACGGAGACGTTGTTCGTTTTCTTCTTCACTTAATTGAATAGGTTAAGTCATCACCTTTGGATAAGATAACGGATTTGTCTATATGAGTTTGCATAAGCGGTTTATACGGCCCATCAATACGGACGAAGCCTTAGTTAAAATGAATGACACTAAAAGAAATTCATAACTATCGTACCGAGTTTGGGAAGCGGTTTTGGAGACATCTTCTCTTTTAACCCTCAATTGATGATAACCCGAATGGAGGTCGATTTTGGGATACACACGGAATCCTTGTAATTGATCATGAGGTCATTGGTACGAAAAAAAGGATATCGGTTCTTAACCGGAAATTATTTAGTTCATGCTAATCTATACACATGAAAGGAAAACACTTTCTTTTTAACGACTAGGTTTCGAGCTTCCTAGTTCTATTCCTAGGTATCAAGTCAATTTCGAATTCTTTACCCAAAAATTTTAACGTACACCCTCCGATAAAATTTGTCGGCACGCAATAGTTTTCCGTTGGTCACTTGAATGGCATAAGTAGTATTTAAGGATAATGGTGGAGTGAAAGGAGTAAGAGTCAAAGCCTTGAATACAAAACATTTATCGGCACCCGAATCGAATAAACAAGAAATAAAAGAGTTGTTGAGAAGAAACGTACCCATGACTAGTTCATTGTCATCTCGGGCATCCTTGGTGTTAGTGTTGAAAGATCAACGGCGTGCGTCGGTTTTAACTTTATTCTTTGGGCATACATTTATAAAATGATCCGGTTGGCCACATTCGAAACAAACACCCGCTTTTGGCGCATTGGGCCCCTTTTGAGCGACGGGGACGATACTTTTAGAATCGCTGGCCACATGGCCACTTCTTTGACACTTGTTGCAAAATAGTTTGCCACATTCACCCAAATGATGTTTGCGGCACTTGTTACAATAGGGTAGGTTTCCGGCATACCCCTTCTTGCCGTCGGGGGTGAAAGGCTTCTTGGTGAAGTCATTGCGGTTGAGGTTGCTTGATTGAGAGGCTTCCCTTTTTCTTTTATTGCTACCCGATCGATCCTCGGTCGTTGGTGCCGGCGCTTCAAATTTATCCACCGTTTCTATAAATTGGCAGGCCATCGTTAAAGCCTCTTGTAGGTTAGTGGGTCTTGATGACATTACCCCGTGTTGAATGCTCTTAGAGAGGCCATCCATGTAAAGTTCAACTCTTAGGGACTCGGGAGTCATGAGGTTTGGACACATTAAGGCTAGTTTGGAAAACCGTCGATTATAAGCTTCATGATCATTTCTGACCGTTTTTAAATTTCTTAGCCCCTGTTCGAGCCTTCGAGCCTCGTCGCGCGGGAAGTATTCGATGATCATTCTTTCTCTTAGTTCGGTCCAAGAGAGTGTGTGGGCTTCATCGGTACTCACCGATTATACATACGTGTTCCACCATGAGAGAGCAATACCGGTGAAAGTGAGGGTGGAAAACTTGACCTTATCTTGGTCCCGATAGCCGCTTATTCTAAAAACGGCTTCCGTTTGTTCGAAGCATCGGGTGAGAGCAACCGGTCCCCCGGTTTCATCGAAAGTGGGAGGTTTGCACCCCATGAAGTTCTTGTAGGAACACCCCTCGTTTGAATTACCGGCTCCATGATTTGTTGTTGTTGGAGGAGTGACCGGCCATGACCGCATCCACGGCGGTGGCTATCATTCATTGAAGAGCTTGTTCGAGAGTTTTGGGAGGAGTGTTATGTTGACCTCGGTGAGCCATTGTTCCTTCATGACACAAGAATATCGTTGATTAGTATTCTCAATAATACTAATCGTGATATGGAATAATGATGAAGAGAAAATTTTCCTTGACCCGTCTTAAATTCTTTATGTCATAATGTCAGAATGTCCATATGAGTCACCGTAATATAATCCCAGCAATTATATTACCCTAATTCATATGTGCATTCGACATTATTTCACAAAGTCAAGGTGACGTGTCAATCAAATTAAATAACGTGAGATTAAGATAGAATAAGAGTTAGGTATGAATAAAAGAGTTCGAGTATAAATGCATAAATAGTCAAGTAATTCCTACTCCAAGTCTATATGCCGGTTGTAGTCTGACTCACTAATGTACCCTATGACTCGGGGTTGACACCAATGAACTCTAAATCCCTACAACCAACACTCTGATACCATCTGTAGCGACCCGACAAAATCGTCATTGACGGCGCCTTCTACTTAGATCCCATTACGTGGTCATAAGCCTTTAAAATAACGTTTGACCGAATACATGTCGCATTCATTTCAAACATGAAGATTATTTCAAAGTTTACAAGAATAGTTCAACCACTAGTTACGTTACAATGTTATAAGTACAAATGAAACCTATGTGACACAGTTTTAAAAGTAGCCAAAAGACGCTCCATGTATGCATATATACTCGACATCCAATGCAAGTATCAAAATAATGAGCGGAAGCATGTATCACAAAACGTTCAAGGACCTGAGAAAAACATAGAAATCCGTCAACGAAAACGTTGGTGAAATCATAGGTTTAAGTAAGTAAGTACAAATGAACCACAAGATTTAAAACATTGAAATAATAGTAAACCTTTCTAAAATTTGTTATCATGAGCACCCAATTATCAAGGCTTAACTTTCCATCCATAGAACCCCATCACAATAGTGTTAGAACATACACTATTTCTCGAAAATATATTTCATCCAATAACGGTAGCGAACCGTCCGAATGAGGGTTTGTCAAACCCGTATGGCCACACAACATAAGTTCTCGCTTACACCCGGCAAGTGTAACTAATGATAATCGAATTGAGGATTTTTGTTCTAACTCGTATGTAGAATGTTTGTTTTCGTACTTGTGTTCACTTTGTAAAATGAAACGTTTATGTTTTCTCATCCCAATGTAAGTTTAAAAGAGTAAAAGTGGGACTATGATCTCACCTTGAGTGCACGAGTAATAAAGTACTTCACAAGTAAACGTGTGCAAGGACAACTGCTAGTCTTAACCTAAACAAGTAGGTTGTATACGGTAAACACGATGGGTCAAAGTTGTTCAATTAGTCATATGGCTCGTTACGACTCGATTATATAGCATGTGAATCAAATTGTCAAGTTTCATGCAAGAATCAAGTATACAAGACGATTAGAACGGTTCAAACAAGTATTGGTTAAGTTTGAACAAAAGTCAACTTTGGTCAAGCCAAAGTCAACGAAAAAGTCAACACGTTCGGGTCTGGTCACGAACTATTTTTCTGAGGTTTTTAATCATATATAAGCATGTTAGAACAAGTTACATGGTAATTGGAGGTGCGTAGCATAGTTAGAATTTTTTGTAAAATTGTAAAATTGATCAGTCCCTGGCCACGCCTAATGTCGTGCCGTGACCAAGGAGTGCCGCGCCGCGGCAATCAACGTGAACTGGTGCCTGGTCAGTTTCAATTGTTCAAGTCTCAACCAAACTTCAATTAAGCACAAATCGCAAACTGTAAACACTTAAAATGCATACCATACATCGTTGGAAAGGTAATTTAACGAGGAATGCAACTAAATATATTTCATCAATCAAATCCATCATTAACAACAATGAAAACCTTAATAAATGATCATTATTTAACGTTTCAAGCTCAAAAATGCAAACGGTGATTCGGGAATCCAATTTACGCATACGATACGCCGTTTCAAAGGTAATTAAACATACATTGCAACTAAACACTTATTAACAACATGTCATAGTATTCAATGTATCAAAAATTTCATTTCAAAGTTCATCAAACCCTAACCAAAATCAAGAATTCAATCATTTTGTAAATGGAGCTTTTCTAAATCAACCTACACATCAAAATGAAGCTAATGATGCTAGTAACACATTTAACACATGAACTTTAACATTTAAACAACATTTAATCATCCAAAATTCAGGATTAAGCACACCCATTTTTCATATTCAAGCTAGTTACTCAAAATAATAAATCGAGCAAACCAAACACATATTCATGTTAGACTTGAGCCATAGACACTAATTAACACTTTTATAGTCAAAAACATCAAGAACAAGAAATCTAGTATTTTTAGAAAGTTACCCAAATGAGATGAAATTTGTATCAAAATGTATAAGACGAAGAGAGGATCACGAATATGTAGTCGGATTTGTTGTGAGCTTCCTAGATCCGAATTAGATGATGATTGAGTGATTTGGTGAGTTGAAAGTAAAAATGGAAGTAGGAGGAAGAGAGAAAAGATGAATGAATGAATGAATGAATGAGTGGTAGTGAAGTGGTTGACTAGTCAACCACTAGTCACCTCTTTAGTCAAGTGGCAAAACTAGTCCCTCGAAATCGGATGCGAGTGCGTGAATTAACCAAACGAATTATTTGAAATAGAAGGGAGTAAACGGGAGATGTTATAATCCAATAACGAAAATATTAAGAACGTTAGCTAACGGAGGATACGAATCTAGATACGAAAGATAATATATATATAAAAAAAAGACGGGCGTTAAAATAAGTTAACGAAAAAATGCGGGATGTTACATTACCCACACCTTAAAAGAAATTTCGTCCCGAAATTCCGCAGGACACTTCTCAAAGTTCTATACCTGGAATGTAGGATAAACGAAAACTTAATTGAGTCGGAAGATCTAAACGGTAGGAAGCGGTTCCAAAACGCCCCAAGATTTCAAAAGGATCAATATTGTGGATATGACTTTCCTCGATTTCCCGAAACGGATTACACCTTTCCAATGTGCGATTTTTCAATATTACGCGGTTACTCACTTGGAATTCGAGAGGTTTACGTCTAACATCAGCATAGCTCTTTTGGAGACTACGGGCCGTCTTGAGCCCTTCTCGGACTTGAACGATCTTAACGGTTATTTCTTGAATGAGTTCGGATCCGGTGATTTGCTTGTCACCTACTTCGGCCTAACGAAAAAGGAGAATGACATTTGCGGTCATATAAAGTTTTGAAAAGTGCGGCGTTAATACACGAGTGGTAACTACTGTTGTAAGAGGAAAATAACTAAAGGCAACAATACATGTTTGTAACATGTCCTTCCAAGATTTGAATCGTACGTTTGCTTGGTCATATAAAAAAAAGACGGGCGTTAAAATAAATTAACGGAAAAATGCGGGATGTTACAATTACATAGGGTGTTTAAATAGGCAAATCTAAACAAGGAAATAACTTAACAAGCAAGAAAACTCAATTCTAGAATTTTCTCCCGACAGCACCATTTTTGCAACCGCAACTAAATTCTGGTGGTCGCGAGTTTGGTTTTCTCAGCACAGATGTGATTCTTGCGACCATACCTCTAAACTCGCGGTCACCAGTTTAACAGATTCAGCAAACCTTGTTTAATTCGAATTTCGCACTCCAACAATCTCTCACTCGAATGAGACATTAAACAACATTCGCCAACCCGTCACTATGTTTAAATAAACCCACAATAACTCTAGATTAGCCGATTACCAACTCCTTTTGATACCGCCGGATGAGACACCCGAATCACGTTGCACTTCACTCGTTAGTCTACGAGCAAGTGCAGTCTTTCGATACCAAAAACACCACTGAGTGATAATCCAATCTCATAGTTACTAGCTTGGGCCATCTCGGTTTCTATCGCCACCATCTTCTAACAAGAAGATCATCTTCTTACATCAGAAGACCAATTGAAGTATGCGACTCTTCAATTATAGGATTCTTCATGAGACTACACCGCCTCATCGATCACTCTAGACATGCCCAATCCTGAACACACATGTTAATGATCACCCTCGTACAGGATTTCACCGTCTATCTATGATTTTCCTTTCCAGCAAATAGAAAATCCAACAGATGCCCTCGTAGACTCTTCATCAAGGCTCTAGTGAGAACACAATCACAACCTCGAAATCTACTAACTTTTCAATTTTCCGCTTTCTCGTTGGTACACTGACTTCCTCATATCTATGAATTTCACAAACCCATCTTCTCATCCGAAGCACGCTCCCACTGTACGAGTAAGAAATAAAACCGTGGCTACTGGAGAAGAAACTTGGTTCGTACCACCAGTCAGTCGCAAATTTCTTTGCCATCGGAGAGTAAAACAAGTACTCGAAGCCCTAGTGTTACCCGAAATTATCACACTAATCTTGAGAACTTTGGAGAACAACGTCGCATAATTATCTCCACCACTCTACTAGTTGACTAAGTCCCACTAACTCGATAACTTTCGTCGATTACTAAACTCAATCGAGTTCCCGACACCCTCAACGATCCTAGAAAACTCAAGTTCCATAATATCACAATCATCTTGGAGTATCCGACCATACGGTTGGTCACCCAGTTTCATAACACGCAAGCACCAACTTCCACCGATAACTCCCACTGTCGACTTTCAACCCGATACATCTTGTTCGTTATTCACCCGCTCTAACCCGAGAGAAAAATCACCCTCCTGAGCTTCCATAACAAACTAACATCTTTGAAAACACAGGTCGTATCACTTGAAGTTTCACGAGATAAAAAACCGTCTCGCACTCACGTCATCTAACCCGAAAAAGTTCAACCGTGAAACTGCCCAAATTCGAAAAATTATATCTGAAAATCCGACGGTCCGATCAACCTCGAATGTTTACTACAACTAGATCTATGTGTGTAGAATCACCATCCCAAAAATCAAGTCAATCCAACGGTACACGAACACACAATTAATTTTCCCGCGCAGCTGCGCAAACAAACCCCAAAAGGATTTTTCCCGGGGCTGAAAAATTCGAAAAAGTATAAATCCAAATTGAACGGTCCGATCGCTACGAATTTTGGATATGTTTTAGAACTACATGTTTGTCACCTACAGAAAAAGTTTCAAGATGATCCGACGGTTAACGAACCCTCTATGAATTTTCGACTACAGCTCTGCAATTAAACCCTAAACCGAGTTACTGCAACTTCGGAAAATTGTATCTCCCAACCAACTGTCTGATCACTTTCAAATTTGGTACACTACTAGATCTGTGAGTCGAAAACCTATGGTTAAAATATCACTGAGATCCAATGATTAACGAAACCGTTACGAATTTCCTACCACAGTTGCACTAGAATTCCGAATTTCGAAAAATCTCTCTTTCACAACAAAACCTATCGATCAGAACACCAACTCCGTTATCACCATGAATCACCACAATAATCTATTATAATCATAGAACAATTTTAATAGATTATCTCATGAGTAAATAGACATACCCGTGAGTTCTTCGCGATCTCTTCAACTAAGCCATTTGATCTCGATACATGTTGTACAAAACCCGTCTTTCGTTCACCATGCTTTCAAATCATCATCGCTCCCACTCGAAACCGTGAGCTCTTAATACCACTTCTTAGGAATTATGGACCCAAACAAGACCGGTGATTTTAACCAATCACCAAACCCACGAACGATAAACGATAAAATAAAACATAACGATAAATGTAAACGACACGAGATTAAACGTGGTTATATCTCAACTCCAAAACACGGAGAAGTGTTTACTCCACGGGCGCAAACCAGAGATTCTTTACTATAATTTTCGTGCACACATTGTATGGGTTACATAGGGTGTTTAAATAGACAAATCTAAACAAGGAAACAACTTAACGAGCAAGGAAACTCAATTCTAGAATTTTCTCCCGTCAGCACCATTTTCGCGACCGCAACTAAACTCTGGTGATCGCGAGTCTGGTTTTCTCAGCACAGATGTGATTCTTGCGACCATAACTCTAAACTCGCGGTCACCAGTTTCACAGATTCAGCAAACCTTGTTTAATTCGAACTTCGCTCTCCAACATAGACGACTTGTAGCGGTATATCCCCACGCCGTTGCATGCTTACTTGGCAAAAAGCAATGCCCCCAACCCAAGTATCAAGGCATTGTATTGGGCAAAAATGGTGGTGTGCGTTGGTTGGTAACGGGGTAAACAACGGGTGTTGTTTGGTTATTTTATTTTTTTATTATTTTTAAAATCTTATTTTTATCCCTTTTAATATTTAACTTAATTATATTTTAACACATCATTACAATACTCTTAACTAACACAAAAAAACTCACACCACCCCTACTCCACAAAAACAACCCACACGTCTTATTAATCAAAAAAGTACAAGAAACAACTCACGTTCTCAACTCACGCTCCAAAGTGGTCTAAAAAAAACTAATCTTGTAACCCTCAAATTATACCGTATTTAAAAAAAGAAGTTACGGAAAACCAACCGAGCAGACCTTATGTCATAATAGTTACTCCATAACTTACATCATTGTACGTAAGGTACCTCACTCCCGCACGCTACCTTTTCCTCTACAACACCCTACTACTACTACCACTACTATTTCTATATTAATTTGCATTGCCCATTTAGCATCTCACGTGGCGTCCGCATGCTATATCCAGAGCTTCGGTGACTCAGCATATCCATCTACGTGGCATATCATCCTAGATGCCATAGGTACCACTGACAGGGAATGAACAATTAATATGTTAAAATGGCAGTTAACTCAGAAATTTGTTAAAACAACCAACTTGGTTACTACTCATGAATCTCGCAAAGGGCGCAATCGTTTAACCATCATTACTTTTGTAACAATATCGTGTTAACTTTTAAAAGAATGCATTTCACAACTACTTAAAATAATTATTATTTGATAATACTAAAATTAAATTAAATTATCAAGAGTAGGTAATAACAAATATTGTGACTTGTAAACTTAGTTGTCTTAATTTATTATATTTAATGTCATATTACCTAGGTTTCATATTAACACTATCAGATAAAGTCACACAGTTTTAGAACTATCATCATTACATTTAGTTAGGGCCCGTTTTTTTTTCTTTTCTTATTAAGTCCTGAATCTGAACGGATATATGATGTCGTGAGGAATAGGTGATGAATAAATCATTAGTGTTTGTTTTATGTGCTGAAAAATTGTCTGAATAATTAAAATTACTAAATTAACCTTACATGTGAGCAGTTATAAGAGCAGTTATTAAAAAGTAAGAACTTAAATGAAAATTCACAATTAATTCTATTTTTTTTTTATTAAGACGCGTCTTATTTAATAAGTTAAATACAAACAACTTTCATGACGTTTTAAATTAAGTTTCATATCAGTAAGCCAATTAATTCAAAAACAAACATGGCCTAAGTTATGTTTTATTTCTAAGCAAGTGAATTTTATATAAAAATATTAATTAATAAGCTTAACTGGTGAAGAATGCTACTACGCCAAATTTTTATACAATGTTTTAGAGAGAAAAGAAGATAAGTCGAAAAAATTACTCATAATGTTTTCTTTTTTCCTCTTTCTATGTTTTTGAATTTTAACAGAAAATAAAGGAGTAATGGATGGATGATGCTATTATACGTTTTCTTATTATAATCCTTCATTCAAATTAAAAAGATTGTACTTCTTTACCTTTTATTCTATTAACCTAATTTTTTTCGTTAAACTATTCGAGAGCAAAGCATTAATATTAATATAAATTTTAATATTAAGTAGTTAATTATTTCCTTCAACCACCATAGCTGTTTAATTTGAATGCTTTTTTAGTATAATTGATATACTGGTTATCTTTTCTGAACGAGTTAGTCATGATTTACTTTTCCCGTCCATTTGTTTCACTTAGTTGGTAGAACACTTTGTATAGGCTAGTCGTTATGCCGCTTGTTTGTCTTCGTTAAAAACTTTATTTGTATTAGTTGTACTTATTGATCTTTATGTATGTTTATGGAGGTATGTACGTTCGTTTTTGTATGTATGTATGTGTATGTAGGTATGTTAGTATGTATGTATGTAGGTGGGATTGTGTGTATGTATGTATGGGTGATGTATGTACGCTGGTATGTTTCATGTATGTGTGTTTAGGTATGTATGTATGTATGTATGTATGTATGTATGTATGTATGTATGTATGTATGTATGTAGGTTTGTATGTATGTAGGTTTATATGTATGTTTGTATGCAGGTTTATGTATGTAGATATATATGTTTAGGTGTGTTTATTATATATATATGTATATATATATATATATATGTATATATATATATATATATATATATATATATATATGTATGTATGTATGTATGTATGTATGTATGTACGATGGTATGTTCCATGTATGTATGTTTAGGTATGTATGTATGTAGGTTTATATGTATGTATGCGGGTTTATGTATGTAGATATATATGCTTAGGTGTTTATATATAAATAAACACACCTAAGCATATATATCTACATATATATATATATATATATATATATATATATATATATATATATATATATATATATATATATATATATATATATATATATAGTTTATTTATTTTTATCTTTTATTTTTCTTATTTCTATATACAGCTCTATTAAGTGAGTCAACAGCAGACGTCGATTTATTGACGACTTGAATGCCGCTTAAAGCTTAAATTGATGATTTAAAACTCATGGAAATTTAATTCCACAATTTTCATGACGTCGTTTTTTATTTATTTTTTGTTTTATTTTATTTTATTTTATTATTATTATATACTTATTATTTTTTCCTAATTTTGGCCGAAGGGTCATTTGAAAGCAATCTCTTTATCCGTCGAATAGAAATAAAGGAGATTTTTTCTACTCTTGATAATGTTTCACTTTGGGTAAAAAAATAATTTCTCTCTGTAGAAAATGAATTATCTATATCTCAAAGAAAAAATTTCATGGTTAATCCACAAAGTTTGTATCAAAGATCATATTGAGACCTAAAGTTTAAATCAATCATGTTTGGTCCCAAGTTTTAAGCATGGTACACATATGGTCCCAGGTTTTAACGATTGTCAGTATGTGTCAGTTAAGTTAAACATGTGATTGGCACATGATGGGCACGCGATTAAAATGTGTGGGTATTTTCGTCAAATCCAGTCAGATTAATCGCTTTTCTTTATTATGTTCAAAAACATCTTCACTTTAAGAACATCTTCATCTTCAAAAACACCATCATCACCAAACACAACCACTCATCAACCACCTCTAAACTAAACACCATCAACAACAAAAACAACCAAAATTTTAAAAATCAAACTTCCTACCATCAAATCATATATATATATATATACATATATTTACATCATATATATATACATATATTTACACAATCAAATTCATCACAACCAATTTATGTCCAGATCCAAAATTTACACAATCAAAAACGAATTAATGTCCCTTTTTTCTTTATTTTCATTCACTGCAGCAATGTCTAAAGCCTTTTCTAATCTTTTAATTATTAATTCACCCTCACCACAACTATCCATTAACAACGCATTATCAAATAATGCTTCTGATGAAAACGGGTTCTTTTCGAGTATATCTTCTAATGCTTCTAGAGCCTGTTCAGTTATGCCCATTTCGTTTAGCAATCTTGCCATTAAGAATTTGAAATCGACGTTTTCGGGCTGAAAGGAAGTGAGTTTTCTTAAAACTTTCAAACTTTCTTCATCTTCACCTGCTTCTAGTTTCTGTTGTAATCCGTAGTAAACTTTTCATAGCAGTAAATGCTTCTGGATTACATTCCAAGAAATTTGGTAATATGGGTTCTTCATGGGTTTCTGTTTGAGTAACGGGTTTGGAATTTGATTCCATATAATCTGGTAATTGGGATTCTTCAAGGGTTTCGGTTTGGGCAATAGGTTCGGTTACTTTTGTAAATTCGAGAAGATGAAGGCAGCTGTGGCGGTGAATATGATGGTCTGGGCGGTGTGTTTTAGGGTTTGGATGATGGTGTTGTTTTTGGGTTTAGTTGCGGCGATGATTTTGATAGTGGGTTGTTTGTAGGGTTTTGAAAAGGGATAATAAGGTGGAATTGAATTGATTAGGTTTAAAGATTTTGAATTCAAAAATGAGGTTTTTTGGTGATAGAATGATGGTTTTGATGAGATTGATAGAGCTGATTCCATTGTTGCATGAATCTTTTGTGAAATGTTTAAGGTTTTGGGTGAGAAATGAAAAAGAAGAAAAAGGGTAGTTGAGTGAATTAGATATAAAGGTCTGCATGACTGTTTTTGATTTGTTTAGATTTTAGAATGGAACTGTGAATGTGAATTTGTTGATATGGGTTTGGTTGGTTTGACGATATGAAGATTAAAAAAATTGATATGATTAATGAAAAAAATTGGGGTTACCTAGTTATTGTAAATGAAAAGACAAAAAAAACCCTCATGTGTTTTCACGTGGTAAGGTTAACTGGAAGGTTTTAACGCTCAGTTAATTTTGGGACCATACGTGTACTATGCTTAAAACTTGTGACCAATCATGATTGATTTAAACTTTAGATTTCAATCTGATTTTTAGTACAAACTTTGGGGACCAATCATGATATTTTTTCTATCTCAAATCACCATACCTATACACTTAGAATTGGATATTGTTGTTGTTTACTGGTTATTGATCTTTAGATCCCATTCAATATTATACTGTTTTTTCGTCAAATACGTAGTTAATTATTTAATGAATTTTTCATTTTATTACTTTTCATTAATTTTAGGAGAAAAAAATCATGACCACCTACCGATACATATACATTTCACATTTCCCCACCCTATTTATATTTGAAAACCCACAACCAAACAGAGTGCCTAAAAAATGAGAACAAGCAGCGTAACACCCTTTAAATGTAACCATAAAAGGTTGAAATCGTTATCTGGATCGCCTGTAATTATACCTTCATCTGATTTCTTCGATTCAATTCCAGACGACATCGTTTTATCCATTCTCACCAACCTCAGTTCTTCCGCCACCCGTCCTGCTGATTTCATCACCATTTTATTGACGTACGGTTCCAAATTAAATTAAACCATCAATATAATAAATTTAATACCAATTTATACTTTTTTGTAATTAATTAATTCGTGTGTGAATTTATCAGATGCAAGAGATTAAACGAGTTAGGTCTTCATTCTCTGGTACTATCAAAAGCTTCTCCCAAATGTTTCGCCGTTAAGGCTAAAAATTGGTCGAAATCTTCTCACCGGTTTATTAAACGGTGCGCCGATTCCGGCAATACTGAAGCTTCTTATACACTTGGCATGGTGAGTTTAAATATATTCAATTAATTTTTAAAAATATAAATAAAACAATATATTGTAAATGTAAATTTTAAATCACATTTTGTGATTGCAGTTATGCTTTTATAAGGTGTATTATTATGTTACGAGTAATTATAATTTTATTTTATTTTATTTTATTTTAAAAAAAAATAAAAAATAAAAAAAATTATAATTTTATTTTGTTGGTTTCAGATTCGATTTTACTGTTTACAAGATCGAGGAAGCGGAGCGTCTTATATGGCGAAAGCAGCGATTAGGTCTCACGCTCCGGCATTATACTCACTCGCGATTATTCAAGCTAACGGAAGTGGTGGATTAAAAGTTGATAAGGATTTACGAGCCGGAGTCTCGTTATGTGCACGCGCCGCCTGTCTCGGCCACATCGACGCTCTCCGTGAACTCGGACATTGTTTACAAGACGGTTACGGTGTAACTAAAAACGTGACGCAAGGGCGGCGTTTGTTGATTCAGGCAAACGCGCGTGAACTCGCGGCTGGTTGTTCGATTTCACCGTCTGTATTGTTTGCCGGTAAACAGATGACATGGAATCAGTTACACTGTTTTGTAGGTTCAGTGTGTCCGTTACTGAGTGACTTCGGATGTAATGTACCCGCGCCGGAGCCTCATCCGGCGAATGTGTTTCTTTCCGATTGGTTTGCGGAGAAGGAGGCGGGACCAGGGATGAGGTTGTGTTCGTACGGCGGTTGTGGACGGCCGGAAACGAGACGGCATGAATTTAGACGGTGTTCAGTGTGTGGTGATGTGAATTATTGTTCTCGCGCGTGTCAGGCACTCGACTGGAAGTTGCGTCATAAGATGACGTGTAGGGAGTTTAATGGTGATGTTAATTTAAATGTGAATGAGAATGATATTACGGTGGTTGAAAGTTGAAAAGATTAGCAGAAATACCGTAATTTTGACTGTAACTGTTGGACTGTATGAGCTTAGATAAGTAAATGGTCCTAATGGGTTAATTACCATGGGTGATTAAATACTAAATCGTGACAATTATGAATGCCGGCTTTAACGTATTTCAACTTGGCGTGCGTTTTTATTGCTCGGTACCTACTAATTACAACAACATAAACTTGACATTTATGATGACGAATTACATGTTATTCTCTCATAATTTGCAAAAAAAAAAAAAAAAAAAAACATGCAGCCTTAAATACCTTTAAGATGTTGTTAATGTGCTTTAAAGTGTTATATTGAGTGATTATTAACTGACTTGAACGTGACACATTTTAAACTGTACAATTATGTTATGTAATGTTATCAGTGGCGGAGCTTGAGCAGTTGTTTTGGAGGGGCGACCATAACATATTATATCGAGATACCAAGTGATTTTAGTGAAGAATATTACTCTTGAGTATGTTTGCGATATCTTCGAGAGGAAATGACCTCTCCAGGACCAACGGCTCTAAATTTCATGTAACAATCAAAATGAAATGTGTAGTCCTTTGAGTTACGAGCGTTTGAGCTTTTAAATCAACTAAATCTGAGTCCGTTTGAAGGATATATAACCAAAACGGTATCAAGTCACAAATTTTGCGAGCCTTCACTGTTTTGGTCATATCTCCTTCATACGGACTCCGTTTTAGTTGATTCAAAAGCCCAAACGTTCGTAACTCAGAGGGCTACAAATCTCCACTAGCTACACAAACTTTTGGAGGGGCGAGGGCCCCCTCCTGCCCTAAGAAAGCTCCGCCCTTGAATGTTATGCATGTTCGATATCAAAATTGTAAGTTTTTTCAAAAAAGTTAAATAGACCTCAAAGTATACACTGATTTTGACAAGTTGAACAATAAAAGAAGCATTTGAGAATCGTAATATGATCCATAGATATACGGCAAGGGAACTCGTGCGTTCTTGCAGAAAATAAGTTAGTTTGATTGATCCATAATAACGGCAGGGACACTCGTGTTGTATAGTTAGCCCAATAAGTTAGTTTTGTAACATCTTAGTCAAGGTTCATGAAATATGTTTATAAGGAAATCAATGTCATAATTTATTTATAAAATTGTAAATTTACAGGTAGATAAACAACGTCAAAACCCTAATAAATCATAGCACATCTATACAATCGAATCGGACTGGATAATAGTAACATAACTAATAATCTGGTTATATTTTTTTTTGTTTAATGATTAGTTTTTAAATATACCTATTCCGGATGTATAATAGCATTGAAATGAGGATTAATTATTCCTTTTAGCATGCTCGTTTCAATAATTTAGAAGTAACCATTCGATAAAAAGTGATTATTAGAAGCGTTAAATTTTTCTATACAAGTAAACTATATTTTTTTAAACCCATCATATACAAATCGCTAATAAGAAGTTAAATAAATAAATAGAAAATATTATCTGCATTTCTAAGATTCGGGCCCTTTACAATTTTTGAAACTATTTAATTGCCATTTTGTACATGTCTTGAAACGCTCTTGTATTTTAGAGTAACAGTTACGAGTATTTAATTGCACCATTTTTAACTTTCACGACGACTGTAACTTGCATAAAAGAAATTTATATAAAAACGAAGCCCGCTAGTGATAAATTTTGGGGAAATTGATCAAAATACACTTTTTTTTTAGGCTTCAAACAAAATACATTTTTTTTTAAAAATTGTCTTTTTACACCATTCGGTAGACGGGATTACGTCTACCACCTTTATCTGTCGTCTACTACCATTTTTACAAAGTAGTCGACGTTGAGATAAAGGTGGTAGACGAATTCCCGTCTACTGGCAGGGTTAGTAGACAGCGAGAACAAAGCAGTAGACAGACATTTACAAAGTAGTCGACCGTCTACTGCCTTGTTGTTGCTGTCTACTGCCTTGTTAGTGTCTACAAGGCAGTAGACAGCAACAACAAGGCAGTAGACAGCAACAACAAGGCAGTACCACCTTTATCTGTCGTCTACTACCATTTTTACAAAGTAGTCGACGGTGAGATAAAGGTGGTAGACAGAATTTACAAAGTAGTCGACCGTCTACTGCCTTGTTGTTGCTGTCTACTGCCTTATTGTTGCTGTCTAGCCTTGTAGACTCTAACAAGGCAGTAGACAGCAACAACAAAGCAGTAGACAGCAACAACAAGGCAGTAGACGGTCGACTACTTTGTAAATGTCTGTCTACTGCTTTGTTCTCGCTGTCTACTAACCCTGCCAGTAGACGGGAATTCTGTCTACCACCTTTATCTCACCGTCGACTACTTTGTAAAAATGGTAGTAGACGACAGATAAAGGTGGTAGACGGAATCCCGTCTACCGAATGGTGTAAAAAGATAATTTTTTAAAAAAAAGTGTATTTTGTTTGAAGCCTAAAAAAAAGTGTATTTTGAACAATTTTCCTAAATTTTGAGACTGAAGTCGGAACCTATATCCCAATTCAAAGTGGCCCAATTATATGTTTTGAGCCCAAATCTAAATCTAATCCAATAATAATTACGCGAGTGGTAACGAAAATATCATAAATATTCTAGATCCATTGATGAACAATATTTCTTGACCGATTTCGATCACCAGATCAGGTAACTCTTATATGATAACTCCTGATGATTTTATTAGAAGCCCAATAATATGTTTTCTTCGCTTTGATTGGTAAGATCTACTATTATTTCGTCATATTAAAGAACTTTTGGTTATTGAATCTACCATTTTTATGTTTCGTCAAATTCATGATATATGCATGTGTTTCCGTGTATTATTTTACTTCAATGTATCACAACATTTTTGAATGGAAATGTCTTTCTTGTAGACCTAATCTGTTAATTAAAGTTAAATCGATGCTTATTAAATAAATGGAAGTGAATGGTTCTTTTAGCGGCGGGTAGGATCACTGACGGAGTAGAACGCGATATCGACACCCACCACCCGATCATTTTCTTGATACGAATCATTACAATTCTACCGCTCTCAGGAGGAAATTCACAAGAGAAATCTATATGGACATCGCGTGTGTTAAATCCCCTTGGGTGAGGTCCGAATGCAAGACGACCGTAACCTCCGAGGCTCATGAAATATGCTGAATAACAATAGAAAATTTTTACAGTGAGTGAGAGTCAAACTACCGACGTCTCATATGAGAAGACAAGTCACTACCACTACAATAACACTTTATTGTCATGAATGATTAATGTTGAATTCATAAAATGGAAAATTCCAAAAAAATAATAATAAGCAAAGTGGGAGGTTTTGAAAAAGCTAATAAAGGGAACATAAATTTATTTTCATGTTAGGATGAGAAAGTGTTGCTCATAATAATAAGAAAAGATTATCTAACTTGTGTCTAAATGACATGATATAAGAAACATTTATTGAATAAAACTGACAATAAAAAATATGAACTGTAATAAATATATATGTATAAATCGAAACTGATGAATTTACTAATGAATTTGTATATTAATTTTAAAAACTTCGTGTGTATTAGTTAAGGCTTATTTCTAACATAAGTAGCCAATTCCATAATAAAAAGGTAACATGAAATGATTTTTTTCCCTATCGAAATAACTTTTCACTCACGGTGAACTTCAACTTTTCACTCAAGGCAATGAAAGGTTCTGAAGATTGTCGCTTAGAAGGAAAGCTCATTCACTCCGCACCCGCCTCCAAATCTAGAAGGATTTTGTTGGATGTGTATACTTGTTTGTTATTGTATGTGTTGATATCGCCTATTTTATACATATTTTATATATCATTAGAAGGCGATATCTTGCCCATTTAAGTTAAAATATATTCTATTTTCTTGAACATATTGATTCGAGTTCTTGTTTGGAAACGATTTGAAGTCTTGTCTTATCTAAGTTAGGATTTCCTGTAACACGAGGTATGATTGGATGGCAATACTTAATTGCAAAAGAGTTTCACACGATTCAAGATCAATCTAAATTATCATACCATACCCTATTCCCTATTTATAACAAAGTGAATAATGTTTATCAAAGCCTACGGGTGCTTTAAGTCTTTACAAGAGTTTCAATCGAACCTCATTAGATAAATATCTTGGGATGAATAGAGAAAGGATCACAAACGGCCACACTCTACAAGAGATCGTATAGTCAATTTCCTACCGTCAAAGCCGTGGGTAAATGTGATTCCTAACGCATCTGCCACAAATTTGGTTCCAAGTTAAAACGAATCCTGGTAAATTTTATTTTTCTACAAAATTCGTGGGAAATGAATTATTTGGGTGCAATCATCCTTGAAAGACAAGTGTGTATATATATATATATATATATATATATATATATATATATATATATATATATATATATATATATATATATATATATATATATATATATATATATATTGTTATAAAATATCTAGATTGGATGTTAATTTTATTATTATTATATTTCTTGCATAGTAATATTTTATACTATAAATAGACATGTATGGTAGCCATTTAAGGTGTACCATTTCTCTTGAAATATCAATATCAATATTTCTTCTCTCTTTCTTCTCTCTCTTTTTCTCTCTTTGTTCTTATAACCATTAAAGGTAGTTATAAGCCTACTGAATTATAACACGTTATCAGCACGAAGAGCTTAGTGTAATCAAAGGATATCTCAAACGATCACGAGTCACTAATCAAGGTATGAAATTATTAATAATTTTCAGACTCGGACATATCAAATTTTGGACTACTAACATTTTGAACTACTAATTTTTATTAAGTTCTTAGTGCATTATTTGTATTGTTCTTATTATATGGTTGGCTCTGCCACCTAAATTATATATGGTCGACACTGTCGCCTAACTATCATTTATGTAATCTAACTTTTACTAACTTCACTAACATTTATATTTATGTTATTTAAGTTATATATGGTCGGTTATACCACCTGAATTATATTTCTGTAATCTAACTTTTACTAACTTCACTAACATTTATATTTATGTTATTTAAGTTATATATGGTCGGTTATACCACCTGAATTATATTTTCTGTAATCTAACTCTTATTAATTTCACTAACATTTATATTTATGTTAATAAGACCTCATGATTGTACGCAACACGTCATTTGACAACACGGTACTTTATGTACGCAACACGTCATTTGACAACAGGGTACCATGGGTCGAGATTAATTCCGATCAATACGAATACGACGGGGTCTTTATATGTTATCTAACATTTATGATTACTTATGCAATTAATCATTATTTATTTCATGCATACTAATGTTTATTCTTAAATTTATAATTTTAAAAGTTAAAATAAAAAAATAGTTTGTATTTTTATTAAAAGTAAATCTTAAAGTTAAAATACAAAAAGTAGTTTGTATTTTTATTAAAAGTAAATCTTAAAAGTTAAAATAAGAAAAAGTAGTTTGTATTTTTATTAAAAGTATATCTTAAAAGTTAAAGTAAGAAAAAAAAGGGGATGGTAAAATGGAATAGTTTTTTGTCAAAAATGAAGTATTGAAAATGAAGTGGTCTCCTTCTATAACTAAAAAAAAAACTTTTTTCCAAACAAAGGTAAATGAAAGTAGGACTTAATACAAGAAAAAAGTAAACATCTCCTAGACGTGATAAAATCTATCAATGATAAGTATTAGACTTGATGAGCTAAATGTGACAAAAATGTTTCAACATGTCTTATGTTAATTTTCTAAAATAAGTTATTATTATTCCAAGTTTAACACATATACATATGTTAATTAAAAACAACCTTTTTTGTTCTTATGTAGTGTTGGGTTGCAATTTTGGTTGTATGCCATAATTCCATCCAGTAGAGTGACAATAGAAAACTTTTGATGATAATCAATAAAAAACTTTTTTCCAAACTTGTCAAATGTTTTGTTAAAAACGTGACCGTTGAAAAAAGGAGGTTGAATAATAAAACTTAAAAAACAAATTATTTTTTTAAGAGTGTGCATCAAAATGGCCCGTTTAATAATGGGGAGTAAAAATATAGTCAAATTGTTTCAACGAACAAGGGTTCAATTGGATGTCTCTTAAAAAAAATCCGCGGGTACGGGTGATGGATCCAATGGATCCGCATCCACGACCCGCGGGTGCTATCCCTAATTGTGACAAGTACAAATCAACTAAAAGTCTAAAAGATAAATGCTCTTATAGGGACCAAATGTTCACAATAATTGCCTAAGCTAGATATGAAACAAATAGTTCATAAAATAAAATAAAAAAGGTCGTTGTGCGTTTTCGGGATGATAGCCGAAATACACTTACAAAAGTAGGTCAGCCGTCAATTCTTTATGGTCATATCAACGTAGATCAATAAAATCATTTATGGTTTTGATAAAAGATTAATTAAAAATTAATTGTTTTTTGGTTTTGGATTCTCGGTAACAAAAGCAAAGGTTGTTTTTGGTTGCCACAACAAACAAGACAGAGGTTGTTGACTTTTGTTGTTAAACATGGCACAAGTGAACAATAACAATAGATTATTGTTTTTGAAAAGAATAATGATGCGTTAATTTTATTGTATAAAATAAAATTAAAGAAAATGGTTTTCATTGATGATTATGAACAAACGCAAACAAAGTGTTTGTGGTATTTGGTGATTAAAAAAAAAAAGTGCATCTAAAGCTTCTACTGAAAATAATATGCATCTAAAGCTTCTACTGAAAATTAATGTACAAGGTACAACGTATAACTATATGGTCAAATTCATTTGAGCCTTCGGAGTCACAAGTATATGATGTATATATATATATATTACTCAATTAACAAAATAGTAAATCTAAATTAATTCATATGAATAGTAAAATGAAATTAATTAATTTACTATTCACATAAAAAAAACGCATATGATAAAAAAGCGCATCGCATATGATAAGCGCATATGATAAAAAGCGAATATGATGAAAAGCACAACGCATATGATGAAAATCGCATATGATTAAAAGCGCATATGGTGAAAAACACAGCGCATATGATTAAAAGCGTATATGGTGAAAATGATATATAATGAAAAAGCACATATGGTGATTTATGAAGAAAAAAAACACATATGTTGATTAATGGAAAGCACATATGATTATTAATGAAAAGTATATTGTGAAAAAGAATCACAAATGTTTCTTGAAAGAATTCAAGGTAAGATATATGAACCAATTCATCCATCATGTGAACCATTTTGATATTTCATGGTTCTAATAGACGCATCTAGCGGATGGTCTCATATTTGTATGTTATCAAGCCGTAATATGGCATTTGCAAAGTTTCTTGCACAAATTATTAAATTGAGAACACATTATTCTGATTACACCATTAAAAGGATGAGACTTGATAATACCGGTGAGTTAACATCTCAAGCATTTAATGATCATTATATATCTACAGGGATTGTTGTTGAACATCCAGTTGCTCATGTGCATACACAAAATTGGTTTAGCTAAATCAATAGATAAACGCTTGCAGCTAATAACTAGACAATTGATAATGAGTACAAAACTCTCGATATTTATATGTGGACATGTAAATTTACATGCTGCGACATTAATTCGCATTATACCATGTGGAAGTCATAAATATTTTCACTTACTACTTGATTTTGGCCAAGAGCCAAATATTTTCCACCTTATAACATTGGTTGTGCAGTGTATGTTCCAATTGTATCACCACAACACAATAAAATGGTTCTTCAAAGAAAGATGATAATATATTTTGGATATAAAACATCTTCAATCATAAGATATATTGAACCCATGATGGGTGATGTTTTTACAGCACGTTTTGCTGATTGTCATTTTAATAAAACATTGTTCCCTAGATTAGGGGGAGAAATAAAAATAAAAAATAAAATGATGCTTCATGATGTGAACATCAATTAAGGTATATTGAACTCGCACAAAAGAATGTGAAACGAAAGTTCAAAAATAATGCATATGCAAGAACTTGCAAATTAATTACTTTATGCATTTACAGATATAAAAAAGTGACTAAATCATATATACCAGCGATAAATGCTCCAGCTCGAACTGAAATTCCAAAAGCTGGCAATAATGTCACTGTTGAGTCTTTGCCACGCATCAAACGTGGAAGATCAATTGGTTCCGAAGATAAAAGTCCTCGAAAAAGAAAATCAGCTGATAATGAGGTAAGAGAAAGTGTTCAAGAAGAACCACAAATCAATATTCCTTCTGCAGAGGATATTGATAAATGTAAATACATAAATTGCGATAAATTATGCAATATTATGGAACCGAAATAAAATGAAAAATCTTGATGAGATATTTTCATATAATGTTACAATGACATCATGAATAAAGATGATGATCTGGAACGAAAATCTGTCATTGAATATACAAAATGGACATGATTGAGCTCAATGGAAAGGAGCAATACGAGCTGAATTAGAATCGCTCGATAAAAGAAAAGTTTTCGGATCAATCGTTATCACTTTTAAAGATGTGAAACGTATGGGATACAAATGAATTTTTATCCGAAAAGAAATGTGCAAATGAAGTTACAAGGCAAAACTAGACTTGTAACTCAATATTTCCCACAAAGACCAGAAATGAATTAGGAGGAAAAATTATCCTCCTGTAATGGATACAATTACTTATTAGATACTTAATCAACCTGATAGTTATTTAAATGCATCTCATGAATGTTGTTACTACTTATCTGTATGGATCACTTAATAGTGATATATATGAATATACCTAAAGGGTTAAGGTATCATAAGCATCTAATGTAAAACCCAAGGGAATATATTCCATTAAATCACAAAGATTTCTAAGTGGGTTTATACAAACGGGACGTATGTGGTATAACCGATTAAATGACTACTTGATAAGAAAAAGGGTATACATATAAACTTATTTTGCACGTATGTTTTATAAAAACAATGTTCGGATATGTGATCGTAGTTGTTTATGTCAATGTTCTTAACATCATATGAACAAATAAAGAGATCTATGAAATCATTCAACTTCTAAAGAATTATTTTGAAATAAAAAATCTTGAAAAAACCAAGTATTGCCTTGGATTGCAAATTGAGCATATGCCTAATGGTCTACTTGTACATCAAACAACTTATACTGAAAAGATTTTAAAACATTTTTTTTAAAGATAAAGCCAATTGGTTGTTAGATCACTCAATATTGACATTGATCTATTTCATCCCTGCGAAGATCATGAAAATTTTAACAGATCGGAAGTTCTATATTTTAGTGCAATTGAGGTTCTTATGTATCTTATAGATTATACAAGATCTGACATTTCTTTTGCAGTTAATTTGTTGACAAGGTTCAGCTCAGCCCCTACCAAAAGACATTGGAATGGGATCAAACAAATAGTTTGATACCTTCGGGGAACTACTGATTTATAATTATTTTATTCTAACAACTCGAAACAAGATTTTTTTGGTTATACAGATGCAGATTATTTATCCGATCTACATAAAGCTAAATCTCAAACTGGATATGTATTCCTAAATGGAGGCACCGCAATATCATGACGTTCTCAAAACAAACACTTGTTGCAACATCATCAAATCATGCCGAAGTGATTGCATTACATGAAGCTACTCGGGAATGATTTTAGTTAAGATCAATGATACAAATCATTATTGATTCTTGTGGACTAGAACGCTATAAAAGCGTAACAACTATCTATGAAGATAATACAGCTTACATAATACAAATGAAAGAAGAGTATCAAAAATGACAGAACAAAACATAAATGCTGACGAGGCGCTAAAGCTATAAACGGTCTTAACGGTCATAAGTTTGATGGAAAAGAATGGTATATTGGTAAGGCTCAGAAAAAGACTGAAAGGGAATAGGAACTGAAACAACGGTTTGAACAAACCATGAAGGAGACTGTAGACAAATCACGAGGGCCAAACTTGTACATAAAAGATTTAGATGATACAGTTTCAGATGAAAACCTCAGATTCTTCTCATATACTCAAGATCTCGTAAAAGACAACCAGATTAAAATGAGATACGTTCAATCAACAACTCTGCTGATCTTTATACCAAAGCACTGCCAACTGCTATTTTCAGAACACACGTTCATAATATTGGCATGAGGCATGTTCAGAAGATGTAACAACTCAGGCGTTGCCTACTTGAGGGGGAGTCAACTCTATGCTGCACTCTTTTTCCCTTAGCTAAAGTTTTATCCCAATGGGTTTTCTTTAGCAAGGTTTTTAACGAGGCAGTACTAGTTATTCTCTAATAAAATTGTCATCCAAGGGGGAGTGTTATAAAATATCTAGATTGGATGTTAATTTTATTATTATTATATTTCTTGCATAGTAATATTTTATACTATAAATAGACATGTATGGTAGCCATTTAAGGTGTACCATTTCTCTTGAAATATCAATATCAATATTTCTTCTCTCTTTCTTCTCTCTCTTTTTCTCTCTTTGTTCTTATAACCATTAAAGGTAGTTATAAGCCTACTGAATTATAACATATATATATATATATATATATATATATATATATATATATATATATATATATATATATATATATATATATATATATATATATATATATATATATATATATATATATATATATATATAAGTAATTTGAACATAACAACTTTAACCGTTTATTTACGGGAGTTTCTTATAAATCATTGACAACTTAACTATCGTTTTCATTTGGCCCTTTACGATACGATCAGAGTTTGTTACTATTTTTCATATTCAGGAATACAGCGTACGAAAATGACATGTAATCATGTACAATATCTTCAATTCTAACACGTTACTATCGCTATCACATACAATGATTGATTATTATTATATCATCTAAGACAAAGGTTGTACTAGAAATCATATATAATATATATACGTCATCACGGGGTGAATTCATATGAATTCCTTGTAACAAGTTGGTTCCAAAGTAACTAAAATCGAACCAAATGCTTTAGAAAGAAATGCAGTACGTGACCAACTCAGCACAAAAAACGTATTTTTATAATATTACATGTGAACAAAAGAACGACACATGTTATCCATATCTATATTTACAATTCATGAACAAACAAAGAATGTATTCCCATCCACCATTGTCGCTTTACATCATCCTTACAATTACAATTGGCCATTATTATCATGAATGACTTGGATCATACTATAGAGATAGATATATGTAAATGGAGATTGCACTTTAGCTAGTGACAACATTGCTCCATCCATAAAATAATAAATAAGAAAACAAATCAATCAATAACTCAAGAAACCTAAACGTTCTTTATTTGCATCATGGCTAGCTATGGAAACAAAAGCCATAACTTTAGTGGTAAACTCCAAAAACTCTTTGTAAAAAGGGTTAGTGTTATCATATAGTTTAAAATATCTCCTTATAAAGTTTCCAATTTTTGTTGAACAAATGAACAAGAAGAGTTACAATTTGATTGAACGTCACCCTATCCAAGGTGTTAGCTAGGGACGGAATACATGAAATTGTTCGAATAATGAATTTTTTGTATGATGTTCACCAATCGACTATTTATAAAGTATAAATAAATACAAAAGTTCTAATGGACTCTAAGCCGGGTAGGGGACGGACTGGGGATTCAGGACCTGGTGACGGGGGCAACCTAAACCTATTTATTATTTAACAGTGATATCGAAATTGAATGCACTCATTTGTCACTCACACACGCGTTAGAAGGATACCCAATTCGCGAAGATGTTGGCAGTACCATCGAAGGTTGGGAAAACCCCCTAGAGACCTTCCCAAATCGCATTGATCGATGTTGACAGTATCATCAAAAGTTGGAAACTTCCTGCTGAAAGTGTGAATCAAACCTAGGTTAACAGTACCCCAAGTTGGATCTCACTCTCATACAACTCTCATACAACTCAAGTCAAGCTTTGGTGGTAACCTAAACCTATTATTTGAGGTGATTCCTACACATACCACTTCTTTTTTTTTATACACCACATATAAAAAAAATGGATACTTTTACCCTTTTATCTTATTTCTCATAATCGCACCCCCTTTTCAATCTGAATTAAATTAAACCTTTTTCACATCCACTTACTAGCTAAAACCTTTCCATCCAGTGATTTACATCATATCGTCTTCTAATTGAAAGATCTACCGCTTCATCAATCAAATCAATATCATATAGTATATACATATGTAAATCAATATCGAATATCACCGAATTGCTTGTTCATATAGGGGTTTCCTTGTTAAAAAAAAATCAAATACTAGATTGTTGGATTCTTTAAGGATATGGATATTATAATCACCCAAAAGATTTACTGTATTGTGGGTATTAAGGTTTTGTTATCACAATTTTATTTCTCAATTTTGATTATTTCTTGCTTTTAGGGGGTTTTTTTTTTTTTTTCATGCAAAACGTGTGTATGGTAACTCGATTTACATGAAAATTAATTTCATTTTACACCCATATTTTTGCCTATATTCGGTATCTACATAAATATACTATTAAAAATTTATATTTATATAAACTTCTAAATCCCATATATGTTCTAATAATCTGATTGGCCCATATGTATATTCTATATACTATACCTAGATGGAGACTCAGCGGCTCACTCCGTTGGATAAAAAATTGGGCCAGAAAAAAATATTTCTTAAAAAAAAAATCACTAAAGATGATGTCAGCATGATCTCAGCCGGTTGAACCCGATATTCGGTTAATACTCTAAAACTAAGTAGCCCGATATTCGGTTTACAATATTAGCCGGCTTATAAATAAATCCATAATTATAATACCATCTCATTATTTTACTAACCAATTAAGATCATGATAATTCTGGTCTCTTGTTTAGTGATAATAATATATAACGAGTATTAAAAGAATATGCTATTTTTCCTTGTGAAGATGTGTTGTTCTACCAAAGATTGAGACATTGACACCTTAAGAAGATGGACAGTACATCTAAAAGCTTATAAATTACAAATGAAATGAACAAGATAATGGACACCATACAGTGGACACATTACTAATAATCTAATTTTATTGAAGCAAACTTCTACTTATTTAAGACCATGTACAAACACACAAGTACAGGACTAAAGTATAGTAACTTAGTTACTATATAAAGAAGCTATTCTTCTTTCTTTTTATAGTACAATGAACATGTAACATAACATATAACATAACATATATAAGTTAATATCTTATAATTGCATGACATGTTAAGGGCCTCTTTAGCTCAAGAGAGAGTTTAAGGCACTCAGAGAGATCTACCTTTGTGGACGGAAGCCACTGGTATTGTTGAAGAAGTCGCGCTAGCCACAAATGAACCGTGGCTAATCCTAGTGACTTCCCAGGACAAACTCTTCGTCCTGCACCAAATGGTGCTAGCCGAAGGTCAGAACCCATGATTGGGACGTCTTCTTCCATGAACCTTTCCGGCTTAAAATCCAATGGATTTTTCCATACGGACGAGTCATGTGTGATGGCCCACATGTTAACCATAGCAGTCGTCCCTGAAGGGACGAAGAACTTACCTACGTGGACATCACGAGTAGCGAGGCGGGCCCAAGAAAGTAATGGGCCCGGAGGGTGTAACCTTAAGACCTCTTTGACTATGGCTTGAAGATAACAAAGATTTGGGATATCAGAGTCTTGAACATGTCTACGTTTGCCTACATGTTTATCAATCTCATCTTGAGCCTTTGCTTGAATGTCTTGGTGCAAAACCATTCTTGCCATAATCCATTCAAGAAGGATGGCGACTGTATCGGTTCCTCGAAAGATCATTTCCTATAAATATCAACAATAGTAGTTTAGAAAACAAAAACTGTAATTGTTTTTTCTTCTTCTAGCAACTTGCTAAAGTGCCTTGTTTAATATAATTACTTCCATTGCCATGGAAATAAAGTTTAAAGAAAAATGTTACTTATTGGAAGATTACCTACACTATGAATATGTATGTGTGATAAACTGGTAATGAGTATAAAACTTAATTAATGTTCATCAATTAGTTGTATAACTTCAAATTAAAATGAAGTTCACTAATGAACATTGATATTCACAACATATTCGATGAATATTATACGCTTCGCCTCTTAGAAAACATGTTCCTCTTTATCGATCTATTACCTAATATATACATACAATAAGTATGGATTTATTTTTTTGGCGTAAAATAAGCTAATAATTAAATCTAGTACCAATTAGAAATCCTAACATGTTTAGTCAAAGTTCCTTTGGTTCTTAAACTTTTCAACTTGACCAACCTTAAATTTGGACCAAAAGTATAAGTCAATTTATTTACCTTTTCATCTTTCCACAATAAACTATTAAATAATGTGATGTCTAAGTTGAAATTTCAATAGAGAGATGATATACTACATATCTTAACCGTTTATTAATGCATCTGATCAATACAAATATACATAAATGATATGCATTATATGAATATTATTAATATGAATGATGATATACCAAGTCACATATATAAGTAGTCTCTTCATACTAAAAATAAGACAATGGTAGTTGCTTCATGATATGCATATGAGTGTGATATATATATATATATATATATATATATATATATATATATATATATATATATATATATAGAGAGAGAGAGAGAGAGAGAGAGAGAGAGAGAGAGAGAGAGAGAGAGATACCCAAAGCACAGCCACCATATCGGCATTAGTGAGTTGATCCTCTTGAGACAAAGACAATAAAATACTAAGAAAATCATTTTGGCCATTATTTTTAATACCTCCACCATCTCCTTTTCTTTCCTCAATAATTTGACCTACAAGATCTTTAACTTTCAAAGTCAACTTGTGACACCTCCTCTTGACTCCACTAAAATCCAATATCTTAAGTGGGAAATAATCGCCCCAATGAAACTCACTTATCAACTCATACCCTTCTTTCACCATATACCCTAATTCTTCCTCTTTTTCAAACCCTACACTTCCAAACACACTCTCCATAACATTTCTCAATGAACCTTTTTGCAATATCCCTCTTAAAACCACAATCTTTCTTGTACTCATCTCCTTCAACACATTTTCCGCCATTTCGTTGCACACACGTTGTCTTAGACACTCGAGGCTTGAAACCCTTTTAGGAGAGAACATGTGGTTTGCCGCGATCCTCCTTAGATGTCTCCAATACTTTCCCGATGGTGCGAACCCAATAGCTCTTTCAAACATCAATAAGCTAGCGGATTCCTTTATAGGACGGTCCGAAAAAGCACTACCGGACAAGATTTCTTTGGCAAATTCAGGGTGACTAGTAATAACAACACGAGTTGAGCCAAGGCTAAACGCCATAAGACGAGTGGCACCCATTGATCTAGCCATAGAGGCAAGTTTTCGATGAGCATGTGAACCCATTAGAGGTAAGATCCCTAGGAATGGCCAACCTGCCGGACCAGGGATCTTACTAGGGTTCAAGTTAGGGTTTCTCCATGCAAACCCACCCGGGACTAACCATGTTTTAACTAATAAGGGAAAGAATGATAAAAGAGATATCAAAAAGAGTAGTTGGAGAGAGACATCACAAAAGGACATTACATGATATAAGATTATAAGAAGGAAGCTTGCCTTAAAAAACATTTTCATTTCTCAAAATACTTGGAGCAAATTAATGAACACTTAAAGCTTAACGAAAATGTGTAGTGAGAGTGATAGCATGTGTGTTGGTTTGTATATATAGTAGAGATGTAAAGTGATACTCCGTAGGTTATTGATTGGGTTTATTAACCCAACCATGGTTAGTTAACATGCCTTGGTGTAATATATATTCATATTTTAGGAATTCTTAATTCTCGTTTGCATTTACAAGATCGATGGTTAGTGGTAGCATATCTAATAATCTATGGTACGTGATAAATGATGACTTGATCAATTGCTATGGTTTATTCAATTGAAAATTGAACAAAATTGAAAATTGAAAATTGCACGTTGAAAATTGAACTATGTTTTAGGGAGTTTAATGTTTACGTAAGTATGTGTTTGATTATATATAATTGTGTGAAATAATTCAACATTCGACAAATGAAGTTGAACGATAGAAAAAGTGCGCTGAACTATTACCTATAATCTTACAATAATGCTAAATTATCGTTTTTTCTCTAAGCATTAGGATTATTTGTGTGCGTGTATGGTCATCTAATACGGAGTATATCACGGAGTAGTGACGGAGTAACCTAACCTGTGGTGTTTCATGACGCTAGTAGAATGGGTTCAATATTTGAGAATGTACTCCGTATCCAGGGGCGGACCTTATTAGGGGAAGGAGCGGGCCCTCGCCCCTCCAAAAGTTGCAGTATGTGATGGTATTTTGTAGCCCTTTGAGTTACGGACGTTTTGGCTTTTGAATCAACTTAATCAGAGTCCGTATGAAGAAGATATGACGAAAATGGTGAAGACGCGCGGATTTTGTTTCATTAACAATCTACTTCATTCCTTTCATATCTCTTGGTCATTCTTACCTTGAAAATAATTTTAAAGCTAAAGTTTTAGAAATTAACTTAAATAATGTACAATTAGAATCGATATTGTCACATAAAATGTGCATAAAATGTGCAATTTGTCCAACAAAGTTAACGTTTTTTTCTTGCTAAAAACATAACACACATTAAGATAAAATTTGGCCTCTCCAACCACAACGTTCAACTCTGCCACTGAGTCCGTAACAGATTAATTTTATTTGTTAAACAATATTTTTAGGGTTATCTTTATTACATCGGAGTGAAACTAATTGCAAACTATTCGTGTCCGACTTATTAAAAATCGATTTGAGCGGAATTTAAACGAGTTAAAACCCGACCTTAAATATATTTTGAATGCTGATTAATATAACAACTTGAGATTTTTAATATACTATTCACCAAGGGGATTTTAGTAACTTTTTTTTTTTCTGCTTATTGTCTTTTTTATACGACTCTTTTTCCCCCCTTTTCTTTCTTTTCACGCCACTTCACAACAGGGCCAATACCTTTTGCTCACCTTTGATTATTCAGTTACTATGATTATTTGCATTTTCACATTATCTTGATTTGCTAGTTTAATAGTATTGGGAATTCAAGAGAAACTCGAACAACCAATATCATCATAAATACACTATAAATAAATGAAAAAATAAGCTGCAAATTAAATAAAAGATGGCCGACTCATGATGAAGAAATAGAGACCTCTACATTTTTATTAAAGATGTTTAGGTGATGTTTGTTTTTCAGTTTACAGATCTTATTATGTCTTATGTTTGTGCGTACGCAGACGTTTTTACTGCAAAGTGTTTGTTTTTCTGAAAACATAAGATAAAATAACTCATATCTATATGCAAACTCGCAAACTTGAAAATATGTTTCTTAGTGTTGCAGACAAGATTAAATTATTTTGCAAACATAAAAACGAACATTCTTCATTATTTAACATACAAACTTTTACGCCACATCTTCTCTACAGACATGATTTGCAGAACTTCAAACCAAACCACCTTAAAATACAAACACAACCTTAGTTATTTGTTGGTTGTGTGTCGCTGTCTTGTTATGTTTAAATGGTTTCGAATCTTTCACGCGTAGGTTTTCGTAGCTTAGATTGGCTACTTTCTTTTGGTTGTGAATGGGTCGTTTCAGGTATTCTGGTTCTCGACTTGTATTCGTGTTTTGTTGGTCGTTGTCTTGATCTTGGTTGGTTTGTTGCTTTGTCGAGCTCGTTTGTTTGCTCTCGGTTTATATGTTTCTAAGGATTTACATCTTTGATGAAACTTACCTTTGGTTAGATAAGTTTTAAGTTTTTCGCAAAAAGAAAAATAAAAACTGCTATTTACACGATTTATAACAAATCCACCAGATATATATGAATAATAAATAATAAGTATTAATGAAGAAAGTAAAAATTAATTTTCATATTTAGTTCACATAAATTAAATTAATTAACATTTAACTTTAATATAGGAGTATATAAGAAATATGATATCGAATTCATATTTTCATTTCCTTACTATAGAAGCTATGAACAAGAACAATAATGATTAGCTCAAGTATTATATTGGCTCAAAAGCGGTCATGCTTTTACAAATGAATTTCCTTAAAGCTAGTGGTAACATTTGTCATGAAAATTACAACAATTATTATTTATGTGTCAAATATGTTAGGAATTTAACAAGCCCCAACAAAATTTTAAAACTGATTATCACCCACAAAACAATAAACATATAATGGCAAAGTAAACGCAATGAATAATGCAAAAAATGTAAATAACACGAGGAATTTAAGTGATTAAGTTCAATATTACTATTGATTTAATTGATCAACTAAAAAGAAATTCTTATTAATTTTCATAGGCGTTTGGGTTACAAGAAGCTAGGGGTTGAATTTATAGAGAATACAAAATATGAAATAAAAGTTTGCGACTTGAGACGCACTCGGTCGCGTTTCGCACCTTGACTGACCCTCGGCAAACGCGAGGGACCCCGTGCAGCTTGTTCCTTCGACCTTTTGTACAACATCTTCACCTCAACGGCTCAACAAAACAAGTATGCTATTGATTTACTCATTGTCACTCTCTAAACTACACCAATATATGTTTCACAAGAATTTTTTACTTCTTCATATCTTTTTGCTACTGATACACATGAGTGAAGACAGACGAGTACACAAATTTAATCCAGGTTGAACTCTTCTAAAAGAGTATTATGTAACCACTTAATAATGATTTGAATTAAGTGAAATCTTGTGCCTTTATAAATTTGTGAGAGTTATTAACTTATTATCCTTTTAACTGTGCAGCTCAAATACAGGATATATGAGTTGCTATCATATATTCGTGCAATGCCGTGGATAATTTATATGATATATTTTTTGAAAATGGTAATATATTTATAGGTTTTACAGAAATAGTTTTTCAAAATAAAAATTTATAAAAAATGGAAAACCGGTTAATCAAACGCCAGTTTGTCAGTTTGAGCACCAAATCGGCATTTCATTTGCCGGTTTGTGTGTTTTCATACGACACTGCTACAAGAAATTATGGTTTTGGCTGTGGACCCGTACAAACAACCAAACCGGCATTTGAAATGCCTGTTTGTAATTTTTTTTCCTTCATATTATGTTATGTTTGTGTTATTTGATATTTATTATGATTTTTATATAATTATTTATTAATTTATAAATAATGAGTTTATTTTTTTGTTTTTCATATTATGTTATGTTTTATTATTTAATTATAGTAATTTTTAGTTTGTAAAACGAGTTTTCAATTATTAAATTAAATTATTCATTATAATAAAATATAATAAAATACATTCATTATAATAAAAGATAATAACGAGTTCTCATTAACAAAATCATACTATTACAATCATTAATAATACGCTCAATCAACGTCCACGTCTATGCCCATGTTTGTGTCCACCGGTACCACATCATGGTGGATTTGAAACCCGGTCACTCCTCCGGAGTTGTGGTTGTGGGTCGGGCTCATCATCTCCTAGATCAGCCGCATCATGTACATTCTGATCAACTTGTGATGTACCTCCCATATCTGGGAATGCCAAGGGAGAGTTTCGCCGAACATATGATTGAGTTCATTGAGATCCCAAATCAAACGCAGAGTTCCTTGGAGTTTGATGTCCATATGGTGGACTTCCCATATCAAACGCAGAGTTCCTTGGTGTTTGATGTAGTGACCCGAACTTTTCCATATTTATATATATTAATCGAGATTGATATTTACATGATTAAATGTTTCCAACATGTTAAGCAATCAAACTTGTTAAGACTTGATTAATTGAAATATGTTTCATATAGACAATTGACCACCCAAGTTGACCGGCGATTAACGAACGTTAAAACTTGTAAAAACGACATGACGATATATATATATGGATATACATATGGTTAACATGAGATTATGATAAGTAAGTATCTCCATAAGTATATTAACAATGAGTTATATACATATAAACAAGACTACTAACTTAAGGATTTCGAAACGAGACATATATGTAACGATTATCGTTGTAACGACATTTAAATGTATATATATCATATTAAGATATATTAATATATCATAATATCATGATAATATAATAATTTAACATCTCATTAGATATAATAAACAATGGGTTAACAACATTAATTGAGATCGTTAACTTAAAGGTTTCAAAACAACACTTACATGTAACGACTAACGATGACTTAACGACTCAGTTAAAATGTATATACATGTAGTGTATTTAGATGTATTAAAATACTTTTGGAAGACTTCAAGACATATATCAAAACACTCATACTTAACGAAAATGGTTACAGTTACTTTCCCATTCTTTTCTTTCATCAAGAATTCTAGTCGTATTCTTACCCGTATTATACACAGCTTCAAAACGTACTTACTATGGGTATATACCAATAGGAACTAGCATGGGATTCCACTCTTGATTATGTCATGTATGACTAATCAATTTTAACTTCTACCATGAGCTAGTCAACTAACTAGAACTCCTTTTAACCCCACTCACCACTCACCACTCATCATTCACTCCATTTCACTTCCAATTCTCTTTCTAATTCTCTCTCAACACACACACACACTATTATGAATGTATTTTTCCAGTAGTTAATCATCATCTTCATCAAAAATCACTTCAAGCATCAAGCTATAATCATCATAGGAAGAACACTTCAAGAACACTTCAAAAATCCCTTCAAGTTTACTAATTTACTTCCAAGCTTTCTAATCCATTCCAAGTAATCATCTAAGATCAAGAAACCTTTGTTATATACAGTAGGTTATCTTTCTTATTCAAGGTAATATTCATATTCAAACTTTGATTCAATTTCTATAACTATAAACTATCTTAATTCGAGTAAAAATCTTACTTGAACTTGTTTTTGTGTCATGATCCTACTTCAAGAACTTTCAAGCCATCCAAGATTCTTTGAAGCTAGATCATTTCTTGTCACTTCCATTAGGTTTACCTACTAAACTTGAGGTAGTAATGATGTTCATAACATCATTCGATTCATATATATAAAACTATCTTATTCGAAGGTTTAAACTCGTAATCACTAGAACATAGTTTAGTTAATTCTAAACTTGTTCGCAAACAAAAGTTAATCCTTCTAACTTGACTTTTAAAATTAACTAAACACATGTTCTATATCTATATGATATGCTAACTTAATGATTTAAAACCTGGAAACACGAAAAACACCGTAAAACCGGATTTACGCCGTCGTAGTAACACCGCGGGCTGTTTTGGGTTAGTTAATTAAAAACTATGATAAACTTTGATTTAAAAGTTGTTATTCTGAGAAAATGATTTTTATTATGAACATGAAACTATATCCAAAAATTATGGTTAAACTCAAAGTGGAAGTATGTTTTCTAAAATGGTCATCTAGACGTCGTTCTTTCGACTGAAATGACTACCTTTACAAAAATGACTTGTAACTTATTTTTCTGACTATAAACCTATACTTTTTCTGTTTAGATTCATAAAATAGAGTTCAATATGAAACCATAGCAATTTGATTCACTCAAAACGGATTTAAAATGAAGAAGTTATGGGTAAAACAAGATTGGATAATTTTTCTCATTTTAGCTACGTGAAAATTGGTAACAAATCTATTCCAACCATAACTTAATCAACTTGTATTGTATATTATGTAATCTTGAGATACCATAGACACGTATACAATGTTTCGACCTATCATGTCGACACATCTATATATATTTCGGAACAACCATAGACACTCTATATGTGAATGTTGGAGTTAGCTATACAGGGTTGAGGTTGATTCCAAAATATATATAGTTTGAGTTATGATCAATACTGAGATACGTATACACTGGGTCGTGGATTGATTCAAGATAATATTTATCGATTTATTTCTGTACATCTAACTGTGGACAACTAGTTGTAGGTTACTAACGAGGACAGCTGACTTAATAAACTTAAAACATCAAAATATATTAAAAGTGTTGTAAATATATTTTGAACATACTTTAATATATATGTATATATTGTTATAGGTTCGTGAATCAACAGTGGCCAAGTCTTACTTCTCGAAGAAGTAAAAAATATGTGAAAGTGAGTTATAGTCCCACTTTTAAAATCTAATATTTTTGGGATGAGAATACATGCAGGTTTTATAAATGATTTACAAAATAGACACAAGTACGTGAAACTACATTCTATGGTTGAATTATCGAAATCGAATATGCCCCTTTTTATTAAGTCTGGTAATCTAAGAATTAGGGAACAGACACCCTAATTGACGCGAATCCTAAAGATAGATCTATTGGGCCTAACAAACCCCATCCAAAGTACCGGATGCTTTAGTACTTCGAAATTTATATCATATCCGAAGGGTGTCCCGAAATGATGGGGATATTCTTATATATGCATCTTGTTAATGTCGGTTACCAGGTGTTCACCATATGAATGATTTTTATCTCTATGTATGGGATGTGTATTGAAATATGAAATCTTGTGGTCTATTGTTACGATTTGATATATATAGGTTAAACCTATAACTCACCAACATTTTGTTGACGTTTTAAGCATGTTTATTCTCAGGTGATTATTAAGAGCTTCCGCTATCGCATACTTAAATAAGGACGAGATTTGGAGTCCATGCTTGTATGATATTGTGTAAAAACTGCATTCAAGAAACTTATTTTGTTGTAACATATTTGTATTGTAAACCATTATGTAATGGTCGTGTGTAAACAGGATATTTTAGATTATCATTATTTGATAATCTACGTAAAGCTTTTTAAACCTTTATTGATGAAATAAAGGTTATGGTTTGTTTTAAAATGAATGCAGACTTTGAAAAACGTCTCATATAGAGGTCAAAACCTCGCAACGAAATCAATTAATATGGAACGTTTTTAATCAATAAGAACGGGACATTTCAGTTGGTATCAGAGCGTTGGTCACAGAGAACCAGAATTTTGCATTAGTGTGTCTTATCTAGTTTGTTAGGATGCATTAGTGAGTCTGGACTTCGACCGTGTTTACTTGAAAAATGATTGCTTAACAAATTTTGTTGGAAACTATATATTTTTAACATGTGAATATTATGTGATATATTAATCTCTTAACGCGTTTGATATTATGTGATAGATGTCTACCTCTAGAACAAGTCCCATTGACTCACCTAATAATAATGAAGAGTCAAATGTAAATTGGAATGATTCGTGGACTGATTCACAAGTTCCCGAAGAGGAACCGGAAGAAGAGTCGGAACCAGAAGAAGAATCGGAACTTGAAGAAGAATCGGAACCGGATGAAGAAATAGAACCGGTGGGGGAAATAATAAAACGGTTAAATAAAAGAAAATCCTCAACCAACCGACCAAGGTTAATTATGGTCAATGGTGTTTCCGCCAAGGAAGCAAAATATTGGGAGGATTACCAATTCTCCGATGAATCGGATTCCGACGAGAATTCCGATGATGTTATAGAAATTACCCCAACTGAATTTAAAAAGGCAAAAGAAAGTAATAAGGGAAAGGACATAAAAATAGAGAAATCTAATTCCAACCCCGATGAACTTTATATGTATCGTCAACCCCCGAAGTCCTTAAGTTGTAACAATGACCCGGGAACCTCTAAACTACCAGGTTTTTCTAAACCAATGTGGATAATGACGGATCGTATTAGGGGAACATCATATATCCCTAGAAACTTGGCAAAACGAACCAAAACCGAAGAAGAAGAAACAAGCGAGTCGGAATAAGATAGTTGTATTCGTGTGGTGTAATATATGTAATATAGTGTGCTTATGCTTTATGATATATGTAAAAATTGCTTGTATTAATAAGTATTTTTTATGAATCTAACTCTTGTCTATTTTACAGTATAAAAACACAAAATGGATAGACGACCCAATATTTTAAGAGACCTACCCGGAGACATGATTGATGAAATCTTGTCTAGAGTCGGTCAGAATTCTTCGGCACAACTATTTAAGGCGAGATCAGTTTGTAAGACATTCGAAGAACGTTCCAAGAATGCCTTGGTTTATAAAAGGCTTTCGTTCGAAAGATGGGGGATATCACATTGGGAAATCCATAAGTTACGATGTGTTTACTTTGACGCATATATTGCGGGGAACCCAAATGCTATTTTACGCAATGGGTTAAGAAATTATTTTGACTCAATATATCCGAATATTGGACTTCGTGATTTAGAAAAAGCGGCTAACATGCAACATAAAGAAGCATGTTATGCTTACGGATTAGTAATGTTCGCTTCTCACCAAAGTGAGAACAAGAACATCGGCCTACAACTATTAAACAAAACGTTCCCACAAGTGACGGAGTCGGTAATTGGGGTAAGAAATGAGGTTTTTAGATTGTTACGGGACTGTTGGACATTACGTAACCCTCGTCCCTTTGACGACGTTACAACACGCTGTCTTATCAACGGCCATAATGGTTATGTTCCACAAGACCAAGGATGGGAAGTAGTCCTAGTAAAACCAGAATGCATGACTTGTTTCTGGACGTATGAATTACGTGTCTTTATTGTCTTTGCTGAACGACTTGTGTACTAGCTAGAATTATCTTCACAACTATTTTGTATCAAATTTATTGTGTGCTATATTTCATGCTATATGTAAAATAAGCGGTATTGTAAGTTTGTAAAATATTGTGTAAAAGTTTGAACGCGAAATATTATTATAATCAGTTTTTCATATAGAATTGTAGTAGTTGAATTGTATATTAACTACTAAGTATGAACTTAACGGGTAGGTACTACCCGAATTTAAACTTATAAAATGCTAATATGAAGAAAAAGCTTTTATAAATGAGTTCATATTATGCTACGAAATACTATTAACTACTCTTAATATTCTGTATGATTAACTTGTTCCATTTGACTATTTTGAAGGAAATGGCACCGAATACTCGACACACTGTCAATATGAATGAAGAGGAATTCCGTACCTTTCTAGCTTCAAACATAGCCGCAGTACAGGCTGCGCTACATACCAACAATAACCTTGGATCTAGTAGTACAGGAAATCGTGTAGGATGCACCTACAAAGAATTCACTGCCTGCAAACCTTTGGAATTTGATGGAACCGAAGGACCGATCGGATTGAAACGGTGGACCGAGAAGGTAGAATCGGTGTTTGCCATAAGTAAGTGTACCGAAGAGGACAAAGTGAAGTACGCTACGCATACCTTCACAGGTTCTGCATTAACATGGTGGAATACCTATCTAGAGCAAGTGGGACAAGACGATGCGTACGCACTACCGTGGTTAGCATTCAAGCACTTGATGAACGAGAAGTACCGTCCCAGAACTGAGGTCAATAAGCTCAAGACAGAACTTAGAGGGTTACGAACCCAAGGATTTGATATTACCACGTACGAAAGACGATTCACAGAATTGTGCCTATTGTGTCCGGGAGCATTCAAAGATGAGGAAGAGAAGATCGACGCGTTTGTGAAAGGATTACCGGAAAGAATCCAAGAAGATATAAGTTCACACGAGCCCGCCTCCATACAACAGGCATGTAGAATGGCTCACAAACTAGTGAACCAGATTGAAGAAAGAATTAAAGAACAGACTGCTGAAGAGGCCAATGTGAAGCAAGTCAAAAGAAAGTGGGAAGAAAACGGTGATAAGAATCACCAATACAACAACAACAGCAATTACAACAATAATCGCAATAATTATCCCAACAATCGCAACATCAATCGCAACTACAACAAACGGCCCAACAACAACAACAACAACAACAACAACAACAACAACAACAGTAGCAACTACAACAATCATCCCAACAACAATAATAACCGCAACAACAACAACAATCAGAAGCAGCTATGCCAAAGGTGTGAAAAGTATCACTCGGGGTTCTGCACCAAATTTTGCAACAAGTGTAAAAGAAATGGTCATAGCGCGACGAAGTATGAGGTCTACGGACCAGGGGTTAATAGAACGAAAGGAACAAATGGTATCGGAACGAGTAATGGCGGAGCAAGTAGTGTCGGAGCAAGTTATGCCAATGTTGTTTGTTATAAATGTGGAAAACCGGGCCACATTATTAGAAATTGCCCGAACCAGGAGAACACGAATGGACAAGGCCGCGGAAGAGTTTTCAATATTAATGCGGCAGAGGCACAGGAAGACCCGGAGCTTGTTATGGGTACGTTTCTTATTGACAATAAATCTGCTTACGTTTTATTTGATTCGGGTGCGGATAGAAGCTATATGAGTAGAGATTTTTGTGCTAAATTAAGTTGTCCATTGACGCCTTCGGATAGTAAATTTTTACTCGAATTAGCAAATGGTAAATTAATTTCAGCAGATAATATATGTCGGAATCGAGAAATTAAACTGGTTAGCGAAACATTTAAGATTGATTTGATACCAGTAGAGTTAGGGAGTTTTGATGTGATAATCGGTATGGACTGGTTAAAAGAAGTGAAAGCAGAGATCGTTTGTTACAAAAATGCAATTCGCATTATACGAGAAAAAGGAAAACCCTTAATGGTGTACGGAGAAAAGGGCAACACGAAGCTACATCTTATTAGTAATTTGAAGGCACAAAAACTAATAAGAAAAGGTTGCTATGCTGTTCTAGCACACGTCGAAAAAGTACAAACTGAAGAAAAGAGCATCAATGATGTTCCCATTGCAAAAGAATTTCCCGATGTATTTCCGAAAGAATTACCGGGATTACCCCCACATCGATCCGTTGAATTTCAAATAGATCTTGTACCAGGAGCTGCACCAATAGCTCGTGCTCCTTACAGACTCGCACCCAGCAAGATGAAAGAACTGCAAAGCTAATTACAAGAACTTTTAGAGCGTGGTTTCATTCGACCAAGCACGTCACCGTGGGGAGCTCCTGTTTTGTTTGTCAAGAAGAAAGATGGTACATTCAGGTTGTGTATCGACTACTGAGAGTTGAACAAACTTACCATCAAGAACCGCTACCCACTACCGAGAATCGACGACTTATTTGACCAACTACAAGGCTCGTCTGTTTATTCAAAGATTGACTTACGTTCCGGGTATCATCAAATGCGGGTGAAAGAAGATGATATTCCAAAGACTGCTTTCAGAACACGTTACGGTCATTACGAGTTTATGGTCATGCCATTTGGTTTAACTAATGCACCAGCTGTGTTCATGGACCTTATGAACCGAGTGTGTGGACCATACCTTGACAAGTTTGTCATTGTTTTCATTGATGACATACTTATTTACTCAAAGAATGACCAAGAACACGGTGAACATTTGAGAAAGGTGTTAGAAGTATTGAGGAAGGAAGAATTGTACGCTAAGTTTTCAAAGTGTGCATTTTGGTTGGAAGAAGTTCAATTCCTCGGTCACATAGTGAACAAAGAAGGTATTAAGGTGGATCCGGCAAAGATAGAAACTGTTGAAAAGTGGGAAACCCCGAAAACTCCGAAACACATACGCCAGTTTTTAGGACTAGCTGGTTACTACAGAAGGTTCATCCAAGACTTTTCCAGAATAGCAAAACCCTTGACTGCATTAACGCATAAAGGGAAGAAATTTGAATGGAATGATGAACAAGAGAAAGCGTTTCAGTTATTGAAGAAAAAGCTAACTACGGCACCTATATTGTCATTGCCTGAAGGGAATGATGATTTTGTGATTTATTGTGATGCATCAAAGCAAGGTCTCGGTTGTGTATTAATGCAACGAACGAAGGTGATTGCTTATGCGTCTAGACAATTGAAGATTCACGAACAAAATTATACGACGCATGATTTGGAATTAGGCGCGGTTGTTTTTGCATTAAAGACTTGGAGGCACTACTTATATGGGGTCAAAAGTATTATATATACCGACCACAAAAGTCTTCAACACATATTTAATCAGAAACAACTGAATATGAGGCAGCGTAGGTGGATTGAATTATTGAATGATTACGACTTTGAGATTCGTTACCACCCGGGGAAGGCAAATGTGGTAGCCGATGCCTTGAGCAGGAAGGACAGAGAACCCATTCGAGTAAAATCTATGAATATAATGATTCATAATAACATTACTACTCAAATAAAGGAGGCACAACAAGGAGTTTTAAAAGAGGGAAATTTAAAGGATGAAATACCCAAAGGATCGGAGAAGCATCTTAATATTCGGGAAGACGGAACCCAGTATAGGGCTGAAAGGATTTGGGTACCAAAATTTGGAGATATGAGAGAAATGGTACTTAGAGAAGCTCATAAAACCAGATACTCAATACATTCTGGAACGGGAAAGATGTACAAGGATCTCAAGAAACATTTTTGGTGGCCGGGTATGAAAGCCGATGTTGCTAAATATGTAGGAGAATGTTTGACGTGTTCTAAGGTCAAAGCTGAGCATCAGAAACCATCAGGTCTACTTCAACAATCCGAAATCCCGGAATGGAAATGGGAAAACATTACCATGGATTTCATCACTAAATTGCCAAGGACTGCAAGTGGTTTTGATACTATTTGGGTAATAGTTGATCGTCTCACCAAATCAGCACACTTCCTACCAATAAGAGAAGATGACAAGATGGAGAAGTTAGCACGACTGTATTTGAAGGAAGTCGTCTCCAGACATGGAATACCAATCTCTATTATCTCTGATAGGGATGGCAGATTTATTTCAAGATTCTGGCAGACATTACAGCAAGCATTAGGAACTCGTCTAGACATGAGTACTGCCTATCATCCACAAACTGATGGGCAGAGCGAAAGGACGATACAAACGCTTGAAGACATGCTACGAGCATGTGTTATTGATTTCGGAAACAGTTGGGATCGACATCTACCGTGAGCAGAATTTTCCTACAACAACAGCTACCATTCAAGCATTGAGATGGCACCGTTTAAAGCACTTTATGGTAGAAAGTGCAGGTCTCCGATTTGTTGGAGTGAAGTGGGGGATAGACAGATTACGGGTCCAGAGATTATACAAGAAACTACCTACAAGATCATCCAAATTCAACAACGGTTGAAAACCGCCCAAAGTCGACAAAAGAGCTACGCTGACATTAAAAGAAAAGATATAGAATTTGAAATTGGAGAGATGGTCATGCTTAAAGTTGCACCTTGGAAAGGCGTTGTTCGATTTGGTAAACGAGGGAAATTAAATCCAAGGTATATTGGACCATTCAAGATTATTGATCGTGTCGGACCAGTAGCTTACCGACTTGAGTTACCTCAACAACTCGCGGCTGTACATAACACTTTCCACATCTCGAATTTGAAGAAATGTTTTGCTAAAGAAGATCTCACTATTCTATTAGATGAAATCCAAATCAACGAAAAACTCCAATTCATCGAAGAACCCGTCAAAATAATGGATCGTGAGGTTAAAAGACTTAAGCAAAACAAGATACCAATTGTTAAGGTTCGATGGAATGCTCGTAGAGGACCCGAGTTCACCTGGGAGTGTGAATATCAGATGAAGAAGAAATACCCGCATCTATTTCCAGAAGATTCGTCAACACCTTCAACAGCTTAAAATTTCGGGACGAAATTTATTTAACGGGTAGGTACTGTAGTGACCCGAACTTTTCCATATTTATATATATTAATTGAGATTTATATTTACATGATTAAATGTTTCCAACATGTTAAGCAATCAAACTTGTTAAGACTTGATTAATTGAAATATGTTTCATATAGACAATTGACCACCCAAGTTGACCGGCGATTAACGAACGTTAAAACTTGTAAAAACAACATGATGATATATATATGGATATACATATGGTTAACATGAGATTATGATAAGTAAGTATCTCCATAAGTATATTAACAATGAGTTATATACATATAAACAAGACTACTAACTTAAGGATTTCGAAACGAGACATATATGTAACGATTATCGTTGTAACGACATTTAAATGTATATATATCATATTAAGATATATTAATATATCATAATATCATGATAATATAATAATTTAACATCTCATTAGATATAATAAACAATGGGTTAACAACATTAATTGAGATCATTAACTTAAAGGTTTCAAAACAACACTTACATGTAACGACTAACGATGACTTAACGACTCAGTTAAAATGTATATACATGTAGTGTATTTAGATGTATTAAAATACTTTTGGAAGACTTCAAGACATATATCAAAACACTCATACTTAACGAAAATGGTTACAGTTACTTTCCCATTCTTTTCTTTCATCAAGAATTCTAGTCGTATTCTTACCCGTATTATACACAGCTTCAAAACGTACTTACTATGGGTATATACCAATAGGAACTAGCATGGGATTCCACTCTTGATTATGTCATGTATGAATAATCAATTTTAACTTCTACCATGAGCTAGTCAACTAACTAGAACTCCTTTTAACCCCACTCACCACTCACCAATTACCACTCATCATTCACTCCATTTCACTTCCAATTCTCTTTCTAATTCTCTCTCAACACACACACACACACTATTATGAACGTAATTTTCCAGTAGTTAATCATCATCTTCATCAAAAATCACTTCAAGCATCAAGCTATAATCATCATAGGAAGAACACTTCAAGAACACTTCAAAAATCCCTTCAAGTTTACTAATTTACTTCCAAGCTTTCTAATCCATTCCAAGTAATCTTCTAAGATCAAGAAACCTTTGTTATATATAGTAGGTTATCTTTCTTATTCAAGGTAATATTCATATTCAAACTTTGATTCAATTTCTATAACTATAAACTATCTTAATTCGAGTAAAAATCTTACTTGAACTTGTTTTTGTGTCATGATCCTACTTCAAGAACTTTCAAGCCATCCAAGATCCTTTGAAGCTAGATCATTTCTTGTCACTTCCAGTAGGTTTACCTACTAAACTTGAGGTAGTAATGATGTTCATAACATCATTCGATTCATATATATAAAACTATCTTATTCGAAGGTTTAAACTCGTAATCACTAGAACATAGTTTAGTTAATTCTAAACTTGTTCGCAAACAAAAGTTAATCCTTCTAACTTGACTTTTAAAATTAACTAAACACATGTTCTATATCTATATGATATGCTAACTTAATGATTTAAAACCTGGAAACACGAAAAACACCGTAAAACCGGATTTACGCCGTCGTAGTAACACCGCGGGCTGTTTTGGGTTAGTTAATTAAAAACTATGATAAACTTTGATTTAAAATTTGTTATTATGAGAAAATGATTTTTATTATGAACATGAAACTATATTCAAAAATTATGGTTAAACTCAAAGTGGAAGTATGTTTTCTAAAATGGTCATCTAGACGTCGTTCTTTCGACTGAAATGACAACCTTTACAAAAACGACTTGTAACTTATTTTTCCGATTTTAAACCTATACTTTTTCTGTTTAGATTCATAAAATAGAGTTCAATATGAAACCATAGCAATTTGATTCACTCAAAACGGATTTAAAATGAAGAAGTTATGGGTAAAACAAGATTGGATAATTTTTCTCATTTTAGCTACGTGAAAATTGGTAACAAATCTATTCCAACCATAACTTAATCAACTTGTATTGTATATTATGTAATCTTGAGATACCATAGACACGTATACAATGTTTCGACCTATCATGTCGACACATCTATATATATTTCGGAACAACCATAGACACTCTATATGTGAATGTTGGAGTTAGCTATACAGGGTTGAGGTTGATTCCAAAATATATATAGTTTGAGTTGTGATCAATACTGAGATACGTATACACTGGGTCGTGGATTGATTCAAGATAATATTTATCGATTTATTTCTGTACATCTAACTGTGAACAACTAGTTGTAGGTTACTAACGAGGACAGCTGACTTAATAAACTTAAAACATCAAAATATATTAAAAGTGTTGTAAATATATTTTGAACATACTTTAATATATATGTATATATTGTTATAGGTTCGTGAATCAACAGTGGCCAAGTCTTACTTCTCGACGAAGTAAAAAATCTGTGAAAGTGAGTTATAGTCCCACTTTTAAAATCTAATATTTTTGGGATGAGAATACATGCAGGTTTTATAAATGATTTACAAAATAGACACAAGTACGTGAAACTACATTCTATGGTTGAATTATCGAAATCGAATATGCCCCTTTTTATTAAGTCTGGTAATCTAAGAATTAGGGAACAGACACCCTAATTGACGCGAATCCTAAAGATAGATCTATTGGGCCTAACAAACCCCATCCAAAGTACCGGATGCTTTAGTACTTCGAAATTTATATCATATCCGAAGGGTGTCCCGGAATGATGGGGATATTCTTATATATGCATCTTGTTAATGTCGGTTACCAGGTGTTCACCATATGAATGATTTTTATCTCTATGTATGGGATGTGTATTGAAATATGAAATCTTGTGGTCTATTGTTACGATTTGATATATATAGGTTAAACCTATAACTCACCAACATTTTGTTGACGTTTTAAGCATGTTTATTCTTAGGTGATTATTAAGAGCTTCCGCTGTCGCATACTTAAATAAGGACGAGATTTGGAGTCCATGCTTGTATGATATTGTGTAAAAACTGCATTCAAGAAACTTATTTTGTTGTAACATATTTGTATTGTAAACCATTATGTAATGGTCGTGTGTAAACAGGATATTTTAGATTATCATTATTTGATAATCTACGTAAAGCTTTTTAAACCTTTATTGATGAAATAAAGGTTATGGTTTGTTTTAAAATGAATGCAGTCTTTGAAAAACGTCTCATATAGAGGTCAAAACCTCGCAACTAAATCAATTAATATGGAACGTTTTTAATCAATAAGAACGGGACATTTCATTTGATGAGGGGTACTAACATAACCATAATCCCTTATAGACACGTTCTGGTTCGGGGCGGCACTGGATGATTGACCCTGATTTGTATATTGAGAGAAACCATAATCCGGCCATTGGTAGTTTTGTGTACCATAGAACTGGAACCCCGGATCATGCTGAGTTTGATGCGTGATGCCCATCAAATGACGCGAAAAGTCAACAAAAGCCTACAGGTTTGGTTAACTATTTGGTTACATTTGAGATGTAGCCATCACGCTCATCCTTGGTATTCCCTTCTCCTGCACAATAGGTAAATGTAAACAAAAATTAAAACTAATTCATTTCACACAAATGCTATAAAATAATTATTTCACTTACATAAAAATTCTCTTCGGTTGCCCAATCACGATATTGGTGGCGGGTTGTGGTCTCCTAATATCACGTATAGTAACTATTGTACGCGCGTAGTACCACGGAAGGTAACGAGAAGTGGTGCCCGTGCCCACCCCCGACGTAGGAATATAGCCCCTTTGAGCTCGTTCATACCACTGGCATATGTAGTCAATTTGCGGGTTCGTTAGCCTTATATCCGTGTTTGCTCTTGACTGTAGGGTTGTGCCATGTATGGCATGATGCTGTTGCGGTGTGAACAACAAGTCCGAAATATCCTGAATCCATCCGAACTGTCTGCATACCCTATCTGGGAGATGCATCTCAACCGTAGCCCAAAATAGAATAGCGCCACGGTATGTCCACAAGTTAACATCAGCTCTACACTCAGCAGGTAGACGGTTGATAATCGTTCCATACGAAAGCCAAAGAAACTTCAACAACATAATAAAATATTAGTTTATTTTAATATCTACATATAATTTATAAACTTTATATGTAGATTTATATATCCTCGCTATATACCTCATTAGGGCGTATCGCCGACAATGCTGAGAGACACGTGGAATTACCGTCGGGGAATAGAAAAGAAGACAAGACAGCTAACAAATAAACTCTTGCCCGTTGTTGGTGAGATCTATTAGTCTCACCGACGGCCTTATTCAACTCCAGGCATAAAGTAGATATTAAGATGTGTCATGATTTTATTTTATTAGGAGGAACATCAATCCCTAAATATTGGCTAACAAAATCAGACCATTGATCCGGCGTCTTGTTGTGCCTTACACCCGACACAACATTTCCATTTATGGGTAAACTCTATAAAATTTGAACATCTTGCAACGTTATCGTTGCTTCTCCTACGCAAAAAATATATACGAATATAAATAATATATATACGAATATATATGTATATATATATTCGTATATATACGAATTAAATAATATACATAGCAAAACATATATACGAATATAAATAATATATATACGAATTATATATATATATATATATATATATATATATATATATATATATATAATTCGATTAAATTAATTTCAATACAAAATAATTTATATACTAATATATATATATATATATATATATATATATACGAATTAATTTTACAAATTATAAATATTAAATACAAATTATACATTTATATATATTAAATACAAATTATACATTTATATATGAATTATATATATATAAATTAATTTAAATACAAATTATATATATTAGATACAAATTATATATTTATATATGAATTATATATATATATATATATATATATATATATATATATATATATATATATATATAAATTAATTTAAATACAAATTATATATATTTTTACATTTAATCAATTCAAAGGCTAATTAAATTAAATACAGATTATTTGGTTAAAAACATTTTACTAATAGGGAAGTGAAAGGTATGCGTCTCCGGCGGCCTTCGTTCAACCAACGCTGAAATAAGAGCGTGATTCAATAGTTGGTATCCTATTTTGAAAACCTGCCATAAACCCGTTTGTTGAATATAATGGTAAACCCGTGGGTCTATAAATTCGTCTGCAGCTGCCAGACCTTCCATATGATGCCATAAACCCCGATCCGATCGTCTTGGTTTAAATTTTTCAGATCTGTCAGGATCACCAACATCTTGAACAGCACCCATAAAACCTTGTACGCTCTGTGAGTACCTTGAGATTGCAAAATAATAGTGATTCGTCGAACGGAGTTGCTCGAGGTTAGGCGGGATCCATTGCAAATTCGTGTGTGTGTTTTAAAAAAATTGTGTGGGATTGATGGAGTGATGCAAACCGATGTAGTAGAGGTCGGATTATATAATGATACAAACCGGCCTTTCAATTGCCTGTTTGTATACGTGGCGTGTTTTGGTTCACAACATTTATGTCACGGATTGAGGGAATAAATAAGAGGAGGTTAGTGCGAATACTGTTACAGTCAAAGAGTCAAACCGGCATTTCATTGCCGGTTTGACTGAGAATTGTACACGTCGCCAAATCGATGTTTCAAAAGCCGGTTGCCCCAAAACATTCAAACCGTCGATTCAATAGTCGGTTTACCTATTTATGTAAATATTCCATTTGAAAAACTATTTCTGTAATTACTCAAAAAAAACCATTTAAAAAAAAATTCAATTTATATGTCATTTCACAGTATATCTGTTCTTTGTTGGAAGCTTCAACGAGCCCAACACACCCACTATAGAGGACCTAGGTTATACTCACTCACTAGACCAACACTTTGACGTTGGTTAGCCTTTAATTTTATAAATCCTTAGTGCACAATAATATTTAGGCGACAGTGTCGACCATATATCATTCAGGCGGTATAACCGACCATATATCACTTAGGCGGCAGAGCCGACCATATAATAGATACAACACAAGTGCACTAAGAACTTAAACACAAACTGAGGCTTAAATGGGAAACTTAACGAAGAATACTTTTATAATTACAAAGAAACAATTACAATATTATGAACTAACTCACACTCTTCTTTTACTTCTTCACCTTACTTCTTCTCTACTTTCTCACAACTCTCACACCTTACACAAATGAAACACCCACCTATATTTATACTACTCCATGGAAGTTTCTAGAAACTAGATATTTCTATGGATATATATAAATATCTAGATATTTTTATACATATAAATATCTAGATATTTCTTACACACATAAATATCTAGATTTTTCCTTACATTTTAATATCTAGATATTTTTCATATACATATTAATATCTAGATATTTTACCCATATACATTAACTAATTCCATATTATTCTAAATTTGCATTGTATTTTAACACTCCCCCTCAATGCAAATTTTCTTCCAACGATGTCTTGCAGACCATTCCAAGTGCTTCTCTGAATTTTGTAAACTTCGGTTTACTTAGGCTCTTGGTGAATATATCTGCAACCTGTTCATCTGTCTTTGTTGGCATCATCTTGATCTCTCCTTCAAGGACCTTCTGGTGAACATAGTGATAGTGCACTTCTATATGTTTTGTTCTCGCATGAAAGACTGGATTTTCTGCTAGACGTATAGCTGATAAGTTATCGCAGAAAAGCTTTACTTGATAATCTGTTGATTGATGAAGATCTTCCATTAGCTGCTTCAACCAAGTAATTTCTTGTGTTGCTGATGCTGCCGATCGATATTCTGCTTCGGCGCTTGATAAGGATACAGTTGGTTGTCTCTTGCTGCACCATGATATTGCTCCCGATCCAAGACTAAACATGTATCCAGTTGTTGACCGTCGTGTATCATAGTCTCCAGCGTAATCGGCGTCACAATATCCAGTCACGTGACATTCTTTTGTTTTCTTGTATAAAATACCAAAGTTAATAGTGCCTTTAACATACCTTAAGATGCGTCGTACAACATCAAGGTGAGGCTTCTTCGGATTGCTCATGTATCGACTAACCACTCCAACTGCATAAGATATATCTGACCGGCTTAGTGTGAGATAAATAAGACTTCCGACCATCTTTCGATACATGGTAACATCTTGAAGACTTTTTCCTTCATCTGCTCGTAGTTTTGTATTCGGATCCATCGGAGTTGAGATAGGTTTGCAATTAAGCATTCCGTACTTTTGTAAAAGATCTCGCGCATATTTCTGTTGTCCCAGAAATAATCCTTCTCTTTTCTGCTCTATTTCGAGTCCAAGAAAATGTTTGAGTTCTCCAAGCTCCTTCATATGAAATCTGATAGACAGATTCTCTCTTGTTCTTTGGATCTCCTCATAGTGATCTCCCGTGATGATTAAGTCATCCACATATACTAGCACTATGGCTAGTTTTCCTTGATCTTGTTTCACAAATAAACTAGAATCTGAAGGAGCAACTGTGAAACCACTTTGTACTAAGAACTCACCAATTTTCCCGTACCAAGCTCTTGGAGCCTGCTTCAAGCCGTATAGTGCTTTCTTTAATTTACAGACATGGTCAGGATGGAACTTGTTCTCAAAGCCTCTTGGTTGCTCCATATAAATTTCTTTGTCAAGTTCTCCATGTAAGAAAGCGTTCTTGACATCCATCTGCCACAGCTTCCAAGATTTGCTAGCAGCTAAAGCTAGTAGAGCTCGAATTGTTGTGATCTTCGCCACTGGACTAAACGTTTCTTCATAATCCAGCCCATATTGTTGAGAAAAACCTCTAGCAACAAGTCGAGCTTTATACCTTTCAATGGAGCCATCTGATCGAGTCTTCACCTTGTAAACCCATTTACAAGATATTGGTTTTACATCTTTTGGCTTTGGAACTAAACTCCATGTATGGTTTTCTTTTAGTGCATTAATTTCTTTTTCCATCACTTTCTGCCATTCTTGACTTTGTGCTGCTTCTTCATAAGTGGAAGGCTCAATAGGTATTGATTCATCCACATGAGCAGCATTGGCATACCTCGGATTAGGTTTCCTCGACCTTGTTGATCTCCGTAATTCTTGCACATGCTCCTCGGCATCTATTTGGCTTGGACGAACCTCTTCGGATGTAGATTGATGTACCCCAGTTTTCCATGGACTCGTTTCCTTAGAGTACGATCCATCTTCTTCTTTAATTGGATCCGATATGTGCTCTTTATGTTCTTCTTTCTCTTCTGGAACTTCTTCTAATCCATGAGATTCTGGAAGCTCTATCTTTTGAGGTGACCACCATGAAGACGCTTCATCAAATACCACATTTCTTGAAGTATGACACTTTCCGGTATTTGGATCACAACATCTCCATCCTTTTCTTGATTCATCATAACCGACAAAAATGCACCGAATTGCCTTCTTCTCAAATTTGCTTCGTAGATGATCTGGCACGAAGACGTAGCATACACATCCAAAAACTTTGAGATGGTTGACAGTTGGTTTGATCTTCCATAATCTTTCATATGGTGAAATATATCCCAACTTTGTTTGTGGGAGTCTGTTAATCACGTACGATGCCGTCCTCATACATTCGGCCCAAAATCTGCCTGGTACATTCTTACCATGAAGCATACTTCGACAAGTTTCGGCAAGGTGACGATTCTTGCGTTCCGCTACTCCATTCTGCTGTGGAGTATTGGGACAAGTTAATTGTCTTCTAATCTTGTGCTTCTCAAGATAGATATTGAACTCAGTTGATAAATATTCTCCTCCATTATCTGTGCGTAAGCACCGGATCTTAGTATTGAGCTCACTTTCTACCTTGTTCTTGAACTCTTTAAACTTATGAAAAGTCTCCGACTTTTCCTTCATGAAGTAAACCCACACATACCTTGAGAAGTCATCAATGAATGTCACCATATACTTCATTCCTCCAAGTGATGTTTGTTTCACTGGGCCAAAGACGTCTGAGTGTATGAGCTCTAGTGGTGTCTTGGACTGATGTTGTGACTCCTTGAATGGCAATTGGTGAGCTTTTCCAAATTGACATCCAGCACATATTGTATCTGTTCGGATATCAATTTGAGGAAGTCCATTTACTATGTGTTTCACCATCATCTCCTTTAACTTGTTGTAGCCCACATGTCCAAGACGTTCATGCCAAAGATCATCCTTCTCATTCTTTCGAGTCTTATCCACATATGCTGTTTCAGCAGATAGTACATAGACCGACTCTATTCTTCTTCCTTGCATAATTGGATTGCCAACCACCTTCACTCTCTTGAATACGGACACATCTTCTGGTCCAAAGAGCACATAGTTCCCTTCTGCTGTCAGTTGTGGTACTGACAGTAAATTCTTCTTTAGGCCAGGGACAAGATACACCTTCTCGAGTTGGAGCTTATGAGAGTCGCCTTCATTTAGAATTATTGTCTTTCCAATGTGAGAAATAGACAACCTTGAATTGTCGGCTGTCAACACGACTCTCTTTCCTTTGTAATCCTCCATTTCTTGCAGCTTCGTCTCATCATTGGTCATATGATTTGAGCACCCAGAATCAATGATCCAATCATCATTGTAGTTTATTTTTGACTTTAAGGTTGCTGCAAGAGCTTGATCATCCATGTCAGCTTCAACGGAGAGTCCTGCTTCTGCATCCCATGTTTCCTCATTAATGGTTGCTTCGAATGTGACCTCTTTCTTCTCATCTCTTGCGGCGGCCACATTTTCTTCGAAAGTTCGCCTTCTGGGGAATCTACATTCTCGAGCAAAATGACCCTTCTTGCCACAATTGAAGCATTCACCATTCTTTCTCTTATCATTTTCCCCATGTTGTTGGCGATGATCTCTTCTTCCTTGTTGAGCTCCCCCTGAAGCGTTGCCTTTTGATTTTGGGTGACCCTTCCACCCATATGTCTTACTTTCTTTCATCGCCTCTTGTCTTCGAGATGTTGCTTTCTTCTTATTGGTGAAGAGTGCATCTTCTCCGTCTTTTATGGTTACTTCATTCATCTGCTTGGCTAATGCTTCTTGGTTAGCCAATAAATTCTCCAGCTCTATTAATGATGGTTGAGTAGACCATCCTCTCACAGCGGCTATAAATCCATTATACTCGGATCTTAAGCCGTGGATGATAATTCTCTTCATCCTTGCATCACTCACTTTCTCTTCAGGGGCAAGTTGAGATATCTCACGGCATATAGATTTCACCTTGGTGAAATACTGAGAAATAGACAGACTTCCTTGTGAGATACCCGCGAGCTCATTTTCCAAGAGCTGGAGGCGTGCTTCATTCTTCTTTGAAAATAATTTTTCAAAAGTTTCCCAAGCTGCCTTTGGTGTTTTCTCGTCACGGATGTGCTCCAATAGATCCTCCTCGATTGTAGTCTTCAGTATAAATAAAGCCTTCCCAGCCTTGATGTTCCATTTTCTCAAGGCTTCAGCATTTTCTTTCGGTGGAGGCGTTGTGTCACTGCCAGCAACTATTTCCCATAAATCCTGTCCTTGTAGGTAGGATTCTATGCAAGTCCGCCAATAACCATAGTTGTGGTTATTGAGACTCTTGATTCCACTGCTCGTACTTGCAAGATCTGCCATCATGACGTCCAACGTCCAATAAGCTTGGTCCCTGACCGATGAGCTTTCACAGTTCCTAACTGTGCTCCGACAGAATCTTCCTTAGAGCCTTGGTGAAAACAAGCCGATGTAAACGTCCAACGTTTACCGATTTCCTCCACTAGAAATGGTCCCGAACGACCCGCTCTGATACCAATTGTTGGAAGCTTCAACGAGCCCAACACACCCACTATAGAGGACCTAAGTTATACTCACTCACTAGACCAACACTTTGACGTTGGTTAGCCTTTAATTTTATAAATCCTTAGTGCACAATAATATTTAGGCGACAGTGTCGACCATATATCATTCAGGCGGTATAACCGACCATATATCACTTAGGCGGCAGAGCCGACCATATAATAGATACAACACAAGTGCACTAAGAACTTAAACACAAACTGAGGCTTAAATGGGAAACTTAACGAAGAATACTTTTATAATTACAAAGAAACAATTACAATATTATGAACTAACTCACACTCTTCTTTTACTTCTTCACCTTACTTCTTCTCTACTTTCTCACAACTCTCACACCTTACACAAATGAAACACCCACCTATATTTATACTACTCCATGGAAGTTTCTAGAAACTAGATATTTCCATGGATATATATAAATATCTAGATATTTTTATACATATAAATATCTAGATATTTCTTACACACATAAATATCTAGATTTTTCCTTACATTTTAATATCTAGATATTTTTCATATACATATTAATATCTAGATATTTTACCCATATACATTAACTAATTCCATATTATTCTAAATTTGCATTGTATTTTAACATTCTTATACTTTAGTCTCAGTTTACATTTCACGGTATATTGTGCATATTAATATGTTAATTTTCTTCCGCAACAGAACTACTGTAATGTTTATTCTTCGATTTTTTTTTTAAGAAATGACAATTGCCTTTAAACTTAAAATATTTTATCTTATCATTATTGACTTGAGATTTCTTGTTAATAGTTAAAACTGTAGGGGTGTTCAAAACCGGATATCCGAAATTTCGGATATCCGAAAATTTCGGATAGTGGTTTTGGCCATCCGATATCCGAATCCGAAATTTTGGATTCGGATATCGGGTTATCCAAATATTCGATTTTTTTTAAAACAAAACTTTGTTTGAAATACTATGAAATATATACATGGAATACAATATTTACAATGAGATTCGCCTTAGACCAGCTAGGAACTATCTACAGACATATGAACCAAATGATAAATAACAAAATAAGGTTAGAAACAGCACATTACCATCTCTAGAACAATAGGAAAATACAACACTTTTATTGATAAAATTAAAGTGATCTTAATGTAATGACCTCCAGAAAAACAACAAAAAAGTTAATTATCTTCCTTTTGTTGACTGGAGATTCCACGACTTTTCTTCTTATGTCCATCTTTCTTTTCCTCACTTGAAACCCAAGCTTCTCGAAATTTGTGATGTATGGAAGCAGGAAGCTGTTTGCTCTTTCCCACTTGTAGATCAATTCATCCCTATCGATGGAAGATGCGATGAAGATGTGATTCAGATAGAAAGAAATATTTAGATCTATAGTTTTTTCTTTTACCTTTTGCACTGTACTCAATTTGCCGCATTATAATTAACGGCCCATTGCCCTATTATATTTATAATAAATTTATATTTATATATATGATTTAATTATTAATATATATATTTTCGGATATCGGATATCCGAATATCCGAAAATTTTGAAAAGTGCTATCCGAAACCCGAATCCGAAAAATCGAATATCCGATTTTCGGATATCCGAAAATCCGGATATCCGATTTTTCGGATCAGATTTTCGGATTATTCGAATTACGGATTCGGATATTATGAACACCCCTAGTTAAAAGTAGGGGTGTTAACAAAACCATCAAATGGCGAAAACCAACCGAACCATATCAATTTAATTGGTTCGATTCACTTTTGGATATTGGCCGTTCGATCGTCAGTTTGAAATTCACCAAGACTGCAAAAACCTGCCCGGTTTACGGTTTTATTATGCTATCGACCGGTTGAAGAGAGCTAGACTATTTACCAATATTGTATATTTGTATATTGCATGCAAAATTTACAAAAAAGTTTTTAATATATGTTCATGATCATCTCTATCTCTATCTCTATATAAATAAAAAGAATACATATATGATAACTTAAAGCTAATCCATTTAATAATATGATGAAATATCTTTTGATTGTTGGCTCTAAACAAGTAACATATACTATTATGTTCTAATCATGCTATAGGAGTCCTAAAATTGAGTGTTTGTTATGCCATTCTTAACACAAACCGAGACAAATATACACAAAATAAAAGAAAAAAAATAAACAGTCAAACCGGACCAAACCAGTCAACCAAAACAACTTTTGTGGATGATCTGTTTTGGTATAAGCAAAACACCGTTAAGGGTATATATGTACATATTTGCAAATACAATTATTCTAATTTATGTTTGTCAGTTTGGGGTGAATACCCCTCAACTCTATGATTGTGACTACATTCAAATTTTAAGTTGCGATAGAGTCTCCTATTCACAAAACCACAAATGAGAGTATATTTTTGAAAATAATAACAATCCAAAGCCTAAATTTTCGTGAAAAGTTAATTTTATTATGCTAATACATAAAAATATGATCTGGTGGCAACGACACTAACTAGTAAAGTTATGGACCACAAAAAGAAAAGAGTCTAGGATCCAATCCGTACGGATCAAGCCCAACCCATTTTTTTGGTTACACACTTTCAGCTATTTCCATATACTATTAAACGTACGGCCTCTTTAATTTTTTAACTATTACTCACTATCTTTATCTAAATTTAATAGTCATGTATGTTTGACTTTTTAAAATTTTCTAAACTTTTTTAAAATGTTCTAAATTAATAGTTAGATTTATGAATGTAAACAAAAAGGTAAGTAAAGAGTTGGGTAAAAATGTAAAGTAAATAAAAATATTTCTTAAACTCTGTATTTTTGTGTTTATTGACTATTAAATTGAGACGGATATAATATATTTAAAAAAAAAAAAAAACCTGATTATGCATAATTAAGTAAAAATGTTTGCAAGTTTTGAAAAAGAAATTTTTTATGTTACTTAAATTATAATCAAGATTCAACTTACAAGTATCTCTGTGCAACTTTCAGAAGTTCATGATTCTGATTCGGATCTTAGTGATTTAGTCGCCAGAAAATTAACGAACCAGTTTTGGAGTGATGTGAGTATTATCTTATGAACCATTATAAAAATGATGGTCTAGCGATCAACGTCCTGAAGTGGCCAGAAAATAAGTCATGAGCGGTCACAGGGAAAGCCCGTTCATGCCGCATAAACTTAATTAAAAATACTAATCCTTTCGAGTAACCAGTGTCGATTATCATAAAAAAAACAAACATATTACTACTTAATCCAGAGAGGATCAATATCACAAAATCCATATAGACACTGGCAAGATCAAATATAGTGAATGTAAAAAGGAGATGAACAATAAATTGTTATGTTAAGAGAAACTTGTAAGCTAAGCAGTCTAGATTTTTGGCCCAAACGACATGTCCTACACATAAGCTCATTAGTCCCTAAGTACTCTAAAATCAATTTTAGCTTAACAATATGTCCAACATATAAGTTCGTGAGTTTTATAGTCCTCTAAAACTAATCGGTAGTAGAGGGAGGTTGCCCTAGACTTATATGTTCCTTCAATTTACTATGTGGTGGGACACCAACCGATTTTCTCTAACAATCACCCCCTTAATCAGTTTATCCGAGAGGCTCTCACGAACACGTTCAATACCATCTCGACTTTTTTCGAGACCCCTGACCTCTTCCATGCTCACGTCGGCTTGAACCTCCGCTGCCACTATGTGTCGTCCACACATCTAGGCTACAATGGTGGTTCTGATACCATTTGTAGGATCACCTTTAACTTAAACATGTCCTACACATAAGTCAATGTGTGACGATCGCTCCAAATCCATTTGGCCGAATACGTCATTCATTGATTTCATTGCGAGGTATTTGACCTCTATATGATACGTTTTATAAACATTGCATTCTTTTGAAAAGGCACACCATAAATGAATATTAAATCAAAGGTTTTCGACATCTGATGATTTCTACATATAAACAATCACCTTATATAATAGTTTACAACAGTACTTCCGTTGACAATGCAGTCTAAATAAGGTACATGGTGATGAATTGGTGAATGCAACGTTTTCTTGAAAAATATGCCATGTAAGACTCCATGCACATAGCTTGTCTATCATATAAGCAAACAGCGGAAGACTTCTAGGAAACCTGAGAATAAACATGCTAACAAGTGTCAACACAAAGGTTGGTGAGTTCATAGTTTTAGTGTTTCGCATAATCTGCATATAAAAGTGGATAACAAGATTTCAGTTGTTTCATCCAGAAACGTTTATCAATAGATTCTACATAACAGAGCACCCTGGTAACTAAACTTTAACGTTATAATGATAAATACCCCATTCGTTTTAATACACGCAACCAACGTGTCCTAAACTCAAATAACACACGTCCGTTAAAAGGCTAGCGCTCTAGCTCGGACGGGGATGTCAAGCCCTATGGATCCATATACTGTTATTCGCGCCCACCAGTCCATATCCTATGTACTGGCAGCTACTAGTTACCAAAGCTAAGGGATTTTCGGTTCAAACTCAGTGTAGAATTAAGTATGTACTTGTATCCATTGCGTTTAAAATAAAGTGCATGTATTCTCAGCCCAAAAATATATATTGCAAAAGCAATTAAAAAGTGAGCAAATGAAACTCACACTTTATAATTATTGTAAAATAGTTATTAAAGCATTTGCATGTATTCTCAGTCCAAAAATGTAAAGGGTAAAAGGGATCATATGAAACTCACTCAAATCAGTTTTAGTTTTTGTATTCATTTTATAAAACAGCGCATGTATTCTCAGCCCAAAAATATGTATAAAAAGGGATCAATGAACTCACACTTTAATATTGATATACAATATTGTAGGAAAGCACGTAGACGCATCGGAGATGATAAACACGAGGTTTGCTTCACAAAAATACCCCCGAACATTACCCATAACCTCCTTGGTAATAACCCATATTTTCCCTAGCTCTAGCTCGCTTGGAAACTCGTTTTGAAAATTACTTGGACAGCACTCCGTCGTAATATTTTATGTACATTATTATTTTTGTATCGCAAAAATAATAACACTAATAATAAAAATAATAAGATTAATAATAATAATAATAATAATAATAATAATAATAATAATAATAATAATAATAATAATAATAATAATAATAATAATAATAAATATTATACGGAGTAATATATGTGAAAAAAAATGGAACGAATTCGACTGAATTTATAGATGTTTTCTGGATCCAGCCTCCATGCGATCGCATGGAGTTTCTTTGGTATGCTCATGCGATCGCATGAGCTTAAATGACAGCTCAAATTTGATTTGTTTTGTAGTTCGTCGACATAATTAAATATTAATATAATATATATAATTTATATAATTAATTATATATTATATTAAATTCACGTGCATAGTTAATTTGAAATTTTCGTTCCGATAAGTCGTACGTCATCACTCGACTTATGTCCCGGTTTCGGTTTCTCGAACGCATTTTCGTACGCTTAGAAAACTAGTACTTTTCGTTTTGTGACTCGTACCTTTGTCACAATATAAACTTAAATTATCCCTAAATTATATCACTCAAATTATAACTTATACATTTAAGTGTTTTGGTCATTTACTTCTATAAATCATCGTCTCGCTATTTGTTAAAATACATTTTAAAATAGTGTTTTACTGTAGCAAAGTTACTGTAGCAAAGTCAATTTTTACTGTAGCAATTCACTGTAGCAAAGTCAATTTCACTGTAGCAAATAGTGATTTTCGAAAACACTGTTACATTTTGAGTAATGTGGCAATTTGAAAACACTGTAGTAAATTAGTGTTTTACTGGTTCATCTTAAACGCTTTAGTTAACTTATCTAAATATCAATCGAATCAATAAACGAATGTTACTATCGTTTATTAAATAACTTGAAATCATATATATTCAAATAGATATATAAACCAATAAGTTTAATGTATGGTATCATGCAATTAAAACTTTGTTACGTTTTCAAGTTATAGTATATATATGTATCTATTTACATATAATGGTTCGCGAATCGTTGAGAACAACCGAAGGGTAATTGAATAGTTCAAAATTTTGAGATTCAACTTCATAGGCTTTGCTTATCGTGTCGAAATCATTAATCATTTAAGATTAAGTTTAAATTTAGTCGAAATTTCCGGGTCATCACACAATGAGTCCCTAAGTACTCCAAAACTAGTTTTAACCCAACAACAGGAGTTCCTTAGTACTCTAAAATCAACTGGTAGTGGAAGGAGGTGCCCTAGACTTATATGCAAACATTTATTTCTTTGACATTCTTATGTTTTGTTTTTAAACTCACGCAACCTATATAATTTTACATGAATACGTCCTAAGTAGGACTCGAACCCATGACCACATGGTCAGAGGGGCTCCCCGATCCCGCTACCCGATCCCGGTAGGCCAAAGGCCTTTTGATTTCAGTTTGTTATATGTAACGTCCACTAACCGATTATCTCCAAAATTTATGAGATATTGAAGCTTAAACTTAACAGAGGAACCATTTGCAGATTCGATAAACGGTCGATCATTTGAGCACTAAAATCGCATATTGGATAACTTTCGACCCGTTTGAACCTAACAAACTTTTTATATTACTTTACATAGTTAGTTGACTACTTAGACAGATGATAAAAGAGTCAAAATAACCTCTGAATCATCAAATCATCTAAAAATACGCAACGAAACCAAAGTGAGCAACATTGCCAAAAGAACACACAAACATACAAAATCACGGTTACTAATTCTATCAGAGATCCGATCTTTTAACTTCTAGCACCATTTACGATTCGTAATAAGAGCAGATACAAAATAGTCAGCATAGCCCATCACATGACCTAGAAATATTTGACTCCTCTTTGTTAAAGAGTAGAACCCGTGAAGATTACATTGTTATTGATACGGTATTTATAGAGATTACATAGAAACCCTAGAAACTCTAAACCCACAAACGGGCCGATCTAAAGTGTGTTTTGCCAAGTAAAATGAACCTTAAAAGCTAATCTCATTCATCACAAAATACATTGGATGCTTCTTTTTGCAACACAAACATAAGAGATCCCGAAAGTAAGCGCTCTTATACCAAATAATTCAACGGTTATCTCAGAACATAACATAGAAATCTGTCTAGAGTTTTAATCACAAAAACAGACTAGAACTCCATAACAGAACCAATCACATTTGCACAGGCATGTAGTCTCAATATAATAAGCAGATTCCAAATATATATTAGATAAATAAATCAACTTTCAGCATATTTAGCATACAGATAATTTTTTTATTTGAATTAATTTCTTAATCTTGATTAATTTTTTTAACTACCAACATCACACTTCACCTTTTGACAGTGGGTGCAGCAGTGGGGGGATTAGTGAGAAATTAGTACCAATTAGTGTCCATCCAAAAAAAGCTTCCTGCCAATCATGCAAATCCATTTCAGTCCTATGTTGCTCCTACTCAATAAAGCACCCAACAATATTTCAAATATAAGCCTATGTTAATTGACCACTAAAAGAAAAAAAGAAACAAACACATATGTATCTAATCTAATAACATAATCTAACACATATAAAAAAGAAATCAAGCTAAAGTGAAAATGAAATCTAGCCTTAGACGCGTGGTCCTCCCGCATCCGCATAATTAAAACCTTTAATTATGAAAACCCTCAATGCTTTAATGAAAACACCAACTAAATGAATCAGCACCCAAATAGGTGATTTAGTGTAGCACTTAATGGAACCAATAAAGTAAGACACAATATATCATGATAAAATCTACCAATAGATACAATAAAAGATGGATCAACCCTAAAGAAGATCTATAAAAGCATGTAATCTTTAATGCAAAAAATGATAGTTAAATGGACAAGTAAAACATCAATAAAGACTAGAATTATCTAATGGTACGATCGAATGCTTCTGAGAAGATCAAAGCAAGTGGAATTATGTGTCCCAAAACTTTTGATTAGAATATGAAAAACCTAGACATAAAGTAACCAATTCCAGACTAACACTTATGAACCTAGATGCTTAATTTATAATATATTTAGGGTAATGTACTTTCCAACAATGGCAATGGCGATGGCCCATGAATCTGCCAGTCTAACAACCACTTCTTACCATAAGGAGAAAGTAAACTGTAGGGGCCGCAGCTTAACACTTTAGCCACTAAACTGCCATTCACTAAGATATCATATATAACAAATATACTGAGAAATAACTGAAGTACCCTTCGTTGCTCATTGTTAGGACTAAGCAAAACAATTGTTGTTACGGTTCTAAAAAGGAAAAATTTGCAACAAAAAAAAAAAAAGATTACACAAATTCCTAGTGAAGCTGTAGGTCTCGGGTTCAATCCTAGGCAATATCCTTTAGCCTAATTAGGGATTTACAGTGAAAGGTGTTACCTAGCATCGGGGTGGCGCGCAGGTTCCCGATGTCCGAGGTTTACTTGCTATGGGGAGCCAATGTGCTCGTTCATAGGAGAGTTCATTGTTACCAATAAAAAGTAATTGAAGAAATATGTTTATGTTTTAAGAGAATTATGTTAAAGTTCATGCTTATTTAGATTTATGTTAATGGTTCTTAAAATGTTGAAATTCAACATATAAATGTTGGAAAAAGAAAAGTTCAGAAAACTAAAGTCGGAACCGATTAGTGACTTTTACAACCTACTTTCCGAACCATCATTCTCTTTAAGTTTTTCCCAAGATCTCGAAAGATAAAAGAAACGGGTACAGTGTCATCTAGTACCCCGACTAACTTAGTGATATTGTTTGCTTTGTATGCAAAATGTGACCTGGACACTTGGGTGCTTTAAATGCTTCCCGTAGTTGAACGAACTACCCATCCAACGGTGATGTGGGATCACCTAACGTGTTGTGATTTTCATTGCAATACCTTCGATCCAAACAAACCTTAATACTACCAACTCCGAGCATCTTGATAAAAGTACTACAGACCTAATGTCCTTTTGTACTGCTATTGGATGAAACCAAATATCAACAATAGTAGAAAATACCAATCAATGTTTTGTCAATGGTAGAAGTATCTCAATTAGATACTTAGTAATGGACTAATGGTTCTATGAATTGCATTATTTGAGGCAAACTTTGTTTCTAAGAAATAGGTGACCCTTTACTTGACACTACGCAGAAGGCTTGAATCTGCGAGTTGGTCCAGCCAAGAGATAATTGTGAATAGTGAGCAACCAACTTTTTTTCATTTACAATAATTCAAGTGACTTAGGGTGTGTTTGATTGTTTCTTAATGGAATTTTATTGAATGATTCGGCACTGTTCAGCATTCGGTGTGTTTCTTTGTGACATTTGAATGATCAAATGACGTTGAAATGTTCAAATATTGAACCATTAAGAGTTAAAATACATTCATTTCCTTTAATATCCGCTTAAAATTATATCAGGAACACTAAATTAACAATTATATTCATTTTTTTTAATTAATTTATAAAGTTAATACATTGATTTTACATCAAATAAAGTTCATTCATAATGATTAACAAATAGGTTCTTGTCGGCTAGAACCAAGTTCAATTTGAACCTTTATATCATACTCTTAGTTTATAAACCCAGCATACTCTTAGTTTATTATTGTGATTTCTTGTAATCATAATTAAAGTGTTAATTACTCACAATAGCAACAACAACAAAAACAATGAAATGATGGAGAAGAAGTATTGAGGGTCAACCCTGCCACTCGGCCCAGTCTGATTTATACAGTACTAAATCACAATCGGTTTCAACCCGTTATGGTACCCACCCAACTAACTACCTCTACTAAGTAGTGATATCTTGGAGGGCTAGACTCTGGCAAGATTTGTTCCTCTAATGTCTTTGATCTGCCCAACCGATGATTAACAATTAAGGTTGGCAGTATTGCAATTAGATTTAGCTTGGACGCTTATTGTGTTAGCAGATTATAATGGTGATCACAATCTTTTTCAATACGAATGATGTATGAAGAGTAGTACAGTGGTCGTTTACTTTCAAAAAATTATAAATCATGAATATATATGGGGTTTTTATACTTGAATTTAGTGATGTCCTATACAATTTGAAGAGTACGTTACTGAAAAATAATTCAACAAGCGGGGTCATAGGACCCCACATCCTTTCAAGTAGGTTCACGACTAGGGATGACAATGGATCGGATATGGATCGGGTGATGCCATATCCATATCCATATCCATTTATTATTTTTAATCCATATCCATATCCATATCCATTTATAAAAATTTCATCCATCCATATCCATATCCGTCGGGTGAAGCGGGTTAATGGATAATCATCCATATCCATTTAAATTTATTTTATTTTGAACAATTATAAGCGGTGATTCACCGTGTACGATCAAAAATAATATTTCTTAATAGTTTATGTGACCGGAAGTCATATTTTTACTAATCTATATAAATAATAGTCAACAAATAGCCTATTAAACGTGTAAAGATATCGATAACATCTAAGTTGCATACTTTTTAGTTACATGTAATGAAATTTAGACCACCAAAATACGATAAATACATTTAATGATTTAAACAAAACAAAATATAAGAAAAAAATTCATATTTTTAGAGAAAATATATAGAAAGATGAATATAACTAATGAAATATCACTACATAAATGATATTAATTCGAGTGATAAATTTATATATTTAGTTATTTCGGGTGAAAGCGGGTTCATCCATGGATGAAACTTTTCATCCATATACATATCCATATCCATTTCGGTTCATCCATATCCGTATCCATATCCATTTAGATCGTCCATATCCACGAATAATCGGGTGGATCGGGTGGATATCCACTGGATCGGGTATCCATTGCCATCCCTATTCACGACTGACTACCAAACTAAGGTGCATTTGTTAAAGTGAATGATTAAGAGCCGAATAAGGCATAATCTGAATAATTCAAAAGATCTGAATAGACTAAGGTAAGTTAAGGCTTAAGAGGGAACTATATGTATCACAGGCAAAGTTGAAAAAGACGTGAGAATAAGTCTAGACGGTCTGGACCTTAAAACGTCGAGACAAGGTCGAGATGGACGTTGATTAACGTTGACTTTTATATATCTAAATATATATACACATATTTTAAAGCCAAAAAACCTTCCTTGACATGTTTGTATCTATAATCGCTATTCTCGTTAATATAATACAAAATAGTAACACTAAACTACGTCAATTTTGATCAATTTGACCGATTTTAACCGATTTTTTTTTACTTTTGATTGGCGTTGACCCGACCTTTCCCGCATTTGACGCAAATCCTGACCGTTGACCAACTTATTAGAAGACGGGACAAGGTCGAGACGGTCCAGTCATTTAAATGCCGCAACGGACGTCTTTTACAACACTTATCACAGGACAAGAAGACGGAAAGGGGGAAATCAAATAATCATAAAATTGTATAACTGAAATTTCACAAAGCAAAATACACTTATGAAGCGTTAAAAAGTACAAAATTTGGCAACATACCAGATGCAGATCACTATCACTGATAGTGCACCTTAGGAAGAACATTCTTATAAATGAAATAGCGCACTCATAAGCTCACATGAGGCGTGCTTAGTTGGTACATATCTAAGCCTTACTATGTTGTGAACATCTGCATCCACTTATAATAAAACGAGCTTATAACTTACTAAGAACAAGATGGCAATAATTTCAGCTCGGTGGAGATGGGGGAACATTAGACTTGGCCATCCCGACCCATGCAACAAGTCCAACCGCAAGAATTATCCACCCAAATACATCATATGTTAGATCACTGGTCTTGTTCTTGACAGAGCCCTACAAGACAAAATAGCCGAGGTTAGGTAATCTAATATCGCATACAAAATCATAAGAACAAATAAAACGAGAAAAAAAAAAATGCCTTATTTATGTATGCTAGATTGCTAGATGTTCTATAGCTGTGGTGGCAGTTTCGACATATTTACTTATATATGGGTTAACTTAGGTTATGTTTCATCTCTAAATTTATAAAAAAGAAACATGTCAAATTACTCGAGTATCTCCCAAACTGTATTTATAATGTCAAAAATATCTAATATCACGCAAGGTCGAGAAAGAAGCGAGACGAAGTCAAGACGGTCGGGACTTAAAACGTCGAGACGGGGTCGAGACTGACGTTGACTTTTATATATATAAATATATACACATATTTTAAAGCCAGAAAACCTTCGTTGACCAGTTTGAACCATTAATCACTATTATCGTTAATATAATACACAAGAGTAACACTAAACTACGTCAATTGTGATCGATTTGTCCGGCTTTTGACCGAAATTAACCAAATTTTTTACTTTTGACCGGTATTGACCCGAACTTTCTCGCATTTGACCCGACTACCGACTTATTAGAAGACGGGACGGGGTCGAGATGGGCTAGTCACCAAAACGCCGCAATGGGTGTTGCAACAGACGCAACGAGCGTCATTTACAACACTGTTATCACGTCACGGGCAACTTAACATTCACCAATACAAATGTCAAAAAATAAAAATGAATCTAATGAATGTTAATCGGAATCGACACTGTATGTAAGCTTTCCTCAATATTTTTTTTTTATAACATTATTAACGAATATTAGATCAAACTCGTTAACATTTATCATGATTGAATTGTATCAAAATGAAGACAAAGATGACGATTGTTATCAGCATCGTGTATTTGACTAACATTCATTAAAAGAATATTAATTGGTGAATGTCAAGTGATTATAACATTAAAATTCATCAAGACGTTCGTGCGATGAATGTATAACTTAACACTCATTGATGAATATTCTTTTAATGAATTTCAGTCACATACGTATATGTCAATGAGGTATTACTGATAACATCCATTTTGGTTAACCTAAACTTATGGTGATCGGGTGATCCATTTCTAGCTAATGAAAAGAAATGAATATGTGAAACCTTGGCACTTGAAGATGCAGCAGGACCTCCGCCCAACGTCTGTTGAGCTTGACCAAGTCCTCCATGTTTGTGAATCTCTTTGTGCAACTCAGGTGCCTGCAACAATAAATTTTCAACGTTATGAATTTATGATCAACCAATGAAGTAAAGATAAAGTCTATATTACTAAATCTATGAGATCCATTCCCAGGTTTTTGATAATATATAATTACCAAAGTACTACAAACCATTTGATATAGCCATATAACTGATCGGTCAGTAATGTTTAAACTCTTCATGTGCATTAATACAGCACACACTCATGCAGGCATACAAATATATTGTCCCTAGCAACTTTAAATAACAAACTATACCGATCAGTAATGTTTAGTTGCATTTTCAGGATGAGGTTCTATTTTTTTAATTTTGAAGTTTTCCAAGCCTAGCAATTAGCTGTAAGATTAAAAATTTGTTATTTTGATACGAACAGCTATATGACTTGATACAATAGTGGCAAACGGCGGTTGCGGCGGTTTGGTGACCAGTACGTCCCGTTTTGCCCAAAAACATCTAGTTAGTCGGCCAACTCCAACGCCAGGTCAAAGTCAGGAAAAGTCGGTCAACATCGGTCAAAAGTTGACTTTTTGTATGGCTTTGTTCTAGTGCGAACAAAAATCTCATCCTATTTAAAAAAAATTCAACGTAAACCATCGACTTACATAGTATCCCTTAAAGATATTTAAAAAATACGCCATAATTATAGAAAATTTTGTAAAAAGTTCACATAACGTGTACTTCTAGCAATATATACTTTCAAAATGGTAATTAACGAAAAAGATATTAAGTATTAACTATTAACACACATAAGCTAGAGACAAAAAGGAGTTTACAATGAGGAACGGGTGAACAGATGTAGATTCATACCTTTGCACAAGATGCCAAAGATTGTAGATAATGTTCGTTCCCTGGACACTAAGACAATACATTTGATCATAACCATATTTACAATTAGATTTGATAACTATAATATGAAAATATTCAACTTTGAAACTAATACCTCATCTACAGCCTTTTGAAAACATTCAATTGCTAGATCAAAATGAACCTTGGCCTCATCTTGGTCAGAATTTAGGAAGGCGTTGGCAGTATGTGCATTCCCTAAACACCATAAAGCCTCATGCTTTGCAGGATTGATAGTTAATGCCTCGTCCAATTTTGACACAGCATCTAAGTTTAGTATTATTCATTAAGCACCAAACATGAGAGCAATTAGATGATTAATTCAAATATTACACAAAGAAAGAAATAAAAACACGCATAACATAGCGGCATCATTTTCACGAGATACATAATTACATTAGCAATTGTAAGAGTACCTTTAAGCATCTTCTTTGATTCATTGATATCTCCGAATTGAGATAATTCCAGCAAAGCTCCACCCCATCTTGTTAAATTCTGTAATGTGATGACATCAGATTATTATCATCATTCTCATAACAAAGAAAAAGAATTGCAATAATCATCTATTGCGCAAGGGCGGATCTACTATATCACAGGCTACTAGTGAAATACGTGATGCAACGGAACTTTTTTTTTTTTTTTTTTTTTTGGGTTTTTAACTAGTGATAGCACTGGATTATGTAAATTTTTTGAGTGATACCATCGAATAGTGTAAAATTTTTTGAGCTTTTAACTAGTGACACCCGTGACTACGGTTCCTAGATATGCCACTGTTTATCTAAAGCCTATTTTACCCATTGGTAAACGTAACAGCCTATACATCTTTGTTTTGCTTTGTCAAATAAAATCCTTTGTACTAGAAATGTAAGCCACTTCAAAAGGGTGGTTTAGTAAACGGAGCACCGCTAATAATAAAACTACTTATCTCAATAATCTTTATCTTTATCTTTACCTTAGGCAGTATGAGGTTAATTACCATATATCAATTAATTTTATTAATTACACCCAGTAATCGATTCATAACCAATTATTATATAATAATCTGAAACAGCGTGAGGTTAATTAGAATATATCAATTGAAGTCAATAATTAAACATAGCAATCGATTCAAGCAATAAAAGTTATAGAGATAAAATAATATGTAAATATAGATATAGAGGGATAAAGAGATAGACGTACATCTGCGTCGGTAGGGTTCTTAAGGTATTCAGCTTCTGCATTCATACGAGCGTGTTCGAAGATCATCAGTCGCTCTAAATCATTTTGACCGTCCATTATTATCGTTAATTGTTGTTGGTGTAAGTGGATCTGATATATTTATGAAATGAAATGAAATGCTCCGCTAGGGTTTATCAACAAGACAGGAACTCAACAAAGGGTGCTGTGTTAGTCAGGTTAACTTTAGTTGACGTCATCTCTAGTATAGAGTCGTATTTTTACGGGTAATTACATTTTTGTTCTTATCGTTTGTACATTTCTTTCTCTCTTTGAGTGTGTTTGGCGCAGCAGTTTATTGGAGCTTATGAGAACTTATAAGAGTTTGAACTTATGATTTTAATAAGCTCCAAGCAATAAGCTTCGTTTGGTAGACATATGGTGTGTTTGGACAACTAGTTGTAGTTGGAGCTTGTAGCTGGAGCTGCAGCTTATGGACTAGAGTTGGAGCCGGAGCTTATTTTTAAAGCTGGTAGTTTAAGCTTATTATTTTTTATAAGTGTTTGGTAAACTAGCTGGAGCTTATTTTGTAGTACATAAGCTCTACTTTTTTCATAAGCTACTACAAGTAGCTTATTTTTTAAGAGTTTATGATTTCTAGAAGCTCCTATAAACTCTAATAAGCTCGTGTGCCAAACACACTCTAGATCTTAGGATAAATACTAGTATGATACTTGTGAATTATTGTGCTTGTTTAAATACTAGTATGATACTTGTTTTAATTTAATATTATATTTAGGTACATCGAGAATCATGTTGAGGCTACTATCTCACCACTGGCTACAAAGCGTTGTTGCTTTTATAACGTTTTGGTTTTATTGTTCGAGTATTTTTAGCCGCTTTTTTATTTCTCTAGATTCATAACCTTATTTTTGTTTTTGTTTTTAAATTTCATATTGAATGCGAATATATGAGAGTGTAGTTTCGTTTTAATGATAATTAATGGCCGCAAAACACATATTTGAAGTCACTATATTCCCCACAAAATCGGGCAAAATTTTAATGAAAATTTTTTGAAAAATTTTCAATTGTAGATTAAGCTCATTTTCGCAAGATAACTAGAAAACGGCGCTACGAGCAAGAATTCCTTAAGGCTTTCCTCCGTTCGAAGCAGTTTAAATGCCGAAACTGATATTTTACTATTTTTAAAGGTGAATTTTGCACTTTTAGATCTTACGATAAGTAATACCTTCACATGTGAATTGTTGTGCATGTTTAAATACAACTATGAAACTTATTTTTATTTAATATTATACTCAGGTATATCGAGAATCATGTTGAAGCTACTATCTCACCACTAGCTAAAAAACGTTGCTGCTTTTATAACGTATTGGTTTTATATTTCGACTATTTTAAGCTGGTTTTTATTTCTCTAGATTCATAACCTTATTTTTTGTTGTTTCCAAATTTCATATTGAATGCGAAGATATGAAAGTGTAGTTTCGTTTTGAAGATATGAAAGTGTAGTTTCGTTTTGAAGATAACTAATGGCCACAAAACACGTATTTGAAGTCACTACATTTCCCACAAAATCGGGCAAAATTTCGTGAAGAATTTTTCAAAAATTTTTTAATTGCAGATTAGGCTCATTTCCAAAAGATAACTAGAAAACGGCGCTACGAGCAAGATATTCTTAAAGCTTTCCCCCGTTCGAAACAGTTTAGATTCCAAAAATGACATTTTTACTATTTTTAAAGGTGAATTTTGTAATTTTAGATCTTTGGATAACTAATACCTTTACATGTGAATTGTTGTGCCTGTTTAAATACTACTATGATACTTGTTTTTATTTAATATGGTATTTAGGTACATCAAGAATCATGTTGGGGCTACTATCTCACCACTAGCTATAAAACGTGGCTGCTTTTATAACGTATTGTTTTATTGTTCGAGTATTTTTAAGCGTTTTTTTTATTTCTCTAGATTCATAACCTTACTTTTGTTTTTGTTTCAAAATTTAATATTGAATGTGAATATATCAGAGTGTAGTTTCGTTTTGATGATAATTAAAGGCCGTAAAACACATATTTGAAGTCACTAAATTCCCCACAAAATCGGAAAAAAATTTTGGAGAATTTTTCGAAAAATATTCAATTGCGGATGAGGCCCATTTTCGCAAGATAAGTAGAAAACGACGCTACGAGCAAGACTTTCTTAAAGTTTTCCCCCGTTCGAAGCAGTTTAGATTCCGAAAATGATATTTTTACTATTTTTAAAGGTGAATTTTGTACTTTTAGATCTTAGGATAACTAATACCTTTACATGTGAATTGTTCTGCCTGTTTAAATACCACTATGATACTTGTTTTTATTTAATATGGTATTTAAGTACATCGAGAATCATGTTGGGGCTACTATCTCACCACTACCCACAAAACATTGCTAATTTGATAACGTCTTGGTTTTATTGTTCGAGTATTTTTAGCCGCTTTTTAATTTCTCTAGATTCAGAATCTTTTTTTTTTTATTTTTATTTCTAAATTTTATATTGAATGCGAATATATGAGAGTGTTGTATCATTTTGATGATAATTAATGGTCGTAAAACACATGTTTGAAGTCACTACATTCCCCAAAAAATGGGCAAAATTTGTTGGAGATTTTTTCGAAAAATTTTCAATTGCCGATGAGGCCCATTTTCGCAAGATAACTAGAAAACGGCGCTACGAGTAAGACTTCCTTAAGACTTTTCACGTTCGAAGCAGTTTAGATTCTGAAAATGTCATTTTACAATTTTTAAAGGTGAATTTTGCACTTTTAGATCTTAGGATAAATAATACCTTCACATGTGAATTGTTGTGTCTGTTTAAATACTAGTATGATACTTGTTTTTATTTAATGTGGTATTTAGATACATTGAGAATCATGTTGGTGCTACTATCTTACCACTAGCTACAAAAGGTTGCTGCTTTTATAACGTCTTTGTTTTATAGTTCGAGTAATTTTTTTATTTCTCTAGATTCATAACCTTATTTTTGTTTTTTTTTTTAAATTACATATTGAATGCGAATATATGAGAGTGTAGTTTCGTTTTAATGATAATTAATGGCCGCAAAAAGCATATTTGAATTGACTACATTCCCCACAAAATCAGGCTAAACTGTGGAGAATTTTCCGAAAAAAATTTCAAATGCAGATTATGCCCATTTTCGCAAGATAACTACAACACGACGCTACGAGCAAGACTTCCTTAAGGCTTTCCCCCGTTCAAAAAAGTTTAGATTCCGAAAATAATATTTCACCATTAGCTATAAAAAACGTTACTGCTTTTATAACGTCTTGGTTTTATTGTTCGAGTATTATAAGCCGCTTTTTTAATTTCTACATATTCATAACCTTATTTTTGTTTTTGTTTCTAAATTTCATATTGAATGTGAATATATCAGAGTGTAGTTTCATTTTGATGATAATTAAAGGCCGCAAAACACATATTTGAAGTCACTAAATTCCTTACAAAATCGGGCAAAATTTTGTGGAGAATTTTCTGAAATATTTTCAACTTCAGATTTGGTCCATTTTCGCAAGATAACTAGAAAATGGTGCTAGGAGCAAGATTTCGTTAAAGGCTTCCCCCCATTCGAAGCAGTTTAGATTCCGAAAATGACATTTTACTATTTTTAAAGGTGAATTTTGAACTTTTAGATCTTAGGATAAGTAATACCTTTACATGTGAATTGTTGTGCCTGTTTAAATACCACTGTGATATTTTTTTTTATTTTATTATTGTATTTAGGTACATCGAGAATCATGTTGGGGCTACTATCTCACCACTAGCTATAAAATGTTGCTGCTTTTATAACGTCTTGGTTTTATTGTTCGAATATTTTTAGCCGATTTTAATTTCTCTGGATTCATAACTCTATTTTTGTTTTTGTTTCTAAATTTCAATTTGAATGCGAATATATGAGAGTGTAGTTTCGTTTTAATGATAATTAATGGCCGCAAAACACATATTTGAAGTCACTAAATTCCCCACAAAATCGGGCAAACTTTTGTGGAGAATTTTTTGAAATAATTTTAAACTTCAGATTTGACCTATTTTCGCAAGATAACTAGAAAATGGTGCTACGAGCAAGACTTCCATAAGGCTTTTCCCCGTTCGAAGCAGTTTAGATTCCGAAAATGAGATTTTACTATTTTTAAAAGTGAATTTAGCACTTTTAGATCTTAGGATAAGTAATACCTTCACATGTGAATTGTTGTGCCTGTTTAAATACCACTATAATATTTGTATTTATTTAATATTGTATTTAGGTACATAGAGAGTCATGTTGGGGCTACTATCCCACCACTAGCTATAAAACGTGACTGCTTTTATAACGTCTTAGTTTTATTGTTCGAGTATTTTACCGCTTTTTTATTTCTCTAGATTCATAACCTTATTTTTGTTTTTGTTTCTAAATTTCATACTGAATGCGAATATATGAGAGTGTAGTTTCGTTTTGATAATAATTAATGACCGCAAAACACATATTTGAAGTCACTAAATTTTCCATAAAATCGGGCAAAATTTGGTGGAGAATTTTTTGAAATATTTTCAACTTCAGATTTGGCCAATTTTCGCAAGATAACTAGAAAATGGCGTTAGTAGCAAGATTTTGTTAAAGACCTTTCCCCCGTTCGAAGCAGTTTAGATTCCGAATTTTGCACTTATAGATCCCCGGATAAGTTATACATTCACATGCGAATTATTGTGCCTGTTTAAATACCACCGTGATACTTGTTTTTATTTTATTATTGTATTTAGGTACATCGAGAATCATGTTGGGGCTACTATCTCACCATTATTTATAAAACATTGCTGCTTTTATAACGTCTTGTTTTATTATTCGAGTATTTTTAGCTGCTTTTGTATTTCTCTATATTCATAACCTTATTTTTGTTTTTAAATTTCATATTGAATGCGAATATATGAGAGTGTAGTTTCGTTTTAATGACAATTAATGGCTGCAAAACACATATTTGATGTCACTAAATTCTCTACAAAATCGGGCAAAACTTTTGTGGTGAATTTTCTTAAAAAATTATAACTTCAGATTTGGCCAATTTTCGCAAGATAACTAAAAAATGGTACTATGAGCAGGACTTCCCTAAGAATTTCCCTCGTTCGAAGCAGTTTAGATTCCAAAAATCAAATTTTTACTATTTTTAAAGGCGAGTTTCGCATTTTTCGATCTTAGAATAAGTAATACCTTCGCATATAAAATGTTGTGCCTGTTTGAATACCACTATGATACTTGTTTTTATTAAATATTGTATTTAGGTACTTCGAGAATCATGTTGGGGCTACTATCTCACCACTAGCTATAAAACGTTGCTGCTTTTATAACGTCTTGGTTTTATTGTTCGAGTATATTTAGCCGTTTTTTTATTTCTCTAGATTCAAAACCTTATTTATGTTTTTGTTTCTAAATTTTATATTGAAAACAAATATATGAGAGTGTAGTTTCGTTTTGATGATAATTAATGGCCACAAAACACATATTTAAAGTCACTAAATTCCTCACAAAATCGGGCAAAATTGTAGTGACCCGAACTTTTCCATGTTTATATATATATATATTAAATAAAATTTTTATTTACATGATTAAGTGTTTCCAACATATTAAACAATCAAACTTGTTAAGACTTGATTAATTGAAATAGGTTTCATATAGACAATTGACCACCCAAGTTGACCGGTGATTCAAGAACGTTAAAACTTGTAAAAACTATATGATGACATATATATGGTTATATATATAGTTAACATGATATTATGATAAGTAAACATATCATTAAGTATATTAATAATGAACTACATATGTAAAAACAAGACTACTAACTTAATGATTTTGAAAAGAGACATATATGTAACAATTATCATTGTAACGACATTTAATGTATATATATATATATATATATATATATATCATATTAAGAGATATTCGTACATCATAATATCATGATAATATAATAATTTAAAATCTCATTTGATATTATAAACATTGGGTTAACAACATTTAACAAGATCGTTAACCTAAAGGTTTCAAAACAACACTTACATGTAACGACTAACGATGACTTAATGACTCAGTTAAAATGTATATACATGTAGTGTTTTAATATGTATTCATACACTTTTGAAAGACTTCAAGACACTTATCAAAATACTTCTACTTAACAAAAATGCTTACAATTACATCCTCGTTCAGTTTCATCAACAATTCTACTCGTATGCACCCGTATTCGTACTCGTACAATACACAGCTTTTAGATGTATGCACTATTGGTATATACACTCTAATGATCAGCTCTTAGCAGCCCATGTGAGTCACCTAACACATGTGGGAACTATCATTTGGCAACTAGCATGAAATATCTCATAAAATTACAAAAATATGAGTAATCATTCATGACTTATTTACATGAAAACAAAATTACATATCCTTTATATCTAATCCATACACCAATGACCAAAAACACCTACAAACACTTTCATTCTTCAATTTTCTTCATCTAATTTATCTCTCTCAAGTTCTATCTTCAAGTTCTAAGTGTTCTTCATAAATTCAACAAGTTATAGTTTCATAAAATCAAGAATACTTCCAAGTTTGCTAGCTTACTTCCAATCTTGTAGATTGATCATCCAACCTCAAGAAATCTTTCTTATTTACAGTAAGATATCTTTCTAATACAAGGTAATACTCATATTCAAACTTTGATTCAATTTCTATAACTATAACAATCTTATTTCGAGTGAAAATCTTGCTTGAACTGTTTTCGTGTCATGATTCTGCTTCAAGAACTTTCAAGCCATCCAAGGATCCTTTGAAGCTAGATCCATTTTTCTCATTTCCAGTAGCTTTATCCAGAAAACTTGAGGTAGTAATGATGTTCATAACATCATTCGATTCATACATATAAAGCTATCTTATTCGAAGGTTTAATCTTGTAATTCGAAGGTTTAAACTTGTAATCACTAGAACATAGTTTAGTTAATTCTAAACTTGTTCTCAAACAAAAGTTAATCCTTCTAACTTGACTTTTAAAATTAACTAAACACATATTCTATATCTATATGATATGCTAACTTAATGATTTAAAACCTGGAAACACAAAAAACACCGTAAAACCGGATTTACGCCGTCGTAGTAACACCGCGGGCTGTTTTGGGTTAGTTAATTAAAAACTATGATAAACTTTGATTTAAAAGTTGTTCTTCTGGGAAAATGATTTTTCTTATGAACATGAAACTATATCCAAAAATCATGGTTAAACTCAAAGTGGAAGTATGTTTTCTAAAATGGTCATCTAGACGTCGTTCTTTCGACTGAAATGACTACCTTTACAAAAATGACTTGTAACTTATATTTCCGACTATAAACCTATACTTTTTCTATTTATATTCATAAAATAGAGTTCAATATAAAACCATAGCAATTTTATTCACTCAAAACGGATTTAAAATGAAGAAGTTATGGGTAAAACAAGATTGGATAATTTTTCTTGTTGTAGCAACGTGAAAATTGGTAACAAATCTATATTAATCATATCCTAGCTAACTTATATTGTATTATACATGTATTCTAATATATTATGTAATCTTGGGATACCATAGACACGTATGCAAATGTTTTGACATATCATATCGACCCATGTGTATATATTATTTGGAACAACCATAGACACTCTATATGCAGTAATGTGAGAGTTAGCTATACAGGGTTGAGGTTGATTCCAAAAATATATATACTTTGAGTTGTGATCTAGCCTGAGACGTGTATACACTGGGTCGTAGATTGATTCAAGATAATATATATCAATTTTTTTCTGTACATCTAACGTTGGACAACTAGTTGTAGGTTACTAACGAGGACAGCTGACTTAATAAACTTAAAACATCAAAATGTATTAAAAGTGTTGTAAATATATTTTGAATACACTTTGATATATATGTACATATTTGTTATAGGTTCGTGAATCGACCAGTGGCCAAGTCTTACTTCCCGACGAAGTAAAAATCTGTGAAAGTGAGTTATAGTCCCACTTTTAAAATCTAATATTTTTGGGATGAGAATACATGCAGGTTTTATAAATGATTTACAAAATAGACACAAGTACGTGAAACTACATTCTATAGTTGAATTATCGAAATCGAATATGCCCCTTTTTATTAAGTCTGGTAATCTAAGAATTAGGGAACATACACCCTAATTGATGCGAATCCTAAAGATAGATCTATTGGGCCTAACAAACCCCATCCAAAGTATCAGATGCTTTAGTACTTCGAAATTTATATCATATCCGAAGGGTGTCCCGGAATGATGGGGATATTCTTGTATATGCATCTTGTTAATGTCGGTTACCAGGTGTTCACCATATGAATGATTTTTATCTCTATGTATGGGATGTATATTGAAATATGAAATCTTGTGGTCTATTGTTACGATTTGATATATATAGGTTAAACCTATAACTCGCCAACATTTTTGTTGACGTTTAAAGCATGTTTATTCTCAGGTGAATATTAAGAGCTTTCGCTGTTGCATACTAAAATAAGGACAAGATTTGGAGTCCATGTTTGTATGATATTATGTAAAAACTGCATTCAAGAAACATATGTCGATGTAATATATTTCTATTGTAAACCATTATGTAATGGTCGTGTGTAAACAGTATATTTTAGATTATCATTATTTGATAATCTACGTAATGCTTTTGAAACCTTTATTGATAAAATAAAGGTTATGGTTGTTTTAAAAATGAATGCAGTCTTTGAAAAATGTCTCATATAGAGGTCAAAACCTCGCAACGAAATCAATTAATATGGAACGTTTATAATCAATATGAACGGGACATTTCAGTTGGTATCAGAGCGTTGGTCTTAGAGAACCAGAATTTTGCATTAGTGTGTCTTATCGAGTTTGTTAGGATGCATTAGTGAGTCTGGACTTCGACCGTGTTTACTTGAAAAATGATTGCTTAACAAATTTTGTTGGAAACTATATATTTTTAACATGTGAATATTATGTGATATATTAATCTCTTAACGCGTTTGATATTATGTGATAGATGTCTACCTCTAGAACAAGTCCCATTGACTCACCTAATAATAATGAAGAGTCAAATGTAAATTGGAATGATTCGTGGACTGATTCACAAGTTCCCGAAGAGGAACCGGAAGAAGAGTCGGAACCGGAAGAAGAATCGGAACCGGAAGAAGAATCGGAACCGAAAGAAGAAATAGAACCAGTGGGGGAAATAATAAAACGATTAAGTAGAAGAAAATCCTCAACCAACCGACCAAAGTTAATTATGGTCAATGGTGTTTCCGCCAAGGAAGCAAAGTATTGGGAGGATTACCAATTCTCCGTTGAATCGGATCCCGACAAGGATTCCGATAATGTTATAGAAATTACCCCAATACAATTTAATAAGGAAAAAGAGAACAATAAGGGAAAGGGCATAAAAATAGAGAAATTTGATTCCAAACCCGATGAACTTTATGTAGCGACCCGACAAAATCGTCATTGACGGCGCCGTCTACTTAGGTCCCGTTACGTGGTCATAAGTCTTTAAAACAACGTTTGCCCAAAAGATATGTCGCATTTATTTCAAAAGTAAAGATGTTTCAAGGTTTACAAAGTAGTTCGACAACTAGTTACATAACAAAGTTTAAAGTGCAATTGAAACATATGCGACACAATTTAAAAGTAGCCAAAAGACGCTCCACGTATGCATGTATACTCGATATCCAAGCAAAGCATCAAAAGTAATGAGCGGAAGCATGTATCACAAAACGTTCAAGGACCTGAGAAAAACATAGAAATCTATCAACGAAAACATTGGTGAAATCATAGGTTTAAGTAAGTAAGTACAAATGAACCACAAGATTTGTAACATTGATATAATAGTAATACATTCCAAAAGTTTGTTTCACGAGCACCCAATTATCAATGCTTAACTTTCCTTCCATAGAACCCCATCACAATAGTGTTAGAACATACACTGTTTCACGAAAATATATTTCATTCGTAAACGGTAGCGAACCGTTTGAATGAGGGTTTGTCAAACCCATATGGATCCATACAACATAAGTTCTCGCTTACACCCGGCAAGTGTAACTAATGATAATCGAATTGAAGATTTTGTTCTAAACTCGTATGTAGAATGTTTGTTTTCCTGTACTTGTGTTCACTTAGTAAAAGAAATGTTTATGTTTTCTCATCCCAAATGTAAGTTCAAAAAGAGTAAAAGTGGGACTATGATCTCACCTTGAGTGCACGAGTAGTAAAGTACTTCAACAAGTAAACGTGTGCAAAGAACAATGCTAGTCTTGACCTAAACAATAGGTTGTATCAATAACGGTAAACACGATAGGTCAAAGATGTTCAATTAGTCCTATGGCTCGTTAGGACTCGAATACTACAACATGTGAGTCAAATTGTCATGTTTCATGCAAGATACGAGTATAAAAGCATGTTAGAACGATTTGCACAAACATTTGGTTAAGTTTGATTAAAAGTCAACTTGGTCGGGTCAAAGTCAACGAAAAAGTCAACACGTTCGGGTCGGGTCCTGAACTATTTCTCTGAGGTTTTTAATCATATATGAGCACGTTAGAACCAGTTACATGTGAATCGGAGGTGCGTAGCATAGTAAACATTTTTCGAAAAATGGTAAAACGAAACAGAACAGAACAGGCATATTGGACGGCATCCAAAATGCCTGGACGGCGTCCAAGTTTGAAAGCCTGGACGGCGTCCAAAAGGCTGGACGGCGTCCAAGTTTGAAATCTTGGACGGCGTCCAAAAGGCTGGACGGCGTCCAGATTAGTATCCAGGCCTGTTTACAGCAACTCTCAAGTGCACGAACCAAAACTCAAACGAATACAATTTGCTAACCGAAAACACCTAGAACATGTATCATACACCGTTGGGAAGGTATTTTGACGAGGAAAACGACTAAACACATTTCGTCTATCAATTTAACACTTACAACAACCAAAACCGCATTTAATGCTCATCATTAACCGCATCCAAGTTCATAAATACATATCAATGATTCGGAAACTTACTACCTACATACAATATGCCATTTCGTAGGTAATCAAGCATACAATACAACCTAACACTTACTAATAACATCTCATGTCATTCCAAGCATCAAAAGTCCATTTCAAGCTTATCAAACCCCAACCCAAATTCACCAAAATCAATAATCAAGTTCATGAAGTTTTCCTAAGCAACCTACACATCAAATTGAAGCTAGTGATGCTAGTAACACAATTAAAACATCAACTTTTAACATCTAACAACATATGATCATCCAAAATTCAAGAACAACGCACCAAAATTCCAGTTCATGCTAGTTACACTAAAACAACGAGATCGAGCATATAAATCATATATTCATGTTAGACTTGAGCCATAGACACTAATTAACACTTTTATAAGTTAAAAACATCAAGAACACAAAATCTAGTGATTTTAGAAAGTTACCCAAATGTAATGAAATCGGTATGGAATCGAAGAGGAAGATGCAAGGATCACGAATTTGTAATTTGTTTTGTTGCTAGCTTCCTAATCCGAATTTAGATGATGAATCTTTGTATTTGGGTGTTGAGAGAAAAAGAAGAAAGAATTAGGGAAAGAGGGGATGAATGAATGAAGGAGGAAGGGTTGACCCCTTTGACCTAGTCACCAAATTGGCATCTTGGCAAGTTTAGCCCCTCAAGTTTGAATCGGGTGCGTGAATTACCTAAACGAGATAATTTAAAACGCGTATCAACGGGAGATGTTATAAATATATAACGGACTTTAAAAATGAATAAACGGAAAGTAAACGAAAAAAGGCGGGATGTTACATTACCTACTCCTTAAAAGAAATTTCGTCCCAAAATTTAAGTAGGCGTAGTAGTCGTTGTTTCTTCCTCGAGATCTTGCGTTTCCGAATTCACGAATAGATGAGGATACTTCCTTTGCATTTGATCTTGTCTTTCCCAAGTAAACTCGGGTCCCCTTTTGGCATTCCAACGGACCTTGACAATTGGAATTCGGCTTTGTTTTAACGTTTTGACGGAGGTGTCCACAATTTCAACAGGTTCCTCCACAAAATGAAGTTTGTCATCGATAGTAAGCTCCTCGAGAGGGATGACGAGTTCGGGTTCGGCTAAACACTTTTTCAAGTTAGATACATGAAAAGTAGGATGAACGGAACTCAGTTGAGGCGGAAGATCTAAACGATAAGCAACGGTTCCAACACGCTCCAAGATTTCGAAAGGACCAATATACCGCGGATTTAGCTTCCGCGTTTCCCAAAACGGATTACACCCTTCCAAGGTGCGACTTTTAACATGACGCGGTCACCGACTTGAAATTCAAGGTCGTTGCGTCTTTTGTCGGTATAGCACTTTTGACGACTCCGGGCCGTCCGAAGCCTATCTCGGATTTGAACGATCTTCTCGGTGGTTTCGTGAATGAGTTCAGGTCCGGTGATTTGTTTGTCGCCTACTTCAGCCCAACAAAGAGGAGAACGACATTTTCGGCTATATAATGCTTCGAATGGTGCGGCGTTAATACTCGCGTGATAACTATTGTTGTAGGAGAATTCGGCGAGAGGCAAGTGCTTATCCCAAGCTTTTCCAAAGTCGACAACGCAAGCTCGTAGCATGTCTTCCAAGGTTTGAATTGTGCGTTCGCTTTGTCCGTCGGTTTGTGGATGATATGCGGTGCTCATGTCTAAACGCGTTCCCAATGCTTCTTGCAAAGTACGCTAAAATCTAGAAACAAAACGGCCATCTCGGTCGGAGATAATCGATAAAGGTACACCGTGTCGGGCTACGATCTCCTTAATGTAAAGTTGTGCAAGTTTCTCCATTTTGTCCGTTTCTTTCATGGCAAGGAAGTGTGCGGATTTGGTGAGACGGTCAACAATAACCCAAATGGTATCATAACCGCCCGTCATTTTTGGTAGCTTGGTGATAAAATCCATCGTTATCCTTTCCCACTTCCATTGCAGGATCTCGTGTTGTTGAAGTTGTCCGGACGGTCTTTGGTGTTCGGCTTTGACTTTGGAACATGTCAAACACTTGGAAACATAAGTAGCTACGTCCCTTTTGATGTTCGGCCACCAATATAGTTGTTTAAGGTCGTGGTACATCTTATTGGCACCGGGGTGAATCGAATATCTTGACTTATGGACTTCGTCTAAAATAAGGCTTCGCAAGTCCCCATAACTAGGTACCCAAATTCTTCCGGCGAAATATCAGAGTCCGGTTTCTTTAACTTCGAATCGAGAGGTGAGGACGTTCAAGTGTTCGAGAGAGATGTTTTCATCCTTGAGAGCCTCATCTTGGGCTACCCGAATTTGGCTATTAAGGTTTGTGTGGATGGTGATGTTTAAGGCTCGGACACGAAGAGGCACCGCTCTTTCTTTTCGACTTAAGGCATCGGCTACTACATTTGCCTTCCCGGGATGGTAAAGAAGCTCGCAATTGTAATCGTTTAAGGTTTCAATCCACCTTCGTTATCTCATGTTTAGTTGCTTTTGATCGAAAATGTGTTGGAGACTTTTGTGGTCAGTAAAGATAGTACTCTTGGTTCCATAAAGATAGTGTCTCCACATTTTAAGTGCAAAGATAACGGCTCCGAGTTCGAGATCATGCGTCGTGTAGTTTCGTTCATGAATTTTGAGTTGTCGAGAAGCATAAGCAATGACTTTCGTTCGTTGCATCAATACACACCCAAAACCATGTTTCGAGGCATCACAATATACAACAAAGTCATCATTTACTTCGGGAAGTGACAAGATAGGAGTGGTGGTTAGCTTTGTTTTCAAGATTTGAAATGCGGATTCTTGTTCGGTTGCCCAAATGAATTTCTTTCCCTTGTGAGTTAATGCGGTTAGAGGACGTGCAACCAAAGAGAAGTTTTCGATGAATCTACGATAGTATCCGGCGAGACCCAAGAATTGACCAATGTGAGTAGGAGTAGTAGGAGTCTCCCATTTACTAATGGCTTCGATTTTCGTGGGATCGACTTTAATACCTTGATCACTTACAACATGACCAAGAAATTGAACTTCCTTCAACCAAAATTCACACTTGGAGAATTTGGCATAAAGTCGTTCTTGTCTCAAGAGTTCAAGCACAAGTCGGAGATGTTGTTCGTGCTCTTCTTCATTTTTAGAATAGATCAATATGTCATCGATGAACACAATAACGAATTTATCGAGATACGGTTTGCACACGCGGTTCATAAGATCCATGAACACCGCCGGTGCGTTAGTGAGACCAAATGGCATGACAAGGAATTCATAACTACCATAACGAGTCCGGAAAGCGGTTTTGGAGACATCTTCCCCCTTAACCCTTAATTGATGATAACCCGAGCGGAGATCAATTTTTGAATATACACAAGACCCTTGTAGTTGATCAAAGAGGTCATCGATGCGAGGAAGAGGATATCGGTTCTTAACCGTCAATTTATTTAGTTCACGATAATCAATGCACATTCATAGGGATCCGTCTTTCTTTTTAACAAACAAAATCGGAGCGCCCCATGGTGAATGGCTAGGTTGGATAAAACCACGGTCAAGTAGTTCTTGGATTTGACTTTGCAATTCTTGCATTTTGGATGGAGCAAGTCTATACGGTGCACGTGCTACGGGTGCGGCTCCAGGAATAAGATCGATTTGGAATTCTACCGGTCGATGAGGTGGAAGACCCGGTAATTCGTCGGGAAATACATCGGAAAAGTCACTAACAATTGGCACATCATCGATATGCTTCTCATCGGACTCGACTTTCTTAACGTGGGCAAGGATCGCAAAACAACCCTTACGGAGTAGTTTTCTAACTTTAAGGCACGAAACGAGGTTGAGTCTGGTGCAACTCTTATCGCCATAAACAATCAAAGGTTCACCATTCTCGATAGGAATTCGAATTGCGTTAAGATCACAAAGGATGTGAGATTTCATTTTGACTAACCAATTCATACCGATTATTACATCAAAGCTTCCTAGTTCCATGGGTATCAAGTCAATTTCAAATTCCTTACCCAAAATGTTTAACGTACACCCCCGGTAATATGTGTCGGCACTTAATAGTTTCCCGTTAGCCACTTCAATGGTATAAGTGGTATCTAATGGAAGAGGTGGAGTGCTAAAAGAATGAGTCAAAGTCTTGGATACAAAGCATTTATCGGCACCCGAATCGAATAAGCAAGAGACATAAGAATTGTTGAGAAGAAACGTACCCGTGACTAGTTCAGTGTCATCCCGGGCTTCCTCGGTGTTGATGTTGAAAGCTCGGCCGCGCGTGTTGGGGTTATCTTTCTTCTTTGGGCATGCATTTCTATAATGACCCGTTTGGCCACATTCGTAACAAGTGCCCGTCTTTGGTGCATTGGGCCACTTTCGAGCGATGGGGGCAACACTTTTACACTCATTGGCCTTATGACCAACTCCTTGGCACCGGTGGCAAATTAACTTGCCACATTCACCAAAGTGATGTTTGTTGCATTTGTTGCAAAGAGGTAGGTTCCCGGCATAACCCTTCTTACCGTCGGAGGTGTAAGGCTTCTTAGCAAAGTTGTTGTTGCTTTATTGGGAGGGTTCCCACTTTCTTTTGTTGCCGCCCGATTTATCCTCGGCCTTAGGTGCCGGAACTACAATTTCGTCAACCGTTTCTATCAATTTGCGGGCCATGTTCAAAGCTTCTTGATGATTAGTGGGTTTGGATGACATTACTCCGTGTTTGATACTCTTTGGAAGACCATCCATGTAAAGTTCAACCCTTAAAGACTCGGGGTTCACAAGGTTTGGGCACATCAAGGCTAGTTCAGAAAATCGTTGATTATAAGCCTTGAGATCATTTTCAATCGCATTTAAAGTTCTTAGCTCTTGTTCGAGCCTTCGGGTTTCTTCACGAGGGAAATATTCGACAATCATCTTTTCCCTCAAGTCGGCCCAAGAGAGGGCGTGAGCTTCATCGGTACCCACTGATTGTACATAAGTATTACACCATGTAAGAGCGACACCGGCGAAGGTGTGAGTGGAGTATTTGACCTTGTCTTGGTCACGACAACCGCTTATGCTAAAGACGGCTTCCGTTTGCTCAAACCATCGGGTGAGCACGACCGGTCCCCCGGTTCCATCAAAAGTGTGAGGTTTGCACCCCATGAAGGATTTATAGGAGCACCCTTCGTTTGAGTTACCGGCTCCATTGTTGTTGTTGTGGTTGTTATTATTATTGTTGTTGGAAGAGTGACCGGCCATGGCCGCATCCACGGCGGTGGCTATCATTCGTTGTAGAGCTTGTTCGGGAGTTTCGGGAGGAGCGCGTCGACGAGCCATTGTTCCTTCAAGACACAAGAATACCGTTGGTTAGTATTCTAAATAATACTAACCGTGATATGGAATAAAGATAGAGAGAAAATTTTCCTTGACTCGCCTTAAATTCTTTATGCCACAATGTCGGAACGTTCATATGAGTCACCGTAATATAATCCCGGAAATTATATTACCCTGATTCATATGTGCATTCGACATCATTTCATATGGTCAAGGTGGCGTGTCAATCAAATTAAACAACGTGAGATTAAGATGAACTAAGAGTAGATATGAGTAGAAGCGTTCGAGTATAAATGCACAAGTAGTCAAGTAATTCCTACTTCAAGTCTATATGCCGGCTGTAGTCTAGACTCACCAATGTACCCTATGACTCGAGGTTGACACCAATGAACTCTAAATCCCTACAACCAACGCTCTGATACCATCTGTAGCAACCCGACAAAATCGTCATTGACGGCGCCGTCTACTTAGGTCCCGTTACGTGGTCATAAGTCTTTAAAACAATGTTTGACCAAAAGATATGTCGCATTTATTTCAAAAGTAAAGATGTTTCAAGGTTTACAAAGTAGTTCGACAACTAGTTACATAACAAAGTTTAAAGTGCAATTGAAACATATGCGACACAATTTAAAAGTAGCCAAAAGTCGCTCCACGTATGCATGTATACTCGATATCCAAGCAAAGCATCAAAAGTAATGAGCGGAAGCATGTATCACAAAACGTTTAAGGACCTGAGAAAAACATAGAAATCTGTCAACGAAAACGTTGGTGAAATCATAGGTTTAAGTAAGTAAGTACAAATGAACCACAAGATTTGTAACATTGATATAATAGTAATACATTCCAAAAGTTTGTTTCACGAGCACCCAATTATCAATGCTTAACTTTCCTTCCATAGAACCCCATCACAATAGTGTTAGAACATACACTGTTTCACGAAAATATATTTCATTCATAAACGGTAGCGAACCGTTTGAATGAGGGTTTGTCAAACCCATATGGATCCATACAACATAAGTTCTCGCTTACACCCGGCAAGTGTAACTAATGATAATCGAATTGAGGATTTTGTTCTAAACTCGTATGTAGAATGTTTGTTTTCCTGTACTTGTGTTCACTTAGTAAAAGAAATGTTTATGTTTTCTCATCCCAAATGTAAGTTCAAAAAGAGTAAAAGTGGGACTATGATCTCACCTTGAGTGCACGAGTAGTAAAGTACTTCAACAAGTAAACGTGTGCAAAGAACAATGCTAGTCTTGACCTAAACAATAGGTTGTATCAATAACGGTAAACACGATAGGTCAAAGATGTTCAATTAGTCCTATGGCTCGTTAGGACTCGAATACTACAACATGTGAGTCAAATTGTCATGTTTCATGCAAGATATGAGTATAAAAGCATGTTAGAACGATTTGCACAAACATTTGGTTAAGTTTGATTAAAAGTCAACTTGGTCGGGTCAAAGTCAACGAAAAAGTCAACACGTTCGGGTCGGGTCCCGAACTATTTCTCTGAGGTTTTTAATCATATATGAGCACGTTAGAACCAGTTACATGTGAATCGGAGGTGCGTAGCATAGTAAACATTTTTCGAAAAATGGTAAAACGAAACAGAACAGAACAGGCATATTGGACGGCGTCCAAAATGCCTGGACGGCGTCCAAAGCCTGGACGGCGTCCAAAAGGCTGGACGGCGTCCAAGTTTGAAATCCTGGACGGCGTCCAAAAGGCTGGACGGCGTCCAGATTAGTATCCAGGCCTGTTTACAGCAACTCTCAAGTGCACGAACCAAAACTCAAACGAATACAATTTGCTAACCGAAAACACCTAGAACATGTATCATACACCGTTGGGAAGGTATTTTGACGAGAAAAATGACTAAACACATTTCGTCTATCAATTCAACACTTACAACAACCAAAACCGCCTTTAATGCTCATCATTAACCGCATCCAAGTTCATAAATACATATCAATGATTCGGAAACTTACTACCTACATACAATACGCCATTTCGTAGGTAATCAAGCATACAATACAACCTAACACTTACTAATAACATCTCATGTCATTCCAAGCATCAAAAGTCCATTTCAAGCTTATCAAACCCCAACCCAAATTCACCAAAATCAATAATCAAGTTCATGAAGTTTTCCTAAGCAACCTACACATCAAATTGAAGCTAGTGATGCTAGTAACACAATTAAAACATCAACTTTTAACATCTAACAACATATGATCATCTAAAATTCAAGAACAACGCACCAAAATTCCAGTTCATGCTAGTTACACTAAAACAACGAGATCGAGCATATAAATTATATATTCATGTTAGACTTGAGCCATAGACACTAATTAATACTTTTATAAGTTAAAAACATCAAGAACACAAAATCTAGTAATTTTAGAAAGTTACCCAAATGTAATGAAATCGGTATGGAATCGAAGAGGAAGATGCAAGGATCACGAATTTGTAATTTGTTTTGTTGCTAGCTTCCTAATCCGAATTTAGATGATGAATCTTTTTATTTGGGTGTTGAGAGAAAAAGAAGAAAGAATTAGGGAAAGAGGGGATGAATGAATGAAGGAGGAAGGGTTGACCCCTTTGACCTAGTCACCAAATTGGCATCTTGGCAAGTTTAGCCCCTTAAGTTTGAATCGGGTGCGTGAATTACCTAAACGAGATAATTTAAAACGCGTATCAACGGGAGATGTTATAAATATATAACGGACTTTAAAAATGAATAAACGGAAAGTAAACGGAAAAAGGCGGGATGTTACACTTTATATGTATCGTCAACACCCGTATTTCTTAAGTTGTGACAATAACCCGGGAACCTCTAAACCACCAGGTTTTTCTAAACCAATGTGGAAAACGACGGCTCGTATTAGGGGAACATCATATATCCCTAGAAACTTGGCAAAACGAACCAAAACCGAAGAAGAAGAAATGAGCGAGTCGGAATAAGATAGTTGTATTCGTGTGGTGTAATATATGTAATATAGTGTGCTTATGCTTTATGATATATGTAAAAATTGCTTGTATTAATAAGTATTTTTTTTATGAATCTAACTCTTGTCTATTTTACAGTATAAAAACACAAAATGGATAGACAACCAAATATTTTAAGAGACCTACCCGGAGACATGATTGATGAAATCTTGTCTAGAGTCGGTCAGAATTTCTCGGCACAACTATTTAAGGCGAGATCAGTTTGTAAGACATTCGAAGAACGTTCCAAGAATGCCTTGATTTATAAAAGGCTTTCGTTCGAAAGATGGGGGATATCACATTGGGAAATCCATAAGTTACGATGTGTTTACTTTGACACATATATTACGGGGAACCCAAATGCTATTTTATGCAACGGGTTAAGAAATTATTTTGACTCAATATATCCGAATATAGGACTTCATGATTTAGAAAAAGCGGCTAACATGCAACATAAAGAAATATGTTATGCTTATGGGTTAGTAATGTTCGCTTCTCACCAAAGTGAGAACAAGAAATCGGGCTACAACTATTAAACAAAACGTTCCCACAAATGACGGAGTCGGTAATTGGGGTAAGAAATGAGGTTTTTAGGTTATTACGAGACTGTTGGTCATTACGTAACCTTCATCCTTTTGACGACGTTACAACACATTGTCTTACTATCGGTCACAACGGTTATGTTCCACAAAACCAAGGATGGGAAGTGGTATTAGTAAAACCAGAATGCATGACTTGTTTCTGGACGTATGAATTACGTGTCTTATTGCCTTTGCTGAACGCCTTATTTATTAACTAGAATTATCTTCGCAACTACTTTGTATCAAAGTTTTATGTGCTATATTTCATGCTATATGTAAAAAAAAGCGGTATTGTAAGTTTGCAAGTTATTGTATAAAGGTTTGAATATGATATATATATATATATATATTTTTTTTTTGTGATTAGTTTTTCATATAGAATTGTAGTAGTTGAAATGGTATGTTAGCTACTAAGTATGAACTTAACGGGTAGGTACTACCCGAATTAAAGAGTATAAAACGCTAATATGAAGAAAGAGCTTTTATAAATAAGTTCATATTACGCTACGAAATACTATTGACTATTCTTGATATTCTATATGATTAACTCGTTTCATTTGACTATTTTGAAGGAAATGGCACCGACTACTCAACACACCCTGAATATGAGCGAAGAGGAATTTCGTGCCTTTCTTGCTTCAAACATAGCCGCAGTACAGGCTGCGCTACATACCAACAATAACCTTGGATCTAGCAGTACAGGAAATCGTGTAGGATGTACCTACAAAGAATTCACTGCCTGCAAACCTTTGAAATTTGATGGAACCGAAGGACCGATCGGATTAAAACGGTGGACCGAGAAGGTCGAATCAGTGTTTGCCATAAGTAAGTGTACTGAAGAGGACAAAGTGAAGTACGCTACGCATACCTTCACAGGTTCTGCGTTAACACGGTGGAATACCTATCTAGAGCAAGTGGGACAAGATGATGCTTACGCACTACCGTGGTCAGCATTCAAGCACTTGATGAACGAGAAGTACCGTCCCAGAACCGAGGTCAATAAGCTCAAGATAGAACTTAGAGGGTTACGAACCCAAGGATTTGATATTACCACGTACGAAAGACGATTCACAGAATTATGCCTATTGTGTCTGGGAGCGTTCGAAGATGAGGAAGAGAAGATCGACGCGTTTGTGAAAGGATTACCGGAAAGAATCCAAGAAGATATAAGTTCACATGATCCCGCCTCCATACCACAGGCATGTAGAATGGCTCACATGAAATGTCCCGTTCTTATTGATTAAAAACGTTCCATATTAATTGATTTCGTTGCGAGGTTTTGACCTCTATATGAGACGTTTTTCAAAGACTGCATTCATTTTTAAAACAAACCATAACCTTTATTTCATAAATAAAGGTTTAAAAAGATTTACGTAGATTATCAAATAATGATAATCTAAAATATCCTGTTTACACACGACCATTACATAATGGTTTACAATACAAATATGTTACATCGAAATCAGTTTCTTGAATGCAGTTTTTACACAATATCATACAAACATGGACTCCAAATCTTGTCCTTATTTTAGTATGCAACAGTGGAAGCTCTTAGTATTCACCTGAGAATAAACATGCTTTAAACGTCAACAAAAATGTTGGTGAGTTATAGGTTTAACTTATATATATCAAATCGTAACAATAGACCACAAGATTTCATATTTCAATACACATCCCATACATAGAGATAAAAATATCATTCATATGGATTGAACACCTGGTAACCAACATTCACAAGATGCATATATAAGAATATCCCCATCATTCCGGGATCCTCCTTCGGATATGATATAAATTTCGAAGTACTAAAGCATCCGGTACTTTGGATGGGGCTTGTTGGGCCCACTAGACCTATCTTTAGGAATTGCGTCAATTAGGGTGTCTGTTCCCTAATTCTTAGATTACCAGACTTAATAAAAAGGGGCATATTCGATTTCGATAATTCAACCATAGAATGTAGTTTCACGTACTTGTGTCTATTTTGTAAATCATTTATAAAACCTGCATGTATTCTCATCCCAAAAATATTAGATTTTAAAAGTGGGACTATAACTCACTTTCACAGATTTTTACTTCGTCGGGAAGTAAGACTTGGCCACTGGTTGATTCACGAACCTATAACAATATATACATATATATCAAAGTATATTTACAACACTTTTAATATATTTTGATGTTTTAAGTTTATTAAGTCAGCTTTCCTCGTTAGTAACCTACAACTAGTTGTCCACAGTTAGATATACAGAAATAAATCGATAAATATTATCTTGAATCAATCCACGACCCAGTGTATACGTATCTCAGTATTGATCACAACTCAAACTATATATATTTTGGAATCAACCTCAACCCTGTATAGCTAACTCCAACATTCACATATAGAGTGTCTATGGTTGTTCCGAAATATATATAGATGTGTCGACATGATAGGTTGAAACATTGTATACGTGTCTATGGTATCTCAAGATTACATAATATACAATACAAGTTGATTAAGTTATGGTTGGAATAGATTTGTAACCAATTTTCACGTAGCTAAAATGAGAAAAATTATCCAATCTTGTTTTACCCATAACTTCTTCATTTTAAATCCGTTTTGAGTGAATCAAATTTCTATGGTTTCATATTGAACTCTATTTTATGAATCTAAACATAAAAAGTATAGGTTTATTGTCGGAAAAATAAGTTACAAGTCGTTTTTGTAAAGGTGGTCATTTCAGTCGAAAGAACGACGTCTAGATGACCATTTTAGAAAACATACTTCCACTTTGAGTTTAACCATAATTTTTGGATATAGTTTCATGTTCATAATAAAAATCATTTTCCCAGAATAACAACTTTTAAATCAAAGTTTATCATAGTTTTTAATTAACTAACCCAAAACAGCCCGCGGTGTTACTACGACGGCATAAATCCGGTTTTACGGTGTTTTTCGTGTTTCCAGGTTTTAAATCATTAAGTTAGCATATCATATAGATATATAACATGTGTTTAGTTGATTTTAAAAGTCAAGTTAGAAGGATTAACTTTTGTTTGCGAACAAGTTTAGAATTAACTAAACTATGTTCTAGTGATTACAAGTTTAAACCTTCGAATAAGATAGCTTTATATGTATGAATCGAATGATGTTATGAACATCATTACTACCTTAAGTTCCTTGGATAAACCTACTGGAAAAGAGAAAAATGGATCTAGCTTCAATGGATCCTTGGATGGCTCGAAGTTCTTGAAGCAGAATCATGACACGAAAACAAGTTCAAGTAAGATCATCACTTGAAATAAGATTGTTATAGTTATAGAAATTGAACGAAAGTTTGAATATGATTATTACCTTGTATTAGAATGATAACCTACTGTAAGAAACAAAGATTTCTTGAGGTTGGATGATCACCTTACAAGATTGGAAGTGAGCTAGCAAACTTGAAAGTATTCTTGATTTTATGAAACTAGAACTTTTGGAATTTATGAAGAACACTTAGAACTTGAAGATAGAACTTGAGAGAGATCAATTAGATGAAGAAAATTGAAGAATGAAAGTGTTTGTAGGTGTTTTTGGTCGTTGGTGTATGGATTAGATATAAAGGATATGTAATTTTGTTTTCATGTAAATAAGTCATGAATGATTACTCATATTTTTGCAATTTTATGAGATATTTCATGCTAGTTGCCAAATGATGGTTCCCACATGTGTTAGGTGACTCACATGGGCTGCTAAGAGCTGATCATTGGAGTGTATATACCAATAGTACATACATCTAAAAGCTGTGTATTGTACGAGTACGAATACGGGTGCATACGAGTAGAATTGTTGATGAAACTGAACGAGGATGTAATTGTAAGCATTTTTGTTAAGTAGAAGTATTTTGATAAGTGTATTGAAGTCTTTCAAAAGTGTATAAATACATATTAAAACACTACATGTATATACATTTTAACTGAGTCGTTAAGTCATCGTTAGTCGTTACATGTAAGTGTTGTTTTGAAACCTTTAGGTTAACGATCTTGTTAAATGTTGTTAACCCAATGTTTATAATATCAAATGAGATTTTAAATTATTATATTATCATGATATTATCATGTATGAATATCTCTTAATATGATATATATACATTAAATGTCTTTACAACGATAATCGTTACATATATGTCTCGTTTAAAAATCATTAAGTTAGTAGTCTTGTTTTTACATATGTAGTTCATTGTTAATATACTTAATGATATGTTTACTTATCATAGTATCATGTTAACTATATATATATCCATATATATGTCATCATATAGTTTTTACAAGTTTTAACGTTCGTGAATCACCGGTCAACTTGGGTGGTCAATTGTCTATATGAAACATATTTCAATTAATCAAGTCTTAACAAGTTTGATTGCTTAACATGTTGGAAATATTTAATCATGTAAATATCAATCTCAATTAATATATATAAACATGGAAAAGTTCGGGTCACTACAGTACCTACCCGTTAAATAAATTTCGTCCCGAAATTTTAAGCTGTTGAAGGTGTTGACGAATCTTCTGGAAATAGATGCGGGTATTTCTTCTTCATCTGATCTTCATGCTCCCAGGTGAACTCGGGTCCTCTACGAGCATTCCATCGAACCTTAACAATTGGTATCTTGTTTTGCTTAAGTCTTTTAACCTCACGATCCATTATTTCGACGGGTTCTTCGATGAATTGAAGTTTTTCGTTGATTTGGATTTCATCTAACGGAATAGTGAGATCTTCTTTAGCAAAACATTTCTTCAAATTTGAGACGTGGAAAGTGTTATGTACAGCCGCGAGTTGTTGAGGTAGCTCCAGTCGGTAAGCTACTGGTCCGACACGATCAATAATCTTGAATGGTCCAATATACCTTGGATTTAATTTCCCTCGTTTACCAAATCGAACAACGCCTTTCCAAGGTGCAACTTTAAGCATGACCATCTCTCCAATTTCAAATTCTATATCTTTTCTTTTAATGTCAGCGTAGCTCTTTTGCCGACTTTGGGCGGTTTTCAATCGTTGTTGAATTTGGATGATCTTCTCGGTAGTTTCTTGTATAATATCCGGACCCGTAATCTGTTTATCCCCCACTTCACTCCAACAAATTGGAGACCTGCACTTTCTACCATAAAGTGCTTCAAACGGCGCCATCTCAATGCTTGAATGGTAGCTGTTGTTGTAGGAAAATTCTGCTAACGGTAGATGTCGATCCCAACTGTTTCCGAAATCAATAACACATGCTCGTAGCATGTCTTCAAGCGTTTGTATCGTCCTTTCGCTCTGCCCATCAGTTTGTGGATGATAGGCAGTACTCATGTCTAGACGAGTTCCTAATGCTTGCTGTAATGTCTGCCAGAATCTTGAAATAAATCTGCCATCCCTATCAGAGATAATAGAGATTGGTATTCCATGTCTGGAGACGACTTCCTTCAAATACAGTCGTGCTAACTTCTCCATCTTGTCATCTTCTCTTATTGGCAGGAAGTGTGCTGATTTGGTGAGACGATCAACTATTACCCAAATAGTATCAAAACCACTTGCAGTCCTTGGCAATTTAGTGATGAAATCCATGGTAATGTTTTCCCATTTCCATTCCGGAATTTCGGGTTGTTGAAGTAGACCTGATGGTTTCTGATGCTCAGCTTTGACCTTAGAACACGTCAAACATTCTCCTACGTATTTAGCAACATCGGCTTTCATACCCGGCCACCAAAAATGTTTCTTGAGATCCTTGTACATCTTCCCCGTTCCAGGATGTATTGAGTATCTGGTTTTATGAGCTTCTCTAAGTACCATTTCTCTCATATCTCCAAATTGTGGTACCCAAATCCTTTCAGCCCTATACCGGGTTCCGTCTTCCCGAATATTAAGATGCTTCTCCGATCCTTTGGGTATTTCATCCTTTAAATTTCCCTCTTTTAAAACTCCTTGTTGCGCCTCCTTTATTTGAGTAGTAATGTTATTATGAATCATTATATTCATAGATTTTACTCGAATGGGTTCTCTGTCCTTCCTGCTCAAGGCATCAGCTACCACATTTGCCTTCCCCGGGTGGTAACGAATCTCAAAGTCGTAATCATTCAACAATTCAATCCACCTACGCTGCCTCATATTCAGTTGTTTCTGATTAAATATGTGTTGAAGACTTTTGTGGTCGGTATATATAATACTTTTGACCCCATATAAGTAGTGCCTCCAAGTCTTTAATGCAAAAACAACCGCGCCTAATTCCAAATCATGCGTCGTATAATTTTGCTCGTGAATCTTCAATTGTCTAGAGGCATAAGCAATCACCTTCGTTCGTTGCATTAATACACAACCGAGACCTTGCTTTGATGCGTCACAATAAATCACAAAATCATCATTCCCTTCAGGCAATGACAATATAGGTGCCGTAGTTAGCTTTTTCTTCAATAACTGAAACGCTTTCTCTTGTTCATCCTTCCATTCAAATTTCTTCCCTTTATGCGTTAATGCAGTCAAGGGTTTTGCTATTCTGGAAAAGTCTTGGATGAACCTTCTGTAGTAACCAGCTAGTCCTAAAAACTGGCGTATGTGTTTCGGAGTTTTCGGGGTTTCCCACTTTTCAACAGTTTCTATCTTTGCCGGATCCACCTTAATACCTTCTTTGTTCACTATGTGACCGAGGAATTGAACTTCTTCCAACCAAAATGCACACTTTGAAAACTTAGCGTACAATTCTTCCTTCCTCAATACTTCTAACACCTTTCTCAAATGTTCACCGTGTTCTTGGTCATTCTTTGAGTAAATAAGTATGTCATCAATGAAAATAATGACAAACTTGTCAAGGTATGGTCCACACACTCGGTTCATAAGGTCCATGAACACAGCTGGTGCATTAGTTAAACCAAACGGCATGACCATAAACTCGTAATGACCGTAACGTGTTCTGAAAGCAGTCTTTGGAATATCATCTTCTTTCACCCGCATTTGATGATACCCGGAACGTAAGTCAATCTTTGAATAAACAGACGAGCCTTGTAGTTGATCAAATAAGTCATCGATTCTCGGTAGTGGGTAGCGGTTCTTGATGGTAAGTTTGTTCAACTCTCGGTAGTCTATACACAACCTGAATGTACCATCTTTCTTCTTGACAAACAAAACAGGAGCTCCCCACGGTGATGTGCTTGGTCGAATGAAACCACGCTCTAAAAGTTCTTGTAATTGGCTTTGCAGTTCTTTCATCTCGCTGGGTGCGAGTCTGTAAGGAGCACGAGCTATTGGTGCAGCTCCTGGTACAAGATCTATTTGAAATTCAACGGATCGATGTGGGGGTAATCCCGGTAATTCTTTCGGAAATACATCGGGAAATTCTTTTGCAATGGGAACATCATTGATGCTCTTTTCTTCAGTTTGTACTTTCTCGACGTGTGCTAGAATAGCATAGCAACCTTTTCTTATTAGTTTTTGTGCCTTCAAATTACTAATAAGATGTAGCTTCGTGTTGCCCTTTTCTCCGTACACCATTAAGGGTTTTCCTTTTTCTCGTATAATGCGAATTGCATTTTTGTAACAAACGATCTCCGCTTTCACTTCTTTCAACCAGTCCATACCGATTATCACATCAAAACTCCCTAATTCTACTGGTATCAAATCAATCTTAAATGTTTCGCTAACCAGTTTAATTTCTCGATTCCGACATATATTATCTGCTGAAATTAATTTACCATTTGCTAATTCGAGTAAAAATTTACTATCCAAAGGCGTCAATGGACAACTTAATTTAGCACAAAAATCTCTACTCATATAGCTTCTATCCGCACCCGAATCAAATAAAACGTAAGCAGATTTATTGTCAATAAGAAACGTACCCGTAACAAGCTCCGGGTCTTCCTGTGCCTCTGCCGCATTAATATTGAAAACTCTTCCACGGCCTTGTCCATTCGTGTTCTCCTGGTTCGGGCAATTTCTAATAATGTGGCCCGATTTTCCACATTTATAACAAACTACATTGGCATAACTTGCTCCGACACTACTTGCTCCGCCATTACTCGTTCCGACACCATTTGTTCCTTTCGTTCTATTAACCCCTGGTCCGTAGACCTCACACTTCGCCGCGCTATGACCATTTCTTTTACACTTGTTGCAAAATTTGGTGTAGAACCCCGAGTGATTCTTTTCACACCTTTGGCATAGCTGCTTCTGATTGTTGTTGTTGTTGCGGTTATTATTGTTGTTGGGATGATTGTTGTAGTTGCTGTTGTTGTTGTTGTTGTTGTTGGGCCGTTTGTTGTAGTTGCGATTGATGTTGCGATTGTTGGGATAATTGTTGCGATTATTGTTGTAATTGCTGTTGTTGTTGTATTGGTGATTCTTATCACCGTTTTCCTCCCACTTTCTTTTAACTTGCTTCACATTGGCCTCTTCAGCAGTCTGTTCTTTAATTCTTTCTTCAATTTGGTTCACGAGTTTGTGAGCCATTCTACATGCCTGTTGTATGGAGGCGGGCTCGTGTGAACTTATATCTTCTTGGATTCTTTCCGGTAATCCTTTCACAAACGCGTCGATCTTCTCTTCCTCATCTTCGAATGCTCCCGGACACAATAGGCACAATTCTGTGAATCGTCTTTCGTACGTGGTAATATCAAATCCTTGGGTTCGTAACCCTCTAAGTTCTGTCTTGAGCTTATTGACCTCGGTTCTGGGACGGTACTTCTCGTTCATCAAGTGCTTGAATGCTGACCACGGTAGTGCGTACGCATCGTCTTGTCCCACTTACTCTAGATAGGTATTCCACCATGTTAACGCAGAACCTGTGAAGGTATGCGTAGCGTACTTTACTTTGTCCTCTTCAGTAGACTTACTTATGGCAAACACCGATTCGACCTTCTCGGTCCACCGTTTCAATCCGATCGGTCCTTCGGTTCCATCAAATTCCAAAGGTTTGCAGGCAGTGAATTCTTTGTAGGTGCATCCTACACGATTTCCTGTACTGCTAGATCCAAGGTTATTTTTGGTATGTAGCGCAGCCTGTACTGCGGCTATGTTTGAAGCTAGAAAAGTACGGAATTCCTCTTCATTCATATTCACGGTGTGTCGAGCAGTCGGTGCCATTTCCTTCAAAATAGTCAAATGGAACAAGTTAATCATACAGAATATTAAGAGTAGTTAATAGTATTTCGTAGCATAATATGAACTCATTTATAAAAGCTTTTTCTTCATATTAGCGTTTTATAAGTTTAAATTCGGGTAGTACCTACCCGTTAAGTTCATACTTAGTAGCTAATATACAATTCAACTACTACAATTCTATATGAAAAACTGATTATAATAATATTTCGAGTTCAAACTTTTATACAATATTTTACAAACTTACAATACCGCTTATTTTACATAAAGCATGAAATATAGCACACAATAACTTTGATACAAGATAGTTGTGAAGATAATTCTAGCTAGTACACAAGTCGTTCAGCAAAGGCAATAAAGACAAGTAATTCATACGTCCAGAAACAAGTCATGCATTCTGGTTTTACTAGGACTACTTCCCATCCTTGGTCTTGTGCAACATAACCGTTATGGCCGTTGATAAGACAGCGTGTTGTAACGTCGTCAAAGGGACGAGGGTTACGTAATGTCCAACAGTCCCGTAATAATCTAAAAACCTCATTTCTTACCCCAATTACCGACTCCGTCACTTGTGGAAACGTTTTGTTTAATAGTTGTAGCCCGATGTTCTTGTTCTCACTTTGGTGAGAATCGAACATTACTAATCCGTAAGCATAACATGCTTCTTTATGTTGCATGTTAGCCGCTTTTTCTAAATCACGAAGTCCAATATTCGGATATATTGAGTCAAAATAATTTCTTAACCCGTTGCGTAAAATAGCATTTGGGTTCCCCGCAATATATGCGTCAAAGTAAACACATCGTAACTTATGGGTTTCCCAATGTGATATCCCCCATCTTTCAAATGAAAGTCTCTAATAAACCAAGACATTCTTGGAACGTTCTTCGAATGTCTTACAAACTGATCTCGCCTTAAATAGTTGTGCCGGGGAATTCTGGCCGACTCTAGACAATATTTCATCAATCATGTCTCCGGGTAGGTCTCTTAAAATATTGGGTTGTCTATCCATTTTGTGTTTTTAAACTGTACAATAGACAAGAGTTAGATTCATAAAAAAAATACTTATTAATACAAGCAATTTTTACATATATCATAAAGCATAAGCACACTATATTACATATATTACACCACACGAATACAACTATCTTATTCCGACTCGCTCATTTCTTCTTCTTCGGTTTTGGTTCGTTTTGCCAAGTTTCTAGGGATATATGATGTTCCCCTAATACGAGCCGTAATTTTCCACATTGGTTTAGAAAAACCTGGTGGTTTAGAGGTTCCCGGGTCATTGTTACAACTTAAGGACTTCGGGGGTTGACGATACATATAAAGTTCATCGGGGTTGGAATTAGATTTCTCTATTTTTATGCCTTTTCCCTTATTATTTTCTTTTGCCTTTTTAAATTCAGTTGGGGTAATTTCTATAACATCATCGGAATTCTCGTCGGAATCCGATTCATCGGAGAATTGGTAATCCTCCCAATATTTTGCTTCCTTGGCGGAAACACCATTGACCATAATTAACCTTGGTCGGTTGGTTGAGGATTCTCTTTTACTTAACCGTTTTATTATTTCCCCCACCGGTTCTATTTCTTCTTCCGGTTCTGATTCTTCTTCCGGTTCCGATTCTTCTTCCGGTTCCGACTCTTCTTCCGGTTCCTCTTCGGGAACTTGTGAATCAGTCCACGAATCATTCCAATTTACATTTGACTCTTCATTATTATTAGGTGAGTCAATGGGACTTGTTCTAGAGGTAGACATCTATCACATAATATCAAACGCGTTAAGAGATTAATATATCACATAATATTCACATGTTAAAAATATATAGTTTCCAACAAAATTTGTTAAGCAATCATTTTTCAAGTAAACACGGTCGAAGTCCAGACTCACTAATGCATCCTAACAAACTCGATAAGACACACTAATGCAAAATTCTGGTTCTCTAAGACCAACGCTCGGATACCAACTGAAATGTCCCGTTCTTATTGATTAAAAACGTTCCATATTAATTGATTTCGTTGCGAGGTTTTGACCTCTATATGAGACGTTTTTCAAAGACTGCATTCATTTTTAAAACAAACCATAACCTTTATTTCATAAATAAAGGTTTAAAAAGCTTTACGTAGATTATCAAATAATGATAATCTAAAATATCCTGTTTACACACGACCATTACATAATGGTTTACAATACAAATATGTTACATCGAAATCAGTTTCTTGAATGCAGTTTTTACACAATATCATTCAAACATGGACTCCAAATCTTGTTCTTATTTTAGTATGCAACAGCGGAAGCTCTTAATATTCACCTGAGAATAAACATGCTTTAAACGTCAACAAAAATGTTGGTGAGTTATAGGTTTAACCTATATATATCAAATCGTAACAATAGACCACAAGATTTCATATTTCAATACACATCCCATACATAGAGATAAAAATATCATTCATATGGATTGAACACCTGGTAACCGACATTCACAATATGTATATAAGAATATCCCCATCATTCCGGGATCCTCCTTCGGACATGATTAAAATTTTCGAAGTACTAAAGCATCCGGTACTTTGGATGGGGCTTGTTGGGCCCGATAGATCTATCTTTAGAGTTCGCGTCAATTAGGGTGTCTGTTCCCTAATTCTTAGATTACCAGACTTAATAAAAAGGGGCATATTCGATTTCGATAATTCAACCATAGAATGTAGTTTCACGTACTTGTGTCTATTTTGTAAATCATTTATAAAACCTGCATGTATTCTCATCCCAAAAATATTAGATTTTAAAAGTGGGACTATAACTCACTTTCACAGATTTTTACTTCGTCGGGAAGTAAGACTTGGCCACTGGTTGATTCACGAACCTATAACAATATATACATATATATCAAAGTATGTTCAAAATATATTTACAACACTTTTAATATATTTTGATGTTTTAAGTTTATTAAGTCAGCTGTCCTCGTTAGTAACCTACAACTAGTTGTCCACAGTTATATATACAGAAATAAATCGATAAATATTATCTTGAATCAATCCACGACCCAGTGTATACGTATCTCAGTATTGATCACAACTCAAACTATATATATTTTGGAATCAACCTCAACCCTGTATAGCTAACTCCAACATTCACATATAGAGTGTCTATGGTTGTTCCGAAATATATATAGATGTGTCGATATGATAGGTCGAAACATTGTATACGTGTCTATGGTATCTCAAGATTACATAATATACAATACAAGTTGATTAAGTTATGGTTGGAATAGATTTGTAACCAATTTTCACGTAGCTAAAATGAGAAAAATTAACCAATCTTGTTTTACCCATAACTTCTTCATTTTAAATCCGTTTTGAGTGAATCAAATTTCTATGGTTTCATATTGAACTCTATTTTATGAATCTAAATAGAAAAAGTATAGGTTTATAGTCAGAAAAATAAGTTACAAGTCGTTTTTGTAAAGGTGGTCATTTCAGTCGAAAGAACGACGTCTAGATGACCATTTTAGAAAACATACTTCCACTTTGAGTTTAACCATAATTTTTGGATATAGTTTCATGTTCATAATAAAAATCATTTTCCCAGAATAAAAACTTTTAAATCAAAGTTTTTCATAGTTTTTAATTAACTAACCCAAAACAGCCCGCGGTGTTACTACGACGGCGTAAATCCGGTTTTACGGTGTTTTTCGTGTTTCCAGGTTTTAAATCATTAAGTTAGCATATCATATAGATATAGAACATGTGTTTAGTTGATTTTAAAAGTCAAGTTAGAAGGATTAAGTTTTGTTTGCGAACAAGTTTAGAATTAACTAAACTATGTTCTAGTGATTACAAGTTTAAACCTTCGAATAAGATAGCTTTATATGTATGAATCGAATGATGTTATGAACATCATTACTACCTTAAGTTCCTTGGATAAACCTACTGGAAAAGAGAAAAATGGATCTAGCTTCAATGGATCCTTGGATGGCTCGAAGTTCTTGAAGCAGAATCATGACACGAAAACAAGTTCAAGTAAGATCATCACTTGAAATAAGATTGTTATAGTTATAGAAATTGAACCAAAGTTTGAATATGATTATTACCTTGTATTAGAATGATAACCTACTGTAAGAAACAAAGATTTCTTGAGGTTGGATGATCACCTTACAAGATTGGAAGTGAGCTAGCAAACTTGAAAGTATTCTTGATTTTATGAAACTAGAACTTTTGGAATTTATGAAGAACACTTAGAACTTGAAGATAGAACTTGAGAGAGATCAATTAGATGAAGAAAATTGAAGAATGAAAGTGTTTGTAGGTGTTTTTGGTCGTTGGTGTATGGATTAGATATAAAGGATATGTAATTTTGTTTTCATGTAAATAAGTCATGAATGATTACTCATATTTTTGTAATTTTATGAGATATTTCATGCTAGTTGCCAAATGATGGTTCCCACATGTGTTAGGTGACTCACATGGGCTGCTAAGAGCTGATCATTGGAGTGTATATACCAATAGTACATACATCTAAAAGCTGTGTATTGTACGAGTACGAATACGGGTGCATACGAGTAGAATTGTTGATGAAACTGAACGAGGATGTAATTGTAAGCATTTTTGTTAAGTAGAAGTATTTTGATAAGTGTATTGAAGTCTTTCAAAAGTGTATAAATACATATTAAAACACTACATGTATATACATTTTAACTGAGTCGTTAAGTCATCGTTAGTCGTTACATGTAAGTGTTGTTTTGAAACCTTTAGGTTAACGATCTTGTTAAATGTTGTTAACCCAATGTTTATAATATCAAATGAGATTTTAAATTATTATATTATCATGATATTATCATGTATGAATATCTCTTAATATGATATATATACATTAAATGTCTTTACAACGATAATCGTTACATATATGTCTCGTTTAAAAATCATTAAGTTAGTAGTCTTGTTTTTACATATGTAGTTCATTGTTAATATACTTAATGATATGTTTACTTATCATAGTATCATGTTAACTATATATATATCCATATATATGTCATCATATAGTTTTTACAAGTTTTAACGTTCGTGAATCACCGGTCAACTTGGGTGGTCAATTGTCTATATGAAACATATTTCAATTAATCAAGTCTTAACAAGTTTGATTGATTAACATGTTGGAAACATTTAATCATGTAAATATCAATCTCAATTAATATATATAAACATGGAAAAGTTCGGGTCACTACAAATATTATGTGATATATTAATCTCTTATCGTGTTTGATATTATGTGATAGATGTCTACCTCTAGAACAAGTCCCATTGACTCACCTAATAATAATGAAGAGTCAAATGTAAATTAGAATGATTCGTGGACTGATTCACAAGTTCCCGAAGAGGAACCGGAAGAAGAGTCGGAACCGGAAGAAGAATCGGAACCGAAAGAAGAAATAGAACCGGTGGGGGAAATAATAAAACGGTTAAGTAAAAGAGAATCCTCAACCAACCGACCAAGGTTAATTATGGTCAATGGTGTTTCCGCCAAGGAAGCAAAATATTGGGAGGATTACCAATTCTCCGATGAATCGGATTCCGACGAGAATTCCGATGATGTTATAGAAATTACCCCAACTGAATTTAAAAAGGCAACAGAAAATAATAAGGGAAAGGGCATAAAAATAGAGAAATCTAATTCCAACCCCGATGAACTTTATATGTATCGTCAACCCCTGAAGTCCTTAAGTTGTAACAATGACCCGGGAACCTCTAAACCACCAGGTTTTTCTAAACCAATGTGGACAACGACGGCTCGTATTAGGGGAACATCATATATCCCTAGAAACTTGGCAAAACGAACCAAAACCGAACAAGAAGAAACGAGCGAGTCGGAATAAGATAGTTGTATTCGTGTAGTGTAATATATGTAATATAGTGTGCTTATGCTTTATGATATATGTAAAAATTGCTTGTATTAATAAGTATTTTTTTTATGAATCTAACTCTTGTCTATTTTACAGTATAAAAACACAAAATGGATAGACAACTCAATATTTTAAGAGACCTACCCGGAGACATGATTGATGAAATCTTGTCTAGAGTCGGTCAGAATTCCGCGGCACAACTATTTAAGGCGAGATCAGTTTGTAAGACATTCGAAGAACGTTCCAAGAATGCCTTGGTTTATAAAAGGCTTTCGTTCGGAAGATGGGGGATATCACATTGGGAAATCCATAAGTTACGATGTGTTTACTTTGACGCATATATTGCGGGGAACCCAAATGCTATTTTACGCAACGGGTTAAGAAATTATTTTGACTCAGTATATCCGAATATAGGACTTCGTGATTTAGAAAAAGCGGCTAACATGCAACATAAAGAAGCATGTTATGCTTACGGGTTAGTAATGTTCGCTTCTCACCAAAGTGAGAACAAGAACATCGGGCTACAACTATTAAACAAAACGTTCCCACAAGTGACGGAGTCGGTAATTGGGGTAAGAAATGAGGTTTTTAGGTTATTACGAGACTGTTGGTCATTACGTAACCCTCGTCCCTTTGACGACGTTACAACACGCTGTCTTATCAACGGCCATAACGGTTATGTTCCACAAGACCAAGGATGGGAAGTAGTCCTAGTAAAACCAGAATGCATGACTTGTTTCTGGACGTATGAATTACGTGTCTTTATTGCATTTGCTGAACGACTTGTGTACTAGCTAGAATTATCTTCACAACTATCTTGTATCAAAGTTATTGTGTGCTATATTTCATACTTTATGTAACATAAGCGGTATTGTAAGTTTGTAAAATATTGTATAAAAGTTTGAACGCGAAATATTATTACAATCAGTTTTTCATATAGAATTGTAGTAGTTGAATTGTATATTAGCTACTAAGTATGAACTTAACGGGTAGGTACTACCCGAATTTAAACTTATAAAACGCTAATATGAAGAAAAAGCTTTTATAAATGAGTTCATATTATGCTACGAAATACTATTAACTACTCTTAATATTCTGTATGATTAACTTGTTCCATTTGACTATTTTGAAGGAAATGGCACCGAATACTCGACACACCGTGAATATGAATGAAGAGGAATTCCGTACTTTTCTAGCTTCAAACATAGCCGCAGTACAGGCTGCGCTACATACCAACAATAACCTTGGATCTAGCAGTACAGGAAATCGTGTAGGATGCACCTACAAAGAATTCATTGCCTGCAAACCTTTGGAATTTGATGGAACCGAAGGACCGATCGGATTGAAACGGTGGACCGAGAAGGTCGAATCGGTGTTTGCCATAAGTAAGTGTAATGAAGAGGACAAAGTGAAGTACGCTACGCATACCTTCACAGGTTCTGCGTTAACATGGTGGAATACCTATCTAGAGCAAGTGGGACAAGACGATGCGTACGCACTACCGTGGTCAGCATTCAAGCACTTGATGAACGAGAAGTACCGTCCCAGAACCGAGGTCAATAAGCTCAAGACAGAACTTAGAGGGTTACGAACCCAAGGATTTGATATTACCACGTACGAAAGACGATTCACAGAATTGTGCCTATTGTGTCCAGGAGCATTCGAAGATGAGGAAGAGAAGATCGACGCGTTTGTGAAAGGATTACCGGAAAGAATCCAAGAAGATATAAGTTCACACGAGCCCGCCTCCATACAACAGGCATGTAGAATGGCTCACAAACTAGTGAACCAGATTGAAGAAAGAATTAAAGAACAGACTGCTGAAGAGGCCAATGTGAAGCAAGTCAAAAGAAAGTGGGAGGAAAACGGTGATAAGAATCACCAATACAACAACAACATCAATTACAACAATAATCGCAATAATTATCCCAACAATCGCAACATCAATCGCAACTACAACAAGCGGCCCAACAACAACAACAACAACAACAACAACAGCAACTACAACAATCATCCCAATAACAATAATAACCGCAACAACAACAACAATCAGAAGCAGCTATGCCAAAGGTGTGAAAAGTATCACTCGGGGTTCTGCACCAAATTTTGCAACAAGTGTAAAAGAAATGGTCATAGCGCGGTGAAGTGTGAGATCTACGGACCAGTGGTTAATAGAACGAAAGGAACAAATGGTGTCGGAACGAGTAATGGCGGAGCAAGTAGTGTCGGAGCAAGTTATGCCAATGTAGTTTGTTATAAATGTGGAAAACCGGGCCACATTATTAGAAATTGCCCGAACCAGGAGAACACGAATGGACAAGGCCGCAGAAGAGTTTTCAATATTAATGCGGCAGAGGCACAGGAAGACCCAGAGCTTGTTACGGGTACGTTTCTTATTGACAATAAATCTGCTTACGTTTTATTTGATTCGGGTGCGGATAGAAGCTATATGAGTAGAGATTTTTGTGCTAAATTAAGTTGTCCATTGACACCTTCGGATAGTAAATTTTTACTCGAATTAGCAAATGGTAAATTAATTTCAGCAGATAATATATGTCGGAATCGAGAAATTAAACTGGTTAGCGAAACATTTAAGATTGATTTGATACCAGTAGAGTTAGGGAGTTTTGATGTGATAATCGGTATGGACTGGTTGAAAGAAGTGAAAGCAGAGATCGTTTGTTACAAAAATGCAATTCGCATTATACGAGAAAAAAGAAAACCCTTAATGGTGTACGGAGAAAAGGGCAACACGAAGCTACATATTATTAGTAATTTGAAGGCACAAAAACTAATAAGAAAAGGTTGCTATGCTGTTCTAGCACACGTTGAGAAAGTACAAACTGAAGAAAAGAGCATCAATGATGTTCCCATTGCAAAAGAATTTCCCGATGTATTTCCGAAAGAATTACCGGGATTACCCCCACAGCGATCCGTTGAATTTCAAATAGATCTTGTACCAGGAGCTGCACCAATAGCTCGTGATCCTTACAGACTTGCACCCAGCGAGATGAAAGAACTGCAAAGCCAATTACAAGAACTTTTAGAGCGTGGTTTCATTCGACCAAGCACATCACCGTGGGGAGCTCCTGTTTTGTTTGTCAAGAAGAAAGATGGTACATTCAGGTTGTGTATCGACTACCGAGAGTTGAACAAACTTACCATCAAGAACCGCTACCCACTACCGAGAATCGACGACTTATTTGATCAACTACAAGGCTCGTCTGTTTATTCAAAGATTGACTTACGTTCCGGGTATCATCAAATGCGGGTGAAAGAAGATGATATTCCAAAGACTGCTTTCAGAACACGTTACGGTCATTACGAGTTTATGGTCATGCCGTTTGGTTTAACTAATGCACCAGCTGTGTTCATGGACCTTATGAACCGAGTGTGTGGACCATACCTTGACAAGTTTGTCATTGTTTTCATTGATGACATACTTATTTACTCAAAGAATGACCAAGAACACGGTGAACATTTGAGAAATGTGTTAGAAGTATTAAGGAAGGAAGAATTGTACGCTAAGTTTTCAAAGTGTGCATTTTGGTTGGAAGAAGTTCAATTCCTCAGTCACATAGTGAACAAAGAAGGTATTAAGGTGGATCTGGCAAAGATAGAAACTGTTGAAAAGTGGGAAACCCCGAAAACTCCGAAACACATATGCCAGTTTTTAGGACTAGCTGGTTACTACAGAAGGTTTATCCAAGACTTTTCCAGAATAGCAAAACCCTTGACTGCATTAACGCATAAAGGGAAGAAATTTGAATGGAATGATGAACAAGAGAAAGCGTTTCAGTTATTGAAGAAAAAGCTAACTACGGCACCTATATTGTCATTGCCTGAAGGGAATGATGATTTTGTGATTTATTGTGACGCATCAAAGCAAGGTCTCGGTTGTGTATTAATGCAACGAACGAAGGTGATTGCTTATGCGTCTAGACAATTGAAGATTCACGAACAAAATTATACGACGCATGATTTGGAATTAGGCGCGGTTGTTTTTGCATTAAAGACTTGGAGGCACTACTTATATGGGGTCAAAAGTATTATATATACCGACCACAAAAGTCTTCAACACATATTTAATCAGAAACAACTGAATATGAGGCAACGTAGGTGGATTGAATTATTGAATGATTACGACTTTGAGATTCGTTACCACCCGGGGAAGGCAAATGTGGTAGCCGATGCCTTGAGCAGGAAGGACAGAGAACCCATTCGAGTAAAATCTATGAATATAATGATTCATAATAACCTTACTACTCAAATAAAGGAGGCGCAACAAGGAGTTTTAAAAGAGGGAAATTTAAAGGATGAAATACCCAAAGGATCGGAGAAGCATCTTAATATTCGGGAAGACGGAACCCGGTATAGGGCTGAAAGGATTTGGGTACCAAAATTTGGAGATATGAGAGAAATGGTACTTAGAGAAGCTCATAAAACCAGATACTCAATACATCCTGGAACGGGGAAGATGTACAAGGATCTCAAGAAACATTTTTGGTGGCCGGGTATGAAAGCCGATATTGCTAAATACGTAGGAGAATGTTTGACGTGTTCTAAGGTCAAAGCTGAGCATCAGAAACCATCAGGTCTACTTCAACAACCTGAAATCCCGAAATGGAAATGGGAAAACATTACCATGGATTTCATCACTAAATTGCCAAGGACTGCAAGTGGTTTTGATACTATTTGGGTAATAGTTGATCGTCTCACCAAATCAGCACATTTCCTGCCAATAAGAGAAGATGAAAAGATGGAGAAGTTAGCACGACTGTATTTGAAGGAAGTCGTCTCCAGACATGGAATACCAATCTCTATTATCTCTGATAGGGATGGCAGATTTATTTCAAGATTCTGGCAGACATTACAGCAAGCATTAGGAACTCGTCTAGACATGAGTACTGCCTATCATCCACAAACTGATGGGCAGAGCGAAAGGACGATACAAACGCTTGAAGACATGCTACGAGCATGTGTTATTAATTTTGGAAACAGTTGGGATCGACATCTACCATTAGCAGAATTTTCCTACAACAACAGCTACCATTCAAGCATTGAGATGGCGCCGTTTGAAGCACTTTATGGTAGAAAGTGCAGGTCTCCGATTTGTTGGAGTGAAGTGGGGGATAGGCAGATTACCGGTCCGGAGATTATACAAGAAACTACCGAGAAGATCATCTAAATTCAACAACGGTTGAAAACCGCCCAAAGTCGATAAAAGAGCTACGCTGACATTAAAAGAAAAGATATAGAATTAGAAATTGGAGAGATGGTCATGCTTAAAGTTGTACCTTGGAAAGGCGTTGTTCGATTTGGTAAACGAGGGAAATTAAATCCAAGGTATATTGGACCATTCAAGATTATTGATCGTGTCGGACCAGTAGCTTATCGACTTGAGTTACCTCAACAACTCGCGGCTGTACATAACACTTTCCACGTCTCGAATTTGAAGAAATGTTTTGCTAAAGAAGATCTCACTATTCCGTTAGATGAAATCCAAATCAACGAAAAACTCCAATTCATCGAAGAACCCGTCGAAATAATGGATCGTGAGTTTAAAAGACTTAAGCAAAACAAGATACCAATTGTTAAGGTTTGATGGAATGCTCTGATAATGCCAAAAAGGAACATATATTTCATAGCATTATTCCCCAAGAAAGACAAGATTTTAGGTGCAATTGTTCCATTTTCAAGTAATATTCGTTTATATTAAATAAGTGCGAAGACAAAAGGCGAAAACAACGAATTGAAGACACAAAGGTCCAAAAAGCTCAAAAGTACAAGATACAATTAAAAAGGTTCAAATTATTGATGAGGAACGTCTAAAAACGACAAGAGTACAAGTTACAAAACACAAAGTACACGATATAAAATAGTACGCAAGGGCGTTCGAAAATCCAGAACCGGGACATGAGTCAACTCTCAACGCTCGACGCAACGGTGTAAAAATTATGAGTCAACTATGCACAAGAATAAAATATAATATTTAAATAATTCATAATAAGAATAATAATAAATAATATAAAGTTGTTAATTGAGCATAGTTAAGGGGTCATAAGTGAAAATTTCATTTCATAATTCGCCTATAAAATCAAGTTGTGTCGATCAATTTTATGTACAACTTTTTCTATCCTCTTTTTATCTATATATCGATCAAATATCTATATCTAATATCCAATATCTATATTTATAATTCTCTATCATAATGTTAATGTAATCAGATATAACAATAATCTTAATTTTAATTTTAAATTATGATAATAATAAGATTTATGATAGAGATCGTTTGAGTGTATAAAGTCGAAATTCTGTCCGTGTAACGCTACGCTATTTTTAATCATTGTAAGTTATGTTCAACCTTTTTACATTAATGTCTCGTAGCTAAGTTATTATTATGCTTATTTAAAACGAAGTAATCATGATGTTGGGCTAATTACTAAAATTGGGTAATTGGGCTTTGTACCATAATCGGGGTTTGGACAAAAGAACGACACTTGTGGAAATTAGACTATGAGCTATTAATGGGCTTTATATTTGTTTAACTAAATGATAGTTTGTTAATGTTAATATAAAGATTTACAATTGGGCGTCCCTATAAATTACCATATACACTCAACAGGACACGATGGGCGGGGTATTTATATGTACGAATAATCGTTCATTTAACCGGACACGGGAATGGATTAATAGCCACTAGAATAATTAAAACAGGGGTGAAATTATGTACAAGGACACTTGGTATAATTGATAACAAAATATTAAAACCTTGGGTTACACTCAGTCGACATCCTGGTGTAATTATTAAACAAAATATTAAAATCTTGTTACAGTTTAAGTCCCCAATTAGTTGGAATATTTAACTTCGGGTATAAGGATAATTTGACGAGGACACTCGCACTTTATATTTATGACTGATGGACTGTTATGGACAAAAACCAGACGGACATATTAAATAATCCAGGACAAAGGACAATTAACCCATGGGCATAAAACTAAAATCAACACGTCAAACATCATGATTACGGAAGTGTAAATAAGCATAATTCTTTTATTTCATATTTAATTTCCTTTATTTTATATTTAATTGCACTTCTAATTATCGCATTTTTATTGTTATTGTATTGCACTTTTAATTATCGTACTTTTTAATTATCGCAAGTTTATTTTATCGCACTTTTATTATTCGCAATTTCATTATCGTTATTTACTTTATGCTTTAATTTAAGTCTTGTATTTATTTTTAATATTTTATATTTGGTTTTAACTGCGACTAAAGTTTTAAAATCGACAAACCGGTCATTAAACGGTAAAAACCCCCCTTTATAATAATAATATTACTTATATATATATATTTGTATTTTTATAAAAGTAAACTCATATAGCGTTAAGCTTTGTTTAAAAAGATTCCCTGTGGAACGAACCGGACTTACTAAAAACTACACTACTGTACGATTAGGTACACTGCCTATAAGTGTTGTAGCAAGGTTTAAGTATATCCATTCTATAAATAAATAAATATCTTGTGTAAAATTGTATCGTATTTAATAGTATTTCCTGCAAAAATTAATAACTATTTTATATACCCCTCGCGACACATTAAGTATTTTTGGCGCCGCTGCCGGGGAACTCGGCGAAACGCTATATTTTTAATCTATATTTGTAAAAATATAATTATATATAAGTTTGAGAAAACGCTATAATCGTGTTATTTATAGAAAACTCTATATTATTAAACTTCTCTATATCTTCTCTAAAGATATAGCGTTTACAAATCGTATTTTTAATCGTGTCCGTTTGAGCTTTTTAGTGAATCTCCTAAGAATTAGTGAACCTCCTATAATTATAATAATAATATAGTTGTAAAAAAAAACCACCCAAATTAAAAAAAAAAAAAAAAAGATTTCAATTGGTTTTAAAAAAAAAAGTTGAAATATTTATTATAGTGTGGTGGGACAAGGAGACATCACCCACTCTTCCACTCAAATTATTTATAAAAGCTATATCATCTTTTTGGTCAAAACCGAAATCCACTTGACACGTTATTACTACTTTATTTTTTTTAAAAACCAATTTGGCCACCACTATCCCTTTTGGCCGTGATTTATGCTTTCCCTTTTTATATTTGGACAAAAACAATTAAAGTGGGTAGTCAATTGTGGTTCTGTTGGGACAACAACTATTGAGACATGTTTGTTAATTTGAGTTGTAAACGAGATGAGTGGAAATCAAATAAAGTGGTTGTTATACCTTGTTAATTTGTTTTCCTTTTTCTATTTTTGGCATTTTATTGTATCAAGGAGTCCAAATAGTAGAACTCTATATTTATTTGGACCAAATTTTTTGTGTGCCCATAACAGTTGATGTAAGCTGATACTCCGTATATGTATGTAGAAAACAACTTTTCCAACTTTCTCCTTATCCCATAAAATAGTTTCATTCTTCTCCATTTAAAAAAAAAAATTAAAAATAAAAAAAAATTGTGTGAAAAAAAAATCGTTTTTAAAAAAAAAAAAAAAAAAAAAAATTATTTTAAGTTTTATTACCTTTAGATTTTTAGACTCAGTCACAACTTTTAGTATTAAGTTTAGTTTTGCCATAGTTATTTTCATTTTTAGATTTTTAGGCTTTGCCGTAAAATCCCTTAAGTGCTTATTCCTTAGACTAAGTTTTAGGTGCTTTAGAATTTTGCGACGCCATTTTTCGCGCTATTTTCTTATTTTTATTTTTCGACGCGTTTACCTATGTATCAATTACAATTTCAATTAGTGATCTCCATTTGTAGCTTTAATTTTAAGATAGTGATCGTTATAAGGTTGGATTAACCGCGTGTTTACAAACCACTCTTCGTCTTTTTCATTTTTCGACACTTTTCGACGCGCACTCTTTTTCTCTCTTATTTCTCGCCATTCTAGTTTTTAGGACTTAGATTTTTTTCTACTTCTTCTCTAAATTTCTTAAAATTACGAAAATTTATTTTAAGTGGTTAAATTGATAGACATCAAAATTTTCTGGTTCGTAGTAATAGTTGGATTTGTACGTGGACCGGGTTATTGGAGCCAAACAGTACTCAATTATATTGAGACCAAACGAATCCTGCCCCTCTGCTGCATCTTTTGGCTATTCGAAACGTGGGCAAAATCAGAAAAGTCTATTGATTGGATAACTTATATAATTTTTCTTTCCTTTTTAAAAACTAATAGGATATTCAGTGAATGCACCGAGCAAGACGTTCACCACCTTTTGTACGTTCACCACCTGTAACTAGATCAAGACATTTAGCAAATATTGTCGCCGTTGATTTTTCTTTAGAATCGTCATCCAGTCGACCAAGTACTCCAATTCAAATTTCCGATAATCCATTTTTTGAACCCAACCTCACAATTGAGAATCCAGAGAATATTCAGGAACGGTTCGTAGATCCTGAACCATTAAACTTTCCTCCGGAACCACCAATCATTCAAACAGAGATTGTTGAGGAACGAACCATTAAATCAGAATCATCTAGTGATACCGATTCAACAAATTCAATTATGGAGAATCTGGAACCTTTAAGTATGGAAGACCGAATGAGAGCTAAACGCACTGGCCAAGGTTACGCAATTACTCATCCAGACATTAATGCGCCAGATTATGAAATCAAAGGACAAATTCTACACATGGTGACTAATCAATGCCAATTTAGTGGTGCGCCGAAGGAAGATCCAAATGAACATTTACGTACCTTTAATAGAATCTGCACACTATTTAAAATCCGAGAAGTTGAGGATGAACATATATATCTCATGTTATTTCCCTGGACTTTAAAGGGAGAAGCCAAAGATTGGTTGGAATCGTTACCTGAAGGGGCGATCGATACATGGGATGTTTTAGTTGACAAATTTCTTAAACAATTCTTTCCTGCATCTAAAGCCGTAAGACTTCAAGCAGAAATTGTTACGTTTACACAGAAACCAAATGAAACTCTATATGAGGCATGGACAAGATATGGAAAGTTGTTAAGAGAATGTCCGCAACATGGTTTAGACACCTGTCAAATAGTACAAATATTCTACCAAGGATGCGACATCACTACAAGGAAAGACATAGATATAGCAGCTGGTGGTTCCATTATGAAGAAAACCGAAACTGATGCTTACAAAATTATTGATAACACTGCTTCCCACTCACATGAGTGGCACCAAGAAAAAGATATCGTTAGATCATCTAAAGCAGCTAGAGCCGATTCTAGCCATGACTTAGATTCCATTTCCGCAAAGATAGATGCTGTGGAGAGACGAATGGAAAAGACGACTAAAGATATTCACTCAATACGAATTAGTTGTGAGCAGTGTGGAGGACCACATTTGACAAAAGATTGTCTCAGTATTGAATTAACAATGGAACAAAGAGAGAATATTTCATACATAAACCAAAGGCCTGGAAATAATTATCAGAATAATTATCAACCGCCAAGACCGATTTACAATCAAAACCAAAATTATAACCGAAATATTCCATACAACAACCAACAAGGTCCTAGCAATCAACAAGTATCCAATAATACTTACAATCAGCAACGACCTAATTTTCAAAACAAACCACCACAACAAACCGATAATAAAAAGCCGAATTTAGAAGATATGATGACGAAGCTAGTTGAAACTCAAACGCAGTTTTTCACATCTCAAAAACAAACCAATGAACAAAATGCTCAAGCATTTAGAAATCAACAAGCTTCTATTCAAAATCTGGAACAAGAAGTAAGTAACCTAGCAAGATTAATAGGTGAAAGAAAACCGGGAAGTCTACCTAGTAATACAAATGCTAATTCCCGGAATGAAACAGCTAAAGCCATTACCACAAGAAGTGGTATTACACTTAAACCACATGAAATACCTGTAATTTCAGATGATTCTATTCCTACTCCACAAGAACCACAATCTGATCAAGAAAAGGAAAAAGAACCGGTAGTTGAGAAGGTTAATGAAGATAACAAAGTTAAGGATAAACCTTATGTTAAACCATACCAACCACCACTTCCTTACCCGAGTAAAATGAAGAAAGAAAAACTTGAAGCCGAGCAATCCAAATTCTTGGATATGTTTAAACAGATAAATGTAAATCTTCCTTTCATTGATGTGATTTCAGGAATGCCTAGATATGCTAAATTCTTGAAAGATCTAATCTCAAATAGAAAGAAAATGGAAGAACTCTCGGCTGTTACTATGAATGCTAATTGTTCAGCAGTGCTGTTGAATAAGATACTAGTAAAACTATCTGATCCAGGAAGTTTCACAATTCCATGTTTTCTGGGTAGTCTTAGTTCAATAGAAGCATTAGCAGATTTAGGTGCTAGTATAAATTTAATGCCGTATTCACTATACGCGAAACTAGACCTTGGAGAATTGAAACCAATAAGAATAAGCATACAACTAGCCGATCGATCAATAAAATATCCTAGAGGGATAATGGAGAACATGCTAGTTAAAGTTGGTACTTTAGTATTTCCAGTAGATTTTGTTGTTTTGGACATGGAAGAAGATTCTCAAGTTCCTCTCATATTAGGAAGACCATTCTTAAACACGGCTAAAGCAATGATAGACGTGTTCGGTAAGAAACTGACCCTAAGTATAGAGGACGAGAGTGTTACCTTTTCAGTTGATAGAGCAATGCAACAACCACAATCTGCAGATGATACATGTTATTATATTCAAACTATAGATGCACATGCAGAATTATTAGAAGAATTTCCAGAATTACAAGGAACAGGAGAATGTTCTTTAGGAGAAGGAACAGAACAAATTGATGAAGCTGAAATGTTAGATACACTAATAGCTAATGGATATGAACCAACAACAGAAGAAATCCAAATGCTAAAAGAAGAAGACAGATATCGATACAAATCATCGATAGAAGAACCTCCGAAATTAGAGTTAAAGCCACTTCCAAACCATTTGGAATACGCTTATTTACATGGTGAATCTGAATTACTTGTAATAATATCGTCTTCTCTTACTGAAAATGAGAAATCACAACTCATTTCTGTGTTGAAAGCTCATAAACCAGCCATTGCATGGAAGATTCATGATATTAAAGGAATAAGTCCTTCGTATTGCACACATAAAATCCTTATGGAAGAAGGTCATAAAACGTATGTGCAACGCCAACGAAGACTAAATCCAAATATGCAAGATGTTGTTAAGAAAGAAATTATTAAACTGCTAGATGCAGGTTTAATTTATCCAATTTCCGATAGTCCATGGGTAAGCCCAGTTCAATGTGTACCTAAGAAGGGTGGCATGACTGTCATCACAAATGAAAAAGATGAGCTTATTCCTACTAGGACTGTAACAGGATGGCATGTGTGTATTTATTATAGAAAATTGAATGACGCCACCAGAAAAGATCACTTTCCCTTACCTTTCATTGATCAAATGTTGGAAAGGTTAGCCGGAAACAGATACTATTGTTTTCTAGATGGTTTTTCCGGATACTTTCAAATTCCAATAGCACCCGAAGATCAAGAGAAAACCACATTCACGTGCCCTTATGGTACTTTTGCTTACAAAAGAATGCCATTTGGACTTTGCAACGCCCCTGCAACCTTTCAAAGGTGTATGATGGCGATTTTTCACGACATGATAGAAGAATGCATGGAAGTTTTCATGGATGACTTTTCAGTCTTCGGTGATACTTTTGAATCATGTTTAGTTAATCTTGAACGAATGCTTATTAGATGCGAGCAATCAAATCTAGTTCTTAATTGGGAGAAATGCCATTTCATGGTTAAAGAAGGCATCGTTCTTGGTCATAAAATTTCAAAGAAAGGAATTGAAGTGGATAGAGCTAAAGTAGATGTAATTTCTAAACTTCCACATCCCACCAATGTTAGAGGAGTTAGGAGTTTTCTAGGGCATGCCGGTTTTTACCGACGTTTCATAAAAGATTTTTCTAAAATTGCCACTCCTATGAATAAACTCCTAGAAAAGGATGCTCCATTCATCTTTTCGGATGAATGCATCAAATCTTTTAATATTCTTAAAGAAAAACTCACTAATGCGCCGATCATGATCACACCAAATTGGAATCTACCATTTGAACTAATGTGCGATGCAAGTGATTTTGCAATGGGAGCCGTTTTAGGACAAAGGATTGAAAAACGATTTCAACCTATATATTATGCTAGTAAGACGTTACAAGGAGCACAAACGAACTATGCAACTACTAAAAAAGAACTCCTTGCTATTGTCTTTGCTTTTGACAAATTTCGATCATATCTCGTTCTAGCAAAAACAGTGGTCTATACCGACCATTCTGCTCTTAGATACCTATTTTCAAAACAAGATGCTAAACCAAGATTAATCCGTTGGATCTTACTCTTACAAGAGTTTGATATTGAAATCCGAGATAAAAGAGGAGCAGAAAATCTCGCCGCTGATCATCTTTCTCGTCTTGAAAATCCCGAATTAGAAGTTCTAAATGAATCAGCCATACAAGACAACTTTCCTGATGAATATCTATTGAAGATAGATTATAAAGAAATCCCATGGTTTACAGACTATGCAAACTATTTAGTATGTGGATTCCTTGAAAAAGGATTATTGTATCAAAGACGAAAGAAATTCTTCAGTGATATAAAACACTATTTTTGGGAAGATCCACATCTGTTTAAAAGTTGTCCCGATGGAATAATACGCCGATGTGTATTTGGAGATGAAGCTAGTAAAATATTAAACCATTGTCACACAGGACCAACAGAAGGGCATTATGGGCCTCAACTAACAGCAAGAAAAGTTTATGAAGCTGGATTCTATTGGCCTACAATTTACAAAGACGCACACCTTCTTTGCAAATCCTGTGATGCTTGTCAAAGGGCCGGAAAAATAAGTCAACGTGATGAAATGCCACAAAATGTCATCCAAGTATGTGAAGTATTTGACATTTGGGGTATTGACTTTATGGGTCCATTTCCAAAATCTCATAATAATCTATATATACTCGTAGCCATTGATTATGTATCTAAATGGGCGGAAGCACAAGCTCTCCCAACTAACGATGCACGAGTTGTAGTCAACTTTTTAAAACGTCTTTTTGCAAGGTTTGGAACACCGAAAGCTTTAATAAGTGATCGGGGTACTCATTTCTGTAATAATCAACTTGAGAAAGTTCTTAAAAGATATGGAGTAACTCATAAAATCTTCACCGCATATCATCCACAAACAAGTGGACAAGTTGAAAATACCAACCGAGCCTTAAAACGTATTCTAGAGAAAACCGTAGGATCAAATCCGAAGGAATGGTCCATTAAATTGAAGGATGCACTCCGGGCTTTTAGAACAGCCTACAAAACTCCAATTGGAACCACACCTTTTAGACTTGTTTATGGAAAAGCATGTCATCTTCCAGTAGAAATTGAACACAAAGCATTTTGGGCTTTGAAAACATGTAATCTTGATTTACATGAAGCTGGACGTCTACGATTAAGTCAACTAAATGAATTAGAAGAATTAAGACATGAAGCATACGAAAATTCGTTAATCTATAAGGAAAGAACGAAGAAATGGCATGATAAAAGAATCAGAAGTTCAAAAGAATTTAAAGAAGGAGACAGAGTTCTTCTTTTCAATTCACGATTCAAGCTATTTCCTGGAAAATTGAAATCAAGATGGTCTGGACCATTCATAGTCAAAAGAGTTTTCCCATACGGAACGATAGAATTAATAAATTCAAATGGGATTGAATTTAAAGTTAATGGTCACAGAGTTAAACATTACATACATGGCCCGATGGAAGTCGACAACGAAGTTAATCACAATTTCGACACCACAGCTAACTAAGTGTGGGGAGAATCAAGTCTTTAAAGGATAATATGTATTTCTGTTAGAGTTAGATTGTCTGTTTTCGTGTAGTTCTCGAAAATGGAACCCGAATGGTCTTTCCCTAGCAGACCCTAAAGAACTAGTCTTCTCCCCCCATTCTGAATTTTTATTTTTTTTTAGGTTTTTACAAAATGAAGACTGCCTGTGAACTAAACCATGGTCTAATGCTACACGCTTTGATCACTAAACGTAATAATGACATACTACCGAGTGAATTAGTATCAGTAATCAGAGAAAGAATGGACGGAGTTAGAAAAGAATCCAGATGCGAAGATAATAAATTACAATTTGGTAAAGGAAAATCAAAATCCGCAGCGAAAAGAAGAGCACGACACCTAGAAAGATGTCACAAATGCGGAAAATGGTCACATGGAGGTAAATGTTCAAATAATCAAACCTATTCAAATACCGAATTTGTTACTTTATGCAGAGACGGACCGTTCATATGTTTAGAAGAAAAGACACTGAATGCTCGAGGTTACGCCTATGTAGCCATGGAAAACCAATTAAACCGACTATCTTATGAATGGGATAGATCATATAACTAAGAAATCTATTTCACAGGTATGTCTGTACAGTTTTTATTTTTATTTTTATTTTTAACCTTTTGATAATAAACGCTAATTTGTTCGCTAAAAAGTATTAAATTGGTATTGAATAAAATTAGGTTTGGCGACCGAAATTATTGATATCATTCAAAAATTTATTACATCACTGCGAAATTTAACGTTTATTCTTAAGGTATAAATATCTTTAATTAATCAACCCAAAATATTTCAAAAATTCATCATGAGTTAAATTAGGTCTTGGAACCGAAATTACTTTACCGAAAAGAGGAGCGCATATTTTTGATAATATTTGATTGATTAAAGTGGGATAAAAAGCCAAAAAGATTTTTAATTTTATTTTTACCATGTTTTTAAAATTAATATTTAAATCTTAAATTAATATTGTAAACTTTGTAAAAACAATATTTTTAAAATTGTAAATATTTGAAAAATTAATATAAGTTTGGTGTGAATTTATAATATGAATTTTTAAATTAAGTTTGGTGTGAATTTTTAATTTTTAAAATATGAATTTTTTAATTTTATGCATTTCAAATTTTAAGTTTGATGTGAATTTTTAATATTAATTTTGAATTTTATATTTAAATTGTGTGAATTTAAAAACAAAAATTTACTTTATCTCATTAAGTTAAAAATATGATTTTTAAAATTCGTCGTAAGTTGATGACTAGGTCATTGAACCGAAATTGCTTTACCCGAGGGAGGGACGAGAACTTTTATTATCATTATTTTTAATCTTATTGATTTAAAGTATGCCAAAAAAATTAAAAAATCCAAAAATCTAAGCTTTTAAAACAATTGCTTGAAAATGACAAATTTTAAAATTTTGTCGAGGGACGGACTAGGGCATCGTTCCAAAACGCCCTCATTCTTAAAAGAAACAAATTTTTAAAATTAATTAATATTTGTTTTATAAGTTAAAGGTTTTATAAAAAAAAAAAAATAGTATGTATATATTTGTTTGTAGTTTATCTTACAAGACAGGGTAAAACAACGCGTTTTCAAAGACTGGCATTAAGTTCAGCAAAAGCAAGTAATTTTGACGACAAGATGCAAAATATGTGTGAAATAACAAACAAGACGGAATAAACAAATGACGTGCACCATTTATCATTCAACAAACAAACAACAATATGTTTGAAACTTTGGTAAAATTTAATCACTTTTCTACGCTTATCACCCTCAATAATTTAAATTGTTACTGATTTCTTGCAAATGAGGGCATTGCAAGATCTTAAGTGTGGGAAGGGGTTAAATTCTTTCGGATTTTAAAAATTTTTATTTTAAACACTTGGTTACCATTAAAAATACTAGTAACGCAGTAGTTGTAATAGAATCTAGTGCTCTCCGATAACAAGGAACAACCCTAGTCTTATATACTGACTACCCACTTCTAGTAAATTTTTCAAAATTTTCAACAAAATGAATTCAAAATCATGTTTATACATATTTATGAACGATGAAAACTAGGTCATTGAGCCGAAATTATCGTTACCTCGGAAAGGACATAAATTGAGAAACAACCAAAATGTTAGAATTCATTTAAGAATGGAATAGAGGAGAAAAAGGCAAAGAAAAACATAAATAAAAGCCAAGTGTGGGAAAACTTTACCAAACTATTCAAAACATATATCACATATTTTTGTACAAATTTTTGAAAATACTTTTGTTTTGGAACGATAATCAACTGTTTTATCCGATGAAAGAAAAGAAGAGATAGATCTACACGATGAATCAATTCCATCATTAAAAGGAAGTAAAGTCTTCCGAAAAAGACACGCGCTTCTTGATTTAGGTCATGAAGTTGTCGTCCAGATCAGCTGTAGGTTGACGAAAAATCTAGAAAAGTCATCACTAAAATCAGCAGGAAATCCACGGACCTCAGCATTAAACAGGGTCGCCAAGTGGTCAGATTTATCCTAACCATGAGAAGGATTTATCTTGTACAATGGGGGGGGGGCACCATGCAAATTAGCTGGATAAGACTAATGAATCAGATCCCCAGAAAGGATAATCTCCTTAAAGATTAAAAATCAGCTTTTAAGACTGATATTACTCAATCCTTGAGATTGACCTTAAAGATTGAGAATTACAAACTCATGGAATTCAATGATATCTAAACTCGAGCTTGAACGAGAAAATATTTTGATCAAAAATTACAAACCGATTTGTTTTCTGAAAACCCTATTTTCAATGCGTTCATTACCATTTAACGAAAAATCCTAGGAATTCACCTGGAATTCATTAGGTCACCTGAACCAAATCGGGTGTCAACCGTAAGAACGGTGGTTGCATAGTGGTCAAAGACATGACCTTGTGCCATACCGAAAAATTATAAGGGTGAGCTTTACTATTGCTCCTACCAAGGATAGTTCTAGCATCCGACACGTTAATAAGACCATAATCATTTGCATGTCACGGGACATTGCCTTAACAGTTTCTTGTTCATCGTTTTCCTTTACAACCGGACGGTAGTTTACCGAAAGGTAATATACGGAACAAGTAAACTGGATGTGTGCTTTCCGATACCAGGATAGCAGTGGATTACACGAACCTAAAAGTTTTTAGCCAAAATATTGATCCACAAATATATTTTGCAACACCAATGATGGATCAAATCAGAAAACTTGTCTAGGGTAAAATCTAGCTTGAATTTTCAAAAGATCAAATGTTTTCATAAAGATCTAATTTCCTTAAAGGATCTAAATTTTTATAGTCATGTGGGACTGTAAACCGCCTTTCAAATGTGCACTTTGCTTTGGAAACCGAAAGTAAATCGGCTATTTGATTGAAAGTGTCGTTGACCTAAACCCAAGGCAACTGTGAATGACACACCCACCTTTAACCACATCGTTACTATCATTGTTCATACCGCCGTATTGAAGTCACTGATGTACAAAGTGTGAAGAATAAAGAAGTGATTCAAGTGTTTTTCAAGACTATATTGCTTGAGGACAAGCAACGCTCAAGTGTGGGAATATTGATAATGTCAAAAAGGAACATATATTTCATAGCATTATTCCCCAAGAAAGACAAGATTTTAGTTGCAATTGTTCCATTTTCAAGTAATATTCGTTTATATTAAATAAGTGCGAAGACAAAAGGCGAAAACAACGAATTGAAGACACAAAGGTCCAAAAAGCTCAAAAGTACAAGATACAATTAAAAAGGTTCAAATTATTGATGAGGAACGTCTAAAAACGACAAGAGTACAAGTTACAAAACACAAAGTACACGATATAAAATAGTACGCAAGGGCGTTCGAAAATCCGGAACCGGGACATGAGTCAACTCTCAACGCTCGACGCAACGGTGTAAAAATTATGAGTCAACTATGCACAAGAATAAAATATAATATTTAAATAATTCATAATAAGAATAATAATAAATAATATAAAGTTGTTAATTGAGCATAGTTAAGGGGTCATAAGTGAAAATTTCATTTCATAATTCGCCTATAAAATCAAGTTGTGTCGATCAATTTTATGTACAACTTTTTCTATCCTCTTTTTATCTATATATCGATCAAATATCTATATCTAATATCCAATATCTATATTTATAATTCTCTATCATAATGTTAATGTAATCAGATATAACAATAATCTTAATTTTAATTTTAAATTATGATAATAATAAGATTTATGATAGAGATCGTTTGAGTGTATAAAGTCGAAATTCTGTCCGTGTAACGCTACGCTATTTTTAATCATTGTAAGTTATGTTCAACCTTTTTACATTAATGTCTCGTAGCTAAGTTATTATTATGCTTATTTAAAACGAAGTAATCATGATGTTGGGCTAATTACTAAAATTGGGTAATTGGGCTTTGTACCATAATTGGGGTTTGGACAAAAGAACGACACTTGTGGAAATTAGACTATGAGCTATTAATGGGCTTTATATTTGTTTAACTAAATGATAGTTTGTTAATGTTAATATAAAGATTTACAATTGGGCGTCCCTATAAATTACCATATACACTCAATCGGACACGATGGGCGGGGTATTTATATGTACGAATAATCGTTCATTTAACCGGACACGGGAATGGATTAATAGCCACTAGAATAATTAAAACAGGGGTGAAATTATGTACAAGGACACTTGGTATAATTGATAACAAAATATTAAAACCTTGGGTTACACTCAGTCGACATCCTGGTGTAATTATTAAACAAAATATTAAAATCTTGTTACAGTTTAAGTCCCCAATTAGTTGGAATATTTAACTTCGGGTATAAGGATAATTTGACGAGGACACTCGCACTTTATATTTATGACTGATGGACTGTTATGGACAAAAACCAGACGGACATATTAAATAATCCAGGACAAAGGACAATTAACCCATGGGCATAAAACTAAAATCAACACGTCAAACATCATGATTACGGAAGTTTAAATAAGCATAATTCTTTTATTTCATATTTAATTTCCTTTATTTTATATTTAATTGCACTTCTAATTATCGCATTTTTATTGTTATTGTATTTCACTTTTAATTATCGTACTTTTTAATTATCGCAAGTTTATTTTATCGCACTTTTATTATTCGCAATTTCATTATCGTTATTTACTTTATGCTTTAATTTAAGTCTTGTATTTATTTTTAATATTTTATATTTGGTTTTAACTGCGACTAAAGTTTTAAAATCGACAAACCGGTCATTAAACGGTAAAAACTCCCCTTTATAATAATAATATTACTTATATATATATATTTGTATTTTTATAAAAGTAAACTCATGTAGCGTTAAGCTTTGTTTAAAAAGATTCCCTGTGGAACGAACCGGACTTACTAAAAACTACACTACTGTACGATTAGGTACACTGCCTATAAGTGTTGTAGCAAGGTTTAAGTATATCCATTCTATAAATAAATAAATATCTTGTGTAAAATTGTATCGTATTTAATAGTATTTCCTGCAAAAATTAATAACTATTTTATATACCCCTCGCTACACATTATGCTCGTAGAGGACCCGAGTTCACCTGGGAGCGTGAAGATCAGATGAAGAAGAAATACCCGCATCTATTTCCAGAAGATTCGTCAACACCTCCAACAGCTTAAAATTTCGGGACGAAATTTATTTAACGGGTAGGTACTGTAGTGACCCAAACTTTTCCATGTTTATATATATTAATTGAGATTGATATTTACATGATTAAATGTTTCCAACATGTTAAGCAATCAAACTTGTTAAGACTTGATTAATTGAAATATGTTTCATATAGACAATTGACCACCCAAGTTGACCGGCGATTCACGAACGTTAAAACTTGTAAAAACGACATGACGATATATATATGGATATACATATGGTTAACATGAGATTATGATAAGTAATTATCTCCATAAGTATATTAACAATGAGTTATATGCATATAAACAAGACTACTAACTTAAGGATTTCGAAACGAGACATATATGTAACGATTATCGTTGTAACGACATTTAAATGTATATATATCATATTAAGATATATTAATATATCATAATATCATGATAATATAATAATTTAACATCTCATTAGATATAATAAACAATGGGTTAACAACATTAATTGAGATCGTTAACTTAAAGGTTTCAAAACAACACTTACATGTAACGACTAACGATGACTTAACGACTCAGTTAAAATGTATATACATGTAGTGTATTTAGATGTATTAAAATACTTTTGGAAGACTTCAAGACATATATCAAAACACTCATACTTTACGAAAATGGTTACAGTTACTTTTCCATTCTTTTCTTTCATCAAGAATTCTAGTCGTATTCTTACCCGTATTATACACAGCTTCAAAACGTACTTACTATGAGTATATACCAATAGGAACTAGCATGGGATTCCACTCTTGATTATGTCATGTATGACTAATCAATTTTAACTTCTACCATAAGCTAGTCAACTAACTAGAACTCCTTTTAACCCCACTCACCACTCACCAATTACCACTCATCATTCACTCCATTTCACTTCCAATTCTCTTTCTAATTCTCTCTCAACACACACACACACACTATTATGAACGTATTTTTCCAGTAGTTAATCATCATCTTCATCAAAAATCACTTCAAGAATCAAGCTATAATCATCATAGGAAGAACACTTCAAGAACACTTCAAAAATCCCTTCAAGTTTACTAATTTACTTCCAAGCTTTCTAATCCATTCCAAGTAATCATGTAAGATCAAGAAACCTTTGTTATATACAGTAGGTTATCTTTCTTATTCAAGGTAATATTCATATTCAAACTTTGATTCAATTTCTATAACTATAAACTATCTTAATTCGAGTAAAAATCTTACTTGAACTTGTTTTTGTGTCATGATCCTACTTCAAGAACTTTCAAGCCATCCAAGATCCTTTGAAGCTAGATCATTTCTTGTCACTTCCAATAGGTTTACCTACTAAACTTGAGGTAGTAATGATGTTCATAACATCATTCGATTCATATATATAAAACTATCTTATTCGAAGGTTTAAACTCGTAATCACTAGAACATAGTTTAGTTAATTCTAAACTTGTTCGCAAACAAAAGTTAATCCTTCTAACTTGACTTTTAAAATTAACTACACACATGTTCTATATCTATATGATATGCTAACTTAATGATTTAAAACCTGGAAACACGAAAAACACCGTAAAACCGGATTTACGCCGTCGTAGTAACACCGCGGGCTGTTTTGGGTTAGTTAATTAAAAACTATGATAAACTTTGATTTAAAAGTTGTTATTCTGAGAAAATGATTTTTATTATGAACATGAAACTATATCCAAAAATTATGGTTAAACTCAAAGTGGAAGTATGTTTTCTAAAATGGTCATCTAGACGTCGTTCTTTCGACTGAAATGACTACCTTTACAAAAACGACTTGTAACTTATTTTTCCGACTATAAACCTATACTTTTTCTGTTTAGATTCATAAAATAGAGTTCAATATGAAACCATAGCAATTTGATTCACTCAAAACGGATTTAAAATGAAGAAGTTATGGGTAAAACAAGATTGGATAATTTCTCTCATTTTAGCTACGTGAAAATTGGTAACAAATCTATTCCAACCATAAATTAATCAACTTGTATTGTATATTATGTAATCTTGAGATACCATAGACACGTATACAATGTTTCGACCTATCATGTCGACACATCTATATATATTTCGGAACAACCATAGACACTCTATATGTGAATGTTGGAGTTAGCTATACAGGGTTGAGGTTGATTCCAAAATATATATAGTTTGAGTTGTGATCAATACTGAGATACGTATACACTGGGTCGTGGATTGATTCAAGATAATATTTATCGATTTATTTCTGTACATCTAACTGTGGACAACTAGTTGTTGGTTACTAACGAGGACAGCTGACTTAATAAACTTAAAACATCAAAATATATTAAAAGTGTTGTAAATATATTTTGAACATACTTTGATATATATGTATATATTTTTATAGGTTCGTGAATCAACCAGTGGCCAAGTCTTACTTCCCGACGAAGTAAAAATCTGTGAAAGTGAGTTATAGTCCCACTTTTAAAATCTAATATTTTTGGGATGAGAATACATGCAGGTTTTATAAATGATTTACAAAATAGACACAAGTACGTGAAACTACATTCTATGGTTGAATTATCGAAATCGAATATGCCCCTTTTTTATTAAGTCTGGTAATCTAAGAATTAGGGAACAGACACCCTAATTGACGCGAATCCTAAAGATAGATCTATTGGGCCTAACAAACCCCATCCAAAGTACCAGATGCTTTAGTACTTCGAAATTTATATCATATCCGAAGGGTGTCCCGGAATGATGGGGATATTCTTATATATATGCATCTTGTTAATGTCAGTTACCAGGTGTTCACCATATGAATGATTTTTATCTCTATGTATGAGATGTGTATTGAAATATGAAATCTTGTGGTCTATTATTATGATTTGATATATATAGGTTAAACCTATAACTCACCAACATTTTTGTTGATGTTTAAAGCATGTTTATTCTCAGGTGATTATTAAGAGCTTCCGCTGTCGCATACTTAAATAAGGACGAGATTTGGAGTCCATGCTTGTATGATATTGTGTAAAAACTGCATTCAAGAAACTTATTTTGTTGTAACATATTTGTATTGTAAACCATTATGTAATGGTCGTGTGTAAACAGGATATTTTAGATTATCATTATTTGATAATCTACGTAAAGCTTTTTAAAACCTTTATCTATGAAATAAAGGTTATGGTTTGTTTTAAAAATGAATGCAGTCTTTGAAAAACGTCTCATATAGAGGTCAAAACCTCGCAACGAAATCAATTAATATGGAACGTTTTTAATCAATAAGAACGGGACATTTCAGCTGCTTCTGATTGTTGTTGTTGTTGCGGTTATTATTGTTGTTGGGATGATTGTTGTAGTTGCTGTTGTTGTTGTTGTTGTTGTTGGGCCGTTTGTTGTAGTTGCGATTGATGTTGCGATTGTTGGGATAATTGTTACGATTATTGTTGTAATTGCTGTTGTTGTATTGGTGATTCTTATCACCGTTTTCCTCCCACTTTCTTTTGACTTGCTTCACATTGGCCTCTTCAGCAGTCTGTTCTTTAATTCTTTCTTCAATCTGGTTCACTAGTTTGTGAGCCATTCTACATGCCTGTTGTATGGAGGCGGGCTCGTGTGAACTTATATCTTCTTGGATTCTTTCCGGTAATCCTTTCACAAATGCGTCGATCTTCTCTTCCTCATCTTCGAATGCTCCCGGACACAATAGGCACAATTCTGTGAATCGTCTTTCGTACGTGGTAATATAAAATCCTTGGGTTCGTAACCCTCTAAGTTCTGTCTTGAGCTTATTGACCTCGGTTCTGGGACGGTACTTCTCGTTCATCAAGTGCTTGAATGCTGACCACGGTAGTGCATACGCATCGTCTTGTCCCACTTGCTCTAGATAGGTATTCCACCATGTTAACGCAGAACCTGTGAAGGTATGCGTAGCGTACTTCACTTTGTCCTCTTCAGTACACTTACTTATGGCAAACACCGATTTGACCTTCTCGGTCCACCGTTTCAATCCGATCGGTCCTTCGGTTCCATAAAATTCCAAAGGTTTGCAGGCAGTGAATTCTTTGTAGGTGCATCCTACACGATTTCCTGTACTGCTAGATCTAAGGTTATTGTTGGTATGTAGCGCAGCCTGTACTGCGGCTATGTTTGAAGCTAGAAAAGTACGGAATTCCTCTTCATTCATATTCACGGTGTGTCGAGTAGTCGGTGCCATTTCCTTCAAAATAGTCAAATGGAACAAGTTAATCATACATAATATTAAGAGTAGTTAATAGTATTTCGTAGCATAATATGAACTCATTTATAAAAGCTTTTTCTTCATATTAGCGTTTTATAAGTTTAAATTCGGGTGGTACCTACCCGTTAAGTTCATACTTAGTAGCTAATATACAATTCAACTACTACAATTCTATATGAAAAACTGATTATAATAATATTTCGCGTTCAAACTTTTACATAATATTTTACAAACTTACAATACCGCTTATTTTACATATAGCATGAAATATAGCACACAATAAATTTGATACAAGATGGTTGTGAAGATAATTCTAGCTAGTACACAAGTCGTTCAGCAAAGGCAATAAAGACACGTAATTCATACGTCCAGAAACAAGTCATGCATTCTGGTTTTACTAGGATTACTTCCCATCCTTGGTCTTGTGGAACATAACCGTTATGGTCGTTGATAAGACATCGTGTTGTAACGTTGTCAAAGGGACGAGGGTTACGTAATGTCCAACAGTCCCGTAACAATCTAAAAACCTCATTTCTTACCCCAATTACCGACTCCGTCACTTGTGGGAACATTTTATTTAATAGTTGTAGCCCGATGTTCTTGTTCTCACTTTGGTGAGAAGCGAACATTACTAATCCGTAAGCATAACATGCTTCTTTATGTTGCATGTTAGCCGCTTTTTCTAAATCACGAAGTCCAATATTCGGATATATTGAGTCAAAATAATTTCTTAACCCATTGCGTAAAATAGCATTTGGGTTCCCCGCAATATATGCGTCAAAGTAAACACATCGTAACTTATGGATTTCCCAATGTGATATCCCCCATCTTTCGAACGAAAGCCTTTTATAAACCAAGGCATTCTTGGAACGTTCTTCGAATGTCTTACAAACTGATCTCGCCTTAAATAGTTGTGCCGAAGAATTCTGACCGACTCTAGACAAGATTTCATCAATCATGTCTCCGGGTAGGTCTCTTAAAATATTGGGTTGTCTATTCATTTTGTGTTTTTATACTGTAATATAGACAAGAGTTAGATTCATAAAAAAAATACTTATTAATACAAGCAATTTTTACATATATCATAAAGCATAAGCACACTATATTACATATATTACACCACACGAATACAACTATCTTATTCCGACTCGCTTGTTTCTTCTTCTTCGATTTTGGTTCGTTTTGCCAAGTTTCTAGGGATATATGATGTTCCCCTAATACGAGCCGTCGTTTTCCACATTGGTTTAGAAAAACCTGATGGTTTAGAGGTTCCGGGGTCATTGTTACAACATAAGGACTTCGGAGGTTGACGATACATATAAAGTTCATCGGGGTTGGAATTAGATTTCTCTATTTTTATGCCCTTTCCCTTATTATTTTCTTTTGCCTTTTTAAATTCAGTTGGGGTAATTTCTATAACATCATCGGAATTCTCGTCGGAATCCGATTCATCGGAGAATTGGTAATCCTCCCAATATTTTGCTTCCTTGGCGGAAACACCATTGACCATAATTAACCTTGGTCGGTTGGTTGAGGATTTTCTTTTACTTAACCGTTTTATTATTTCCCCCACCGGTTCTACTTCTTCATCCGGTTCCGATTCTTCTTCCGGATCCGATTCTTCTTCCGGTTCCGACTCTTCTTCCGGTTCCTCTTCGGGAACTTGTGAATCAGTCCACGAATCATTCCAATTTACATTTGACTCTTCATTATTATTAGGTGAGTCAATGGGACTTGTTCTAGAGGTAGACATCTATCACATAATATCAAACGCGTTAAGAGATTAATATATCACATAATATTCACATGTTAAAAATATATAGTTTCCAACAAAATTTGTTAAGCAATCATTTTTCAAGTAAACACGGTCGAAGTCCAGACTCACTAATGCATCCTAACAAACTCGATAAGACACACTAATGAAAAATTCTGGTTCTCTAAGACCAATGCTCGGATACCAACTGAAATGTCCCATTCTTATTGATTAAAAACGTTCCATATTAATTGATTTCGTTGCGAGGTTTTGACCTCTATATGAGACGTTTTTCAAAGACTGCATTCATTTTTAAAACAAACCATAACCTTTATTTCATAAATAAAGGTTTAAAAAGATTTACGTAGATTATCAAATAATGATAATCTAAAATATCCTGTTTACACACGACCATTACATAATGGTTTACAATACAAATATGTTACATCGAAATCAATTTCTTGAATGCAGTTTTTACACAATATCATACAAACATGGACTCCAAATCTTGTCCTTATTTTAGTATGCAACAACGGAAGCTCTTAGTATTCACCTGAGAATAAACATGCTTTAAACGTCAACAAAAATGTTGGTGAGTTATAGGTTTAACCTATATATATCAAATCGTAACAATAGACCACAATATTTTATATTTCAATACACATCCCATACATAGAGATAAAAATCATTCATATAGTGAACACCTGGTAACCAACATCAATAAGATGCATATATAAGAATATCCCCATCATTCCAGGACACCCTTCGGATATGATATAAATTTCAAAGTACTAAAGCATCCGGTACTTTGGATGGGGCTTGTTGGGCCCAATAGATCTATCTTTAGGATTCGCGTCAATTAGGGTGTCTGTTCCCTAATTCTTAGATTACCAGACTTAATAAAAAGGGGCATATTCGATTTCGATAATTCAACCATAGAATGTAGTTTCACGTACTTGTGTCTATTTTGTAAATCATTTATAAAACCTGCATGTATTCTCATCCCAAAAATATTAGATTTTAAAAGTGGGACTATAACTCACTTTCATAGATTTTTACTTCGTCGGGAAGTAAGACTTGGCCACTAGTTGATTCACGAACCTATAACAATATATACATATATATCAAAGTATGTTCAAAATATATTTACAACACTTTTAATATATTTTGATGTTTTAAGTTTATTAAGTCAGCTGTCCTCGTTAGTAACCTACAACTAGTTGTCCACAGTTATATATACAGAAATAAATCGATAAATATTATCTTGAATCAATCCACGACCCAGTGTATACGTATCTCAGTATTGATCACAACTCAAACTATATATATTTTGGAATCAACCTCAACCCTGTATAGCTAACTCCAACATTCACATATAGAGTGTCTATGGTTGTTCCGAAATATATATAGATGTGTCGATATGATAGGTCGAAACATTGTATACGTGTCTATGGTATCTCAAGATTACATAATATACAATACAAGTTGATTAAGTTATGGTTGGAATAGATTTGTAACCAATTTTCACGTAGCTAAAATGAGAAAAATTAACCAATCTTGTTTTACCCATATCTTCTTCATTTTAAATCCGTTTTGAGTGAATCAAATTTCTATGGTTTCATATTGAACTCTATTTTATGAATCTAAATAGAAAAAGTATAGGTTTATAGTCGGAAAAATAAGTTACAAGTCGTTTTTGTAAAGGTGGTCATTTCAGTCGAAAGAACGACGTCTAGATGACCATTTTAGAAAACATACTTCCACTTTGAGTTTAACCATAATTTTTGGATATAGTTTCATGTTCATAATAAAAATCATTTTCCCAGAATAAAAACTTTTAAATCAAAGTTTTTCATAGTTTTTAATTAACTAACCCAAAACAGCCCGCGGTGTTACTACGACGGCGTAAATCCGGTTTTACGGTGTTTTTCGTGTTTCCAGGTTTTAAATCATTAAGTTAGCATATCATATAGATATAGAACATGTGTTTAGTTGATTTTAAAAGTCAAGTTAGAAGGATTAACTTTTATTTGCGAACAAGTTTAGAATTAACTAAACTATGTTCTAGTGATTACAAGTTTAAACCTTCGAATAAGATAGCTTTATATGTATGAATCGAATGATGTTATGAACATCATTACTACCTCAAGTTCCTTGGATAAACCTACTGGAAATGAGAAAAATAGATCTAGCTTCAAAGGATCCTTGGATGGCTTGAAAGTTCTTGAAGCAGAATCATGACACGAAAACAATTTCAAGTAAGATTTCCACTCGAAATAAGATTGTTATAGTTATAGAAATTGAATTAAAGTTTGAATATGATTATTACCTTGTATTAGAAAGATAACCTACTGTAAGTAACAAAGGTTTCTTGATCTTGGATGATTACTCACATGGGATGCTAAGAGCTGATCATTGGAGTGTATATACCAATAGTACATACATCTAAAAGCTGTGTATTGTACGAGTACGAATACGGGTGCATACGAGTAGAATTGTTGATGAAACTGAACGAGGATGTAATTGTAAGCATTTTTGTTAAGTAGAAGTATTTTGATAAGTGTATTGAAGTATTTCAAAAGTGTATAAATACATATTAAAACACTACATGTATATACATTTTAACTGAGTCGTTAAGTCATCGTTAGTCGTTACATGTAAGTGTTGTTTTGAAACCTTTAGGTTAACGATCTTGTTAAATGTTGTTAACCCAATGTTTATAATATCAAATGAGATTTTAAATTATTATATTATCATGATATTATCATGTATGAATATCTCTTAATATGATATATATATATTAAATGTCTTTACAACGATAATCGTTACATATATGTCTGGTTTAAAAATCATTAAGTTAGTAGTCTTGTTTTTACATATGTAGTTCATTGTTAATATACTTAATGATATGTTTACTTATCATAGTATCATGTTAACTATATATATATATATCCATATATATGTCATCATATAGTTTTTACAAGTTTTAACGTTCGTGAATCACCGGTCAACTTGGGTGGTCAATTGTCTATATGAAACATATTTCAATTAATCAAGTCTTAACAAGTTTGATTGCTTAACATGTTGGAAACATTTAATCATGTAAATATCAATCTCAATTAATATATATAAACATGGAAAAGTTCGGGTCACTACATCACAAACTAGTGAACCAGATTGAAGAAAGAATTAAAGAACAGACTGCTGAAGAGGCCAATGTGAAGCAAGTCAAAAGAAAGTGGGAGGAAAACGGTGATAAGAATCACCAATACAACAACAGCAGCAATTACAACAATAATCGCAACAACTATCCCAACAATCACAACATCAATCGCAACTACAACAAACGGCTCAACAACAACAACAACAACAACAACAACAACAACAACAGCAACTACAACAATCATCCCAACAACAATAATAACCGCAGCAACAAAAACAACAATCAGAAGCAGCTATGCCAAAGGTGTGAAAAGTATCACTCGGGGTTCTGCACCAAATTTTGCAACAAGTGTAAAAGAAATGGTCATAGCGCAGCGAAGTGTGAGGTCTACGGACCAGGGGTTAACAGAACGAAAGGAACAAATGGTGTCGGAACGAGTAATGGCGGAGCAAGTTGTGTCGGAGCAAGTTATGCCAATGTAGTTTGTTATAAATGTGGAAAACCGGGCCACATTATTAGAAATTGCCCGAACCAGGAGAACACGAATGGACAAGGCCGCGAAAGAGTTTTCAATATTAATGCGGCAGAGGCACAGGAAGACCCGGAGCTTGTTACGGGTACGTTTCTTATTAACAATAAATCTGCTTACGTTTTATTTGATTCGAGTGCGGATAGAAGCTATATGAGTAGAGATTTTTGTGCTAAATTAAGTTGTCCATTGACGCCTTTGGATAGTAAATTTTTACTCGAATTAGCAAATGGTAAATTAATTTCAGCAGATAATATATGTCGGAATCGAGAAATTAAACTGGTTAGCGAAACATTTAAGATTGACTTGATACCAGTAGAGTTAGGGTGTTTTGATGTGATAATCGGTATGGAATGGTTGAAAGAAGTGAAAGCAGAGACCGTTTGTTACAAAAATGCAATTCGCATTATACGAGAAAAAGGAAAACCCTTAATGGTGTACGGAGAAAAGGGCAACACGAAGTTACATCTTATTAGTAATTTGAAGGCACAAAAACTAATAAGAAAAGGTTGCTATGCTATTCGAGAACACGTCGAGAAAGTACAAACTGAAGAAAAGAGCATCAATGATGTTCCCGTTGCAAAAGAATTTCCCGATGTATTTCCGAAAGAATTACCGGGATTACCCCCACATCGATCCGTTGAATTTCAAATAGATCTTGTACCAGGAGCTGCACCAATAGCTCGTGCTCCTTACAGACTCGCACCCAGCGAGATGAAAGAACTGCAAAGCCAATTACAAGAACTTTTAGAGCGTGGTTTCATTCGACCAAGCACATCACCGTGGGGAGCTTCTATTTTGTTTGTCAAGAAGAAAGATGGTACATTCAGGTTGTGTATCGACTACCGAGAGTTGAACAAACTTACTATCAAGAACCGCTAGCCACTACCGAGAATCGACGACTTATTTGATCAACTACAAGGCTCGTCTGTTTATTCAAAGATTGACTTACGTTCCGGGTATCATCAAATGCTGGTGAAAGAAGATGATATTCCAAAGACTGCTTTCAGAACACGTTACGGTCATTACAAGTTTATGGTCATGCCGTTTGGTTTAACTAATGCACCAGCTGTGTTCATAGACCTTATGAACCGAGTGTGTGGACCATACCTTGACAAGTTTGTCATTGTTTTCATTGATGACATACTTATTTACTCAAAGAATGACCAAGAACACGGTGAACATTTGAGAAAGGTGTTAGAAGTATTGAGGAAGGAAGAATTGTACGCTAAGTTTTCAAAGTTTGCATTTTGGTTGGAAGAAGTTCAATTTCTCGGTCACATAGTGAACAAAGAAGGTATTAAGGTGGATCCGGCAAAGATAGAAACTGTTGAAAAGTGGGAAACCCCGAAAACTCCGAAACACATACGCCAGTTTTTAGGACTAGCTGGTTACTACAGAAGGTTCATCCAAGACTTTTTCAGAATAGCAAAACCCTTGACTGCATTAACGCATAAAGGGAAGAAATTTGAATGGAACGATGAACAAGAGAAAGCGTTTCAGTTATTGAAGAAAAAGCTAACTACGGCACCTATATTGTCATTGCCTGAAGGGAATGATGATTTTGTGATTTATTGTGACGCATCAAAGCAAGGTCTTGGTTGTGTATTAATGCAACGAACGAAGGTGATTGCTTATGCTTCTAGACAATTGAAGATTCACGAACAAAATTATACGACGCATGATTTAGAATTAGGCGCGGTTGTTTTTGCATTAAAGACTTGGAGGCACTACTTATATGGGGTCAAAAGTATTATATATACCGACCACAAAAGTCTTCAACACATATTTAATTAGAAACAACTGAATATGAGGCAGCGTAGGTGGATTGAATTGTTGAATGATTACGACTTTGAGATTCGTTACCACCCGGGGAAGGCAAATGTGGTAGCCGACGCCTTGAGCAGGAAGGACAGAGAACCCATTCGAGTAAAATCTATGAATATAATGATTCACAATAACCTTACTACTCAAATAAAGGAGGCCCAACAAGGAGTTTTAAAAGAGGGAAATTTAAAGGATGAAATACCCAAAGGATCGGAGAAGCATCTTAATATTCGGGAAGACGGAACCCGGTATAGGGCTGAAAGGATTTGGGTACCAAAATTTGGAGATATGAGAGAAATGGTACTTAGAGAAGCTCATAAAACCAGATACTCAATACATCGTGGAACAGGGAAGATGTACAAGGATCTCAAGAAACATTTTTGGTGGCCGGGTATGAAAGCCGATGTTGCTAAATACGTAGGAGAATGTTTGACGTGTTCTAAGGTCAAAGTTGAGCATCAGAAACCATCAGGTCTACTTCAACAACCCGAAATCTCAGAATGGAAATGGGAAAACATTACCATGGATTTCATCACTAAATTGCCAAGGACTACAAGTGGTTTTGATACTATTTGGGTAATAGTTGATCGTCTCACCAAATCAGCACACTTCCTGCCAATAAGAGAAGATGACAAGATGGAGAAGTTAGCACGACTGTATTTGAAGGAAGTTGTCTCCAGACATGGAATACCAATCTCTATTATCTCTGATAGGGATGGCAGATTTATTTCAAGATTCTGGCAGACATTACAGCAAGCATTAGAAACTCGTCTAGACATGAGTACTGCCTATCATCCACAAACTGATGGGCAGAGCGAAAGGACGATACAAACGCTTGAAGACATGCTACGAGCATGTGTTATTGATTTCGAAAACAGTTGGGATCGACATCTACCGTTAGCAGAATTTTCCTACAACAACAGCTACCATTCAAGCATTAAGATGGCGCCGTATGAAGCACTTTATGGTAGAAAGTGCAGGTCTCCGATTTGTTGGAGTGAAGTGGGGGATAGACAGATTACAGGTCCGGAGATAATACAAGAAACTACCGAGAAGATCATCCAAATTCAACAACGGTTGAAAACCGCCCAAAGTCGACTAAAGAGCTACGCTGACATTAAAAGAAAAGATATAGAATTTGAAATTGGAGAGATGGTCATGCTTAAAGTTGCACCTTGGAAAGGTGTTGTTCGATTTGGTAAACGAGTGAAATTAAATCCAAGGTATATCGGGCCATTCAAGATTATTGATCGTGTCGGACCAGTAGCTTACCGACTTGAGTTACCTCAACAACTCGCGGCTGTACATAACACTTTCCATGTCTCGAATTTGAAGAACTGTTTTGCTAAAGAAGATCTCACTATTCCGTTAGATGAAATCCAAATCAACGAAAAGCTTCAATTCATCGAAGAACCCGTCGAAATAATGGATCGTGAGGTTAAAAGACTTAAGCAAAACAAGATACCAATTGTTAAGGTTCGATGGAATGCTCGTAGAGGACCCGAGTTCATCTGGGAACGAGAAGATCAGATGAAGAAGAAATATCCGCATTTATTTCCAGAAGATACGTCAACACCTCCAACTGCTTAAAATTTCGGGACGAAATTTATTTAACTGGTAGGTACTGTAGTGACCCAAACTTTTCCATGTTTATATATATATATATATTAAATGAAATTGTTATTTACATGATTAAGTTTTTCCAACATATTAAGCAATCAAACTTGTTAAGACTTGATTAATTGAAATAGGTTTCATATAGACAATTGACCACCCAAGTTGACCGGTGATTCACGAACGTTAAAACTTGTAAAAACTATATGATGACATATATATGGTTATATATATAGTTAACATGATATTATGATAAGTAAACATATCATTAAGTATATTAATAATAAACTACATATGTAAAAACAAGACTACTAACTTAATGATTTTGAAACGAGACATATATGTAACAATTATCGTTGTAACGACATTTAATGTATATATATATATATATATCATATTAAGAGATATTCGTACATCATAATATCATGATAATATAATAATTTAAAATCTCATTTGATATTATAAACATTGGGTTAACAACATTTATCAAAATCGTTAACCTAAAGGTTCAAAACAACACTTACATGTAACGACTAACGATGACTTAACGACTCAGTTAAAATGTATATACATGTAGTATTTTAATATGTATTTATACACTTTTGAAAGACTTCAAGACACTTATCAAAATACTTCTACTTAACAAAAATGCTTACAATTACATCCTCATTCAGTTTCATCAACAATTCTACTCGTATGCACCCGTATTCGTACTCGTACAATACACAGCTTTTAGATGTATGTACTATTGGTATATACACTCTAGTGATCAGCTCTTAGCAGCTCATGTGAGTCACCTAACACATGTGAAAACCATCATTTGGCAACTAGCATGAAATATCTCATAAAATTACAAAAATATGAGTAATCATTCATGACTTATTTACATGAAAATAAAATTACATATCCTTTATATCTAATCCATACACCAACGACCAAAAACACCTACAAACACTTTAATTCTTCAATTTTCTTTATCTAATTGATCTCTCTCAAGTTCTATCTTCAAGTTCTAAGTGTTCTTCATAAATTCAACAAGTTCTAGTTTCATAAAATCAAGAATACTTCCAAGTTTGCTAGCTTACTTCCAATCTTGTAGAGTGATCATCCAACCTCAAGAAATCTTTCTTATTTACAGTAAGATATCTTTCTAATACAAGGTAATACTCATATTCAAACTTTGATTCAATTTCTATAACTATAACAATCTTATTTCGAGTGAAAATCTTACTTGAACTGTTTTCGTGTCATGATTCTGCTTCAAGAACTTTCAAGCCATCCAAGGATCCTTTGAAGCTAGATCCATTTTTCTCATTTCCAGTAGCTTTATCCAGAAAATTTGAGGTAGTAATGATGTTCATAACATCATTCGATTCATACATATAAAGCTATCTTATTCGAAGGTTTAAACTTGTAATCACTAGAACATAGTTTAGTTAATTCTAAACTTGTTCGCAAACAAAAGTTAATCCTTCTAACTTGAATTTTAAAATCAACTAAACACATATTCTATATCTATATGATATGTTAACTTAATGATTTAAAACATGAAAACACGAAAAACACCGTAAAATCGGATTTACGCCGTCGTAGTAACACCGCTGGCTGTTTTGGGTTAGTTAATTAAAAACTATGATAAAATTTGATTTAAAAGTTGTTCTTCTGGGAAAATGATTTTTCTTATGAACATGAAACTATATCCAAAAATCATGGTTAAACTCAAAGTGGAAGTATGTTTTCTAAAATGGTCATCTAGACGTCGTTCTTTCGACTGAAATGACTACCTTTATAAAAATGACTTGTAACTTATATTTGTGACACTAAACCTATACTTTTTCTATTTAGATTCATAAAATGGAGTTCAATATGAAACCATAGCAATTTGATTCACTCAAAACGGATTTAAAATGAAGAAGTTATGGGTAAAACAAGATTGGATAATTTTTCTTGTTGTAGCAACGTGAAAATTGGTAACAAATCTATATTAATCATATCCTAGCTAACTTATATTGTATTATACATGTATTCTAATATATTATGTAATCTTGGGATACTATAGACACGTATGCAAATGTTTTGACATATCATATCGACCCATGTGTATATATTATTTGGAACAACCATAGACTCTCTATATGTAGTAATGTGGGAGTTAGCTATACAGGGTTGAGGTTGATTCCAAAAATATATATACTTTGAGTTGTGATCTAGCCTGAGACGTGTATACACTGGGTCGTGGATTGATTCAAGATAATATATATCAATTTTTTTTTCTGTACATCTAACGTTGGACAACTAGTTGTAGGTTACTAACGAGGACAACTGACTTAATAAACTTAAAACATCAAAATGTATTAAAAGTGTTGTAAATATATTTTGAATATACTTTGATATATATGTACATATTTGTTATAGGTTCATGAATCGACCAGTGGCAAAGTCTTACTTCCCGACGAAGTAAAAATCTGTGAAAGTGAGTTATAGTCCCACTTTTAAAATCTAATATTTTTGGGATGAGAATACATGCAGGTTTTATAAATGATTTACAAAATAGACACAAGTACGTGAAACTACATTCTATGGTTGAATTATCGAAATCGAATATGCCCATTTTTATTAAGTCTGGTAATCTAAGAATTAGGGAACAGACACCCTAATTGACGCGAATCCTAAAGATAGATCTATTGGGCCTAACAAACCCCATCCAAAGTACCGGATGCTTTAGTACTTCGAAATTTATATCATATCCGAAGGGTGTCCCGGAATGATGGGGATATTCTTATATATGCATCTTGTTAATGTCGGTTACCAGGTGTTCACCATATGAATGATTTTTATCTCTATGTATGGGATGTATATTGAAATATGAAATCTTGTGGCTATTGTTACGATTTGATATATATAGGTTAAACCTATAACTCACCAACATTTTTGTTGACGTTTAAAGCATGTTTATTCTCAGGTGAATATTAAGAGCTTCCGCTGTTGCATACTAAAATAAGGACAAGATTTGTTGTCCATGTTTGTATGATATTATGTAAAAACTGCATTCAAGAAACATATGTCGATGTAATATATTTCTATTGTAAACCATTATGTAATGGTTTTGTGTAAACATTATATTTTAAATTATCATTATTTGATAATCTACGTAATGCTTTTGAAACCTTTATTGATAAAATAAAGGTTATGGTTGTTTTAAAAATGAATGCAGTCTTTGAAAAACGTCTCATATAGAGGTCAAAACATCGCAACGAAATCAATTAATATGGAACGTTTATAATCAATATGAACGGGACATTTCAAAAATTTTGTGGAGAATTTCTATAATATTTTCAACTTCAGATTTGGTCCATTTTCGCAAGATAACTAGAAAGTGGAGCTATGAGCAAGTTTTCCTTAAGGCTTTCCCCCGTTCGAAGTAGTTTAGATTCCGAAAATGACATTTTTCTATTTTTAAAGGTGAATTTAGCAATTTTAGATCTTAGGATAAGTAATACCTTCACATGTGAATGGTTGTACCTATTTAAATACCACTATGATATTTGTTTTTATTTAATATTTTATTTAGGTACATCGAGAATCATGTTGGGGCTACTATCTCACTACTAGCTATAAAATGTTGATACTTTTATAACATCTTGGTTTTATTGTTCGAGTATTTTTAGTCGCTTTTTAATTTCTCTAGATTTATAACTTTATTTTTGTTTTTGCTTCTAAATTTCATATTAAATGCGAATATATGAGAGTGTAGTTTCGTTTTGATGATAATTAATGGCCGCAAAACACATATTTGAAGTCACTAAATTCCCCACAAAATCGGGCAAAATTTTGTGGAGAATTTTCTGAAAAATTTTCAAGTTCCGATTTGACCCATTTTCGCATGATAACTAGAAAATGGTGCTACGAGCAAGACTTCCTTAAGGCTTTCCCCCGTTCAAAGCAGTTTGGATTCCGAAATGACATTTTACTATTTTTGAAGGCGAATTTTGCACTTTTAGATCTTAGGATAAGTAATATCTTAACATGTGAATTGGTGTGCCTGTTTAAATACCACCATGATACTTGTTTTTATTTAATATTGTACTAGGTACATCGAGAATCATGTTGGGGCTGCTATCTCACCACTAGCTATAAAACGTTGTTGCATTTATAACGTCTTGGTTTTATTGTTCAAGCATTTTTAGCCGCTTTTTTATTTCTCTAGATTCATAACCTTATTTTTGTGTTTGTTTCTATATTTCATATTGAATGCCAATATATGACAGTATAGTTTCATTTTGATGATAATTAATGGCCGCAAAATACATATTTGAAGTCACTAAATTCGCAATAAATTCGGGCAATATTTGGTGGAGAATTTTTTGAAACATTTTCAACTTCAGATTTGGCCCATTTTCGTAAGATAACTAGAATATGACGCTAGGAGCAAGATTTCGTTAAAGGCTTTCCCACATTCGAAGTAGTTTAGATTCCTAAAATAACATTTTATAATTTTTAAAAGTGAATTTTGCACTTTTAGATCTCAGGATAAGTTATACCTTCACATGTGAATTGTTGTGCCTGTTTAAATACCACTGTGATACTTGTTTTTATTTTATTATTGTATTCAGGTACATCGAGAATCATGTTGGGACTACTATCTCACCATTATTTATAAAACGTTGCTGCTTTTATAACATCTTGGTTTTATTGTTCGAGTATTTTTAGCCGCTTTTTTATTTCTCTAGATTTATAACCTTATTTTTATTTTTGTTTCTAAATTTCATATTGAATACGAATATATGAGAGTGTAGTTTCGTTATGATGGTAATTAATGGCCGCAAAACACATATTTGAAGTCACTAAATTCCCCACAAAATCGGGCAAAAATTTGTGGAGAATTTTCTCAAAAATTTTCAACTTCAGATTTGACCCATTTTCGCAAGATAACTAGAAAATGGCGCTACGAGCAAGATTTTCTTAAGGCTTTACCCTGTTCGAAGTAGTTTTGATTCCGAAAATAACATTTTACTATTTTTAAAAGTGAATTTAACACTTTTATATCTTACGATAAGTAATACCTTTACATGTGAATTGTTGTGCCTGTTTAAATACCACTATGATATTTATTTTTATTTAATATTGTATTTAGGTACATTGAGAATAATGTTGGGGATACTATCTCACAACTAGCTATAAAACATTGTTGCTTTTATAACGTCTTGGTTTTATTGTTCGAATATTTTTAGCCGCATTTTAATTCTTTAGATTCATAACCTTATTTTTGTTTTTGTTTCTAAATTTTATATTGAATCTAAATATATGAGAGTACAGTTTCATTTTGATGATAATTAATGGCCGCAAAACACATATTTGAAGTCAATAAATTCCCCCACAAAATGGGGCAAAATTTTGTGGAGAATTTTCTAAAAAATTTTCAACTTTAGATTTGGCCCATTTTCGCAAGATAACTAGAAAATGGCGCTACGAGCAATATTTCCTTAAGGCTTTCCCCCTCTCGAAGTAGTTTAGATTCTAAAAATGACATTTTACTATTTTTAAAGGTAAAATTTAGCACTTTTAGATCTTAGGATAAGTAATATCTTCACATGTGAATGATTATGCCTGTTTAAATACCACTATGATATTTGTTTTTATTTAATATTGTATTTAGGTACATTGAGAATAATGTTGGAGCTACTATCTCACCAATAGCTATAAAAAGTTGTTGCGTTTATAACGTCTTGGTTTTATTGTTCGAGTATTTTTAGCCGCTTTTTTATTTTTCTAGATTTATAACCTTATTTTTATTTTTGTTTCTAAATTTTATATTGAATCTGAATATATGAGAGTGCAGTTTCGTTTTGATGATAATTAATGGCCGCAAAACACATATTCGAAGTCACTAAATTCCCCACAAAATGGGGGCAAAATTTTGTGGAGAATTTTCTAAAAAAATTTCAACTTTTGATTTGGCCCATTTTCGTAAGATAACTAGAAAATGGCGCTACGAGCATGATTTCCTTAAGGCTTTCCCACGTTCGAAGTAGTTTAGATTCTAAAAATGACATTTTACTATTTTTAAAGCTGAATTTAGCACTTTTAGATCTTAGGATAAGTAATACCTTCACATGTGAATGGTTGTGCCTGTTTAAATACCACTATGATATTTGTTTTTATTTAATATAGTATTTAGGTACATAGAGAATCATATTGGAAATATTATGTCACCACTAGCTATAAAACGTGGCTGCTTTTATAACGTATTGGTTTTATTGTTCGAGTATTTTAGCCGCTTTTTTATTTCTCTAGATTCATAACCTTATTTTTGTTTTTGTTTCTAAATTTCATATTGAATACGAATATATGAGAGTGTAGTTTCATTTTGACGATAATTAATGATCGCAAAACACATATTTGAAGTCACTAAATTCCCCACAAAATGGGGCAAAATTTGGTGGAGAATTTTTTGAAACATTTTCAACTTTAGATTTGGTCCACTTTCGCAAGATAACTAGAAAATGGCCCTAGGAGCAAGATTTCATTAAAGGCTTTCCTCCGTTTGAAGTAGTTTAGATTCCGAAAATGACATTTTTCAATTTTTAAAGGTGAATTTTGCACTTTTAGATCTTAGGATAAGTAATACCTTCACATGTGAATTGTTGTGCCAGTTTAAATACCACTGTGAAACTTGTTTATATTTTATTATTTTATTTAGGTATATCGAGAATCATGTTGGGGTTAATATCTCACCACTATTTATAAAGCGTTGCTGCTTTTATAACGTCTTGGTTTTATTGTTCGAGTATGTTTAGCTCCTTTTGTATTTATCTAGATTTATAACCTTTTTTTATTTTATTTTTCTAAATTTCATATTGAATGCGAATATATGAGAGTGTAGTTTTGTTTTAATGATAATTAATAGCCGCAAAACACATATTTGAAGTCACAAAATTCCCCACAAAATCGGGCAAAATTTTGTGGAGAATTTCCTTATAAACTTTTAAATTCAGATTTGGCCAATTTTCACAAAATAATTAAAAAATGGCGCTATGAGCAAGAATTCCTTAAGGATTTCCCCAGTTCGAAATAGTTTATATTCTAAAAATAACATTTTTACTATTTTTAAAGGTGAATTTGGCATTTTTATATCTTTGGATAAGTAATACCTTCACATATTAATTGTTATTCCTGTTTAAATACCACTATGATACTTGTTTTTATTAAATATTGTATTTAGGTACTTCGAGAATCATGTTGGGGCTATTATCTCACCACTAGCTATAAAATGTTGATGCTTTTATAACGTATTTGTTTCATTGTTCGAGTATTTTTACCCGATTTTTAATTTCTCTATATTCATAACCTTATTTTTGTTTTTATTTCTAAATTTCATATTGAATGTAATATATCAGAGTGTAGTTTCATTTTAATGATAATTAAAGGCCGCAAAACACATATTTGAAGTCACTAAATTCCCCACAAAATCGGGCAAAATTTTGTGGAGAATTTTCTGAAACATTTACAACTTCAGATTTGACTAATTTTCGCAAGATAACTAGAAAATGGTGCTACCAGCAAGACTTCCTTAAGGCTTTTCCCTGCTCAAAGCAATTTAGATTTCGAAAATGACATTTTATTATTTTTAAACGTGAATTTAGCAATTTTAGATCTTAGGATAAGTAATACCTTCACATGTGAATTTTTGTTTCTGTTTAAATACCACTATGATATTTGTTTTTATTTAATATTGTATCTAGGTACATCGAGAATCATGTTGGGGCTACTATCTCACCATTAGCTATAAAAAACGTTGCTGCTTTTATAACGTCTTGATTTTATTGTTCGAGTATTTTAAGCCGCTTTTTTAATTTCTCCATATTTATAACCTTATTTTTGTTTTTGTTTCTAAATTTCATATTGAATGTGAATATATCAGAGTGTAGTTTCGTTTTGATGATAATTAAAGGCCGCAAAACACATATTTGAAGTCACTAAATTCTTTACAAAATCGGGCAAAATTTTGTGGAGAATTTTCTGAAATATTTTCAACTTTAGATTTGGCCCATTTTCGCAAGATAACTAGAAAATGGTGCTACGAGCAAGACTTCCTTAAGGCTTTCCCCCGCTAGAGGCAGTTTAGATTCCGAAAATGACATTTTACAATTTTAAAAGTGAATTTAGCACTTTTAGATCTTAGGATAAGTAATACCTTCACATGTGAATTTTTGTGTCTGTTTAAATACCACTATGATATTTGTTTTTATTTAATATTGTATTTAGGTACATCGAGAATCATGTTGGGGCTACTATCTCACCACTATCTATAAAAACGTTTTTGCTTTTATAACGTCTTGGTTTTATTGTTCGAGTATTTTAAGCCGCTTTTTTATTTCCCTAGATTCATAATCTTATTCTTGTTTTTTTGTTTTTAAATTTCATATTGAATGCAAATATATTAGTGTGTAGTTTCATTTTGATGATAATTAATGACCGCAAAACACATATTTGAAGTCACTAAACTCCCCACAAAATCGGGCAAAATTTTGTGGAGTATTTTTAGAAAAATTTTCAACTTCAGATTTTACCAATTTTCGCAAGATAATTAGAAAATGACGATACGAGCAAGACTTCCTTAAGGTTTTCCCCCGTTCGAAGAAATTTAGATTGCGAAAATGACATTTTACTATTTTTAAAGGTGAATTTTGCACTTTTAAATTTTAGGATAACTAATATCTTCACATGTGAATTGTTGTGTCTGTTTAAATACCACTGTGATACTTGTTTTTTAGTTAATATTGTATTTAGGTACATCGAAAATCATGTTGGGGCTACTATCTCACCACTATTTATAAAACGTTGATGCTTTTATAACGTCTTGGTTTTATTATTCGAGTATTTTTAGCCACTTTTTTTATTTCTCTAGATTCATAACCTTATTTTTTGTTTTTGTTTCTAAATTTCATATTGAATGCGAATATATGAGAGTGTAGTATCGTTTTAATGATAATTAATGATTGTAAAACACATATTTGAAGTCACTAAATTCCCCACAAAATCGGGCAAAATTTGGTGGAGAATTTTTTGAAACGTTTTCAACTTTAGATTTAGGTCATTTTCGCAAGATAACTAGAAAATGGCGCTAGGAGTAAGATTTCGTTAAAGACTTTCCCCCGTTCGAAGCAGTTTAGATTCCGAAAATGACATTTTACAATTTTTAAAAGTGAATTTTGCACCTTTAGATCTCATGATAAGTTATACATTCACATGTGAATTATTGTGCCTGTTTAAATACCAGTGTGATACTTGTTTTTATTTTTTATTTTATTTAGGTACATCGAGAATTATGTTGGGGCTACTATCTCACCATTATTTATAAAACGTTGCTGTTTTTATAACGTCTTGATTTTATTGTTCAAGTATTTTTAGTTGCTTTTGTATTTCTCTAGATTCATAACCTTATTTTTATTTTTGTGTCTAATTTTCATATTGAATGAGAATATATGAGAGTGTAGTTTCGTTTTAATGATAATTATTGGCCGCAAAACACATATTTGAAGTCACTAAATTCCCTACAAAATCGGGCAAAATTTAGTGGAGAATTTTCTTAAAAAATTTTAACTTCAGATTTGGCCAATTTTCGAAAGATAACTAAAAAATGGCGCTATGAACAAGACTTCCCGAAGAATTTTCCCCGTTCGAAGCAGTTTAGATTCCAAAAATCAAAATTTTACTATTTTAAAGGTGAATTTTACATTTTTCGATTTTAGGATAAGTAATACCTTAACATATGAATTGTTGTGCATGTTTGAATACCACTATGATACTTGTTTTTATTAAATATTGTAATTAGGTACTTCGAGAATCATGTTGGGGCTACTATCTCACCACTAGCTATAAAACTTTGCGGCTTTTATAACGTCTTGGTTTATTGTTCGAGTATGTTTAGCCGCTTTTTTTATTTCTCTAGATTCATAACCTTATTTTTATTTTTTTTCTAAATTTCATATTGAATGCGAATATATGAGAGTGTAATTTCGTTTTGATGATAATTAATGGCCACAAAACACATATTTGAAGTCACTAAATTTCCCACAAAATCTGGCAAAATTTTGTGGAGAATTTTCTGAAAAATTTTCAACTTCAGATTTGGCCCATTTTCACAAGATAACTAGAAAATGGCGCTACGAGCAAGATTTCCTTAAAGCTTTACCCCGTTCGAAGTAGTTTAGATTCCGAAAATGACATATTACTATTCTTAGAAGTGAATTTAGCAATTTTAGATCTTAGGATAAGTAATACATTCACATGTGAATGGTTGTGCCTATTTAAATACCACTATGATATTTGTTTTTATTTAGGTACATCGAGAATCTTGTTGGGGCTACTATCTCACCACTAGCTATAAAATGTTGCTACTTTTATAACGTCTTAGTTTTATTGTTCGATTATTTTTAGACGCTTTTTAATTTCTCTAGATTCATAACTTTATTTTTATTTTTGTTTCTAAATTTCATATTGAATGCGAATATATGAGAGTGTAGTTTCGTTTTGATGATAATTAATGGCCGCAAAACACATATTTGAAGTCACTAAATTCCCCATAAAATCGAGCAAAATTTTGTGTAGAATTTTCTGAAAAATTTTCAAGTTCAGATTTGACCCATTTTCGCAAGATAACTAGAAAATGGTGCTACGAGCAAGAGTTCCTTAAGGCTTTTGCCCGTTCGAAGCAGTTTGGATTCCGAAATTACATTTTACTATTTTTAAAGGCTAATTTTGCACTTTTAGATCTTAGGATAAGTAATACCTTAACATGTGAATTTGTGTGTCTGTTTAAATACCACTATGATATTTTTTTTTTATTTAATATTGTATTAGGTACATCGAGAATCATGTTGGGGCTGCTATCTCACCACTAGCTATAAAACGTTGTTGATTTTATAACGTCTTGATTTTATTGTTCGAGTATTTTTAGCCGCTTTTTTATTTCTAGATTCATAACCTTATTTTTGTTTTTGTTTCTAAATTTCATATTGAATGCAAATATATGACAATGTAGTTTCGTTTTGATGATAATTAATGGCCGCAAAACACATATTTGAAGTCACTAAATTCCCAATAAAATAGGGCAAAATTTGGTGGAGAATTTTTTGAAACATTTTCAACTACAGATTTGGTCCATTTTCGCAAGATAACTAGAAAATGGCGCTAGGTGCAAGATTTCGTTAAAGGCTATCCCTCGTTCGAAGCAGTTTAGATTCCGAAAATGACATTTTACAATTTTTAAAAGTGAATTTTGCACTTTTAGATCTCAGGATAAGTTATACCTTCACATGTGAATTATTGTGCCTGTTTTAATACCACTGTGATACTTGTTTTTATTTTATTATTGTATTTAGGTACATCGAGAATCATGTTGGGGCTACTATCTCACCATTCTTTATAAAACGTTGCTGCTTTTATAACGTCTTGGTTTTATTGTTCGAGTGTTTTTAGCCGCTTTTTTATTTTTCTAGATTCATAACCTTATTTTTGTTTTTGTTTCTTAATTTCATATTGAATACGAATATATGAGAGCGTAGTTTCGTTATGATGATAATTAATGGCCGCAAAATACATATTTGAAGTCACTAAATTCCCCACAATTTCGGGCATAATTTTGAGGAGAATTTTCTCAAAAATTTTCAAATTCAGATTTGGCCCATTTTCGCAAGATAACTCTAGAATGACGCTACGAGCAGGATTTCCTTAAGGCTTTACCCCGTTCGAAGTAGTTTTGATTCCGAAAATGAGATTTTACTATTTTTAAAGTTGAATTTAACACTTTTATATCTTAGGATAAGTAATACCTTTACATGTGAATTGTTGTGCCTGTTTAAATACCACTATGATATTTGTTTTTATTTAATATGGTATTTAGGTACATCAAGAATAATGTTGGGGATACTATCTCACAACTAGCTATAAAACGTTGTTGCTTTTATAACGTCTTTTTTTATTTTTCGAGTATTTTTAGCCGCTTTTTTATTTCTCTAGATTCATAACCTTATTTTTGTTTTTGTTTTTATTTTTAAATTTTATATTGAATCCGAATATATGAGAGTGTAGTTTCGTTTTGATGATAATTAATGGCCACAAAACACATATTTGTAGTCACTAAATTCCCCACAAAATTGGGCAAAATTTTGTGGAGAATTTTCTAAACAATTTTCAACTTTAGATTTGGCCATTTTCGCAAGATAACTAGAAAATGGCGCGACGAGCAAGATTTCCTTAAGGCTTTTCCCCGTTCGAAGTAGTTTAGATTCTGAAAATGACATTTTACTATTTTTAAAGGTGAATTTGGCACTTTTAGATCTTAGAATAAGTAATACCTTCACATGTGAATGGTTGTGCCTGTTTAAATACGACTATGATATTTTTATTATTATTTAATATTGTATTTAAGTACATCGAGAATAATGTTGGGCCAACTATCTCAACACTAGCTATAAAACGTTGTTGCTGTTATAACGTCTTGGTTTTATTGTTCGAGTATTTTTAGCCGCTTTTTTATTTCTCTAGATTCATAACCTTATTTTTGTGTTTGTTTCTAAATTTAATATTGAATCCGAATATATGAGAGTGTAGTTTCATTTTGAAGATAAGTAATGACCCCAAAACACATATTTGAAGCCACTAAATTTCCCACAAAATCGGACAAAATTTTGTGGAGAATTTTCGTAAAAATTTTTAATTTCAGATTTGGCCAATTTTTGCAAGATAACTAAAAAATTGCGCTATGAGCAAGACTTCCTTAAGGATTTCCCTCGTTCGAAGCAGTTTAGATTCCTAAAATGACATTTTACTATTTTTAAAAGTGAATTTAGCACTTTTAGATCTTAGGATAAGTAATACCGAGATATGTGAATCTTTGTGTCTGTTTAAATACCACTATGATATTTGCTTTTATTTAATATTGTATTTAGGTACATCGAGAATCATGTTGGGGCTACTATCTCACCACTAGTTATAAAAAACGTTACTGCTTTTATAACGTTTTGGTTTTATTGTTCGAATATTTTATGCCGCTTTTTTAATTTCTCCATATTCATAACCTTATTTTTGTTTTTGTTTTTAAATTTCATATTGAATGTTAATATATGAGAGTGTTGTTTCATTTTGATGATAATTAATGGCCGTAAAACACATATTTAAAGTCACTAAATTCCTCACAAAATCGGGCAAAATTTTGTGAAGAATTTTCTGAAAAATTTTTAACTTCAGATTTGACCCACTTTCGCAAGATAACTAGGAAATGGTGCTACGAGCAAGAATTCCTTAAGGCTTTCCTCCGTTCGAAGCAGTTTAGATTCTGAAAATGACATTTTACTATTTTTAAAGGTGAATTTTGCACTTTTAGATCTTAGGATAAGTAATACCTTCACATGTGAATTGTTGTGCCTGTTTAAGTATCACTATGATATTTGTTTTTATTTAATATTGTATTAAGGTAAATCGAGAATCATGTTGGGGTTACTATCTCACCACTAGCTATAAAACGTGGCTGCTTTTATAACGTCTTAGTTTTATTATTCGAGTATTTTTAGCCGCTTTTTTATTCTCTAGATTCATAACCTTATTTTTATTTTTGTTTCTAAATTTCTTATTGAATACGAATATGTGAGAGTGTAGTTTCATTTTGATGATAATTAATGGCTGCAAAACACATATTTGAAGTTACTAAATTCCTCACAAAATCGTGGAAAATTTTGTGAAGAATTTTTTGAAACATTTTCAACTTCAGATTTGGCCATTTTCGCAAGAAAACTAGAAAATGGCGTTAGGAGCAAGATTTCGTTATATTCGAAGCAGTTTAGATTCTGAAAATGACATTTTACTATTTTCAAAGGTGAATATTTGTACTTTTAGATCTTAAGATAAGTAATACCTTCACATGTGAATTGTTGTGCCTCTTTAAATACCACAATGATACTTTTTTTATTTAATATTGTATTTAGGTACATCGAGAATCATGTTGGGGCTACCATCTCACCACCATTTATAAAACATTGATGCTTTTATAACGTATTGATTTTATTGTTCGAGTATTTTTAGCTGCTTTTGTATTTCTCTAGATTTATAACCTTATTTTTGTTTTTGTTTCTAAATTTCATATTGAATGCGAATATATGAGAGTTTACTTTCGTTTTAATGATAATTAATGACCGCATAACACATATTTGAAGTCACTAAATTTCCCACAAAATCGGGCAAAATTTTGTGGAAAATTTTCTTAAAAATTTTTAATTTCAGATTTGGCCAATTTTCGCAAGATTACTAAAAAATAGCGCTATAAGCAAGATTTCCTTAAGGATTTCCCTCGTTCGAAGCAGTTTAGATTCCTAAAATGACATTTTTACTATTTTTAAAGGTGAATTTGGCATTTTTAGATCTTAGGATAAGGAATACCTTCACATATTAATTGTTGTGCCTGTTTAAATACAACTATGATACTTGTTTTTATTAAATATTGTATTTAGGTAATTCAAGAATCATGTTGGGGCAATTATCTCACCACTAGCTATAAAACGTTGCTACTTTTATAACGTCTTGGTTTTATTATTCGAGTATTTTTAGCCGCTTTTTTATTTCTCTAGATTCATAACCTATTTTCGTTTTTAATCTAAATTTCATATTGAATGTGAATATATAAGAGTGTAGTTTCGTTATGATGATAATTAATGGCCACAAAACACATATTTGAAGTCACTAAATTCCCCCACAAAATCGGGCAAAATTTTGTGGAGAATTTTTTGAAATATTTTCAACTTCAGATTTGACCCATTTTCGCAAGATAACTAGAAAATGGTGCTACGAGCAAGACTTCCTTAAGGGTTTCCCCCGTTCGAAGTAGTTTAGAATCCGAAAATGACATCTTACTATTTTTAAAAGTGAATTTAGCCGTTTTAGAACTTAGGATAAGTAATACCTCCATATGTGAATTGTTGTGCCTGTTTAAATACCACAGTTATATTTGTTTTTATTTAATATTGTATTTAGGTACATCGAGAATAATGTTGGGGCTACTATCTCACCACTAGCTATAAAACGTTGCTGCTTTTATAACGTTTTGGTTTTATTGTTCGAGTATTTTTAGCCGTTTTTTTATTTCTCTATATTCATAACCTTATTTTTGTTTTTGTTTTTAAATTTCATATTGAATGCGAATAAATGAGAGTGTAGTTTCGTTTTGATGATAACTAATGACTGCAAAAAACATATTTGAAGTCACTAAAATCCCCACAAAATCGGACAAAATTTTGTGGAGAATTTTCAGAAAAATTTTCAACTTCATATTTGACCCATTTTCGCAAGATAATTAGAAAATGGCACTACGAGCAAGACTTCCTTAAGGCTTTCCCCCGCTTTCAAGCAGTTTAGATTCTGAAAATGACATTTTACAATATATTTTAAAGGTGAATTATGCACTTTTAGATCTTAGGATAAGTCATACATTCACATGTGAATTGTTGTGCCTATTTAAATACCACTATGATATTTGTTTTTATTTAATATTGTATTTAGGTACATCGAGAATCTTGTTGGAGCTACTATCTCACCACTAGCTATAAAACGTGGCTGCTTTTATAACGTCTTGGTTTTATTGTTCGAGTATTTTTACCCGCTTTTTTATTTCTCTATTTTCATAATCTTAATAGAGTGTAGTTTCATTTTGATGATAATTAATAGCCGTAAAATACATATTTGAAGTCACTAAATTCCTCAAAAATAGGACAAAATTTTGAATAGAATTTTCTGAAAAATTTCCAACTTCAGATTTAGCCAATTTTCACACCATAAATAGAAAATGCCGCTAGGGGCAAGATTTCCTAAAAAGCTTTCGCCCGTTGAAGCAGATTAAATTCCGAAAAAGATATTTTACTATTTTTAAAGGTGAATTTTGCACTTTTAAATCTTAGGATAAGTAATACCTTCACATGTGAATGGTTGTGCCTATTTAAATACCACTGTGATTCTTTTTTTATTTAATATTATATTTAAGTACATTGAGACTCATGTTGGGGCTACTATCTCACAATTATATATAAAACGTTGCTGCATTTATAACGTCTTGGTTTTATTGTTAGAGTTTTTTTAGCCGCATTTTTATTTCTCTAGATTCATAATCTTATTTTTGTATTTTGTTTCTAAATTTCATATTGAATGCGAAATATCAGAGTGTTGTTTCGTCTTGATGATAATTAATGACCGCAAATCACATAATTGAAGTCACTAAATTCTCCACAAAATCGAGCAAAATGTTGTGGAGAATTTTCTTGAAAATTTTCAACTTCAGATTTAACCCATTTTCGCAAGATTACTGGAAAATGGTGCTACGAGCAAGAATTCCTTAAGGTTTTCCCCCGTTCGAAGCAATTTAGATTTCAAAAATTAGATTTTACTATTTTTAAAGGTGAATTTGGCATTTTTAGATCTTAGGACAAGTAATACTTTCACATGTGAATTGTTGTGCATGTTTAAATACCACTACCATACTTGTTTTTATTTAATATTGTTTTTAGGTACATCGAAAATCAGGTTGGGGATACTATCTCACCACTAGCTATAAAACGTTACTGCTTTTATAACGTCTTGGTTTTATTGTTCGAGTATTTTTAGCCGTTTTTTTATTTCTCTAGATTCATAACCTTATTTTTGTTTTTGTTTCTAGATTTCATATTGAATGCGAATATATGAGAGTGTAGTTTCGTTTTGATGATAACTAATGCCGCAAAACACATATTCGAAGTCACTAAATTTCCCACAAAATAGGGCAAAATTTTATGGAGAATTTTCTAAAACATTTTCCTGTTCAGATTTGGCCAATTTTCGGAAGATAACTAGAAAATAATGTTACGAGCAAGACTTCCTTAAGGCTTTCCCCCGTTCGAAGCAATTTAGATTCCGAAAATAACATTTTACTATTTTTAAAGGTGAATTGTGCACTTTTAGATCTTAGGATAAGTAATACGTTCAAATGTGAATTGTTGTGCCTGTTAAAATACCACTATGATACTTATTTTTATTGAATATTGTATTTAGTGTAGTGACCCGAACTTTTCCATGTTTATATATATTAAATGAAATTGTTATTTACATGATTAATTGTTTCCAACATGTTAAGCAATCAAACTTGTTAAGACTTGATTAATTGAAATAGGTTTCATATAGACAATTGACCACCCAAGTTGACCGGTGATTCACGAACGTTAAAACTTGTAAAAACTATACGATGACATATATATGGTTATATATATAGTTAACATGATTTTATTATAAGTATGTATCTCATTAGGTATTTTAACAATGAGTTATATACATAAAAATGAGACTATTAATTTAAGAAACTCGAAAACGATATATATAACGATTATCGTTATAACAACGTCTTACTAGGTACATATGAATCACTTGGTTAATTATGTTAAATGATAAGTAAATATATTATTAAGTGTATTAACAATGAAATACATATGTAAAAATAAGACTACTAACTTAATGATTTCGAAACGAGACATATATGTAACGATTATCGTTGTAACGACATTTAACTGTATATATATCATACTAAGATATATTATATATCATAATATCATGATAATATAACAATTTAACATCTCATTTGTTATAATAAACAATGGTTTAACAACATTCAACAAGATCGTCAACCTAAAGGTTTCAAAACAACATTTACATGTAACGACTAACGATGACTTAACGACTCAGTTAAAATGTATATAAATGTAGTGTTTTAATATGTATTCATATACTTTTGAAAGACTTCAAGACACTTATCAAAATACTTCTACTTAACAAAAATGCTTACAATTACATCCTCGTTCAGTTTCATCAACAATTCTACTCGTATGCACCCGTATTCGTACTCGTACAATACACAGCTTTTAGATGTATGTACTATTGGTATATATACTCCAATGATCAGCTCTTAGTAGCCCATGTGAGTTACCTAACATATGTGGGAACCATCATTTGGCAACTAGCATGAAATATCTCATAAAATTACAAAAATATGAGTAATCATTCATGACTTATTTACATGAAAACAAAATTACATATCCTTTATATCTAATCCATACACCAACGACCAAAAACACCTACAAACACTTTCATTCTTCAATTTTCTTCATCTAATTGATCTCTCTCAAGTTCTATCTTCAAGTTCTAAGTGTTCTTCATAAATTCCAAAAGTTCTAGTTTCATAAAATCAAGAATACTTCCAAGATTGCAAGTTTACTTCCAAGTTTTCTAAATCCATTCCAAGTAATCATCCAAGATCAATAAACCTTTGTTACTTACAGTAGGTTATCTTTCTAATACAAGGTAATAATCATATTCAAACTTTAATTCAATTTCTATAACTATAACAATCTTATTTCGAGTGGAAATCTTACTTGAAATTGTTTTCGTGTCATGATTCTGCTTCAAGAACTTTCAAGCCATCCAAGGATCCTTTGAAGCTAGATCTATTTTACTCATTTCCAGTAGGTTTATCCAAGGAACTTGAGGTAGTAATGATGTTCATAACATCATTCAATTCATACATATAAAGCTATCTTATTCGAAGGTTTAAACTTGTAATCACTAGAACATAGTTTAGTTAATTCTAAACTTGTTCGCAAATAAAAGTTAATCCTTCTAACTTGACTTTTAAAATCAACTAAACACATGTTCTATATCTATATGATATGCTAACTTAATGATTTAAAACCTGGAAACACGAAAAACACCGTAAAACCGGATTTACGCCGTCGTAGTAACACCGCGGGCTGTTTTGGGTTAGTTAATTAAAAACTATGATAAAATTTGATTTAAAAGTTGTTATTCTGGGAAAATGATTTTTATTATGAACATGAAACTATCCAAAAATTATGGTTAAACTCAAAGTGGAAGTATGTTTTCTAAAATGGTCATCTAGACGTCGTTGTTTCGACTGAAATGACTACCTTTACAAAAATAACTTGTAACTTATTTTTACGACTATAAACCTATACTTTTTCTATTTAGATTCATAAAATAGAGTTCAATATGAAACCATAGCAATTTGATTTACTCAAAACGGATTTAAAATGAAGAAGTTATGGGTAAAACAATATTGGATAATTTTTCTCATTTTAGCTACGTGAAAATTGGTAACAAATCTATTCCAACCATAACTTAATCAACTTGTATTGTATATTATGTAATCTTGAGATACCATAGACACGTATATAATGTTTCGACCTATCATGTCGACACATCTATATATATTTCGGAACAACCATAGACACTCTATATGTGAATGTTGGAGTTAGCTATACAGGGTTGAGGTTGATTCTAAAATATATATAGTTTGAATTGTGATTAATACTGAGATACGTATACACTGGGTCGTGGATTGATTCAAGATAATATTTATCGATTTATTTCTGTACATCTAACTGTGGACAACTAGTTGTAGGTTACTAACGAGGACAGCTGACTTAATAAACTTAAAACATCAAAATATATTAAAAGTGTTGTAAATATATTTTGAACATACTTTGATATATATGTATATATTGATATAGGTTCGTGAATCAACCAGTGGCCAAGTCTTACTTCCCGACGAAGTAAAAATCTGTGAAAGTGAGTTATAGTCCCACTTTTAAAATCTAATATTTTTGGGATGAGAATACATGCAGGTTTTATAAATGATTTACAAAATAGACACAAGTACGTGAAACTACATTCTATGGTTGAATTATCGAAATCGAATATGTCCCTTTTTATTAAGTCTGGTAATCTAAGAATTAGGGAACATACACCCTAATTGACGCGAATCCTAAAGATAGATCTATTGGGCCTAACAAACCCCATCCAAAGTACCAGATGCTTTAGTACTTCGAAATTTATATCATATCCGAAGGGTGTCCCGGAATGATGGGGATATTCTTATATATGCATCTTGTTAATGTCGGTTACCAGGTGTTCACCATATGAATGATTTTTATCTCTATGTATGGGATGTGTATTGAAATATGAAATCTTATGGTCTATTGTTACGATTTGATATATATAGGTTAAACCTATAACTCACCAACATTTTTGTTGACGTTTTAAGCATGTTTATTCTCAGGTGATTATTAAGAGCTTCCGCTGTCGCTTACTTAAATAAGGACGAGATTTGGAGTCCATGCTTGTATGATATTGTGTAAAAACTGCATTCAAGAAACTTATTTCGTTGTAACATATTTGTGTTGTAAACCATTATGTAATGGTCGTGTGTAAACAAGATATTTTAGATTATCATTATTTGATAATCTACGTAAAGCTTTTTAAATCTTTATTGATGAAATAAAGGTTATGGTTTTTTTTAAAATGAATGCAGTCTTTGAAAAACGTCTCATATAGAGGTCAAAACCTCGCAACGAAATCAATTAATATGGAATGTTTTTAATCAATAAGAACGGGACATTTCAGTTGGTATCCGAGCGTTGGTCTTAGAGAACCAGAAAATTTGCATTAGTATGTCTTATCGAGTTTGTTAGGATGCATTAGTGAGTCTGGACTTCGACCGAGTTTTCTTTAAAAATGATTGCTTAACATTTTTGTTGGAAACTATATATTATTAACATATATATATTATGTGATATATTAATCTCTTAACATGTTTGATATTGTGTGATAGATATCTACCTTTAGCACAAATCCCATTGACTCCCCTAATAATAACGAAGAGTCGAATATATATTGGACTGATTCACAAGTTTCCGAAGAGGAACCGGAAGAAGAATCAGAACCGGAAGAAGAATCAGAACCGGAGGAGGAAATAGAACCGGTGGGGGAAATAATAAAACGGTTAAGTAAAAGAAAATCCTCAACCAACCGACCAAGGTTAATTATGGTCAATGGTGTTTCCGCCAAGGAAGAAAAATATTGGGAGGATTACCAATTCTCCGATGAATCAGATTCCAACGAGAATTCCGATGATGTTATAGAAATTACCCCAACTGAATTTAAAAAGGCAAAAGAAAATAATAAGGGAAAGGGCATAAAAATAGAGAAATCTAATTCCAACCCCGATGAACTTTATATGTATCGTCAACCCCCGAAGCCCTTATTTGAACGCGAAATATTATTATAATCAGTTTTTCATATAGAATTGTAGTAGTTGAATTGTATATTAGCTACTAAGTATGAACTTAACGGGTAGGTACTACCCGAATTTAAACTTATAAAACGCTAATATGAAGAAAAAGCTTTTATAAATGAGTTCATATTATGCTACGAAATACTATTAACTACTCTTAATATTCTGTATGATTAACTTGTTCCATTTGAATATTTTGAAGGAAATGGCACCGACTACTCGACACACCATGAATATGAATGAAGAGGAATTCCGTACTTTTCTAGCTTCAAACATAGCCGTAGTACATGCTGCGCTACATACGAACAATAACCTTGGATCTAGCAGTACAGGAAATCGTGTAAGATGCACCTACAAAGAATTCATTGCCTGCAAACCTTTAGAATTTGATGGAACCGAAGGACCGATCGGATTGAAACGGTGGACAGAGAAGGTCGAATCGGTGTTTGCCATAAGTAAGTGTACTAAAGAGGACAAAGTGAAGTATGCTACGCATACCTTCACAGGTTCTGCGTTAACATGGTGGAATACCTATCTAGAGCAAGTGGGACAAGATGATGCGTACGCACTACCGTGGTCAGCATTCAAGTACTTGATGAACGAGAAGTACCGTCCCAGAACCGAGGTCAATAAGCTCAAGACAGAACTTAGAGGGTTACGAACCCAAGGATTTGATATTACCACGTACGAAAGACGATTCACAGAATTGTGTCTATTGTGTCCGGGAGCATTCGAAGATGAGGAAGAGAAGATCGACGCATTTGTGAAAGGATTACCGGAAAGAATCCAAGAAGATATAAGTTCACACGAGCCCGCCTCTATACAACAGGCATGTAGAATGGCTCACAAACTAGTGAACCAGATTGAAGAAAGAATTAAAGAACAGACTGCTGAAGAGGCCAATGTGAAACAAGTCAAAAGAAAGTGGGAGGAAAACGGTGATAAGAATCACCAATACAACAACAACAGCAATTACAATAATAATCGCAACAATTATCCCAACAATCGCAACATCAATCGCAACTACAACAAACGACCCAACAACAACAACAACAACAACAACAACAACAACAACAGCAACTACAACAATCATCCCAACAACAATAACATCCGCAACAACAACAACAATCAGAAGCAGCTATGCCAAAGGTGTGAAAAATATCACTCGGGGTTCTGCACAAATTTTGCAACAAGTGTAAAAGAAATGGTCATAGCGCGGCGAAATGTGAGGTCTACGGACCATGGGTTAACAGAACGAAAGGAACAAATGGTGTCGGAACGAGTAATGGCGGAGCAAGTAGTGTCGGAGCAAGTTATGCCAATGTAGTTTGTTATAAATGTGGAAAACCGGGCTACATTATTAGAAATTTCCCGAACCAGGAGATCACGAATGGACAAGGCCGCGGAAGAGTTTTCAATATTAATGCGGCAGAGGCACAGGAAGACCCGGAGCTTGTTACGGGTACGTTTCTTATTGACAATAAATCTGCTTACATTTTATTTGATTCGGGTGCGGATAGAAGCTATATGAGTAGAGATTTTTGTGCTAAATTAAGTTGTCCATTGACGCCGTTGGATAGTAAATTTTTACTCGAATTAGCAAACGGTAAATTAATTTCAGCAGATAATATATGCCGGAATCGAGAAATTAAACTGGGTAGCGAAATATTTAAGATTGATTTGATACCAGTAGAGTTAGAGAGTTTTGATGTAATAGTTGGCATGGACTGGTTGAAGAAGGTGAAAGCAGAGATCGTATGTTATAAAAATGCAATTCGCATTGTACGAGAAGAAGGAGAACTGAAACGACCCGACCCAATCCATAGGGACGAATACAATAACATATTATTACATCGCGAGGCATTTGACCTCTATATGATACGTTTTATAAACATTGCATTCTTTTGAAAAGATATACCATAAATGAATATCTAAAATTCAATGTTTTCGACATCTGATGATTTCTACATATAGACAATCACCGTAAATAACAGTTTACAAGAATACTTCCGTTGACAATAATAAATACACGGTGATGATTTTGTGAATGCAATGCTTCCTCGAATAAAACATGTATGACTCCATGCACATGATTTCTCTAACATATATTCAAACAGCGAAAGACTTCTAGGAACCTGAGAATAAACATTCTTTAAACGTCAACATAAAGTTGGTGAGATATAGGTTTAATGCTAGCAGTGTTATAAATATAGACCACAAGATTTCATATACATAAACGTTTTAATAAAAATATTCTAAGTGGATGAGCACTTGATAACCATACTTAACATTTAATCAACGTCGCATATTCCCTTTATTATGAAATCTCACTACACTAAACCAAGTGTAGTCACCGAAACGAAGTACTGTGCAACCGTTGAATACTGATCGTCCAGTCCGGTTGGGGTTGTCAGGCCCGATAGATCTATCAACAGGATTCACGTTTACAATACCACATGTAAATAGTAGTTACCAAGCTACAGGGAAGTATGCCAGTGGTACAACTCAACGTAGAATATATTTTTTTTATCACTTGTGTCCATAACGTAAATCATAAAATGCATGTATTCTCATCCCGAAATATTTAGAGTTTAAAATTGGGACTATATACTCACTTTTGCCTTGAAGGTATTTAACTCGACTTGGTCTCCGATAGATATCACGAACCTAACCATATATATAATATATCAACATATTTTCTTTTCAAGTAATCGTTGCATAAATATATATATATATATATATATATATATATATATATATATATATATATATATATATATATATATATATATATATATATATATATATACTTTTAATACTTTTAATATTTTCTTAGTCCGTAGTTAGCAGTCCGATGTTAGTGGTCCACAATTAGTTGCTCAATAAAATAAATAAAGACCCCATCGTATTCGTATTGATCAGAATTAATCTCGACCCATGGTACCATGTTGTCAAATGACGTGTTGCGTACATAAAGTACCGTGTTGTCAAATGACGTGTTGCGTACAATCATGAGGTCTTATGATTAATCTTCTCGTGTTGTTTACGGGTGGTCCTGAAATATATAAAATCAAATCATAAGTAATTATATATAAAATATCATATTAATTAGAAAAGATATGATTAATTTACTTTATCTCCAAATATTTTCGTAGCTAAACTAGCTTCGGATACCCAATCTTGTTTTAGTCGTAGTTTCTTCATTACAACTCCGTTTTTGTTGGTTCAACTTGCCACTTCCTTGGATCGAGTCAAATTTTATGAATATGAACTGAAAATACCTTAGTTTATATTCGAAATCACAAGTTGTAGGCCAAACTTTGGTAAAACTTATAAAAGTGATCATTTTCCATCATAAAAACAACATTTAATGATCATTTTTCTAAAAATACTTATACTTTGAGTTAAACCATGAAATTTTTATGTGTTAACATATTCATAAGAAATATCATTTTTCCAGAACATGAACTTCCAATTCAAAGTTCAAGATGGTTTTTAATTATCCAACCCAAAACAGCCCCCGGTTGCACTCCGACGACGTAGATTCAGTTTTTAAGGTGTTCTTTGTAAAACCAAGTTATATCTTGTTAAGTTAGAATATCATTATGATATATTATAGGTCTTGAAGTGTTTTAAAAGTTAAGTTAGAAGGATCTATTTAGTTTGTAAACAAGTTTGAAATCATTCAAACTATGTTCTTGTTGTTAAAATTTTACAACATAAAATAAGATAGCTATATAATTATGAATCGAACAAGATTATGAACAAGGTTACTACCTCAAGTTACTTGGACAAAGTTACTGTAAGAGATAAGAAAAAATCTTGGAATCAAAGAGTGGTGGAGTTAGATCAAAAGGTTGGAAGTATACTTCTTCAAATGGGTGGTTATTTTGATATGTTCTTGAAAGAGTTTTCTTATGGTGTTTAAGGCTTGTAATTGAAGCTAAATGATGGGGAAAATGCTTGGAGATGATCAAGTATGAAGTTAGGAGTATTTTAAGAGAGAAATTAGGGTGTAGGTATGAGAAAATGGAGTGAAGAAATGGTGTTCATTCATAAAAACGTTTTTAGTTTATAAAGAAAGAAAAGGATTCCTAATTTTGTTTTCTTACTAATAATTCATGCTACTTGACAAATCCTAGTTACCTCATATCTAGGGCAGTAATAATGTTGATTAGGATGTTGATTTGATGTGTATATACCAATAGTAAATACATATAGAAGCTGGGTATGATAAGGGTACATATACCCTAGATATACGTATAGAAATCTTGAGGAAACGGAATGAGAATTCAAATATAGCTATCTTTTGTGAACATACTTATATTATTTTATGTATTTAAGTCCTAAAAAAGTGATTAAATACATTATATATACGATACATGTATAAGCATTATAGGTTATAAGTATATATATCAAAGAATGTTACGTATAGTTATCGTTTTGAAAACTTAAGTTAGTAGTTTCAAAATATACTTATAACTCATTGTCATTAGTACACAATGAGATGTTAAACCATCCTTAGATCATGTTAAATATATATAAATACATATATATACACAAACATATAATTATCGTATGTTATATAGTTCGTGATATCATCGGTCAAATTGGACTGTCAAACGTTGTGTAAAACTCTTTTAAAAAACACAAGTCTCAACAATTTGGATTGCTTATCATGTTGGTAAGGTTTAATTTATGTAAATATTAATCTCATAAGTATAAAACGATTGGAAAAATCCGGGTCGTTACAGTACCTATCCGTTAAATAAATTTCGTCCCGAAATTTGAATGGGATGGTCATGGCTGACAATAAGTATGTTTTCATGATGTATTCGAGTTGGAAATTAGAGTTTTATTATCATCAAGTAATATTGATAAAGCAATTTGATTTTTGTGAAGAGTACGAGTGAGGCTATCACCAAAGGGTGAAATGAGTAGGTATAGATTCGTCATATCTTTTGACATAGATAGGATTGATTTCCAAGTTCAAGAGATTTGGAGTAAAATCTTCATAATGAGATTTGATTCTTCGATAATCAAGGAAATTAGAATCCGCTTTAAATGCGATCATCTATTTTGATTGCTCTGTCGGATCTTTTACTATAAATCCACCTCCCTTCATTTCCTTACAACTCATACCTTCTATTCTTCCTTCCTCAATTCATACTTTAAAATATTTATCAGTATGCTTCATCCAGTACTGATCCTGGATATACTCTTAACTTTCATCTCTGTCATTCTTCTTTTTCATCTACCTCCGGAGGATTTTATTTATTTCTACTATTACCTTGGGGTTATAGTATTGTTAATTCTCCCGTGCCTTCACGTTGCAATACGTATTGATATACACGGTTTGTAATTTATTTGTTATTATCGAGCTGTATATTTTATTTTATATTCAACAGTTCCATACTTCTGTTTCCTCTTCCCGACTTCGAGTCAAGCGAATAATGGTCCGGAATTCGTAGGTATGGATTTTGAAATAAACATAGTTAATGTTCTAAGAAGGAAATAGTAATTGAACGATCTTGATTAGGTAAGTTACCAGAATGTCCGAAAAGATAGAATTATCAAGGAGATATGTTCTTAATATGTTTGGAGATTGGGTAGAATGTAAGAGTTGTGTAACATGGCACATGATAACGTTATGATATGTGAATCATTATGTTCCATTTAGAAACTCAGCATGAATTACTGTAATATAATCACGTTGATAAAGTGTCATTATATTATACTAATTCATGCTTCAGTTTCCAACACTACTTCAAAACATTCATATTTTAAACTCGAATTTTTCAGAATTTAGAAACTAACACAGTTTCTTTTATGTTGTAACGCAAATATTGTGAAGAGATAAATGATTTTTGATGAGGATAGTTGGGAATATATCTTCAGGAATATCGAATATATTTATAATGAAAAATACGATGATATCTTAGAATATCTAAGATCAGGGAATGACGCGGAAAATCTGTCTGTGAAGGTTTAGAATAAGGAGTAAGGTTCTTACTAACGGTTTCAGCAGACACTGAATCATTTGAATCCTTTGAAGGTAGATTTCATCATTGTGATTTGTCCACGACCTCCTTTATACTTTGCTCAATCCGTTTTCCAGTACCAAATTTTTCGTTCGAGCTTTTCCAATCTATTATTTGTCAAACTTCTGACCGTAATTGTTGTCTACTGTCTTTACCACTTTATCAGTCTTTTCCAAAACTTAATAGCACTAATTCGTAGACTGGAGCATTTTTCAGAAACTTCACATTTGAAATATGTAATTCTTGGGGATAGACATTGTATATATATATATATATATATATATATATATATATATATATATATATATATATATATATATATATATATATATATATATATATATATATATAACTGCCGAAATAGAAATGCTGCGAGATTTCAAAATACTAATTGTTGATTCCACCAAAGGGGTAACGAGTTGCTGGTACATCTGCTGATAATGTCGTGGAATATAAAAGGTTCCCTGGTAACAAAAGGGTAATCGTATGTATTACAGGTTATAATAAGGCTACTTCGAATGGAAAGTCGAGGTTGACTTGCTGAAACTGTGACAAAATTTGCTGTTTTGAAAAGGAATCGCAAAGTTATTTTTGCTAATAAATGCTAAAAGATTTAACGCGGATACGTGTTAAATTATGTCCTTGGTTTCGAGAGCTTTTCAGGTGCAAGACTGCGGGTAATGTGTAGTTGGATCATCATCTCGATTGTCCATTATTTGAAGTGTCTTCAGGAATTTTGAAGGGTTTGATCATTGATTGTAATTGTTAATATACATATGATGTTTTAGGACTTTGAATGATACAAATATTTTTCTGGGTTCCAAGAATCGAATGATGTTCTAGTATAGTTTTGAAGTCAAAGTATAGTTTTGAAAGATGTAAGAGTCCTAAGAGTGATGTCTTCTGTTAAGTCTTGACTTGGATTTCGTTTTGTCGTAATCAAATATGGATGAGAATGGTTGTTTTGATTTCTATGAAAGAATGTATATTATTGTGAAGGTAGTGAGTATAGTTGATGATTGTTGAATCAGAGTCGAAGAATATAATCATATTAATTGTGAATTTATATATCTCTCGGGTATTACCTATCCGTTAAAAAAAAAGGTTCACAAGTAATGTTTTGTACCAGAGAATTTTATTACAATCTTTATGAAAATATATGTACATATATATCTTCTTCAGATGTAATCATGAATTTAATAAGTCAATATAATATTAGACTCATTTGATTTTCGGTTTGAGCTAGAATAAGTAATCTCTAAAACGATTAGGAACCACATATTCTTCACAGAATATTAATGAAGTTATGGATCAATACTTTATTATTTATTCTTATATATATTTCCTTAGTGAATCATGCTGATACTCATTGAACTCTTGCTAACTTCGCAAGATATGAATGTTGTTTCCCAGTAAGCTTCGAGTACATTGAAGATGGAAGTGTAAAATCAAACATATTATTGAATAATACACTTGGTTTATTATAAAACGAAATTCATTGAATTGAAACAGGGATTGTAGTTAACGATGATTAAGTTGCCGACGAAGGACGTACATCATTGCATATTTGTGGTATGAATTTAAACGAGTAGTATCTACCCTTTTTCAATTCATACTTAATAGCTTAGTACGAAAAGATTTATTTTGGTTTCCGAATTCATATATATAAAATATTTATATAAATTCTTCAGAAGAATGAGTTAATACTTCATAACTCGTTGATGCAATATACGCGTTATTGATGATGTCCACGGTGATTCTTGAACTGGTGGAGCTTGTGATGTTAAAGTTGCTGACGATTCTAATGATGTTGACAGCACTGACTGTGTTGGTGAGGCTAAGGGTACTGCTGATACTGTTGGTAAAACAAGTCTAGCTTGTACCTTACGCATCATTCTTGTCAGGGTTTCTACTCTTCCTTTTATCATTTCTGTCCACTCATCTGATTTATGGTTAAGGCAGAAATAGGTAATCTCTATGTCTTTAGAGATTACATAATTACCATAGAATGTTTCTCCGATGAAGTTATGAATCAATACTTCATCGTTTGTTGTTGTTGGTACCTCTTGGTATCTATGGTGTGTGTGACGTTGATATCCGAGGTACGGATGGTGATATTGAGGCGTGTGATGCGGATGTGATTGTTGGTGGTGGTAATGATCCTGTTGATGTTGAGGATGGTGATAACGTTGATGCTGGTGATGCTGGTGATGCTGCTGGTGCTTAGGGAATTAAGGCTTACGATGTTGATGTTATTGACGGTACTGGTTATGCTGCTGATGCTGCTGATGGTGTTTGTAACCTTCGTACCGTATTCTCCAAAGCCACTACCCGAGTGCGAAGCTCGTTGACTTCTTCTATTACACCGGGGTGATTGTCGGTTCGGACGAGCGGATAAATAAAATCTAGAATTTGATGTAGTATATAATCGTGATGAGATACTCTGGAAATGAGAGAGAAAATGGTTTCTCGAACAGGTTCGTCGGTAAGTGCTTCAGGTTCATCGTCAAGAGGGCAATTTGGTTGAGGAGGCTACGAACCCATCCCCAATCCATCCAAAATAGATGATGACTGATTGGTTGATCCATTCCGGTCACACTGCTTTCGGAGCTTGAGTGGTATTCCATATCGGAATCCGAGGGACTTCAACTAGTGACGAGTTTCATTTCGTATGATTGAATAAAGGATTTTTCGATATGAAATGATTTTCCGGCTATCGGGTGGTATTCTAATTATATAGAATATCCACATATATAGAACAAAAGATCTCATAGATTACGGAGGGATTTACGAAATATGTGAGACAAAGTTTACAGTAACAGATACGCGTAGATATGAATTAGCAAATACGCTAAGATATGAATTTTGTCTATACACCATTCATGCAATGATTGCAGTAAGACGCGTTTAGACTTAAGATGATAAGCAGGTAATTTCCTACAGATGATAAGTAGATGATTTTCGACACAAAATGATAAGCAAAATTTTGACATGCAGACACGGTCGAAGTCCAGACTCACTAATGCAACCTAACGACTTATCAGTTAGACTCACTAATGTAGACCTGGTTCGCTAAGACCACCGCTCTGATACCACATGAAACGACCCGACCCAATCCATAGGGACGAATACAATAACATATTATTACATCGCGAGGCATTTGACCTCTATATGATACGTTTTATAAACATTGCATTCTTTTGAAAAGATATACCATAAATGAATATCTAAAATTCAATGTTTTCGACATCTGATGATTTCTACATATAGACAATCACCGTAAATAACAGTTTACAAGAATACTTCCGTTGACAATGCAGTCAAAATAAATACACGGTGATGATTTTGTGAATGCAATGCTTCCTCAAATAAAACATGTATGACTCCATGCACATGATTTCTCTAACATATATTCAAACAGCGAAAGACTTCTAGGAACCTGAGAATAAACATTCTTTAAACGTCAACATAAAGTTGGTGAGATATAGGTTTAATGCTAGCAGTGTTATAAATATAGACCACAAGATTTCATATACATAAACGTTTTAATAAAAATATTCTAAGTGGTTGAGCACTTGATAACCATACTTAACATTTAATCAACGTCGCATATTCCCTTTATTATGAAATCTCACTACACTGTACCAAGTGTTGTCACCGAAACGAAGTACTGTGCAACCGTTGAATACTGGTCGTCCAGTCCGGTTGGGGTTGTCAGGCCCGATAGATCTATCAACAGGATTCGCGTTTACAATACCACATGTAAATAGTAGTTACCAAGCTACAGGGAAGTATGCCAGTGGTACAACTCAACGTAGAATATATTTTTTTTATCACTTGTTTCCATAACGTAAATCATAAAATGCATGTATTCTCATCCCGAAATATTTAGAGTTTAAAAGTGGGACTATATACTCACTTTTGCCTTGAAGGTATTTAACTCGACTTGGTCTCCGATAGATATCACGAACCTAACCATATATATATAATATATCAACATATTTTCTTTTCAAGTAATCGTTGCATAAATATATATATATATATATATATATATATATATATATATATATATATATATATATATACTTTTAATACTTTTAATATTTTCTTAGTCCGTAGTTAGCAGTCCGATGTTAGTGGTCCACAATTAGTTGCTCAATAAAATAAATAAAGACCCCATCGTATTCGTATTGATCAGAATTAATCTCGACCCATGGTACCATGTTGTCAAATGACGTGTTGCGTACATAAAGTACCGTGTTGTCAAATGACGTATTGCGTACAATCATGAGGTCTTATGATTAATCTTCTCGTGTTGTTTACGGGTGGTCCTGAAATATATAAAATCAAATCATAAGTAATTATATATAAAATATCATATTAATTAGAAAAGATATGATTAATTTACTTTATCTCCAAATATTTTCGTAGCTAAACTAGCTTCGGATACCCAATCTTGTTTTAGTCGTAGTTTCTTCATTACAACTCCGTTTCTGTTGGTTCAACTTGCCACTTCCTTGGATCGAGTCAAATTTTATGAATATGAACTGAAAATACCTTAGTTTATATTCGAAATCACAAGTTATAGGCCAAACTTTGGTAAAACTTATAAAAGTGATCATTTTCCATCATAAAAACAACATTTAATGATCATTTTTCTAAAAATACTTATACTTTGAGTTAAACCATGAAATTTTTATGTGTTAACATATTCATAAGAAATATCATTTTTCCAGAACATGAACTTCCAATTCAAAGTTCAAGATGGTTTTTAATTATCCAACCCAAAACAGCCCCCGGTTGCACTCCGACGACGTAGATTCAGTTTTTAAGGTGTTCTTTGTAAAACCAAGTTATATCTTGTTAAGTTAGCATATCATTATGATATATTATAGGTCTTGAAGTGTTTTAAAAGTTAAGTTAGAAGGATCTATTTAGTTTGTAAACAAGTTTGAAATCATTCAAACTATGTTCTTGTTGTTAAAATTTTACAACATAAAATAAGATAGCTATATAATTATGAATCGAACAAGATTATGAACAAGGTTACTACCTCAAGTTACTTGGACAAAGTTACTGTAAGAGATAAGAAAAAATCTTGGAATCAAAGAGTGGTGGAGTTAGATCAAAAGGTTGGAAGTATACTTCTTCAAATGGGTGGTTATTTTGATATGTTCTTGAAAGAGTTTTCTTATGGTGTTTAAGGCTTGTAATTGAAGCTAAATGATGGAGAAAATGCTTGGAGATGATCAAGTATGAAGTTAGGAGTATTTTGAGAGAGAAATTAGGGTGTAGGTATGAGAAAATGGAGTGAAGAAATGGTGTTCATTCATAAAAACGTTTTTAGTTTATAAAGAAAGAAAAGGATTCCTAATTTTGTTTTCTTACTAATAATTCATGCTACTTGACAAATCCTAGTTACCTCATATCTAGGGCAGTAATAATGTTGATTAGGATGTTGATTTGATGTGTATATACTGATAATGCTAAAAACGAACATATATTTCATAGCATTATTCCTCAAGAAAGACAAGCTTTTAGTTGCAATTGTTCTATTTACAAGTGATATTCGTTTAAATAATAAAAGGTGAAGACAAAAGACAGATTCGACGAATTGAAGACGCAAACAACCAAAAAGCTCAAAAGAACAAAAGACAATCAAAAAGGTTCCAATTATTGATAAGAAACGTCTCGAAATCACAAGAGTACAAGATTCAAAACGCAAAGTACAAGATATTAAATTGTACGCGAGGACGTTCGAAAATCCGGAACCGGGACTAGAGTCAACTCTTAACGCTCGACGCAACGGACTAAAAATTACAAGTTAACTATGTATATAAATATAATATAATATATAATTAATTATATTAATTATATATATATTATATATATATATTTAAAACCGTCGGCAGCAGGAAACTCCAAGGGTGTAAAATGAAAATACCTCTCCGCGACTCGCGGAGTTTGAAGGGCTTTTTGCCGCGAGTCGCGGAGCCCCAAAAATCATTCCTGGCTATAAATCAACCCGAATTCTGATCAAAATATCATCATTTTTTCTTCTCTTCATACGAAGTAATATATATTTATATTTATAATTTATATTTTAATTTTAATTCTAATAATAAGGGTATGTTAGCGAATGTTGTAAGGGTGTAAGACGAAATTCTGTCCGTGTAACGCTACGCTATTTTTAATCATTGTAAGTTATGTTCAACCTTTTTATATTAATGTCTCGTAGCTAAGTTATTATTATGCTTGTTTAAAACGAAGTAATCATGATGTTGGGCTAATTACTAAAATTGGGTAATTGGGCTTTGTACCATAATTGGGGTTTGGACAAAAGAACGACACTTGTGGAAACTAGACTATGGGCTATTAATGGGCTTTATATTTGTTTAACTAAATGAAAGTTTGTTAATGTTAATATAAAGATTTACAATTGGGCGTCCCTATAAATTACCATATACACTCGATCGGACACGATGGGCGGGGTATTTATTTGTACGAATAATCGTTCATTTAACCGGATACGGGAATGGATTAATAGCCACTAGAATAATTAAAACAGGGGTGAAATTACATTCAAGGGTAATTGGTGTAATTGTTAACAAAGTAGTAAAACCTTGGTTTACACGCAGTCGATAACCTGGTGTATTCATTAAACAAAGTATTAAAACCTTGTTACAATTCGAATCCCCAATTAGTTGGAATATTTATCTTCGGGTATAATAATAATTTGACAAGGACACTTGCAATTTATATTTATGACTGATGGACTGTTATGGACAAAAACCAGACGGACATATTGAATAATCCAGGACAAAGGACAATTAACCCATGGGCATAAAACTAAAACCAACACGTCAAACATCATGATTACGGAAGTTTAAATAAGCATAATTCTTTTATTTCATATTTAATTTCCTTTATTGTATATTTAATTGCACTTCTAATTATCGCACTTTTATTTATTGTTATTTTATTTTATCGCACTTTTAATTATCGTACCTTTTAATTATCGCAATTTTATTTTATCGCATTTTTATTCGCAATTTCATTATCGTTATTTACTTTACGCTTTAATTTAAAGTCTTGTATTTATTTTATATTTTACATTAGGTTTTAACTGCGACTAAAGTTTTAAAAATCGACAAACCGGTCATTAAACGGTAAAAACCCCCCTTTTTAATAATAATATTATTTATATATATATATTTGTAATTTTATAAAAGTAAATATAGCGTTGAGCTTTGTTTAAAGATTTCCCTGTGGAACGAACCGGACTTACTAAAAACTACACTACTGTACGATTAGGTACACTGCCTATAAGTGTTGTAGCAAGGTTTAAGTATATCCATTCTATAAATAAATAAATATCTTGTGTAAAATTGTATCGTATTTAATAGTATTTTCTGCTAAAATATAAGCTATTTTATATACACCTCGTTCGACATCAAGTATTTTTGGCGCCGCTGCCGGGGAATTACTCTTAAAAGCCGGAAGCGCAACGCTAATCTAATATATAAAAAAAAAAAAAAGATTTTTATTTACTTTTATTAAAAGTCGTTTTTGTAAAAATTACGTTTTAATCATTCAAAAATATAAAAAGAAAAACAAAAATATAAGTATTTTTAGGATTTTGTTAAATATTTAAGTTTTATAAGTTTTTTTATCTTTATTTTAATTTATAAAAATATAAATTTTATTAAAAATCGTTTATTTAAACTAAAAACAGAAAAAAGAAAATAAAAAAAAAAAAAATAAAAAGAAAACGCGTAAAAGTGAAACCTGTCAACTGTTTTTCTGAACCCCGCGACTCGCGGGGTTTTCCTCTTTATTCACCGCAACTCGCGGAGGCCCTCTGACACACGGACAAAACCCTAATCACGGGTTTTAATTTATTATTATTATTATTAATTACTTAATTATTATTATTATTATTAATTTTAGTTTTATTTTTACTTTTTACTTTATATTTATGTATTTTGTTTAATTAGTTTTATTAAAATTGTAAAATTAGTAGTTTTAATTAAATAAATAATATAAAAATAATATTTTTATAAAAATTGTACTTTTTACAACTTTTTGTATATTTTTATATTTTGTCCCTTTGTAATCGTTATAGCGTAATATTTATATTTTTCGCTCATAATTAATTTTAAACTTAGTTTTTGATATAGTTATTTTTACTCCTATATTTTTAGGCTTTGCCATAGAATTCCTTAAGTGCTCTTTTTCTTTAGACTAAAATTTAGGTACTTTAGAATTTTGCGACGCCTTTTTAAGTTTTAGTTTCTTTTTAAGTTATTTTCATTTGGGATTTAGTTTTTGCTTGTAAGCTTTAATATTTTTAGACCTTTTACTATGTACCAATTATCATTCCAATTAGTAATTTCAATTTGCGATTATAATTTTAAGTTAGTTGTAGTAATAAGGTTAAATTAGTTAAGTATTTTTAAGTTTTTATAAGTTTCTTTTATTTTTCCGTCACCTTTTATTTTTCAACCATTTTTTTTTTTTCTTTTTCGACATTTTTCGACGAACTCTCTTTGTCTTTCTTATTTCTCGCTATTCTAGTTTTTAGGACTTAGAATTTTATTCTACTTCTTATCTAAATTTCTTAAAATTACGAAAATTTATTTTAAGTGGTTAAATTGATAGACATCAAAATTTTCTGGTTCGTAGTAATAGTTGGATTTGTACGTGGACCGGGTTATTGGAGCCAAACAGTCCTCAATTATATTGAGACCAAACGAATCCTGCCCCTCTGCTGCATCTTTTGGCTATTCGAAACGTGGGCAAAATCAGAAAAGTCTATTGATTGGATAACTTATTATAATTTTTCTTTCCTTTTAAAAACTAATAAGATATTCTGTGAATGCACCGAGCAAGACGTTCATCACCTTTTGTACGTTCACCACCTGTAACTAGATCAAGACATCGTTTAACAAATATAACCGCCGTTGATTTTTCTTTAGAATCGTCATCCAGTCGACCAAGTACTTCAGTTCAAATTTCCGATAATCCATTTTTTGAAACAAACCTCACAATTGAGAATCCAGAAAATATTCAGGAACGGTTCATAGATCCTGAACCATTAATCATTCAAACAGAGATTGTTGAGGAACGAACTATTAAATCAGAACCATCTAGTGATACCGATTCAAAAAATTCAATTATGGAGAATCTGGAACCTTTAAGTATGGAAGACCGAATGAGAGCTAAACGCACTGGCCAAGGTCACGCAATTACTCATCCAGACATTAATGCGCCAGATTATGAAATCAAAGGACAAATTCTACACATGGTGACTAATCAATGCCAATTTAGTGGTGCGCCGAAGGAAGATCCAAATGAACATCTACGTACCTTTAATAGGATCTGCACACTATTTAAAATCCTAGAAGTGGAGGATGAACAGATATATCTCATGTTATTTCCCTGGACTTTAAAGGGAGAAGCCAAAGATTGGTTGGAATCGTTACCTGAAGGGGCGATCGATACATGGGACGTTTTAATTGATAAATTTTTTAAACAATTCTTTCCTGCATCTAAAGCCGTAAGACTTCAAGCAGAAATTGTTACGTTCACACAAAAGCCAAATGAAACTCTATATGAGGCGTGGACAAGATATGGAAAGTTGTTAAGAGGATGTCCGCAACATGGTTTAGACACTTGTCAAATAGTACAAATATTTTACCGAGGATGCGACATCACTACAAGAAAAGACATAGATATAGCAGCTGGTGGTTCTATTATGAAGAAAACCGAAACTGATGCTTACAAAATTATTGATAATACTGCTTCCCACTCACATGAGTGGCACCAAGAAAAAGATATCATTAGATCATCTAAAGCAGCTAGAGCCGATTCTAGCCATGACTTAGATTCCATTTCCGCAAAGATAGATGCTTTCGAGAGACGAATGGAAAAGATGACTAAAGATATTCATGCTATACGAATTAGTTGTGAGCAGTGTGGAGGACCACATTTGACAAAAGATTGTCTAAGTATTGAATTAACAATGGAACAAAGAGAGAATATTTCATACATAAACCAAAGGCCTGGAAATAATTATCAGAATAATTATCAACCGCCAAGACCGATTTACAATCAAAACCAGAATTATAACCGAAATATTCCATACAACAACCAACAAGGTCCTAGCAATCAACAAGTATCCAATAATACTTACAATCAGCAAAGACCGAATTTTCAAAACAAACCACCACAACAAACCGATGATAAAAAGCCGAATTTAGAAGATATGATGACGAAGCTAGTTGAAACTCAAACGCAGTTTTTCACATCTCAAAAACAAACCAATGAACAAAATGCTCAAGCATTTAGAAATCAACAAGCTTCTATTCAAAATCTGGAACAAGAAGTAAGTAACCTAGCAAGGTTAATAGGTGAAAGAAAACCGGGAAGTTTACCTAGTGATACAAATGCTAACCCCCGGAATGAAACAGCTAAAGCTATTACCACAAGAAGTGGTACAACACTTAAAACACCTGAAATACCTGTAACTTCTGATGAAACTATTCCTACTACACAAGAACCACAACTTGATCAAGATAAGGAAAAAGAACCGGTAGTTGAAAAGGTTAATGAAGATAACACAGTTAAGGCTAAACCTTATGTTAAACCATACCAACCACCACTTCCTTACCCGAGTAAAATGAAGAAAGAAAAACTTGAAGCCGAGCAATCCAAATTCTTGGATATGTTTAAACAGATAAATGTAAATCTTCCTTTCATTGATGTGATTTCAGGAATGCCAAGGTATGCTAAATTCTTGAAAGATCTAATCACGAATAGAAAGAAAATGGAAGAACTCTCGGCTGTTACTATGAATGCTAATTGTTCAGCAGTGCTGTTGAATAAGATACCAGAAAAACTATCTGATCCAGGAAGTTTCACAATTCCATGTTTTCTGGGTAGTCTTAGTTCAATAGAAGCATTAGCAGATTTAGGTGCTAGTATAAATCTAATGCCGTATTCACTATACGCTAAACTAGACCTTGGAGAATTAAAACCAACCAGAATAAGCATACAACTAGCCGATAGATCAATAAAATATCCTAGAGGGATAATGGAGAACATGCTAGTTAAAGTTGGTACTTTAGTATTTCCAGTAGACTTTGTTGTTTTGGACATGGAAGAAGATTCTCAAGTTCCTCTCATATTAGGAAGACCATTCTTAAACACGGCTAAAGCAATGATAGACGTGTTCGGTAAGAAACTGACCCTAAGTATAGAGGATGAGAGTGTTACCTTTTCAGTTGATAGAGCAATGCAACAACCACAATCTGCAGATGATACATGTTATTATATTAAAACTATAGATGCACATGCAGAAGTATTAGAAGAATTTCCAGAATTACAAGGAACAGGAGAATGTTCTTTAGGAGAAGGTAATGAACCAATTGATGAAGCTGAAATGTTAGCTACACTTATAGCTAATGGATATGAACCAACAACAGAAGAAATTCAAATGCTAAAAGAAGAAGACAGATATCGATATAAATCATCGATAGAAGAACCTCCGAAATTAGAGTTAAAGCCACTTCCAAACCATTTGGAATACGCTTATTTACATGGTGAATCTGAATTACCTGTAATAATATCGTCTTCTCTTACTGAAAATGAGAAATCACAACTCATTTCTGTGTTGAAAGCTCATAAACCAGCCATTGCATGGAAGATTCATGATATTAAAGGAATAAGTCCTTCGTATTGCACACATAAAATCCTTATGGAAGAAGGTCATAAAACGTATGTGCAACGCCAACGAAGACTAAATCCTAATATGCAAGATGTAGTTAAGAAAGAGATTATTAAACTGCTAGATGCAGGTTTGATATATCCAATCTCTGATAGTCCATGGGTAAGCCCAGTTCAATGCGTACCTAAGAAGGGTGGCATGACTGTTATCACAAATGAGAAAAATGAGCTTATTCCTACTAGGACTGTAACAGGATGGCGTGTATGTATTGATTATAGAAAATTAAATGACGCCACCAGAAAAGATCACTTCCCCTTACCTTTCATAGATCAAATGTTGGAAAGATTAGCCGGAAATAGTTACTATTGTTTTCTAGATGGATTTTCCGGATATTTTCAAATTCCAATAGCACCCGAAGATCAAGAGAAAACCACATTCACGTGCCCTTATGGTACTTTTGCTTACAAACGCATGCCATTTGGACTTTGCAACGCCCCTGCAACCTTTCAAAGGTGTATGATGGCGATTTTTCATGACATGATAGAAGAATGCATGGAAGTATTCATGGATGACTTTTCAGTCTTCGGTGATACATTTAAATCATGTCTAGTAAATCTGGAACGAATGCTAATTAGATGCGAAAAATCAAATCTAGTACTTAATTGGGAGAAATGCCATTTCATGGTTAAAGAAGGCATCGTTCTTGGACATAAAATTTCAAAAGAAGGAATTGAAGTGGATAGAGCTAAAGTAGATGTAATTGCTAAACTTCCACATCCCACAAATGTTAGAGGAGTTAGGAGTTTTCTAGGGCATGCCGGTTTTTACCGACGTTTCATAAAAGATTTTTCTAAAATTGCCACTCCTATGAATAAACTCCTAGAAAAGGATGCGCCATTCATCTTTTCAGATGAGTGTATCAAATCTTTTAATATTCTTAAAGAAAAACTCACTAATGCACCAATCATGATAACACCAAATTGGAATCTACCATTTGAACTAATGTGCGATGCAAGTGATTTTGCAATGGGAGCCGTTTTAGGACAAAGGATTGAAAAACGATTTCAACCTATATATTATGCTAGTAAGACATTACAAGGAGCACAAACGAACTATACAACTACTGAAAAAGAACTCCTTGCTATTGTCTTTGCTTTTGACAAATTTCGATCATATCTCGTTCTAGCAAAAACGGTGGTCTATACCGACCATTCTGCTCTTAGATACCTATTTTCAAAACAAGATGCTAAACCAAGATTAATCCGTTGGATCTTACTCTTACAAGAGTTTGATATTGAAATCCGAGATAAAAAAGGAGCAGAAAATCTCGCCGCTGATCATCTTTCTCGTCTTGAAAATCCCGAATTAGAAGTTCTGAATGAATCGGCCATACAAGACAACTTTCCTGATGAATATCTATTGAAGATAGATTATAAAGAAATCCCATGGTTTGCAGACTATGCAAACTACTTAGTTTGTGGATTCCTTGAAAAAGGATTATCGTATCAAAAACGGAAGAAATTCTTCAGTGATATAAAACACTATTTCTGGGAAGATCCACATCTGTTTAAAAGTTGTCCCGATGGAATAATACGCCGATGTGTATTTGGAGATGAAGCTAGTAAAATTTTAAACCATTGTCACACAGGACCAACAGGAGGGCATTATGGGGCTCAACTAACAGCAAGAAAAGTTTATGAAGCTGGATTCTATTGGCCTACAATTTACAAAGACGCACACCTTCTTTGCAAATCCTGTGATGCATGTCAAAGGGCCGGAAAAATAAGTCAACGTGATGAAATGCCACAAAATGTCATCCAAGTATGTGAAGTATTTGACATTTGGGGTATTGACTTTATGGGTCCATTTCCAAAATCTCATAATAATCTATATATACTCGTAGCCATTGATTATGTATCTAAATGGGCGGAAGCACAAGCTCTCCCAACTAACGATGCACGAGTTGTAGTAAACTTTTTAAAACGTCTTTTTGCAAGGTTTGGAACACCGAAAGCTTTAATAAGTGATCGGGGTACTCATTTCTGTAATAATCAACTTGAGAAAGTTCTTAAAAGATATGGAGTAACTCATAAAATCTCAACCGCATATCATCCACAAACAAGTGGACAAGTTGAAAATACAAACCGAGCTTTAAAACGTATTCTTGAGAAAACCGTAGGATCAAATCCGAAGGAATGGTCCATTAAATTGGAGGATGCACTCTGGGCTTTTAGAACAGCCTACAAAACTCCAATTGGAACCACACCTTTTAGACTTGTTTATGGAAAAGCATGTCATCTTCCAGTAGAAATTGAACACAAAGCATTTTGGGCTTTGAAGACATGTAATCTTGATTTACATGAAGCTGGACGTCTACGATTAAGTCAACTAAACGAATTAGAAGAATTAAGACATGAAGCATACGAAAATTCGTTAATCTATAAAGAAAGAACGAAGAAATGGCATGATAAAAGAATCAGAAGTTCAAAAGAATTTAAAGAAGGAGACAGAGTTCTTCTTTTCAATTCACGATTCAAGCTATTTCCTGGAAAATTGAAGTCAAGATGGTCTGGACCATTCATAGTCAAAAGAGTTTTCCCATACGGAACGATAGAATTAATAAATTCAAATGGGATTGAATTTAAAGTTAATGGTCACAGAGTTAAACATTACATACATGGTCCGATGGAAGTCGACAACGAAGTTAATCACAATTTCAACACCACAGCTAACTAAGTGTGGGGAGAATCAAGTCTTTAAAGGATAATATGTATTTCTGTTAGAGTTAGATTGTCTGTTTTCGTGTAGTTCTCGAAAATGGAACACGTATGGTCTTTCCCTAGCAGACCCTAAAGAACTAGTCTTCTTCCCCCATTCTGAATTTTTATTTTTTTTAGGTTTTTACAAAATGAAGACTGCCTGTGAACTAAACCATGGTCTAATGCTACACGCTTTGATCACTAAACGTAATAATGACATACTCCCGAGTGAAATAGTATCAGTAATCAGAGAAAGAATGGACGGAGTTAGAAAAGGATCCAGATGCGAAGATAATAAGTTACAATTTGGTAAAGGAAAATCAAAATCCGCAGCGAAAAGAAGAGCACGACACCTAGAAAAATGTCACAAATGCGGAAAATGGTCACATGGAGGTAAATGTTCAAATAATCAAACCTATTCAAATACCGAATTTGTTACTTTATGCAGAGACGGACCGTTCATATGTTTAGAAGAAAAGACAATGAATGCTCGAGGTTACGCCTATGCAGCCATGGAAGACCAATTAAACCGACTATCTTATGAATATAATAGATCATATAACTAAGAAATCTATTTCACAGGTATGTCTGTACAGTTTTTATTTTTATTTTTATTTTTAACCTTTTGATAATAAACGCTAATTTGTTCGCTAAAAAGTATTAAATTGGTATTAAATAAAATTAGGTTTGGCGACCGAAATTATTGATATTGTTCAAAAATTTATTACATCACTGCGAAATTTAACGTTTATTCTTAAGGTATAAATATCTTTAATCAATCAACCCAAAATATTTCAAAAATTCGTCATGAGTTAAATTAGGTCTTGGAACCGAAATTACTTTACCGAAAAGAGGGGCGCATATTTTTGATAATATTTGATTGATTAAAGTGGGATAAAAAGACAAAAAGATTTTTAATTTTATTTTTTACTATGTTTTTAAAATTAATATTTAAATCTTAAATTAATATTGTAAACTTTGTAAAAACAATATTTTTAAAATTGTAAATATTTGAAAAATTAATATAAGTTTGGTATGAATTTATGAATTTTTAAATTAAGTTTGGTGTGAATTTTTAAGTTTTAAAATATGAAATTTTAATTTTATGCATTTCAAATTTTAAGTTTGGTGTGAATTTTGAATTTTTAATATTAATTTTGAATTTTATATTTAAGTTGTGTGAATTTAAAAACAAAAATTTACTTTATCTCATTAAGTTAAGAATATGATTTTTAAAATTCGTCGTAAGTTGAAGACTAGGTCTTTGAACCGAAATTGCTTTACCCGAGGGAGGGACGAGAACTTTTATTATCATTATTTTTAATCTTATTGATTTAAAGTATGCCAAAAACATTAAAAAAAACCCAAAAATCTTAGCTTTTAAAACAATCGCTACAAAAAGACAAATTTTAAAAATTTTGTCGAGGGACGGACTAGGACATCGATCCGAAACGACCTCGTCCTAAATAACAAGGGAAACAAAATTTTAAAATTAATTTCTTAATTGTTTTATAAGTCAAAGATTATAAAAAAAAAAAAAAAAAAAAAAAAAAAAAAAAAAAAAAAAAAAAAATAACTCCGCGACTCGCGGAGTTTTCAGTGAAAACCTCCGCGACTCGCGGAGGGACCAAATTACAGAAAAAAATAAAACAGCTGCACACGATCAGTTCACTCCCACCAACACCACACACACATACTGCACTTCGAAAAAACCCAAGAAAAACCACGAAAATCATCCCAAAAACTCAATTTTTCACCGTTAATCTTCAAATTTTTCACTACAATCATGTTGAGAAGGATGATATCTAGGAACTACTCAAGAAAACAGGTACAATTACACCCCAAATCACCTTTAAATCCGAATTTTAGTGTGTTCTTGAGCATATTTTCATAATTTGAATTTTGTTAATTTTTAGTTTAATTAGTGTTAAATTGTTAGTATATTATGCATGTATAACCTAGATTGATGCTTGTTAACATGATTTGAAGCCAAAAACTTCAAAATCTTTAGAATCTAGGGTTTGTGTTCTTGAGCAAATTTGGGGCTTTTTGATATAAACAGGTTATGGCCGATTTTTGTCATGAATTATTGCTAAATTGAGTAGTGTAACATGTCTAGGTAGTTAAATGATCCAAACTTTGAGCCTAAACATGATTTTGAGAATTAAAGTGGACTTTTTCAAGTCCAAAATTCATGAACTTGATTTTTGAAAGATAATGCCATTTGAGACTTGTTTATTTGCTAATAATGATTATTTTGACATGTTATTTGAGTTGAATGCTTATGAACTTGGCGAAAATTTTCGTATATGCTTATTTGAAAAAGTGTAGATTTGATAAAAATGTGAAAATAAGCTTAAGTTTGATATAAATTGATAATGTCATTGTAATTATTTTAATTGATGATTTTGCTGACACTAATGCATATTTGGATGCACAAAATTTGTGTTTGATGTGTTTTGCAGAATGAAAGGGGTGAATCTTCATCCCAAGCCCGCCATGCTCCTGCTGAGAACTTGGAACAACAGGAGGTAGATAACTACTACAAGCAGGATGTACCTCATCCAGTCATGACCTTTTCAGATATGCACTTGGAACAGTTGCACCCGAACCTGCGATTTGACAGACTTTGGATAGATTATCCAAAATATCAACGGGGTTTGCATACTCTTCACTCTAAGGTTGTTGAGGTACCGAGGGTCATAGAATGGGGACCCTTGGAAGCTGTAGAATTGGCCGGGCCAATTAGGGAATTACTGGTACAGAGGTATGGTAATTCTTCTTTTAATGACTGGATATGTTTATTCACCATACGCAGACCTGTATATAAAGTATGGTGTGAAGAGTTGTTATGTAGTATAGAGTTGAATGATCGGGTAGCCAGTTTAACCGATCGTTCTTTTGTTAGATTTTTGTTAGGCGGTTCGATGCGCCACATGTCTTTACTAGACATGGCTCAGGCTTTACGTATATATACGCCTGAGGAATTAGCGTCTGCCGATTGTAGAGGATTGATACTAAACGGTAGGAAAATAGATGAGAATTTTGATACACACGGTGTGTGGAGTCAAATGACAAGCCACCACCGTTTTAAAGGGGGAAACTACTCTTATTTGGATATAGATAGAGCCGAATTAAGAGTAATACATAGGTTTTTAGCTAACTCGATTACACAAAGGGGTAAAAACAAAGAAAAGGTAAATGAACAAGATTTGTTTTACCATATGTGTATTCGAGACCCACACAGCGCTGTAAGTATACCATATTGTGTGGGTTATTATTTATCAGCTATGGTTCGAGGGATGCGTCCACATAGCATAATAGGAGGTGGTATTTTTATTACTTTGATTGGTGAATATCTCGGTGTGGATATAAGTCGGGGGGGATTATTAGTAGAAGAGCCGGAACCCCGCGACACTATAGGTTTAAATGTATACCATGGTGCGAAAGTGTTGAAGCGGCGAAATAACGCCGCAGTACGATACAATGGTAGACATCCACAGGTAGAGAGAAACCAGGAACAAGGTAATGTAGGAGGGGGGAACCAGATGCAAGAAATGCAAAGGTTTATAGCTTCTCAGGAATACGAAAATGCTAGACAGAGAGCATTTGAAGATTGGCAAGTTCATCAGAACCAGATCATAGCGCATTGCCAACACATAGGTAGAAACTATATTCCTACACCGAAACCCGTCTTCCCTCCTTGGTCGATAGAGATGCAGCCACCATATCCTACGTATGACCCTGCCGAGGCATTCTATAGCACTTATGGTTATGCGTGGAACCCCTATTGGTACCAATATCATCCTTAGTTTACTTATTTTTATTTTTATTTTGTAATTTGTAAGTATTGATATGTTTAATATTTTTTGTTAATATTGTAATCATTTTTATAATTATCTAACTTTTATTCTTAGATTTTAATAATTTTTGAATGTGGGGTAATAAACCAAACTTCAAAAATATGTATATATGTTTGCAGTTTATCTTATGTACACAACAGGGTAAAACAACGCATTTTCAAAGACTGGCATTAAGTTCAGCAAAAGCAAGTAATTTTGACGACAAAGATGCAAAATATATGTGAAATAACAACAAGACGGAATGAACAAATGACGTGCACCATTTATCATTCAGCAAACAAACGCCAATATATTTGGAAACTTTGGTAAAAATTTAATCATTTTCACACAAATCACCCTCAATAATTTAAATTGTTACTGATTTCTTGCAAATGAGGGCATTGCAAGATCTTAAGTGTGGGAAGGGGTTAAATTCTTTCGGATTTTAAAAATTTTTACTTTATACACTTGGTTACCATTAAAAATACTAGTAAAGCAGTAGTTGTATTAGAATCTAGTGCTCTCTGATAAAAAAAGAACAGCCCTAGTCTTATATACTGACTACCCAATTCTAGTAAAATTTTTTAAAATTTTCAATTAAATGAATTCAAATCATGTTTATACATATTTATGAACGATAAAACTAGGTTTTAACACCGAAATTATTGTTACCTCGGAAAGGACATAAATTGAGAAACAAACTAAAATGTTAAAATTCATTTAAAATGGAATAGAGGACGATAAAAAGAAAAATAAAAAGCCAAGTGTGGGAAAATTTACCAAGTTATTTTAAACATATGCCACATATATTTGTAACAAATAACTGAAAATACTTTTGCTTTGAACTAAACTAAACTGTTTTACCCAATGAAAGAAAAGAAGAGATGGATCTACACGATGAATCAATTCCATCATTAAAAGGAAGTAAAGTCTTCCGAAAAAGAAACGCGCTTCTTGATTTAGGTCATGAAGTTGTCGTTCAGACCAGCTGTAGGTTGACGAAAAATCTAGAAAAGTCATCACTAAAATCAGCAGGAAATCCACGGACCTCAGCATTAAACAGGGTCGCCAAGTGGTCAGATTTATCCTAACCATGAGAAGGATTTATCTCGTACAATGGGGAGGCACCGTGCAAATTAGCTGGATAAGACTAATGAATCAGATCCCCAGAAAGGATAATCTCCTTAAAGATCAAAAATCAGCTTTTAAGCCTGATATTACTCAATCCTTGAGATTGACCTTAAAGATTGAGAATTACAAACTCATGGAATTCAATGATATCTAAACTCGAGCTTAAACGAGAAAATATTTTGATAAAAAAATACAAACCGATTTGTTTTCTGAAAACCCTATTTTCAATGCGTTCATTACCATTGAACGTAAAATCCTAGGAATTCACCTGGAATTCATTAGGTCACCTGAATCAAATCGGGTGTCAACCGTAAGAACGGTGGTTGCATAACATGGTCAAAAACAGGACCTTGTGCCAAACCGACAAATTATAAGGGTGAGCTTTACTATTGCTCCTACCAAGGATAGTAATTGCGTCCGACACGTTATAGACCATAATCAAAAGCATGTCACGGGACATTGCCTTAAACAGTTGCTTGTTCAACGCTTTCCTTTACAACCGGACGGTAGTTTGCCGAAAGGTAATATACGGAACAAGTAAACTGGACGTGTTGCTTTCCAAATACAAGGTTAGCAAGTGGGTGACACAAAACCGCAAGTTTTGAGCTAAAATTTTCAAATCTGAAACCCACCAAACCCACAAAAATATTTTGCAAACACCGGTAAAGGGTTATTCCGGAAAATTTATCTAGGGTAAAAACTAGATTTAATTTTCAAAAGATCAAATGTTTTCATAAAGATCCAATTTCCTTAATGGATCTAAATTTTTATAGTCATGTGAGACTGTAAACCATATCGTTACTACCATTGTTTATACCGCCGTATAGAAATCACTGATGTACAAAGTGTGAAGAATAAAAAAGTGATTCTAGTATTTCAAGACAATATTGCTTGAGGACAAGCAACGCTCAAGTGTGGGAATATTTGATAATGCTAAAAACGAACATATATTTCATAGCATTATTCCTCAAGAAAGACAAGCTTTTAGTTGCAATTGTTCTATTTACAAGTGATATTCGTTTAAATAATAAAAGGTGAAGACAAAAGACAGATTCGACGAATTGAAGACGCAAACGACCAAAAAGCTCAAAAGAACAAAAGACAATCAAAAAGGTTCCAATTATTGATAAGAAACGTCTCGAAATCACAAGAGTACAAGATTCAAAACGCAAAGTACAAGATATTAAATTGTACGCGAGGACGTTCGAAAATCCGGAACCGGGACTAGAGTCAACTCTTAACGCTCGACGCAACGGACTAAAAATTACAAGTTAACTATGTATATAAATATAATATAATATATAATTAATTATATTAATTATATATATATTATATATATATATTTAAAACCGTCGGCAGCAGGAAACTCCAAGGGTGTAAAATGAAAATACCTCTCCGCGACTCGCGGAGTTTGAAGGGCTTTTTGCCGCGAGTCGCGGAGCCCCAAAAATCATTCCTGGCTATAAATCAACCCGAATTCTGATCAAAATATCATCATTTTTTCTTCTCTTCATACGAAGTAATATATATTTATATTTATAATTTATATTTTAATTTTAATTCTAATAATAAGGGTATGTTAGCGAATGTTGTAAGGGTGTAAGACGAAATTCTGTCCGTGTAACGCTACGCTATTTTTAATCATTGTAAGTTATGTTCAACCTTTTTATATTAATGTCTCGTAGCTAAGTTATTATTATGCTTGTTTAAAACGAAGTAATCATGATGTTGGGCTAATTACTAAAATTGGGTAATTGGGCTTTGTACCATAATTGGGGTTTGGACAAAAGAACGACACTTGTGGAAACTAGACTATGGGCTATTAATGGGCTTTATATTTGTTTAACTAAATGAAAGTTTGTTAATGTTAATATAAAGATTTACAATTGGGCGTCCCTATAAATTACCATATACACTCGATCGGACACGATGGGCGGGGTATTTATTTGTACGAATAATCGTTCATTTAACCGGATACGGGAATGGATTAATAGCCACTAGAATAATTAAAACAGGGGTGAAATTACATTCAAGGGTAATTGGTGTAATTGTTAACAAAGTAGTAAAACCTTGGTTTACACGCAGTCGATAACCTGGTGTATTCATTAAACAAAGTATTAAAACCTTGTTACAATTCGAATCCCCAATTAGTTGGAATATTTATCTTCGGGTATAATAATAATTTGACAAGGACACTTGCAATTTATATTTATGACTGATGGACTGTTATGGACAAAAACCAGACGGACATATTGAATAATCCAGGACAAAGGACAATTAACCCATGGGCATAAAACTAAAACCAACACGTCAAACATCATGATTACGGAAGTTTAAATAAGCATAATTCTTTTATTTCATATTTAATTTCCTTTATTGTATATTTAATTGCACTTCTAATTATCGCACTTTTATTTATTGTTATTTTATTTTATCGCACTTTTAATTATCGTACCTTTTAATTATCGCAATTTTATTTTATCGCATTTTTATTCGCAATTTCATTATCGTTATTTACTTTACGCTTTAATTTAAAGTCTTGTATTTATTTTATATTTTACATTAGGTTTTAACTGCGACTAAAGTTTTAAAAATCGACAAACCGGTCATTAAACGGTAAAAACCCCCCTTTTTAATAATAATATTATTTATATATATATATTTGTAATTTTATAAAAGTAAATATAGCGTTGAGCTTTGTTTAAAGATTTCCCTGTGGAACGAACCGGACTTACTAAAAACTACACTACTGTACGATTAGGTACACTGCCTATAAGTGTTGTAGCAAGGTTTAAGTATATCCATTCTATAAATAAATAAATATCTTGTGTAAAATTGTATCGTATTTAATAGTATTTTCTGCTAAAATATAAGCTATTTTATATACACCTCGTTCGACATCATATACCAATAGTAAATACATATAGAAGCTGGGTATGATACGGGTACATATACCCTAGATATACGTATAGAAATCTTGAGGAAACGGAATGAGAATTCAAATATAGCTATCTTTTGTGAACATACTTATATTGTTTTATGTATTTAAGTCCTAAAAAAGTGATTAAATACTTTATATATACGATACATGTATAAGCATTATAGGTTATAAGTATATATATCAAAGAATGTTACGTATAGTTATCGTTTTGAAAACTTAAGTTAGTAGTTTCAAAATATACTTATAACTCATTGTCATTAGTACACAATGAGATGTTAAACCATCCTTAGATCATGTTAAATATATATAAATACATATATATACACAAACATATAATTATCGTATGTTATATAGTTCGTGATATCATCGGTCAAATTGGACTGTCAAACGTTGTGTAAAACTCTTTTAAAAAACACAAGTCTCAACAATTTGGATTGCTTATCATGTTGGTAAGGTTTAATTTATGTAAATATTAATCTCATAAGTATAAAACGATTGGAAAAATCTGGGTCGTTACAAGAACCCTTAATGGTGTACGGAGAAAAGGGCAACATGAAGCTACATCTTATTAGTAATTTGAAGGCACAAAAACTAATAAGGAAAGGTTGCTATGCTATTCTAGCACACGTCGAGAAAGTACAAACTGAAGAAAAGAGCATCAATGATGTTCTCGTCGCAAAAGAATTTCCCGATGTATTTCCGAAAGAATTACCGGGACCACCTCCACATCGATCTGTTGAATTTCAAATAGATCTTGTACCAGGAGCTGCACCAATAGCTCGTGCTCCTTATAGACTCGCACCCAGCGAGATGAAAGAACTGCAAAGCCAACTGCAAGAACTATTAGAACGTGGTTTCATTCGACCAAGCACATCACCATGGGGAGCTCCTATTTTGTTTGTCAAGAAGAAGGATGGTACATTTAGGTTGTGTATTGACTACAGAGAGTTGAACAAACTTACCATCAAAAACCGTTATCCACTGCCGAGAATTGACAACTTATTTGATCAACTACAAGGCTCATCGGTTTATTCGAAGATCGATTTACGTTATGGATATCATCAAATGCGAGTAAAGGAGGATGATATTCCAAAAACTGCTTTTAGGACGCGTTATGGTCATTACGAGTTTATGGTTATGCCGTTTGGATTGACTAACGCACCAGCTGTGTTCATGGACCTTATGAACCGAGTGTGTGGGCCATATCTTGACAAGTTTGTCATTGTTTTCATCGATGACATACTTATTTACTCAAAGAATGATCAAGAGCACGAAGAACATTTGAGAAAAGTGCTAGAAGTATTGAGGAAAGAAAAACTGTACGCTAAGTTTTCAAAGTGTGCATTTTGGTTGGAAGAAGTTCAATTCCTCGGTCACATTGTGAACAAAGAAGGTATCCAGGTGGACCCGGCAAAGATCGAAACCATTGAAAAGTGGGAAACCCCAAAAACTCCGAAGCATATACGTCAATTTTTAGGATTGGCTGGTTACTACAGAAGATTCATCCAAGATTTCTCCAAAATAGCAAAACCCTTGACTGCATTAACGCATAAAGGGAAGAAATTTGAATAGAAGGATGAACAAGAGAAGGCGTTTCAATTATTGAAGAAAAAGCTAACTACGGCACCTATATTGTCATTGCCTGAAGGGAATGATGATTTTGTGATTTATTGTGACGCATCAAAGCAAGGTCTCGGTTGTGTATTAATGCAACGGACGAAGGTGATTGCTTATGCGTCTAGACAATTGAAGATTCACGAGCAAAATTATACGACGCATGATTTGGAATTAGGCGCGGTTGTTTTTGCATTAAAGACTTGGAGGCACTACTTATAGGGGGTCAAAAGTATTATATATACCGACCACAAAGTCTTCAACACATATTTAATCAGAAACAGCTGAATATGAGGCAGCGTAGGTGGATTGAATTGTTGAATGATTACGACTTTGAGACTCGTTACCACCCGGGGAAGGTAAATGTGGTAGCCGACGCCTTGAGCAGAAAGGACAGAGAACTCATTCGAGTAAAATCTATGAATATAATGATTCACACTAACCTTACTACTCAAATAAAGGAGGCGCAACAAGGAGTTTTAAAAGAGGGAAATTAAAGGATGAAATACCCAAAGGATCGAAGAAGCATCTTAATATTCGAGAAGACGGAACCCGGTATAGGGCTGAAAGAATTTGGGTACCAAAATTTGGAGATATGAGAGAAATGGTACTTAGAGAAGCTCATAAAACCAGATACTCAATACATCCTGGAACGGGGAAGATGTACAAGGATCTTAAGAAACATTTTTGGTGGCCAGGTATGAAAGCCGATATTGCTAAATATGTAGGAGAATGTTTGACGTGCTCTAAGGTCAATGCTGAACATCAGAAACCATCAGGTCTACTACAACAACCTGAAATCCCGGAATGGAAATGGGAAAACATTACCATGGATTTCATTACTAAATTGCCAAGGACTGCAAGTGGTTATGATACTATTTGGGTAATAGTTGATCGTCTCACCAAGTCAGCACACTTCCTGCCAATAAGAGAAGATGACAAGATGGAGAAGTTAGCATGACTGTATTTGAAGGAAGCCGTCTCCAGACATGGAATACCAATCTCTATTATCTCTGATAGGGATGGCAGATTTATTTCAAGATTCTGGCAGACATTACAGCAAGCATTAGGAACTCGTCTAGACATGAGTACTGCCTGTCATCCACAAACTGATGGGCAGAGCGAAAGGACGATACAAACGCTTGAAGACATGCTACGAGCATGTGTTATTGATTTCGGAAACAGTTGGGATCGACATCTACCGTTAGCAGAATTTTCCTACAACAACAGCTACCATTTGATAGTGCTCCAAATGAACATATATTTAGTAGCAATATCCTCCCAATATGTAAATTATTTAGTTGTAATTGTCCTATTTTAAGTTGTAATCGTTTATATTAAATAAGTGCGAAGACAAAAGGCGAAAACAACGATTTGAAGACGCAAATGACCAAAAAGCTCAAATGTACAAGATACAATCCAAGTGGTTCAAATTATTGATGAAGAACGTCTAAAAAAGATAAGAGAACAAGTTACAAAACGCAAAGTACAAGATATTAAATTGTACGCAAGGACGTTCGAAAATCCGGAACCGGTACATGAACCAACTCTCAACGCTCGACGCAACGGGAAAAAAAAATTACGAGTCTACTATGTATATAAATATAATATAATATATAAATAATTATAAAAATTATTTATATATTATATATATTTAAATAAAAACCATCGGCAGCCTTGGATCTTGAACTTGTGGGCTGGTTTTGAAACCTCCGCGACTTGCGGAGCTGGAAGGCCAAAATGGCCGCAACTCGCGGAGCAGTGAATTTCAGTTCTGGCTATAAAAGCTCTCGAGTTCTGCATGTAAAATATATAATAATAATAATAATAATACTCCATAAGATAATAAATAAATAAATATATATATATAAATAGTATAGATTAGTGTTATATTAGATTAGTTCGGGTTATGTAAAGGTTATTTTACGGGTTTTTGAAGTCGAAATTCTGTCCGTGTAACACTACGCGATAAATACTCAATGTAAGTTATGTTCTCCTTTTTAAATTAATGTCTCGTACTTAAGTTATTATTATGCTTATTTAAAACGAAGTAATCATGATGTTGGGCTAATTACTAAAATTGGGTAATTGGGCTTTGTACCATAATTGGGGTTTGGACAAAAGAACGACACTTGTGGAAATTAGACTATGGGCTATTAATGGGCTTTATATTTGTTTAACTAAATGAAAGTTTGTTAATGTTAATATAAAGAATTACAATTGGGCGTCCCTATAAATTACCATATACACTCGATCGGACACGATGGGCGGGGTATTTATATGTACGAATAATCGTTCATTTAACCGGACACGGGAATGGATTAATAGCCACTAGAATAATTAAAACATGGGTGAAATTACATTCAAGGGTAATTGGTGTAATTGTTAACAAAGTAGTAAAACCTTGGTTTACACGCAGTCGATAACCTGGTGTATTCATTAAACAAAGTATTAAAACCTTGTTACAATTCGAATCCCCAATTAGTTGGAATATTTGACTTCGGGTATAAGGTTAAATTTGCCGAGCAGTTTATAATTATGACCGATGAACTATTATGGACAAAAACCAGATAGGTTTCAAATACATCCAGGACAAAGGACAATTAGCCCAGGACAATAAATTAAAATCAAAACGTCAAACATCATGGTTACGGAAGTTTAAATAAGCATAATATATTTTATTTCATTTTTCCTCGTACTTTTATTTATTGTCATTTCAATTATTGTTATTTATTTTATATTGTTATTTAAATATCGTCATTTACTATACGCTTCGCTTAAAATATAAATCGACAAACCGGTCATTAAACGGTAAACCCCCTTTTATATATTATTATATATAATTATATATATTTTGTACAAATATAGTTGTTTAAAAATATAGTGTGCAATAAGCCCGCTCCCTGTGGAACGAACCGGACTTACTAAAAACTATACTACTCTACGATTAGGTACACTGCCTATAGTGTTGTAGCAAGGTTTAGGTATATCCCATTTGTAAATAAATAATTAAAACTTGTGTAATTTGTATCGCTTTTCCTAGTAAAAATATAAACTATTTCATACCCCAACGCTACGACATCAAGTTTTTGGTGCCGCTGCCGGGGATTCGGCAAAACGCTATATTTTTAATTTATTTTTGTATAAATATATTTTTATATATTTTTAGAAAAACAATATAAAAAAAAAAAAACACGTTTTTCAATCTCCGCGACTTGCGGAGGTTTTCTGGTACGGATCACCGCGACTCGCGGAGCCGCCCTGGCAGACCTGACCACGGAACCCTAAACGCATTTAATACGGAGTATATTAATTATTATTATTTTTAAAACCCTAATTAGTTTAATTAATTTAATATTTAGTTTTAATTTTAATTAATTAGTAATAATTAATTTTAATTAGTTTTATTTATATATAAAAATTAATACTATTATAAAATAAATAATATAAAAATAATATTTTTATAAAAATTGTATTTTTTTACAACTTTTTGTATATTTTTATATTTTGTCCCTTTTTAATCATTTTAGCGTAATATTTGTATTTTTCGCTCATATTTAGTTTTAAACTTAGTTTTTGCCATAGTTATTTTTACTTCTAGATTTTTAGGCATTGCCGTAAAATCCCTTAAGTGCTTTTTCTTTAGATTAAGATTTAGATGCTTTAGAATTTTGCGACGCCGTTTTTATATTTTAGTACCTTTTTAAGTTATTACCATTTGGGATATAGTTTTTCTTTTAAGCTTTAATATTTTTAGACGCAACTTTTAATTCTTAGTTTTTAATTCCTTTTTAAGTTACGACGCGCTATTTTCTTATTTTTATTTTTCGACGTTTTTCGACGCGCATTCTTTTTCTTTCTTATTTCTCGACGCTTTAGTTTTTAGGACTTAGAAATTTTCTCTATTTCTTATCTAATATCTCAAACAGAAAGAAAAATTATTTAAGTGGTTAAATTAATGGACGTTGACAATTTTCTGCTTCGTAGTAATAGTTGGATTTGTTAGTGGCTGAGTTGTGAGCTTCCGATTTAAAGGGTTCTGGCTCCCTGCTGCATCTTTTGGCTATTCGAAACGTGGGCAAAAGCAGAAAAGTCTATTAATTGGACAACTTATATAAGTTTTTCTATTTTTATAACTAATAGGATAATTAGTAAATGCACCACATTGTAGCTAAAATTTGGCCATCGCAATAAAATGGAAAATTTTGAAAACAAGGCTATGGAAACCCTTTTTGATATCCAAAATCAATTAAATCAATACTCTCAAAGGAGTGTTGATGACAATTCATTCGGTCAATCTTGGATCACGAATGATGAAACAATAACTGGTTGTGAAATCTGTGGAGATTATCACTCAACATGGGAATGTTACTATTACGTTCCTATGGAAAATTACGCACCCACAGAACCTGCATGGAACGATTATGAAGAATACAATTCAAATTGGGATGATTCCCAAGAATATTTCCAAACTCAACAACCAGTAGACGAGGAAAATTACGTGTCTGAAAATTTATTAGACAAAATGAAAATCAAACTCGAAGAACTCAATGCTCAAAATGAACAAATGAGAGAGTTTGTAATCTGGCAAGCTGAAACTCTATCAGACTACACACCTGTTGATCTGAGGAGTCGTGTGCAAGAAAATCTCATATCATCGAATTTTGATGAATTCGAGAGCTCCGAAATCACCAATTATACCGATGATACTTTTTATTCAGTTTTACCAATTTCACAACATATTGACACATTAGCCTCTACCAACGAAATCATCGATCCATCAATGGATAAAGAAGAAGTAAGGGTGACAAATTGGTACTCTTGGAAAAACGATAACGTTGAAAATTTTACCCCCGAGACCAAAGTGGTAGAACCGATAAGGACCGTTAATGAAGAAGAATTTGCTTCAATCCAGCCACAACCTTCCAACCCAATATTCTCAATAGACAAGTCATCTACTGAAGATGAACTACGAGCTGTAATAGATAATGACACCTCGAATTTCACCCAATTGGGTAATAGAGGTGAAAACTTTGATCTCGAGAATGAACGAAAGGAAACGTTAGAAATTGTCCACCCTATAATATGTATGTCGGTGTATATCGATCCATTTGACCAAGAACCAGAAAAGAGACATATACATTTACTAAAAGCTACATTTAAAAAAGAATTAGGTAGTGACGATCGGGTGAGTCTAAACTTTAAACCCATTGATATATTATACACCACCCGAGATATAAATAACTGGCTCACTATTCTAATTCGTGGAACTTATTCTACCGACTTTACATGTCGTCAGCTAAGTGTGGGGAAGTCTAATCCCACTTAACGTTAAAATAGGGGTTCGGGTTAGTGCATAACTCGTTAATAACCATGCATGATAAGTTAGGGTAAAATATGTATTTTCAAAAAAAAAAATTAGCAAACAGTTCAGAAAAGCAACCATTTTTGAAGAAAAACATGTGTGATAAAACAAAAAGGAAGGAACGATGAGGCGCGCCATCTATCATTCGACGAGCTTTGTAAGTACAAACTAGGTATTCTTAATCACTTTTCTACACTAATCACCCTCATGAATTTATAATTAGAGTCTGATTTCATGCAAATGAGGGCATTGCATGATCTCAAGTGTGGGGAAGGGTTATAAATTCTCTCGGGTTTACACTTGGTTTATTTGCCAAATTTTGTGAAAATTTGAAAAATTTTCAACTAAATAAATTTAAAATCATGTTTATACATATTTATGAACGATGAAAACTAGGTGTTAATACCGAAATTATCGTTACCTAGAAAAGGACATAAATTGAGAAACAACCCAAAACGCTTGAATTCATTTAAAATGGAATAAAGGAAAATAACAAGGCAAAGAAAGAAACTAAGTGTGGGGAGAATATACCAAGTTATTAAAAACTATCTATCATATGTTTCTGTAAAGTTATTGCAGGTGTTTTTGTTTTGGACTAAATTAATTGTTTTACCCGATTTACTGTAATGAAAGATGGATCTACACGATGAATCAATTCCATCATTAAAAGGAAGTAAAGTCTTCCGAAAAAGACACGCGCTTCTTGATTTAGGTCATGAAGTTGTCGTCCAGACCAGCTGTAGGTTGACGAAAATCTAGAAAAGTCATCTCTAAAATCAGCTGGAAATCCACGGACCTCAGCATCAAACAGGGTCGCCAAGTGGTCAGATTTATCCTAACCATGAGAAGGATTTATCTCGTACAATGGGGGGGCACCGTGCAAATTAGCTTGATAAGACTAATGAATCAGATCCCCAGAAAGGATAATCTCCTTAAAGATTAAAAATCAGCATTTAAGACTGATATTACTCAATCCTAGAGATTGACCTTAAAGATTGAGAATTACAAACTCATGGAATTCAATGATATCTAAACTCGAGCTTAAACGAGAAAATATTTTGATCAAAAATACAAACCGATTTGTTTTCTGAAAACCCATTTTCAATGCGTTCATTACCATTGAACGTAAAATCCTAGGAATTCACCTGGAATTCATTAGGTCACCTGAACTAAATCGGGTGTCAACCGTAAGAACGGTGGTTGCATAGTGGTCAAAGACAGGACCTTGTGCCAGACCGAAAAATTATAAGGGTGAGCTTTAATATTGCTCCTACCAAGGATAGTAATTGCGTCCGACACGTTATAGACCATAATCAAAAGCATGTCACGGGACATTGCCTTAACAGTTGCTTGTTCAACGCTTTCCTTTACAACCGGACGGTAGTTTACCGAAAGGTAATATACGGGACAAGTAAACTGGACGTGTTGCTTTCCTAATACAAGGTTAGCAAGTGGGTAACACAAAACCACAAGTGTTGAGCTAAAATTTTCAAATCTGAAACCCACAAAACCCACAAAAATATTTTGCAACACCGGTGAAGGGTTATTCCGGAAAACTTATCTAGGGTAAAAGCTAGATTGAATTTTCAAAAGATCAAATGTTTTCATAAAGATCCAATTTCCTTAAGGATCTACATTTTCATAGTCATGTGGGACTGTAAACCTCCTTTCAAATGTGCACTTTGCTTTGGAAACCGAAAGTAAATCGGGTATTTGATTGCAAGTGTCGTTGACCTAAACCCGAGGCAACTGTGGATGACACACCCACCTTTAACCATGGTTCTATCGTTACTATCATTGTTTATACCACCATATCAAAATCACTAATGTACAAAGTGTGATGAATAAAAAAGTAATTCATGTATGTTTTTATTTCAAGTTCTGTATTGCTTGAGGACAAGCAACGTTCAAGTGTGGGGATATTTGATAGTGCTCCAAATGAACATATATTTAGTAGCAATATCCTCCCAATATGTAAATTATTTAGTTGTAATTGTCCTATTTTAAGTTGTAATCGTTTATATTAAATAAGTGCGAAGACAAAAGGCGAAAACAACGATTTGAAGACGCAAATGACCAAAAAGCTCAAATGTACAAGATACAATCCAAGTGGTTCAAATTATTGATGAAGAACGTCTAAAAAAGATAAGAGAACAAGTTACAAAACGCAAAGTACAAGATATTAAATTGTACGCAAGGACATTCGAAAATCCGGAACCGGTACATGAACCAACTCTCAACGCTCGACGCAACGGGAAAAAAAAATTACGAGTCTACTATGTATATAAATATAATATAATATATAAATAATTATAAAAATTATTTATATATTATATATATTTAAATAAAAACCGTCGGCAGCCTTGGATCTTGAACTTGTGGGCTGGTTTTGAAACCTCCACGACTTGCGGAGCTGGAAGGCCAAAATGGCCGCAACTCGCGGAGCAGTGAATTTCAGTTCTGGCTATAAAAGCTCTCGAGTTCTGCATGTAAAATATATAATAATAATAATAATAATACTCCATAAGATAATAAATAAATAAATAAATATATATATAGTATAGATTAGTGTTATATTAGATTAGTTCGGGTTATGTAAAGGTTATTTTACGGGTTTTTGAAGTCGAAATTCTGTCCGTGTAACACTACGCGATAAATACTCAATGTAAGTTATGTTCTCCTTTTTAAATTAATGTCTCGTACTTAAGTTATTATTATGCTTATTTAAAACGAAGTAATCATGATGTTGGGCTAATTACTAAAATTGGGTAATTGGGCTTTGTACCATAATTGGGGTTTGGACAAAAGAACGACACTTGTGGAAATTAGACTATGGGCTATTAATGGGCTTTATATTTGTTTAACTAAATGAAAGTTTGTTAATGTTAATATAAAGAATTACAATTGGGCGTCCCTATAAATTACCATATACACTCGATCGGACACGATGGGCGGGGTATTTATATGTACGAATAATCGTTCATTTAACCGGACACGGGAATGGATTAATAGCCACTAGAATAATTAAAACAGGGGTGAAATTACATTCAAGGGTAATTGGTGTAATTGTTAACAAAGTAGTAAAACCTTGGTTTACACGCAGTCGATAACCTGGTGTATTCATTAAACAAAGTATTAAAACCTTGTTACAATTCGAATCCCCAATTAGTTGGAATATTTGACTTTGGGTATAAGGTTAAATTTGCCGAGCAGTTTATAATTATGACCGATGAACTATTATGGACAAAAACCAGATAGGTTTCAAATACATCCAGGACAAAGGACAATTAGCCCAGGACAATAAATTAAAATCAAAACGTCAAACATCATGGTTACAGAAGTTTAAATAAGCATAATATATTTTATTTCATTTTTCCTCGTACTTTTATTTATTGTCATTTCAATTATTGTTATTTATTTTATATTGTTATTTAAATATCGTCATTTACTATACGCTTCGCTTAAAATATAAATCGACAAACCGGTCATTAAACGGTAAACCCCCTTTTATATATTATTATATATAATTATATATATTTTGTACAAATATAGTTGTTTAAAAATATAGTGTGCAATAAGCCCGCTCCCTGTGGAACGAACCGGACTTACTAAAAACTATACTACTCTACGATTAGGTACACTACCTATAGTGTTGTAGCAAGGTTTAGGTATATCCCATTTGTAAATAAATAATTAAAACTTGTGTAATTTGTATCGCTTTTCCTAGTAAAAATATAAACTATTTCATACCCCAACGCTACGACATCACCATTCAAGCATTGAGATGGCGCCGTTTGAAGCGCTTTATGGTAGAAAGTGCAGGTCTCCGATTTGTTGGAGTGAAGTGGGGGATAGACAGATTACGGGTCCGGAGATAATACAAGAAACTACCAAGAAAATCATCCAAATTCAACAAAGATTGAAAACCGCCCAGAGTCGACAAAAGAGCTACGCGGACAGTAAAATAAAAGGTATAGAGTTTGAAATTGGAGCAATGGTCATGCTTAAGGTTTCACCTTGGAAAGGCATTGTTCGATTTGGTAAACGGGGGAAACTAAATCCAAGGTACATTGGACCATTCAAGATTATAGATCGTGTCGGACCAGTAGCTTACCAACTGGAGCTACCTCAACAACTCACGGCTGTACATAACACTTTCCACGTCTCAAATTTGAAGAAATGTTTTGCTAAAGAAGATCTCACTATTCCCTTGGATGAAATTCAAATCAATGAAAAACTTCAATTCATTGAAGAACCCGTCGAAATAATGGATCGTGAGGTTAAGAGACTTAAGCAAAACAAGATACCGATTGTTAAGGTTCGATGGAATGCTCGTAGAGGACCCGAGTTCACCTGGGAGCGTGAAGATCAGATGAAGAAGAAATACCCGCATTTATTTCCAGAAGATACGTCAACACCTCCAACTGCTTAAAATTTCGGGACGAAATTTATTTAACGGGTAGGTACTGTAGTGACCCGAACTTTTCCATGTTTATATATATATATTAAATGAAATTGTTATTTACATGATTAATTGTTTCCAACATGTTAAGCAATCAAACTTGTTAAGACTTGATTAATTGAAATAGGTTTCATATAGACAATTGACCACCCAAGTTGACCGGTGATTCACGAACGTTAAAACTTGTAAAAACTATACGATGACATATATATGGTTATATATATAGTTAACATGATTTTATTATAAGTATGTATCTCATTAGGTATTTTAACAATGAGTTATTTACATAAAAATGAGACTATTAATTTAAGAAACTCGAAAACGATATATATAACGATTATCGTTATAACGTCTTACTAGGTACATATGAATCATATTAAGATATTGATACACTTGGTTAATTATGTTAAATGATAATTAAATATATTATTAAGTGTATTAACAGTGAAATGCATATGTAAAAATAAGACTACTAACTTAATGATTTCGAAACGAGACATATATGTAACGATTATCGTTGTAACGACATTTAACTGTATATATATCATACTAAGATATATTATATATCATAATATCATGATAATATAACAATTTAACATCTCATTTGTTAAAATAAACAATGGGTTAACAACATTCAACAAGATCGTCAACCTAAAGGTTTCAAAACAACATTTACATGTAACGACTAACGATGACTTAACGACTCAGTTAAAATGTATATACATGTAGTGTTTTAATATGTATTCATACAGTTTTGAAAGACTTCAAGACACTTATCAAAATACTTCTACTTAACAAAAATGCTTACAATTACATCCACGTTCAGTTTCATCAATAATTCTACTCGTATGCACCCGAATTCGTACTCGCACAATACACAGCTTTTAGATGTATGTACTATTGGTATATACACTCCAATGATCAGCTATTAGCAGTCCATGTGAGTCACCTAACACATGTGGGAACTATCATTTGGCAACTAGCATGAAATATCTCATAAAATTACAAAAATATGAGTAATCATTCATGACTTATTTACATGAAAACAAAATTACATATCCTTTATATCTAATCCATACACCAACGACCAAAAACACCTACAAACACTTTCATTCTACAATTTTCTTCATCTAATTGATCTCTCTCAAGTTCTATCTTCAAGTTCTAAGTGTTCTTCATAAATTCCAAAAGTTCTAGTTTCATAAAATCAAGAATACTTCCAAGATTGCAAGTTTACTTCCAAGTTTTCTAAATCTATTCCAAGTAATCATCCAAGATCAAGAAACCTTTGTTACTTACAGTAGGTTATCTTTCTAATATAAGGTAATAATCATATTTAAACTTTAATTCAATTTCTATAACTATAACAATCTTATTTCGAGTGGAAATCTTACTTGAAATTGTTTTCGTGTCATGATTCTGCTTCAAGAACTTTCAAGCCATCCAAGGATCCTTTGAAGCTAGATCTATTTTTCTCATTTCCAGTAGGTTTATCCAAGGAACTTGAGATAGTAATGATGTTCATAACATCATTCGATTCATACATATAAAGCTATCTTATTCGAAGGTTTAAACTTGTAATCACTAGAACATAGTTTAGTTAATTCTAAACTTGTTCGCAAATAAAAGTTAATCCTTCTAACTTGACTTTTAAATTTAACTAAACACATGTTCTATATCTATATGATATGCTAACTTAATGATTTAAAACCTGGAAACACGAAAAACACCGTAAAACCGGATTTACGCCGTCTTAGTAACACCCCGGGCTGTTTTGGGTTAGTTAATTAAAAACTATGATAAAATTTGATTTAAAAGTTGTTATTCTGGGAAATGATTTTTATTATGAACATGAAACTATATCCAAAAATTATGGTTAAACTCAAAGTGGAAGTATGTTTTCTAAAATGGTCATCTAGACGTCGTTCTTAGGATAAGTAATACCTTCACATGTGAATTGTTGTGCCTGTTTAAATACCATTATGATACTTTTTTTATTTAATATTGTATTTAGATATATCGAGAATCATGTTGGGGCTACTATCTCACCACTAGCTATAAAACGTTACTGCTTTTATAACGTCTTTGTTTTATTGTTCGAGTATTTTTAGCAGCTTTTGTATTTCTCTAAATTCATAACCTTATTTTTGTTTTTGTTTCTAGATTTCATATTGAATGCAAATATATGAGATTGTAGTTTCGTTTTTATGATAATTAATGCCGCAAAACATATATTTGAAGTCACTAAATTCCCCACAAAATTGGGCAAAATTTTGTGGCGAATTTTCAAAAAAAAAATTCAACTTCAGATTTGGCCTATTTTCGCAAGATAACTAGAAAATAATGTTATGAGCAAGTCTTCCTTAAGGCTTTCCCCCGTTCGAAACAGTTTAGATTCCGAAAATGACATTTTACTATTTTTAAAGGTGAATTTTGCACTTTTAGATATTAGGATAAGTAATACCTTCACATGTGAATTGTTGTGGCTGTTTAAATACCACTATGATACTTGTTTTTATTTAATATTGTATTTAGGTACATCGAGAATTATGTTGGGGCTACTATCTCACCACTAGCCATAAAACGTTGATGTTTTTATAACGTCTAGGTTTTATTGTTCGAGTATTTCAGCCGCTTTTTTATTTCTCCAGATTCATAACCTTATTTTTATTTTTGTTTCTAAATTTCATATTGAATGCGAATATATGAAAGTGTAGTTTCGTTTTGATGATAATTAATGGCCGCAAAACACATATTTGAAGTCATTAAATTCCCCACAAAATTGGGCAAAATTTAGTGGAGAATTTTCTGAAAAATTTTGAACTTCAGATTTGACCCATTTTCGCAAGATAACTAGAAAATGGCGCTACGAGTAAGACTTCCTTTAGGCTTTCCTCCGTTCGAAGCAGTTTAGATTCCGAAAATGACATTTTACTATTTTTAAAGGTGAATTTTTCACTTTTAGATCTTAGGATAAGTAATATCTTCACATGTGAATTGTTGTGCCTGTTTAAATACTACTATGATACTTGTTTTTATTTAATATTGTATTTAGGTACATAGAGACTCATGTTAGGGCTACTATCTCACCACTGGCTATAAAACGTTGCTGCTTTTATAACATCTTGGTTTTATTGTTGGAGTATTTTAGCCGCTTTTGTATTTCTCTAGATTCATAACCTTATTTTTGTTCTTTATTTCTAAATTTCATATTGAATGCGAATACATGAGAGTGTAGTTTTGTTTTGATGATAATTAATGCCGCAAAACACATATTTGAAGTCACTAAATTCCCTACAAAATCAGGCAAAATTTTGTGGAAAATTTTCTAAAAAATTTTCCTCTTCATATTTGACCCATTTTCGTAACATAACTAGAAAATGGCAGTCAGAGCAAAACTTCCTTAAAGCTTTCCGTTGTTCGAAACAGTTTTGATTTCGAAAATAATATTTTACTATTTTTAAAAGTGAATTTTGCACTTTTAGATCTTAAGATAAGTAATACCTTCACATGTAAATTGTTGTGCCTGTTTAAATACCACTATAATACTTGTTTTTATTTAATATTGTATTTAGGTACATCGAGAATGATGTTGGGGCTACTATCTCACCACAAGCTATAAAACATTACTACTTTTATAACGTCTTGGTTTTATTGTTCGAGTATTTTTAGCCGCTTTTTTATTTCTCTAGATTCTTAACCTTATTTTTATTTTTGTTTCTAGATTTCATATTGAACATGAATATATGAGAGTGTAGTTTCGTTTTGATGATTATTAATGCCGCAAAACACATATTTGAAGTCACTAAATTCTCCACAAAATCGGGCAAAATTTTGTGGAGAATTTTCTAAAAAAATTTCCTCTTCAGATTTGGCTCATTTTCGCAAGATAACTAGAAAATAACGTTATGAGCAAGAATTTCCTTAAGACTTTCCCCCGTTCGAACCAGTTTAGATTCCGAAAATAACATTTTACTATTTTTAAAGGTGAATTTTGCACTTTTAGATCTTAGGATAAGTAATACCTTCATATGTGAATTGTTGCACCTATTAAAATACCACTATGATATTTTTTTTATTTAATATTGTATTTAGGTACATCGAGAATCATGTTGAGGCTACTTTCTCACCACAAGCTATAATACATTGCTGCTTTTATAACGTCTTGGTTTTATTGTTCGAGTAATTTCAGCCGCTTTTTTATTTCTCTAGATTCATAACCTTATTTTTGTTTTTTTTTCTAAATTTCATATTGAATGCCAATATATGAGAGTGTAGTTTCGTTTTGATGATAATTAATAGCCGCAAAACACATATTTGAAGTCATTTAATTCCTCACAAAATCGGGCAAAATTTTGTGTAGAATTTTCTGAAAAATTTTCAACTTCAGATTTGGCCAATTTTCGCAAGATAACTAGAAAATGGCACTACAAGCAAAACATCCTTAAGGCTTTCCCCCGTTCGAAGCAGTTTAGATTTTGAAATGACATTTTACTATTTTTAAAGGTGAATTTTGCACTTTTAGATCTTAGGATAAGTAATACCTTCACATGTGAATTTTTGTGCCTGTTTAAATACCAATATGATACTTGTTTTTAATTTAAATATTGTATTTAGGTACATCAAGAATCATGTTGGGCTACTATCTCACCACTAGCTATAAAATGTTGCTGCTTTTATAACGTCTTGGTTTTATTGTTCGAGTATTTTTAGCCGCTTTTGTATATCTCTAAATTCATAACCTTATTTTTGTTTTTATTTCTAAATTCATATTGAATGCGAATATAAGATAGTGTAGTTTCATTTTGATGATAATTAATGGCCGCAAAACACATATTTTAAGTCACTAAATTCCCCATAAAATCAGACAAAATTTTGTGGAGAATTTTCTGAAAAATTTTTAACTTCAGATTTGACCCATTTTCGCAAGATAACTAGAAAATGGCACTATGAGTAAGACTTCCTTAAGGCTTCTCCCCGTTCGAAGTAGTTTATTTTTCGAAAATGACATTTTACTATTTTTAAAGGTGAATTTTGCACTTTTAGATCTTAAGATAAGTAATACCTTCGCGTGTGAATTGTTGTGCCTGTTTTAATACCTCTATGATACTTGTTTTTATTTAATATTGTATTTAGGTACATCGAGAATCATGTTGGGGCTACTATCTCACAACTAGCTATAAAACGTTACTACTTTTATAACGTCTTGGTTTTATTGTTCGAGTATTTTTAGTCGCTTTTTTATTTCTCTAGATTCAAAACCTTATTTTTGTTTTTATTTCAAGATTTCATATTGAATGCAAATATATGAGAGTGTAGTTTTGTTTTGATGATAATTGATGCCGCAAAACACATATTTGAAGTCACTAAATTCTCCACAAAATCGGGCAAAATTTTGGGGCGAATTTTCTAAAAAATTTTCAACTTCAGATTTGGCCAATTTTCGCAAGAGAACTAGACAATAACGTTACGAGCAAGACTTCCTTAAGGCTTTCCCCCGTTCGAAGCAGTTTAGATTCCGATAATGACATTTTACTATTTTTAAAGGTGAATTTTGCACTTTTAGATATTAGGATAAGTAATACCTTCACATGTGAATTGTTTTGCCTGTTTAAATATCACTATGATACTTGTTTTTATTTAATATTGTATTTAGATACATCAAGAATCATGTTCGGGCTACTATCTTACGACAAGCTATAAAACGTTGCTGCTTTTATAACGTCTTGGTTTTATTGATCGAGTATTTTCAGCCGCTTTTCATTTCTCTAGATTCATTATCTTATTTTTGTTTTTATTTCTAAATTTCATATTGAATGCCAATATATGAGAGTGTAGTTTTGTTTTGATGATAATTAATGGTCGCAAAACACATATTTAAAGTCAATAAATTTCCCACAAAATCGGGCAAAATTTTGTGAAGAATTTTCTGAAAAATTTTCAACATCAGATTTAGCCCATTTTCGCAGGATAACGAGAAAATGGTGCTACGAGCAAGACTTCCTTAAGGCTTTTCCCCGTTCGAAGCAGTTTAGATTCCAAAAATGACATTTTACTATTATTAAAGATGAATTTGGCACTTTTAGATCTTAGGATATAATGATACGCATATCCGCAAGATTGTGTGGATGCGCATCCGAAGCCCTATAACCGCACACAAAGGCATATGTCACGGGTATAGTCACACCTTGTGCGCCTATACCATCTGATGCGAGTTTCATATACTTGCATAAGGATCCAGTACATTCTAGAAGAATGTACGATATAATCAATTCGGATTCTTTTCCTTAAATAACGAAAGTTAGTTGGGATAAGATTGCATTTAATTAGGGAAGAGATTTTTACCGAAACCCTAATTCATGAGCCTATAAATACATAGCTCATAAACCTTAATACATAGACATTCATTCGTTTACTCATACATAAACCACAGCATACAAATCTTCATCGTACGAACAAAGCTTCTTACGATCTTAAAGACTTTCAGGTATGTCTCGAACTATAAAACCTTCATGTCTTTGGGCCACTCAACCTCGTATACTAGGTTGTTGGTGGACTCTCAAATCGGCCACCCTGTCGAGATCGAAACGATGCCGATGTGGGTTATCCACGACTACGCGTCGGAGGTCCGAATGTTGTTAGTCCTTAAACCCCATTATGCACTCAAGCGTAGGTTCACCTTGACCTCGTGAAAATATGCTTGATCATTTGGCGCCATCCGTGGGACCGGGTATATGAAACAAACAAGATAGGAATTTATGTTGTATATAATTTATACGTATATTTTTTCCGTAAATCTTCTTTGTTTAATTAATCGGTCACTTTCAGGTTTTTAATTGTCAGCAAAAATGGGTGGAGGAAGTAAGAGTGCAAAAAACTAAGGGCGATCGGACTCTCCAGTAAGTCCAGGGTTTCAAACATCTACGGCGACTGTTATGAATACACTGTCGACGCCACCAGCACCAACCAAGGGCGCATCAAAGCCTCCATCGATACCAAGTGTTGGAACAGGGCCGGTTACATCAGAAACTGTCCTGAATGAATCATCTATGGGATGGTGGCACACTCCCGATGGAAGTTTACTGAAAAATGGAACTAGCTTCAAACCATTTGAGGATCTGCCACCAAATATTCTTAGCTTCGGTTCTCCAAGTGAAACGGTTCCGCCAGGTTATAAAGTTTAAACTACATGTGTGGGCACAATACTGATTATTACCTTGGTTGAACCTGAAACTCCGATTGAAAGGGTTACTACCGAAAAGGCTCGGGAAAGAATCAGGCAAATGGGTCTGAGAAATCCAGATGGTTCATATATCATGTTGACACCACAACAAGGGTCAACGGCGTATACGTCTTTGCAACCAGCCCATACTATTGCAAGCAACCAATATAGCTGGGCGCATTATGCCGCAACTCAATCAAACAGCTTCATATCTCAATTGCAGCAAGTCGCGCCACCACACTTAGCACCATCTTTCAATGAGCCAGCACGGGTACAAGAATTTATGGACAATTGGTTCGCAGTAATGCAAGGGCAAAAAGCTAAGCAAAGCCTTGAATTAGCTCCCACAACAGAAAAGTTTATGCCACATATCGCCAATCATCCCTTTACAGTCGCACCTGTGTTGCCTCTAACACTTGTAAGTTATGACGGGTTATCGGATCCAGACGACTTTTTACAAAAGTTTAAAGGAACCGCAAGAACACATAGCTGGGGAGATGCGGTACAATGCCATATGCTACCAATAGTGCTACAAGGAGTAGCAAGAGAGTGGTTTAATAATTTGCCAGCTTAAAGCATTGCATGATTTGCGGAGTTGCGCTCAAGATTTTTATTAAATTTCCACAATTTGCGCGCACGCAAAAGAATACATGTCGAATGCCACGACATTAAGCAGAAATCGAAATAAAGCTTGGGAGAGATAATAGACAGATATACCAAGGAGGTGGCTAATATACAAGACTTTCCAGAAAGCCAGAAGGTGTCTGGCTTTATACATTGTATAGATACCAATAGACACCTATCTTTATGGCAACGGTTACGTAGAAGAGTGCCAGAAACCTTCGCAGAGGCCGTAAAAGAAACGCATGATGATTACATGCGGGCACAAGAAGATATAAAATAGAATTGCGGAAGTACCTCTTCAAATATGGACATCGACGATGATTATTATCGAGTTCAGGGAAGAGGGTCAGAGTTTGGCAAGCGTTATGGTAGTAATGGGCAACCCAGGGGTGGTAACTATCATAATGATAAATATTGCAAATTCAACAATAACAAAGGGGGAGGAAGTCAGAGGTTTAAAAGCAGCCACACCGAGAATGTTGCGTTAATAAAAGATCTCACAAAAACACCAAAAGAAATTTTGGCTAAAGAGGCAGTGTGCAAAAGCTTCGACCCCCCAGTGCCTTTGTCAAAGTATGGGAATAGAGACAAAAGCAAATTTTGTGATTTTCATGATGATTACAGTCATGAAACCAACGAATGTCGGAATTTAATTGAAAAGGTAGTTGCTGAACTCAAAAGAGGAAGATTGCAACACCTGAAGAAAAATGCAAGAGCACCAACCGATAAGTCAAAAGGAGAAAAAGAATATTCGTGGTAAAAGAAGAATGAGGGAAAGGAAATGGATAAAACCATAAATATGGTAACCAGCTGACTAGAAAATCAGAGGCGCAAGTTGGAAGTATCTGAAGAATGGGAAAACACTCTCATCATGTTCCCGGCCATAGCGCAGGAACCCTCGGATGCGCCCATCACAATTAAGGGACGTGTTAAGAGCTGCCGGTACATCATCAAGCGACTGCACATAGACACCGATTGCGGTGTTGATATAATGTACGAGCATTGTTTCCGCTTGCTGCCAGGAGCTGTGCGAGCCAAGCTAGTGGCTCCTAACACTGCGTTATCAGGATTTTCTGGGGAGTCCGCATGGCCAATCGGGATCATCGAATTAGAGCTGAAGCTGGTAGACGATGATAATAAGGAGTTAGTGAGAAGCACAACAGTAGAATTTGCCGTCGTAAGGTCTTACTCAAAATATAACGCGCTTTTAGGGCGCACAACTTTGCAAAAATTGGCAGCGATACCTTCCACGGTACATGGACTTATCAAGTTCCCAACACCGTTAGGAATTGCAACGATAAGGTCAGAAAAGCCAGATGCAAGCATTGCGGCCGTAGAACAAGTAGAACAATAGCTGAGTGAGGCAGAGCAAATTCGAAGCTGCATGATCATCGCAAACCCGCAATATCCAGAACAGAAAATTAAAATTGGCGGAGGATTGTCTGATGAGACAAAGTTTAAGCTTCGTAATATATTAGCTTCTAATACGGACGTCTTCGCATGGAAAGAAGCAGACATGATGGGCGTATCAAGGGAAATTGCTGAGCACAAGCTTAACGCAAATCCTAGTCTGACGCCAGTGTGACAAAAGAAACGTGGCATGGCTCCTAAAAGAAGCGAATGGTTGAAGGCAGAAGTCGATAAGTTGATCAAAGCAAACATCTTGCGAGAAGTAAGGTACTAAACGTGGGTAGCAAACCCAGTGCTGGTAAAAAAGCCCGATGGGTCTTGGCGCATGTGTGTTGACTTCACGGATATCAATAATGTAGTGACCCGAACTTTTCCATGTTTATATATATATTAATTGAGATTGATATTTACATGATTAAATATTTCCAACATGTTAACCAATCAAACTTGTTAAGACTTGATTAATTGAAATATGTTTCATATAGACAATTGACCACCCAAGTTGACCGGTGATTCACGAACGTTAAAACTTGTAAAAACTATACGATGACATATATATGGTTATATATATAGTTAACATGTTTTTATTATAAGTATGTATCTCATTAGGTATTTTAACAATGAGTTATATACATAAAAATGAGACTATTAATTTAAGAAACTCGAAAACGATATATATAATGATTATCGTTATAACAACGTCTTACTAGGTACATATGAATCATATTAAGATATTGATACACTTGGTTAATTATTTTAAATGATAAGTAAATATATTATTAAGTGTATTAACAATGAAATACATATGTAAAAATAAGACTACTAACTTAATGATTTCGAAACGAGACATATATGTAACGATTATCGTTGTAACGACATTTAACTGTATATACATCATACTGAGATATATTATATATCATAATATCATGATAATATAACAATTTAACATCTCATTTGTTATAATAAACAATGGGTTAACAACATTCAACAAGATCATTAACCTAAAGGTTTCAAAACAACATTTACATGTAACGACTAACGATGACTTAACGACTCAGTTAAAATGTATATACATGTAGTGTTTTAATATGTATTCATACACTTTTGAAAGACTTCAAGACACTTATCAAAATACTTCTACTTAACAAAAATGCTTACAATTACATCCTCGTTCAGTTTCATCAACAATTCTACTCGTATGCACCCGTATTCGTACTCGTACAATACACAGCTTTTAGATGTATGTACTATTGGTATATACACTCCAATGATCAGATCTTAGCAGCCCATGTGAGTTACCTAACACATGTGGGAACCATCATTTGGCAACTAGCATGAAATATCTCATAAAATTACAAAAATATGAGTAATCATTCATGACTTATTTACATGAAAACAAAATTACATATCCTTTATATCTAATCCATACACCAACGACCAAAAACACCTACAAACACTTTCATTCTTCAATTTTATTCATCTAATTGATCTCTCTCAAGTTCTATCTTCAAGTTCTAAGTGTTCTTCATATATTTTACAAGTTCTAGTTACATAAAATCAAGAATACTTTCAAGTTTGCTAGCTCACTTCCAATCTTGTAAGGTGATCATCCAACCTCAAGAAATCTTTGTTTCTTACAGTAGGTTATCATTCTAATACAAGGTAATAATCATATTCAAACTTTGGTTCAATTTCTATAACTATAACAATCTTATTTCAAGTGATGATCTTACTTGAACTTGTTTTCGTGTTATGATTCTGCTTCAAGAACTTCGAGCCATCCAAGGATCCGTTGAAGCTAGATCCATTTTTCTCTTTTCCAGTAGGATTATCCAAGGAACTTAAGGTAGTAATGATGTTCATAACATCATTCGATTCATACATATAAAGCTATCTTATTCGAAGGTTTAAACTCGTAATCACTAGAACATAGTTTAGTTAATTCTAAACTTGTTCGCAAACAAAAGTTAATCCTTCTAACTTGACTTTTAAAATTAACTACACACATGTTCTATATCTATATGATATGCTAACTTAATGATTTAAAACCTGGAAACACGAAAAACACCGCAAAACCGGATTTACGCCGTCGTAGTAACACCGCGGGCTGTTTTGGGTTAGTTAATTAAAAACTATGATAAACTTTGATTTTAAAGTTGTTATTCTGAGAAAATTATTTTTATTATGAACATGAAACTATATCCAAAAATTATGATTAAACTCAAAGTGGAAGTATGTTTTCTAAAATGGTCATCTAGACGTCGTTCTTTCGACTGAAATGACTACCTTTACAAAAACGACTTGTAACTTATTTTTCCGACTATAAACCTATACTTTTCTGTTTAGATTCATAAAATAGAGTTCAATATGAAACCATAGCAATTTGATTCACTCAAAACGGATTTAAAATGAAGAAGTTATGGGTAAAACAAGATTGGATAATTTTTCTCATTTTAGCTACGTGAAAATTGGTAACAAATCTATTCCAACCATAACTTAATCAACTTGTATTGTATATTATGTAATCTTGAGATACCATAGACACGTATACAATGTTTCGACCTATCATGTCGACACATCTATATATATTTCGGAACAACCATAGACACTCTATATGTGAATGTTGGAGTTAGCTATACAGGGTTGAGGTTGATTCCAAAATATATATAGTTTGAGTTGTGATCAATACTGAGATACGTATACACTAGGTCGTGGATTGATTCAAGATAATATTTATCGATTTATTTCTATACATCTAACTGTGGACAACTAGTTGTAGGTTACTAACGAGGACAGCTGACTTAATAAACTTAAAACATCAAAATATATTAAAAGTGTTGTAAATATATTTTGAACATACTTTGATATATATGTATATATTGTTATAGGTTCGTGAATCAACCAGTGGCCAAGTCTTACTTCCCGACGAAGTAAAAATCTGTGAAAGTGAGTTATAGTCCCACTTTTAAAATCTAATATTTTTGGGATGAGAATACATGCAGGTTTTATAAATGATTTACAAAGTAGACACAAGTACGTGAAACTACATTCTATGGTTGAATTATCGAAATCGAATATGCCCTTTTTTATTAAGTCTGGTAATCTAAGAATTAGGGAACAGACACCCTAATTGACGCGAATCCTAAAGATAGATCTATTGGGCCTAACAAACCCCATCCAAAGAACCGGATGCTTTAGTACTTCGAAATTTATATCATATCCGAAGGGTGTCCCGGAATGATGGGGATATTCTTATATATGCATCTTGTTAATGTCGGTTACCAGGTGTTCACCATATGAATGATTTTTATCTCTATGTATGGGATGTGTATTGAAATATGAAATCTTGTGGTCTATTATTATGATTTGATATATATAGGTTAAACCTATAACTCACCAACATTTTTGTTGACGTTTTAAGCATGTTTATTCTCAGGTGATTATTAAGAGCTTCTGCTGTCGCATACTTAAATAAGGACGAGATTTGGAGTCCATGCTTGTATGATATTGTGTAAAAACTGCATTCAAGAAACTTATTTTGTTGTAACATATTTGTATTGTAAACCATTATGTAATGGTCGTGTGTAAACAGGATATTTTAGATTATCATTATTTGATAATCTACGTAAAGCTTTTTTTAAAACCTTTATCTATGAAATAAAGGTTATGGTTTGTTTTAAAAATGAATGCAGTCTTTGAAAAACGTCTCATATAGAGGTCAAAACCTCGCAACGAAATCAATTAATATGGAACGTTTTTAATCAATAAGAACGGGACATTTCAAATAAAGCTTGTCCCAAGGACAATTATCCTTTACCAGAAATAGACTAGAATGTTGAATCGTTAGCTGGCTTTCGATACAAATGTTTTTTGGATGCGTACAAAGGATACCATCAAATACAGATGGCAGCGGACGATGAGGATAAGACTGCTTTCCACACAAGCCAGGGCATATACTGCTATACTAAGATGCCATTTTGTTTAAAAAATGCTGGAGCAACATACCAACGGGTAATAGACGAAGCTTTCAAAGGTCAGATTGGGAGAAATTTGGAAGCATACGTTAACGACCTAGTTATAAAAAGCACAACAAAACAAGGTCTGTTAGAAGACATATTAGAAACGTTCGCGTTGTTAAGAAAGATTAATATGAAGCTCAACCCGTCGAAGTGCAGTTTTGGAGAGGAAGAAGGAAAGTTTCTTGGTCATATAATAACTGAGTGCGGGATACGTGCAAACCCAAAGAAAATAGAGGCAATCGAGAATATGCCATCACCAAGAAATAAAAAAGAAGTACAAAGTTTAACGGGTAAGTTGGCGGCATTAACGAGGTTCTTATCAAAATTCGCAGAGCGATCACTCCCCTTTTTCGGGACATTGAAGAATTGCTTAAAGAAAACGGATTTCAAGTGGACGGAGGAAGCAGAAGTGGTGTTTCAAGAAATGAAAAAGTTGCTGAAAGAGCTGTCAACAATGACTGCGCCGATTGCGGGAGAAACGTTGATACTATACTTAGCAGCATCGAAGGAAGCAATAAGTTCAGTATTAATAGCTGACAGAGGACAGGTACGCACTATAAAATTAAAAATAGCTAATTTTCAATCAATAGGAATTTGAAGTTATATAATTATGTTGTGGGAACAGGTACAAATGCCTGTATAAATTGTTAGCAAAGCTTTGACAGGAAGCGAATTAAACTATTAAACTATCATGCAATCGAAAAACTGGTTTATGCACTCGTGCATACGGCTAGACGCTTACGAAGATATTTCCAAGCGCACCCAATAAGGGTCCTAACAGATAAGCCGATAAATCAGGTACGACAAACAACAATTTGTCGTCAAATAAATATAAAATTGCTTGATAAATCCTAGGAAATTTACATTCGCTGATACTTGTTGAGCAGGTGCTATATAAACCAGAAAATTCTGGTCGCATGGCCAAATGGGCTATTGAATTGGGAGAGCATGAAATAAGCTTCTCACCATGAAGTGCGGTAAAAGGGCAAGTCCTAGCAGATTATCTGGCTAAAACAGCCGGAGAAATCGAAGTCTCGCATGAATCAAAAGAAATACCACCTCCGCCCGAATAGCTGTGGGAAATGCACACAGACGGGGCTTATGGCCCAGAAGGTGCAGGGGCAGGAATAGTCCTAAAAAGTCCAGAAGGAGAGGAATATACCTTCGCACTGCGATTCAGCTTCCCTGTCACAAATAATGAAGCTGAATATGAAGCATTGTTATCTGGGATGCGGATAGCAAAATATTTGGAGATTAAAGAACTGTCAGTATATGTTGATTCGTAGTTAGTTGCAAACCAATTTAATGGAATATTCAAAACACACGATGAATAAATGCAAAAATACTTAAAGCTTGTGCAAGAGCTAGCAGTTGACTTCGATTTATTCCAGATAACTCAGGTTTCAAGGACGCTGAATAAAAAGGCGGATGCGCTAAGTAAGTTAGCTGCATTAACATTCAGTCATTTTAAGAAAGAAATTTGGGTTGAGGAAGTTAAAGTAAAATCTATTGAAGAAGACAGTGTTTCGGCTGCAGTTGAAGAAGAGAAGCAGAGTTGGATGACCCCAATAATAGAATTTTTAACCAAAGGTACATTGCCGATAGATTCAAGTAAAACAAGAAAGATTAAGATGAAAGCACCAATGTATCTGTTAGACAAGGGAATTCTATATAGAAAGTCTTTTCTGGGACCTCATTTGCGGTGCCTTAATCCAACTCAAGCGGAGTCAATCATACGGGAAGTACACGAGGTAATGTGCGCTCTGCATTCGTGACACAAAACAGTTGCGTCCAAAATAATGCGGCTCGGATATTATTGGCCATCAATGTACAGAGATGTCGCAGAGGTAATACGCAAGTGTCAATCGTGTCAACTTCATGCACCGGTAAGCAAGGCTCCGCGACATCCTATGCTACCGGTCGCGTCTCCATGGCCGTTCTAGGAATCAAAGCAAGGCCGGGATTGTGTCAAAGGGGTTGGATAGATGAACTGCCTAACGTTTTGTGGGCACACCGCACAACTCCAAAGGGCACAACTAATGAAACACCTTTTAGTTTGGTGTACGAGTCCGAGGCTATAATACCCGCCGAAATAAATGTGCCAACTATGCGCATAGCTTCCTTCGATGAAAGAAGCAACAACGAAGAACTGCGTGAAAATCTAAACTTAGTTGAAGAACGCAGAGAAATGGCGGCCATAAAAGAAGCAATCAACAAACAAAGAATCGCAAGCTACTATAATAAGCAAGTACAACCATTATCTTTCCAATTGGATGACTTGGTGTGGCGAAAAAATGAAGCAAGCAGGTGTAACATCCCGCATTTTTCCGTTAAATTATTTTAACGCCCGTCTTTTTATTTTAATAATATCCCTCGATTCGTATCCTCCATTATCTTACATTCTTAAAATATTTTCGTCATTTGGATTATAACATCTCTCGTTCTCTCGTGTAATTTAAAAATATTCGTTCGGTTAATTCCCGCACCCGATTACAAACTTGAGGGACTAAACTTGCCAAAGTGTCAAAGATTTGACTAGGTCAAAGGAGTCAAACACCACCTCCTCCATTCATTATTTTCATTTTCATTTTCTTCTCATACTTTCACATTTTCTCTAAATTCTCCAAACAAAGAATTCATCATCCATTCATGACCTAACAAGTGTTTCACAAAATAAATTACATATTTAGAATCCTCCCTTCATCCTCTTCGACTTGATACCAATTTTATCTCATTTGGGTAACTTTCTAAAATCACTAGATTTTGTGTTCTTGATGTTTTTGAATTATAAAAGTGTTAATTAGTGTCTATGGCTCGTGTATAACATGAATATATGTTTTGTTTGTTCGATTTGTTGATTTGAGTAACTAGTTTGAACACTTGAAAATGGGTTTTCTTAATCTTTGATTTTGGAAGATTAAATATTGTTAAATTGTTAAAGTTCATGTTTTAATTGTGTTACTAGTATCACTAGCTTCGTTATGATGCGTAGGTTGATTAAGAAAACTTCAAATACATGATTTGTGATTTTTGTGAATTTTGATTAGGGTTTGATGAACTTGAAATGTACTTTTGATACTTTGGATGCAATGAAATGTTGTTAGTAAGTGTTTAGTTGTATTGCATGACTAATTACATTCGAAACGGCATATCATATGTGTGGATTGGATTCCCGAATCATGTAATGCATTTCAAGAACTTGAAACTTTGAAAATGGACCTTGAATGACCACTTAGCGAGAAATCGGTTATTGTAAATGATGTTTTCGCTTGATGAAAAGTAGTTAGTTATGTTCCTTGTCAAAATATCTTTCCAATGATATAAGATACATGTTTTGATTGTTTGCGGGTCATAAATGGTGATTGTTTGAAGTTAGGTTCGTGCATAAAACTTAAAAACTGCCAGATTTCTCTGCACAGGTAATGGCGCGGCGCGCCATATACCCTCGCGGCGCGCCAAAGTAGGCTGTCCAACTTTGTCCATTTTTGGAAAATGTTTGCTATGCTACGCACCTCCGATTCACATGAGACTTGTTCTAACATGCTTATACATGAATAAAAACCTCAGAAAAATAGTTCGGGACCCGACCCGAACGTGTTGACTTTTTCGTTGACTTTGACCACCAAAGTTTGACTTTTTGTCAAACTTAACCAAATGATTATGCAATCTTTCTAACATGATTCTTTACTTGTATCTTGCATGAAACTTGACAATTTGATTCACATGCTATGTAATCGAGCCGTAACGAGCCATAGGACTAATTGAACATCTTTGACCGATCGTGTTTACCGTTATTGATACAACCCTATTTGTTTAGATCAAGACTAGCTTTGTCTTTGCACGCGTTTACTTGTTGAAGTACTTTATTACTCTTGCACTCAAGGTGAGATCATAGTCCCACTTTTACTCTTTTGATCTTATATTTGGGATGAGAAAACATAAACGTTTCTTCTTAACTAAGTGAACACAAGTACAGGAAAACAAACATTCTACATACGAGTTTAGAACGAAAGCCTCAATTCGATTATCATTAGTTACACTTGCAGGGTGTAAGTGTAGGCGTGAATTTATGTTGTATGGCCATATGGGTTTGACAAACCCTCATCTTGGATGGTTTGCTACCGTCTACGGATGAAATATATTTTTGAGAAACAGTGTTGTTCTAGCACTATTAATGGGGTATCAACGGACGGAACGTTAAGCCTTGATAATTGAGTGCTCGTGAATATTAACTTTTAGAATGTATTACTATTATTTCAACTTTGCAAATCTTGTGGGTTGGCTTACTTTACTTACTCAATTGCTTACTTAAACCTATGATTTCACCAACGTTTTCGTTGACAGATTTCTATGTTTTTCTCAGGTCTTTGAACGATATGTGAAACATGCTTCCGCTCATTATTTGATATTTGCATTGGATGTCGAGTATATATGCACTACATGGAGCGTCGTTTGACTTTCTTTAAACTGTGTCGCATAGTATTCACTTGTACTTATAACTTTGTAACGTAACTTTGGATGAACAATTCTTGTAAACTTTGAAACAAATCTTAACTTTTGAAATGAATGCGACATACTTTTGGTCAAACGTTATGTTTAAAGACCTACGACCACGTAACAGGACCTAAGTAGTCGACGCCATCAATGACGATTTGTAGGGGTCGCTACAAGTGGTATCAGAGCTTTGGTTGTAGGGATTTAGAGTTCATTGGTGTCAACCCCGAGTCATAGGGTACATTAGTGAATCTAGACTACAACCGGCATATAGACTGAAGTAGGAATTACTTGATTATTTGTGCATTATACTCGAACTCTTTTATCATATCTAACTCATATTCGATCTTGATCTTACGTTGATAAATTTTGTTAACGCGCCACCTTGACTTTATGAAGTAATGTTAAATGCACATGTGAATCAGGGTAATATAATTTCCGGGATTATATTACGGTGATTCACATGAACGTTCCGACATTATGACATAAAGAATTTAAGGCGAGTCAAGGAAAATTTTTCTCTCTATCCTTTTTCTGTATCACGGTTAGTATTGTTGAAAATACTAAACAACGATATTCTTGTGTCATGAAGGAACAATGGCTCACCAAAGTCAACACAATACTCCTCCCGAAACTCTAGAACAAGCTCTTCAACAAATGATAGCCACCGCCGTGGGTGAGGCCGTGGCCGATCACTTTTCCAACAACAATAATCAGGGAGCCGGTAATTCAAACGAGGGGTGCTCCTACAAAAGCTTCATGAAGTACAACTCTCCCACTTTCGATGGAACCGGGGGACCAGTTGCTCTCACCCGATGGTTTGATCAAACGGAATCCATTTTTAGCATAAGCGGTTGTCGAGACCGAGATAAGTTCAAATTCTCCACCCTCACTTTCACCGGTGTTGCTCTCTCATGGTGGAACACGTATGTACGATCGGTGGGTATCGATGAAGCCCACACACTCCCTTGGACCGAATTAAGAGAAAGAATGATCACCGAATATTTCCCACACGATGAGACTCGAAGGCTCGAACAGGGCCTAAGAAATTTAAAAACGGTCGGGAATGACCTCGAAGCTTATAATCAACGGTTTGCCGAACTAGCCTTAAGTTGTCCGAATCTCATGACTCCCGAGTCCCTAAGAGTTGAACTTTACATGGATGGCCTCCCTAAGAGAAACTACCGAGAAGATCATCCAAATTCAACAACGGTTGAAAACCGCCCAAAGTCGACAAAAGAGCTACGCTGACATTAAAAGAAAAGATATAGAATTTGAAATTGGAGAGATGGTCATGCTTAAAGTTGCACCTTGGAAAGGCGTTGTTCAATTTGGTAAACGAGGGAAATTAAATCCAAGGTATATTGGACCATTCAAGATTATTGATCGTGTCGGACCAGTAGCTTACCGACTTGAGTTACCTCAACAACTCGCGGCTGTACATAACACTTTCCACGTCTCGAATTTGAAGAAATGTTTTGCTAAAGAAGATCTCACTATTCCGTTAGATGAAATCCAAATCAACGAAAAACTTCAATTCATCGAAGAACCCGTCGAAATAATGGATCGTGAGGTTAAAAGACTTAAGCAAAACAAGATACCAATTGTTAAGGTTCGATGGAATGCTCGTAGAGGACCCGAGTTCACCTGGGAGCGTGAAGATCAGATGAATAAGAAATACCCGCATCTATTTCCAGAAGATTCGTCAACACCTTCAACAGCTTAAAATTTCGGGACGAAATTTATTTAACGGGTAGGTACTGTAGTGACCCGAACTTTTCCATGTTTATATATATTAATTGAGATTGATATTTACATGATTAAATGTTTCCAACATGTTAAGCAATCAAACTTGTTAAGACTTGATTAATTGAAATATGTTTCATATAGACAATTGACCACCCAAGTTGACCGGTGATTCACGAACGTTAAAACTTGTAAAAACTATACGATGACATATATATGGTTATATATATAGTTAACATGTTTTTATTATAAGTATTTATCTCATTAGGTATTTTAACAATGAGTTATATACATAAAAATGAGACTATTAATTTAAGAAACTCGAAAACGATATATATAATGATTATCGTTATAACAACGTCTTACTAGGTACATATGAATCATATTAAGATATTGATACACTTGGTTAATTATGTTAAATGATAAGTAAATATATTATTAAGTGTATTAACAATGAAATACATATGTAAAAATAAGACTACTAACTTAATGATTTCGAAACGAGACATATATGTAACGATTATCGTTGTAACAAAATTTAACTGTATATACATCATACTGAGATATATTATATATCATAATATCATGATAATATAACAATTTAACATCTCATTTGTTATAATAAACAATGGGTTAACAACATTCAACAAGATCATTAACCTAAAGGTTTCAAAACAACATTTACATGTAACGACTAACGATGACTTAACGACTCAGTTAAAATGTATATACATGTAGTGTTTTAATATGTATTCATACACTTTTGAAAGACTTCAAGACACTTATAAAAATACTTCTACTTAACAAAAATGCTTACAATTACATCCTCGTTCAGTTTCATCAACAATTCTACTCGTATGCACCCGTATTCGTACTCGTACAATACACAGCTTTTAGATGTATGTACTATTGGTATATACACTCCAATGATCAGCTCTTAGTAGCCCATGTGAGTCACCTAACACATGTGGGAACCATCATTTGGCAACTAGCATGAAATATCTCATAAAATTACAAAAATATGAGTAATCATTCATGACTTATTTACATGAAAACAAAATTACATATCCTTTATATCTAATCCATACACCAACGACCAAAAACACCTACAAACACTTTCATTCTTCAATTTTATTCATCTAATTGATCTCTCTCAAGTTCTATCTTCAAGTTCTAAGTGTTCTTCATATATTTTACAAGTTCTAGTTACATAAAATCAAGAATACTTTCAAGTTTGCTAGCTCACTTCCAATCTTGTAAGGTGATCATCCAACCTCAAGAAATCTTTGTTTCTTACAGTAGGTTATCATTCTAATACAAGGTAATAATCATATTCAAACTTTGGTTCAATTTCTATAACTATAACAATCTTATTTCAAGTGATGATCTTACTTGAACTTGTTTTCGTGTTATGATTCTGCTTCAAGAACTTCGAGCCATCCAAGGATCCGTTGAAGCTAGATCCATTTTTCTCTTTTCCAGTAGGTTTATCCAAGGAACTTAAGGTAGTAATGATGTTCATAACATCATTCGATTCATACATATAAAGCTATCTTATTCGAAGGTTTAAACTCGTAATCACTAGAACATAGTTTAGTTAATTCTAAACTTGTTCGCAAACAAAAGTTAATCCTTCTAACTTGACTTTTAAAATTAACTACACACATGTTCTATATCTATATGATATGCTAACTTAATGATTTAAAACCTGGAAACACGAAAAACACCGCAAAACCGGATTTACGCCGTCGTAGTAACACCGCGGGCTGTTTTGGGTTAGTTAATTAAAAACTATGATAAACTTTGATTTTAAAGTTGTTATTCTGAGAAAATTATTTTTATTATGAACATGAAACTATATCCAAAAATTATGATTAAACTCAAAGTGGAAGTATGTTTTCTAAAATGGTCATCTAGACGTCGTTCTTTCGACTGAAATGACTACCTTTACAAAAACGACTTGTAACTTATTTTTCCGACTATAAACCTATACTTTTCTGTTTAGATTCATAAAATAGAGTTCAATATGAAACCATAGCAATTTGATTCACTCAAAACGGATTTAAAATGAAGAAGTTATGGGTAAAACAAGATTGGATAATTTTTCTCATTTTAGCTACGTGAAAATTGGTAACAAATCTATTCCAACCATAACTTAATCAACTTGTATTGTATATTATGTAATCTTGAGATACCATAGACACGTATACATTGTTTCGACCTATCATGTCGACACATCTATATATATTTCGGAACAACCATAGACACTCTATATGTGAATGTTGGAGTTAGCTATACAGGGTTGAGGTTGATTCCAAAATATATATAGTTTGAGTTGTGATCAATACTGAGATACGTATACACTGGGTCGTGGATTGATTCAAGATAATATTTATCAATTTATTTCTATACATCTAACTGTGGACAACTAGTTGTAGGTTACTAACGAGGACAGCTGACTTAATAAACTTAAAACATCAAAATATATTAAAAGTGTTGTAAATATATTTTGAACATACTTTGATATATATGTATATATTGTTATAGATTCGTGAATCAACCAGTGGCCAAGTCTTACTTCCCGACGAAGTAAAAATCTGTGAAAGTGAGTTATAGTCCCACTTTTAAAATCTAATATTTTTGGGATGAGAATACATGCAGGTTTTATAAATGATTTACAAAGTAGACACAAGTACGTGAAACTACATTCTATGGTTGAATTATCGAAATCGAATATGCCCTTTTTTATTAAGTCTGGTAATCTAAGAATTAGGGAACAGACACCCTAATTGACGTGAATCCTAAAGATAGATCTATTGGGCCTAACAAACCCCATCCAAAGAACCGGATGCTTTAGTACTTCGAAATTTATATCATATCCGAAGGGTGTCCCGGAATGATGGGGATATTCTTATATATGCATCTTGTTAATGTCGGTTACCAGGTGTTCACCATATGAATGATTTTTATCTCTATGTATGGGATGTGTATTGAAATATGAAATCTTGTGGTCTATTATTATGATTTGATATATATAGGTTAAACCTATAACTCACCAACATTTTTGTTGACGTTTTAAGCATGTTTATTCTCAGGTGATTATTAAGAGCTTCCGCTGTCGCATACTTAAATAAGGACGAGATTTGGAGTCCATGCTTGTATGATATTGTGTAAAAACTGCATTCAAGAAACTTATTTTGTTGTAACATATTTGTATTGTAAACCATTATGTAATGGTCGTGTGTAAACAGGATATTTTAGATTATCATTATTTGATAATCTACGTAAAGCTTTTTTTAAAACCTTTATCTATGAAATAAAGGTTATGGTTTGTTTTAAAAATGAATGCAGTCTTTGAAAAACGTCTCATATAGAGGTCAAAACCTCGCAACGAAATCAATTAATATGGAACGTTTTTAATCAATAAGAACGGGACATTTCAGTTGGTATCCGAGCGTTGGTCTTAGAGAACCAGAAAATTCGCATTAGTGTGTCTTATCGAATTTGTTAGGATGCATTAGTGATTCTGGACTTCGATCGTGTTTTCTTTAAAAATGATTGCTTAACATTTTTGTTGGAAACTATATATTTTTAACATATGAATATTATGTGATATATTAATCTCTTAACGTGTTTGATATTATGTGATAGATGTCTACCTCTAGAACAAGTCCCATTGACTCACCTAATAATAATGAAGAGTCAAATATAAATTGGAATGATTCGTGGACTGATTCACAAGTTCCCGAAGAGGAACCGGAAGAAGAGTCGGAACCGGAAGAAGAATCGGAACCGGAAGAAGAGTCGGAACCGGAAGAAGAGTCGGAACTGGAAGAAGAATCGGAACCGGAAGAAGAATCGGAACCAGTGGGGGAAATAATAAAACGGTTAAGTAAAAGAGAATCCTCAACCAACCGACCAAGGTTAATTATGGTCAATGGTGTTTCCGCCAAGGAAGCAAAATATTGGGAGGATTACCAATTCTCCGATGAATTGGATTCCGACGAGAATTCCAATGATGTTATAGAAATTACCCCAACTGAATTTAAAAAGGCAAAAGAAAATAATAAGGGAAAGGGCATAAAAATAGAGAAATCTAATTCCAACCCCGATGAACTTTATATGTATCGTCAACCCCCGAAGTCCTTAAGTTGTAACAATGACCCGGGAACCTCTAAACCACCAGGTTTTTCTAAACCAATGTGGACAATGACGGCTCGTATTAGGGGAACATCATATATCCCTAGAAACTTGGCAAAACGAACCAAAACCGAAGAAGAAGAAACAAGCGAGTCGGAATAAGATAGTTGTATTCGTGTGGTGTAATATATGTAATATAGTGTTCTTATGCTTTATGATATATGTAAAAATTGCTTGTATTAATAAGTATTTTTTTTTATGAATCTAACTCTTGTCTATTTTACAGTTTAAAAACACAAAATGGATAGACAACCCAATATTTTAAGAGACCTACCCGGAGACATGATTGATGAAATCTTGTCTAGAGTCGGCCAGAATTCCTCGGCACAACTATTTAAGGCGAGATCAGTTTGTAAGACATTCGAAGAACGTTCCAAGAATGTCTTGGTTTATAAGAGACTTTCGTTTGAAAGATGGGGGATATCACATTGGGAAACCCATAAGTTACGATGTGTTTACTTTGACGCATATATTGCGGGGAACCCAAATGCTATTTTACGCAACGGGTTAAGAAATTATTTTGACTCAATATATCCGAATATTGGACTTCGTGATTTAGAAAAAGCGGCTAACATGCAACATAAAGAAGCATGTTATGCTTACGAATTAGTAATGTTCGCTTCTCACCAAAGTGAGAACAAGAACATCGGGCTACAACTATTAAACAAAACGTTTCCACAAGTGACGGAGTCGGTAATTGGGGTAAGAAATGAGGTTTTTAGATTATTACGGGACTGTTGGACATTACGTAACCCTCGTCCCTTTGACGACGTTACAACACGCTGTCTTATCAACGGCCATAACGGTTATGTTCCACAAGACCAAGGATGGGAAGTAGTCCTAGTAAAACCAGAATGCATGACTTGTTTCTGGACGTATGAATTACGTGTCTTTATTGCCTTTGCTGAACGACTTGTGTACTAGCTAGAATTATCTTCACAACTATCTTGTATCAAAGTTATTGTGTGTTATATTTCATGCTTTATGTAAAATAAGCGGTATTGTAAGTTTGTAAAATATTGTATAAAAGTTTGAACGCGAAATATTATTATAATCAGTTTTTCATATAGAATTGTAGTAGTTGAATTGTATATTAGCTACTAAGTATGAACTTAACGGGTAGGTACTACCCGAATTTAAACTTATAAAACGCTAATATGAAGAAAAAGCTTTTATAAATGAGTTCATATTATGCTACGAAATACTATTAACTACTCTTAATATTCTGTATGATTAACTTGTTCCATTTGACTATTTTGAAGGAAATGGCACCGACTACTCGACACACCGTGAATATGAATGAAGAGGAATTCCGTACTTTTCTAGCTTCAAACATAGCCGCAGTACAGGCTGCGCTACATACCAACAATAACCTTGGATCTAGCAGTACAGGAAATCGTGTAGGATGCACCTACAAAGAATTCACTGCCTGCAAACCTTTGGAATTTGATGGAACCGAAGGACCGATCGGATTGAAACGGTGGACCGAGAAGGTCGAATCGGTGTTTGCCATAAGTAAGTGTACTGAAGAGGACAAAGTGAAGTACGCTACGCATACCTTCACAGGTTCTGCGTTAACATGGTGGAATACCTATCTAGAGCAAGTGGGACAAGACGATGCGTACGCACTACCGTGGTCAACATTCAAGCACTTGATGAACGAGAAGTACCGTCCCAGAACCGAGGTCAATAAGCTCAAGACAGAACTTAGAGGGTTACGAACCCAAGGATTTGATATTACCACGTACGAAAGACGATTCACAGAATTGTGTCTATTGTGTCCGGGAGCATTCGAAGATGAGGAAGAGAAGATCGACGCATTTGTGAAAGGATTACCGGAAAGAATCCAAGAAGATATAAGTTCACACGAGCCCACCTCTATACAACAGGCATGTAGAATTGCTCACAAACTAGTGAACCAGATTGAAGAAAGAATTAAAGAACAGACTGCTGAAGAGGCCAATGTGAAGCAAGTCAAAAGAAAGTGGGAGGAAAACGGTGATAAGAATCACCAATACAACAACAACAGCAATTACAACAATAATCGCAACAATTATCCCAACAATCGCAACATCAATCGCAACTACAACAAACGGCCCAACAACAACAACAACAACAACAACAGCAACAACAACTACAACAATCATCCCAACAACAATAATAACCGCAACAACAACAACAATCAGAAGCAGCTATGCCAAAGGTGTGAAAAGTATCACTCGGGGTTCTGCACCAAATTTTGCAACAAGTGTAAAAGAAATGGTCATAGCGCGGTGAAGTGTGAGGTCTACGGACCAGGGGTTAATAGAACGAAAGGAACAAATGGTGTCGGAACGAGTAATGGCGGAGCAAGTAGTGTCGGAGCAAGTTATGCCAATGTAGTTTGTTATAAATGTGGAAAACCGGGCCACATTATTAGAAATTGCCCGAACCAGGAGAACACGAATGGACAAGGCCGCGGAAGAGTTTTCAATATTAATGCGGCAGAGGCACAGGAAGACCCAGAGCTTGTTACGGGTACGTTTCTTATTGACAATAAATTTGCTTACGTTTTATTTGATTCGGGTGCGGATAGAAGCTATATGAGTAGAGATTTTTGTGCTAAATTAAGTTGTCCATTGACGCCTTTGGATAGTAAATTTTTACTCGAATTAGCAAATGGTAAATTAATTTCAGCAGATAATATATGTCGGAATCGAGAAATTAAAATGGTTAGCGAAACATTTAAGATTGATTTGATACCAGTAGAGTTAGGGAGTTTTGATGTGATAATCGGTATGGACTGGTTGAAAGAAGTGAAAGCAGAGATCGTCTGTTACAAAAATGCAATTCGCATTATACGAGAAAAAGGAAAACCCTTAATGGTGTACGGAGAAAAGGGCAACACGAAGCTACATCTTATTAGTAATTTGAAGGCACAAAAACTAATAAGAAAAGGTTGCTATGCTGTTCTAGCACACGTTGAGAAAGTACAAACTGAAGAAAAGAGCATCAATGATGTTCCCATTGCAAAAGAATTTCCCGATGTATTTCCGAAAGAATTACCTGGATTACCCCCACATCGATCCGTTGAATTTCAAATAGATCTTGTACCAGGAGCTGCACCAATAGCTCGTGCTCCTTACAGACTCGCACCCAGCGAGATGAAAGAACTGTAAAGCCAATTACAAGAACTTTTAGAGCGTGGTTTCATTCAACCAAGCACATCACCGTGGGGAGCTCCTGTTTTGTTTGTCAAGAAGAAAGATGGTACATTCAGGTTGTGTATCGACTACCGAGAGTTGAACAAACTTACCATCAAGAACCGCTACCCACTACCGAGAATCGACGACTTATTTGATCAACTACAAGGCTCATCTGTTTATTCAAAGATTGACTTACGTTCCGGGTATCATCAAATGCGGGTGAAAGAAGATGATATTCCAAAGACTGCTTTCAGAACACGTTACGGTCATTACGAGTTTATGGTCATGCCGTTTGGTTTAACTAATGCACCAGCTGTGTTCATGGACCTTATGAACCGAGTGTGTGGACCATACCTTGACAAGTTTGTCATTGTTTTCATTGATGACATACTTATTTACTCAAAGAATGACCAAGAATACGGTGAACATTTGAGAAAGGTGTTAGAAGTATTGAGGAAGGAAGAATTGTACGCTAAGTTTTCAAAGTGTGCATTTTGGTTGGAAGAAGTTCAATTCCTCGGTCACATAGTGAACAAAGAAGGTATTAAGGTGGATCCGGCAAAGATAGAAACTGTTGAAAAGTGGGAAACCCCGAAAACTCCGAAACACATACGCCAGTTTTTAGGACTAGCTGGTTACTACAGAAGGTTCATCCAAGACTTTTCCAGAATAGCAAAACCCTTGACTGCATTAACGCATAAAGGGAAGAAATTTGAATGGAATGATGAACAAGAGAAAGCGTTTCAGTTATTGAAGAAAAAGCTAACTACGGCACCTATATTGTCATTGCCTGAAGGGAATGATGATTTTGTGATTTATTGTGACGCATGAAAGCAAGGTCTCGGTTGTGTATTAATGCAACGAACAAAGGTGATTGCTTATGCGTCTAGACAATTGAAGATTCACGAACAAAATTATACGACGCATGATTTGGAATTAGGCGCGGTTGTTTTTGCATTAAAGACTTGGAGGCACTACTTAAATGGGGTCAAAAGTATTATATATACCGACCACAAAAGTCTTCAACACATATTTAATCAGAAACAACTGAATATGAGGCAGCGTAGGTGGATTGAATTGTTGAATGATTACGACTTTGAGATTCGTTACCACCCGGGGAAGGAAAATGTGGTAGCCGATGCCTTGAGTAGGAAGGACAGAGAACCTATTCGAGTAAAATCTATGAATATAATGATTCATAATAACCTTACTACTCAAATAAAGGAGGCGCAACAAGGTGTTTTAAAAGAGGGAAATTTAAAGGATGAAATACCCAAAGGATCGGAGAAGCATCTTAATATTCGGGAAGACGGAACCCGGTATAGGGCTGAAAGGATTTGGGTACCAAAATTTGGAGATATGAGAGAAATGGTACTTAGAGAAGCTCATAAAACCAGATACTCAATACATCCTGGAACGGGGAAGATGTACAAGGATCTCAGGAAATATTTTTGGTGGCCGGGTATGAAAGCCGATATTGCTAAATACGTAGGAGAATGTTTGACGTGTTCTAAGGTCAAAGCTGAGCATCAGAAACCATCAGGTCTACTTCAACAACCCGAAATCCCAGAATGGAAATGGGAAAACATTACCATGGATTTCATCACTAAATTGCCAAGGACTGCAAGTGGTTTTGATACTATTTGGGTAATAGTTGATTGTCTCACCAAATCAGCACACTTCCTGCCAATAAGAGAAGATGACAAGATGGAGAAGTTAGCACGACTGTATTTGAAGGAAGTCGTATCCAGACATGGAATACCAATCTCTATTATCTCTGATAGGGATGGCAGATTTATTTCAAGATTCTGGCAGACATTACAGCAAGCATTAGGAACTCGTCTAGACATGAGTACTGCCTATCATCCACAAACTGATGGGCAGAGCGAAAGGACGATACAAACGCTTGAAGACATGCTACGAGCATGTGTTATTGATTTCGGAAATAGTTGGGATCGACATCTACCGTTAGCAGAATTTTCCTACAACAACAGCTACCATTCAAGCATTGAGATGGCGTCGTTTGAAGCACTTTATGGTAGAAAGTGCAGGTCTCCGATTTGTTGGAGTGAAGTGGGGGATAGACAGATTACGGGTCCGGAGATTATACAAGAAACTACCGAGAAGATCATCCAAATTCAACAACGGTTGAAAACCGCCCAAAGTCGACAAAAGAGCTACGCTGACATTAAAAGAAAAGATATAGAATTTGAAATTGGAGAGATGGTCATGCTTAAAGTTGCACCTTGGAAAGGCGTTGTTCAATTTGGTAAACGAGGGAAATTAAATCCAAGGTATATTGGACCATTCAAGATTATTGATCGTGTCGGACCAGTAGCTTATCGACTTGAGTTACCTCAACAACTCGCGGCTGTACATAACACTTTCCACGTCTCGAATTTGAAGAAATGTTTTGCTAAAGAAGATCTCACTATTCCGTTAGATGAAATCCAAATCAACGAAAAACTTCAATTCATCGAAGAACCCGTCGAAATAATGGATCGTGAGGTTAAAAGACTTAAGCAAAACAAGATACCAATTGTTAAGGTTCGATGGAATGCTCGTAGAGGACCCGAGTTCACCTGGGAGCGTGAAGATCAGATGAATAAGAAATACCCGCATCTATTTCCAGAAGATTCGTCAACACCTTCAACAGCTTAAAATTTCGGGACGAAATTTATTTAACGGGTAGGTACTGTAGTGACCCGAACTTTTCCATGTTTATATATATTAATTGAGATTGATATTTACATGATTAAATGTTTCCAACATGTTAAGCAATCAAACTTGTTAAGACTTGATTAATTGAAATATGTTTCATATAGACAATTGACCACCCAAGTTGACCGGTGATTCACGAACGTTAAAACTTGTAAAAACTATACGATGACATATATATGGTTATATATATAGTTAACATGTTTTTATTATAAGTATGTATCTCATTAGGTATTTTAACAATGAGTTATATACATAAAAATGAGACTATTAATTTAAGAAACTCGAAAACGATATATATAATGATTATCGTTATAACAACGTCTTACTAGGTACATATGAATCATATTAAGATATTGATACACTTGGTTAATTATGTTAAATGATAAGTAAATATATTATTAAGTGTATTAACAATGAAATACATATGTAAAAATAAGACTACTAACATAATGATTTCGAAACGAGACATATATGTAACGATTATCGTTGTAACAAAATTTAACTGTATATACATCATACTGAGATATATTATATATCATAATATCATGATAATATAACAATTTAACATCTCATTTGTTATAATAAACAATGGGTTAACAACATTCAACAAGATCATTAACCTAAAGGTTTCAAAACAACATTTACATGTAACGACTAACGATGACTTAACGACTCAGTTAAAATGTATATACATGTAGTGTTTTAATATGTATTCATACACTTTTGAAAGACTTCAAGACACTTATAAAAATACTTCTACTTAACAAAAATGCTTACAATTACATCCTCGTTCAGTTTCATCAACAATTCTACTCGTATGCACCCGTATTCGTACTCGTACAATACACAGCTTTTAGATGTATGTACTATTGGTATATACACTCCAATGATCAGCTCTTAGTAGCCCATGTGAGTCACCTAACACATTTGGGAACCATCATTTGGCAACTAGCATGAAATATCTCATAAAATTACAAAAATATGAGTAATCATTCATGACTTATTTACATGAAAACAAAATTACATATCCTTTATATCTAATCCATACACCAACGACCAAAAACACCTACAAACACTTTCATTCTTCAATTTTATTCATCTAATTGATCTCTCTCAAGTTCTATCTTCAAGTTCTAAGTGTTCTTCATATATTTTACAAGTTCTAGTTACATAAAATCAAGAATACTTTCAAGTTTGCTAGCTCACTTCCAATCTTGTAAGGTGATCATCCAACCTCAAGAAATCTTTGTTTCTTACAGTAGGTTATCATTCTAATACAAGGTAATAATCATATTCAAACTTTGGTTCAATTTCTATAACTATAACAATCTTATTTCAAGTGATGATCTTACTTGAACTTGTTTTCGTGTTATGATTCTGCTTCAAGAACTTCGAGCCATCCAAGGATCCGTTGAAGCTAGATCCATTTTTCTCTTTTCCAGTAGGTTTATCCAAGGAACTTAAGGTAGTAATGATGTTCATAACATCATTCGATTCATACATATAAAGCTATCTTATTCGAAGGTTTAAACTCGTAATCACTAGAACATAGTTTAGTTAATTCTAAACTTGTTCGCAAACAAAAGTTAATCCTTCTAACTTGACTTTTAAAATTAACTACACACATGTTCTATATCTATATGATATGCTAACTTAATGATTTAAAACCTGGAAACACGAAAAACACCGCAAAACCGGATTTACGCCGTCGTAGTAACACCGCGGGCTGTTTTGGGTTAGTTAATTAAAAACTATGATAAACTTTGATTTTAAAGTTGTTATTCTGAGAAAATTATTTTTATTATGAACATGAAACTATATCCAAAAATTATGATTAAACTCAAAGTGGAAGTATGTTTTCTAAAATGGTCATCTAGACGTCGTTCTTTCGACTGAAATGACTACCTTTACAAAAACGACTTGTAACTTATTTTTCCGACTATAAACCTATACTTTTCTGTTTAGATTCATAAAATAGAGTTCAATATGAAACCATAGCAATTTGATTCACTCAAAACGGATTTAAAATGAAGAAGTTATGGGTAAAACAAGATTGGATAATTTTTCTCATTTTAGCTACGTGAAAATTGGTAACAAATCTATTCCAACCATAACTTAATCAACTTGTATTGTATATTATGTAATCTTGAGATACCATAGACACGTATACAATGTTTCGACCTATCATGTCGACACATCTATATATATTTCGGAACAACCATAGACACTCTATATGTGAATGTTGGAGTTAGCTATACAGGGTTGAGGTTGATTCCAAAATATATATAGTTTGAGTTGTGATCAATACTGAGATACGTATACACTGGGTCGTGGATTGATTCAAGATAATATTTATCGATTTATTTCTATACATCTAACTGTGGACAACTAGTTGCAGGTTACTAACGAGGACAGCTGACTTAATAAACTTAAAACATCAAAATATATTAAAAGTGTTGTAAATATATTTTGAACATACTTTGATATATATGTATATATTGTTATAGGTTCGTGAATCAACCAGTGGCCAAGTCTTACTTCCCGACGAAGTAAAAATCTGTGAAAGTGAGTTATAGTCCCACTTTTAAAATCTAATATTTTTGGGATGAGAATACATGCAGGTTTTATAAATGATTTACAAAGTAGACACAAGTACGTGAAACTACATTCTATGGTTGAATTATCGAAATCGAATATGCCCTTTTTTATTAAGTCTGGTAATCTAAGAATTAGGGAACAGACACCCTAATTGACGCGAATCCTAAAGATAGATCTATTGGGCCTAACAAACCCCATCCAAAGAACCGGATGCTTTAGTACTTCGAAATTTATATCATATCCGAAGGGTGTCCCGGAATGATGGGGATATTCTTATATATGCATCTTGTTAATGTCGGTTACCAGGTGTTCACCATATGAATGATTTTTATCTCTATGTATGGGATGTGTATTGAAATATGAAATCTTGTGGTCTATTATTATGATTTGATATATATAGGTTAAACCTATAACTCACCAACATTTTTGTTGACGTTTTAAGCATGTTTATTCTCAGGTGATTATTTAGAGCTTCCGCTGTCGCATACTTAAATAAGGACGAGATTTGGAGTCCATGCTTGTATGATATTGTGTAAAAACTGCATTCAAGAAACTTATTTTGTTGTAACATATTTGTATTGTAAACCATTATGTAATGGTCGTGTGTAAACAGGATATTTTAGATTATCATTATTTGATAATCTACGTAAAGCTTTTTTTAAAACCTTTATCTATGAAATAAAGGTTATGGTTTGTTTTAAAAATGAATGCAGTCTTTGAAAAACGTCTCATATAGAGGTCAAAACCTCGCAACGAAATCAATTAATATGGAACGTTTTTAATCAATAAGAACGGGACATTTCAAATAAAGCTTGTCCCAAGGACAATTATCCTTTACCGGAAATAGACTAGAATGTTGAATCGTTAGCTGGCTTTCGATACAAATGTTTTTTGGATGCGTACAAAGGATACCATCAAATACAGATGGCAGCGGACGATGAGGATAAGACTGCTTTCCACACAAGCCAGGGCATATACTGCTATACTAAGATGCCATTTTGTTTAAAAAATGCTGGAGCAACATACCAACGGGTAATAGACGAAGCTTTCAAAGGTCAGATTGGGAGAAATTTGGAAGCATACGTTAACGACCTAGTTATAAAAAGCACAACAAAACAAGGTCTGTTAGAAGACATATTAGAAACGTTCGCGTTGTTAAGAAAGATTAATATGAAGCTCAACCCGTCGAAGTGCAGTTTTGGAGAGGAAGAAGGAAAGTTTCTTGGTCATATAATAACTGAGTGCGGGATACGTGCAAACCCAAAGAAAATAGAGGCAATCGAGAATATGCCATCACCAAGAAATAAAAAAGAAGTACAAAGTTTAACGGGTAAGTTGGCGGCATTAACGAGGTTCTTATCAAAATTCGCAGAGCGATCACTCCCCTTTTTCGGGACATTGAAGAATTGCTTAAAGAAAACGGATTTCAAGTGGACGAAGGAAGCAGAAGTGGCGTTTCAAGAAATGAAAAAGTTGCTGAAAGAGCTGTCAACAATGACTGCGCCGATTGCGGGAGAAACGTTGATACTATACTTAGCAGCATCGAAGGAAGCAATAAGTTCAGTATTAATAGCTGACAGAGGACAGGTACGCACTATAAAATTAAAAATAGCTAATTTTCAATCAATAGGAATTTGAAGTTATATAATTATGTTGTGGGAACAGGTACAAATGCCTGTATAAATTGTTAGCAAAGCTTTGACAGGAAGCGAATTAAACTATTAAACTATCATGCAATCGAAAAACTGGTTTATGCACTCGTGCATATGGCTAGACGCTTACGAAGATATTTCCAAGCGCACCCAATAAGGGTCCTAACAGATAAGCCGATAAATCAGGTACGACAAACAACAATTTGTCGTCAAATAAATATAAAATTGCTTGATAAATCCTAGGAAATTTACATTCGCTGATACTTGTTGAGCAGGTGCTATATAAACCAGAAAATTCTGGTCGCATGGCCAAATGGGCTATTGAATTGGGAGAGCATGAAATAAGCTTCTCACCACGAAGTGCGGTAAAAGGGCAAGTCCTAGCAGATTATCTGGCTAAAACAGCCGGAGAAATCGAAGTCTCGCATGAATCAAAAGAAATACCACCTCCGCCCGAATAGCTGTGGGAAATGCACACAGACGGGGCTTATGGCCCAGAAGGTGCAGGGGCAGGAATAGTCCTAAAAAGTCCAGAAGGAGAGGAATATACCTTCGCACTGTGATTCAGCTTCCCTGTCACAAATAATGAAGCTGAATATGAAGCATTGTTATCTGGGATGCGGATAGCAAAATATTTGGAGATTAAAGAACTGTCAGTATATGTTGATTCGTAGTTAGTTGCAAACCAATTTAATGGAATATTCAAAACACACGATGAATAAATGCAAAAATACTTAAAGCTTGTGCAAGAGCTAGCAGTTGACTTCGATTTATTCCAGATAACTCAGGTTTCAAGGACGCTGAATAAAAAGGCGGATGCGCTAAGTAAGTTAGCTGCATTAACATTCAGTCATTTTAAGAAAGAAATTTGGGTTGAGGAAGTTAAAGTAAAATCTATTGAAGAAGACAGTGTTTCGGCTGCAGTTGAAGAAGAGAAGCAGAGTTGGATGACCCCAATAATAGAATTTTTAACCAAAGGTACATTGCCGATAGATTCAAGTAAAACAAGAAAGATTAAGATGAAAGCACCAATGTATCTGTTAGACAAGGGAATTCTATATAGAAAGTCTTTTCTGGGACCTCATTTGCGGTGCCTTAATCCAACTCAAGCGGAGTCAATCATACGGGAAGTACACGAGGTAATGTGCGCTCTGCATTCGTGACACAAAACAGTTGCGTCCAAAATAATGCGGCTCGGATATTATTGGCCATCAATGTACAGAGATGTCGCAGAGGTAATACGCAAGTGTCAATCGTGTCAACTTCATGCACCGGTAAGCAAGGCTCCGCGACATCCTATGCTACCGGTCGCGTCTCCATGGCCGTTCTAGGAATCAAAGCAAGGCCGGGATTGTGTCAAAGGGGTTGGATAGATGAACTGCCTAACGTTTTGTGGGCACACCGCACAACTCCAAAGGGCACAACTAATGAAACACCTTTTAGTTTGGTGTACGAGTCCGAGGCTATAATACCCGCCGAAATAAATGTGCCAACTATGCGCATAGCTTCCTTCGATGAAAGAAGCAACAACGAAGAACTGCGTGAAAATCTAAACTTAGTTGAAGAACGCAGAGAAATGGCGGCCATAAAAGAAGCAATCAACAAACAAAGAATCGCAAGCTACTATAATAAGCAAGTACAACCATTATCTTTCCAATTGGATGACTTGGTGTGGCGAAAAAATGAAGCAAGCAGGTGTAACATCCCGCATTTTTCCGTTAAATTATTTTAACGCCCGTCTTTTTATTTTAATAATATCCCTCGATTCGTATCCTCCATTATCTTACATTCTTAAAATATTTTCGTCATTTGGATTATAACATCTCTCGTTCTCTCGTGTAATTTAAAAATATTCGTTCGGTTAATTCCCGCACCCGATTACAAACTTGAGGGACTAAACTTGCCAAAGTGTCAAAGATTTGACTAGGTCAAAGGAGTCAAACACCACCTCCTCCATTCATTATTTTCATTTTCATTTTCTTCTCATACTTTCACATTTTCTCTAAATTCTCCAAACAAAGAATTCATCATCCATTCATGACCTAACAAGTGTTTCACAAAATAAATTACATATTTGGAATCCTCCCTTCATCCTCTTCGACTTGATACCAATTTTATCTCATTTGGGTAACTTTCTAAAATCACTAGATTTTGTGTTCTTGATGTTTTTGAATTATAAAAGTGTTAATTAGTGTCTATGGCTCGTGTATAACATGAATATATGTTTTGTTTGTTCGATTTGTTGATTTGAGTAACTAGTTTGAACACTTGAAAATGGGTTTTCTTAATCTTTGATTTTGGAAGATTAAATATTGTTAAATTGTTAAAGTTCATGTTTTAATTGTGTTACTAGTATCACTAGCTTCGTTATGATGCGTAGGTTGATTAAGAAAACTTCAAATACATGATTTGTGATTTTTGTGAATTTTGATTAGGGTTTGATGAACTTGAAATGTACTTTTGATACTTTGGATGCAATGAAATGTTGTTAGTAAGTGTTTAGTTGTATTGCATGACTAATTACATTCGAAACGGCATATCATATGTGTGGATTGGATTCCCGAATCATGTAATGCATTTCAAGAACTTGAAACTTTGAAAATGGACCTTGAATGACCACTTAGCGAGAAATCGGTTATTGTAAATGATGTTTTCGCTTGATGAAAAGTAGTTAGTTATGTTCCTTGTCAAAATATCTTTCCAATGATATAAGATACATGTTTTGATTGTTTGCGGGTCATAAATGGTGATTGTTTGAAGTTAGGTTCGTGCATAAAACTTAAAAACTGCCAGATTTCTCTGCACAGGTAATGGCGCGGCGCGCCATATACCCTCGCGGCGCGCCAAAGTAGGCTGTCCAACTTTGTCCATTTTTGGAAAATGTTTGCTATGCTACGCACCTCCGATTCACATGAGACTTGTTCTAACATGCTTATACATGAATAAAAACCTCAGAAAAATAGTTCGGGACCCGACCCGAACGTGTTGACTTTTTCGTTGACTTTGACCACCAAAGTTTGACTTTTTGTCAAACTTAACCAAATGATTATGCAATCTTTCTAACATGATTCTTTACTTGTATCTTGCATGAAACTTGACAATTTGATTCACATGCTATGTAATCGAGCCGTAACGAGCCATAGGACTAATTGAACATCTTTGACCGATCGTGTTTACCGTTATTGATACAACCCTATTTGTTTAGATCAAGACTAGCTTTGTCTTTGCACGCGTTTACTTGTTGAAGTACTTTATTACTCTTGCACTCAAGGTGAGATCATAGTCCCACTTTTACTCTTTTGATCTTATATTTGGGATGAGAAAACATAAACGTTTCTTCTTAACTAAGTGAACACAAGTACAGGAAAACAAACATTTTACATACGAGTTTAGAACGAAAGCCTCAATTCGATTATCATTAGTTACACTTGCAGGGTGTAAGTGTAGGCGTGAATTTATGTTGTATGGCCATATGGGTTTGACAAACCCTCATCTTGGATGGTTCGCTACCGTCTACGGATGAAATATATTTTCGAGAAACAGTGTTGTTCTAGCACTATTAATGGGGTATCAACGGACGGAACGTTAAGCCTTGATAATTGAGTGCTCGTGAATATTAACTTTTAGAATGTATTACTATTATTTCAACTTTGCAAATCTTGTGGTTTGGCTTACTTTACTTACTCAATTGCTTACTTAAACCTATGATTTCACCAACGTTTTCGTTGACAGATTTCTATGTTTTTCTCAGGTCTTTGAACGATATGTGAAACATGCTTCCGCTCATTATTTGATATTTGCATTGGATGTCGAGTATATATGCACTACATGGAGCGTCGTTTGACTTTCTTTAAACTGTGTCGCATAGTATTCACTTGTACTTATAACTTTGTAACGTAACTTTGGATGAACAATTCTTGTAAACTTTGAAACAAATCTTAACTTTTGAAATGAATGCGACATACTTTTGGTCAAACGTTATGTTTAAAGACCTACGACCACGTAACAGGACCTAAGTAGTCGACGCCATCAATGACGATTTGTAGGGGTCGCTACAAGTGGTATCAGAGCTTTGGTTGTAGGGATTTAGAGTTCATTGGTGTCAACCCCGAGTCATAGGGTACATTAGTGAATCTAGACTACAACCGGCATATAGACTGAAGTAGGAATTACTTGATTATTTGTGCATTATACTCGAACTCTTTTATCATATCTAACTCATATTCGATCTTGATCTTACGTTGGTAAATTTTGTTAACGCGCCACCTTGACTTTATGAAGTAATGTTAAATGTACATGTGAATCAGGGTAATATAATTTCCGGGATTATATTACGGTGATTCACATGAACGTTCCGACATTATGACATAAAGAATTTAAGGCGAGTCAAGGAAAATTTTTCTCTCTATCCTTTTTCTGTATCACGGTTAGTATTGTTGAAAATACTAAACAACGATATTCTTGTGTCATGAAGGAACAATGGCTCACCAAAGTCAACACAATACTCCTCCCGAAACTCTAGAACAAGCTCTTCAACAAATGATAGCCACCGCCGTGGGTGAGGCCGTGGCCGATCACTTTTCCAACAACAATAATCAGGGAGCCGGTAATTCAAACGAGGGGTGCTCCTACAAAAGCTTCATGAAGTACAACTCTCCCACTTTCGATGGAACCGGGGGACCAGTTGCTCTCACCCGATGGTTTGATCAAACGGAATCCATTTTTAGCATAAGCGGTTGTCGAGACCGAGATAAGTTCAAATTCTCCACCCTCACTTTCACCGGTGTTGCTCTCTCATGGTGGAACACGTATGTACGATCGGTGGGTATCGATGAAGCCCACACACTCCCTTGGACCGAATTAAGAGAAAGAATGATCACCGAATATTTCCCGCACGATGAGACTCGAAGGCTCGAACAGGGCCTAAGAAATTTAAAAACGGTCGGGAATGACCTCGAAGCTTATAATCAACGGTTTTCCGAACTAGCCTTAAGTTGTCCGAATCTCATGACTCCCGAGTCCCTAAGAGTTGAACTTTACATGGATGGCCTCCCTAAGAGCATTCAACACGGGGTAATGACATCCAAACCCACCAACCTACAAGAGGCTTTAATGATGGCCCGCCAATCTATAAAAACGGTGAATGAAATTGAAGCGCCGACACCAACGGCTGAGGACCAACTGGGTAACAACAAAAGAAAATGGGAAGCCTCTCAATCAAGCAACCACAACAATAACAACCTCACCAAAGAACCTTTTTCCCCCGGCAGCAAGAAGGGGTATGCCGGAAAACTACCTTTTTGTAATAAATGCCACAATCATCACGTTAGTGAATGTGGTAAGCTAATTTGCCGCCGATGCCAAGGAAGGGGTCATATGGCCAAACATTGTGGAAGTACCGCCCCCGTCACTCAAAAGGAGCCCAATGTACCGAAAACGGGTGTTTGTTATAAGTGTGGCCAACCGGGTCATTTTAGAAATGCTTGTCCAAAGAATAAAGCTAAAACCAATGCACGCCATTGAACCTTCAACATTTATACCTAGGATGCCCGAGATGACAACTAGTCACGGGTACGTTTCTTCTCAAAATTCTCAGGTTTCATGTTTATTCGATTAGGGTGTCGATAAATGTTTTGTATCCGAGGCTTTGGAGCCTACTATTTGCACTCCACCATTTTCCCTAGGTACTACTTACGCCATTTAAGTGACCAATGAAAATTTTTTGTGTATCGATAAATTTTATCGGAGGATATACGTTAAACTTATTGGGTGGATAATTTGAATTGTGACTTGACACCTATAGAACTAAGGAGCTCAAAACCTATTCGTTAAGGAGAAATGTTTCCCTACAATTATGTATAGATCATTGGAACTAAGTAACTTTCGGTTGAAAACCGATACCCTCTTCCTCGTATCCATGACCTCATGATTATTTACATGAATCTCGCGTATATTCCAAACCAACCTCTGTTCCAATTATCATCAATTGAGGGATCAGGGAGAAGATGTCTCCTAACCCGCTTTTAAAACTCGCTACGATAGTTGTAAATTTCTTTTAGTACCGTTCGATTATCTAGGCCTCCGCCCGTATTCATAGGCCTCCTGAACCGCGTTTGTAAACTTATCTAGACAAAAATCGTTACCATACTTATAATTGATGTTCTAAACCTATTCAAGTAAAGAAGAAAACGAACAACGTCTCCATCTTACGCTCGAACTCTTGAGAAAAGAGCAACTCTATACCGAATTCTCCAAGTGAGAATTTTGGATAAACGAAGTCAAATTTCTAGACCATGTTGTTAGTGGTCAAGGCATTACAACACATCTCGCAATTGGAACCACACGTAATCGGGAAACCCTCACGACTCTGACTTGTACTCGTAAAATCTTAGATCTCGCCGATTATTACCGCAAATTCATTTTCGACTTTTTCTCGTGTTACTCGTCCTTTAACCCCGTTAACTCCCCCAGGAAAGGACTAAATCTCTACGTGTCCGAACTTTTAACGCGATTATTCACACCAACCTTACTAGCTAAATTCATGTAACACAATGAAATTCAAATATGGAAATATTTCTACTTGAACGCCTGAAGCGCATACTCTCTCGACTCGAAATCAAGGAAACTGAAATTCGTTATTTTTGCACGAACGATTGGAATACTTAATTATGGATCTGATTAATCTTCTCATCACCACGTACCACGTTACATAATACTGTTATTTCACTATGACCGTCTGATATTACTGGGACCCAAGATAACACACAATCCAAGGGTACTTCCTTTCTCTTTGACTTATCGTCCTCATGCTCCTGATACGGACAACTACTACTCGACCCCGAACTATACAACTACGTGTTCTATCTTGTTTTCCTACCAGGTCTCAACATTTGACCACTAGATGCGCGATATGGCTACCTCAGGATGTGAGCTCATCCTATTCTAAGTTCTCATTCCACTCCTGTCCTTTCGCTTGTACTTTTGTATAAGGAAACCTTTTATATACTTTCTCAATGGAGAGAGAGACTCATCATGTATTACTAGTATTCACCACGAGGGTGAATAGCCCTGGAAAACGTTCTCTGTAGCCGGTAAGGAACTTGTTCCAACGAACGTTTTCAAACCCTAACTAGCTTGTTCAAACATATCTTAATTCTATTCCAACACAGTGTACCATTGTCGATTATCTCGGATCACAATACTCGTTTCACTTCTAGTGTTACAAGAAGCCTTAGAGATACGTTTAAACATGAGTACCACGTATCATCCACAACCAACGGACCAAACAAACGTACATTTCACATCTTGGAAAGACATGTTACAAACTTGTATTGTTGCCTTTAGTTGTCTCCTCTCACACAGCAGTTACCATTCGTGTATTAACACCGCACTTCCGAAACCCTATATGACCGCAAATGTCATACCCCTATTCGTTGGACCAAAGCATGTGGCAAGCAAATCACCGGATCCGAACTCATTCAAGAAATAACAGTTGAGATCGTACAAGTCCGAGAAGGACTCAAGACGACCCGTAGTCGCCAAAAGGGCTATACCGATATTCGACGTAAACCTCTCGAATCCCATGTCAGTAACCGTGTAATATTGAGAACTCGCACCTTGGGAAGGTGTAATCCGTTTCGGGAATCAGGGAAAGTTAAAATCGCGATATATTAATCCTTTTGAAACCTTGGGGCGTATCGGAACCGCTCCTACCGTTTAGAACTTTCGACTCAATTAAGTTTCCGTTTACCCTACGTTCCATGCAACAAACTTAGAGACGTGTCTTATGGAACAGGAACGTGCTACTCTCCTAGATAAACTTACTATTGATGGCAAACTCCCCTTCATGGGAAACTGGTTGAAATTGTGGATCGTAAAACCAAGTCTTAATACAAACTGAGATCTCGACTGTCAAAATTTGTGGGAATGCCCAAGGACGTATCTTCACTTATTCATAGCATTGACAACACTAGGTCTCGAGTAAGAAACAACAACTATTGCTTCCAACTAAATTTCGGGACGAAATTTCTTTTACGGTGTGGGTAATGTAACATCCCGCATTTTTCCGTTAAATTATTTTAACGCCCGTCTTTTTATTTTAATAATATCCTCAGTATCTCGATTCGTATCCTCCATTAGCTTACATTCTTAAAATATTTTCGTCATTTGGATTATAACATCTCTCGTTCTCTCGTGTAATTTAAAAATATTCGTTCGGTTAATTCCCGCACCCGATTACAAACTTGAGGGACTAAACTTGCCAAAGTGTCAAAGATTTGACTAGGTCAAAGGAGTCAAACACCACCTCCTCCATTCATTATTTTCATTTTCATTTTCATTTTCTTCTCATACTTTCACATTTTCTCTAAATTCTCCAAACAAAGAATTCATCATCCATTCATGATCTAGCAAGTGTTTCACAAAATAAATTACATATTTGGAATCCTCCCTTCATCCTCTTCGACTTGATACCAATTTCATCTCATTTGGGTAACTTTCTAAAATCACTAGATTTTGTGTTCTTGATGTTTTTGAATTATAAAAGTGTTAATTAGTGTCTATGGCTCGTGTATAACATGAATATATGTTTTGTTTGTTCGATTTGTTGATTTGAGTAACTAGTTTGAACACTTGAAAATGGGTTTGCTTAATCTTTGATTTTGGAAGATTAAATGTTGTTAAATTGTTAAAGTTCATGTTTAAATTGTGTTACTAGTATCACTAGCTTCGTTATGATGCGTAGGTTGATTAAGAAAACTTCAAATACATGATTTGTGATTTTTGTGAATTTTGATTAGGGTTTGATGAACTTGAAATGAACTTTTGATACTTTGGATGCCATGAAATGTTGTTAGTAAGTGTTTAGTTGTATTGCATGAGTAATTACCTTCGAAACGGCATATCATATGTGTGGATTGGATTCCCGAATCATGTAATGCATTTCAAGAACTTGAAACTTTGAAAATGGACCTTGAATGACCACTTGGCGAGAAATCGGTTATTGTAAATGATGTTTTCGCTTGATGAAAAGTAGTTAGTTGTGTTCCTTGTCAAAATACCTTTCCGATGATATAAGATACATGTTTTGGTTGTTTGCGGGTCATAAATGGTGATTGTTTAAAGTTAGGTTCGTGCATAAAACTTAAAAACTGCCAGATTTCTCTGCACAGGTAATGGCGCGGCGCGCCATATACCCGCGCGGCGCGCCAAAGTAGGCTGTCCAACTTTGTCCATTTTTGGAAAATGTTTGCTATGCTACGCACCTCCGATTCACATGAGACTTGTTCTAACATGCTTATACATGAATAAAAACCTCAGAAAAATAGTTCGGGACCCGACCCGAACGTGTTGACTTTTTCGTTGACTTTGACCGACCAAAGTTTGACTTTTTGTCAAACTTAACCAAATGATTATGCAATCTTTCTAACATGATTCTTTACTTGTATCTTGCATGAAACTTGACAATTTGATTCACATGCTATGTAATCGAGTCATAACGAGCCATGGGACTAATTGAACATCTTTGACCGATCGTGTTTACCGTTATTGATACAACCCTATTTGTTTAGGTCAAGACTAGCTTTGTCTTTGCACGCGTTTACTTGTTGAAGTACTTTATTACTCTTGCACTCAAGGTGAGATCATAGTCCCACTTTTACTCTTTTGAACTTATATTTGGGATGAGAAAACATAAACGTTTCTTCTTAACTAAGTGAACACAAGTACAGGAAAACAAACATTCTACATACGAGTTTAGAACGAAAGCCTCAATTCGATTATCATTAGTTACACTTGCAGGGTGTAAGTGTAGGCGTGAACTTATGTTGTATGGCCATATGGGTTTGACAAACCCTCATCTTGGACGGTTCGCTACCGTCTACGGATGAAATATATTTTCGAGAAACAGTGTTGTTCTAGCACTATTAATGGGGTATCAACGGACGGAACGTTAAGCCTTGATAATTGGGTGCTCGTGAATATTAACTTTTAGAATGTATTACTATTATTTCAACTTTGCAAATCTTGTGGTTCGACTTACTTTACTTACTCAATTACTTACTTAAACCTATGATTTCACCAACGTTTTCGTTGACAGATTTCTATGTTTTTCTCAGGTCTTTGAACGATATGTGAAACATGCTTCCGCTCATTATTTGATATTTGCATTGGATGTCGAGTATATATGCACTACATGGAGCGTCTTTTGACTTTCTTTAAGCTGTGTCGCATAGTATTCACTTGTACTTATAACTTTGTAACGTAACTTTGGATGAACAATTCTTGTAAACTTTGAAACAAATCTTAACTTTTGAAATGAATGAGACATACTTTTGGTCAAACGTTATGTTTAAAGACCTACGACCACGTAACGGGACCTAAGTAGTCGACGCCGTCAATGACGATTTGTAGGGGTCGCTCTAGCAGGGCAGAGGATACGGGTAAGCTTGGACCTATATGGGAATGACCTTACAAGGTTATTGGCGTAGGCGATACAGGGGCGTATCGTCTAGCAAGTTTGGATGGAAGAGCAATAAAGCGCACCTGGCATGCGCAGACACTGAAACGGTGCTACATATGAAAAACTGAAGAGGGACTGATCACCTCAAAAAACTGTTTAAAGTTTTTATCATGTGAATTTTTATTTTCCATTGTAAACATGACAGCTAAGTGCTGGTCAAAAGATATGTTTAAAATAAATTGAATTATGCAATTTAAGCCAATAACTTGTGCATTTTTGTTACATTTATTGATTGCATACACCTTAAGCTGCACAGGGACACACTCCGAGTCTTAAGTGACATAGTTTAGTTTGGTTAATAATACTATTTTTAATGGTGACAGTAGTAAAACATTGGTTGATTTCAAACGCTAGTACACCGCGCAAGACGGAGACTTGCACAGTCTAGACTATAAAATACAAGTTTGGTTACTTGTTTAAATAACCCGAACATTGGCGTGGCCGGAAGACTCTTGAGTATAGACATTGGTTTGTCTATAGTACGGGTAATTTACATTGGATTGTATACGCGTACGTACTTATAAATTTTTTTATAAAAGTCTTGAGTATAAACTTATAAGCATTGGTTTGCGAACTGTTGCGCCTAACATTGGATTGTTGGCACAAGAATAAAAAGATCATGAAGTCATGGCATTTATTCTACATAAAGAGTTATTAAATGCATAATGTTGTAACAAATCATTATAACCGCCGTAGTGATTTTGTAAAGATACAATAAATGCACTTTAACCAAAAAAGATGTGGAATTATATCCAGTCAAAAGATAATAAATTACAGTCATAAAATATAACGTCAACCGCTTAGCATAAAAGTGGAACACGTACCAAAATTTAACCTAGTACAAGCTAATATAAAAATAAAAAAGGGGTGGCATTGGCTGGAACGTTTTCCCTACACTAAGGAGAGCATGCCATCCTCGCACGCAGCGATCAGACGCATACTCCGCTGTCAACATAAAAGAAAAATATAATATAGGGATGCGAAACCTCCAAGACTGCAAGGTCCATCCCTCATTGGAAAAAACAAGCCACTCATGGATGGCTTAACTGTAAGACCCAAATCTTCATTGTACAGCAGAGTATATAGAGTACATAAAGTGTGGGAATGATTGTGCAGTTAAACAGAAGTCAGAGAGCAATCTGAGCTTAGTGCGCACCGCGCACACCAAAGGGAGCGCACCGCACACTCCCTACTGTAGCTGGGTTTTCGCTGTTTTAATGAGATATTTTGATGGGCTTTTTGGTAATTTCACTTGTGGACGAGTTAAAGGCCAGTTGGTCAGTTTGTGGAGTATCATTAACTCGATTTTCAACTACCATATCCATATCACTTTAATTTTAGAGAGAGCGTGTGATTCTCGAGAGAGAAAGCTTAAATCCAAGAGGAAGAAGTTATTCTCGGACTAAAGTGCGGGTATTAAAGTTGTTCATCTCCTCTCTAGCTCCGTTGTGGTTGTAGTGGTATGTTCTAACTTTAATTTCCTTACTTTGATTTTGTATAAGGGTTAGGGTTTGGGTAAATGAAGAACATAAAACCCATATTTGGTGATTTTGGGTGTTCTTGGGTAAGATGGAGTCATGAAGACTCAATGGTAACTAACCTAGGGTTTCAAAATGTTAAGTGATGTTTATGAGTTCTAATTGGTTTGTTAATCACTAGTACACCTAGTTAATTCGTAAATGGGTGTTAGATGGGTTAGTAGATAACCCGAAATGGGTGTGTTGACTTTAAATTAGTCAAGGGGCTAATGATTGACCTAATTGGGAAATATGGGCATGAAATACCCTAGTTATGTAATGGTTAGTGTTGTTGGACCTTAATCACTAGCTTTTAAGTGATTAATGATGGTCTTGACCCTTAAAGGACGGTTTTGGTGAAAATGGGGCATTTAATGCATTTAAGTCATTAAATGCACATGAGTGAAGTGTTGGTATTTAGTCCAACAACTTTGTTTGTTGATCGAGTACTTATTATATTAGGTACCTTACTTTGAAGCTTGTGGAGGTGTAAATCGTCACTAAATCGTTAAGGTGAGTGGAATGATTATATACATATGTATGTAATGTATTTATTTGTATGCTATGGTATGAACCAAAGAGCCGGTAGTGCCATAGTATGTACGAGCGTGCTATGATGTGAACCAAAGAGCCGGTAGCGTCATAGTACGTGTGTTATAGTGTGAACCAAAGAGCCGGTAGCGCTATAACACGATTTGTTAGGGTGTGAACCAAAGAGCAGGTAGCACCTTAGCGTTGTTAGAGTGTGAACCAAAGAGCCGGTAGCACTCTAGCGTGAGTATGACTCGAGTTGTGATGTGAACCAAAGAGCAGGTAGCATCATGACAAATGCGTATGGTGTAAACCAAAGAGCCGGTAGCACCATGACGGGAGAATGGTTAACCATGGTTGTGTATTGTTTTGTAGCATATTATATTATGTCGATTATATGTTATTGATTACGCTAGTAGCGGTTTGTGGGAGATTATTAGCTTTGTACTTGAGATGGTATGATAATTGTATTGCTAGCGTGTATGCTGTATATGTGTTAGTGATTGCAAGTAGGTATATTATATATATATGGGTATAATTATTGCATTCACTAAGCGTTGCTTACCCTCTCGTTGTTTATTTTTTTATAGGCTCTGGCGTTGACAAGTGTAAGGGCCTTCGATTGGATTAGAGATCACGCTTGTTATTTAGGGGACGCTTTTGGGATGTGATAGCTTTTGGAGTTTGACCGAGATTTGGGTAGTTTAACCCCCAAACACCATGGTCATAGTGTCATTTGGAATTTAAACTAGTGTGGTCGAAACTCGAACTTTTGTATGAAACTCGTAAAACGGCCGATGTGGGTCCCGTTTTGTAAAACTTATTTTATGTTTGAATCGTATGAGTTTTCCATATTAGAACATGTTATGAAAAGCGTTTCGTCTAATTATGTCGGGAAGTGGGAGATCTTTATTTGAAAATTTGCAAATTCGGACAGAACTGAATTGGGGCCTGTGCGCGCCGCGCACTCCTCTGTAAAAAAAAAACTTTTTTTTTGTTTCGCGAAATCAATTGGTTATTGGATTGGGTTGTTACAAGTGGTATCAGAGCATGGTCTAAGGGATTTAGGCGACTTGAGATAGGTGCCTAGACTTAGATTTATTTGTGTATGCGCTTTATGCGGGACTTGTAGGAGACGGGTCGGACCGGGAGTTGATTAGTGCTTAGGTTTATGTGAACTAACCTTGCACTAATTGTTTTGTGTTGTATTAGCAATCATCAAGCAAGATAGACGTTGTACTAGCAAGTTAATGCGACGTGCTCGCGTAACAATGATTAGATACCATTGTTACGGGTTCAAATCGTGTCAAACAAGCGATGTACGACGATTGTTGAGCAAGATGGGGTAGTGTGGTGTATATGTACATTCATATGTGTTAGGTTTTCTCGTTCGTTGCTTAACCATTTCCGTGTTATAGTATGAAGACGAGAAACGGACCCGAGATCAATGAAGGGGATTCGAACGAGGATGTTGAGTTTACGGCCAAGGTTGAGGCCATTATGCAAAGGCTTCATGAGGCCTTCTTAGAGGATGTTAAGAAGATGTTCTTGGATTCGATTGATGAGCAAGTAGTCAATGTAGTCAAGGAACAAGTTAAGATTGTTCTTAAAGAGGATAACGCGGGAAGACGAGACTTCCACTATAAAAACTTCAAAGATGCTCAACCTCCCACCTTTAAAGGTAAACGAGACCCACTAAAGAGTGCTCGATGGATCTACAATATGGAGGGGGCTTTATGTACTAGTGAGTGCCCTCTCGATAAAAAGACGAGGTTTGGTAGTAGCATGATGAGGGGTGATGCCAAGTTGTGGTGGGATGCGAAAATCCGACTTTATGGCGAAGAACAAAGTATGAGTTTGACGTGGGACGAGTTTAAAGAGGAATTTTTCATGGAGTACCGAACTTCGGCCAATCTTTCAAAGCTTAAGGACGAGTTACGTACTTTAAGGCAAGGGTCAATGGATTTGAACACTCTCAAGTCCACTTTCTTATCAAAGACCCAATTTTGCCCGGAGTATGACGGGAACGATCACATGTTGAAAGAAGATTTCTACCGAACCTTGAACGATAACTATCAAGAAAGGATTAGTAGAAATTCGGCAAAGACTTTTGATGAGCTATTTGATATCGCTAAGGGTTTTGAGTCGCTTGCTCCAAGAAAGAGTGACTTCACCTTTGGAAAACGAAAATTTGAAGCTACTAGCCACTCGAACAAGAAGAACAAGAGTGTGACTGAGAGCGTCGGTAGTGCGAAAAAGGGGGGCTTCTAAGAGTTTTGGGCCCACGTGCTACAATTGTGGTCGACAAGGGCACTTGGCCCGTGATTGTACGAACTCATCTTCCAACAAAATCGTTTGTTTTAATTGTAACAAAGAGGGGCACAAGAGGCCGGAGTGTCCCGAATTGCGCAACGATAATGTTAAGCGATTAGAAAAGGCGGCGGGTACGGCTAGGGGTCGAAATTATTTGATGACCAATGAGAAGGCCAAGCAATCTAGCGAAGTTGTCTCAGGTACTTTCATGGTTAATTCCAATCCGGCAAGGATACTCTTTGATAGTGGTGCAAACTTGTCGTTTGTGTCACCAAAATTTTTGCCTAAACTTAATAAACCGTTAGCTAAGTTAAGTCGTCCGGTAGAAGTTGAAATAGCGGATGGCAAGACGGTGCTAGTGGTTGATGTGTGTAAAAATTGTAATGTTGTGTTTGTTGTCGAAAACTTTAAAATCGATCTCATCCCAATGACTTTGGGTGATTTTGATATCGTTGTTGGTATGGATTGGCTCGATCATAATAGAGCCGATATTGCATGCCATGAAAAATCTATTCGAGTGAAGACCCCAAGTGGGGGAGAGTTAATTATTCATGGCGATAAACGAAGAAGACTTGTGCTGATATGCACTTTTGCACGGGCACGTTGTTTTCTTGTTGGTGGTGGCATGGCTTTTCTTGCCCATGTTGTTGATACTCGTGATGAGCTACCACCCATTCGTGAAATTTTGGTGGTGAGTGAATTTGAAGACGTTTTTTGGGATGAGTTACCGGGTGTTCCGGCGGAAAGACAAGTTGAATTTTGCATTGAGTTGGTTCTGGGGGCTACCCCCATTGCTTAAACTCCTTATCGTTTAGCGCCGACGGAAATGCAAGAGTTGTTAAATCAAACCCAAGAGCTACTTGAAAAGGGTTTTATCCGACCGAGTGCTTCGCCGTGGGGCGCTCCGGTTTTATTCGTGAAGAAGAAAGATAGTAGTATGCCCGATGTGCATCGATTATCAGGAGTTGAACAAAGTGACGATCAAGAATCGTTATCCATTGCCTAGGATTGACGATTTGTTTAACCAACTCCAAGGTGAAACGTATTTCTCTAAAATCGACATACGGTCCGGCTATCACCAAATGCGGGTCCGTGAGGAAGACATCGAGAAAACAGCTTTTCGAACGCGTTATGGGCATTTTGAATTTGTAGTTATGCCTTTTGGTCTTACGAATGCACCGGCGGCATTCATGGATCTTATGAATCGTGTGTGCCAACCTATGTTGGACAAGTCGGTAATTGTGTTCATCGACGACATACTTGTCTATTCGAAGAGTATGAAGGAACATGAACATCATTTGCAGAGTGTGTTAAAGACGTTGCGGAAGGAGAGGTTGTATGCTGAATTCTCCAAATGTGAATTTTGGTTAAGGGAATTTCAATTCCTCGGCTACATTGTGAACGAAAATGCTATTCAAGTAGATCCGGGGAAGATAGAGACGGTAAAGAGTTGGGGACGACCGACTACGCCTACGGAAATCCGAAGTTTTCTCGGATTGGCCGGTTATTATCGTCGGTTTATCCAAGACTTTTCTAAGGTCGCTTCTCCATTGACAAAATTGACAAGAAAGAACGCAAGTTTTAATTGGGAGAACGAGCAAGAAATTGCTTTTCGATTGTTAAAAGAGAAGTTATGTCAAGCTCCGGTGTTAGTGTTGCCTGAAGGTGTGGAAGACATGACGGTTTATTGTGATGCTTCTTTAAATGGGCTCAGGTGTGTTCTAATGCAAAGAGGTAAAGTCATCGCTTATGCCTCTCGACAATTAAAGGAACACGAAATGAGATATCCGACTCATGATCTTGAGTTGGCGGCGGTTGTTCATGCGTTGAAAATTTGGCGCCATTACTTGTATGGTGTCAAGTGTATGATTTATTCGGATCACAAGAGTTTGAAACATCTTTTTGATCAAAGGGATTTGAGTTATCGTCAACGTAGATGGATGGATGTAGTGAAAGATTATGATTGTGAAATACTTTATCATCCGGGCAAGGCGAATGTGGTTGTGGATGCGTTAAGTCGAAAGAGTCACCACCCGACGTTACGATTAGGATTGTTATGTATGATTATTACTAACGATTTTCTTGAAAAACTTGGTGTGATTCAAATTGAAGCTTACGTTCACAACAAGCATGAGGAACGAATTGTGGGGCAATCGGAATTCATTACTATGGGTTCGCGTGGTTTGTTGTCTTTTCAAGGAAGAGCGTGGGTGCCTAAGATGGGGGATTATAGACAAGTGCTACTTGATGAAGCCCATAAGTCAAAGTATTCCATTCATCCAGGCGCGACGAAAATGTATCTTGATTTAAGGAAAGATTATTGGTGGCCGGGCATGAAACATGATGTTGTAAAGTATGTTGAGCAATGCGTCACGTGTTTGCAAGTTAAGGCCGAGCACCAAAAGCCGTATGGTAAGTTACAACAGTTAGAAATCCCGAAATGGAAATGGGAGCACATTACCATGGATTTCATCACAAAGTTACCTAAAACGGCGAGAACCCAATTTGATTCGATTTGGGTGATTGTTGATCGATTGACGAAAAGCACCTTGTTTCTTCCCATTCGGGAAGCAATATCATCAGAGACTTTGGCTAAATTGTTTATCAAAGAGGTAGTCGCTCGACATGGGGTTCCTATATCTATTATTTCGGATCGAGATACCCGTTTCACATCTCGATTTTGGGAAAAGTTTCATGAAGATATGGGTACACAATTGAAATTGAGCACGGCGTATCATCCTCAAACGGACGGTCAAACCGAACGTACGAATCAAACTTTGGATGATATGTTGCGGGCGTGTATTATTGATTTCGGTGGTAGTTGGGATGAGCACTTACCTTTGGTGGAATTCTCGTACAATAATAGTTATCATACTAGTATCGGGATGCCACCTTATGAGATGTTTTATGGCGAAGGTGTCGAACTCCGATTTGTTGGGGTGAAATTGGCCAAAAGGAAATCGGGAGTACCGATTTGGTCTTAGAAACGAATAGCATGATTGATATGATTCGGGATCATTTGAAAAAGGCGCAAGATAGACAAAAGTCGTATGCCGACAAGCGTAGATGAATGATCGAATTTCAAGAAGATGACATGGTGATGCTAAAGGTTTCGCCATGGAAAGGTGTTATTCGGTTTCAAAAACGGGGAAAGTTAGCTCCTCGGTTTATTGGACCATTTAAGGTTTTAGCTCGTGTTGGTGAAGTCGCGTATCGTTTGGAATTATCCGAAGAGCTTGCGGGGATCCATAATACATTTCATGTTTCCCATCTCCGTAAGTGTCTTGCGGATGATTCATCATGGGTGCCTTTGGATGAAATCCAGCTAAACAATAAGTTAGATTATATTGAGGAGTCGATTGCCATACTCGATGAGAAAGTCAAAAGGTTGAGACATAAAGAGGTTAGGACTTTTAAAGTTCAATGGCGTCGTAGTAAGGGTTCCGAGTTTACTTGAGAGTCCGAAGAATTCGTGTTGGGTTATCTTCCCTCTTGTCATGCGGCTTGAATCGCGAGGACGCGCTCCGATTCAAGTGGGGGAGAGTTGTAAGACCCAAATCTTCATTGTACAGCAGAGTATATAGAGTACATAAAGTGTGAGAATGATTGTGCAGTTAAACAGAAGTCAGAGAGCAATCTGAGCTTAGTGCGCGCCGCGCACACCAAAGGGAGCGCGCCGCGCACTCCCTACTGTAGCCGGATTTTCACTTTTTAATGAGATATTTTGATGGGCTTTTTGGTAATTTCACTTGTGGACGAGTTAAAGGCCAGTTGGTCAGTTTGTGGAGTATCATTAACTCCATTTTCAACTACCATATCCATATCACTTTAATTTTAGAGAGAGAGTGTGATTCTTGAGAGAGAAAGCTTAAATCCAAGAGGAAGAAGTTGTTCTCCGACCAAAGTGCGGGTATTAAAGTTGTTCATCTCCTCTCTAGCTCCGTTGTGGTTGTAGTGGTATGTTCTAACTTTAATTTCCTTACTTTGATTTTGTGTAAGGGTTAGGGTTTGGGTAAATGAAGAACATAAAACCCATATTTGGTGATTTTGGGTGTTCTTGGGTAAGATGGAGTCATGAAGACTCAATGGTAACTAACCTAGGGTTTCAAAATATTAAGTGATGTTTATGAGTTCTAATTGGTTAGTTAATCACTAGCACACCTAGTTAATTCGTAAATGGGTGTTAGATGGGTTAGTAGATAACCCGAAATGAGTGTGTTGACTTTAAATTAGTCAAGGGGCTAATGATTGACCTAATTGGGAAATATGGGCATGAAATACCCTAGTTGTGTAATGGTTAGTGTTGTTGGACCTTAATCACTAGCTTTTAAGTGATTAATGATGGTCTTGACCCTTAAAGGGCGGTTTTGGTGAAAATGGGGCATTTAATGCATTTAAGTCATTAAATGCACATGAGTGAAGTGTTGGTATTTAGTCCAACAAGTTTGTTTGTTGATCGAGTACTTATTATATTAGGTACCTTGCTTTGAAGCTTGTGGAGGTGTAAATCATCACCAAATCGTTAAGGTGAGTGGAATGATTATATGCATATGTATGTAATGTATTTATTTGTATGCTATGGTATTAACCAAAGAGCCAGTAGTGCCATAGTATGTACGAGCATGCTATGATGTGAACCAAAGAGCCGGTAGCGTCATAGTACGTGTGTTATAGTGTGAACCAAAGAGCCGGTAGCGCTATAGCACGATTTGTTAGGGTGTGAACCAAAGAGCAGGTAGCACCTTAGCGTTGTTAGAGTGTGAACCAAAGAGCCTGTAGCACTCTAGCGTGAGTATGACTCAAGTTGTGATGTGAACCAAAGAGCAGGTAACATCATGACAAATGCGTATGGTGTGAACCAAAGAGCCGGTAGCACCATGACGCGAGAATGGTTAACCATGGTTGTGTATTGTTTTGTAGCATATTATATTATGTCGATTATATGTTATTGATTACGCTAGTAGCGGTTTGTGGGAGATTATTAACTTTGTACTTGAGATGGTATGCTAATTGTATTGCTAGCGTGTATGCGGTATATGTGTAAGTGATTGCAAGTAGGTATATTATATATATATGGGTATAATTATTGCATTCACTAAGCGTTGCTTACCCTCTCGTTGTTTATTTTTTTATAGGCTCCGGCATTGACAAGGGTAAGGGCCTTCGATTGGATTAGAGATCCCGCTTGTTTTTTAGGGGACGCTTTTGGGATGTGATAGCTTTTGGAGTTTGACCGAGATTTGGGTAGTTTAACCCCCAAACACCATGCTCATAGTGTCGTTTGGAATTTAAACTAGTGTGGTCGAAACTCGAACTTTTGTATGAAACTCGTAAAATGGTCGATGTGGGTCCCGTTTTGTAAAACTCATTTTATGTTTGAATCGTATGAGTTTTCCATATTAGAACATGTTGTGAAAAGCGTTTCGTCTAATTATGTCGGGAAGTGGGAGATCTTTATTTAAAAATTTGCAAATTTGGACAGAACTGAATTGGGGCCTGTGCGCGCCGCGCACCCTATGGTGGTGCGCGTGGCGCACTCCTCTGTAAAAAAAACTTTTTTTTGTTTTGCGAAATCAATTGGTTATTGGATTGGGTTGTTACATTAATAAACGCAATTGAGTTTGTCAGTAATTATCTCCTGCGTGGAGATGGTAGGATCGTTAATGAGAAATTGAAGACGGGGGATCGAGATTTGTTAAAGATGGGAACAAGCTTCCTCACATTTTTCCTTGGCTACATCAACGAGTAACTCAGCAATATTGGGGGAATCACGGGGGGCACATACAGTTCCTGGAGAATAACATTCCAGAACAGGGTTCGCTCATACGCACATGCAACAACCATGGCTGCACCAAATTGCTACTCGACGGCTTTGCAGTCGAGAGCATGCTGGACAAGGTTCGCTAAACCCTTGCGGAGAATGTCATACTCCGCCTTTACAGCGTCATGTTACGCGCCTCATGACTCATGTGACGCAATCCAGTCACTAAAGCTTTTGTTTAAAAAGATGACATGGTTCTCTGACTCTTTGAGCTTTGCAGACAGCGATGTAATCTCCGACTCCATAAACCGTTTCTCAGCGACATGCCGATCCTCCTCCTGTTGCTTTTTAAACATCATAACATTGATTCGCTCTTCAGCTTGCTTGTGCACGGTTACTGCAACCGCAAGCTGAGCAGTAAGTTTGGCATTTTCCTGCTGCAAAGAAGTCTCTATGGATGACGGCTGTGGTGGATGAGCAAGCGCAGTAGATTTAAGCTGCAAACGGTTGAGGTCCTTGGCAAAGTTGAACAATGTAGATTGTGTGTCCATATACAGTTCCTCGGTAGGAGAAAGTGTAGAAAGCTTCTAATCAATTGCTGGGGGGCGCATGATTGTAGGTAAGAAAACTGTTGGGAAAATACTGGTAGAGAAACCTTCAGGAGTTCATCGATATTTGGAATCAGTATAGAGAAATCTTCTGGGTTTGGACACACGCACTTTGAAGGATGAACTGCACCTCTTGGACCTGCAAAAGCAATAAACATGGTGTATAAATATCTTAACATCAAAATTCAACTGAAAGGGCGTCGGATGAACTTCATACCTTCGTCGTGTAACCTTTTGTGGTTACCTAGCCCTCTAGTACCGGGAGTTTGGTATAATGAAGGCAGTGTATCTGAATGACTAGCCGGCGAACTCGAATGGTTACCGGAATCGGCGGTCGAATTGGGTGCGTAAGATTCCAACTTCATCTGCAATGATAAAACAACAAATGTGTGATGCATAAAACTTGTAATTAGGGTTACGTCGTGTAAGGGAAAAGTATAAGAGTATGAGATATATCTTTTTTAGGATTTTTTAAGAGAAGATGAAAAGGGTAGAGTGATTTAAAAAGAAAAAAGATTGTGAGATATGAAAAAGCCAAAAGGCTATTTATAGAGAAAATACGGGAGTCAAAAAGTAACGCGGATATAATAATAGCCGTACACGTGTATCAATCTCAAGCTAAATACCTTGTTAAAAGATCCGGTGCATGTTAGCATCAACAGGCGGTTGTATAATTACAATCATTACCTTTTCGGTAAACAGTGACAGTTGTCACCTCGAGTGCAGGAAATGCAGCCGAAAAGACAGTTTAGTGACTGCACGCATACATTGCATTTAATGCTAATACAGTATCCGGTTACGCTTATATATATTTAAATAACCTCACAATCTGTCCGATTACATTTGAAATCCAACTAGGATTTATATTTGCACTATTAAGCATGCTAATCTGATTTAAAGGTGTCGTTAAGGTTCATTGCGTATACATATTTTTTTACTAGTTCGACGTCATACACTATATTTCATTGTATATAACATCGAACTAGGGGACTTAATGATACGCATATCCGCAAGATTGTGCGGATGCGCATCCGAAGCCCTAAAACCGCACACAAAGGCATATGTCACGGGTATGTGAATCGCTATGCCTCTTTAAATTCCAATATGATACTTGTTTTTATTTAATATTGTATAGAGGTACATCAAAAATCATGGTGGGGCTACTATCTCACCATTACCTATAAAACGTTGCTGCTTTTATATCCTCTTGGTTTTATTGTTCGAGTATTTTTAGCCGCTTTTTTAGTTCTCTAGATTCATAACCTTATTTTTATTTTTTTTCTAAATTTCATATTTGAATGCGAATGTATGAGAGTGTAGTTTCATTTTGATGATAATTAATGGCCGCAAAACACATATTTGAAGTCACTAAATTTCTCACAAAATCGGGCAAAATATTGTGGAGAATTTGTGAAAAATTTTCATATTAAGATTTGGCCCATTTTCGTAAGATAACTAGAAAATGGAGCTACGAGCAATACTTCCTCGAGGCCTTCCCTCGTTCGAAGCAGTTTAGATTCCAAAAATAATATTTTACTATTTTTAAAGGTGAATTTGGCACTTTTAGATCAAAAGATAAATAATACCTTCACATGTGAGTTGTTGTGCATTTTAAATACCACTATGATACTTGTTTTTATTTAATATTGTATTTATGTACATCGAGAATCATGTTGAGGCTACTATCTTACCAATAGCTATAAAACGTTGATGCTTCTATAACGTTTTGATTTTATTGTTCGAGTATTTTTAGCCGCTTTTTTATTTCTCTAGATTCATAACCTTATTTCTGTTTTTGTTTCTAAATTTCATATTGAATGCGAATATATGAGAGTGTAGTTTCGTTTTGATGATAATTACTGGCCACAAAACACATATTTGAAGTCACTAAATTTTCCATAAAATTGGGCAAAATTTTGTGGAGAATTTTCTGAAAAATTTTCAAATTCAGATTTGGCCCATTTTTGGAATATAACTAGAAAATGGCGCTACGAGCAAAACTTTCGTAAGGATTTCCCACGTTCAAAGCAGTTTAGATTCCAAAAATGACATTTTACTATTTTAAAGGTGAATTTGGCAATTTTAAATATTAGAATAAGTAATACCTTCACATGTGAATAGTTGTGCATGTTTAAATACCACTATGATACTTGTTTTTATTTAATATTGTATTTAGGTACATCGAGAATCATGTTGGGGCTACTATCTTACCACTAGCTATAAAAGGTACTGCTTTTATAACTTCTTGATTTTATTGTTCAAGTATATTTAACCGCTTTTTTATTTCTCTAGATTCATAACCTTATTTTTGCTTTGGTTTCTAAATTTCATATTGAATGCGAATATATTAGATTATAGTTTCGCTTTGATGATAATTTATGGCTGCAAAAACATATTTCAAGTCACTAAATTTCCCACAAAATCAGGAAAAATTTTGTGAGAATTTTCTGAAAAATATTAAACTTCAGATTTGGCCCATTTTCACAAGATAACTACAAAATGGCGCTAAGAGTAAGATTTCTTTAAGGCTTTCCTTCGTTCGAAGCAGTTTAAATTCTAAAAATGACATTTTACAATTTTTAAAGGTGAATTTTACACTTTTAGATCTTAGGATAAGTAATACGTTAACATGTGAATTGTTGTGCTTGTTTAAATACCACTATAATAGTTTTTATTTAAAATTGTATTTAGGTTCATCGAGAATCATGTTGGGGCTACTATCTCACCACTAGCTATAAAACGTTGTTGCTTTTATAACGTCTTAGTTTTATTGTTCGAGTATTTTTAGCCGCTTTTTTATTTTTCAAGATTCATAATCTTATTTTTATTTTTGTTTCTAAATTTGACATTGAATGTGAATATATGAGAGTGTAGTTTTGTTTTGATTATAATTAATTTCCTCAAAACACATATTTGAAGTCACTAAATTCTCCACAAAATCGGGCCAAATTTTGTGCAGAATTTTCTGAAATTTTCCAACTTCAGATTTAACCCATTTTCGCAAGCTAACTAGAAAATGGTACTACGTGCAAGACTTCTTTAAGACTTTCCTCCGTTCGAAGCAGTTTAGATTCCGAAAATGATATTTTACTATTTTAAAGGTGAATTTTGCACTTTTAGATCTTAGGATAAGTAATATCTTCACATGTGAATTGTTGTGCCTGTTTAAATACCACTATGATACTTGTTTTTATTTAATATTGTACTTAGGTACATCGAGAATCATTTTGGGGCTACTATGTCACCACTAGCAATAAAACATTGTTGTTTTTATAACGTCTTACTTTTATTGTTCTAGTATTTTTAGCCGCTTTTTTATTTTTCTAGATTCATAACCTTATTTTTGTTTTTATTTTTAAATTTCATATTGAATGCGAATATATGAGAGTGTAATTTCATTTTGATGATAATTAATGGCCGCGAAACACATATTTGAAGTCACTATATTTCCCACAAAATCGGAAAAAATTTTGTGAAGAATTTTCGGAAAAATTTTTAACTTTAGATTTGGCCCATTATCGCAAGATAACTAGAAAATTTCACTACGAGCAAGACTTCCTAAGGCTTTCCACCATTCGAAGAAGTTTAGATTCTGAAAATGACATTTTACTATTTTTAAAGGTGAATTTAACACTTTTAGATCTTAGGATTAGTAATACCTTCACATGTGAATTGTTGTGCCTGTTTAAATACCACTATGATACTTGTTTTTATTTAATATTGTGTTTAGGTACATCAAAGATCATGATGAAGCTACTATCTCACCACTAGCTATATAACATTGTTGCTTTTATAACGTCTTGATTTTAATATTCGAGTATTTTTAACCGCTTTTTTATTTCTCTAGATTCATAACCTTATTTTTGTTTTTGTTTCTAATTTCATATTAAATGTGATTATATGAGAGTGTAGTTTTGTTTTGATGATAATTAATGGCCACAAAACACATATTTAAAGTCACTAAATTTCCTATAAAATCGGGCAAAATTTTGTGGAGAATTCTCTGAAAAATTTGCAACTTCAGATTTGGCCCATTTTCGTAATATAACTAAAAAAGTGGCGCTATGAGCAAGACTTCCATATGGCTTTCCCCCGTTCGAAGCAGTTTAGATTCCGAAGATGACATTTTACTATTTTTAAAGGTGAATTTTTCACTTTTAGATCTTAGGAAAAGTAATACCTTCACATGTGAATTCTTGTGCAAGTTTAAATATCACTATGATACTTATTTTTATTTAATATTGCATTTAGGTACCTTGAGAATCATGTTGTGGCTACTATCTCACCAATAGCTATAAAACATTGTTGCTTTTATAACGTCTTGGTTTTATTTTTCGAGTATTGTTAGCCCTTTTTTTATTTCTCTAGATTCATAACCTTATTATTGTTTTTGTTTCTAAATTTCAAATTGAATGCGAATATACGAAAGTGAAGTTTCGTTTTGATGATAATTAATGGCTGCAAAACAAATATTTGAAGTCACTAAATTTCCCACAAAATCGTGCAAACTTTTGTGGAAAATTTACTGAAAAATTCTCAACCTCAGATTTGGCCCATTTTCGCAACATAAATAGAAAATGGCGCTACGAGCAAGAATTCCTTATAGCTTTCCTCCGTTTGAAGTTGTTAGATTCCAAAAATGACATTTTACTATTTTTAAAGGTGTGTTTGGCACTTTTAGATCTTAGGATAAGTAATACGTTCACATGTGAATTGTTGTGCATGTTTAAATTCCACTCTGATACTTATTTTTATTTAATATTGTATTTAGGTACATCGAGAATCATGTTAGGGCTACTATCTCACCACTAGCTATAAAACGTTGCTGCTTTTATAACGTCTTGGTTTAAATGTTCGAGTATTTTTAGCCGCTTTTTTATTTTTCTATATTAATAACCTTATTTTTATTTTTGTTTCTAAATTTCAAATTAAATGCAAATATATGAGAGTGTAGTTTCGTTTTGATGATAATTAATGGTCGCAAAATACATATTTCAAGTTACTAAATTCTCCATAAAATCGGGCAAAATTTTGCGGAGAATTTTCTGAAAAATTTTCAACTTCAGATTTGGCCCATTTTCGCAAGATAACTAAAAACGGCGCTACAAACAAGGCTTCCTTAAGGCTTTCCCCCGTTCGAATCAGTTTAGATTCCAAAAATGTCATTTTTACTATTTTCAAAGGTGAATTTTTGTACTTTTAGATCTTAAGATAAGTAATACCTTCACATGTGAATTGTGGTGCCTATTTAAATACCACTTTGACACTTGTTTTTTATTTAATATTGTATTTAGGTACATCGAGAATCATGTTGGGGCTACTATTTCACCACTAACGATAAAACGTTGTTGCTTTTATAACCTCTTGGTTTTATTGTTCGAGTATTTTTAGCCGCTTTTTTATTTCTCTAGATTCATAACCTTATTTTTGTTTGTTTCTAAATTTCATATCGAATGCGAATATATGAGAGTGTAGTTTCATTTTGATGATAATTAAAGAACGCAAAACACATATTTGAAGTCACTAAATTCCCCACAAAATCGGGCAAAGTATTGTGGAGAATTTTCTGAAAAATTTTCAACTTCAGATTTGGCCCATTTTCGCAAGATAACTAGAAAATGGCGCTACGAGCAAGACTTCCTTCAGGCTTTCCCCCGTTCATAGCATTTTAGATTTCGAAAATGACATTTTACTATTTTTAAAGGTAAATTTGACATTTTTAGATTTTAGGATAAGTAATACCTTCACATGTGAATTTTTGTGTATGTTTAAATACCATTATTATACTTGCTTTTATTTGATATTATATTTAGTTACATCGAGAATCATGTTGGGGCTACTATCTCACCACTAGCTATAAAACGATTCTGCTTTTATAATGTCTTGGTTTTATTTTTTGAGTATTTTTAGTCACTTTTTTATTTCTCTAGATTCATAACCTTATTTTTCTTTTTGTTTCTAAATTTCGTATTAAATGCGAATATATGAGAGAGTAGTTTCGTTTTGATGATAATTAATGGCCGCAAAACCCATATTTGAAGTCATTAAATTCCCCATAAAATCGGGCAAAGTTTTGTGGAGTATTTTCTGAAAAATTTTCAACTTCAGATTTCACCCATTTTCGCAATATAACTAGAAAATGGCGCTACACGGAAGACTTCCTTAAGGCTTTCCTCTGTTCGAAGAAATTTAGATTCGAAATGACATTTTACTATTAGATCTTAAGATAAGTAATACCTTCACATGTGAATTGTTGTGCCTGTTTAAATACCAATATGATACTTGTTTATATTTAATATTGTATTTAGGTACATCGAGAATCATGTTGGGGCTACTATCTCACCACTGGCTATAAAACGTTGCTGCTTTTATAATGTCTTGGTTTTTTTATTTGAGTATTATTTGCCGCTTTTTTATTTCTCTAGATTCATAACCTTATTTTTCTTTTTATTTCTAAATTTCATATTGAATGCGAATATACGAGAGTGTAGTTTCATTCTGATGATAATTAATGGCCGCAAAACACATATTTGAAGTCACTAAATTCTCCACCAAATCGGGCAAAATTTTGTGGAGAATTTTCTGAAAAATTTTCAACTTCAGATTTGGCCCATTTTCGCAAGATAACTAGAAAATGGCGCTACGAGCAAGACATCCTTAAGGCTTTCCCCCGTTTGAAGCAGTTTAGATTCCAAAAATGACATTTTTCTAATTTTAAAGGTGAATTTGACACTTTTAGATCTTAAGATAAGTAATACCTTCACATGTGAATAGTTGTGCCTATTTAAATACCACTATGATACTTGTTTTTATTTAATATTGTATTTAGGTACATAGAGAATCATGTTGGGGCTACTATCTCACCACTAGCTAAGAAACATTGCTGATTTTATAATGACTTGTTTTTATTGTTCGAGTATTTTTAGCCTCTCTTTTATTTCCCTAGATTCATAACCATATTTTTTTATTTTTTGTTTCTTAAATTCATATTGAATGAGAATATATGAGAGTGTAGTTTTGTAACAACCCGACTTTTTCCGTTTACTATCGTTACTTGTCCGTTAAGTATTTAACGGTGTTTACTTAGACTTTGTGTATTTAACGGAATTAAATGCATACTTGATCCTAGAGGATTACTTGAATTAATATGTTATATTAATTTATGAACTTATTTCGGATAGCGAAATAACTAGAAAACGTCATGATTAAGTTAATCGCCTAGAAAGCTTTTCAGTTTATGGAACTCAGAAAAACGACAAAATAATTATTTTTAATAATTATTGACTTTAAGAAAAACTTATTTAATTTATTTTTTATCTAATGAATTAATTCCGGTGATTGCATTTCAACGACTAGTTAATGTTCCGGAGACCCGGTACGGTTAACGGCACTCGAAACGGACCGCGCGCGTACAAGCTATTAGACAAAACGAGCCCAATGACCCCCCCTAGAAGGTCCATCGACCGAACCCTCCATGGACACCCCTTATTGGATTGATTTGATTAAATGGATCACTAGTGCCTTGTGTTTAGCCCAAACCCGAACTATAAATAGAAGTAATTAGCACTAGAACACTCATAACCCTATTTTTTTTTTTGTGGCCGATTGCTTCCCCTCTCCTCTCCCTTGTCGTCGATCAACCCACAACCACCATCACCTTCATCAATCAAAATTAGATCAAACCTTGTACACGAACATCGTTGCTCTCGTCGTTCTACACACATACGTATAAGCTATTTGATATTCTAAGGTATATTTGCAAACCCTAATTTCTATAAATCAGTTTTTTTGTCAATTACATAGTGTAATCAAGTCTAGTGCTCAATTAATGATATTTTGTGTTGTCGTTTATCATTTAATTGATCAATTGATGTTCTTTGAATGAAAAACGAAAATGTATTTTAATGATCTGATAAAATCAAGGTTGTAAAATTCGCGAGTCGGGGACGCATCGGTCTAGACCTAAAAAGGACGCGTCGGCCGAGTCGGGGACGCATCGGGGACGCATCGGTCGTTGACCAATGTTGACTTTATTGATAATTTCTTAAATATATATTTATATATGTATAAAATAATTGATTCTGTACCATAAATTTCTTAAATAAGAACTTGAAATTAAATACAATCAAACTTCAAACTTAATTAATGTTACCGAGTACATAATCAGTAAGGACACCGAGAAAAGAGCGGCCCAAAAAATGAAAACGTACCCTAATTTTAAAACATATCACATCGTGACAAAAATTTGAATGATTTGGACCGTTTTTGACCAACTTTGACCGAACTTTTAGCTTTGACCGTCTTTTGAGTCGTTTTAAAAAAAAACGGGACGGAGAACCCAAAAAAACGACGCGTCGGCCAAGTCGGCCGATTTTTACAACACTGGATAAAATTGACTTATGAACTGATCTTGTATGTTATCTAGATGGATAGAGGTCGAAAAACTATTGAATTTGGACTTTGATTTTGCTTGATTTAGTTATTGTATGCTCAAGATATGTCTAGTCGAAGTTTTCGTTAGGGTAGGGTTTACGTGATATACGAATTTTCTGGGTTGTGTACTTTATGATTTGGCTAATGAAAAGTATACTACTATAATCCTTGTGAAAAATCATGCATGTTAGACTTAAGATTTGCGTCAAAAGCTTTTGTGATGATCAAGGTGCGTCAAAACGAAGATTCATGTATTAAAGAGAGCTGAAACTATTTTCAAAGTTAAACAAAAATTGCTAGAGTGAACTAGAAGTTGATTGAGGCTATGATCTTCTAGAATATGTTATTTTATATATTCCTTGATGTTTTTCATTTGCATGCTAACTTCCGAAAACGTGATTTGCCATGAGTTATAAGCTCGACTAAATGATATGTCTGTTTGTTGACTAAAACTGAAGGGTCTGTAAAGATTGGTTGAACTATACAAATTGGCTAAAGCGATATCTTTGATTATTTTATCAAAAAAACTTTGAGATGTATGGAGTAATCTCCGATTGGCTGTTTGTCAAAATCTATTTTCAATATTCTTTAAGAAATGTTTCAAAACTTATGCGCGTGCTGAAACTGATTTGGTAAACCGTAACTAGACCTTTTCTGAAACCCAACTTGTATTTATCATATGAGGCCTTGGCTGGACTTTTTGGAATCGATTTTGAGTCTAGTTGTGATCTGGATTTTTCCACGTTTTTATGAATTATGAGCTAAGATTTGTACTCGTGTTTTTCTATGATGCGCGTATTTTAAGGGCATGCGTTAAACTGTGAATGTGCAAATTGTTGAACTATGAGCTGTAACATGTTACTTGACATAGGTTTGACATGTTGACCTTGATTGCATGACCTACTGAGATGTTTGACTTTAGTTGACCACTTTGACCGAGTTGACTTTTGTTTTAACTTTGGTTGAATTTTGTTGACTTGCTTGGACTAGTTGACTTTTACTTGCATATTGAGTAAGTCTGAGCACTAGAACTTTGCGTACACTATGGGTTGACATAGTGTGACCTATATGTATACTTAAGATGACCTATTTGACTAGGTTGCGTTGTTCGGTCGTGATTGTTCGACTACTGTACGGTTTTACTAAGAAATTTCAGTGCTTTTGCTAAGGTGAGTCTACAGTCCTTTTTTCAGCAACATTTTTGGGATGAGATACATGCTGCTTTTGAAACTATTTCTTAAACTATTTTTACATATGTTTTACATAGTAAGCACGAGTAACTTAACGAATATACATATGAGTTTAGATCAAAAATCCCTTAGCTTGATTATATTAATTACTTTACGTAAGCTCGACTTATAGGGACGGTATCGTTAGGTTTGACAAACCTCACCTAAACATAATAGGTGCTTATTTTTGTTATTACTTGTACACTTGATTAGTGTATGCTTAGAAAGGGTAAAGGGAAGACGTGTAGCTTAGCTATCCACGGGTTAAAGTTTTATAATCAAGTGCACATGATAAATGTATACTTTTACGAAGCTTTCCAGAAATCTCGTGGCCTAACTTACGATGAATGTTACTTAAACATGATGTTTACAAACTTGAAACTAGACATTGTAATGTCTACAAATAGATGAAACAAAAAAAGAACTTTTGATGTATAACGGTCCGTTCCTAATCCATTCGGACAACGTCCATATTGATTACAAACGAATTATAATAGTTGATAACATCGCGAGGTATTTGACCTCTATATGATACATTTTACAAACGTTGCATTTATTCTTAAAAAGACAATCTATCATTACATCAAAATTGATATGTTCGTCTAACATTTCACAATATCCAAATGACTTAATATTAGCCCTTAATGATCTTCAATGACTCGAATGCAACGTTCTTGTATCATGGCTTAAATGGTCCCAACTAGTATCCTTAATATGAGCTAATGCACAGCGGAAGTCTTAATTCGTACCTGAGAATAAACATGCTTTAAAGTGTCAACCAAAAGGTTGGTGAGTTCATAGGTTTAACATAACAACAGTTATCAGAAATTTCAATAGACCACAAGATTTCATAGTTATAAATATCTGTACACTCGCAAGTGTATAAAAGCATTCTAAGTGGTTGAGCACTTGGTAACCATACTTAACATTTAATCACGTCGCATATTCCCTTTAATATGAAATCTCACTACACTGTACCGAGTGTAGTCACAAAACGAAGTACTGTGCAACCGTTGAATACTGGTCGTCCAGCCCGGTTGGGGTTGTCAGGCCCGATAGATCTATCAACAGGATTCGCGTTTACAATACCGCTGTAAATATTAGTTACCAAGCTACAGGGAAGTATGCCAGTGGTACAACTCAACGTAGAATGTATTTTAAGTACTTGTGTCTATTTCGTAAACATTTATAAAAAACATCGCATGTATTCTCAGTCCCAAAAATATATATATTGCAAAAGCAATTAAAAAGGGAGCAAATGAAACTCACCAATTGTATTTTGTAGTAAAAATACATATAACATCATTGATAACTTATAAGGTTGGCCTTCGATTCACGAACCTAATTAATTATATATTTATATATCGATTAATATCTAATTAACAAATAAAATCAAATTATAGTGTACCAATCCTAATGCTCGAGACTAATCTACAAAAGTTAAAAAGGTTGTATTTGACTCAAAATAATTTCCCAAAAATTTGTACATGCTTAAATATTATTGTTTTTACATTTTAAAATATTTTTACAAAATTTATCAATATATTTCTTTTAATAGAATTTTATATAAATATATTAAATAATAAAAAAAATGGCATTTTTTTTTTATAATAACTACATTATTTTTATTTAAAACACTACTTTTAATGAATATGTTAATTTTAATAATAATAATTTAATAGTTTTAATAATAATAATAATCAAAATACTAATTTGTTAAAAATATGATTTGTTTTCATTTATCAAAAATAATCATAGCAATTATAGTAATAACATCTCTAAAAATTACTTTTAAATAAAAATGATATTTTTAACGTTGTTGATAATAATCTAATAATTTTAATAACAAATGCGATCAACATAATAGTTTGAAAATTTTAATAAGAATATTAATAAAATCGTAACTATAATAATTCAATAATAATATTGTTGATGATAACGTAAAAATAAAATATTCATTTTTATTAATTTGTACGAAAGTTCAATTGGCTATAACTTCAAATCTGTCCGTCGAATTTATTCGACATCTAAATGAAAAGTTTATAGTTTTTCGCCACCTTTCCAAAAACATATTATTCATATACCTTATCTTAACCGCAAAAGTAACTAATTCAGATTCTATCCTAAATATATTTTAACAAAAATAGATATAAAAATGTACACGATCCTAACCTCTCGAGCACTAGTCAGGGATACACTAAAAGTAAATTAAAAGTTAAGTTTAAAGTGCTCACGTATCAATATTGAGATTCAATATTGCAGGATATTATTCAGACGCAACGGAGATGACAAACACTAGTTTGTCTCACGAGCAAAACCCCCGATCCATACCCATTACTTCCATAATTTGACCCATAATCTTCTTAGTTTTATCCCACTCATAATCTTGTTTTGAAAATATTTGGGCAGAACCCCGTCATAGAATTATTAACACTCATAACACTTACTACTAATAAGATCATCATAATATTGATTTTGATAATATAAATCATAATATAATTAGTAGTATAGTTAATAATAAAAGTAGATATTATGATAAATTTTAGATAGATAAGTAGAAAGAAAATAGAAAAAGAAAGAGAAATAAAAGAAATAAATATGGAGTACTCATGTGTTTGTGTAAGTGTGCGTGTGTGATATATATATACATATATATTTAATATAATAATATAAATATAATATAATAATTAAAATAAAGTAATAATAAAATAATATAATAATATAAAATTTTTAAAACGTGTAAAATAAATAATATATAATAATTCAATTTTAAATCTTACGAATCTTTAGAATTTAAAAAGTTGTATTTCTCAAATACTTTAGGGGTATATTATGTAACTTATAATTAATAATTTCTATCATGTCATTTTCATGTGAATAGTAAATTAATTAATTTCATTTCATTTACTATTTATATAAATAGTAAATGAATTAATTTCGGTTCAACTATTTAAGCTATACATTGTTGTACGTTGTGCTTTACAAATTGTACATTTTTAATTTAACTTCGTTTCTTAAAAAAAATTACAAAAGTTATATCATAAAAATAAAATGACTTAATACGTAAAATTTTAATTTGAAATAGCATCGTTTAAGAAAGTAAATCGTATATATAAATCATGACGGTTTCGAGTTTTAAATTATAGGTTGTTCGTGAATCGTCAGGCAGGGTAAAAGGGTAACTAATCTTTCAGATATAGATTTCAGATTTTCTAGACTCAACATTGAGGTTTTTGCTTATCGTGTCGGATACATAAAGAGTTTAAGGTTTAAATTTGGTCGAAATTTCCGGGTCGTTACAGTACCCACCTGTTAAAGAAATTTCGTCCCCGAAATTTGGTAGAGGTTGTTATAGATAACAATGGAAATGTTTTCATGACGATTATGAGATGAAAATGAAGTTTTATCATTTTTGATAGATATGGATAAAACATTTCGATCATGTGAAGCGTACGAGCGAAGCTATTACAAAAGAGAGTGAAATGATTAAATATAGAATTGTTGTAACCGATGACGTGATTATGATCGATTTCCGGAATTTAAGGGTTTTGAGGAAAATCTTAGGTAATAAGATTTAGTTTTTGCGGCGATCAGAATCTTCTTTGATTTAACGCAGCAATCTGTTTTGATTTCTTTGTCGAATATTTCACTATAAATTTACCTCCTTCCCTTTCTTACTTCCCACATCTTCTATTCTTTCTCTTTAGTTCCTACTTTAAGACATTCGCTAAAATGCTCCATCCCATTCTAATCCTTGTTATATTTCTAACTTTCATATCTTTCATTCTTCTTTTTCATCTATCACCAGAAGAATCTATTCTCTTTTATCCTTTCCTTGGAATTATAATGTTTTTAATTCTCCCGTGCCTTTACGTTGCCATACGTATTGATATGCACGGTTTGTAGTTTCAGGGTTGTTGTTAGGTTTTATATCTTCCCTTATATTTCGATGTTCCTACTCCTATCCCTTAAAATCATTGTCATCCACAGTTAATGCTCTCTCTTATTTGTTGTGGTTTATGTTCCCATTTCTATTCTGGTGTTTTGTCCCTACGTTTCTTCTTCCCGTCCTCGAACCAAGCGATTTGGAATGAATATAACTAATGCTATCAGAAAGAAATGGTAATGGCACGATTTTGATTGGTCAAATTACCAGGATATTTTGGAAAATTAGAACTATCAGGGTGATACGTTCTAATATGTTTGGAGATTGGATAGAATGTAAGAGCCGTGTAACATGGCACATGATGATGGTACTGTGAATCATCATGCTTCATTAGAAACTTAACATGACTTACTGTAATATAATGAAGTTGATCAAGTTTCATTATTTTATATTAATTCATGCATCAGTTCCCAACACTACTTCAAAACATTCATATTTTAAACTCGGAGGTTTCAGAAGTTAGAAACTAACACAGTTTCTTTTATGTTGTAATGCAGATGTTACGGGGAGATAAATGATCGCAGATAGGAATAGTTGTGGAAATATCTCCAGAGATATGGAGAATATGTATAACGAAAGATATGAAGATATCTTATAATATCTAAGATAAGATGATGATGAAGAATATCATCTTGAAAAGTTTAAAAATAAGGAGTAGAGTTCTTACTAACGGTTTCAGCAGACGCTGGATCATTTGGATCCTTTAAAGACAGGTTCCGTTTTCACCATTTGTTTACGGCCTCCTTCATACTTTGCTCAATCCGTTTTCCAGTTCCAAACCTTCTCTTTTTCTCAGCTTTACCACCTTACTATTCTTTGTCATCAAACTTTTGACTGTTAAAGTCGTTTATGATCTTTGCTGCTTTATCAGCATTTTAAGAACTACTTCATAGTCCAGGGTGTTTTCCAGAAACTTCACATTCGAAATATGTAACTCTTAGGGATAGACGTTGTAGGTATGACGGAAGAATTTCTACGAGATTTTCGAAATTACTGATTGCGGATTTCGCCAAGAAGATAACGAGTTGCTGCTGGTGATGTTGTGATATATAAAAGATTCTCCGGTAATGACGGCAAAAGGACATGGTATAAATATTGAGGTTATAGTAGGAGTAGTCTTATTGAGAAGTCGAAGTGGTGCTGTGACAAAATTGGCTACTTTGGAAAGGAATTGTAGGGTTGTTTTCGCTAATAAATAGCATAGGATTCAACACGGTATGTGTTAAACTATGAATTTGGATTCGAGAGTTTGCAGGTGCATAAATATTTTCTTCTGTAGACGAGGTACAACGGGGTTGACTTCTCGATCGAAGTGTTTTCAAGTATCATGAAAAGTTGTGAATGCGATTTGTAATTGTCAAGATACGAATGAGGTTTATGATAGAATCAAGTGGCAAACTTGAAGAATTGTTTAGTTTCATATGTTATAGTCAGTATTTTAATTAATTTTTACTTGTCCATAGTTAGCAGTCTGTTAGTTCGATTGTCCAATAGTACAATAGTTAAATAATATATATATATATATATATGTATATAATATTCGAATTAAATAATACATATCGTGACCCGTGTACCGGTCTCGGTGTCGATCACAACTCAAAGTATATATATATTTTGGAATCAACTCCGACCCTGTATAGCCATCTCCCACCTTCACATATAGAGTGTCTACGATTGTTTCGAAATATATATATAGATGGGTCAATATGATAAGTCGAACCTTGTATACGTGTCCCGTTTATTTAAAGTGCGTAAAATAAATAAATATATATCATGACCCATGTACCGTGTTGTCTCAGAATTAATCCGTCGTATTGCGTACATGTGTCCCGACTTAAAAATGCATAAAAGTAAATAACAGAAATTAAATGACGATAAATAAAATTGCGAGAATGTAAATTGCGGAAATGTAAATTGCGATAAATTAAATGTTAATCAGTTAGCTGGGAACAGTTAGCCGGAACAGTTAGCGTGAAATTCTTAATAGATTTTCAATTAGTTAAATCGTGTGTTTCTAACAATTTTAATATATCCAATGTTTTCTTCATTATGCCACTTGTTGGATTCTGATAAGTCAAAATCCGAATATGAAATTTAAATGAGAATGGTTATTCTGGGATAAGCGGATACTAATATCGGTGGTTGTGAGTAGGATAATAGATAATCGTTGAATCAGATTCGAAGAATGTACAGTGTAACTTATTAATGTGAATTCTAAATATTCCTCGGGTGCTACCCACCCGTTAAAATATTCTCATCATTAACAGTTTGTACGAAAGAATTTTTAATTACAATCTTTATGAAAATATACTTGCATATATATTTTCTTCAGATGTAATTAGAAATTTAATGAGTCAATAGAATATTATACTCATTTGATTTATTGTTGACACTTGATTACATGATCTCTAAAATATTAGAGATTACATAATTGCCCTGTCGAACGAAGATGTATGAGGTAAAACGTAAAGCGAAGGTAATCGATATAGAACGATATGTCGAACGAAAATTTAGTAGATAGAACAATACATAGAACGGTGAATATACTCAAGGTATAGTTTATGACATTGAGGTTTACGACGCGGTTGTGGCTGCTGCTGGTGTTTGTAACCGTCGTACATATTTTCCATAGCCGTCACACGAACGCGAAATTTGTTAACTTATACTTGTACACCGGAATGATTGGCGATTGAAGCGCGCAGATGTATAAAATTCGGAATATGAGATGGTATATAATTATGATGAGATATCCGTAAAAAGGGGAAAAGAAATGGTTTCTCGAACAAGTTCGTCGGTAAGTGTTTCAGGTTTATCGCCAAAAGAGTAATTTAGTGGATAGAAAGGTTCCTCGATGTGAAATGATTTTCGGATGTCGTATGATATTCTAACTATATAGAATATCTATATATATTTCCAAAGATTTCATAGTCTTCAAAAGAATTTACGGCATATGTCAGGCAAATCTAGGATGCGCTAAGATATGAATTTCGTCTATACACTATCGATGCACTAAATGCAGTAAGACGTGTCTAGACTTAAGAATGCTAAGCAGGCAATTCCCTAAAGATGATAAGCAGATGATTTCTGACTAAAGTGATAAGCAAAACTTTTTGACAGGCAGACACGGTCGAAGTCCAGACTCACTAATGTATCCTAACAGCTACCAGTTAGACACACTAATGGGTGACCTGGTTCGCTAAGACCAACGCTCTGATACCACCTATAACGGTCCGTTCCTAATCCATTCGGACAACGTCCATATTGATTACAAACGAATTATAATAGTTGATAACATCGCGAGGTATTTGACCTCTATATGATACATTTTACAAACGTTGCATTTATTCTTAAAAAGACAATCTATCATTACATCAAAATTGATATGTTCGTCTAACATTTCACAATATCCAAATGACTTAATATTAGCCCTTAATGATCTTCAATGACTCGAATGCAACGTTCTTGTATCATGGCTTAAATGGTCCCAACTAGTATCCTTAATATGAGCTAATGCACAGCGGAAGTCTTAATTCGTACCTGAGAATAAACATGCTTTAAAGTGTCAACCAAAAGGTTGGTGAGTTCATAGGTTTAACATAACAACAGTTATCAGAAATTTCAATAGACCACAAGATTTCATAGTTATAAATATCTGTACACTCGCAAGTGTATAAAAGCATTCTAAGTGGTTGAGCACTTGGTAACCATACTTAACATTTAATCACGTCGCATATTCCCTTTAATATGAAATCTCACTACACTGTACCGAGTGTAGTCACAAAAACGAAGTACTGTGCAACCGTTGAATACTGGTCGTCCAGCCCGGTTGGGGTTGTCAGGCCCGATAGATCTATCAACAGGATTCGCGTTTACAATACCGCTGTAAATATTAGTTACCAAGCTACAGGGAAGTATGCCAGTGGTACAACTCAACGTAGAATGTATTTTAAGTACTTGTGTCTATTTCGTAAACATTTATAAAAAACATCGCATGTATTCTCAGTCCCAAAAATATATATATTGCAAAAGCAATTAAAAAGGGAGCAAATGAAACTCACCAATTGTATTTTGTAGTAAAAATACATATAACATCATTGATAACTTATAAGGTTGGCCTTCGATTCACGAACCTAATTAATTATATATTTATATATCGATTAATATCTAATTAACAAATAAAATCAAATTATAGTGTACCAATCCTAATGCTCGAGACTAATCTACAAAAGTTAAAAAGGTTGTATTTGACTCAAAATAATTTCCCAAAAATTTGTACATGCTTAAATATTATTGTTTTTACATTTTAAAATATTTTTACAAAATTTATCAATATATTTCTTTTAATAGAATTTTATATAAATATATTAAATAATAAAAAAAATGGCATTTTTTTTTTATAATAACTACATTATTTTTATTTAAAACACTACTTTTAATGAATATGTTAATTTTAATAATAATAATTTAATAGTTTTAATAATAATAATAATCAAAATACTAATTTGTTAAAAATATGATTTGTTTTCATTTATCAAAAATAATCATAGCAATTATAGTAATAACATCTCTAAAAATTACTTTTAAATAAAAATGATATTTTTAACGTTGTTGATAATAATCTAATAATTTTAATAACAAATGCGATCAACATAATAGTTTGAAAATTTTAATAAGAATATTAATAAAATCGTAACTATAATAATTCAATAATAATATTGTTGATGATAACGTAAAAATAAAATATTCATTTTTATTAATTTGTACGAAAGTTCAATTGGCTATAACTTCAAATCTGTCCGTCGAATTTATTCGACATCTAAATGAAAAGTTTATAGTTTTTCGCCACCTTTCCAAAAACATATTATTCATATACCTTATCTTAACCGCAAAAGTAACTAATTCAGATTCTATCCTAAATATATTTTAACAAAAATAGATATAAAAATGTACACGATCCTAACCTCTCGAGCACTAGTCAGGGATACACTAAAAGTAAATTAAAAGTTAAGTTTAAAGTGCTCACGTATCAATATTGAGATTCAATATTGCAGGATATTATTCAGACGCAACGGAGATGACAAACACTAGTTTGTCTCACGAGCAAAACCCCCGATCCATACCCATTACTTCCATAATTTGACCCATAATCTTCTTAGTTTTATCCCACTCATAATCTTGTTTTGAAAATATTTGGGCAGAACCCCGTCATAGAATTATTAACACTCATAACACTTACTACTAATAAGATCATCATAATATTGATTTTGATAATATAAATCATAATATAATTAGTAGTATAGTTAATAATAAAAGTAGATATTATGATAAATTTTAGATAGATAAGTAGAAAGAAAATAGAAAAAGAAAGAGAAATAAAAGAAATAAATATGGAGTACTCATGTGTTTGTGTAAGTGTGCGTGTGTGATATATATATACATATATATTTAATATAATAATATAAATATAATATAATAATTAAAATAAAGTAATAATAAAATAATATAATAATATAAAATTTTTAAAACGTGTAAAATAAATAATATATAATAATTCAATTTTAAATCTTACGAATCTTTAGAATTTAAAAAGTTGTATTTCTCAAATACTTTAGGGGTATATTATGTAACTTATAATTAATAATTTCTATCATGTCATTTTCATGTGAATAGTAAATTAATTAATTTCATTTCATTTACTATTTATATAAATAGTAAATGAATTAATTTCGGTTCAACTATTTAAGCTATACATTGTTGTACGTTGTGCTTTACAAATTGTACATTTTTAATTTAACTTCGTTTCTTAAAAAAAATTACAAAAGTTATATCATAAAAATAAAATGACTTAATACGTAAAATTTTAATTTGAAATAGCATCGTTTAAGAAAGTAAATCGTATATATAAATCATGACGGTTTCGAGTTTTAAATTATAGGTTGTTCGTGAATCGTCAGGCAGGGTAAAAGGGTAACTAATCTTTCAGATATAGATTTCAGATTTTCTAGACTCAACATTGAGGTTTTTGCTTATCGTGTCGGATACATAAAGAGTTTAAGGTTTAAATTTGGTCGAAATTTCCGGGTCGTTACAGTACCCACCTGTTAAAGAAATTTCGTCCCCGAAATTTGGTAGAGGTTGTTATAGATAACAATGGAAATGTTTTCATGACGATTATGAGATGAAAATGAAGTTTTATCATTTTTGATAGATATGGATAAAACATTTCGATCATGTGAAGCGTACGAGCGAAGCTATTACAAAAGAGAGTGAAATGATTAAATATAGAATTGTTGTAACCGATGACGTGATTATGATCGATTTCCGGAATTTAAGGGTTTTGAGGAAAATCTTAGGTAATAAGATTTAGTTTTTGCGGCGATCAGAATCTTCTTTGATTTAACGCAGCAATCTGTTTTGATTTCTTTGTCGAATATTTCACTATAAATTTACCTCCTTCCCTTTCTTACTTCCCACATCTTCTATTCTTTCTCTTTAGTTCCTACTTTAAGACATTCGCTAAAATGCTCCATCCCATTCTAATCCTTGTTATATTTCTAACTTTCATATCTTTCATTCTTCTTTTTCATCTATCACCAGAAGAATCTATTCTCTTTTATCCTTTCCTTGGAATTATAATGTTTTTAATTCTCCCGTGCCTTTACGTTGCCATACGTATTGATATGCACGGTTTGTAGTTTCAGGGTTGTTGTTAGGTTTTATATCTTCCCTTATATTTCGATGTTCCTACTCCTATCCCTTAAAATCATTGTCATCCACAGTTAATGCTCTCTCTTATTTGTTGTGGTTTATGTTCCCATTTCTATTCTGGTGTTTTGTCCCTACGTTTCTTCTTCCCGTCCTCGAACCAAGCGATTTGGAATGAATATAACTAATGCTATCAGAAAGAAATGGTAATGGCACGATTTTGATTGGTCAAATTACCAGGATATTTTGGAAAATTAGAACTATCAGGGTGATACGTTCTAATATGTTTGGAGATTGGATAGAATGTAAGAGCCGTGTAACATGGCACATGATGATGGTACTGTGAATCATCATGCTTCATTAGAAACTTAACATGACTTACTGTAATATAATGAAGTTGATCAAGTTTCATTATTTTATATTAATTCATGCATCAGTTCCCAACACTACTTCAAAACATTCATATTTTAAACTCGGAGGTTTCAGAAGTTAGAAACTAACACAGTTTCTTTTATGTTGTAATGCAGATGTTACGGGGAGATAAATGATCGCAGATAGGAATAGTTGTGGAAATATCTCCAGAGATATGGAGAATATGTATAACGAAAGATATGAAGATATCTTATAATATCTAAGATAAGATGATGATGAAGAATATCATCTTGAAAAGTTTAAAAATAAGGAGTAGAGTTCTTACTAACGGTTTCAGCAGACGCTGGATCATTTGGATCCTTTAAAGACAGGTTCCGTTTTCACCATTTGTTTACGGCCTCCTTCATACTTTGCTCAATCCGTTTTCCAGTTCCAAACCTTCTCTTTTTCTCAGCTTTACCACCTTACTATTCTTTGTCATCAAACTTTTGACTGTTAAAGTCGTTTATGATCTTTGCTGCTTTATCAGCATTTTAAGAACTACTTCATAGTCCAGGGTGTTTTCCAGAAACTTCACATTCGAAATATGTAACTCTTAGGGATAGACGTTGTAGGTATGACGGAAGAATTTCTACGAGATTTTCGAAATTACTGATTGCGGATTTCGCCAAGAAGATAACGAGTTGCTGCTGGTGATGTTGTGATATATAAAAGATTCTCCGGTAATGACGGCAAAAGGACATGGTATAAATATTGAGGTTATAGTAGGAGTAGTCTTACTGAGAAGTCGAAGTGGTGCTGTGACAAAATTGGCTACTTTGGAAAGGAATTGTAGGGTTGTTTTCGCTAATAAATAGCATAGGATTCAACACGGTATGTGTTAAACTATGAATTTGGATTCGAGAGTTTGCAGGTGCATAAATATTTTCTTCTGTAGACGAGGTACAACGGGTTTGACTTCTCGATCGAAGTGTTTTCAAGTATCATGAAAAGTTGTGAATGCGATTTGTAATTGTCAAGATACGAATGAGGTTTATGATAGAATCAAGTGGCAAACTTGAAGAATTGTTTAGTTTCATATGTTATAGTCAGTATTTTAATTAATTTTTACTTGTCCATAGTTAGCAGTCTGTTAGTTCGATTGTCCAATAGTACAATAGTTAAATAATATATATATATATATATATATGTATATAATATTCGAATTAAATAATACATATCGTGACCCGTGTACCGGTCTCGGTGTCGATCACAACTCAAAGTATATATATATTTTGGAATCAACTCCGACCCTGTATAGCCATCTCCCACCTTCACATATAGAGTGTCTACGATTGTTTCGAAATATATATATAGATGGGTCAATATGATAAGTCGAACCTTGTATACGTGTCCCGTTTATTTAAAGTGCGTAAAATAAATAAATATATATCATGACCCATGTACCGTGTTGTCTCAGAATTAATCCGTCGTATTGCGTACATGTGTCCCGACTTAAAAATGCATAAAAGTAAATAACAGAAATTAAATGACGATAAATAAAATTGCGAGAATGTAAATTGCGGAAATGTAAATTGCGATAAATTAAATGTTAATCAGTTAGCTGGGAACAGTTAGCCGGAACAGTTAGCGTGAAATTCTTAATAGATTTTCAATTAGTTAAATCGTGTGTTTCTAACAATTTTAATATATCCAATGTTTTCTTCATTATGCCACTTGTTGGATTCTGATAAGTCAAAATCCGAATATGAAATTTAAATGAGAATGGTTATTCTGGGATAAGCGGATACTAATATCGGTGGTTGTGAGTAGGATAATAGATAATCGTTGAATCAGATTCGAAGAATGTACAGTGTAACTTATTAATGTGAATTCTAAATATTCCTCGGGTGCTACCCACCCGTTAAAATATTCTCATCATTAACAGTTTGTACGAAAGAATTTTTAATTACAATCTTTATGAAAATATACTTGCATATATATTTTCTTCAGATGTAATTAGAAATTTAATGAGTCAATAGAATATTATACTCATTTGATTTATTGTTGACACTTGATTACATGATCTCTAAAATATTAGAGATTACATAATTGCCCTGTCGAACGAAGATGTATGAGGTAAAACGTAAAGCGAAGGTAATCGATATAGAACGATATGTCGAACGAAAATTTAGTAGATAGAACAATACATAGAACGGTGAATATACTCAAGGTATAGTTTATGACATTGAGGTTTACGACGCGGTTGTGGCTGCTGCTGGTGTTTGTAACCGTCGTACATATTTTCCATAGCCGTCACACGAACGCGAAATTTGTTAACTTATACTTGTACACCGGAATGATTGGCGATTGAAGCGCGCAGATGTATAAAATTCGGAATATGAGATGGTATATAATTATGATGAGATATCCGTAAAAAGGGGAAAAGAAATGGTTTCTCGAACAAGTTCGTCGGTAAGTGTTTCAGGTTTATCGCCAAAAGAGTAATTTAGTGGATAGAAAGGTTCCTCGATGTGAAATGATTTTCGGATGTCGTATGATATTCTAACTATATAGAATATCTATATATATTTCCAAAGATTTCATAGTCTTCAAAAGAATTTACGGCATATGTCAGGCAAATCTAGGATGCGCTAAGATATGAATTTCGTCTATACACTATCGATGCACTAAATGCAGTAAGACGTGTCTAGACTTAAGAATGCTAAGCAGGCAATTCCCTAAAGATGATAAGCAGATGATTTCTGACTAAAGTGATAAGCAAAACTTTTTGACAGGCAGACACGGTCGAAGTCCAGACTCACTAATGTATCCTAACAGCTACCAGTTAGACACACTAATGGGTGACCTGGTTCGCTAAGACCAACGCTCTGATACCACCTATAACGGTCCGTTCCTAATCCATTCGGACAACGTCCATATTGATTACAAACGAATTATAATAGTTGATAACATCGCGAGGTATTTGACCTCTATATGATACATTTTACAAACGTTGCATTTATTCTTAAAAAGACAATCTATCATTACATCAAAATTGATATGTTCGTCTAACATTTCACAATATCCAAATGACTTAATATTAGCCCTTAATGATCTTCAATGACTCGAATGCAACGTTCTTGTATCATGGCTTAAATGGTCCCAACTAGTATCCTTAATATGAGCTAATGCACAGCGGAAGTCTTAATTCGTACCTGAGAATAAACATGCTTTAAAGTGTCAACCAAAAGGTTGGTGAGTTCATAGGTTTAACATAACAACAGTTATCAGAAATTTCAATAGACCACAAGATTTCATAGTTATAAATATCTGTACACTCGCAAGTGTATAAAAGCATTCTAAGTGGTTGAGCACTTGGTAACCATACTTAACATTTAATCACGTCGCATATTCCCTTTAATATGAAATCTCACTACACTGTACCGAGTGTAGTCACAAAACGAAGTACTGTGCAACCGTTGAATACTGGTCGTCCAGCCCGGTTGGGGTTGTCAGGCCCGATAGATCTATCAACAGGATTCGCGTTTACAATACCGCTGTAAATATTAGTTACCAAGCTACAGGGAAGTATGCCAGTGGTACAACTCAACGTAGAATGTATTTTAAGTACTTGTGTCTATTTCGTAAACATTTATAAAAAACATCGCATGTATTCTCAGTCCCAAAAATATATATATTGCAAAAGCAATTAAAAAGGGAGCAAATGAAACTCACCAATTGTATTTTGTAGTAAAAATACATATAACATCATTGATAACTTATAAGGTTGGCCTTCGATTCACGAACCTAATTAATTATATATTTATATATCGATTAATATCTAATTAACAAATAAAATCAAATTATAGTGTACCAATCCTAATGCTCGAGACTAATCTACAAAAGTTAAAAAGGTTGTATTTGACTCAAAATAATTTCCCAAAAATTTGTACATGCTTAAATATTATTGTTTTTACATTTTAAAATATTTTTACAAAATTTATCAATATATTTCTTTTAATAGAATTTTATATAAATATATTAAATAATAAAAAAAATGGCATTTTTTTTTTATAATAACTACATTATTTTTATTTAAAACACTACTTTTAATGAATATGTTAATTTTAATAATAATAATTTAATAGTTTTAATAATAATAATAATCAAAATACTAATTTGTTAAAAATATGATTTGTTTTCATTTATCAAAAATAATCATAGCAATTATAGTAATAACATCTCTAAAAATTACTTTTAAATAAAAATGATATTTTTAACGTTGTTGATAATAATCTAATAATTTTAATAACAAATGCGATCAACATAATAGTTTGAAAATTTTAATAAGAATATTAATAAAATCGTAACTATAATAATTCAATAATAATATTGTTGATGATAACGTAAAAATAAAATATTCATTTTTATTAATTTGTACGAAAGTTCAATTGGCTATAACTTCAAATCTGTCCGTCGAATTTATTCGACATCTAAATGAAAAGTTTATAGTTTTTCGCCACCTTTCCAAAAACATATTATTCATATACCTTATCTTAACCGCAAAAGTAACTAATTCAGATTCTATCCTAAATATATTTTAACAAAAATAGATATAAAAATGTACACGATCCTAACCTCTCGAGCACTAGTCAGGGATACACTAAAAGTAAATTAAAAGTTAAGTTTAAAGTGCTCATGTATCAATATTGAGATTCAATATTGCAGGATATTATTCAGACGCAACGGAGATGACAAACACTAGTTTGTCTCACGAGCAAAACCCCCGATCCATACCCATTACTTCCATAATTTGACCCATAATCTTCTTAGTTTTATCCCACTCATAATCTTGTTTTGAAAATATTTGGGCAGAACCCCGTCATAGAATTATTAACACTCATAACACTTACTACTAATAAGATCATCATAATATTGATTTTGATAATATAAATCATAATATAATTAGTAGTATAGTTAATAATAAAAGTAGATATTATGATAAATTTTAGATAGATAAGTAGAAAGAAAATAGAAAAAGAAAGAGAAATAAAAGAAATAAATATGGAGTACTCATGTGTTTGTGTAAGTGTGCGTGTGTGATATATATATACATATATATTTAATATAATAATATAAATATAATATAATAATTAAAATAAAGTAATAATAAAATAATATAATAATATAAAATTTTTAAAACGTGTAAAATAAATAATATATAATAATTCAATTTTAAATCTTACGAATCTTTAGAATTTAAAAAGTTGTATTTCTCAAATACTTTAGGGGTATATTATGTAACTTATAATTAATAATTTCTATCATGTCATTTTCATGTGAATAGTAAATTAATTAATTTCATTTCATTTACTATTTATATAAATAGTAAATGAATTAATTTCGGTTCAACTATTTAAGCTATACATTGTTGTACGTTGTGCTTTACAAATTGTACATTTTTAATTTAACTTCGTTTCTTAAAAAAAATTACAAAAGTTATATCATAAAAATAAAATGACTTAATACGTAAAATTTTAATTTGAAATAGCATCGTTTAAGAAAGTAAATCGTATATATAAATCATGACGGTTTCGAGTTTTAAATTATAGGTTGTTCGTGAATCGTCAGGCAGGGTAAAAGGGTAACTAATCTTTCAGATATAGATTTCAGATTTTCTAGACTCAACATTGAGGTTTTTGCTTATCGTGTCGGATACATAAAGAGTTTAAGGTTTAAATTTGGTCGAAATTTCCGGGTCGTTACATGATGTCACTCACTGTTGAAACTTGACATCTTACAAACAGTTTATTACTTACATTTGCTATATGCAAACTTTTGAGATTAAACCTTAGTGGTTTATTCTGATAAACGATTTTGAGAACTGATTTTCGATAAACGATTTATGGAAACTGTTTTATGAAACATACGAGAACTATTACTCAAATGTGTAGATTCACTCAACTTTATGTTGATCCATTTTGCATGTTTTATCTCAGGTATTAGTTGCTTCCGCTGTAGAACATTGCTGTTACGTAGAAGTCATGCCGAGCACTGGAACCAGAGTTAACATTCCGTTAATGGATTTTGACGGGGTGTTATAGTTGGTATTAGAGCTTTGGCTATAGGGAACTAGGATACATTAGTGTGTCTAACCGTAGGGCACATTAGTGGGTCTAGTCTATAGCCGTGTATTTGGAATGACTGTTATATGTCATGCTTGCTCTGTTTGCTCTACTATGCTACACGTGAGGCTACATATTATATATCACATGCATATACGCATCTATACCCATAATGATATGGACTTGGACTAGATATATGATATCACGAATCACATACGTACACATGACATGACACTTAAGAGAATTAAGTTGACTACGCTATCTTGAACTTATGGAGTAATGTCGAATGAATATGTGAGATAGCGTAATGTAATGACCGGGATTACATTAGGGTAACTCATATAGAAGTTCCGACATCACAAAATAAGGAATTAGGGGCGAGTCAAGTAGGTTACTTGGATAAACAATGTTTAGAACATAAACCGTATAATCTCAAATATGAGTAGAAATCTACACTGTGAGAATTAATTGTTATTATAACCTATAAGAAACATGTAATCACGACGCAACTCGTCACTACTCGACACTTTCCGTCACCACCGATCACTACTTGGCACTACGAAGACACTGCTTGGAACATACTCATCATCTCATACCACTACTCCTTACGACTTATCGTTGACGACCACTACTTAATGCTGCCCCTCACTACTAGTTATGACTGATCACTACTTCTCACTGCTTGTCATTACTAGTTACTACTTGATGCCACCCATTGCTACTTACCACTACTAAGTACTACTCATCACTACTAGCACCTCCACGATTTACTACTAGTCACTATGCATCACAACTCATTTCTGATACATCTTCAAAGAATGAATTCCCTGTAACAGCCCGCACAATCCGTAGTAGATATTGTCTACTTGACTTCCGACTTACTTACCATTCAGCCATCCGCAGTTTCATGATTTTGCTTTCCAATACGAGTCTACCGAAAGAGGTATTCACAACCCCCTTCATAAAGGGTATTCCATTCTTCTCCCCCATTGATGTGGGACAAGTTTGAAAACTCCCTGCTTTCAACATCAACTTCATTGAAGTTCGTCATGAGTACATTCTTACTCAACAATCATAATGTTTATATCCTACTGACACTGGTGCTAATAGATACTTTCTCGCTAGAGAATTCTGTCACAACATTTGGAATTCAATATCTGCCTTAGACAACGTGAACTCTATAAGAACTATTAACTGGGAATAATATGCATCATGATTGATGTCATTTTAGTTTAAGGAGGTCCAGTTTTAATAAGGTTAATCGTACACTCCCATCGTAAACGTCTCTCACATGAAACCCACCCCAAACTTTAATAGACGATTGCTCCTAATCCCTTGCAAACTAGAAGCTAAGACCCATACCGTTAGGCTCATAACAACCTTCCGAATCGAACGGTACTTTTTCCGACGATTGGCGAGTCATTACAATAGAAATCTACTTGAGTGATGATTGGAGTTAAATTATTTTGTAGTGACCCGAACTTTTCCATGATTATATATTAATTGAAAACTATATTTTTATGATTAAATGTTTCCAACATGTTAAGCAATCAAACTTGTTAAGACTTGATTATTTGAAATGAGTTTCATGTAGACAATTGACCACCCAAGTTGACCGGTGATTCACGAACGTTAAAACTTATAAAAACTATATGATGACATATATATGATTATATATAGTTAACATGATATTATGATAAGTAAGTATCTCATTAGGTATTTTAACAATGAGTTATATACATAAAATTGAGTTTATTGAATTAAGAAACTCGAAACGATATATATAACGATTATCATTATAACAACGTCTTACTAAATACATATGAATCATATTAAGATATTGATACACTATGTTTAATCATGATAAATGATAATTAAACATGTCATTAAGTGTATTAACAATGAACTACATATGTAAAAATAAGACTACTAACTTAATGATTTCGAAACGAGACATATATGTAACGATTATCGTTGTAACAACATTTAACTGTATATATATCATACTAAGATACATTAATATATCATAATATCATGATAATGTAATAATTTAACATATCTTTAGATATAATAAACAATGGGTTAACAACATTTAACAAGATCGTTAACCTAAAGGTTTCAAAACAACATTTACATGTAACTACTAACGATGATTTAACAACTCAGTTAAAATGTATATACATGTAGTGTTTTAATATGTATTCATACAATTTTGAAATACTTCAAGACACTTATAAAAATACTTCTACTTAACAAAAATGCTTACAATTACATCCTCATTCAGTTTCATCAACAATTCTACTCGTATGCACCCGTATTCGTACTCGTACAATACACAGCTTTTAGATGTATGTACTATTAGTATATACACTCCAATTATCAGCTCTTAGTAGCTCATGTGAGTCACCTAGCACATGTGGGAACCATCATTTGGCAACTAGCATGAAATATCTCATAAAATTACAAAAACATTAGTAATCATTCATGACTTATTTATATGTAAACAAAATTACACATCCTTTATATCTAATCCATATACCAACGACCAAAAACACCTACAAATACTTTCATTCTTCAATTTTCTTCATCTAATTGATCTCTCTCAAGTTCTATCTTCAAATTCTAAGTGTTCTTCATAAATTCTATAAGTTCTAGTTTTATAAAATCAAGAATACTTCCAAGTTTGCTAGCTTACTTCCAATCTTGTAAAGTGATCATCCAACCTCAAGAAATATTTCTTATTTACAGTAAGATATCTTTCTAATATAAGGTAATACTCATATTTAAACTTTGATTCAATTTCTATAACTATAACAATCTTATTTCGAGTGGAAATCTTACTTGAACTTGTTTTCGTGTCATGATTCTGCTTCAAGAACTTTCAAGCCATCCAAAGATCCTTTGAAGCTCAAATTATTTTTTCATCATTTACAGTAGGTTTACCTACTAAACTTGAGGTATTAATGATGTTCATAACATCATTCGATTCATATATATAAAACTACCTTATTCGAAGGTTTAAACTTGTAATCACTAGAACATAGTTTAGTTAATTCTAAACTTGTTCGCAAACATAAGTTAATCCTTCTAACTTGACTTTTAAAATCAACTAAATACATGTTCTATATCTATATGATATGCTAACTTAATGATTTAAAACCTGAAAACATGAAAAAATACCGTAAAATCGGATATACGCCGTCGTAGTAACACCGCGGGCTGTTTTGGGTTTGATAATTAAAAACTATGATAAACTTTGATTTAAAAGTTGTTCTTCTGGGAAAATGATTTTTCTTATGAACATGAAACTATATCCAAAAATTATGGTTAAACTCAGAGTGGAGGTATGTTTTTCAAAATGGTCATCAAGACGTCGTTCTTTTGACTGAAATGACTACTTCTTACAAAAACGACTTGTAACTTATATTTTTGACTATAAACCTATAATTTTTCTATTTAGATTCATAAAATATAGTTCAATATGAAACCATAGCAATTTGATTCACTCAAAAAGGATTTAAAACGAAGAAGTTATGGGTAAAACAAGATTGGATATTTTTTGATTGTTTTAGCTACGGGAAATATTGTAACAATTCTATACAAATCATATCCTAGCTAACTTATATTGTATTATACATGTATTCTAATATATTATGTAATCTTGGGATACCATAGACACGTATGAAAATGTTTTGACATATCATATCGACCCATGTATATATATTATTTGGAACAATCATCGACACTCTATATGCAGTAATGTTTGAGTTAGCTATACAGGGTTGAGGTTGATTCCAAAAATATATATACTTTAAGTTGTGCTCTAGCCTGAGACGTATATACACTGGGTCGTGGATTGATTCAAGATAATATATATCGATTTATTTCTGTACATCTAATTATGGACAACTAGTTGTAGGTTACTAACGAGGACAGCTGACTTAATAAACTTAAAACATAAACGTATTAAAAATGTTGTAAATATATTTTAAACATACTTTGATATATATGTACATATTTGTTATAGGTTTGTGAATCGACCAGTGGCCAAGTCTTACTTCCCGACGAAGTAAAAATCTGTGAAAGTGAGTTATAGTCCCACTTTTAAAATCTAATATTTTGGGATGAGAATACATGTAGTTTTATAAATGTTTTACGAAATAGACACAAGTAAATGAAACTACATTATATGGGTGAATGATCGTAGCCGAATATGCCCCTTTTTGCTTGGTAACCTAAGAATTAGTAAACCGATCTACTAATTGATGCGAATTCTAAAGATAGATCTATTGGGCCTAACGAACCCCATCCATGGTTGCGGATGCTTTAGTACTTCGATGTTGTTTTATCATGTCCGATGGATTTCACGAAATGATAGGGGATATTCTTATATGCATCTTGTTAATATCGGTTACCAGGTGTTCACCACATGAATGATTTTTATCTCTATGTATGGGATGTATATTGAAATATGAAATCTTGTGGTCTATTATTACAATTTGATAAATATATAGGTTAAACCTATAACTCACCAACATTTTTGTTGACGTTTAAAACATGTTTATTCTCAGGGGATTATTAAGAGCTTCCGCTGTTGCATGCTAATATGTGGACAAGATTTCGTGTCAGCATGCTTGTATAATATTGTTTAAAACTGCATTCGAGATTTATTTTGTTGTAACATATTAATATTGTAAACCAATATGTATTGGTAGTGTGTAAGTGTGATATTTTTAGATTATCATTTCTGGATAATCTAGGTGGTGTCTTTTTAACCTTGTCGATAAAATAAAGGTTATGGTTTGTTTTAAAAACGAATGCAGTCTTTGAAAAACGTCTCATATAGAGGTCAAAACCTCACAACGAAATCAATTAATATGGAACGTTTATAATCGATATGAACTGGACATTTCAGTTGGTATCAGAGCGTTGGTCTTAGAGAACCAGAAATTTGCATTAGTGTGTCTTATCGAGTTTGTTAGGATACATTAGTGAGTCTGGACTTCGACCGTGTTTTCTTTAAAAATGATTGCTTAACACTTTTGTTGGAAACTATATATTATTAACATGTAAATATTATGTGATATATTAACCTCTTAATGTGTTTGATATTGTGTGATAGATGTCTACCACTAGTACAAATCTCATCGATTCACCTAATAATAATGAAGAGTCGAATATATTTTGGGAAGATTCACAAATTCTCGAAGAAGAACCGGAAGAGGAGGAACCGGAAGAGGAGGAATCGAAAGAGGAGGAACCGAAAGAGGAGGAATTGGAAGAGGAGGAACCGGAAGAGGAGGAACCGGAAGAAGAAGAGGTTTCGGAGGAAGAAATATTGATACCTACAGTAATTCGATTAAATAAAAGAAAATCCTCAACCAACGGACCAAAGTTAATAATGGTCAATGGTGTTTCCGCCGAGGAAGCAAAATATTGGGAAGATTACCAATTTTCCGATGAATCGGATCCCGATGAGGATTCCGATGATGTTATAGAAATTACCTCGACCCAATTTAATAAAGCGAAAGAAAATAATAGGGGAAAAGGTATAAAAATAGAGAAACCCGATTCCAACCCCGATGAACTTTATATGAATCGGCAACATCCGTATTTCCTAAAATGTAACAATGATCCAGGAACCTCTAAACCACCAGGTTTTTCTAAACCATTGTTGAAAATGACGACTCGTATTAGAGGAACACCATATATTCCTAGAACATTAGAAAAACGAACCAAGTTCGAAGAAGAAGAAACCAGTGATTCAGATTAGAGGGTTGTAATCATGTTGTGTATTATATGTATTGTAGTGTGCTTGTACTTTTATGTTCTATTTAAAAATTGCTAGTATTGTTTGTTAATTATTTTTTACGAATCTAATCCTTGTTTAATTTTACAGTATAAAACCAAAATGGACGTTAAGGGTAGACAACCGAATATTTTAGAAGATCTACCAGAGGATATGATTGAGGAAATCTTGTCTAGAGTCGGTTAGAATTCAACAGCACAATTAATTATGGCAAAATTAACTTGTCAAACATTTGAAAGACTTTCCAGAAATGCCTTAGTTTATAAAAGGCTTTCCTTTGATAGGTGGGGTATATCACATTGGGGAGACCGTAAGTTACGCCGTATTTTCTTTAAAGCGTTAAATGCGGGGAACCCAAATGCAATTTTTCGCTACGGGTTAAGAACCTATTTTGACTCAACATATTCCAACATAGGATTTCGTGAATTAGAAAGAGCTTCTAACATGCAACATAAAGAATCATGTTATGCTTACGGGTTAGTGATGTTCGCTTCTTACCAAAGTGAGAAAAAGAACATCGGATTGCAACTTTTAAATAAAACCTTCCCACAAGTGACGGATTCAGTAGTTGGGGTGAGAAACAAGGTTTTTAGATTATTACGGGGCTGCTGGACATTACGAAACCCTCGTCCTTTTGACGATATTACAACATGCTGCTTAGCCAATGGTCATAACGGTTATTTTCCACAAGACCAAGGATGGGAAGTCGTCTTAGTAAAACCAGAATGCATGACTTGTTTCTGGACTTATGAATTACGTGTCTTTATTTCCTTTGCTGAACAACTTGCGTATTAACTAGATTTATCTTCAAAACTGTCCTGTATCAAAGTGTACTATATTTCATGTTATATGTAATATAGCGAAGTTGTAAGTTTGAAGAATATTTGTATGTGATATATTATTATAATCAGTTTTTCATATGGAATTGTAGTAGTTGAATTGTATATTATTAGCTACTAAGTATGAACTTAATGAGTAGGTAGTACCCGAATTAAAAACTATAAAACGCTAATATGAAGAAAAAGCTTTTATAAATAAGTTCATACTATGCTACGAAATACTATTGACTACTCTTAAAATTCTATATGATTAACTTCATTCTTTTGGGCTATTTTTGAAGGAAATGGCACCGGCGACTCGTCAAAATTTGAACATGAGCGAGGAAGACTTCCGTGTTTTCCTTGCAGAAAACATAGCCGCAGTACAGGCTGCGATGCAAAATAACAATAACTCTGGATCTAGCAGTGGAACTAATTTCACAAGAAATCGTGTAGGATGCTCCTACAAAGAATTCACTGCCTGCAAACCTTTGGAATTTGATGGAACTGAGGGTCCAATTGGATTGAAACGGTGGACCGAGAAGGTTGAATCGGTGTTTGCCATAAGTAAAGGTACTGAAGTAGAAAAAGTAAAGTACGCTACGCATACCTTCACAGGTACGGCGCTAACATGGTGGAATACCTATCTCGAGCAGTTAGGACAAGATGCTGCTTACGCACTACCGTGGTCAGCATTCAAGCAATTGATGAACGAGCAGTATCATCCCAGAAACGAGGTCAACAAGCTCAAGGTAGAGCTTACACCATGTACGAACGACGATTCACCGAATTGTGCCTATTGTGCCCCAGAACGTTCGAAGACGAAGAAGTGAAGATCGACGCATTTGTAAAAGGGTTACCGGAAAGGATTCAAGAAGATGTGGGTTCACACGAGCCCGCCTCCATACAAAAGGCAAGTCGAATGGCTCAGAAATTAGTGAACCAGATCGAAGGAAGGATTAAAGAGCAGACGACTGAAGAGGCTAACATGAAACAAGTTAAGAGAAAGTGGGAAGAAACCAATGACAAGAGTCACCAATACAACAACAACCATCACAACCACAATCGCAATAACTATCCCAACAACCGCAACATCAATCGCAACAACAACTTCAACAAACGTCCTAACAACAACTACAATAACCGTCCCAATAACAATACAACAAAAACAATAGCAACAATAACAATCCCAACAACAATCTCAATAATAACAATGGCAACAAAAACCAAAAACAGTCATGCCAAAGGTGTGAAGAGAATCACCAGGGGTTCTGCACGACATTTTGCACTAGGTGTAGAAGAAATGGTCATAGTGCGGCAAAGTGTGAGGCCTACGGACCAAAGTTTAACAGAATTAAAAGAACAAATAATGTCGAAACAGATAATGCCGCCATAGTTTGCTTTGCATGTGGAAAACCGGGCCACATTAGTAGAAATTTCCCGAATCAGGGGAATACTAGTAGGCAGGGCCGTGGAAGAGTTTTCAATATTAATACTGCAGAAGCGCAGGAAGACCCGGAGCTTGTTACGGGTACGTTTCTTATTGACAATAAATCTGCTTATGTTTTACTTGATTTGGGTGCGGATAGGAGCTATATGAGTAGAGATTTTTGTGCTAAACTAAGTTGTCAACTGATGCCTTTGGATAACAAATTTTTACTCGAATTAGCAAACGGTAAATTAATTACAGCAGATAATATATGTCAGAATCGAGAAATTAATTTAGTTAGCGAAACATTTAAGATTGATTTGATACCAGTAGAGTTAGGGAGTTTTGATGTGATAATCGGTATGGATTGGTTGAAAAAGGAGAGAGCAGAAATCGTATGTTACAAAAATGCAATTCGCATTGTACGAGAAAAAGGAAATCCCTTAATGGTGTACGGAGAAAAGAGCAATGCGAAGCTAAATCTTATTAGTAATTTAAAGGCGCAAAAACTAATAAGAAAAGGTTGCTATGCTGTTCTAGCACATGTCGAGAAAGTACAAACCGAAGAAAAGAACATCAATGATGTTCCCGTCGCAAAAGAATTTCCCGATGTATTTCTGAAAGAATTACCGGGACTGCCTCCACACCGATCTGTTGAATTTCAAATAGATCTCGTACCAGGAGCTGCACCAATAGCTTGTGTGAAAGGACCCGTTCATATATATTATAAACGATTCACAATAGTTGATTACATCGCGAGGTATTTGACCTCTATATGATACATTTTACAAACATTGCATTCGTTTTTAAAAGATAAACTTTCTTTACAACGAAAGTTGATGGCATGCACACCATTTGATAATACATCAAACCATAATTGACATAATAATAATCTTGATGAACTCAATGACTCGAATGCAACGTCTTTCAAAATATGCCATGAATGACTCCAAGTAATATCCTTAAAATGAGCTAATGCACAGCGGAAGATTTCTTTAATACCTGAGAATAAACATGCTTTAAAGTGTCAATCAAAAGGTTGGTGAGTTCATAGGTTTATCATAATAATCATTTTAATATATTAATAGACCACAAGATTTTCTTTTATAAATATATGTACACTCGCAAGTGTATAAAAGTATTCTATAAGTCGTAGGCACCCGGTAACAAGCCTTAACGTTCATGTTTTATCCTCTGAAGTACACCAGACCAGGTGTGTTTAATATAACTTCGAAGTACTAAAGCATCCCATAGTCAGGATGGGGTTTGTTAGGCCCAATAGATCTATCTTTAGGATTCGCGCCTACCGTACATAGACAAGTAGTTTAATGTTACCAAGCTAAGGGTATATTTCTGGTTTAAACCCACGTAGAATTTATTTTAGTACTTGTGCCTATTTCGTAAAACATTTATAAAACAGCGCATGTATTCTCAGCCCAAAAATATATATTGCAAAAGCAATTAAAAAGGGAGCAAATGAAACTCACCATACTGTATTTCGTAGTAAAAATACATATAACGTCATTTAACAAGTGCAAGGTTGGCCTCGGATTTACGAACGTATCAATATTGAGATTCAATATTGCAGGAAAGTACGTAGACGCAACGGAGATGATAAACACTAGATTGATCTCACGAGCATACCCATGAACCATACCCATCACCTCCATAGCTATAACCCATAATTTCCTTAGGTTCGACTCATTCAAAAAAACTATTTTGAAATCACTCGGACATCACTCCGTCGTAATATTTTATGTATACTAATAATATCTTGAAATAATACAGAGCAAATATATATATATATATATATATATATGTAAATCGATTGAGAGAGTTTAAAGAAATATATTTTCAAGTTTCTATGAAATAATGAAACGTATAGAATTCTATTTATAATAGATTTTTGAATTATTAAAGTGAATTATTAAAGTATGAATTATTAAAGTGAATTATTAAAGTATGAATTATTAAAGTGAATTATTAAAGTATGAATTATTAAAGTGAATTATTAAAGTATGAATTATTAAAGTTAAAGTAAAGTAAAAGTAAAGTAAAGGTAAAGTTAAAGTATAGTAAAAGAATAAAAACTATGTATGTATAATACACGTATAAATATATATAATATTAATTTAAACCGTTATATATATTTAATGAAATAAAATATAAATATCGTTATATTTATTATACTGGTTAAGTAATGAGTTGTCAAAAGTGATTTTTGATATTTATAAAAGTTATATACGTTTTAATAATAAAGTTCTTTTTAAACTGAAAATATTTTTGTACGTTTGAAAATAGATTAATAGAATATTATGGAAACCAATTTTCCACTAGCTTTTGTCTAACTTTCGTAAATGACACTTTTTATTTTTATTTATAAATAGCTTTACAAATTATTCTGAATATCGTTAAGAGGAATAGATTTTCTCAAATCATAGTGGACCTCTCAACAGAGACTTGTAATCATAATTCAATGTTTCTGATAATTCAATCATTTAATATATATTTTTTTAATTTCGTCGATAATCATATTGAAACAAATACGTTCATATAAAGCATTATACATTTAAATACTTTGTTGACATTTTCAATTTATAACATATACACATATACATACATATTCATATATGTTCATTTAATGGTTCGTGAATCATTGGAATTTGGTCGAGGTTTAAATGAATGTATAAACATAGTTTAAAATCCTTGAGGTTTAACTTAACAAACATTGCTTATCGTGTCAGAATAATATAAAGATAAAGTTTAAATTTAGTCGGAAATTTCCGGGTGGTCACATTGTGCTCCATTGATAATGCTAAAAACGAACATATATTTCATAGCATTATCCCTCAAGAAAGACAAGCTTTTAGTTGCAATTGTTCTATTTACAAGTGATATTCGTTTAAATATTAAAAGGTGAAGACAAAAGACATATTCGACGAATTGAAGACGCAAATGACCAAAAAGCTAAAAACTACAAAGTACAATCAAAGTGGTTCAAATTATTGATGAGAAACGTCTAAAAATTACAAGAGTACAAGCCGTGAAACACAAAGTACAAGATATTAAATTGTACGAAAAGGCGTTCGAAAATCCGAAACCGAGACATGAACCAACTTTCAGCGTGCGACGCAACGGACCAAAAATTACAAATCAACTATGCACAAGAATATAATATTATATATAATTAATTATATATATATTATATATTATTTTAATCAAAGCAGCCCACGTTTAATTCAATTTGTGAGCTGGATTCCAGACCTCCGCACTCGCGGAGGTTTAAAGCTTAAAAGTTCAGCACTCGCGGAGATATACAGTGAAATGTGGGGCTATAAAAGTCGCGCATTCTGATCGATTTTAACACATCTTTTTCTATTCTCTCTATCTCTCACATAATATATATATATATATATACATATATATATATATATATATATATATATATATATATATATATATATATATATATATTAATTTTAATTTTAATTTAATAATAATAAGGGTATGTTAGCGAATGTTGTAAGTGTGTAAGTCGAAATTCTGTCCGTGTAACGCTACGCTATTATTAATCATTGTAAGTTATGTTCAACATTTTTAAATTAATATCTCGTAGCTAAGTTATTATTATGCTTATTTAATACCGAAGTAATCATGATGTTGGGCTAAATATTAAAATTAGGTTATTGGGCTTTGTACCATAATTGGGGTTTGGACAAAAGAACGACACTTGTGGAAATTAGACTATGAGCTATTAATGAGATTTATATTTGTTTAATTGAATGATAGTTCGTTAATTTAATATAAAGATTTACAATTAGACATACCTATAAATAACCATATACACTCGATCGGACACGATGGGCGGGATATTTATAAGTACTAATAATCGTTCATTTAACCGGACACGGGAATGGATTAATAGTCAATGGACTTATTAAAACAGGGGTGAATTATATACAAGGAAAATTGGTGTAATTATAGTTTAAGTCCCCAATTAGTTGGAATATTTGACTTCGGATATAAGGATAATTTGACGAGGACACTCGCACTTTATATTTATGACTGATGGACTGTTATGGACAAAAACCAGATGGACATATCGAATAATCCATGATAAAGGACAATTAACCCATGGTAATAAACTAAAATCAACACGTCAAACATCATGATTACGGAAGTTTAAATAAGCATAATTTCTTTATTTCATATTTCATCGTACTTTTATTTACTGTCATTTTATTTAATTGCACTTTTAATTATTGTACTTTTTAATTATCGCAACTTTATTTATTATCATTTTATTTATCGCACTTTAATTTATCGCACTTTAATTAATGTCATTTACTTTACGCTTTAAATTAAGTTATATTTATTTTTAATATTTTACATTAGGTTTTAACTGCGACTAAAGTTTTAAAATCGACAAACTGGTCATTAAACGGTAAAAATCACCCTTTTATAATAATAATACTACTTATATATATGTATATTTATATACAAATATAGTTTTAAAAATATAGCGTTGAACTTGGCTAGATCCCTGTGGAACGAACCGGACTTACTAAAAACTACACTACTGTATGATTAGGTACACTGCCTATAAGTGTTGTAGCAAGGTTTAGGTATATCCACTCTATAAATAAATAAAAAACTTGTGTAAAATTGTATCGTATTTAATAGTATTTCGTAATAAAAATATAACTATTTCGTATACACCTCGCAAAACATCAAGTATTTTTGGCGCCGCTGCCTGGGATACCTAAACGCCGAAAGCGCAACGCTATATATATATAAAAAAAATTATTAAGTCGTAATCTATTTCTGTAAAAATATACGTTTTAAATATTAAAAATACAAGAAAAAGAAAAATATATCTATATTTTTAAGTTTAGTTAAATTAAAAAGTTTATATTTTTTATTTATTGTGAAAAAGTTATAAAAAAGTAATAAGATATATTTATATATATATTAAAAACAGAAAAATTAAAAAAAGTAAAAAAAAAAAAAACCACTGAACCTGCACAAAATCGACCTGCACCTCAAGCTGAATCTGTATCATCCGCACTCGCGGTACATTTTGCCAGCTGGGATCCGCACTCGCGGAGGTCTTTGACAGGTCAAACATTGGACATTAATTATTACGATTTAGGGTTTAAATTAATAATAATTATTATTATTAAACCCTAATTAGGGTTAGTTATTTTATTAATTAGTTTTAGTTTTATTTAATTTGTAATATTTAGTTTAAATTAGTTTTATTATTTATAAAATTAATACTTTTATAAAAATAATAATATAAAAATAATATTTTTATAAAAATTAGTAATTTTATCATTTTTTGTCTCTTTTTATAAATTGTATATTTTTATTATTTAGTACGTAATTTGTATTTTTTATTTTTCGCTCGTAATTAGTTTTAAGTTATATTTTTGCCGTAGTTATTTTTATTTCTAGATTTTTAGGCTTTGCCGTAAAATCCCTTAAGTGCTTTTTCTTTAGATTAAGATTTAGGTGCTTTAGAATTTTGCGACGCCGTTTTATAAATTTTAGTACTTTTTAAGTTATTGTCGTTTTGGATATAGTATTCCTTTTAAGCTTTAATACTTTTAGACGCAACTTTTAATTCTTAGTTTTTAGACTTTTAATTTTCGACGTGCTACTTTCTTATTTTTATTTTTCAGCCTTTTATTTTTCGACGTTTTCCGGCTCACTCTTTTTCTTTCTTATTTCTCGACGCTCTAGTTTTTAGGACATAGAATTTTTTTTATATTCTTTACATTTCGACGAAAAATTATTTTAAGCGGTTAAATTGATAGACATCCAAAATTTTCTGGTTCGTAGTAATAGTTGGATTTGTTAGTGGCGAGTTGTGGGCTTCCGATTTAAAGGGTCCTGGCTACCTGCTGCATCTATTGGCTATTCGTAACATGGGCAAAATCAGAAAAATCTATTAATTTGATAACTTATATAATTTTTATTTTTTATAACTAATAGGATATTCAATGAATGCACCGAGCAAAACGTTCATCACCTGTAACTCGATCAATACATCTAACCAATATTGTCGCCGTTGATTTTTCTTTAGAATCGTCATCCAGTCAACCAAGTACTCCAATTCAAATTTTCGATAATCCATTTTTTGAACCCGACCTCACAATTGAGAATCGGGAGGATATTCAGGGATAATTCAGAGATCCTGAACCATTAATCTTTCCTCCGAAACCACCAATTATTCAAACAGAGATTATCGAGGAACAAACCATTAAATCAGAATCCTCTAGTGATTCAGATTCAACAAATTCAATCATGGAAAATCTGGAACCTCTAAGTATGAAATACCGAATGAGAGCTAAACGCACTGGCCAAGGTCACACAATTACTCAACCAGACATTAATGCGCCAGATTATGAAATCAAAGGACAAATCCTACACATGGTAACTAATCAATGCCAATTTAGTGGTGCGCCGAAGGAAGATCCAAATGAACATCTTCGTACCTTTAATAGGATTTGTACTTTATTTAAAATTAGAGAAGTGGAGGATGAACCGATATATCTGATGTTATTTCCCTGGACTTTAAAGGGAGAAGCCAAAGATTGGTTAGAATCGTTACCTGAAGGGGCGATTGATACATGGGACGTTTTAGTTGAAAAATTTCTTAAACAATTCTTTCCGGCATCTAAAGCCGTAAGACTTCAAGGAGAAATTATTACGTTCACACAAAAGCCAAATTAAACTTTATATGAGGCGTGGACAAGATTTGGAAAGTTGTTAAGAGGATGTCCGCAACATGGTTTAGATACTTATCAAATAGTACCAAGGATGCGACATCACTACAAGAAAAGACATCGATATAGCAGCTGGTGGTTCCATTATGAAGAAAACAGCAACTGAAGCTTACAAAATTATTGATAACACTGCTTCCCACTCACATGAGTGGCACTAAGAAAAACATATCATTAGATCATCTAAAGCGGCTAGAGCCGATTCTAGCCATGACTTTGATTCCATTTCCGCAAAGATAGATGATGTCGAGAGACGAATGAAAAAGATGACTAAAGATATTCATTCAATAAGAATTAGTTGTGAGCAGTGTGGAGGGCCACATTTGACAAAAGATTGTCTCAATATTGAACAAACAATGGAACAAAGAGAGAATGTTTCATACATGAACCAAAGGCCTGGAAATAATTATCAGAATAATTATCAATCGCCAAGACCAATCTACAATCAAAACCAGAATTATAACCGAAATGTTCCATACAACAACCAACAAGGTCCAAGCAATCAACAAGTATCCAATAATACTTACAATCAGTAAAGACCTATTTTTCAAAACAAACCACCACAAACCGATGATAAAAAGCCAAATTTAGAAGATATGATGTCAAAGCTAGTTGAATCTCAAACTTAATTTTTCACATCTCAGAAACAAACGAATGAACAAAATGCTCAAGCATTTAGAAATCAACAAGCTTCTATTCAAAATTTGGAACAAGAAGTAAGCAACCTAGCAAGGTTAATAGGTGAAAGAAAACCGGGAAGTCTACCTAGTGATACAAATGCTAACCCCCGGAATGAAACAGCTAAAGCCATTACCACAAGAAGTGGTATTACACTTAAACCACCTGAAATACCTGTAATTTCTGATGACTCTTTTCCAACTCCACAAGAACCACAATCTGAGCAAGATAAGGAAACAGAACAGGTAGTTGAAAAGGTTAATGAAGATAACACAGTTAAGGCAAAACCTTATGTTAAACCATACCAACCACCACTTCCTTACCCGAGTAAAATGAGAAAAGAAAGACTTGAAGCCGAGCAATCCAAATTCTTGGATATGTTTAAACAAATAAATGTAAATCTTCCTTTCATTGATGTAATTTCAGGAATGCCAAGATATGCTAAATTCCTGAAAGATCTAATCACAAATAGAAAGAAAATGGAAGAACTCTCGGCTGTTACTATGAATGCTAATTGTTCTGCAGTACTGTTGAATAAGATACCAGAAAAATTATCAGATCCAGGAAGTTTCACAATTCCATATTGATGTCAAAGCAGAGGGGTATAAAATACTATTAAATTTTAGCAGGAAATACTATTAAATACGATACAATTTTACACAAGATATTTATTTATTTATAGAATGGATATACTTAAACCTTGCTACAACACTTATAGGCAGTGTACCTAATCGTACAGTAGTGTAGTTTTTAGTAAGTCCGGTTCGTTCCACAGGGAAATCTTTAAACAAAGCTCAACGCTATATTAGTTAACTTTTTATAAAAATACAAATATATATATAGGTAATATTATTATTATAAAGGGGGGTTTTTACCGTTTAATGACCGGTTTGTCGATTTTAAGACTTTAGTCGCAGTTAAAACCTAATGTAAAATAAATACAAGACTTAAATTAAAGCTTAAAGTAAATAACGATAATGGAATTACGAATAATAAAAATGCGATAAAATTAAATTGCGATAATTAAAAGTACAATAAAATAACAATAAATAAAAGTGCGATAATTAGAAGTGCAATTAAATATAAAATAAAGGAAATTAAATATGAAATAAAAGAATTATGCTTATTTAAACTTCCGTAATCATGATGTTTGACGTGTTGATTTTAGTTTTATGCCCTTGGGTTAATTGTCCTTTGTCCTGGATTATTCAATATGTCCGTCTGGTTTTTGTCCATAACAGTCCATCAGTCATAAATATAAATTGCAAGTGTCCTTGTCAAATTATTATTATACCCGAAGATAAATATTCCAACTAATTGGGGATTCGAATTGTAACAAGGTTTTAATACTTTGTTTAATGAATACACCAGGTTATCGACTGCGTGTAAACCAAGGTTTTACTACTTTGTTAACAATTACACCAATTACCCTTGAATGTAATTTCACCCCTGTTTTAATTATTCTAGTGGCTATTAATCCATTCCCGTGTCCGGTTAAATGAACGATTATTCGTACATATAAATACCCCGCCCATCGTGTCCGATCGAGTGTATATGGTAATTTATAGGGACGCCCAATTGTAAATCTTTATATTAACATTAGCAAACTTTCATTTAGTTAAACAAATATAAAGCCCATTAATAGCCCATAGCCTAGTTTCCACAAGTGTCGTTCTTTTGTCCAAACCCCAATTATGGTACAAAGCCCAATTACCCAATTTTAGTAATTAGCCCAACATCATGATTACCTCGTTTTAAATAAGCATAATAATAACTTAGCTACGAGACATTAATGTAAAAAGGTTGAACATAACTTACAATGATTAAAAATAGCGTAGCGTTACACGGACAGAATTTCGACTTACACCCTTACAACATTCGCTAACATACCCTTATTATTAGAATTATAATTAAAATTAAAATATAAATTATAAATATAAATATATTACTTCGTATGAAGAGAAGAAAAAATGATGTGTTTAAAACTCGTCAGAAAACTGGCTATTTATAGGACCTGACCAGCAATCTCACACCATGCGACTCGCATGGTTTTGTGCTTCTGGCCATGCGAGTCGCATGGCCACCCTGGATTCAGCCATCTACTTTTGTTTTCTTCTTGCCGACGTAATATAATAATAATAATATATATAATATATAATTATATATAATTATATATATATTATATTATATTCTTGTGCATAGTAGACTAGATATTTTTGGTCCGTTGCGTCGGGCGTTTCTTCTTGGCTCAGGTCCCGGTTCCGGATTTTCGGACGTCCTCGCGTATTATTTTAAATCGCGTACTTTGCGTTCCGCAACTTGTACTTTTGTCATTTTGAGACGTTCCTCATCAATATTTTGAACCTTTTTAGTTGTATCTTGTACTTTATAGCTCTTTGGACCTTTTTGTCTACAATTTGTCGAATCTGTCTTTTGTCTTCACCTTTTATTATTTAAACGAATATCACTTATAAATAGAACAATTGCAACTAAAAGCTTGTCTTTCTTGAGGAATAATGCTATGAAATATATGTTCGTTTTTAGCATTATCAAATATTCCCACACTTGAGCGTTGCTTGTCCTCAAGCAATATTGTCTTGAAATACTAGAATCACTTCTTTATTCTTCACACTTTGTACATCAGTGATTTCTATACGGCGGTATAAACAATGGTAGTAACGATATGGTTTACAGTCTCACATGACTATAAAAATTTAGATCCATTAAGGAAATTGGATCTTTATGAAAACATTTGATCTTTTGAAAATTAAATCTAGTTTTTCCCCTAGATAAGTTTTCCGGAATAACCCTTTACCGGTGTTTGCAAAATATTTTTGTGGGTTTGGTGGGTTTCAGATTTGAAAATTTTAGCTTAAAACTTGCGGTTTTGTGTCACCCACTTGCTAACCTTGTATTTGGAAAGCAACACGTCCAGTTTACTTGTTCCGTATATTACCTTTCGGCAAACTACCGTCCGGTTGTAAGGAAAGCGTTGAACAAGCAACTGTTAAGGCAATGTCCCGTGACATGCTTTTGATTATGGTCTATAACGTGTCGGACGCAATTACTATCCTTGGTAGGAGCAATAGTAAAGCTCACCCTTATAATTTGTCGGTTTGGCACAAGGTCCTGTCTTTGACCATGTTATGCAACCACCGTTCTTACGGTTGACACCCGATTTAGTTCAGGTGACCTAATGAATTCCAGGTGAATTCCTAGGATTTTACGTTCAATGGTAATGAACGCATTGAAAATAGGGTTTTCAGAAAACAAATCGGTTTGTAATTTGATCAAAATATTTTCTCGTTCAAGCTCGAGTTTAGATATCATTGAATTCCATGAGTTTGTAATTCTCAATCTTTAAGGTCAATCTCTAGGATTGAGTAATATCAGTCTTAAAAGCTGATTTTTAATCTTTAAGGAGATCATCCTTTCTGGGGATCTGATTCATTAGTCTTATCCAGCTAATTTGCACGGTGCCTCCCCATTGTACGAGATAAATCCTTCTCATGGTTAGGATAAATCTGACCACTTGGCGACCCTGTTTAATGCTGAGGTCCGTGGATTTCCTGCTGATTTTAGTGATGACTTTTCTAGATTTTTCGTCAACCTACAGCTGGTCTGAACGACAACTTCATGACCTAAATCAAGAAGCGCGTGTCTTTTTCGGAAGACTTTACTTCCTTTTAATGATGGAATTGATTCATCGTGTAGATCCATCTCTTCTTTTCTTTCATCGGGTAAAACAGTTTAGTTTAGTCCAAAGCAAAAGTATTTTCAGTTATTTGTTACAAATATATGTGACATATGTTTAAAATAACTTGGTAAATTTTCCCACACTTGGCTTTTATTTTCCTTTTTATCGTCCTCTATTCCATTTTAAATGAATTTTAACATTTTAGTTTGTTTCTCAATTTATGTCCTTTCCGAGGTAACAATAATTTCGGTGTTAAAACCTAGTTTTATCGTTCATAAATATGTATAAACATGATTTTGAATTCATTTAATTGAAAATTTTGAAAAATTTTACTAGAATTGGGTAGTCAGTATATAAGACTAGGGCTGTTCTTTTTTATCAGAGAGCACTAGATTCTAATACAACTACTGCTTTACTAGTATTTTTTAATGGTAACCAAGTGTTTAATATAAAAATTTTAAAATCCGAAAGAATTTAACCCCTTCCCACACTTAAGATCTTGCAATGCCCTCATTTGCAAGAAATCAGTAACAATTTAAATTATTGAGGGTGATTTGTGTGAAAATGATTAAATTTTTACCAAAGTTTCCAAATATATTGGCGTTTGTTTGCTGAATGATAAATGGTGCACGTCATTTGTTCATTCCGTCTTGTTGTTATTTCACATACATTTTGCATCATTGTCGTCAAAATTACTTGCTTTTGCTGAACTTAATGCCAGTCTTTGAAAACGCGTTGTTTTACCCTGTTTTGTGCATAAAATAGAATACATACAATACAAATATAATCATACATGCAATTTGAAATGGAACTTTGGCATCCCACTTTCAAACTATAAGAAAAATATTAGTACACAATAATAATAAAATATTCAACATTACATAAACATAATAAAATGTTAAGTGTTTAAAATAAAAATAAAAATTACCACTTATCTCTACTGATCAGGAGGTGGGTTAGGAGGAAAATTAGGATATGGATCCCAATTCATGTTCGCGTCCGGGTTCCATGGCTGATTATAGGTGTACTGGTATGCTGCGTCATAATCATATGAATCATAGGGTGGTCTCATCTCTGGCTGATGTGCGGGATAGTATGCGGGTCGGGTCGGATAATACATCTCGCCAGGCTGCAACTGGCTTATAATTTGGCGCTGATGATAATCCCATCGGCCATGCTCTCGTTGCCGGGAATGCTCGTAGTCATTCCGGCGTTGCCATGCCTCGTACTGCATATGCCTATCATAGTTCGTCATGTATTCATCCTCCATACGAACTCCTAAATCAAGAGCAGTCTCCCGAACAACTCCTATAATGTTGTTCGCCTCCTCCATCTCATCATCCGAACCTCTCTCTACCTGTCGCTGAGGTCCTTCGTATCTATATACCCGACCACGTCTCATCAATAATACCCTTGCACCGTGATAAAGGTTTGAACTTATAGTTTCACCTTGGTCCTCTATTTCGTTCATTGGACCCCCTTGGTGCTTATCTACACCTAAATACTCTCCAATGAGAGTAATGAAAATACCACCACCTATAATACTCCCCGATTTCATCCCCGAAACTACATTAGCGAGATAATAACCAACACAATAGGGAATGTTAACGAAACTCCTCGGGTCTCTAATACACTTGAGGTAGAACAAATCGTTTACGGTCAATTTTTCCTTATTCCTACCCCTTTGTGTGATTGTGTTTGCTAAGAATCTATGAATCACCCGGAGTTCAGCTCTGTCTATATCTAAGTATGTATGATTTCCACTGGCGTGAAATTCATTAAAGTGGGACATACGCCTCCAGACAGCGTTAATATCAAATTCCCTATCTACCCTTTCTCCTTGGGCAATCAGGCTATTACAGTCGGGGCTCAAAAGTTCAGCAGGGGTGTAAATCTGTAAGGCCCTTGCTAAATCTATCATGGACATTCTGTACATTCGTCCACCTAACAGAAACCTAATAAAGCTTCTATCATCTATCCTCCTAACATCACTGTTTAACTTAATAGTACTAAGTAATTCTATACACCATTCCCTATATATGGTTCTACGAATGGAAAATAGGCGCATCCAATCGTTAAACTGAGAATTACCATACCTTTGCACCAATAATTGCCGAATCGGTTCGGCAAGGTCAACTGTTTCCAAAGGTACCCAGTCAATTGCCCTTGGCATTTCAACAACCTTAAAGTAGAGAATGTGCATGTTCTTTTGATAATCTGGATACTCTATCCAACATCTATCAAATCTCAGATTTGGGTGTAACTGATCTTCATTAATGTCTAAACTCAGAATCCTTTGATGTGGAGCGAATTGACGAAACTGATTCACGAATAATTGATCTTGATCGTAATATGGAATATGTTGCTCCTCCTGTTCTTCTTCTTCTTGTTGCATATGTTGTTCTTGTTCATGAAACATTTCCGGTTCGGGCTCTGGTTGCCTGGACGATGATGCTCCTGAACCTCCAGTATCGGCTTTCTGCAAAACACATTAAACACAAAATTTGTGTATCCAAATATGCATTAGTGTTAGCAAAATAATAACTTGAAACAATTATGATGACCTGTTCAATTCATAACACATTTTATACACATTTTCTTAACAATAACAATTCTACACTTTTACATACGAAAATGTGTATAATGTTTTATCACATTTAAACTCTTAAACATGTCAACAATAATTATTATAACAATTAAACACTTGTTACATGGCATTCAAATCAAACTAGTGCTCATTTTCATATTTTTGTCAAGTCTACACTTTGTCAAATAAGCCTATACGAAAAATGTACATCAAGTTCATAAGCATTTATCTCAAATAACATGCCAAAATAATCACTACTAGCAATGAGACAAGTTTCAAATGGCCTTTATATCAAATTATCCAAGTTCATGAATTTTTAGACTTAAAAAGTCTACTTTAATTCTCAAAAACACGTTTAGGCTCAAAGTTTGGATCAATTAACTACCTAAACATGTTACACTACTTAATTTAGCAACAATTCATGACAAAAATCGGCCATAACCTGTTTATATCAAAAAGCCCCAAATTGCTCAAGAACACAAACCCTAGATTCTTAAAAATTTGAAGTTTTTAGCTTCAATTCATGTTAAATAGCTTCTATCTAGGATATACATGCATAATATAACAACAATTTAGCTCTAATTACACCTAAATTTAACAAAATCAAAATATAAATTTTCTAGCTCAAGAACACAAAAATTCGAATTTAAAGAGATTAGGGGTGAAATCTTTACCTTTCTCCTGAAGGGGTTGAGACTACTGAATCTAGGCATGATTATTGTGAAGTTTTGCAAGAAATTTGGTGAAAAATGGCGGATTTTTGAGAGGATTTGGGAGAGTTTTCGTGTATATGTGTGTGTGTTGTGAAAGAAGCAGAACTCGGCTGCTTTTTTGATCCTGTCCAGTTTTTAACATCCATGCGAGTCGCATGGCTTAAGCCTTTCCCCCATGCGACTCGCATGGGGGTATTTTCCAGAATTTTTGTTTTTTTTTTTTTTTTTTTTTTTTTTTTTTTTTTTTTTATATAAACCTTATACTTTTAAAACATATAATTAAATAAAATTTTAAAAATTTTGTTTCTTTTTAAGACGAAGTCGTTTCGGGACGATGCCCTAGTCCGTCCCTCGACAAAATTTTAAAATTTGTCTTTTTGTAGTGATTGTTTTAAAAGCTAAGATTTTTGGGTTTTTTTTTTTTTATGTTTTTGGCATACTTTAAATCAATAAGATTAAAAATAATGATAATAAAAGTTCTCGTCCCTCCCTCGGGTAAAGCAATTTCGGTTCAAAGACCTAGTCTTCAACTTACGACGAATTTTAAAAATCATATTTTTAACTTAATGAGATAAAGTAAATTTTTGTTTTTAAATTCACACAATTTAAATATAAAATTCAAAATAAAAAAAAATTAAAAATTAAAAATTCACACCAAACTTAAAATTTGAAATGCATAAAATTAAAATTCATATTTTAAAAATTAAAAATTCACACCAAACTTAATTTAAAAATTCATAAATTCATATCAAACTTATATTAATTTTTCAAATATTTATAATTTAAATATATTGTTTTTACAAAGTTTACAATATTAATTTAAGATTTAAATATTAATTTTTAAAAATATGGTAAAAATAAAATTAAAAATCTTTTTGTCTTTTTATCCCACTTTAATCAATCAAATATTATCAAAAATATGCGCCCCTCTTTTCGGTAAAGTAATTTCGGTTCCAAGACCTAATTTAACTCATGACGAATTTTTGAAATATTTTGGGTTGATTGATTAAAGATATTTATACCTTAAGAATAAACGTTAAATTTCGCAGTGATGTAATAAATTTTTGAACGATATCAATAATTTCGGTCGCCAAACCTAATTTTATTTAATACCAATTTAATACTTTTTAGCGAACAAATTAGCGTTTATTATCAAAAGGTTAAAAATAAAAATAAAAATAAAAACTGTACAGACATACCTGTGAAATAGATTTCTTAGTTATATGATCTATTATATTCATAAGATAATCGGTTTAATTGGTCTTCCATGGCTGCATAGGCGTAACCTCGAGCATTCATTGTCTTTTCTTCTAAACATATGAACGGTCCGTCTCTGCATAAAGTAACAAATTCGGTATTTGAATAGGTTTGATTATTTGAACATTTACCTCCATGTGACCATTTTCCGCATTTGTGACATTTTTCTAGGTGTCGTGCTCTTCTTTTCGCTGCGGATTTTGATTTTCCTTTACCAAATTGTAACTTATTATCTTCGCATCTGGATCCTTTTCTAACTCCGTCCATTCTTTCTCTGATTACTGATACTAATTCACTCGGTAGTATGTCATTATTTCTTTTAGTGATCAAAGCGTGTAGCATTAGACCATGGTTTAGTTCACAGGCAGTCTTCATTTCGTAAAAACCTAAAAAAATAAAAATTCAGAATGGGGGGAGAAGACTAGTTCTTTAGGGTCTGCTAGGGAAAGACCATACGTGTTCCATTTTCGAGAACTACACGAAAACAGACAATCTAACTCTAACAGAAATACATATTATCCTTTAAAGACTTGATTCTCCCCACACTTAGTTAGCTGTGGTGTCGAAATTGTGATTAACTTCGTTGTCGACTTCCATCGGACCCTGTATGTAATGTTTAACTCTGTGACCATTAACTTTAAATTCAATCCCATTTGAATTTATCAATTCTATCGTTCCGTATGGGAAAACTCTTTTGACTATGAATGGTCCAGACCATCTTGATTTCAATTTTCCAGGAAATAGCTTGAATCGTGAATTGAAAAGAAGAACTCTGTCTCCTTCTTTAAATTCTTTCGAACTTCTGATTCTTTTATCATGCCATTTCTTTGTTCTTTCTTTATAGATTAACGAATTTTCGTATGCTTCATGTCTTAATTCTTCTAATTCGTTTAGTTGACTTAATCGTAGACGTCCGGCTTCATGTAAATCAAGATTACATGTCTTCAAAGCCCAAAATGCTTTGTGTTCAATTTCTACTGGAAGATGACATGCTTTTCCATAAACAAGTCTAAAAGGTGTGGTTCCAATTGGAGTTTTGTAGGCTGTTCTAAAAGCCCAGAGTGCATCCTCTAATTTAATGGACCATTCCTTCGGATTTGATCCTACGGTTTTCTCTAGAATACGTTTTAAAGCTCGGTTGGTATTTTCAACTTGTCCACTTGTTTGTGGATGATATGCGGTGGAGATTTTATGAGTTACTCCATATCTTTTAAGAACTTTCTCAAGTTGATTATTACAGAAATGAGTACCCCGATCACTTATTAAAGCTTTCGGTGTTCCAAACCTTGCAAAAAGACGTTTTAAAAAGTTTACTACAACTCGTGCATCGTTAGTTGGGAGAGCTTGTGCTTCCGCCCATTTAGATACATAATCAATGGCTACGAGTATATATAGATTATTATGAGATTTTGGAAATGGACCCATAAAGTCAATACCCCAAATGTCAAATACTTCACATACTTGTATGACATTTTGTGGCATTTCATCGCGTTGACTTATTTTTCCGGCCCTTTGACATGCATCACAGGATTTGCAAAGAAGGTGTGCGTCTTTGTAAATTGTAGGCCAATAGAATCCAGCTTCATAAACTTTTCTTGCTGTTAGTTGAGGCCCATAATGCCCTCCTGTTGGTCCTGTGTGACAATGGTTTAAAATTTTACTCGCTTCATCTCCAAATACACATCGGCGTATTATTCCATCGGGACAACTTTTAAACAGATGTGGATCTTCCCAGAAATAGTGTTTTATATCACTGAAGAATTTCTTTCGTCTTTGGTACGATAATCCTTTTTCAAGGAATCCACAAACTAAGTAGTTTGCATAGTCTGCAAACCATGGGCTTTCTTTATAATCTATTTTCAATAGATATTCATCAGGAAAGTTGTCTTGTATGGCCGATTCATTCAGAACTTCTAATTCGGGATTTTCAAGACGAGAAAGATGATCAGCGGCGAGATTTTCTGCTCCTTTTTTATCTCGGATTTCAATATCAAACTCTTGTAAGAGTAAGATCCAACGGATTAATCTTGGTTTAGCATCTTGTTTTGAAAATAGGTATCTAAGAGCAGAATGGTCGGTATAGACCACCGTTTTTGCTAGAACGAGATATGATCGAAATTTGTCAAAAGCAAAGACAATAGCAAGGAGTTCTTTTTCAGTAGTTGTATAGTTCGTTTGTGCTCCTTGTAATGTCTTACTAGCATAATATATAGGTTGAAATCGTTTTTCAATCCTTTGTCCTAAAACGGCTCCCATTGCAAAATCACTTGCATCGCACATTAGTTCAAATGGTAGATTCCAATTTGGTGTTATCATGATCGGCGCATTAGTGAGTTTTTCTTTAAGAATATTAAAAGATTTGATACATTCATCTGAAAAGATGAATGGTGCATCCTTTTCTAGGAGTTTATTCATAGGAGTGGCAATTTTAGAAAAATCTTTTATAAAACGTCGGTAAAAACCGGCATGCCCTAGAAAACTCCTAACTCCTCTAACATTGGTGGGATGTGGAAGTTTAGCAATTACATCTACTTTAGCTCTATCCACTTCAATTCCTTCTTTTAAAATTTTATGTCCAAGAACGATGCCTTCTTTAACCATGAAATGGCATTTCTCCCAATTAAGTACTAGATTTGATTTTTCGCATCTAATTAGCATTCGTTCCAGATTAACTAGACATGATTTAAATGTATCACCGAAGACTGAAAAGTCATCCATGAATACTTCCATGCATTCTTCTATCATGTCGTGAAAAATCGCCATCATACACCTTTGAAAGGTTGCAGGGGCGTTACAAAGTCCAAATGGCATGCGTTTGTAAGCAAAAGTACCATAAGGGCACGTGAATGTGGTTTTCTCTTGGTCCTCGGGTGCTATTGGAATTTGAAAATATCCGGAAAATCCATCTAGAAAACAATAGTAACTATTTCCGGCTAATCTTTCCAACATTTGATCTATGAAAGGTAAGGGAAAGTGATCTTTTCTGGTGGCGTCATTTAATTTTCTATAATCAATACATACACGCCATCCTGTTACAGTCCTAGTAGGAATAAGCTCATTTTTCTCATTTGTGATGACAGTCATGCCACCCTTCTTAGGCACGCATTGAACTGGGCTTACCCATGGACTATCAGAGATTGGATATATCAAACCTGCATCTAGCAGTTTAATAATCTCTTTCTTAACTACATCTTGCATATTAGGATTTAGTCTTCGTTGGCGTTGCACATACGTTTTATGACCTTCTTCCATAAGGATTTTATGTGTGCAATACGAAGGACTTATTCCTTTAATATCATGAATCTTCCATGCAATGGCTTGTTTATGAGCTTTCAACACAGAAATGAGTTGTGATTTCTCATTTTCAGTAAGAGAAGACGATATTATTACAGGTAATTCAGATTCACCATGTAAATAAGCGTATTCCAAATGGTTTGGAAGTGGCTTTAACTCTAATTTCGGAGGTTCTTCTATCGATGATTTATATCGATATCTGTCTTCTTCTTTTAGCATTTGAATTTCTTCTGTTGTTGGTTCATATCCATTAGCTATAAGTGTAGCTAACATTTCAGCTTCATCAATTGGTTCATTACCTTCTCCTAAAGAACATTCTCCTGTTCCTTGTAATTCTGGAAATTCTTTTAATAATTCTGCATGTGCATCTATAGTTTGAATATAATAACATGTATCATCTGCAGATTGTGGTTGTTGCATTGCTCTATCAACTGAAAAGGTAACACTCTCATCCTCTATACTTAGGGTCAGTTTCTTACCGAACACGTCTATCATTGCTTTAGCCGTGTTTAAGAATGGTCTTCCTAATATGAGAGGAACTTGAGAATCTTCTTCCATGTCTAAAACAACAAAATCTACTGGAAATACTAAAGTACCAACTTTAACTAGCATGTTCTCCATTATCCCTCTAGGATATTTTATTGATCTATCGGCTAGTTGTATGCTTATTCTGGTTGGTTTCAATTCTCCAAGGTCTAGTTTAGCGTATAGTGAATACGGCATTAGATTTATACTAGCACCTAAGTCTGCCAATGCTTCTATTGAACTAAGACTACCCAGAAAACATGGAATTGTGAAACTTCCTGGATCAGATAGTTTTTCTGGTATCTTATTCAACAGCACTGCTGAACAATTAGCATTCATAGTAACAGCCGAGAGTTCTTCCATTTTCTTTCTATTCGTGATTAGATCTTTCAAGAATTTAGCATATCTTGGCATTCCTGAAATCACATCAATGAAAGGAAGATTTACATTTATCTGTTTAAACATATCCAAGAATTTGGATTGCTCGGCCTCAAGTTTTTCCTTCTTCATTTTACTCGGGTAAGGAAGTGGTGGTTGATATGGTTTAACATAAGGTTTATCCTTAACTGTGTTATCTTCATTAACCTTTTCAACTACCGGTTCTTTTTCCTTATCTTGATCAGGTTGTGGTTCTTGTGGAGTAGGAATAGTTTCATCAGAAGTTACAGGTATTTCAGGTGGTTTAAGTGTTGTACCACTTCTTGTGGTAATAGCTTTAGCTGTTTCATTCCGGGGGTTAGCATTTGTATCACTAGGTAAACTTCCCGGTTTTCTTTCACCTATTAACCTTGCTAGGTTACTTACTTCTTGTTCCAGATTTTGAATAGAAGCTTGTTGATTTCTAAATGCTTGAGCATTTTGTTCATTGGTTTGTTTTTGAGATGTGAAAAACTGCGTTTGAGTTTCAACTAGCTTCGTCATCATATCTTCTAAATTCGGCTTTTTATCTTCGGTTTGTTGTGGTGGTTTGTTTTGAAAATTAGGTCTTTGCTGATTGTAAGTATTATTGGATAATTGTGGATTGCTAGGACCTTGTTGGTTGTTGTATGGAATATTTCGGTTATAATTCTGGTTTTGATTGTAAATCGGTCTTGGCGGTTGATAATTATTCTGATAATTATTTCCAGGCCTTTGGTTTATGTATGAAATATTCTCTCTTTGTTCCATTGTTAATTCAATATTTAGACAATCTTTTGTCAAATGTGGTCCTCCACACTGCTCACAACTAATTCGTATAGCATGAATATCCTTAGTCATCTTTTCCATTCGTCTCTCGAAAGCATCTATCTTTGCTGAAATGGAATCTAAGTCATGGCTAGAATCGGCTCTAGCTGCTTTAGATGATCTAATGATATCTTTTTCTTGGTGCCACTCATGTGAGTGGGAAGCAGTATTATCAATAATTTTGTAAGCATCAGTTTCGGTTTTCTTCATAATCGAACCACCAGCTGCTATATCTATGTCTTTTCTTGTAGTGATGTCGCATCCTTGGTAGAATATTTGTACTATTTGACAGGTGTCTAAACCATGTTGCGGACATCCTCTTAACAACTTTCCATATCTTGTCCACGCCTCATATAGAGTTTCATTTGGCTTCTGTGTGAACGTAACAATTTCTGCTTGAAGTCTTACGGCTTTAGATGCAGGAAAAAATTGTTTAAGAAATTTGTCAATTAAAACATCCCATGTATCGATCGCCCCTTCAGGTAACGATTCCAACCAATCTTTGGCTTCTCCCTTTAAAGTCCAGGGAAATAACATGAGATATATCTGTTCATCCTCCACTTCTCGTATTTTAAATAGTGTGCAGATCCTATTAAAGGTACGTAGATGTTCATTTGGATCTTCCTTCGGCGCACCACTAAATTGGCATTGATTAGTCACCATGTGTAGAATTTGTCCTTTGATTTCATAATCTGGCGCATTAATGTCTGGATGAGTAATTGCGTGACCTTGGCCAGTGCGTTTAGCTCTCATTCGGTCTTCCATACTTAAAGGTTCCAGATTCTCCATAATTGAATTTGTTGACTCGGTATCACTAGATGCTTCAGATTTAATGGTTCGTTCCTCAACAATCTCTGTTTGAATGATTGGTGGTTCCGGAGGAAAGTTTAATGGTTCAGGATCTATGAACCGTTCCTGAATATTTTCTGGATTCTCAATTGTGAGGTTGGTTTCAAAAACTGGATTATCGGTAATTTGAACTGAAGTACTTGGTCGACTGGATGACGATTCTAAAGAAAAATCAACGGCGGTTATATTTGTTAAACGATGTCTTGATCGAGTTACAGGTGGTGAACGTACAAAAGGTGATGAACGTCTTGCTCGGTGCATTCACAGAATATCCTATTAGTTTTTAAAAGGAAAGAAAAATTATAATAAGTTATCCAATCAATAGACTTTTCTGATTTTGCCCACGTTTCGAATAGCCAAAAGATGCAGCAGAGGGGCAGGATTCGTTTGGTCTCAATATAATTGAGGACTGTTTGGCTCCAATAACCCGGTCCACGTACAAATCCAACTATTACTACGAACCAGAAAATTTTGATGTCTATCAATTTAATTACTTAAAATAAATTTTCGTAATTTTAAGAAATTTAGATAAGAAGTAGAATAAAATTCTAAGTCCTAAAAACTAGAATAGCGAGAAATAAGAAAGACAAAGAGTTCGTCGAAAAAGGTCGAAAAAGAAAAATGGTTGAAAAATAAAAGGTGACGGAAAAATAAAAGAAACTTAAAAAAAAACTTAAAAATACTTAACTAACCTAACCTTATTACTACAACTAACTTAAAATTATAATCGCAAATTGAAATTACTAATTGAAATGATAATTGATACATAGTAAAAGGTCTAAAAATATTAAAGCTTACAGGAAAAACTAAATCCCAAATGGAAATAACTTAAAAAGAAACTAAAACGTAAAAAGGCGTCGCAAAATTCTAAAGCACCTAAATCTTAGTCTAAAGAAAAAGCACTTAAGGAGTTCTACGGCGAAGCCTAAAAATATAGGAGTAAAAATAACTATAGCGAAAACTAAGTTTAAAATTAATTATGAGCTAAAAAAAAATACAAATATTACGCTACAACGATTAAAAAGGGACAAAATATAAAAGTTATAAAAATATTAGATTTTATAAAAATATTATTTTTATATTTTATAATTTAAAGTATTAAGTATTATATAATTAAAACTAGTTAAAAGTAATAATTAATTTAAATAACTAAAACTTAATTAATAATAATAAATAAAACTAGGGTTTAAATAATAATAATAAATTAATACGCATTAAATGCGAAATTAGGGTTTGAATGTGGCCCTGTCAGACCCTTCATGCGAGTCGCATGGTTTTAGGGGTTGGGTCATGCGAGTCGCATGACTGAACTGGACCAGTTCAACTGGACTGGTTCAAATGACGGGTCACGTATTATTTTATATTTAATTTCTTTTTTTCTGTTTTATATTTAAAATATAAATATATTAAAATAAAAACTTAAAAATAAACTTAAAATACTTTATAATTTTGTAAAAGAAAAACTTAAAAATATACTTAAAATACTTTTTTTTTTCGATTTTAAAAGCTTTTTTTTTTTTTTCTTTTTTATATGTTTTTTTTTTTTTAATTTTTAAACAAAAATATAAATTTTACAAAAACTAATTATAACTTAAAAATTAAAAATATGGCGTTTCGCTTCGGCGAAAATGAGTTCCCCGGCAGCGGCGCCAAAAATACTTGATGTCAAAGCAGAGGGGTATAAAATACTATTAAATTTTAGCAGGAAATACTATTAAATACGATACAATTTTACACAAGATATTTATTTATTTATAGAATGGATATACTTAAACCTTGCTACAACACTTATAGGCAGTGTACCTAATCGTACAGTAGTGTAGTTTTTAGTAAGTCCGGTTCGTTCCACAGGGAAATCTTTAAACAAAGCTCAACGCTATATTAGTTAACTTTTTATAAAAATACAAATATATATATAGGTAATATTATTATTATAAAGGGGGGTTTTTACCGTTTAATGACCGGTTTGTCGATTTTAAGACTTTAGTCGCAGTTAAAACCTAATGTAAAATAAATACAAGACTTAAATTAAAGCTTAAAGTAAATAACGATAATGGAATTACGAATAATAAAAATGCGATAAAATTAAATTGCGATAATTAAAAGTACAATAAAATAACAATAAATAAAAGTGCGATAATTAGAAGTGCAATTAAATATAAAATAAAGGAAATTAAATATGAAATAAAAGAATTATGCTTATTTAAACTTCCGTAATCATGATGTTTGACGTGTTGATTTTAGTTTTATGCCCTTGGGTTAATTGTCCTTTGTCCTGGATTATTCAATATGTCCGTCTGGTTTTTGTCCATAACAGTCCATCAGTCATAAATATAAATTGCAAGTGTCCTTGTCAAATTATTATTATACCCGAAGATAAATATTCCAACTAATTGGGGATTCGAATTGTAACAAGGTTTTAATACTTTGTTTAATGAATACACCAGGTTATCGACTGCGTGTAAACCAAGGTTTTACTACTTTGTTAACAATTACACCAATTACCCTTGAATGTAATTTCACCCCTGTTTTAATTATTCTAGTGGCTATTAATCCATTCCCGTGTCCGGTTAAATGAACGATTATTCGTACATATAAATACCCCGCCCATCGTGTCCGATCGAGTGTATATGGTAATTTATAGGGACGCCCAATTGTAAATCTTTATATTAACATTAGCAAACTTTCATTTAGTTAAACAAATATAAAGCCCATTAATAGCCCATAGCCTAGTTTCCACAAGTGTCGTTCTTTTGTCCAAACCCCAATTATGGTACAAAGCCCAATTACCCAATTTTAGTAATTAGCCCAACATCATGATTACCTCGTTTTAAATAAGCATAATAATAACTTAGCTACGAGACATTAATGTAAAAAGGTTGAACATAACTTACAATGATTAAAAATAGCGTAGCGTTACACGGACAGAATTTCGACTTACACCCTTACAACATTCGCTAACATACCCTTATTATTAGAATTATAATTAAAATTAAAATATAAATTATAAATATAAATATATTACTTCGTATGAAGAGAAGAAAAAATGATGTGTTTAAAACTCGTCAGAAAACTGGCTATTTATAGGACCTGACCAGCAATCTCACACCATGCGACTCGCATGGTTTTGTGCTTCTGGCCATGCGAGTCGCATGGCCACCCTGGATTCAGCCATCTACTTTTGTTTTCTTCTTGCCGACGTAATATAATAATAATAATATATATAATATATAATTATATATAATTATATATATATTATATTATATTCTTGTGCATAGTAGACTAGATATTTTTGGTCCGTTGCGTCGGGCGTTTCTTCTTGGCTCAGGTCCCGGTTCCGGATTTTCGGACGTCCTCGCGTATTATTTTAAATCGCGTACTTTGCGTTCCGCAACTTGTACTTTTGTCATTTTGAGACGTTCCTCATCAATATTTTGAACCTTTTTAGTTGTATCTTGTACTTTATAGCTCTTTGGACCTTTTTGTCTACAATTTGTCGAATCTGTCTTTTGTCTTCACCTTTTATTATTTAAACGAATATCACTTATAAATAGAACAATTGCAACTAAAAGCTTGTCTTTCTTGAGGAATAATGCTATGAAATATATGTTCGTTTTTAGCATTATCACATATTTTCTGGGTAGTCTTAGTTCAATAGAAGCATTGGCAGATTTAGGTGCTAGTATAAATTTAATGCCGTATTCACTATACGCTAAACTAGACCTTGGAGAATTGAAACCAACCCGAATAAGTATACAACTAGCCGATCGATCAGTAAAATATCCTAGAGGGATAATGGAGAACATGCTAGTTAAAGTTAGTACTTTAGTATTTCTAGTAGATTTTGTTATTCTGGACATGGAAGAAGATTCTCGAGTTCCTCTCATATTAAGAAGACCATTCTTAAACACGGCTAAAGCAATAATAGACGTGTTCGGTAAGAAACTGACCCTAAGTATAGAGGACGAGAGTGTTACCTTTTCTGTTGATAGAGCCATGCAACAACCGCAATCTGCAGATGATACATGTTATTACATTCAAACTATAGATTCACATAAGAATTGTTAGAAGAATTTCCAGAATTACAAGGAACATGAAAATGTTCTTTAGGAGAAGGAACAGAACTAATTGATGAAGCTGAAATGTTAGCCGCACTCATGGCAAATGAATACAAACCAACAATAGAAGAACTTCAAATGCTAAAAGAAGAAGACAGATATCGATACAAATCATCGATAGAAGAACCACCGACATTAGAGTTAAAGCCACTTCCAAACCATTTGAAATATGCTTATTTACATGGTGAATCTGAATTACCTGTAATAATATCGTCTTCTCTTACTGAAAATGAAAAATTTCAACTCATTTCTGTGCTAAAAGCTCATAAACCAGCTATTGCATGGAAGATTCATGATATTAAAGGCATAAGTTCTTCGTATTGCACACATAAAATCCTTGTGGAAGAAGGTCATAAAACGTATGTGCAACGCCAATGAAGACTAAATCCTATTATGCAAGATGTTATTAAGAAAGAAATTATTAAACTGCTAGATGTAGGTTTAATTTATCCAATCTCTGATAGTCTATGGGTAAGCCCAGTTCAATGTGTACCTAAGAAGGGTGGCATGAATGTCATCACAAATGAGAAAAATGAGCTTATTCCTACTAGGACTATAACAGGATGGCGTGTTTGTATTGATTATAGAAAATTAAATGACGCCACCAGAAAAGATCACTTTCCATTACCTTTCATTGATCAAATGTTGGAAAGATTAGCCGGAAATAGTTACAATTGTTTTCTTGATGGTTTTTCCGGATATTTTCAAATTCCAATAGCACCCGAGGACCAAGAGAAAACCACGGTCACGTGCTCTTATGGTACTTTTGCTTATAAACGCATGCCATTTGGACTTTGCAACGCCCCTGCAACCTTTCAAAGATGCATGATGGTGATTTTTCACGACATGATAGAAGAATGCATGGAAGTTTTCATGGATGACTTTTCAGTCTTCGGTGATACTTTTGAAACATGTCTAGTTAATCTTGAACGAATGCTAATTAGATGCGAGCAATCAAATCTAGTACTTAATTGGGAGAAATGTCATTTCATGGTTAAAGAAGGCATCGTTCTTGGTCATAAAATTTCAAAGGAAGGAATTGAAGTGGATAGAGCTAAAGTAGATGTAATTGCTAAACTTCCATATCCTACCAATGTTAGAGAAGTTAGGAGTTTTCTAGGGCATGCCGGTTTTTACCGACGTTTCATAAAAGATTTTTCTAAAATTGCCACTCCTATGAATAAACTCCTAGAAAAAGATGCTCCATTCATCTTTTCGGATGAATGCATCAAATCTTTTTATATTCTTAAAGAAAAAATCACTAATGCGCCGATCATGATAACTCCAAATTGGAATCTACCATTTGAACTTATGTGCGATGCAAGTGATTTTGCAATGGGAGCCGTTTTAGGACAAAGGATTGAAAAACGATTTCAACCTATTTTTTACGCTAGTAAGACGTTACAAGGAGCACAAACGAATTACACAACTACTGAAAAAGAACTCCTTGCTATTGTCTTTGCTTTTGACAAATTTCATTCATATCTCGTTCTAGCTAAAACGGTGGTCTATACCGACCATTCTGCTCTTAGATACCTATTTTCAAAACAAGATGCTAAACCACGATTAATCCTTTGGATCTTACTCTTACAAGAGTTCGATATTGAGATCCGAGACAAAAAGGGAGCAAAAAATCTCGCCGATGATCATCTTTCTCGTCTTGAAAATCCCGAATTAGAAGTTCTAAATGAATCGGCCATACAAAATAAATTTCCTGATGAATATCTATTGAAGATAGATTATAATAAAATTCCATGGTTTGCAGACTATGCAAACTACTTAGTATGTGGATTCCTTGAAAAAGGGTTGTCGTACCAAAAACGAAAGAAATTCTTTAGTGATATAAAACACTATTTCTGGGAAGATCCACATTTGTTTAAAAGTTGTCCCGATGGAATAATACGCCTATGTGTATTCGGAGATGAAGCCAGTCAAATCTTAAAACATTGTCACACAGGACCAATAGGAGGGCATTATGAGCCTCAACTGAAATGTCCCGTTCTTATTGATTAAAAACGATCCATATTAATTGATTTCGTTGCGAGGTTTTGACCTCTATATGAGACGTTTTTCAAAGACTGCATTCATTTTTAAAACAAACCATAACCTTTATTTCATAGATAAAGGTTTTAAAAAGCTTTACGTAGATTATCAAATAATGATAATCTAAAATATCTTGTTTACACACGACCATTACATAATGGTTTACAATACAAATATGTTACAACAAAATAAGTTTCTTGAATGCAGTTTTTACACAATATCATACAAGCATGGACTCCAAATCTCGTCCTTATTTAAGTATGCGACAGCGGAAGCTCTTAATAATCACCTGAGAATAAACATGCTTAAAACGTCAACAAAAATGTTGGTGAGTTATAGGTTTAACCTATATATATCAAATCATAATAATTGTAGTGACCCGAACTTTTCCATGTTTATATATATTAATTGAGATTGATATTTACATGATTAAATGTTTCCAACATGTTAAGCAATCAAACTTGTTAAGACTTGATTAATTGAAATATGTTTCATATAGACAATTGACCACCCAAGTTGACCGGTGATTCACGAACGTTAAACTTGTAAAAACTATACGATGACATATATATGGTTATATATATATATAGTTAACATGTTTTTATTATAAGTATGTATCTCATTAGGTATTTTAACAATGAGTTATATACATAAAAATGAGACTATTAATTTAAGAAACTCGAAAACGATATATATAACGATTATCGTTATAACAACGTCTTACTAGGTACATATGAATCATATTAAGATATTGATACACTTGGTTAATTATGTTAAATGATAAGTAAATATATTATTAAGTGTATTAACAATGAAATACATATGTAAAAATAAGACTACTAACTTAATGATTTCGAAACGAGACATATATGTAACGATTATCGTTGTAACGACATTTAACTGTATATACATCATACTGAGATATATTATATTTCATAATATCATGATAATATAACAATTTAACATCTCATTTGTTATAATAAACAATGGGTTAACAACATTCAACAAGATCGTTAACCTAAAGGTTTCAAAACAACATTTACATGTAACGACTAACGATGACTTAACGACTCAGTTAAAATGTATATACATGTAGTGTTTTAATATGTATTCATACACTTTTGAAAGACTTCAAGACACTTATCAAAATACTTCTACTTAACAAAAATGCTTACAATTACATCCTCGTTCAGTTTCATCAACAATTCTACTCGTATGCACCCGTATTCGTACTCGTACAATACACAGCTTTTAGATGTATGTACTATTGGTATATACACTCCAATGATCAGCTCTTAGCAGTCCATGTGAGTCACCTAACACATGTGGGAACCATCATTTGGCAACTAGCATGAAATATCTCATAAAATTACAAAAATATGAGTAATCATTCATGACTTATTTACATGAAAACAAAATTACATATCCTTTATATCTAATCCATACACCAACGACCAAAAACACTTACAAACACTTTCATTCTTCAATTTTCTTCATCTAATTGATCTCTCTCAAGTTCTATCTTCAAGTTCTAAGTGTTCTTCATATATTCTACAAGTTCTAGTTACATAAAATCAAGAATACTTTCAAGTTTGCTAGCTCACTTCCAATCTTGTAAGGTGATCATCCAACCTCAAGAAATCTTTGTTTCTTACAGTAGGTTATCATTCTAATACAAGGTAATAATCATATTCAAACTTTGGTTCAATTTCTATAACTATAACAATCTTATTTCAAGTGATGATCTTACTTGAACTTGTTTTCGTGTCATGATTCTGCTTCAAGAACTTCGAGCCATCCAAGGATCCGTTGAAGCTAGATCCATTTTTCTCTTTTCCAGTAGTTTTATCCAAGGAACTTAAGGTAGTAATGATGTTCATAACATCATTCAATTGATACATATAAAGCTATCTTATTCGAAGGTTTAAACTTGTAATCACTAGAACATAGTTTAGTTAATTCTAAACTTGTTCGCAAACAAAAGTTAATCCTTCTAACTTGACTTTTAAAATCAACTAAACACATGTTCTATATCTATATGATATGCTAACTTAATGATTTAAAACCTGGAAACACGAAAAACACCGTAAAATCGGATTTACGCCGTCGTAGTAACACCGCGGGCTGTTTTGAGTTAGTTAATTAAAAACTATGATAAACTTTGATTTAAAAGTTGTTATTCTGAGAAGATGATTTTTATTATGAACATGAAACTATATCCATAAATTATGGTTAAACTCAAAGTGGAAGTATGTTTTCTAAAATGGTCATCTAGACGTCGTTCTTTCGACTGAAATGACTACCTTTACAAAAATGACTTGTAACTTATTTTTCCGACTATAAACCTATACTTTTTCTGTTTAGATTCATAAAATAGAGTTCAATATGAAACCATAGCAATTTGATTCACTCAAAACGGATTTAAAATGAAGAAGTTATGGGTAAAACAAGATTGGATAATTTTTCTCATTTTAGCTACGTGAAAATTGGTAACAAATCTATTCCAACCATAACTTAATCAACTTGTATTGTATATTATGTAATCTTGAGATACCATAGACACGTATACAATGTTTCGACCTATCATGTCGACACATCTATATATATTTCGGAACAACCATAGACACTCTATATGTGAATGTTGGAGTTAGCTATACAGGGTTGAGGTTGATTCCAAAATATATATAGTTTGAGTTGTGATCAATACTGAGATACGTATACACTGGGTCGTGGATTGATTCAAGATAATATTTATCGATTTATTTCTGTACATCTAACTGTGGACAACTAGTTGTAGGTTACTAACGAGGACAGCTGACTTAATAAACTTAAAACATCAAAATATATTAAAAGTGTTGTAAATATATTTTGAACATACTTTGATATATATGTATATATTGTTATAGGTTCGTGAATCAACCAGTGGCCAAGTCTTACTTCCCGACGAAGTAAAAATCTGTGAAAGTGAGTTATAGTCCCACTTTTAAAATCTAATATTTTTGGGATGAGAATACATGCAGGTTTTATAAATGATTTACAAAATAGACACAAGTACGTGAAACTACATTCTATGGTTGAATTATCGAAATCGAATATGCCCCTTTTTATTAAGTCTGGTAATCTAAGAATTAGGGAACAGACACCCTAATTGACGCGAATCCTAAAGATAGATCTATTGGGCCTAACAAACCCCATCCAAAGTACCGGATGCTTTAGTACTTCGAAATTTATATCATATCCGAAGGGTGTCCCGGAATGATGGGGATATTCTTATATATGCATCTTGTTAATGTCAGTTACCAGGTGTTCACCATATGATTGATTTTTATCTCTATGTATGGGATGTGTATTGAAATATGAAATCTTGTGGTCTATTATTATAATTTGATATATATAGGTTAAACCTATAACTCACCAACATTTTTGTTGACGTTTTAAGCATGTTTATTCTCAGGTGATTATTAAGAGCTTCCGCTGTCGCATACTTAAATAAGGACGAGATTTGGAGTCTATGCTTGTATGATATTGTGTAAAAACTGCATTCAAGAAACTTATTTTGTTGTAACATATTTGTATTGTAAACCATTATGTAATGGTCGTGTGTAAACAGGATATTTTAGATTATCATTATTTGATAATCTAAGTAAAGCTTTTTAAACCTTTATTGATGAAATAAAGGTTATGGTTTGTTTTAAAATGAATGCAGTCTTTGAAAAACGTCTCATATAGAGGTCAAAACCTCGCAACGAAATCAATTAATATGGAACGTTTTTAATCAATAAGAACGGGACATTTCAGTTGGTATCAGAGCGTTGGTCTTAGAGAACCAAAATTTTGCATTAGTGTGTCTTATCGAGTTTGTTAGGATGCATTAGTGAGTCTGGACTTCGACCGTGTTTACTTGAAAAATGATTGCTTAACAAATTTTGTTGGAAACTATATATTTTTAACATGTGAATATTATGTGATATATTAATCTCTTAACGCGTTTGATATTATGTGATAGATGTCTACCTCTAGAACAAGTCCCATTGACTCACCTAATAATAATGAAGAGTCAAATGTAAATTGGAATGATTCGTGGACTGATTCACAAGTTCCTGAAGAGGAACCGGAAGAAGAGTCGGAACCGGAAGAAGAATCGGAACCGGATGAAGAATCGGAACCGGATGAAGAAGTAGAACCGGTGGGGGAAATAATAAAACGGTTAAGTAAAAGAAAATCATCAACCAACCGACCAAGGTTAATTATGGTCAATGGTGTTTCCGCCAAGGAAGCAAAATATTGGGAGGATTACCAATTCTCCGATGAATCGGATTCCGACGAGAATTCTGATGATGTTATAGAAATTACCCCAACTGAATTTAAAAAGGCAAAAGAAAATAACAAGGGAAAGGGCATAAAAATAGAGAAATCTAATTCCAACCCCGATGAACTTTATATGTATCGTCAACCCCCGAAGTCCTTAAGTTGTAACAATGACCCGGGAACCTCTAAACCACCAGGTTTTTCTAAACCGTTGTGGAAAACGACAGTTAGTATTAGGGGAACATCATATATCCCTAGAAACTTGGCAAAACGAACCAAAACCGAAGAAGAAGAAACGAGCGAGTCGGAATAAGATAGTTGTATTCGTGTGGTGTAATATATGTAATATAGTGTGCTTATGCTTTATGATATATGTAAAAATTGCTTGTATTAATAAGTATTTTTTATGAATCTAACTCTTGTCTATTTTACAGTTTAAAAACACAAAATGGATAGACAACCCAATATTTTAAGAGACCTACCCGGAGACATGATTGATGAAATCTTGTCTAGAGTCGGTCAGAATTCCTCGGCACAACTATTTAAGGCGAGATCAGTTTGTAAGACATTCGAAGAACGTTCCAAGAATGTCTTGGTTTATAAGAGACTTTCGTTTGAAAGATGGGGGATATCACATTGGGAAACCCATAAGTTACGATGTGTTTACTTTGACGCATATATTGCGGGGAACCCAAATGCTATTTTACGCAACGGGTTAAGAAATTATTTTGACTCAATGTATCCGAATATTGGACTTCGTGATTTAGAAAAAGCGGCTAACATGCAACATAAAGAAGCATGTTATGCTTACGGATTAGTAATGTTCGCTTCTCACCAAAGTGAGAACAAGAACATCGGGCTACAACTATTAAACAAAACATTTCCACAAGTGACGGAGTCGGTAATTGGGGTAAGAAATGAGGTTTTTAGATTATTACGGGACTGTTGGACATTACGTAACCCTCGTCCCTTTGACGGCGTTACAACACGCTGTCTTATCAACGGCCATAACGGTTATGTTCCACAAGACCAAGGATGGGAAGTAGTCCTAGTAAAACCAGAATGCATGACTTGTTTCTGGACGTATGAATTACGTGTCTTTATTGCCTTTGCTGAACGACTTGTGTACTAGCTAGAATTATCTTCACAACTATCTTGTATCAAAGTTATTGTGTGCTATATTTCATGCTTTATGTAAAATAAGCGGTATTGTAAGTTTGTAAAATATTGTATAAAAGTTTGAACGCGAAATATTATTATAATCAGTTTTTCATATAGAATTGTAGTAGTTGAATTGTATATTAGCTACTAAGTATGAACTTAACGGGTAGGTACTACCCGAATTTAAACTTATAAAACGCTAATATGAAGAAAAGCTTTTATAAATGAGTTCATATTATGCTACGAAATACTATTAACTACTCTTAATATTCTGTATGATTAACTTGTTCCATTTGACTATTTTGAAGGAAATGGCACCGACTACTCGACACACCGTGAATATGAATGAAGAGGAATTCCGTACTTTTCTAGCTTCAAACATAGCCGCAGTACAGGCTGCGCTACATACCAACAATAACCTTGGATCTAGCAGTACAGGAAATCGTGTAGGATGCACCTACAAAGAATTCACTGCCTGCAAACCTTTGGAATTTGATGGAACCGAAGGACCGATCGGATTGAAACGGTGGACCGAGAAGGTCGAATCGGTGTTTGCCATAAGTAAGTGTACTGAAGAGGACAAAGTGAAGTACGCTACGCATACCTTCACAGGTTCTGCGTTAACATGGTGGAATACCTATCTAGAGCAAGTGGGACAAGACGATGCGTACGCACTACCGTGGTCAGCATTCAAGCACTTGATGAACGAGAAGTACCGTCCCAGAACCGAGGTCAATAAGCTCAAGACAGAACTTAGAGGGTTACGAACCCAAGGATTTGATATTACCACGTACGAAAGACGATTCACAGAATTGTGCCTATTGTGTCCGGGAGCATTCGAAGATGAGGAAGAGAAGATCGACGCGTTTGTGAAAGGATTACCGGAAAGAATCCAAGAAGATATAAGTTCACACGAGCCCGCCTCTATACAACAGGCATGTAGAATGGCTCACAAACTAGTGAACCAGATTGAAGAAAGAATTAAAGAACAGACTGCTGAAGAGGCCAATGTGAAGCAAGTCAAAAGAAAGTGGGAGGAAAACGGTGATAAGAATCACCAATACAACAACAACAGCAATTACAACAATAATCGCAACAATTATCCCAACAATCGCAACATCAATCGCAACTACAACAAACGGCCCAACAACAACAACAACAACAACAACAGCAACAGCAACTACAACAATCATCCCAACAACAATAATAACCGCAACAACAACAACAATCAGAAGCAGCTATGCCAAAGGTGTGAAAAGTATCACTCGGGGTTCTGCACCAAATTTTGCAACAAGTGTAAAAGAAATGGTCATAGCGCGGCGAAGTGTGAGGTCTACGGACCAGGGGTTAATAGAACGAAAGGAACAAATGGTGTCGGAACGAGTAATGGCGGAGCAAGTAGTGTCGGAGCAAGTTATGCCAATGTAGTTTGTTATAAATGTGGAAAACAGGGCCACATTATTAGAAATTGCCCGAACCAGGAGAACACGAATGGACAAGGCCGCGGAAGAGTTTTCAATATTAATGCGGCAGAGGCACAGGAAGACCCGGAGCTTGTTACGGGTACGTTTCTTATTGACAATAAATCTGCTTACGTTTTATTTGATTCGGGTGCGGATAGAAGCTATATGAGTAGAGATTTTTGTGCTAAATTAAGTTGTCCATTGACGCCTTTGGATAGTAAATTTTTACTCGAATTAGCAAATGGTAAATTAATTTCAGCAGATAATATATGTCGGAATCAAGAAATTAAACTGGTTAGCGAAACATTTAAGATTGATTTGATACCAGTAGAGTTAGGGAGTTTTGATGTGATAATCGGTATGGACTGGTTGAAAGAAGTGAAAGCAGAGATCGTCTGTTACAAAAATGCAATTCGCATTATACGAGAAAAAGGAAAACCCTTAATGGTGTACGGAGAAAAGGGCAACACGAAGCTACATCTTATTAGTAATTTGAAGGCACAAAAACTAATAAGAAAAGGTTGCTATGCTGTTCTAGCACACGTCGAGAAAGTACAAACTGAAGAAAAGAGCATCAATGATGTTCCCATTGCAAAAGAATTTTCCGATGTATTTTCGAAAGAATTACCGGGATTACCCCCACATCGATCCGTTGAATTTCAAATAGATCTTGTACCAGGAGCTGCACCAATAGCTCGTGCTCCTTACAGACTCGCACCCAGCGAGATGAAAGAACTGCAAAGCCAATTACAAGAACTTTTAGAGCGTGGTTTCATTTGACCAAGCACATCACCGTGGGGAGCTCCTGTTTTGTTTGTCAAGAAGAAAGATGGTACATTCAGGTTGTGTATCGACTACCGAGAGTTGAACAAACTTACCATCAAGAACCGCTACCCACTACCGAGAATCGACGACTTATTTGATCAACTACAAGGCTCGTCTGTTTATTCAAAGATTGACTTACGTTCCGGGTATCATCAAATGCGGGTGAAAGAAGATGATATTCCAAAGACTGCTTTCAGAACACGTTACGGTCATTATGAGTTTATGGTCATGCCGTTTGGTTTAACTAATGCACCAGCTGTGTTCATGGACCTTATGAACCGAGTGTGTGGACCATACCTTGACAAGTTTGTCATTGTTTTCATTGATGACATACTTATTTACTCAAAGAATGACCAAGAACACGGTGAACATTTGAGAAAGGTGTTAGAAGTATTGAGGAAGGAAGAATTGTACGCTAAGATTTCAAAGTGTGCATTTTGGTTGGAAGAAGTTCAATTCCTCGGTCACATAGTGAACAAAGAAGGTATTAAGGTGGATCCGGCAAAGATAGAAACTGTTGAAAAGTGGGAAACCCCGAAAACTCCGAAACACATACGCCATTTTTTAGGACTAGCTGGTTACTACAGAAGGTTCATCCAAGACTTTTCTAGAATAGCAAAACCCTTGACTGCATTAACGCATAAAGGGAAGAAATTTGAATGGAAGGATGAACAAGAGAAAGCGTTTCAGTTATTGAAGAAAAAGCTAACTACGGCACCTATATTGTCATTGCCTGAAGGGAATGATGATTTTGTGATTTATTGTGACGCATCAAAGCAAGGTCTCGGTTGTGTATTAATGCAACGAACGAAGGTGATTGCTTATGCGTCTAGACAATTGAAGATTCACAAACAAAATTATACGACGCATGATTTGGAATTAGGAGCGGTTGTTTTTGCATTAAAGACTTGGAGGCACTACTTATATGGGGTCAAAAGTATTATATATACCGACCACAAAAGTCTTCAACACATATTTAATCAGAAACAACTGAATATGAGGCAGCGTAGGTGGATTGAATTGTTGAATGATTACGACATTGAGATTCGTTACCACCCGGGGAAGGCAAATGTGGTAGCCGATGCCTTGAGCAGGAAGGACAGATGAAATGTCCCGTTCTTATTGATTAAAAACGTTCCATATTAATTGATTTCGTTGCGAGGTTTTGACCTCTATATGAGACGTTTTTCAAAGACTGCATTCATTTTAAAACAAACCATAACCTTTATTTCATCAATAAAGGTTTAAAAATCTTTACGTAGATTATCAAATAATGATAATCTAAAATATCCTGTTTACACACGACCATTACATAATGGTTTACAATACAAATATGTTACAACAAAATAAGTTTCTTGAATGCAGTTTTTACACAATATCATACAAGCATGGACTCCAAATCTCGTCCTTATTTAAGTATGCGACAGCGGAAGCTCTTAATAATCACCTGAGAATAAACATGCTTAAAACGTCAACAAAAATGTTGGTGAGTTATAGGTTTAACCTATATATATCAAATCATAATAATAGACCACAAGATTTCATATTTCAATACACATCCCATACATAGAGATAAAAATCATTCATATGGTGAACACCTGGCAACCGACATTAACAAGATGCATATATAAGAATATCCCCATCATTCCGGGACACCCTTCGGATATGATATAAATTTTGAAGTACTAAAGCATCCGGTACTTTGGATGGGGCTTGTTGGGCCCGATAGATCTATCTTTAGGATTCGCGTCAATTAGGGTGTCTGTTCCCTAATTCTTAGATTACCAGACTTAATAAAAAGGGGCATATTCGATTTCGATAATTCAACCATAGAATGTAGTTTCACGTACTTGTGTCTATTTTATAAATCATTTATAAAACCTGCATGTATTCTCATCCCAAAAATATTAGATTTTAAAAGTGGGACTATAACTCACTTTCACAGATTTTTACTTCGTCGGGAAGTAAGACTTGGCCACTGGTTGATTCACGAACCTATAACAATATATACATATATATCAAAGTATGTTCAAAATATATTTACAACTGATGTTTTAAGTTTATTAAGTCAGCTGTCCTCGTTAGTAACCTACAACTAGTTGTCCACAGTTAGATGTACAGAAATAAATTGATAAATATTATCTTGAATCAATCCACGACCCAGTGTATACGTATCTCAGTATTGATTACAACTCAAACTATATATATTTTGGAATCAACCTCAACCCTGTATAGCTAACTCCAACATTCACATATAGAGTGTCTATGGTTGTTCCGAAATATATATAGATGTGTCGACATGATAGGTCGAAACATTGTATACGTGTCTATGGTATCTCAAGATTACATAATATACAATACAAGTTGATTAAGTTATGGTTGGAATAGATTTGTTACCAATTTTCACGTAGCTAAAATGAGAAAAATTATCCAATCTTGTTTTACCCATAACTTCTTCATTTTAAATCCGTTTTGTGTGAATCAAATTGCTATGGTTTCATATTGAACCCTATTTTATGAATCTAAACAGAAAAAGTATAGGTTTTTTGTTGGAAAAATAAGTTACAAGTCGTTTTTGTAAAGGTAGTCATTTCAGTCGAAAGAACGACGTCTAGATGACCATTTTAGAAAACATACTTCCACTTTGAGTTTAACCATAATTTTTGGATATAGTTTCATGTTCATAATAAAAATCATTTTCTCAGAATAACAACTTTTAAATCAAAGTTTATCAAAGTTTTTAATTAACTAACCCAAAACAGCCCGCGGTGTTACTACGACGGCGTAAATCCGGTTTTACAGTGTTTTTCGTGTTTCCAGGTTTTAAATCATTAAGTTAGCATATCATATAGATATAGAACATGTGTTTAGTTTATTTTAAAAGTCAAGTTAGAAGGATTAACTTTTGTTTGCGAACAAGTTTAGAATTAACTAAACTATGTTCTAGTGATTACAAGTTTAAACCTTCGAATAAGATAGCTTTATATGTATGAATCGAATGATGTTATGAACATCATTACTACCTTAAGTTCCTTGGATAAACCTACTGGAAAAGAGAAAAATGGATCTAGCTTCAATGGATCCTTGGATGGCTCGAAGTTCTTGAAGCAAAATCATGACACGAAAACAAGTTCAAGTAAGATCATCACTTGAAATAAGATTGTTATAGTTATAGAAATTGAACCAAAGTTTGAATATGATTATTACCTTATATTAGAATGATAACCTACTATAAGAAACAAAGATTTCTTGAGGTTGGATGATCACCTTACAAGATTGGAAGTGAGCTAGCAAACTTGAAAGTATTCTTGATTTTATGAAACTAGAACTTTTGGAATTTATGAAGAACACTTAGAACTTGAAGATAGAACTTGAGAGAGATCAATTAGATAAAGAAAATTGAAGAATGAAGGTGTTTGTAGGTGTTTTTGGTCGTTGGTGTATGGATTAGATATAAAGGATATGTAATTTTGTTTTCATGTAAATAAGTCATGAATGATTACTCATATTTTTGTAATTTTATGAGATATTTCATGCTAGTTGCCAAATGATGGTTCCCACATGTGTTAGGTGACTCACATGAGCTGCTAAGAGCTGATCATTAGAGTGTATATACCAATAGTACATACATCTAAAAGCTGTGTATTGTACGAGTACGAATACGGGTGCATACGAGTAGAATTGTTGATGAAACTGAACGAGGATGTAATTGTAAGCATTTTTGTTAAGTAGAAGTATTTTGATAAGTGTCTTGAAGTATTTCAAAAGTGTATGAATACATATTAAAACACTACATGTATATACATTTTAACTGAGTCGTTAAGTCATCGTTAGTCGTTACATGTAAATGTTGTTTTGAAACCTTTAGGTTAACGATCTTGTTAAATGTTGTTAACCCAATGTTTATAATATCAAAAGAGATTTTAAATTATTATATTATCATGATATTATGATGTACGAATATCTCTTAATATGATATATATACATTAAATGTCGTTACAACGATAATCGTTACATATATGTCTCGTTTCAAAATCATTAAGTTAGTAGTCTTGTTTTTACATATGTAGTTCATTGTTAATATACTTAATGATATGTTTACTTATCATAATATCATGTTAACTATATATATAACCATATATATGTCATCATATAGTTTTTACAAGTTTTAACGTTCGTGAATCACCGGTCAACTTGGGTGGTCAATTGTCTATATGAAACCTATTTCAATTAATCAAGTCTTAACAAGTTTGATTGCTTAACATGTTGGAAACATTTAATCATGTAAATATCAATCTCAATTAATATATATAAACATGGAAAAGTTCGGGTCACTACAGTACCTACCCGTTAAATAAATTTCGTCCCGAAATTTTAAGCTGTTGAAGGTGTTGACGAATCTTCTGGAAATAGATGCGGGTATTTCTTCTTCATCTGATCTTCACGCTCCCAGGTGAACTCGGGTCCTCTACGAGCATTCCATCGAACCTTAACAATTGGTATCTTGTTTTGCTTAAGTCTTTTAACCTCACGATCCATTATTTCGACGGGTTCTTCGATGAATTGAAGTTTTTCGTTGATTTGGATTTCATCTAACGGAATAGTGAGATCTTCTTTAGCAAAACATTTCTTCAAATTCGAGACGTGGAAAGTGTTATGTACAGCTGCGAGTTGTTGAGGTAACTCAAGTCGGTAAGCTACTGGTCCGACACGATCAATAATCTTGAATGGTCCAATATACCTTGGATTTAATTTCCCTCGTTTACCAAATCGAACAACGCCTTTCCAAGGTGCAACTTTAAGCATGACCATCTCTCCAATTTCAAATTCTATATCTTTTCTTTTAATGTCAGCGTAGCTCTTTTGTCGACTTTGGGCGGTTTTCAACCGTTGTTGAATTTGAATGATCTTCTCGGTAGTTTCTTGTATAATCTCCGGACCCGTAATCTGTCTATCCCCCACTTCACTCCAACAAATCGGAGACCTGCACTTTCTACCATAAAGTGCTTCAAACGGCGCCATCTCAATGCTTGAATGGTAGCTGTTGTTGTAGGAAAATTCTGCTAATGGTAGATGTCGATCCCAACTGTTTCCAAAATCAATAACACATGCTCGTAGCTTGCCTTCAAGCGTTTGTATCGTCCTTTCGCTCTGTCCATCAGTTTGTGGATGATAGGCAGTACTCATGTCTAGACGAGTTCCTAATGCTTGCTGTAATGTCTGCCAGAATCTTGAAATAAATCTGCCATCCCTATCAGAGATAATAGAGATTGGTATTCCATGTCTGGAGATGACTTCCTTCAAATACAGTCGTGCTAACTTCTCCATCTTGTCATCTTCTCTTATTGGCAGGAAATGTGCTGATTTAGTGAGACGATCAACTATTACCCAAATAGTATCAAAACCACTTGCAGTCCTTGGCAATTTAGTGATGAAATCCATGGTAATGTTTTCCCATTTCCATTCCGGGATTTCGGGTTGTTGAAGTAGACCTGATGGTTTTTGATGCTCAGCTTTGACCTTAGAACACGTCAAACATTCTCCTACGTATTTAGCAACATCGGCTTTTATACCCGGCCACCAAAAATGTTTCTTGAGATCCTTGTACATCTTCCCCGTTCCAGGATGTATTGAGTATCTGGTTTTATGAGCTTCTCTAAGTACCATTTCTCTCATATCTCCAAATTTTGGTACCCAAATCCTTTCAGCCCTATACCGGGTTCCGTCTTCCCGAATATTAAGATGCTTCTCCGATCCTTTGGGTATTTCATCCTTTAAATTTCCCTCTTTTAAAACTCCTTGTTGCGCCTCCTTTATTTGAGTAGTAAGGTTATTATGAATCATTATATTCATAGATTTTACTCGAATGGGTTATCTGTCCTTCCTGCTCAAGGCATCGGCTACCACATTTGCCTTCCCCGGGTGGTAACGAATCTCAAAGTCGTAATCATTCAATAATTCAATCCACCTACGCTGCCTCATATTCAGTTGTTTCTGATTAAATATGTGTTAAAGACTTTTGTGGTCGGTATATATAATACTTTTAACCCCATATAAGTAGTGCCTCCAAGTCTTTAATGCAAAAACAACTGCGCCTAATTCCAAATCATGCGTTGTATAATTTTGTTCGTGAATCTTCAATTGTCTAGACGCATAAGCAATCACCTTCGTTCGTTGCATTAATACACAACCGAGACCTTGCTTTGATGCATCACAATAAATCACAAAATCATCATTCCCTTCAGGCAATGACAATATAGGTGCCGTAGTTAGCTTTTTCTTCAATAACTGAAACGCTTTCTCTTGTTCATCATTCCATTCAAATTTCTTCCCTTTATGCGTTAATGCAGTCAAGGGTTTTGCTATTCTGGAAAAGTCTTGGATGAACCTTCTGTAGTAACCAGCTAGTCCTAAAAACTGGCGTATGTGTTTCGGAGTTTTCGGGGTTTCCCACTTTTCAACAGTTTCTATCTTTGCCGGATCCACCTTAATACCTTCTTTGTTCACTATGTGACCGAGGAATTGAACTTCTTCCAACCAAAATGCACACTTTGAAAACTTAGCGTACAATTCTTCCTTCCTCAATACTTCTAACACCTTTCTCAAATGTTCACCGTGTTCTTGGTCATTCTTTGAGTAAATAAGTATGTCATCAATGAAAACAATGACAAACTTGTCAAGGTATGGTCCACACACTCGGTTCATAAGGTCCATGAACACAGCTGGTGCATTAGTTAAACCAAACGGCATGACCATAAACTCGTAATGACCGTAACGTGTTCTGAAAGCAGTCTTTGGAATATCATCTTCTTTCACCCGCATTTGATGATACCCGGAACGTAAGTCAATCTTTGAATAAACAGACGAGCCTTGTAGTTGATCAAATAAGTCGTCGATTCTCGGTAGTGGGTAGCGGTTCTTGATGGTAAGTTTGTTCAACTCTCGGTAGTCGATACACAACCTGAATGTACCATCTTTCTTCTTGACAAACAAAACAGGAGCTCCCCACGGTGATGTGCTTGGTCGAATGAAACCACGCTCTAAAATTTCTTGTAATTGGCTTTGCAGTTCTTTCATCTCGCTGGGTGCGAGTCTGTAAGGAGCACGAGCTATTGGTGCAGCTCCTGGTACAAGATCTATTAGAAATTCAACGGATCGATGTGGGGGTAATCCCGGTAATTCTTTCGGAAATACATCGGGAAATTCTTTTGCAACGGGAACATCATTGATGCTCTTTTCTTTAGTTTGTACTTTCTCTACGTGTGCAAAAATAGCATAGCAACCTTTTCTTATTAGTTTTTGTGCCTTCAAATTACTAATAAGATGTATCTTCGTGTTGCCCTTTTCTCCGTACACCATTAAGGGTTTTCCTTTTTCTCGTATAATGCGAATTGCATTTTTGTAACAAACGATTTCTGCTTTCACTTCTTTCAACCAGTCCATACCGATTATCACATCAAAACTCCCTAACTCTACTGGTATCAAATCAATCTTAAATGTTTCGCTAACCAGTTTAATTTCTCGATTCCGACATATATTATCTGCTGAAATTAATTTACCATTTGCTAATTCGAGTAAAGATTTACTAGCCAAAGGCGTCAATGGACAACTTAATTTAGCACAAAAATCTCTACTCATATAGCTTCTATCCGCACCCGAATCAAATAAAACATAAGCAGATTTATTGTCAATAAGAAACGTACCCGTAACAAGCTCCGGGTCTTCCTGTGCCTCTGCCGCATTAATATTGAAAACTCTTCCGCGGCCTTGTCCATTCGTGTTCTCCTGGTTCGGGCAATTTCTAATAATGTGGCCCGGTTTTCCACATTTATAACAAACTACATTGGCATAACTTGCTCCGACACTACTTGCTCCGCCATTACTCGTTCCGACACCATTTGTTCCTTTCGTTCTATTAACCCCTGGTCCGTAGACCTCACACTTCGCCGCGCTATGACCATTTCTTTTACACTTGTTGCAAAATTTGGTGCAGAACCCCGAGTGATACTTTTCACACCTTTGGCATAGCTGCTTCTGATTGTTGTTATTGCGGTTATTATTGTTGTTGGGATGATTGTTGTAGTTGCTGTTGTTGTTGTTGTTGTTGTTGTTGTTGTTGTTGTTGTTGTTGTTGGGCCGTTTGTTGTAGTTGCGATTGATGTTGCGATTGTTGGGATAATTGTTGCGATTATTGTTGTAATTGCTGTTGTTGTTGTATTGGTGATTCTTATCACCGTTTTCCTCCCACTTTCTTTTGACTTGCTTCACATTGGCCTCTTCAGCAGTCTGTTCTTTAATTCTTTCTTCAATCTGGTTCACTAGTTTGTGAGCCATTCTACATGCCTGTTGTATAGAGGCGGGCTCGTGTGAACTTATATCTTCTTGGATTCTTTCCGGTAATCCTTTCACAAATGCGTCGATCTTCTCTTCCTCATCTTCGAATGCTCCCGGACACAATAGGCACAATTCTGTGAATCGTCTTTCGTACGTGGTAATATCAAATCCTTGGGTTCGTAACCCTCTAAGTTCTGTCTTGAGCTTATTGACCTCAGTTCTGGGACGGTACTTCTCGTTCATCAAGTGCTTGAATGCTGACCACGGTAGTGCGTACGCATCGTCTTGTCCCACTTGCTCTAGATAGGTATTCCACCATGTTAACGCAGAACCTGTGAAGGTATGCGTAGCATACTTCACTTTGTCCTCTTCAGTACACTTACTTATGGCAAACACCGATTCGACCTTCTCGGTCCACCGTTTCAATCCGATCGGTCCTTCGGTTCCATCGAATTCCAAAGGTTTGCAGGCAGTGAATTCTTTGTAGGTGCATCCTACACGATTTCCTGTACTGCTAGATCCAAGGTTATTGTTGGTATGTAGCGCAGCCTGTACTGCGGCTATGTTTGAAGCTAGAAAAGTACGGAATTCCTCTTCATTCATATTCACGGTGTGTCGAGTAGTCGGTGCCATTTCCTTCAAAATAGTCAAATGGAACAAGTTAATCATACAGAATATTAAGAGTAGTTAATAGTATTTCGTAGCATAATATGAACTCATTTATAAAAGCTTTTTCTTCATATTAGCGTTTTATAAGTTTAAATTCAGGTAGTACCTACCCGTTAAGTTCATACTTAGTAGCTAATATACAATTCAACTACTACAATTCTATATGAAAAACTGATTATAATAATATTTCGCGTTCAAACTTTTATACAATATTTTACAAACTTACAATACCGCTTATTTTACATAAAGCATGAAATATAGCACACAATAACTTTGATACAAGATAGTTGTGAAGATAATTCTAGCTAGTACACAAGTCGTTCAGCAAAGGCAATAAAAACACGTAATTCATACGTCCAGAAACAAGTCATGCATTCTGGTTTTACTAGGACTACTTCCCATCCTTGGTCTTGTGGAACATAACCGTTATGGCCGTTGATAAGACAGCGTGTTGTAACGTCGTCAAAGGGACGAGGGTTACGTAATGTCCAACAGTCCCGTAATAATCTAAAAACCTCATTTCTTACCCCAATTACCGACTCCGTCACTTATGGAAACGTTTTGTTTAATAGTTGTAGCCCGATGTTCTTGTTCTCACTTTGGTGAGAAGCGAACATTACTAATCCGTAAGCATAACATGCTTCTTTATGTTGCATGTTAGCCGCTTTTTCTAAATCACGAAGTCCAATATTCGGATATATTGAGTCAAAATAATTTCTTAACCCGTTGCGTAAAATAGCATTTGGGTTCCCCGCAATATATGCGTCAAAGTAAACACATCGTAACTTATGGGTTTCCCAATGTGATATCCCCCATCTTTCAAACGAAAGTCTCTTATAAACCAAGACATTCTTGGAACGTTCTTCGAATGTCTTACAAACTGATCTCGCCTTAAATAGTTGTGCCGAGGAATTCTGGCCGACTCTAGACAAGATTTCATCAATCATGTCTCCGGGTAGGTCTCTTAAAATATTGGGTTGTCTATCCATTTTGTGTTTTTAAACTGTAAAATAGACAAGAGTTAGATTCATAAAAAAATACTTATTAATACAAGCAATTTTTACATATATCATAAAGCATAAGAACACTATATTACATATATTACACCACACGAATACAACTATCTTATTCCGACTCGCTCGTTTCTTCTTCTTCGGTTTTGGTTCGTTTTGCCAAGTTTCTAGGGATATATGATGTTCCCCTAATACGAGCCGTCGTTGTCCACATTGGTTTAGAAAAACCTGGTGGTTTAGAGGTTCCCGGGTCATTGTTACAACTTAAGGACTTCGGGGGTTGACGATACATATAAAGTTCATCGGGGTTGGAATTAGATTTCTCTATTTTTATGCCCTTTCCCTTATTATTTTCTTTTGCCTTTTTAAATTCAGTTGGGGTAATTTCTATAACATCATCGGAATTCTCGTCGGAATCCAATTCATCGGAGAATTGGTAATCCTCCCAATATTTTGCTTCCTTGGCGGAAACACCGTTGACCATAATTAACCTTGGTCGGTTGGTTGAGGATTCTCTTTTACTTAACCGTTTTATTATTTCCCCCACCGGTTCCGATTCTTCTTCCGGTTCCGATTCTTCTTCCGGTTCCGATTCTTCTTCCGGTTCCGACTCTTCTTCCGGTTCCTCTTCGGGAACTTGTGAATCAGTCCACGAATCATTCCAATTTACATTTGACTCTTCATTATTATTAGGTGAGTCAATGGGACTTGTTCTAGAGGTAGACATCTATCACATAATATCAAACACGTTAAGAGATTAATATATCACATAATATTCATATGTTAAAAATATATAGTTTCCAACAAAAATGTTAAGCAATCATTTTTAAAGAAAACACGGTCGAAGTCCAGAATCACTAATGCATCCTAACAAACTCGATAAGACACACTAATGCAAATTTTCTGGTTCTCTAAGACCAACGCTCGGATACCAACTGAAATGTCCCGTTCTTATTGATTAAAAACGTTCCATATTAATTGATTTCGTTGCGAGGTTTTGACCTCTATATGAGACGTTTTTCAAAGACTGCATTCATTTTAAAACAAACCATAACCTTTATTTCATCAATAAAGGTTTAAAAAGCTTTACGTAGATTATCAAATAATGATAATCTAAAATATCCTGTTTACACACGACCATTACATAATGGTTTACAATACAAATATGTTACAACAAAATAAGTTTCTTGAATGCAGTTTTTACACAATATCATACAAGCATGGACTCCAAATCTCGTCCTTATTTAAGTATGCGACAGCGGAAGCTCTTAATAATCACCTGAGAATAAACATGCTTAAAACGTCAACAAAAATGTTGGTGAGTTATAGGTTTAACCTATATATATCAAATCATAATAATAGACCACAAGATTTCATATTTCAATACACATCCCATACATAGAGATAAAAATCATTCATATGGTGAACACCTGGTAACCGACATTAACAAGATGCATATATAAGAATATCCCCATCATTCCGGGACACCCTTCGGATATGATATAAATTTCGAAGTACTAAAGCATCCGGTACTTTGGATGGGGCTTGTTGGGCCCGATAGATCTATCTTTAGGATTCGCGTCAATTAGGGTGTATGTTCCCTAATTCTTAGATTACCAGACTTAATAAAAAGGGGCATATTCGATTTCGATAATTCAACCATAGAATGTAGTTTCACGTACTTGTGTCTATTTTGTAAATCATTTATAAAACCTGCATGTATTCTCATCCCAAAAATATTAGATTTTAAAAGTGGGACTATAACTCACTTTCACAGATTTTTACTTCGTCGGGAAGTAAGAATTGGCCACTGGTTGATTCACGAACCTATAACAATATATACATATATATCAAAGTATGTTAAAAATATATTTACAACACTTTTAATATATTTTGATGTTTTAAGTTTATTAAGTCAGCTGTCCTCGTTAGTAACCTACAACTAGTTGTCCACAGTTAGATGTACTGAAATAAATCGATAAATATTATCTTGAATCAATCCACGACCCAGTGTATACGTATCTCAGTATTGATCACAACTCAAACTATATATATTTTGGAATCAACCTCAACCCTGTATAGCTAACTCCAACATTCACATATAGAGTGTCTATGGTTGTTCCGAAATATATATAGATGTGTCGACATGATAGGTCGAAACATTGTATACGTGTCTATGGTATCTCAAGATTACATAATATACAATACAAGTTGATTAAGTTATGGTTGGAATAGATTTGTTACCAATTTTCACGTAGCTAAAATGAGAAAAATTATCCAATCTTGTTTTACCCATAACTTCTTCATTTTAAATCCGTTTTGTGTGAATCAAATTGCTATGGTTTCATATTGAACCCTATTTTATGAATCTAAACAGAAAAAGTATAGGTATATAGTCGGAAAAATAAGTTACAAGTCGTTTTTGTAAAGGTAGTCATTTCAGTCGAAAGAACGACGTCTAGATGACCATTTTAGAAAACATACTTCCACTTTGAGTTTAACCATAATTTTTGGATATAGTTTCATGTTCATAATAAAAATCATTTTCTCAGAATAACAACTTTTAAATCAAAGTTTATCATAGTTTTTAATTAACTAACCCAAAACAGCCCGCGGTGTTACTACGACGGCGTAAATCCGGTTTTACGGTGTTTTTCGTGTTTCCAGGTTTTAAATCATTAAGTTAGCATATCATATAGATATAGAATATGTGTTTAGTTTATTTTAAAAGTCAAGTTAGAAGGATTAACTTTTGTTTGCGAACAAGTTTAGAATTAACTAAACTATGTTCTAGTAATTACAAGTTTAAACCTTCGAATAAGATAGCTTTATATGTATGAATCGAATGATGTTATGAACATCATTACTACCTTAAGTTCCTTGGATAAACCTACTGGAAAAGAGAAAAATGGATCTAGCTTCAATGGATCCTTGGATGGCTCGAAGTTCTTGAAGCAAAATCATGACACGAAAACAAGTTCAAGTAAGATCATCACTTGAAATAAGATTGTTATAGTTATAGAAATTGAACCAAAGTTTGAATATGATTATTACCTTGTATTAGAATGATAACCTACTGTAAGAAACAAAGATTTCTTGAGGTTGGATGATCACCTTACAAGATTGGAAGTGAGCTAGCAAACTTGAAAGTATTCTTGATTTTATGAAACTAGAACTTTTGGAATTTATGAAGAACACTTAGAACTTGAAGATAGAACTTGAGAGAGATCAATTAGATGAAGAAAATTGAAGAATGAAAGTGTTTGTAGGTGTTTTTGGTCGTTGGTGTATGGATTAGATATAAAGGATATGTAATTTTGTTTTCATGTAAATAAGTCATGAATGATTACTCATATTTTTGTAATTTTATGAGATATTTCATGCTAGTTGCCAAATGATGGTTCCCACATGTGTTAGGTGACTCACATGGGCTGCTAAGAGCTGATCATTGGAGTGTATATACCAATAGTACATACATCTAAAAGCTGTGTATTGTACGAGTACGAATACGGGTGCATACGAGTAGAATTGTTGATGAAACTGAACGAGGATGTAATTGTAAGCATTTTTGTTAAGTAGAAGTATTTTGATAAGTGTCTTGAAGTCTTTCAAAAGTGTATGAATACATATTAAAACACTACATGTATATACATTTTAACTGAGTCGTTAAGTCATCGTTAGTCGTTACATGTAAATCTTGTTTTGAAACCTTTAGGTTAACGATCTTGTTAAATGTTGTTAACCCAATGTTTATAATATCAAAAGAGATTTTAAATTATTATATTATCATGATATTATGATGTACGAATATCTCTTAATATGATATATATACATTAAATGTCGTTACAACGATAATCGTTACATATATGTCTCGTTTCAAAATCATTAAGTTAGTAGTCTTGTTTTTACATATGTAGTTCATTGTTAATATACTTAATGATATGTTTACTTATCATAATATCATGTTAACTATATATATAACCATATATATGTCATCATATAGTTTTTACAAGTTTTAACGTTCGTGAATCACCGGTCAACTTGGGTAGTCAATTGTCTATATGAAACCTATTTCAATTAATCAAGTCTTAACAAGTTTGATTGCTTAACATGTTGGAAACATTTAATCATGTAAATATCAATCTCAATTAATATATATAAACATGGAAAAGTTCGGGTCACTACAACATCTATATATATTTCGGAACAACCATAGACACTCTATATGTATATTATGTAATCTTGAGATACCATAGACACGTATACAATGTTTCGACCTATCATGTCGACACATCTATATATATTTCGGAACAACCATAGACACTCTATATGTGAATGTTGGAGTTAGCTATACAGGGTTGAGGTTGATTCCAAAATATATATAGTTTGAGTTGTGATCAATACTGAGATACGTATACACTGGGTCGTGGATTGATTCAAGATTATATTTATCGATTTATTTCTGTACATCTAACTGTGGACAACTAGTTGTAGGTTGAAATGTCCCGTTCTTATTGATTAAAAACGTTCCATATTAATTGATTTCGTTGCGAGGTTTTGACCTCTATATGAGACGTTTTTCAAAGACTGCATTCATTTTTAAAACAAACCATAACCTTTATTTCATAAATAAAGGTTTAAAAAGCTTTACGTAGATTATCAAATAATGATAATCTAAAATATCCTGTTTACACACGACCATTACATAATGGTTTACAATACAAATAAGTTACATCGAAATCAGTTTCTTGAATGCAGTTTTTACACAATATCATACAAACATGGACTCCAAATCTTGTCCTTATTTTAGTATGCAACAGCGGAAGCTCTTAATATTCACCTGAGAATAAACATGCTTTAAACGTCAACAAAAATGTTGGTGAGTTATAGGTTTAACCTATATATATCAAATCGTAACAATAGACCACAAGATTTCATATTTCAATACACATCCCATACATAGAGATAAAAATCATTCATATGGTGAACACCTGGTAACCGACATTAACAAGATGCATATATAAGAATATCCCCATCATTCCGGGACACCCTTCGGATATGATATAAATTTCGAAGTACTAAAGCATCCGGTACTTTGGATGGGGTTTGTTAGGCCCAATAGATCTATCTTTAGGATTCGCGTCAATTGGGGTGTCTGTTCCCTAATTCTTAGATTACCAGACTTAATAAAAAGGGGTATATTCGATTTTGATAATTCAACCATAGAATGTAGTTTCACGTACTTGTGTCTATTTTGTAAATCATTTATAAAACCTGCATGTATTCTCATCCCAAAAATATTAGATTTTAAAAGTGGGACTATAACTCACTTTCACAGATTTTTACTTCGTCGGGAAGTAAGACTTGGCCACTGTTGATTCACGAACCTATAACAATATATACATATATATTAAAGTATGTTCAAAATATATTTACAACACTTTTAATATATTTTGATGTTTTAAGTTTATTAAGTCAGCTGTCCTCGTTAGTAACCTATAACTAGTTGTCCACAGTTAGATGTACAGAAATAAATCGATAAATATTATCTTGAATCAATCCACGACCCAGTGTATACGTATCTCAGTATTGATCACAACTCAAACTATATATATTTTGGAATCAACCTCAACCCTGTATAGTTAACTCCAACATTCACATATAGAGTGTCTATGGTTGTTCCGAAATATATATAGATGTGTCGACATGATAGGTCGAAACATTGTATACGTGTCTATGGTATCTCAAGATTACATAATATACAATACAAGTTGATTAAGTTATGGTTGGAATAGATTTGTTACCAATTTTCACGTAGCTAAAATGAGAAAAATTATCCAATCTTGTTTTACCCATAACTTCTTCATTTTAAATCCGTTTTGAGTGAATCAAATTGCTATGGTTTCATATTGAACTCTATTTTATGAATCTAAACAGAAAAAGTATAGGTTTATAGTCGTAAAAATAAGTTACAAGTCGTTTTTGTAAAGGTAGTCATTTCAGTCGAAAGAACGACGTCTAGATGACCATTTTAGAAAACATACTTCCACTTTGAGTTTAACCATAATTTTTGGATATAGTTTCATGTTCATAATAAAAATCATTTTCTCAGAATAACAACTTTTAAATCAAAGTTTATCATAGTTTTTAATTAACTAACCCAAAACAGCCTGCGGTGTTACTACGACGGCGTAAATCCAGTTTTACGGTGTTTTTCGTGTTTCCAGGTTTTAAATCATTAAGTTAGCATATCATATAGATATAGAACATGTGTTTAGTTGATTTTAAACGTCAAGTTAGAAGGATTAACTTTTGTTTGCGAACAAGTTTAGAATTAACTAAACTATGTTCTAGTGATTACAAGTTTAAACCTTCGAATAAGATAGCTTTATATGTATGAATCGAATGATGTTATGAACATCATTACTACCTTAAGTTCCTTGGATAAACCTACTGGAAAAGAGAAAAATGGATCTAGCTTCAATGGATCCTTGGATGGCTCGAAGTTCTTGAAGCAGAATCATGACACGAAAACAAGTTCAAGTAAGATCATCACTTGAAATAAGATTGTCATAGTTATAGAAATTGAACCAAAGTTTGAATATGATTATTACCTTGTATTAGAATGATAACCTACTGTAAGAAACAAAGATTTCTTGAGGTTGGATGATCACCTTACAAGATTGGAAGTGAGCTAGCAAACTTGAAAGTATTCTTGATTTTATGAAACTAGAACTTTTGGAATTTATGAAGAACACTTAGAACTTGAAGATAGAACTTGAGAGAGATCAATTAGATGAAGAAAATTGAAGAATGAAAGTGTTTGTAGGTGTTTTTGGTCGTTGGTGTATGGATTAGATATAAAGGATATGTAATTTTGTTTTCATGTAAATAAGTCATGAATGATTACTCATATTTTTGTAATTTTATGAGATATTTCATGCTAGTTGCCAAATGATGGTTCCCACATGTGTTAGGTGACTCACATGGGCTGCTAAGAGCTGATCATTGGAGTGTATATACCAATAGTACATACATCTAAAAGCTGTGTATTGTACGAGTACGAATACGGGTGCATACGAGTAGAATTGTTGATGAAACTGAACGAGGATGTAATTGTAAGCATTTTTGTTAAGTAGAAGTATTTTGATAAGTGTATTGAAGTCTTTCAAAAGTGTATAAATACATATTAAAACACTACATGTATATACATTTTAACTGAGTCGTTAAGTCACCGTTAGTCGTTACATGTAAATGTTGTTTTGAAACCTTTAGGTTAACGATCTTGTTGAATGTTGTTAACCCATTGTTTATTATAACAAATGAGATATTAAATTGTTATATTATCATGATATTATGATATATAATATATCTCAGTATGATGTATATACAGTTAAATGTCGTTACAACGATAATCGTTACATATATGTCTCGTTTCGAAATCATTAAGTTAGTAGTCTTATTTTTACATATGTATTTCATTGTTAATACACTTAATAATATATTTACTTATCATTTAACATAATTAACCAAGTGTATCAATATCTTAATATGATTCATATGTATCTAGTAAGACGTTGTTATAACGATAATCGTTATATATATCGTTTTCGAGTTTCTTAAATTAATAGTCTCATTTTTATGTATATAACTCATTGTTAAAATACCTAATGAGATACATACTTATAATAAAAACATGTTAACTATATATATAACCATATATATGTCATCGTATAGTTTTTACAAGTTTTAACGTTCGTGAATCACCGGTCAACTTGGGTGGTCAATTGTCTATATGAAACATATTTCAATTAATCAAGTCTTAACAAGTTTGATTGCTTAACATGTTGGAAACATTTAATCATGTAAATATCAATCTCAATTAATATATATAAACATGGAAAAGTTCGGGTCACTACAGTACCTACCCGTTAAATAAATTTCGTCCCGAAATTTTAAGCTGTTGAAGGTGTTGACGAATCTTCTGGAAATAGATGCGGGTATTTCTTCTTCATCTGATCTTCACGCTCCCAGGTGAACTCGGGTCCTCTACGAGCATTCCATCGAACCTTAACAATTGGTATCTTGTTTTGCTTAAGTCTTTTAACCTCACGATCCATTATTTCGACGGGTTCTTCGATGAATTGAAGTTTTTCGTTGATTTGGATTTCATTTAACGGAATAGTGAGATCTTCTTTAGCAAAACATTTCTTTAAATTCGAGACGTGGAAAGTGTTATGTACAGTCGCGAGTTGTTGAGGTAACTCTAGTCTGTAAGCTACTGGTCCGACACGATCAATAATCTTGAATGGTCCAATATACCTTGGATTTAATTTCCCTCGTTTACCAAATCGAACAACGCCTTTCCAAGGTGCAACTTTAAGCATGACCATCTCTCCAATTTCAAATTCTATATCTTTTCTTTTAATGTCAGCGTAGCTCTTTTGTCGACTTTGGGCGGTTTTCAACCGTTGTTGAATTTGGATGATCTTCTCGGTAGTTTCTTGTATAATCTCCGGACCCGTAATCTGTCTATCCCCCACTTCACTCCAACAAATCGGAGACCTGCACTTTCTACCATAAAGTGCTTCAAACGGCGCCATCTCAATGCTTGAATGGTAGCTGTTGTTGTAGGAAAATTCTGCTAACGGTAGATGTCGATCCCAACTGTTTCCGAAATCAATAACACATGCTCGTAGCATGTCTTCAAGCGTTTGTATCGTCCTTTCGCTCTGCCCATCTGTTTGTGGATGATAGGCAGTACTCATGTCTAGACGAGTTCCTAATGCTTGCTGTAATGTCTGCCAGAATCTTGAAATAAATCTGCCATCCCTATCAGAGATAATAGAGATTGGTATTCCATGTCTGGAGACGACTTCCTTCAAATACAGTCGTGCTAACTTCTCCATCTTGTCATCTTCTCCTATTGGTAGGAAGTGTGCTGATTTGGTGAGACGATCAACTATTACCCAAATAGTATCAAAACCACTTGCAGTCCTTGGCAATTTAGTGATGAAATCCATGGTAATGTTTTCCCATTTCCATTCCGGGATTTCGGGTTGTTGAAGTAGACCTGATGGTTTCTGATGCTCAGCTTTGACCTTAGAACACGTCAAACATTCTCCTACGTATTTAGCAACATCGGCTTTCATACCCGGCCACCAAAAATGTTTCTTGAGATCCTTGTACATCTTCCCCGTTCCAGGATGTATTGAGTATCTGGTTTTATGAGCTTCTCTAAGTACCATTTCTCTCATATCTCCAAATTTTGGTACCCAAATCCTTTCAGCCCTATACCTGGTTCCGTCTTCTCGAATATTAAGATGCTTCTCCGATCCTTTGGATATTTCATCCTTTAAATTTCCCTCTTTTAAAACTCCTTGTTGCGCCTCCTTTATTTGAGTAGTAATGTTATTATGAATCATTATATTCATAGATTTTACTTGAATGGGTTCTCTGTCCTTCCTGCTCAAGGCATCGGCTACCACATTTGCCTTCCCCGGGTGGTAACGAATCTCAAAGTCGTAATCATTCAATAATTCAATCCACCTACGCTGCCTCATATTCAGTTGTTTCTGATTAAATATGTGTTGAAGACTTTTGTGGTCGGTATATATAATACTTTTGACCCCATATAAGTAGTGCCTCCAAGTCTTTAATGCAAAAACAACCGCGCCTAATTCCAAATCATGCGTCGTATAATTTTGTTCGTGAATCTTCAATTGTCTAGACGCATAAGCAATCACCTTCGTTCGTTGCATTAATACACAACCGAGACCTTGCTTTGATGCGTCACAATAAATCACAAAATCATCATTCCCTTCAGGCAATGACAATATAGGTGCCGTAGTTAGCTTTTTCTTCAATAACTGAAACGCTTTCTCTTGTTCATCATTCCATTCAAATTTCTTCCCTTTATGCGTTAATACAGTCAAGGGTTTTGCTATTCTGGAAAAGTCTTGGATGAACCTTCTGTAGTAACCAGCTAGTCCTAAAAACTGGCGTATGTGTTTCGGAGTTTTTGGGGTTTCCCACTTTTCAACAGTTTCTATCTTTGCCGGATCCACCTTAATACCTTCTTTGTTCACTATGTGACCGAGGAATTGAACTTCTTCCAACCAAAATGCACACTTTGAAAACTTAGCGTACAATTCTTCCTTCCTCAATACTTCTAACACCTTTCTCAAATGTTCACCGTGTTTTTGGTCATTCTTTGAGTAAATAAGTATGTCATCAATGAAAACAATAACAAACTTGTCAAGGTATGGTCCACACACTCGGTTCATAAGGTCCATGAACACAGCTGGTGCATTAGTTAAACCAAACGGCATGACCATAAACTCGTAATGACCGTAACGTGTTCTGAAAGCAGTCTTTGGAATATCATCTTCTTTCACCCGCATTTGATGATACCCAGAACGTAAGTCAATCTTTGAATAAACAGACGAGCCTTGTAGTTGATCAAATAAGTCATCAATTCTCGGTAGTGGGTAGCGGTTCTTGATGGTAAGTTTGTTCAACTCTCGGTAGTCGATACACAACCTGAATGTACCATCTTTCTTCTTGACAAACAAAACAGGAGCTCCCCACGGTGATGTGCTTGGTCGAATGAAACCACGCTCTAAAAGTTCTTGTAATTGGCTTTGTAGTTCTTTCATCTCGCTGGGTGCGAGTCTGTAAGGAGCACGAGCTATTGGTGTAGCTCCTGGTACAAGATCTATTTGAAATTCAACGGATCGATGTGGGGGTAATCCCGGTAATTCTTTCGGAAATACATCGGGAAATTCTTTTGCGATGGGAACATCATTGATGCTCTTTTCTTCAGTTTGTACTTTCTCGACGTGTGCTAGAACAGCATAGCAACCTTTTCTTATTAGTTTTTGTGCCTTCAAATTACTAATAAGATGTAGCTTCGTGTTGCCCTTTTCTCCGTACACCATTAAGGGTTTTCCTTTTTCTCGTATAATGCGAATTGCATTTTTGTAACAGACGATCTCTGCTTTCACTTCTTTCAACCAGTCCATACCGATTATCACATCAAAACTCCCTAACTCTACTGGTATCAAATCAATCTTAAATGTTTCGCTAACCAGTTTAATTTCTCGATTCCGACATATATTATCTGCTGAAATTAATTTACCATTTGCTAATTCGAGTAAAAATTTACTATCCAAAGGCGTCAATGGGCAACTTAATTTAGCACAAAAATCTCTACTCATATAGCTTCTATCCGCACCCGAATCAAATAAAACGTAAGCAGATTTATTGTCAATAAGAAACGTACCCGTAACAAGCTCCGGGTCTTCCTGTGCCTCTACCGCATTAATATTGAAAACTCTTCCACGGCCTTGTCCATTCGTGTTCTCCTGGTTCGGGCAATTTCTAATAATGTGGCCTGGTTTTCCACATTTATAACAAACTACATTGGCATAACTTGCTCCGACACTACTTGCTCCGCCATTACTCGTTCCGACACCATTTGTTCCTTTCGTTCTATTAACCCCTGGTCCGTAGACCTCACACTTCGCCGCGCTATGACCATTTCTTTTACACTTGTTGCAAAATTTGGTGCAGAACCCCGAGTGATTCTTTTCACACCTTTGGCATAGCTGCTTCTGATTGTTGTTGTTGTTGCGGTTATTATTGTTGTTGGGATGATTGTTGTAGTTGCTGTTGTTGTTGTTGTTGTTGTTGTTGGGCCGTTTGTTGTAGTTGCGATTGATGTTGCGATTGTTGGGATAATTGTTGCGATTATTGTTGTAATTGCTGTTGTTGTTGTATTGGTGATTCTTATCACCGTTTTCCTCCCACTTTCTTTTGACTTGCTTCACATTGGCCTCTTCAGCAGTCTGTTCTTTAATTCTTTCTTCAATCTGGTTCACTAGTTTGTGAGCCATTCTACATGCCTGTTGTATGGAGGCGGGCTCGTGTGAACTTATATCTTCTTGGATTCTTTCCGGTAATCCTTTCACAAACGCGTCGATCTTCTCTTCCTCATCTTCGAATGCTCCCGGACACAATAGGCACAATTCTGTGAATCGTCTTTCGTACGTGGTAATATCAAATCCTTGGGTTCGTAACCCTCTAAGTTCTGTCTTGAGCTTATTGACCTCGGTTCTGGGACGGTACTTCTCGTTCATCAAGTGCTTGAATGCTGACCACGGTAGTGCGTACGCATCATCTTGTCCCACTTGCTCTAGATAGGTATTCCACCATGTTAACGCAGAACCTGTGAAGGTATGCGTAGCGTACTTCACTTTGTCCTCTTCAGTACACTTACTTATGGCAAACACCGATTCAACCTTCTCGATCCACCGTTTCAATCCGATCGGTCCTTCGGTTCCATCAAATTCCAAAGGTTTGCAGGCAGTGAATTCTTTGTAGGTGCATCCTACACGATTTCCTGTACTGCTAGATCCAAGGTTATTGTTGGTATGTAGCGCAGCCTGTACTGCGGCTATGTTTGAAGCTAGAAAAGTACGGAATTCCTCTTCATTCATATTCACGGTGTGTCGAGTAGTCGGTGCCATTTCCTTCAAAATAGTTAAATGGAACAAGTTAATCATACAGAATATTAAGAGTAGTTAATAGTATTTCGTAGCATAATATGAACTCATTTATAAAAGCTTTTTCTTCATATTAGCGTTTTATAAGTTTAAATTCGGGTAGTACCTACCTGTTAAGTTCATACTTAGTAGCTAATATACAATTCAACTACTACAATTCTATATGAAAAACTGATTGTAATAATATTTCGCGTTCAAACTTTTATACAATATTTTACAAACTTACAATACCGCTTATTTTACATAAAGCATGAAATATAGCACACAATAACTTTGATACAAGATAGTTGTGAAGACAATTCTAGCTAGTACACAAGTCGTTCGGCAAAGGCAATAAAGACACGTAATTCATACGTCCAGAAACAAGTCATGCATTCTGGTTTTACTAGGACTACTTCCCATCCTTGGTCTTGTGCAACATAACCGTTATGGCCGTTGATAAGACAGCGTGTTGTAACGTCGTCAAAGGGACGAGGGTTACGTAATGTCCAACAGTCCCGTAATAATCTAAAAACCTCATTTCTTACCCCAATTACCGACTCCGTCACTTGTGGAAACGTTTTGTTTAATAGTTGTAGCCCGATGTTCTTGTTCTCACTTTGGTGAGAAGCGAACATTACTAATCCGTAAGCATAACATGCTTCTTTATGTTGCATGTTAGCCGCTTTTTCTAAATCACGAAGTCCAATATTCGGATATATTGAGTCAAAATAATTTCTTAACCCGTTGCGTAAAATAGCATTTGGGTTCCCCGCAATATATGCGTCAAAGTAAACACATCGTAACTTATGGGTTTCCCAATGTGATATCCCCCATCTTTCAAACGAAAGTCTCTTATAAACCAAGACATTCTTGGAACGTTCTTCGAATGTCTTACAAACTGATCTCGCCTTAAATAGTTGTGCCGAGGAATTCTGGCCGACTCTAGACAAGATTTCATCAATCATGTCTCCGGGTAGGTCTCTTAAAATATTGGGTTGTCTATCCATTTTGTGTTTTTAAACTGTAAAATAGACAAGAGTTAGATTCATAAAAAAATACTTATTAATACAAGCAATTTTTACATATATCATAAAGCATAAGCACACTATATTACATATATTACACCACACGAATACAACTATCTTATTCCGACTCGCTCGTTTCTTCTTCTTCGGTTTTGGTTCGTTTTGCCAAGTTTATAGGGATATATGATGTTCCCCTAATACTAACTGTCGTTTTCCACAACGGTTTAGAAAAACCTGGTGGTTTAGAGGTTCCCGGGTCATTGTTACAACTTAAGGACTTCGGGGGTTGACGATACATATAAAGTTCATCGGGATTGGAATTAGATTTCTCTATTTTTATGCCCTTTCCCTTATTATTTTCTTTTGCCTTTTTAAATTCAGTTGGGGTAATTTCTATAACATCATCGGAATTCTCGTCGGAATCCGATTCATCGGAGAATTTGTAATCCTCCCAATATTTTGCTTCCTTGGCGGAAACACCATTGACCATAATTAACTTTGGTCGGTTGGTTGAGGATTTTCTTTTACTTAACCGTTTTATTATTTCCCCCACCGGTTCTATTTCTTCATCCGGTTCCGATTCTTCTTCCGGTTCCGATTCTTCTTCCGGTTCCGACTCTTCTTCCGGTTCCTCTTCGGGAACTTGTGAATCAGTCCACGAATCACTCCAATTTACATTTGACTCTTCATTATTATTAGGTGAGTCAATGGGACTTGTTCTAGAGGTAGACATCTATCACATAATATCAAACGCGTTAAGAGATTAATATATCACATAATATTCACATGTTAAAAATATATAGTTTCCAACAAAATTTGTTAAGCAATCATTTTTCAAGTAAACACGGTCGAAGTCCAGACTCACTAATGCATCCTAACAAACTCGATAAGACACACTAATGCAAAATTCTGGTTCTCTAAGACCAACGCTCGGATACCAACTGAAATGTCCCGTTCTTATTGATTAAAAACGTTCCATATTAATTGATTTCGTTGCGAGGTTTTGACCTCTATATGAGACGTTTTTCAAAGACTGCATTCATTTTTAAAACAAACCATAACCTTTATTTCATAAATAAAGGTTTAAAAAGCTTTACGTAGATTATCAAATAATGATAATCTAAAATATCCTGTTTACACACGACCATTACATAATGGTTTACAATACAAATAAGTTACATCGAAATCAGTTTCTTGAATGCAGTTTTTATACAATATCATACAAACATGGACTCCAAATCTTGTCCTTATTTTAGTATGCAACAGCGGAAGCTCTTAATATTCACCTGAGAATAAACATGCTTTAAACGTCAACAAAAATGTTGGTGAGTTATAGGTTTAACCTATATATATCAAATCGTAACAATAGACCACAAGATTTCATATTTCAATACACATCCCATACATAGAGATAAAAATCATTCATATGGTGAACACCTGGTAACCGACATTAACAAGATGCATATATAAGAATATCCCCATCATTCCGGGACACCCTTCGGATATGATATAAATTTCGAAGTACTAAAGCATCCGGTACTTTGGATGGGGTTTGTTAGGCCCAATAGATCTATCTTTAGGATTCGCGTCTATTAGGGTGTCTGTTCCCTAATTCTTAGATTACCAGACTTAATAAAAAGGGGTATATTCGATTTTGATAATTCAACCATAGAATGTAGTTTCACGTACTTGTGTCTATTTTGTAAATCATTTATAAAACCTGCATGTATTCTCATCCCAAAAATATTAGATTTTAAAAGTGGGACTATAACTCACTTTCAAAGATTTTTATTTCGTCGGGAAGTAAGACTTGGCCACTGTTGATTCACGAACCTATAACAATATATACATATATATTAAAGTATGTTCAAAATATATTTACAACACTTTTAATATATTTTGATGTTTTAAGTTTATTAAGTCAGCTGTCCTCGTTAGTAACCTATAACTAGTTGTCCACAGTTAGATGTACAGAAATAAATCGATAAATATTATCTTGAATCAATCCACGACCCAGTGTATACGTATCTCAGTATTGATCACAACTCAAACTATATATATTTTGGAATCAACCTCAACCCTGTATAGCTAACTCCAACATTCACATATAGAGTGTCTATGGTTGTTCCGAAATATATATAGATGTGTCGACATGATAGGTCGAAACATTGTATACGTGTCTATGGTATCTCAAGATTACATAATATACAATACAAGTTGATTAAGTTATGGTTGGAATAGATTTGTTACCAATTTTCACGTAGCTAAAATGAGAAAAATTATCCAATCTTGTTTTACCCATAACTTCTTCATTTTAAATCCGTTTTGAGTGAATCAAATTGCTATGGTTTCATATTGAACTCTATTTTATGAATCTAAACAGAAAAAGTATAGGTTTATAGTCGTAAAAATAAGTTACAAGTCGTTTTTGTAAAGGTAGTCATTTCAGTCGAAAGAACGACGTCTAGATGACCATTTTAGAAAACATACTTCCACTTTGAGTTTAACCATAATTTTTGGATATAGTTTCATGTTCATAATAAAAATCATTTTCTCAGAATAACAACTTTTAAATCAAAGTTTATCATAGTTTTTAATTAACTAACCCAAAACAGCCCGCGGTGTTACTACGACGGCGTAAATCCAGTTTTACGGTGTTTTTCGTGTTTCCAGGTTTTAAATCATTAAGTTAGCATATCATATAGATATAGAACATGTGTTTAGTTGATTTTAAAAGTCAAGTTAGAAGGATTAACTTTTGTTTGCGAACAAGTTTAGAATTAACTAAACTATGTTCTAGTGATTACAAGTTTAAACCTTCGAATAAGATAGCTTTATATGTATGAATCGAATGATGTTATGAACATCATTACTACCTTAAGTTCCTTGGATAAACCTACTGGAAAAGAGAAAAATGGATCTAGCTTCAATGGATCCTTGGATGGCTCGAAGTTCTTGAAGCAGAATCATGACACGAAAACAAGTTCAAGTAAGATCATCACTTGAAATAAGATTGTCATAGTTATAGAAATTGAACCAAAGTTTGAATATGATTATTACCTTGTATTAGAATGATAACCTACTGTAAGAAACAAAGATTTCTTGAGGTTGGATGATCACCTTACAAGATTGGAAGTGAGCTAGCAAACTTGAAAGTATTCTTGATTTTATGAAACTAGAACTTTTGGAATTTATGAAGAACACTTAGAACTTGAAGATAGAACTTGAGAGAGATCAATTAGATGAAGAAAATTGAAGAATGAAAGTGTTTGTAGTTGTTTTTGGTCGTTGGTGTATGGATTAGATATAAAGGATATGTAATTTTGTTTTCATGTAAATAAGTCATGAATGATTACTCATATTTTTGTAATTTTATGAGATATTTCATGCTAGTTGCCAAATGATGGTTCCCACATGTGTTAGGTGACTCACATGGGCTGCTAAGAGCTGATCATTGGAGTGTATATACAAATAGTACATACATCTAAAAGCTGTGTATTGTACGAGTACGAATACGGGTGCATACGAGTAGAATTGTTGATAAAACTGAACGAGGATGTAATTGTAAGCATTTTTGTTAAGTAGAATTATTTTGATAAGTGTCTTGAAGTCTTTCAAAAGTGTATGAATACATATTAAAACACTACATGTATATACATTTTAACTGAGTCGTTAAGTCATCGTTAGTCGTTACATGTAAATGTTGTTTTGAAACCTTTAGGTTAACGATCTTGTTGAATGTTGTTAACCCATTGTTTATTATAACAAATGAGATGTTAAATTGTTATATTATCATGATATTATGACATATAATATATCTCAGTATGATGTATATACAGTTAAATGTCGTTACAACGATAATCGTTACATATATGTCTCGTTTCGAAATCATTAAGTTAGTAGTCTTATTTTTACATATGTATTTCATTGTTAATACACTTAATAATATATTTACTTATCATTTAACATAATTAACCAAGTGTATCAATATCTTAATATGATTCATATGTACCTAGTAAGACGTTGTTATAACGATAATCGTTATATATATCGTTTTCGAGTTTCTTAAATTAATAGTCTCATTTTTATGTATATAACTCATTGTTAAAATACCTAATGAGATACATACTTATAATAAAAACATTTTAACTATATATATAACCATATATATGTCATCGTATAGTTTTTACAAGTTTTAACGTTCGTGAATCACCGGTCAACTTGGGTGGTCAATTGTCTATATGAAACATATTTCAATTAATCAAGTCTTAACAAGTTTGATTGCTTAACATGTTGGAAACATTTAATCATGTAAATATCAATCTCAATTAATATATATAAACATGGAAAAGTTCGGGTCACTACAGTACCTACCCGTTAAATAAATTTCGTCCCGAAATTTTAAGCTGTTGAAGGTGTTGACGAATCTTCTGGAAATAGATGCGGGTATTTCTTCTTCATCTGATCTTCACGCTCCCAGGTGAACTCGAGTCCTCTACGAGCATTCCATCGAACCTTAACAATTGGTATCTTGTTTTACTTAAGTCTTTTAACCTCACGATCCATTATTTCGACGGGTTCTTCGATGAATTGAAGTTTTTCGTTGATTTGGATTTCATCTAACGGAATAGTGAGATCTTCTTTAGCAAAACATTTCTTCAAATTCGAGACGTGGAAAGTGTTATGTACAGCCGCTAGTTGTTGAGGTAACTCAAGTCGGTAAGCTACTGGTCCGACACGATCAATAATCTTGAATGGTCCAATATACCTTGGATTTAATTTCCCTCGTTTACCAAATCAAACAACGCCTTTCCAAGGTGCAACTTTAAGCATGACCATCTCTCCAATTTCAAATTCTATATCTTTTCTTTTAATGTCAGCGTAGCTCTTTTGTCGACTTTGGGCGGTTTTCAACCGTTGTTGAATTTGGATGATCTTCTCGGTAGTTTCTTGTATAATCTCCGGACCCGTAATCTGTCTATCCCCCACTTCACTCCAATAAATCGGAGACCTGCACTTTCTACCATAAAGTGCTTCAAACGGCGCCATCTCAATGCTTGAATGGTAGCTGTTGTTGTAGGAAAATTCTGCTAACGGTAGATGTCGATCCCAACTGTTTTCGAAATCAATAACACATGCTCGTAGCATGTCTTCAAGCGTTTGTATCGTCCCTTCGCTCTGCCCATCAGTTTGTGGATGATAGGAAGTACTCATGTCTAGACGAGTTCCTAATGCTTGCTGTAATGTCTGCCAGAATCTTGAAATAAATCTGCCATCCCTATCAGAGATAATAGAGATTGGTATTCCATGTCTGGAGACGACTTCCTTCAAATACAGTCGTGCTAACTTCTCCATCTTGTCATCTTCTCTTATTGGCAGGAAGTGTGCTGATTTGGTGAGACGATCAACTATTACCCAAATAGTATCAAAACCACTTGCAGTCCTTGGCAATTTAGTGATAAAATCCATGGTAATGTTTTCCCATTTCCATTCTGGGATTTCGGGTTGTTGAAGTAGACCTGATGGTTTCTGATGCTCAGCTTTGACCTTAGAACACGTCAAACATTCTCCTACGTATTTAGCAACATCGGCTTTCATACCCGGCCACCAAAAATGTTTCTTGAGATCCTTGTACATCTTCCCCGTTCCAGGATGTATTGAGTATCTGGTTTTATGAGCTTCTCTAAGTACCATTTCTCTCATATCTCCAAATTTTGGTACCCAAATCCTTTCAGCCCTATACCGGGTTCCGTCTTCCCGAATATTAAGATGCTTCTTCGATCCTTTGGGTATTTCATCCTTTAAATTTCCCTCTTTTAAAACTCCTTGTTGCGCCTCCTTTATTTGAGTAGTAAGGTTATTATGAATCATTATATTCATAGATTTTACTCGAATGGGTTCTCTGTCCTTCCTGCTCAAGGCATCGGCTACCACATTTGCCTTCCCCGGGTGGTAACGAATCTCAAAGTCGTAATCATTCAACAATTCAATCCACCTACGCTGCCTCATATTCAGTTATTTCTGATTAAATATGTGTTGAAGACTTTTGTGGTCGGTATATATAATACTTTTGACCCCATATAAGTAGTGCCTCCAAGTCTTTAATGCAAAAACAACCGCGCCTAATTCCAAATCATGCGTCGTATAATTTTGCTCGTGAATCTTCAATTGTCTAGAGGCATAACCAATCTCCTTCGTTCGTTGCATTAATACACAACCGAGACCTTGCTTTGATGCGTCACAATAAATCACAAAATCATCATTCCCTTCAGGCAATGACAATATAGGTGCCGTAGTTAGCTTTTTCTTCAATAACTGAAACGCTTTCTCTTGTTCATCCTTCCATTCAAATTTCTTCCCTTTATGCGTTAATGCAGTCAAGGGTTTTGCTATTCTGGAAAAGTCTTGGATGAACCTTCTGTAGTAACCAGCTAGTCCTAAAAACTGGCGTATGTGTTTCGGAGTTTTCGGGGTTTCCCACTTTTCAACAGTTTCTATCTTTGCTGGATCCACCTTAATACCTTCTTTGTTCACTATGTGACCGAGGAATTGAACTTCTTCCAACCAAAATGCACACTTTGAAAACTTAGCGTACAATTCTTCCTTCCTCAATACTTCTAACACCTTTCTCAAATGTTCACCGTGTTCTTGGTCATTCTTTGAGTAAATAAGTATGTCATCAATGAAAACAATGACAAACTTGTCAAGGTATGGTCCACACACTCGGTTCATAAGGTCCATGAACACAGCTGGTGCATTAGTTAAACCAAATGGCATGACCATAAACTCGTAATGACCGTAACGTGTTCTGAAAGCAGTCTTTGGAATATCATCTTCTTTCACCCGCATTTGATGATACCCGGAAAGTAAGTCAATCTTTGAATAAACAGACGAGCCTTGTAGTTGATCAAATAAGTCATCGATTCTCGGTAGTGGGTAGCAGTTCTTGATGGTAAGTTTGTTCAACTCTCGGTAGTCGATACACAACCTGAATGTACCATCTTTCTTCTTGACAAACAAAACAGGAGCTCCCCACGGTGATGTGCTTGGTCGAATGAAACCACGCTCTAAAATTTCTTGTAATTGGCTTTGCAGTTCTTTCATCTCGCTGGGTGCGAGTCTGTAAGGAGCACGAGCTATTGGTGCAGCTCCTGGTACAAGATCTATTTGAAATTCAATGGATCGATGTGGGGGTAATCCCGGTAATTCTTTCGGAAATACATCGGGAAATTCTTTTACAATGGGAACATCATTGATGCTCCTTTCTTCAGTTTGTACTTTCTCGACATGTGCTAGAACAGCATAGCAACCTTTTCTTATTAGTTTTTGTGCCTTCAAATTACTAATAAGATGTAGCTTCGTGTTGCCCTTTTCTCCGTACACCATTAAGGGTTTTCCTTTTTCTCGTATAATGCGAATTGCATTTTTGTAACAGACGATCTCTGCTTTCACTTCTTTCAACCAGTCCATACCGATTATCACATCAAAACTCCCTAACTCTACTGGTATCAAATCAATCTTAAATGTTTTGCTAACCAGTTTAATTTCTCGATTCCGACATATATTATCTGCTGAAATTAATTTACCATTTGCTAATTTGAGTAAAAATTTACTATCCAAAGGCGTCAATGGACAACTTAATTTAGCACAAAAATCTCTACTCATATAGCTTCTATCCGCACCCGAATCAAATAAAACGGAAGCAGATTTATTGTCAATAAGAAACGTACCCGTAACAAGCTCCGGGTCTTCCTGTGCCTCTGCCGCATTAATATTGAAAACTCTTCCGCGGCCTTGTCCATTCGTGTTCTCCTGGTTCGGGCAATTTCTAATAATGTGGCCCGGTTTTCCACATTTATAACAAACTACATTGGCATAACTTGCTCCGACACTACTTGCTCCGCCATTACTCGTTCCGACACCATTTGTTCCTTTCGTTCTATTAACCCCTGGTCCGTAGACCTCACACTTCGCCGCGCTATGACCATTTCTTTTACACTTGTTGCAAAATTTGGTGCAGAACCCCGAGTGATACTTTTCACACCTTTGGCATAGCTGCTTCTGATTGTTGTTGTTGTTGCGGTTATTATTGTTATTGGGATGATTGTTGTAGTTGCTATTGCTGTTGTTGTTGTTGTTATTGGGCCGTTTGTTGTAGTTGCGATTGATGTTGCGATTGTTGGGATAATTGTTGCGATTATTGTTGTAATTGCTGTTGTTGTTGTATTGGTGATTCTTATCACCGTTTTCCTCCCACTTTCTTTTGACTTGCTTCACATTGGCCTCTTCAGCAGTCTGTTCTTTAATTCTTTCTTCAATCTGGTTCACTAGTTTGTGAGCCATTCTACATGCCTGTTGTATAGAGGCGGGCTCGTGTGAACTTATATCTTCTTGGATTCTTTCCGGTAATCCTTTCACAAATGCGTCGATCTTCTCTTCCTTATCTTCGAATGCTCCCGAACACAATAGGCACAATTCTGTGAATCGGCTTTCGTACGTGGTAATATCAAATCCTTGGGTTCGTAACCCTCTAAGTTCTGTCTTGAGCTTATTGACCTTGGTTCTGGGACGGTACTTCTCGTTCATCAAGTGCTTGAATGCTGACCACGGTAGTGCGTACGCATCGTCTTGTCCCACTTGCTCTAGATAGGTATTCCACCATGTTAACGCAGAACCTGTGAAGGTATGCGTAGCATACTTCACTTTGTCCTCTTCAGTACACTTACTTATGGAAAACACCGATTCGACCTTCTCGGTCCACCGTTTCAATCCGATCGGTCCTTCGGTTCCATCGAATTCCAAAGGTTTGCAGGCAGTGAATTCTTTGTAGGTGCATCCTACACGATTTCCTGTACTGCTAGATCCAAGGTTATTGTTGGTATGTAGCGCAGCCTGTACTGCGGCTATGTTTGAAGCTAGAAAAGTACGGAATTCCTCTTCATTCATATTCACGGTGTGTCGAGTAGTCGGTGCCATTTCCTTCAAAATAGTTAAATGGAACAAGTTAATCATACAGAATATTAAGAGTAGTTAATAGTATTTCGTAGCATAATATGAACTCATTTATAAAAGCTTTTTCTTCATATTAGCGTTTTATAAGTTTAAATTCGGGTAGTACCTACCCGTTAAGTTCATACTTAGTAGCTAATATACAATTCAACTACTACAATTCTATATGAAAAACTAATTATAATAATATTTCGCGTTCAAACTTTTATACAATATTTTACAAACTTACAATACCGCTTATTTTACATAAAGCATGAAATATAGCACACAATAACTTTGATACAAGATAGTTGTGAAGATAATTCTAGCTAGTACACAAGTCGTTCAGCAAAGGCAATAAAAACACGTAATTCATACATCCAGAAACAAGTCATGCATTCTGGTTTTACTAGGACTACTTCCCATCCTTGGTCTTGTGGAACATAACCGTTATGGCCGTTGATAAGACAGCGTGTTGTAACGTCGTCAAAGGGATGAGGGTTACGTAATGTCCAATAGTCCCGTAATAATCTAAAAACCTCATTTCTTACCCCAATTACCGACTCCGTCACTTGTGGAAACATTTTGTTTAATAGTTGTAGCCCGATGTTCTTGTTCTCACTTTGGTGAGAAGCGAACATTACTAATCCGTAAGCATAACATGCTTCTTTATGTTGCATGTTAGCCGCTTTTTCTAAATCACGAAGTCCAATATTCGGATATATTGAGTCAAAATAATTTCTTAACCCGTTGCGTAAAATAGCATTTGGGTTCCCCGCAATATATGCGTCAAAGTAAACACATCGTAACTTATGGGTTTCCCAATGTGATATCCCCCATCTTTCAAACGAAAGTCTCTTATAAACCAAGACATTCTTGGAACGTTCTTCGAATGTCTTACAAACTGATCTCGCCTTAAATAGTTGTGCCGAGGAATTCTGGCCGACTCTAGACAAGATTTCATCAATCATGTCTCCGGGTAGGTCTCTTAAAATATTGGGTTGTCTATCCATTTTGTGTTTTTAAACTGTAAAATAGACAAGAGTTAGATTCATAAAAAAAATACTTATTAATACAAGCAATTTTTACATATATCATAAAGCATAAGAACACTATATTACATATATTACACCACACGAATACAACTATCTTATTCCGACTCGCTCATTTCTTCTTCTTCGGTTTTGGTTCGTTTTGCCAAGTTTCTAGGGATATATGATGTTCCCCTAATACTAACTGTCGTTTTCCACAACGGTTTAGAAAAACCTGGTGGTTTAGAGGTTCCCGGGTCATTGTTACAACTTAAGGACTTCGGGGGTTGACGATACATATAAAGTTCATCGGGGTTGGAATTAGATTTCTCTATTTTTATGCCCTTTCCCTTATTATTTTCTTTTACCTTTTTAAATTCAGTTGGGGTAATTTCTATAACATCATCGGAATTCTGGTCGGAATCCGATTCATCGGAGAATTGGTAATCCTCCCAATATTTTGCTTCCTTGGCGGAAACACCATTGACCATAATTAACCTTGGTCGGTTGGTTGAGGATTTTATTTTACTTAACCGTTTTATTATTTCCCCCACCGGTTCTACTTCTTCATCCGGTTCCGATTCTTCTTCCGGTTCCGATTCTTCTTCCGGTTCCGACTCTTCTTCCGGTTCCTCTTCGGGAACTTGTGAATCAGTCCACGAATCATTCCAATTTACATTTGACTCTTCATTATTATTAGGTGAGTCAATGGGACTTGTTCTAGAGGTAGACATCAATCACATAATATCAAACGCGTTAAGAGATTAATATATCACATAATATTCACATGTTAAAAATATATAGTTTCCAACAAAATTTGTTAAGCAATCATTTTTCAAGTAAACACGGTCGAAGTCCAGACTCACTAATGCATCCTAACAAACTCGATAAGACACACTAATGCAAAATTCTGGTTCTCTAAGACCGACGCTCGGATACCAACTGAAATGTCCCGTTCTTATTGATTAAAAACGTTCCATATTAATTGATTTCGTTGCGAGGTTTTGACCTCTATATGAGACGTTTTTCAAAGACTGCATTCATTTTTAAAACAAACCATAATCTTTATTTCATAGATAAAGGTTTTAAAAAGCTTTACGTAGATTATCAAATAATGATAATCTAAAATATCCTGTTTACACACGACCATTACATAATGGTTTACAATACAAATATGTTACAACAAAATAAGTTTCTTGAATGCAGTTTTTACACAATATCATACAAGCATGGACTCCAAATATCGTCCTTATTTAAGTATGCGACAGCGGAAGCTCTTAATAATCACCTGAGAATAAACATGCTTAAAACGTTAACAAAAATGTTGGTGAGTTATAGGTTTAACCTATATATATCAAATCATAATAATAGACCACAAGATTTCATATTTCAATACACATCCCATACATAGAGATAAAAATCATTCATATGGTGAACACCTGGTAACCGACATTAACAAGATGCATATATAAGAATATCCCCATCATTCCGGGACACCCTTCGGATATGATATAAATTTCGAAGTACTAAAGCATCCGGTACTTTGGATGGGGTTTGTTAGGCCCAATAGATCTATCTTTAGGATTCGCGTCAATTAGGGTGTATGTTCCCTAATTCTTAGATTACCAGACTTAATAAAAAGGGGCATATTCGATTTCGATAATTCAACCATAGAATGTAGTTTCACGTACTTGTGTCTATTTTGTAAATCATTTATAAAACCTGCATGTATTCTCATCCCAAAAATATTAGATTTTAAAAATGGGATTATAACTCACTTTCACAGATTTTTACTTCGTCGGGAAGTAAGACTTGGCCACTGGTTGATTCACGAACCTATAACAATATATACATATATATCAAAGTATGTTCAAAATATATTTACAACACTTTTAATATATTTTGATGTTTTAAGTTTATTAAGTCAGCTGTCCTCGTTAGTAACCTACAACTAGTTGTCCACAGTTAGATGTACAGAAATAAATCGATAAATATTATCAGTATTGATCACAACTCAAACTATATATATTTTGGAATCAACCTCAACCCTGTATAGCTAACTCCAACATTCACATATAGAGTGTCTATGGTTGTTCCGAAATATATATAGATGTGTCGACATGATAGGTCGAAACATTGTATACATGTCTATGGTATCTCAAAATTACATAATATACAATACAAGTTGATTAAGTTATGGTTGGAATAGATTTGTTACCAATTTTCACGTAGCTAAAATGAGAAAAATTATCCAATCTTGTTTTACCCATAACTTCTTCATTTTAAATCCGTTTTGAGTGAATCAAATTGCTATGGTTTCATATTGAACTCTATTTTATGAATCTAAACAGAAAAAGTATAGGTTTATAGTCGGAAAAATAACTTACAAGTCGTTTTTGTAAAGGTAGTCATTTCAGTCGAAAGAACGACGTCTAGATGACCATTTTAGAAAACATACTTCCACTTTGAGTTTAACCATAATTTTTGGATATAGTTTCATGTTCATAATAAAAATCATTTTCTCAGAATAACAACTTTTAAATCAAAGTTTATCATAGCTTTTAATTAACTAACCCAAAACAGCCCGCGGTGTTACTACGACGGCGTAAATCCGATTTTACGGTGTTTTTCGTGTTTCCAAGTTTTAAATCATTAAGTTAGCATATCATATAGATATAGAACATGTGTTTAGTTGATTTTAAAATTCAAGTTAGAAGGATTAACTTTTGTTTGCGAACAAGTTTAGAATTAACTAAACTATGTTCTAGTGATTACAAGTTTAAACCTTCGAATAAGATAGCTTTATATGTATGAATCGAATGATGTTATGAACATCATTACTACCTTAAGTTCCCTGGATAAACCTACTGGAAAAGAGAAAAATGGAGCTAGCTTCAACGGATCCTTGGATGGCTCGAAGTTCTTGAAGCAGAATCATGACACGAAAACAAGTTCAAGTAAGATCATAACTTGAAATAAGATTGTTATAGTTATAGAAATTGAACCAAAGTTTGAATATGATTATTACCTTGTATTAGAATGATAACCTACTGTAAGAAACAAAGATTTCTTGAGGTTGGATGATCACCTTAAAAGATTGGAAGTGAGCTAGCAAACTTGAAAGTATTCTTGATTTTATGTAACTAGAACTTGTAAAATATATGAAGAACACTTAGAACTTGAAGATAGAACTTGAGAGAGATCAATTAGATGAAGAAAATTGAAGAATGAAAGTGTTTGTAGGTGTTTTTGGTCGTTGGTGTATGGATTAGATATAAAGGATATGTAATTTTGTTTTCATGTAAATAAGTCATGAATGATTACTCATATTTTTGTAATTTTATGAGATATTTCATGTTAGTTGCCAAATGATGGTTCCCACATATGTTAGGTGACTCACATGGGCTGCTAAGAGCTGATCATTGGAGTGTATATACTAATAGTATGTACATCTAAAAGCTGTGTATTGTACGAGTACGAATACGGGTGCATACGAGTAGAATTGTTGATGAAACTGAACGAGGATGTAATTGTAAGCATTTTTGTTAAGTATAAGTATTTTGATAAGTGTCTTGAAGTCTTTCAAAAGTGTATGAATACATATTAAAACACTACATGTATATACATTTTAACTGAGTCGTTAAGTCATCGTTAGTCGTTACATGTAAATGTTGTTTTGAAACCTTTAGGTTAACGATCTTGTTGAATGTTGTTAACCCATTGTTTATTATAACAAATGAGATGTTAAATTGTTATATTATCATGATATTATGATATATAATATATCTCAGTATGATGTATATACAGTTAAATGTCGTTACAACGATAATCGTTACATATATGTCTCGTTTCGAAATCATTAAGTTAGTAGTCTTATTTTTACATATGTATTTCATTGTTAATACACTTAATAATATATTTACTTATCATTTAACATAATTAACCAAGTGTATCAATATCTTAATATGATTCATATGTACCTAGTAAGACGTTGTTATAACGATAATCGTTATATATATCGTTTTCGAGTTTCTTAAATTAATAGTCTCATTTTTATGTATATAACTCATTGTTAAAATACCTAATGAGATACATACTTATAATAAAAACATGTTAACTATATATATAACCATATATATGTCATCGTATAGTTTTTACAAGTTTTAACGTTCGTGAATCACCGGTCAACTTGGGTGGTCAATTGTCTATATGAAACATATTTCAATTAATCAAGTCTTAACAAGTTTGATTGCTTAACATGTTGGAAACATTTAATCATGTAAATATCAATCTCAATTAATATATATAAACATGGAAAAGTTCGGGTCACTACATCAACTCACAGCAAGAAAAGTCTACGAAGCTGGATTCTATTGGCCTACAATTTTCAAAGACGCACACCTTCTTTGCAAATCCTGTGATGCTTGTCAAATGGTCGGAAAAATAAGTCAACGTGATGAAATGCCACAAAATGTCATTCAAGTATGTGAAGTATTTGACATTTGGGGCATTGACTTTATGGGTCCATTTCCAAAATCTCATAATAATCTATACATTCTCATTGCCATTGATTATGTATCTAAATGGGCGGAAGCACAAACTCTCCCAACTAACGATGCACGAGTTGTAGTCAACTTTTTAAAATGTCTTTTTGCTAGGTTTGGAACACCGAAAGCTTTAATAAGTGATCGGGGTACTCATTTTTGTAATAATCAACTTGAGAAAGTTCTCAAAAGATATGGAGTAACTCATAAAATCTCAACCGCTTATCATCCACAAACAAGTGAACAAGTTGAAAATACCAACCGAGCATTAAAACGTATTCTAGAGAAAAGCGTAGAATTAAATCCGAAGGAATGGTCCATGAAATTGGAGGATGCACTCTGAGCTTTTAGAACAGCCTACAGAACTCCAATTGGCACCACACCTTTCAAACTCGTTTACGGAAAAGCATGTCATCTTCCAGTAGAAATTGAGCACAAAGCATTTTGGGCTTTGAAGACATGTAATCTTGATTTACGTGAAGCCGGACGTCTACGGTTAAGTTAATTAAATGAATTAGAAGAATTAAGACACGAAGCATACGAAAATTCGTTAATCTATAAAGAAAGAACAAAGAAATGGCATGATAAAAGAATCAGAAGTTCAAAAGAATTTAAGGAAGGAGACAGAGTCCTTCTTTTCAATTCACGATTCAAGCTATTTCCTGGAAAATTAAAATCAAGATGGTCTGGACCATTCATAGTCAAAAGAGTTTTCCCGTACGGAACAGTAGAATTAATAAATTCAAATGGGATTGAATTTAAGGTTAATGGTCACAGAGTTAAACATTACATAGATAATCTAATGGAAGTTGAAGATGAAGTTAATCACAATTTTGACACCACAGCTAACTAAGTGTGGGAAGATTCGAATCTTTTTAGGATAATAATTATATCTGTTAGAGTTAGATATTCTGTTTTCATGTAGTTCTCAAGAATGGAATCCGAATGGTCTTTCCCTAGCAGACCCTAAAGAACTAGTCTTCTCCTCCATTCTGAATTTTTATTTTTTTTAGGTTTTATGAGATGAAGAATTCCTTTGATCTGAACCGTGGTCTAATGCTACACGCTATGATTACTAAACGTAATAATGACACACTTCCGAGTGAACTAGTATCATTCATAAGAGAAAAAATGAACGGAGTAAGAAAAGAGCTCAGAAAAGATCATCATAAAATACATTTTGGTAAAGAAAAATCAAAATCCGCAACAAAAAGAAGAGCACGACACCTTGAAAGATGTCATAAATGCGGAAAATGGTCACACGAAGGTAAATGTTCAAATAATCAAACATATTCAAATACCGAATTTGTTACTCTATGCAGAGAAGGACCGTTCATATGTTTAGAAGAAAAGATATTGAAGAATCGAGGTTACGCTTACGTAGCTATGGAGAACCAAATCACATGACTCTCTTATGAGTCGGCTAAAGCAGGTCTCTGAGAATTCTATCTCACAGGTAAGTATGTACAGTTTTTATTTTTTATTGCTTTTAACCTTTTGATAATAAACGCTGAATCGTTCACTATAAAGTAGTAAATTGGTATTCAATAAAATTAGGTATGCGTAACCGAAATTATTGATATCATACAAAAATTTATTACATCACTGCGAAATTTACCGTTTATTCTTAAGGTATAAATATCTTTAATCAATCAACCCAAAATATTTCAAAAATTCGTCCGGGGTAAAACTAGGTTATGGAACCGAAATTACTTTACCGAAAAGAGGGGTGTATATTTTTGATAATATTTGATTGATTAAAGTGAAATAAAAAAACCAAAAAGATTTTTAATTTTTATTTTTACATTTTTTTTAAATTAATATTAAATTTTTATTGAAAATTTCTAAAACCAATATATTTAAGTTTGTAAATATTTTAAATATAAGTTTGCAAAATTAATGTATAAAAATATCAATTATATTTATATGAATTTTTAGTTTTATGCGTTTTAAATTTAAGTTTGGAGTGAATTTAAAAACAAAAATTTACTTTATTTCACTAAGTTAAAAATATGATTTTTAAAAATTCATCGTGAGTTGAAAACTAGGTCGTTGAACCGAAATTGCTTTACCCGAGGGCGGGACGAGAACTTTTATTATCATTATTTTTAATCTTATTGATTTAAAGTATGCCAAAAACATTAAAAAAAACCCAAAAATCTTTGCTTTTAAAACAACGCTTTGAAATGACAAATTTTTAAAATTTTGTTGAGAGATGGACTAGGACACCGATCCGAAAAGCCCTCATTCTTAAAAGAAACAAATTTTTAAAAAATTTATTAATTTATGTTTTATTACTTAAAACCTTTTAAAAAAAACCGCACTCGCGGTACTTATAAGGGGCCCACATCCGCACTCGCGGAGGTAGCAAAATCCAGATGGGTTAACTGGTCGAACAGACCAGTCCCCAACACACCACACTCATTTTTCTGTGAAAAAACCCACAAAAACGCTCTCAAAATCGAAATTTTTCACCGTTAAACATCAAATTTTTTGCTAAAATCATGTTGAGAAGGATCCTACCAAGAAGTTGCTCAAGGAGATCGGTAATTTCTACATCTAAATACTCTTTAATTCATATTTTTAATGTTCTTGAATAAATTTATACCTAATTTGATTTTGATGATTTCTAGTTTAATTATGCTTAAATTATTTGTGTATTATACTTGTATAACCTAGATTGATGCTATTTAACATGATTAGAAGCCTTAAACTTCAAATTTTGAGTAATCTAGGGTTTGTGTTCTTGAGCAAAATTGGGGCTTTTTGATATAAACGGGTTATGGCCGAATTTTGTTGTTAGTTTATACTAAATTGAGTAGTGTAACATGTTTAGGTTGCTAAATGATCAAAACTTTGATCCTAAACATGATTTTCAAGTATTAAAGTAGACTTTTTGAGTCAAAAATGCATGAACTCGATTTAATTGATATGAATGCCATTTGGAACTAGTTTAATTGCTAGTAATGATTATTTTGACATGTTATTTGAGATAAAAGCTAAAGAACATTGTATACATTTTCATATATGTTTATTTATAAAAGTGTAGAATTGTTAATATTGTGAAAATGCATATAAAGTTTAATATGGATTAAACATGTCATTATGATTGTTTTGGTTTATGATTTTGCTAACACTAATGCATATTTAGATGCACAAAAATTGTGTTTAATGTGTTTTGCAGACTGAAAGGGGTGAATCTTCATCAGCATCTCAGGCTCACAATGCTCCTCCTGAGAATGCAGAAGAACAGGAGATTAACGACCAATATAGACAAAATCTACCGCATCAATTCATTTCATATTCAAATATAGAATTGGCAGATTTACACCCTAATTTAACGTTTGATCGACATTAGATAGATTATCCAAAATACCAGAGGAACTTGCACACCCTTCAGTCTAATGTTGTTGAAGTACCCAGAGTAATAGATTGGGAACCGTTAGAAACATTGGGATTGGCCAGTCCAATACTTACACAAAGGTATGGTAATTCTACTTTTACTGATTGGGAACGGTTGTTTAATATACGTAGGCGTGTTTATAGAGAATGGTGTGTGGAATTATTATGTAGTGTTGAAATAAATGATCGGGTAGCTACCTTAACCGATCGTAGCTTTATTAGATTTTTATTAGGAGATGTGATGTGCCATATGTCTCTACTAGACATGGCTCAGGCTTTGTGTATATATACACCTGAGGAACTAGCATCTACTGATTGTCAAAGGTTGATAGTTAATGGTAGGAGGGTTGATGAAAATTTTGATATGAATGAAATATGGAGTAGAATGACTCGGCATAACCGATTTCGTGGGGGGAATAACTCTTATACTGATATTGATAGAGCTGAGCTAAGAGTAATCCATAGGTTCTTAGCAAATTCGATTACACAGCGAGGTAAAAACAAAGAGAAAGTAAATGAGAATGATTTATTTTATCTCATGTGTATTCGAGACCCACAGAGCGCTGTGAGTATACCTTATTGTGTGGGTTATTATTTATCAGCTATAGTTAAGAGTATACGGCCTAATGGTATAATCGGAGGTGGTATCTTTGGGGGGGGGGATTAATAATTGCAGCACCAGAACCCCGTGATCCAATTGGTTTGAAAGTATATCATGGTGCTAAGGTTTTAAAGAAACGACATAATGCTGCAGCACCATATGATGGCCCGCACCCACAGGTCGAAAGAGATCAGCAGCAAGGTAATGCGGGAGGGGGAATCAGATGATAGAAATGCAACTTTTTATGGCTCATCATGAGTATGAAATGGCTGGATAACGAGCATTTCAAGATTAGCAGTATCATCAAAACCAAATCATAAGTCATCGTGCACACATAAATGCAAACTACATTGCTACTCCAATGCCCATATTTCCTCCCTGGACAATACAGATCCGACCACCGTACCCTACATATGACCCAGCTCAAGCATTCTACAGCACATACGGCTATGAATGGGATCCCTACTGGCACCATCCTCATCAACCCTAATTTTCTTTTATGCTTATTTTTATATATTTGCTAACTTGTAATTTTATACTTTTAATATTTCTTTTGATACTATTATAGTTTTTATAATTTTCTAACTTTTATTATTAGATTTTTAATAATTTTTGAATATGGAGTGATATATCCAACTTCAAAAATATGTTTATATATGTTTGTAGTTTATCTCATGTACAAAACAGGGTAAAACAGCGCATTTTCAAATACTGGCATTAAGTTCAGCAAAAGTAACTAATTTTGACGACAAGATGCTAAATATATGTGAAATAACAACGGCAGGAATGAACAAATGATGTGCACCATTTATCATTCAACAAACAAACGCTAATTGGTTTGGAAACTTTGGTAAAATTTAATCATTTTTCCACGCTAATCACCCTCAATAATTTAAATCGTTACTGATTTTTTGCAAATGAGGGCATTGCAAGATCTTAAGTGTGGGAAAGGGTTAAATTCTTTCGAATTTTTTTAAAAATTTTTTGACTTATACACTTGGTTACCATTAAAAATATTAGTAACGCAGTAGTTGTATTAGAATCTAGTGCTCTCTGATAATAAAGAACAGCCCTAGTCTTATATACTGACTACCTAATTCTAGTAAAATTTTTCAAAATTTTCAATTAAATGAACTCAAAATCATGTTTATACATATTTATGAACGATAAAACTAGGTGTTAACACCGAATTTATTGTTACCTTGGAAAGGACATAAATTGAGAAACAACCTAAAATGTTAGAATTCATTTAAAATGGAATAGAGGAAAATAAAAAGGCAAAGAAAGAAAAAATAAAAGCCAAGTGTGGGAAAAATTTACCAAGTTATTTAGAACATATGTCACATATTTTTGTACAAATAATTGAAGATACTTTTGTTTTGGAAGATATTTATCAGTTTTACCCAGTTTATTGTAATATAAAAGGAAGTAAAGTCTTCCGAGAGAAAAATACACGCGCTTCTTGATTTAGGTCAGGAAGTTGTCGTCCAGACCAGTTGTAGAGTCTACGAAAAACCTTGAAAAGTTTTCTCAAAAATCAGCGGGAAATCCACGGACCTCGACATCAAACAGGGTCGCCAAGTGGTCAGACTTATCCTAACCATGAGAGGATCTATCTCGTACAATGGGAGGCACCGTACAAATTAGCTTATAAGACTAATGAATCAGATCCCTAGAAAGGATAATCTCCTTAAAGATCAAAAATCAGCTTTTAAGACTGATATTACTCAATCCTTGAGATTGACCTTAAAGATTGAGAATTCAAACTCATGGAATTCGATAATATCTAAACTCGAGCTTGAACGAGAAAATATTTTGATCAAAATTACAAACCGATTTGTTTTCTGAAAAACCCATTTTTGATGCGTTCATTACCATTGAACGTAAAATCCTAAGAATTCACCTGAAATAAATTAGGTCACCTGAACCAAATCGGGTGTCAACCATAAGAACGGTGGTTGCATAGCATGGTCGAAGACAGGACCTTGTGCCAGACCGAAAATCTATAGGGTGATCTTTACTATTACTCCTACAAAGGATAGTAATTGCATCCGACACGTTATAGACCATAATCAAAAGCATGTCACGGGACATTGTCTTAATAGTTGCTTGTTCAACGCTTTCCTTTACAACCGGATGGTAGTTTACCGAAAGGTAATATATGGAGCAAGCATACTGGACGTGTTGCTTTCTCAATACAAGGTTAGCAAGTGGGTGACACAAAACTATAAGTTTTGAGCTAAATTTTTCAAATCTGAAACCCCAAAACCCACAAAAAGATTTTGCAAACACCGGTGAAGGGTTATTCCGGAAAACTTATCTAGGGTAAAAGCTAGATCTTATTTTTGAAAGATCAAATGTTTTCATAAAGATCCAATTTCCTTAAAGGATCTAAATTTTCATAGTCATGTGGGACTGTAAACCACATCGTTATTACCATTGTTCATACCACCGTATAGAAATCACTGATGTACAAAGTGTGAAGAATAAAGAAGTGATTCTAGTATTTTTATTTCAAGACTATATTGCTTGAGGACAAGCAACGCTCAAGTGTGGGAATATTTGATAATGCTAAAAATAAACATATATTTCATAGCATTATCCCTCAAGAAAGACAAGCTTTTAGTTGCAATTGTTCTATTTACAAGTGATATTCGTTTAAATATTAAAAGGTGAAGACAAAAGACAGATTCGACAAATTGAAGACGCAAATGACCAAAAAGCAAAAAAGTACAAAGTACAATCAAAGTGGTTCAAATTATTGATGAGAAACGTCTAAAAATTACAAGAGTACAAGCCGTGAAACACAAAGTACAAGATATTAAATTGTACGAAAAGGCGTTCGAAAATCCGGAACCGAGACATGAACCAACTTTCAGCGTGCGACGCAACGGACCAAAAATTACAAATCAACTATGTACAAGAATATAATATTATATATAATTAATTATATATATATTATATATTATTTTAATCAAAGCAGCCCACGTTTAATTCAATTTGTGAGCTGGATTCCAGACCTCCGCACTCGCGGAGGTTTAAAGCTTAAAAGTTCAGCACTCGCGGAGATATACAGTGAAATGTGGGGCTATAAAAGTCACGCATTCTGATCGATTTTAACACATCTTTTTCTATTCTCTCTATCTCTCACATAATATATATATATATATATATATATATATATATATATATATATATATATATATATATATATATATATATATATATTAATTTTAATTTTAATTTAATAATAATAAGGGTATGTTAGTGAATGTTATAAGTGTGTAAGTCGAAATTCTGTCCGTGTAACGCTACGCTATTATTAATCATTGTAAGTTATGTTCAACCTTTTTAAATTAATGTCTAGTAGCTAAGTTGTTATTATGCTTATTTAATACCGAAGTAATCATGATGTTGGGCTAAATATTAAAATTGGGTTATTGGGCTTTGTACCATAATTGGGGTTTGGAAAAAAGAACGACACTTGTGGAAATTAGACTATGGGCTATTAATGGGCTTTATATTTGTTAAATTGAATGATAGTTCGTTAATTTAATATAAAGATTTACAATTGGACGTACCTATAAATAACCATATACACTCGATCGGACACGATGGGCGGGATATTTATAAGTACTAATAATCGTTCATTTAACCGGACACGGGAATGGATTAATAGTCAATGGACTTATTAAAACAGGGGTGAATTATATACAAAGAAAATTGGTGTAATTATAGTTTAAGTCCCCAATTAGTTGGAATATTTGACTTCGGATATAAGGATAATTTGACGAGGACACTCGCACTTTATATTTATGACTGATGGACTGTTATGGACAAAAACCAGATGGACATATCAAATAATCCAGGACAAAGGACAATTAACCCATGGTAATAAACTAAAATCAACACGTCAAACATCATGATTACGGAAGTTTAAATAAGCATAATTTCTTTATTTCATATTTCATCGCACTTTTATTTACTGTCATTTTATTTAATTGCACTTTTAATTATTGTACTTTTTAATTATCGCAACTTTATTTATTGTCATTTTATTTATCGCACTTTAATTTATCGCACTTTAATTATTGTCATTTACTTTACGCTTTAAATTAAGTTATATTTATTTTTATTATTTTACATTAGGTTTTAACTTTGACTAAAGTTTTAAAATCGACAAACCGGTCATTAAACGGTAAAAATCCCCCTTTTATAATAATAATACTACTTATATATATGTATATTTATACACAAATATAGTTTTAAAAATATAGCGTTAAACTTGGCTAGATCCCTGTGGAACGAACCGGATTTACTAAAAACTACACTACTGTACGATTAGGTACACTGCCTATAAGTGTTGTAGCAAGGTTTAGGTATATCCACTCTATAAATAAATAAATAACTTGTGTAAAATTGTATCGTATTTAATAGTATTTCGTAATAAAAATATAACTATTTCGTATACACCTCGCATAACATCATCCATACAGACTTGCACCCAGCGAAATGAAGGAACTCCAAAGCCAATTACAAGAACTTTTAGAGCGTGGTTTTATACAACCAAGTACCTCACCATGGGGAGCTCTTATTTTGTTTGTCAAAAAGAAGGATGGTACATTCAGGTTGTGTATCGACTACCGAGAGTTGAACAAACTTACCATCAAGAATTGTTACCCAATACCGAGAATCGACGACTTATTTGATCAACTACAAGGCTCGTTGGCTTATTTGAAGATCGATTTACGTTCCGGGTATCATCAAATGCGGGTGAAGGAGGATGATATTCCGAAGACTGCTTTCAGGACGCGTTACAGTCATTAAGAGTTTATGGTTATGCCGTTTGGGTTGACTAATGCACCAGTTGTGTTCATGGACCTCATGAACCGAGTGTGTGAACCATACCTTGACAAGTTTGTCATTGTTTTCATCGATAACATACTTATTTACTCAAAGAATGATCAAGAGCACGAAGAACATTTGAGAAAAGTGCTAGAGTTGTTGAGGAAAGAAAAACTGTACGCTAAGTTTTCAAAGTGTGTATTTTGGTTGGAAGAAGTTCAATTTCTCGGTCACATAGTGAACAAAGAAGGTATTCAAGTGGATCCGACAAAGATTGAAACCGTTGAAAAGTGGGAAACCCCGAAAACTCCGAAGCATATACGCCAATTTTTAGGACTGGCTGGTTATTATAGGAGATTCATCCAAGATTTTTCCAAAATAGCAAAACCCTTGACTGCATTAACGCATAAAGGGAATAAATTTGAATGGAAGGATGAACAAGAGAAAGCGTTTCAATTATTGAAAAAAAGGTAACTACGGCACCTATATTGTCATTGCCGGAAGGGAATGATGATTTTGTGTTATATTGTGATGCCTCAAAGCAAGGTCTCGATTGTATATTAATGCAACGAACGAAGGTAATTGCTTATGCGTTTAGACAATTGAAGATTCACGAGCAGAATTATACGACGCATGATTTGGAATTAGGCGCAGTTGTTTTTGCATTAAAGACTTAGAGGCACTAGTTATATGGGGTCAAAAGTATTATATATACCAACTACAAAAGTCTTCACCACATATTTAATCAGAAACAACTGAATATGAGGCAGCGTAGGTGGATTGAATTGTTGAATGATTACGACTTTCTGATTCGTTACCACCCGGGGAAGGCAAATGCGGTAGCTGACGCCTTGAGCAGAAAGGACAGAGAACCCATTCGAGTAAAAGCTATAAATATAATTATTCGTACTAACCTTACTACTCAAATAAAGGAGGCGCAGCAGGGAGTTGGAAAAGAAGGAAAGTTGAAGAATGAAATACCCAAAGGATCGGAGAAACATCTTAATATTCGGGAAGACGGAACCCGGTATAGGGCTGAAAGAATTTGGGTACCAAAGTTTGGAGATGTGAGAGAAAAGGTACTTAAGGAAGCACATAAAACCAGATATTCAATACATCCCGGAGAGGGAAAGATGTACAAAGATCTCAAGAAACACTTTTGGTGGCCGGGTATGAAAGCCAATATTGCTAAATACGTAGTAGAATGTTTGATGTGTTCTAAGGTCAAAGCTGAACATCAGAAACCATCAGGTCTACTTCAACAACCTGAAATCCCAGAATGGAAATGGGAAATCATTACCATGGATTTCATTACTAAATTGCCAAGGACTGCAAGTGGTTATGATACAATTTGGGTAATAGTCGATCGTCTTACCAAGTCAGCACTTTCTGCCAATGAGAGAAGATGATAAAATGGAGAAGTTGGCGCGATTATACTTGAAGGAAGTTGTCTCCAGACATGGAATACCAGTCTCTATTATCTCAGATAGGGATGGCAGATTTGTTTCAAGATTTTGGCAGACATTGCAACAAGCATTGGGGACTCGTCTAGACATGAGTACTGCTTATCATCCACAAACTGATGGTCAAAGTGAAAGGACGATACAGACCCTTGAAGACATGCTACGAGCATGTGTTATCGATTTCGAAAACAGTTGGGATTGACACCTACCGTTAGCAGAATTTTCCTACAACAACAGTTACCATTCGAGTATTGAGATGGCGCCGTTTGAAGCACTTTATGGTAGAAAGTGCAGGTCTCTGAATTGTTGGAGTGAGGTAGGGGATAGACAGATTACGGGTCCGGAGATAATTCAAGAAACTACCGAGAAGATCATCCAAATTCAACAACGATTGAAAACTGCCCAAAGTCGACAAAAAAGCTATGCGGAGATTAAAAGAAAAGATATAGAATTTGAGATTGGAGAGATGGTCATGCTTAAGGTTTCACCTTGGAAAGACGTTGTTCAATTTGGTAAACGGGGAAAACTAAATCCAAGGTACATTGGACCATTCAAGATTATAGATCGTGTCGGACCAGTAGCTTACCGACTTGACTTACCGCAACAAATCACCGAGGTACATAATACTTTTCATGTCTCGAATTTGAAGAAATATTTTGCTAAAGAAAATCTCACCATTCCATTAGACGAGATTACAATTAACGAAAAACTACAATTCATTGAAGAACCCGTCAAAATAATGGATCGTGAGGTTAAAAGACTTAAGCAAAACAAGATATCAATTGTTAAGGTTCGATGGAATGCTCGTAGAAGACCCGAATTCACCTGGGAGTGTAAAGATTAGATGAAGCTGAAATACCCTCACCTATTTCCAGAAGATGCGTCAACACCTTCAACAGCTTAAAATTTCGGGACGAAATTTATTTAACGGGTAGGTACTGTAGTGACCCGAAATTTTCCATGATTATATATTAATTGAAAACTATATTTTCATGATTAAATGTTTCCAACATGTTAAGCAATCAAACTTGTTAAAACTTGATTATTTGAAATGAGTTTCATGTAGACAATTGACCACCCAAGTTGACCGATGATTCACGAACGTTAAAACTTGTAAAAACTATATGATTACATATATATGATTATATATATAGTTAACATGATATTATGATAAGTAAGTATCTCATTAGGTATTTTAACAATGAGTTATATACATAAAATAGAGTTTATTGAATTAAGAAACTCGAAACGATATATATAACGATTATCGTTATAACAACGTCTTACTAAATACATATGAATCATATTATGATATTGATACACTATGTTTAATCATGATAAATGATAAGTAAACATGTCATTAAGTGTATTAACAATGAACTACATATGTAAAAACAAGACTACTAACTTAATGATTTCGAAACGAGACATAAATGTAACGATTATTGTTGTAACAACATTTAACTGTATATATATCATACTAAGATATATTAATATATCATAATATCATGATAATGTAATAATTTAACATCTCTTTAGATATAATAAACAATGGGTTAACAACATTTAACAAGATCGTTAACCTAAAGGTTTCAAAACAACATTTACATGTAACGACTAACGATGATTTAACGACTCAGTTAAAATGTATATACATGTAGTGTTTTAATATGTATTCATACAATTTTGAAAGACTTCAAGACACTTATCAAAATACTTCTACTTAACAAAAATGCTTACAATTACATCCTCGTTCAGTTTCATCAACAATTCTACTCGTATGCACCCGTATTCATACTCGTACAATACACAGCTTTTAGATGTATATACTATTGGTATATACACTCCAATGATCAGCTCTTAGCAGCCCATGTGAGTCACCTAACACATGTGGGAACCATCATTTGGCAACTAGCATGAAATATCTCATAAAATTACAAAAATATGAGTAATCATTCATGACTTATTTACATGAAAACAAAATTACACATCCTTTATATCTAATCCATACACCAACGACCAAAAATACCTCCAAACACTTTCATTCTTCAATTTTATTCATCTAATTGATCTCTCTCAATTTCTATCTTCAAATTCTAAGTGTTCTTCATAAATTCTATAAGTTCTAGTTTCATAAAATCAAGAATACTTCCAAGTTTGCTAGCTTACTTCCAATCTTGTAAAGTGATCATCCAACCTCAAGAAATCTTTCTTATTTACAGTAAGATATCTTTCTAATATAAGGTAATACTCATATTCAAACTTTGATTCAATTTCTATAACTATAACAATCTTATTTCGAGTGGAAATCTTACTTGAACTTGTTTTCGTGTCATGATTCTGCTTCAAGAACTTTCAAGTCATCCAAAGATCCTTTGAAGCTCAAGTTATTTTTTCATCATTTCCAGTAGGTTTACCTACTAAACTTTAGGTAGTAATAATGTTCATAATATCATTCGATTCATATGTATAAAACTACCTTATTCGAAGGTTTAAACTTGTAATCACTAGAACATAGTTTAGTTAATTCTAAACTTGTTCGCAAACAAAAGTTAATCCTTCTAACTTGACTTTTAAAATCAACTAAACACATGTTCTATATCTATATGATATGCTAACTTAATGATTTAAAACCTGAAAACACGAAAAAATACCGTAAAACCGGATATACGCCGTCGTAGTAACACCGTGGGCTGTTTTGGGTTTGATAATTAAAAACTATGATAAACTTTGATTTAAAAGTTGTTCTTCTGGTAAAATGATTTTTATTATGAACATGAAACTATATCCAAAAATCATGGTTAAACTCAAAGTGGAGGTATGTTTTTCAAAATGGTCATCAAGACGTCGTTCTTTCGACTGAAATGACTACCTCTTACAAAAATGACTTGTAACTTATATTTCCGACTATAAACCTATACTTTTTATGTTTAGATTCATAAAATAGAGTTCAATATGAAACCATAGCAATTTGATTCACTCAAAACGGATTTAAAACGAAGAAGTTATGGGTAAAACAAGATTGGATATTTTTTGATTGTTTTAGCTACGGGAAATATTCTAACAATTCTATACAAATCATATCCTAGCTAACTTATATTATATTATACATGTATTCTAATATATTATGTAATCTTGGGATACCATAGACACGTATGCAAATGTTTTGACATATCATATCGACCCATGTATATATATTATTTGAAACAACCATAGACACTCTATATGCAGTAATGTTTGAGTTAGCTATACAGGGTTGAGGTTGATTCCAAAAATATATATACTTTGAGTTGTGATCTAGCCTGAGACATGTATACACTGGGTCGTGGATTGATTCAAGATAATATATATATATATCGATTTATTTATGTACATCTAATTGTGGACAACTAGTTGTAGGTTACTAACGAGGACAGCTGACTTAATAAACTTAAAACATAAACGTATTAAAAATGTTGTAAATATATTTTGAACATACTTTGATATATACGTACATATTTGTTATAGGTTCGTGAATCGACCAGTGGCCAAGTCTTACTTCCCGACGAAGTACAAATCTATGAAAGTGAGTTATAGTCCCACTTTTAAAATCTAATATTTTAGGATGAGAATACATGCAGTTTTATAAATGTTTTACGAAATAGACACAAGTAAATGAAACTACATTATATGGGTGAATGATCGAAGCCGAATATGCCCCTTTTTGCTTGGTAACCTAAGAATTAGTAAACCGATCTACTAATTGATGCGAATCCTAAAGATAGATCTATTGGGCCTAACGAACCCCATCCATGGTTGCGGATGCTTTAGTACTTCGATGTTGTTTTATCATGTTCGATGGATTTCCCAGAATGATAGGGGATATTCTTATATGCATCTTGTTAATGTCGGTTACCAGGTGTTTACCACATGAATGATTTTTATCTCTATGTATGGGATGTATATTGAAATATGAAATCTTGTGGTCTATTATTACAATTTGATAAATATATAGGTTAAACCTATAACTCACCAACATTTTTGTTGACGTTTAAAGCATGTTTATTCTCAGGTAATTATTAAGAGCTTCCACTGTTGCATGCTAATATGTGGACAAGATTTGGTGTCAGCATGCTTGTATAATATTTTTTAAAACTGCATTCGAGATTTATTTTGTTGTAACATATTAATATTGTAAACCAATATGTATTGGTAGTGTGTAAGTGTGATATTTTTATATTATCATTTCTGGATAATCTAGGTGGTGTCTTTTTAACCTTGTCGATAAAATAAAGGTTATGGTTTATTTTCAAAACGAATGCAGTCTTTGAAAAACGTCTCATATAGATGTCAAAACCTCGTAACGAAATCAATTAATATGGAACGTTTATAATCGATATGAACGGTGTAGTAACCCGAACTTTTCCATGTTTATATATATATTAAATGAAATTGTTATTTACATGATTAAGTGTTTCCAACATGTTAAGCAATCAAACTTGTTAAGACTTGATTAATTGAAATAAGTTTCATATAGACAATTGACCACCCAAGTTGATCGGTGATTCACGAACGTTAAAACTTGTAAAAACTATACGATGACATATATATGGTTATATATATAGTTAACATGATTTTATTATAAGTATGTATCTCATTAGGTATTTTAACAATGAGTTATATACATAAAAATGAGACTATTAATTTAAGAAACTCGAAAACGATATATATAACGATTATCGTTATAACAACGTCTTACTAGGTACATATGAATCATATTAAGATATTGATACACTTGGTTAATTATGTTAAATGATAAGTAAATATATTATTAAGTGTATTAACAATGAAATACATATGTAAAAAATAAGACTACTAACTTAATGATTTCGAAACGAGACATATATGTAACGATTATCATTGTAACGACATTTAACTGTATATATATCATACTAAGATATATTATATATCATAATATCATGATAATATAACAATTTAACATCTCATTTGTTATAATAAACAATGGGTTAACAACATTCAACAAGATCGTTAACCTAAAGGTTTCAAAACAACGTTTACATGTAATGACTAACGATGACTTAACGACTCAGTTAAAATGTATATACATGTATTGTTTTAATATGTATTCATACACTTTTGAAAGACTTCAAGACACTTATCAAAATACTTCTACTTAATAAAAATGCTTACAATTACATCCTCGTTCAGTTTCATCAACAATTCTACTCGTATGCACCCGTATTCGTACTCGTACAATACACAGCTTTTAGATGTATGTACTATTGGTATATACACTCTAATGATCAGCTCTTAGCAGCCCATGTGAGTCACCTAACATATGTAGGAACCATCATTTGGCAACTAGCATGAAATATCTCATTAAATTACAAAAATATGAGTAATCATTCATGACTTATTTACATGAAAACAAAATTACATATCCTTTATATCTAATCCATACACCAACGACCAAAAATACCTCCAAACACTTTCATTCTTCAATTTTCTTCATCTAATTGATCTCCCTCAAGTTCTATCTTCAAGTTCTAAGTGTTCTTCATAAATTCCAAAAGTTCTAGTTTCATAAAATCAAGAATACTTCCAAGATTGCAAGTTTACTTCATCCATTACAAGTAATCATCCAAGATCAAGAAACCTTTGTTACTTACAGTAGGTTATCTTTCTAATACAAGGTAATAATCATATTCAAACTTTAATTCAATTTCTATAACTATAACAATCTTATTTCGAGTGGAAATCTTACTTGAAATTGTTTTCGTGTCATGATTCTGCTTCAAGAACTTTCAAGCCATCCAAGGATCCTTTGAAGCTAGATCTATTTTTCTCATTTCCAGTAGGTTTATCCAAGGAAGTTGAGGTAGTAATGATGTTCATAACATCATTCGATTCATACATATAAAGCTATCTTATTCGAAGGTTTAAACTTGTAATCACTAGAACATAGTTTAGTTAATTCTAAACTTGTTCGCAAATAAAAGTTAATCCTTCTAACTTGACTTTTAAAATCAACTAAACACATGTTATATATCTGTATGATATGCTAACTTAATGATTTAAAACCTGGAAACACGAAAAACACCGTAAAATTGGATTTACGTCGTTGTAGTAACACCGCGGGCTGTTTTGGGTTAGTTAATTAAAAACTATGATAAACTTTGATTTAAAAGTTGTTATTCTATAAAAATTATTTTTATTATGAACATGAAACTATATCCAAAAATTATGGTTAAACTCAAAGTGGAAGTATGTTTTCTAAAATGGTCATCTAGACGTCGTTCTTTCGACTGAAATGACTACCTTTACAAAAACGACTTGTAACTTATTTTTCCGACTATAAACCTATACTTTTTCTGTTTAGATTCATAAAATAGAGTTCAATATGAAACCATAGCAATTTGATTCACTCAAAACGGATTTAAAATGAAGAAGTTATGGGTAAAACAAGATTGGATAATTTTTCTCATTTTAGCTACGTGAAAATTGGTAACAAATCTATTCCAACCCTAACTTAATCAACTTGTATTGTATATTATGTAATCTTGAGATACCATAGACACGTATACAATATTTTGACCTATCATGTCGACACATCTATATATATTTCGGAACAACCATAGACACTCTATATGTGAATGTTGGAGTTAGGTATACAGGGTTGAGGTTGATTCCAAAATATATATAGTTTGAGTTGTGATCAATACTGAGATACGTATACACTGGGTCGTGGATTGATTCAAGATAATATTTATCGATTTATTTCTGTGCATCTAACTGTGGACAACTAGTTGTAGGTTACTAACAAGGACAGCTGACTTAATAAACTTAAAACATCAAAATATATTAAAAGTGTTGTAAATATATTTTGAACATACTTTGATATATATGTATATATTGTTATAGGTTCGTGAATCAACCAGTGGCCAAGTCTTACTTCCCGACGAAGTAAAAATCTGTGAAAGTGAGTTATAGTCCCACTTTTAAAATCTAATATTTTTGGGATGAGAATACATGCAGGTTTTATAAATAATTTACAAAATAGACACAAGTACGTGAAACTACATTCTATGGTTGAATTATCGAAATCGAATATGCCCCTTTTTTATTAAGTCTGGTAATCTAAGAATTAGGGAACAGACACCCTAATTGACGCGAATCCTAAAGATAGATCTATTGGGCCTAACAAACCCCATTCAAAGTACCGGATGCTTTAGTACTTCGAAATTTATATCATATCCGAAGGGTGTCCCGAAATGATGGGGATATTCTTATATATGCATCTTGTTAATGTCGGTTACCAGGTGTTCACCATATGAATGATTTTTATCTCTATGTATGGGATGTGTATTGAAATATGAAATCTTGTGGTCTATTGTTACGATTTGATATATATAGGTTGAACCTATAACTCACTAACATTTTTGTTCACGTTTAAAGCATGTTTATTCTCAGGTGAATACTAAGAGCTTCCGCTGTTGCATACTAAAATAAGGACAAGATTTGGAGTCCATGTTTGTATGATATTGTGTAAAAACTGCATTCAAGAAACTGATTTCGATGTAACATATTTGTATTGTAAACCATTATGTAATGGTCGTGTGTAAACAGGATATTTTAGATTATCATTATTTGATAATCTACGTAAAGCTTTTTAAACCTTTATTTATGAAATAAAGGTTATGGTTTGTTTTAAAAATGAATGCAGTCTTTGAAAAACATCTCATATAGAGGTCAAAACCTCGCAACGAAATCAATTAATATGGAACGTTTTTAATCAATAAGAACGGGACATTTCAGTTGGTATCAGAGCGTTGGTCTTAGAGAACCAGAAAATTTGCATTAGTGTGTCTTATCGAGTTTGTTAGGATGCATTAGTGAGTCTGGACTTCGACCGTGTTTTCTTTAAAAATGATTGCTTAACATTTTTGTTGGAAACTATATATTATTAACATGTATATATTATGTGATATATTAATCTATTAACATGTTTGATATTGTGTGATAGATGTCTACCTCTAGCACAAATCCCATTGACTCACCTAATAATAACGAAGATTCGAATATATATTGGACTGATTCACAAGTTCCCGAAGAAGAACCGGAAGAAGAATCAGTACCGGAAGAGGAGGAACCGGAGGAGGAAATAGAACTGGTGGGGGAAATAATAAAACGGTTAAGTAAAAGAAAATCCTCAACCAACCGACCAAGGTTAATTATGGTCAATGGTGTTTCCGCCAAGGAAGCAAAATATTGGGAGGATTACCAATTCTCTGATGAATCGGATTCCGACGAGAATTCCGATGATGTTATAGAAATTACCCCAACTGAATTTAAAAAGGCAAAAGAAAATAATAAGGGAAAGGGCATAAAAATAGAGAAATCTAATTCCAACCCCGATGAACTTTATATGTATCGTCAACCCCCGAAGCCCTTAAGTTGTAACAATGACCCGGGAACCTCTAAACCACCAGGTTTTTCTAAACCGTTGTGGAAAACGACAGCTCGTATTAGGGGAACATCATATATCCCTAGAAACTTGGCAAAACGAACCAAAACCGAAGAAGTAGAAGAAATGAGCGAGTCGGAATAAGATAGTTGTATTCGTGTGGTGTAATATATGTAATATAGTGTGCTTATGCTTTATGATATATGTAAAAATTGCTTGTATTAATAAGTATTTTTTTTATGAATCTAACTCTTGTCTATTTTACAGTATAAAAACACAAAATGGATAGACAACCCAATATTTTAAGAGACCTACCCGGAGACATGATTGATGAAATCTTGTCTAGAGTCGGTCAGAATTCTTCGGCACAACTATTTACGGCGAAATCAGTTTGTAAGACATTCGAAGAACGTTCCAAGAATGTCTTGGTTTATAAGAGACTTTCTTTTGAAAGATGGGGGATATCACATTGGGAAACCCATAAGTTACGATGTGTTTACTTTGACGCATATATTGCGGGGAACCCAAATGCTATTTTACGCAACGGGTTAAGAAATTATTTTGACTCAATGTATCCGAATATAGGACTTCATGATTTAGAAAAAGTGGCTAACATGCAACATAAAGAAGCATGCTATGCTTACGGGTTAGTAATGTTTGCTTCTCACCAAAGTGAGAAAAAGAACATCGGGCTACAACTATTAAACAAAACGTTCCCACAAGTGACGGAGTCGGTAATTGGGGTAAGAAATGAGGTTTTTAGGTTATTACGAGACTGTTGGTCATTACGTAACCCTCGTCCCTTTGACGACGTTACAACACGCTGTCTTATCAACGGCCATAACGGTTATGTTCCACAACACCAAGGATGGGAAGTAGTCCTAGTAAAACCAGAATGCATGACTTGTTTCTGGACGTATGAATTACGAGTCTTTATTGCCTTTGCTGAACGACTTGTGTACTAGCTAGAATTATCTTCACAACTATCTTGTATCAAAGTTATTTTGTGCTATATTTCATGCTTTATGTAAAATAAGCGGTATTGTAAGTTTGTAAAATATTGTATAAAAGTTTGAACGCGAAATATTATTATAATCAGTTTTTCATATAGAATTGTAGTAGTTGAATTGTATATTAGCTATTAAGTATGAACTTAACGGGTAGGTACTACCCGAATTTAAACTTATAAAACGCTAATATGAAGAAAAAGCTTTTATAAATGAGTTCATATTATGCTACGAAATACTATTAACTACTCTTAATATTCTGTATGATTAACTTGTTCCATTTGACTATTTTGAAGGAAATGGCACCGACTACTCGACACACCGTGAATATGAATGAAGAGGAATTCCGTACTTTTCTAGCTTCAAATATAGCCGCAGTACAGGCTGCGCTACATACCAACAATAACCTTGGATCTTGCAGTACAGGAAATCGTGTAGGATGCACCTACAAAGAATTCACTGCCTGCAAACCTTTGGAATTTGATGGAACCGAAGGACCGATCGGATTGAAACGGTGGACCGAGAAGGTCGAATCGGTGTTTGCCATAAGTAAGTGTACTGAAAAGGACAAAGTGAAGTACGCTACGCATACCTTCACAGGTTCTGCGTTAACATGGTGGAATACCTATCTAGAGCAAGTGGGACAAGATGATGCGTACGCACTACCGTGGTCAGCATTCAAGCACTTGATGAACGAGAAGTACCGTCCCAGAACCGAGGTCAATAAGCTCAAGACAGAACTTAGAGGGTTACGAACCCAAAGATTTGATATTACCACGTACGAAAGATGATTCAGAGAATTGTGCCTATTGTGTCCGGGAGCGTTCGAAGATGAGGAAGAGAAGATCGACGCGTTTGTGAAAGGATTACTGGAAAGAATCCAAGAAGATATAAGTTCACACGAGCCCGCCTCCATACAACAGGCATGTAGAATGGCTCACAAACTAGTGAACCAGATTGAGGAAAGAATTAAAGAACAGACGGCTGAAGAAGCCAATGTGAAGCAAGTCAAAAGAAAGTGGGAGGAAAACGGTGATAAGAATCACCAATACAACAACAACAGCAATTACAATAATAATCGCAACAATTATCCCAACAAACATCAATCGCAACAACAACAAATGGCCCAACAACAACAACAACAACAACAACAACAACAACAACAACAACAACAACAACAACAACAACAACAACAACAACAACAACAACAACAACAACAACAACAACAACAACAACAACAACAACAACAACAACAACAACAACAACAACAACAACAACAACAACAACAACAACAACAACAACAACAACAACAACAACAACAACAACAACAACAACAACAACAACAACAACAACAACAACAACAACAACAACAACAACAACAACAACAACAACAACAACAACAACAACAACAACAACAACAACAACAACAACTACAACTACAACAATCATCCCAACAACAATAACAACCGCAACAACAACAACAATCAGAAGCAGCTATGCCAAAGGTGTGAAAAGTATCACTCGGGGTTCTGCACCAAATTTTGCAACAAGTGTAAAAGAAATGGTCATAGCGCGGCGAAGTGTGAGGTCTACGGACCAGGGGTTAACAGAACGAAAGGAACAAATGGTGTCGGAACGAGTAATGGCGGAGCAAGTAGTGTTGGAGCAAGTTATGCCAATGTAGTTTGTTATAAATGTGGAAAACCGGGCCACATTATTAGAAATTGCCCGAACCAGGAGAACACGAATGGATAAGGCCGCGGAAGAGTTTTCAATATTAATGCGGCAGAGGCACAGGAAGACCCGGAGCTTGTTACGGGTACGTTTCTTATTGACAATAAATCTGCTTACGTTTTATTTGATTCGGGTGCGGATAGAAGCTATATGAGTAGAGATTTTTGTGCTAAATTAAGTTGTCCATTGACGCCGTTGGATAGTAAATTTTTACTCGAATTAGCAAACGGTAAATTAATTTCAGCAGATAATATATGCCGGAATCGAGAAATTAAACTGGGTAGCGAAATATTTAAGATTGATTTGATACCAGTAGAGTTAGAGAGTTTTGATGTAATAGTTGGCATGGACTGGCTGAAGAAGGTGAAAGCAGATATCGTATGTTATAAAAATGCAATTCGCATTGTACGAGAAGAAGGAGAACCCTTAATGGTGTACGGAGAAAAGGGCAACATGAAAATACATCTTATTAGTAATTTGAAGGCACAAAAACTAATAAGAAAAGGTTGCTATGCTGTTCTAGCACACGTCGAGAAAGTACAAACTGAAGAAAGAGCATCAATGATGTTCCCGTCGTAAAAGAATTTTCCGATGTATTTCCGAAAGAATTACCGGGACTACCTCCACATCGATCTGTTGAATTTCAAATAGATCTTGTACCAGGAGCTGCACCAATAGCTCGTGCTCCTTATAGACTCACACCCAGCGAGATGAAAGAACTGCAAAACCAACTGCAAGAACTATTAGAACGTTGTTTCATTCGACCAAGCACATCACCATGGGGAGCTCCTGTTTTGTTTGTCAAGAAGAAGGATGGTACATTTAGGTTGTGTATTGACTACAGAGAGTTGAACAAACTTACCATCAAAAACTGTTATCCACTGCCGAGAATTGACGACTTATTTGATCAACTACAAGACTCGTCGGTTTATTTGAAGATTGATTTACGTTCTGGATATCATCAAATGCGACTAAAGGAGGGTGATATTCCAAAAACTGCTTTTAGGACGCGTTATGGTCATTACGAGTTTATGGTTATGCCGTTTGGATTGACTAACGCACCAGCTGTGTTCATGGACCTTATGAACCGAGTGTGTGGGCCATATCTTGACAAGTTTGTCATTGTTTTCATCGATGACATACTTATTTACTCAAAGAATGATCAAGAGTATGAAGAACATTTGAGAAAAGTGCTAGAAGTATTGAGGAAAGAAAAACTGTACGCTAAGTTTTCAAAGTGTGCATTTTAGTTGGAAGAAGTTCAATTCCTCGGTCACATAGTGAACAAAGAAGGTATCCAGGTGGACCCAGCAAAGATCGAAACCGTTGAAAAGTGGGAAACCCCAAAAACTCCGAAGAATATACGTCAATTTTTAGGATTGGCTGGTTACTACAGAAGATTCATCCAAGATTTCTCCAAAATAGCAAAACCCTTCACTGCATTAACGCATAAAGGGAAGAAATTTGAATGGAAGGATGAACAAGAGAAGGCGTTTCAATTATTGAAGAAAAAGCTAACTACGGCACCTATATTGTCATTGCCTGAAGGGAATGATGATTTTGTGATTTATTGTGACGCATCAAAGCAAGGTCTCGGTTGTGTATTAATGCAACAGACGAAGGTGATTGCTTATGCGTCTAGACAATTGAAGACTTGGAGGCACTACTTATATGGGGTCAAAAGTATTATATATACCGACCACAAAAGTCTTCAACACATATTTAATCAGAAATAACTGAATATGAGGCAGCGTAGGTGGATTGAATTGTTGAATGATTACGACTTTGAGATTCGTTACCACCCGGGGAAGGCAAATGTTGTAGCCGACGCCTTGAGCAGAAAGGATAGAGAACCCATTCGAGTAAAATCTATGAATATAATGAGGCAGCGACCACAAAAGGACAGAGAACCCATTCGAGTAAAATCTATGAATATAATTATTCACACTAACCTTACTACTCAAATAAAGGAGGCGCAACAAGGAGTTTTAAAAGAGGGAAATTTAAAGGATGAAATACCCAAAGGATCGGAGAAGCATCTTAATATTCGGGAAGACGGAACCCGGTATAGGGCTGAAAGAATTTGGGTACCAAAATTTGGAGATATGAGAGAAATGGTACTTAGAGAAGCTCATAAAACCAGATACTCAATACATCCTGGAACGGGGAAGATGTACAAGGATCTTAAGAAACATTTTTGGTGGCCAGGTATGAAAGCCGATATTGCTAAATATGTAGGAGAATGTTTGACGTGTTCTAAGGTCAAAGCTGAACATCAGAAACCATCAGGTCTACTACAACAACCTGAAATCCCGGAATGGAAATGGGAAAACATTACCATGGATTTCAATACTAAATTGCCAAGGACTGCAAGTGGTTATGATACTATTTGGGTAATAGTTGATCGTCTCACCAAGTCAGCACACTTCCTGCCAATAAGAGAAGATGACAAGATGGAGAAGTTAGCACGACTGTATTTGAAGGAAGTCGTCTCCAGACATGGAATACCAATCTCTATTATCTCTGATAGGGATGACAGATTTATTTCAAGATTCTGGCAGATATTACAGCAAGCATTGGGAACTCGTCTAGACATGAGTACTGCCTATCATCCACAAACTGATGGGCAGAGCGAAAGGACGATACAAATGCTTGAAGACATGCTACGAGCTTGTGTTATTGATTTCGGAAACAGTTGGGATCGACATCTACCGTTAGCAGAATTTTCCTACAACAACAGCTACCATTCAAGCATTGAGATGGCGTCGTTTGAAGCACTTTATGGTAGAAAGTGCAGGTCTCCGATTTGTTGGAGTGAAGTGGGGGATAGACAGATTACGAGTCCGGAGATAATACAAGAAACTACCGAGAAAATCATCCAAATTCAACAAAGATTGAAAACCGCCCAGAGTCGACAAAAGAGCTACGCGGACAGTAAAGAAAAGATATAGAGTTTGAAATTGGAGAAATGGTCATGCTTAAGGTTTCACCTTGGAAAGGCGTTGTTCGATTTGGTAAATGGGGGAAACTAAATCCAAGGTACATTGGACCATTCAAGATTATAGATCGTGTCGGACCAGTAGCTTACCAACTGGAGCTACCTCAACAACTCGCGGCTGTACATAACACTTTCCACGTCTCAAATTTGAAGAAATGTTTTGCTAAAGAAGATCTCACTATTCCGTTGGACGAAATCCAAATCAATGAAAAACTTCAATTCATTGAAGAACCCGTCGAAATAATGGATCGTGGGGTTAAGAGACTTAAAAAAAACAAGATAACGATTGTTAAGGTTCGATGGAATGCTCGTGGAGGACCCGAGTTCACCTGGGAGCGTGAAGATCAGATGAAGAAGAAATACCCGCATTTATTTCCAGAAGATACGTCAACACCTCCAACTGCTTAAAATTTCGGGACGAAATTTATTTAACGGGTAGGTACTGTAGTGACCCGAACTTTTCCATGTTTATATATATATTAAATGAAATTATTATTTACATGATTAAATGTTTCCAACATGTTAAGCAATCAAACTTGTTAAGACTTGATTAATTGAAATAAGTTTTATATAGACAATTGACCACCCAAGTTGATCGGTGATTTACGAACGTTAAAACTTGTAAAAACTATACGATGACATATATATGGTTATATATATAGTTAACATAATTTTATTATAAGTATGTATCTCATTAGGTATTTTAACAATGAGTTATATACATAAAAATGAGACTATTAATTTAAGAAACTCGAAAACGATATATATAACGATTATATTTATAACAACGTCTTACTAGGTACATATGAATCATATTAAGATATTGATACACTTGGTTAATTATGTTAAATGATAAGTAAATATATTATTAAGTGTATTAACAATGAAATACATATGTAAAAAATAAGACTACTAACTTAATGATTTCGAAACGAGACATATATGTAACGATTATCGTTGTAACGACATTTAACTGTATATATATCATACTAAGATATATTATATATCATAATATCATGATAATATAACAATTTAACATCTCATTTGTTATAATAAACAATGGGTTAACAACATTCAACAAGATCGTTAACCTAAAGGTTTCAAAACAACGTTTACATGTAACGACTAACGATGACTTAACGACTCAGTTAAAATGTATATACATGTAGTGTTTTAATATGTATTCATACACTTTTGAAAGACTTCAAAACACTTATCAAAATACTTCTACTTAACAAAAATACTTACAATTACATCCACGTTCAGTTTCATCAACAATTCTACTCGTATGCACCCGTATTCGTACTCGTACAATACACAACTTTTAGATGTATGTACTATTGGTATATACACTCCAATGATTAGCTCTTAGCAGCCCATGTGAGTCACCTAACACATGTGGGAACCATCATTTAGCAGCTAGCATGAAATATCTCATAAAATTACCAAAATATGAGTAATCATTCATGACTTATTTACATGAAAACAAAATTACATATCCTTTATATCTAATCCATACACCAACGACCAAAAACACCTCTAAACACTTTCATTCTTCAATTTTCTTCATCTAATTGATCTCTCTCAAGTTCTATCTTCAAGTTCTAAGTGTTCTTCATAAATTCCAAAAGTTCTAGTTTCATAAAATCAAGAATACTTCCAAGATTGCAAGTTTACTTCCAAGTTTTCTAAATCCATTCCAAGTAATCATTCAAGATCAAGAAACCTTTGTTACTTACAGTAGGTTATCTTTCTAATACAAGATAGTAATCATATTCAAACTTTGATTCAATTTCTATAACTATAACAATCTTATTTCGAGTGGAAATCTTACTTGAAATTGTTTTCATGTCATGATTCTGCTTCAAGAACTTTCAAGCCATAACTTAATCAACTTGTATTGTATATTATGTAATCTTGAGATAACATAGACACGTATACAATATTTCGACCTATCATGTCGACACATCTATATATATTTCGGAACAACCATAGACACTCTATATGTGAATGTTGGAGTTAGGTATACAGGGTTGAGGTTGATTCCAAAATATATATAGTTTGAGTTGTGATCAATACTGAGATACGTATACACTGGGTCGTGGATTGATTCAAGATAATATTTATCGATTTATTTCTGTACATCTAACTGTGGACAACTAGTTGTAGGTTACTAACGAGGACAGCTGACTTAATAAACTTAAAACATCAAAATATATTAAAAGTGTTGTAAATATATTTTGAACCTACTTTGATATATATGTATATATTGTTATAGGTTCGTGAATCAACCAGTGGCCAAGTCTTACTTCCCGACGAAGTAAAAATCTGTGAAAGTGAGTTATAGTCCCACTTTTAATATCTAATATTTTTGGGATGAGAATACATGCAGGTTTTATAAATGATTTACAAAATAGACACAAGTACGTGAAACTACATTCTATGGTTGAATTATCGAAATCGAATATGCCCCTTTTTTATTAAGTCTGGTAATCTAAGAATTAGGGAACAGACACCCTAATTGACGCGAATCCTAAAGATAGATCTATTGGGCCTAACAAACCCCATCCAAAGTACCGGATGCTTTAGTACTTTGAAATGTATATCATATCTGAAGGGTGTCCCGGAATGATGGGGATATTTTTATATATGCATCTTGTTAATGTCGGTTACCAGGTGTTCACCATATGAATGATTTTTATCTCTATGTATGGGATGTGTATTGAAATATGAGATCTTGTGGTCTATTATTACGATTTGATATATATAGGTTAAACCTATAACTCACCAACATTTTTGTTGACGTTTAAAGCATGTTTATTCTCAGGTGAATACTAAGAGCTTCCGCTGTTGCATACTAAAATAAGGACAAGATTTGGAGTCCATGTTTGTATGATATTGTGTAAAAACTGCATTCAAGAAACTGATTTCGATGTAACATATTTGTATTGTAAACCATTATGTAATGGTCGTGTGTAAACAGGATATTTTAGATTATCATTATTTGATAATCTACGTAAAGCTTTTTAAACCTTTATTTATGAAATAAAGGTTATGGTTTGTTTTAAAAATGAATGCAGTCTTTGAAAAACGTCTCATATAGAGGTCAAAACCTCGCAACGAAATCAATTAATATGGAACGTTTTTAATCAATAAGAACGGGACATTTCAAACGGGACATTTCATATTTTACTTGGACTACCATATTTCTTTTATTTGACCTTGTGGTTAGAATGGACTGGTTATCTGATGACACAACCGAGGTTGTTGTGACTAGAAAGCTATTTGAGTTCCTTTTAATGAAGGAGAATCAATGATGGTGTACGAAGAGAAGATCAGTACATCGTTGCATTACATTAATTGCTCGAAGGTCCAGAAGTACATGAGATAAGGATGTCTCGCAATTCTGGCACATGTGAGCAAAGTTGAATCAGCAGTTAAGAGACCCGAATATGTCCTAACTGTTAGAAATTTTCCTTAAGGTCATTTCGAGAGAATAACCTATCTTCCACCACATAGAGATGTAGAATTTCAGGTTGACTTAAGGCCGGAAGCGGCACCTGTAGCGCGCACCATACAGGCTTGCACCTTCAGAATTGCAAGAGTTGTTTTGTCAGTTACAAGAGCCTCTAGACAAGGGATTCATTCGACTGAGTTCTTCACCATGGAGAGCACCCGTGCTCTTTGTTAAGAAGAAGGATGGATCTATGAGACTCTGTATCGATTACAGGGAATTGAATAAGATGACCATCACGAATAAATATCCGTTACCGAGGATTGATGATTTGTTTGATCAATTGCAAGGATCAACATGTTACTCTGAGATCGATCTGAGATCAGGTTACCATCAGATGAGAGTAAAGGAGACAGATATACCGAAGAAAGCGTTTAGAACACGCTATGGACTCCATGAGTTCACAGTACTGCTGTTTGGATCGACGAACACACCGGCTGTGTTCATGGATCTCATAAACCGTGTGTATAAGCCATATCTGGACAAGTTTGTTATTGTGTTTATCGACGATATTCTAGTATATTCTAAGAGCGGGGAAGAACATGAGCAACATCTCCGTTTTCTACTTGAGATGCTCAGGAAGGAGCATTGTACGCGAAATTTTCAAAGTGTGACTTTTGGCTGCAAGAAGTGCAATTTTGGGTCATATCGTAGGTGTTAATGATATTCAAATTGATCCTACAAAAATAGAAATGGATAAGAAGTGGGAGACTCCTAAGTCGCCAACGCAAATTTGGCAATTCTTAGGTCTCACTAGTTATTATAGGAGATTCATTGAGGAATTTTCTACTATTGCCTGATCGTTAACAGCATTGACTCACAAGGGAAAGAAGTATGAATGGACTGAGCTACATAAGTCTGCATTTCGGTTGTTAAAAGACACGTTAACTACTGCACCGATTTTTTCTTTACCCGAAGGAACCGAGGACTTCGTGATTTATTGTGATGCTTCACGACAGGGTTTTGGTTGCGTGTTAATGCAATGTAAGAAAGTGATTGCCTACGGATCACGACAGTTGAAGGTACATGAACAGGATTACACGACTCACGATTTAGAACTTGGTGCTGTTGCGATGAAGATGTGGAGACATTACTTGTATGGTACTAAGTTCACTGTTTTCACCGATCACAAGAGTTTACAGCATATTTTTGAACAGAAATAGCTTAACATGAGACAGAGACATTAGATAGAGCTATTGAGTGACTACGACTGCGAGAATTGCTATCATCCTGGCAAGGCTAATGTAGTTGCAGATGCCTTGAGTAGGAAGGAAAAGGCTAAACCTCTCCGAGTTAGAGCATTGAACATGACTGTCCGAACGAACCTTACTTCTCAGATACGTGATACACAACTAGAGGCATTGAATGAAAGGAACATTGCTACTGAGTCACTTCGAGGAATCGATAAGAAGTTTGTTATTCGAGGAGATGGAGCCCGATACTTTTTAGATAGAATTTGGGCACCAAGATTTGGCGGATTAAGGGAACTAGTGCTAGATGAGGCACACAAGACAAGATATTTTATTCACCATGGATCCGACAAGATGCATCAAGATCTTAAGGAACTATACTGGTGGCCTAACATGAAAGCTGATATCGCTACCTATGTTGGTAAGTACTTGACTTATGCTAAGGTCAAGGCTGATCATCAGAAACGGTCAGGACTGCTAACACAGCCAGAGATTCCCCAATGGAAGTGGGAAAATATTACTATGGATTTCATCACGAAGTAACCCAAGACTGTGGGAGGTTATGATATGATTTGGATTATCATTGATCGTCTCACAAAGTCTACTCATTTTCTACTGATTAAGGAAACGGATAAGATGGAGAAGTTGGCATAGATCTACATAAAGGAAGTGGTTTCCCGACATGGAGTTCCGATATCTATTATCTCCGACAGAGACAGCATATTTACATCTAGATTCTGGCAAGCAATGCAAGAGGCAATGGGAACTCGTTTAGACATGAGTACAGCGTATCAGCCACAAACTGATGGACAAAGCGAGAGAACCATCCAAACACTAGAAGACATGTTGAGGGCATGTGTTATTAATTTTGGAAATGGATGGGATAGACATCTACCATTAGCAGAATTCTCCTATAACAATAGTTATCACGCAAGCATAAAGGCAGCGCCTTTTGAAGCACTGTATGGCAGAAAGTGCAGATCACCCGTGTGTTCGACTGAGTTAGGAGATAGTCAATTGATTGGTCCTAAGATAATACACGAAACGACTGAAAAGATCGCACAGATACAAGAGAGACTGAAAACGGCACGAGATCGTCAAAAGATTTACGCCGACGTTAGAAGGCGCGATTTGGAATTTCAGGTTGGAGACAAAGTTATGCTCAAAGTATCACCCTGGATGGGTGTAGTGCGTTTTGGTAAAAGAGGTAAGCTAAGTCCGAGATATATTGGACCATTTGAGATTACCGAGAGAATTGGAACGGTAGCGTATAGACTGAAACTACCGCAAGAACTCAGTGAGATTCATGACACTTTTCACGTTTCTAACTTGAAGAAATGCTTATCAGACGAAATTTTGGTAATTCCTTTATACGAGATACAAGTTGATCCTAAGCTTAATTTCGTTGAAGAACATATTAAGATTATGGGTCATGAGGTCAAGCAGTTTTAGCAAAGCAGAATTTTGATCGTTAAAGTTAGATGGAACACCCGTAGAGGACCAGAATTCACGTGGGAGCGTGAAGATCAAATGAGACTGAAGTATCCGCTACTGTTTCTCGAGGAGACTACCACGGCGGACGTACACTAAAATTTCAGGACGAAATTTTTCATAACAGGTGGGTAATGTAACAACCCAACTTTTTCCGTTTACTATCGTATTTGTCCATTAAGTATTTAACTAGGTTTACTTAGACTTTGTGTATTTAACGAAATTAAATGCATACTTGATCCTAGAGGATTACTTGAATTAATATGTTATATTAATTTATGAACTTTCGGATAACGAAATAACTAGAAAACGTCACGATTAAGTTGCCTAGAAAGCTTTTCAGTTTACGGAACTCAGAAAAACGATAAAATAATTATTTTTACTAATTATTGACTTTAAGAAAAAATTATTTAATTTATTATTTATTTAATGAATTAATTCCGGTGATTGCGTTTCAACGACTAGTTAACGTTCCGGAGACCCGGTACGGTTAACGGCACTCGAAACGGACCTCGCGCGTACAAGCTATTAGACAAAATGAGCCAATGACCCCCCTAGAAGGTCCATCGACCGAACCCCCAATGGACACCCCTTATTGGATTGGTTTGATTAAATGGATCACTAGTGCCTTGTGTTTAGCCCAAACCCGAACTATAAATAGAAGTAATTAGCACTAGAACACTCATAACCCTATTTTTTGTGGCCGATTGCTTCCCCTCTCTTCTCCCTTGTCATCGATCAACCCACAACCACCATCACCTTCATCAATCAAAATTAAATCAAACCTTGTACATGACCATCATTGCTCTCGTCGTTCTACACACATACATATAAGCAATTTGATATTCTAAGGTATATTTGCAAACCCTAATTTCTATAAATCAGTTTTTTGTCAATTACATAGTGTAATCAAGTCTAGTGCTCAATTAATGATGTTTTGTGTTGTCGTTTATCGTTTAATTGATCAATTGATGTTGTTTGCATGAAAAACGAATATGTATTTTAAGGATCTGATAAAATTGACTTATGAACTGATCTTTTATGTTATCTAAATGGATAGAGGTCGAAAAACTATTGAATTTGGACTTTGATTTTGCTTGATTTCGTTATTGTATGCTCAAGATATGTCTAGTCGAAGTTTTCGTTAGGGTTTACGTGATATACGAATTTTCTGGGTTGTGTAGTTTATGATTTGGCTAATGAAAAGTGTACTACTATAATCCTTCTGAAAAATCATGCATGTTAGACTTAAGATTTATGTCAAAAGCTTTTGTGATGCTCTCGGTGCATCAAGACGAAGATTCACGTTTTAAAGAGAGCTGAAACTGTTTTCAAAGTTAAACAAAAATTGCTAGAGTGAACTGAAAGTTGATTGAGGCTATGATCTTCTGGAATATGTTAGTTTATATGTTCCTTGATGTTTTTAATTTTCATGCTAACTTCCAAAAATGAAATTTGCCCTGAGTTATAAGCTCGACTAAATGATATGTCTGTTTGTTGACTAAAACTGAAGGATCTGTAAAGATTGGTTGAACTGTACAAATTGGCTAAAGAGATATCTTTGATTATTTTATCACTAAAACTTTGAGATGTCTGGAGTAATCTCCAATTGGCTGTTTGTCAAAATATATTTTCAATATTCTTTGAGAAATGTTTCAAAACTGACACGCGTGCTGAAACTGATTTGCTAAACCGTAACTAGACCTTTTCTGAAACGCAACTTGTAGATATTGTATGAGGCCTTGGCCAATCTTTTTGGAATTGATTTTGAGTCTAGTTGTGATTTGGAGTTTTCCATGTTTTTATGAATTATGAGCTAAGAGTTGTACTCGTGTTTTTCTATGATGCGCGTATTTTAAGGACATGCGTTAAACTGCGAATGTTTAAATTGTTGAACTATGAGCTGTAACATGTTACTTGACTTAGGTTTGACAAGTTGACCATGATTGCATGACCTACTGAGATGTTTGACTTTAGTTGACCACTTTGACCGAGTTGACTTTTGTTGACTTTGGTTGACTTTTGTTGACTTGCTTGGACTAGTTGACTTTTACTTGCATATTGAGTCAGTCTGAGCACTATGACTTTACGTACACTATGGCTTGAATTAGTGTGACCTATATGTATACTTAAGATGACATATTTGACTAGGTTGCGTTGTTCGATCGTGATTGTTCGACTACTATACGGTTTTACTAAGAAATTTTAGTGCTTTTGCTAAGGTGAGTCTACAGTCCCTTTTTCAGCAACATTTTTGGGATGAGATACATGCTGCTTTTAAAATTATATCTTAAACTGTTTTTACATATGTTTTACATATTAGGGACAGTACCGTTAGTTTTAACAAACCTCACCTAAACATAACATGTACTTATTTTGTTGTTACTTGTACACTTGATCGGTGTATGCTTAGAAAGGGTAAAAGGAAGACGTGTAGCTTAGCTATCCGCGGGTTAAAGTTTTATAATCAAGTGCTCATGATAAATGTATACTTTTACGAAGCTTTCCAGAAATCTCGTGGCCTAACTTACGATGAATGTTACATAAACATGATGTTTATAAACTTGAAACTAGACATGGTAATGTCTACAAACAGATGAAACAAAAAGAACTTTTGATGTCACTTACTGTTGAAACTTGACATCTTACAAACAGTTTATTACTTAGCATTTTCTAAAAGCAAACTTTTGAGATTAAACCTTAGTGGTTTACTCTGATAAACGATTTTGAGAACTAATTTTCGATAAATGGTTTATGGAAACTGTTTTATGAAACATACGAGAACTATTACTCAAACCTGTAGATTCACTCAACTTTATGTTGATCCGTTTTGCATGTTTTATCTCAGGTATTAGTTGTTTCCGTTGTAGAACATTGCTGTTACGTAGAAGTCATGCCGAGCACTGGGACCAGAGTTAATATTCCGTTAATGGATTTTGACGGGGTGTTATAAGTTTCTTTTTGATGATAATTAATGGCTGCAAAACACATATTTGAAGTCACTAATTTTCCCATAAAATCGGGCAATATTTTGTGGAGAATTTTCTGAAAAATTTTCAACTTCAGATTTGGCCCATTTTCGCAATCTAACTAGAAAATAGCGCTACGAGCAAGAATTACCTAAGACTTTCACCCATTCGAAGTAGTTTAGATTCCGAAAATGATATTTTACTATTTTTAAAGATGAATTTGGCACTTTTAGATCTTAGGATAAGTAATACCTTCACATGTGAATTGTTGTGCCTGTTTTAAATACCACTATGATACTTGTTTTTATTTATAATTATATTTAGGTACATCGAGAATCATGTTGGGGATACTATCTCACCACTACCTATAAAACATTGTTGCTTTTATAACGTCTTGGTTTTATTGTTCGAGTATTTTTAGCCGCTTTTTTTATTTCTCTATATTCATAACCTTATTTTTGTTTTTGTTTCTAAATTTCAAATTGAATGCGAATATATGAGAGTGTAATTTCATTTTGATGATAATTAATGGCCGTATAACACATATTTGAAGTCACTAAATTCCCCACAAAATCGGACAAAATTTTGTGGAGAATTTTCTGAAAATTTTTCAGCTTCAGATTTGGCCCATTTTGGCAAGATAACTAGAAAATGGAGCTACGAGCAAGACTTCCTTAAGGCTTCCCCCCATTCAAAACATTTTAGATTTCGAAAATGACATTTTACTATTTTTAAAGGTGAATTTGGCACTTTTAGAACTTAGGATAAGTAATACATTCACATGGGAAACTGTTGTACCTGTTTAAATACCACTATGATACTTGTGTTTGTTTAATATTGTATTTAAGTACATCGAGAATCATGTTGGAGCTACTATCTCACCAATAGCTATAAAACTTTGCTGCTTTTATAACGTCTTGGTTTTATTGTTCGAGTATTTTTAGCCGCTTTTTTATTTTTCTATATTCAGAACCTTATTTTTGTTTTTGTTTCTAAATTTCAAATTGAATGCGAATATATGAGAGTGTAGTTTCGTTTTGATAATAATTAATTTTCGCAAAAAAAATATTTGAAGTCACTAAATTCTCCACAAAATCGGGCAAAATTTTGTGGAGAGTTTTATGAAAAATTTTCAACTTTAGATTTGGCACATTTTCGCAAGATAACTAGAAAATGGCGCTATGAGCAAGACTTCCTTATAGCTTTCCTCCATTCGAAGAAGTTTAGATTTCGAAAATGACATTTTACTCTTTTTAAAGGTGAATTTTACACTTTTAGATCTTACGACAAGTAATACCTTCACCTGTGAATTGTTGTGCATGTTTAAATACCACTATGACACTTGTTTTTATTTAATATTGTATTTAGGTATATCGAAAATCACGTTGGGGCTACTATCTCACCACTAGCTATAAAACGTTGCTGCTTTTATAACGTCCTGGTTTATTGTTCGAGTATTTTTAGCCATTTTTTTATTTCACTAGAATCATAACCTTTATTTTTGTTTTTGTTACTAATTTTCATATTGAATGCGAATATATGAGAGTGTAGTTTCGTTTTGATAATAATTAATGACCACAAAACACATATTTGAAGTCACTAAATTCTCCAAAAAATTGATCAAAATTTTGTGGAGAATTTTCTGAAAAATTTTCAACTTCAGATTTGGCCCATTTTCGCAAGATAACTAGAAAATGGCACTACGAACAACACTTCCTTAAGGAATTCCCCCGTTCGAAGCAGTTTAAATTCCGAAAATGACATTTTATTATTTTTAAAGGTGAATTTGGCACTTTTATATCTTAGGATTAGTAATACCTTCACATGTGAATAGTTGTACCTGTTTAAATACCACTATGATACTTATTTTTATTTAATATTGTATTTAAGTACATCGAGAATCATGTTGGGGCTACTATCCCACCACTAGCTACAAAACTTTGCTGCTTTTATAACAACTTGGTTTTATTGTTCGAGTATTTTTAGCCGCTTTTTTTATTTCTCTAGTGTCATACCCCGTCCAAAATTTTCCTGAACGAACACTTCAACATATGGTACCATCGTGATGAACGAACCTCTATATGCCATGAATGACTCCAAGTAATATCTCTAAAATGAGCAAATGTACAGCGGAAGGTTTCTTTCATACCTGAGAATAACATGCTTTAAAGTGTCAACCAAAAGGTTGGTGAGTTCATTAGTTTATAGTAATCATTTCATTTTCATCATTTTAATAGACCACAAGATTTTAAATATTATAAAACGTGCAGAAGTCCCATTCCAACTGCACAAAAAAAAATATCTTTCATATGAAGAACACCTGGTGAGGATTCAAAATATAATAGTAACCATCTGAGCCGGTCTTTCACCCCACGGCTGAATACATGTGCCTTCAAAATATATAACCTCTGTGCAGGTCTTTACACCCCACGGCTGAACACATCTTTATAAAATATAGGACAACCGGTGCCAAAATGTCGTAAATACTAAACCATCCACCCGGCTCGGGAGCTCATACGTTCTAATGGAAACCGGGGACTAATGCGTGTCATAATAATCAACCCCAATCCCAGATAATTCTATCATAGAATGCAGTTAAAGTACTTGTGTCTATTGCGTCAAACATTTATAAAAGCGCATGTATTCTCAGTCCCAAAAATGTAAAGAGTAAAAAGGGAATCAAATGAAACTCACCTAATGTATTTTGTAGTAAAAATACATAGAACGACATTGAAGAAGTATAGGGTTGACCTCAGATTCACGAACCTATATCATTTATATATTTATTAACACATATAATTGTAATCAAATAAATTCATATATTATATCTTAAATTAGATATCTTATATATTTAATTTGTATATATTTAAAATAGTTGATATTTATATAGTTTAATATTATATTTAAAATCAATAATTTATTATTTGTAAATATTTATATAAATAATCTTAGTATATATAATTATATGTAATATTATGGTAGTTGTAATATATATACTCTTATACAGAAAATATTTATTTGTTGTAATAATATTTTTAATATAGAAGTAGTAGTAATAATAATAATAATAATAATAATAATAATAATAATAATAATAATAATAATAATAATAATAATAATAATAATAATAATAATAATAATAGTAATAGTAATAATATTAATGATAATGATAATATACTACTAATAATATTAACTATAAAAATAATCATTTTACTAAGAATACTAACATTTATTTTAATAACTATAATGATAATAATGATAATAATAATAATAATAATAATAATAATAATAATAATAATAATAATAATAATAATAATAATAATAATAATAATAATAATAATAATAATAATAATAATAATAATAATAATAATAATGATAATAAGATAATGATAATCATAAATAATTAAGTAAATAACTACCTCAACGAAGTAGTTCTTAAAAATGCCCAAGTCCGGGTTTGAACCCGTGACGTCCCGCTAACCCGTAAAACACCTTAAACCATGGAATTGTTTCTGTTTTCCTGATAATATACATATCCAATATACATTTACCCATTTTATTCGGTTTCTAAATTTCCTTCAGGAACTACATCACAATCTTAAACTTAAATCATCAACTTAATCATGCATCATGATCATCATCTACATGATTCCATTACCTACTCATATCGTCTAATCATCATCATTATACTCGTCGTTCATTATTATAACCATCTCTATATCATTTTCATCGAATCCGCATCACCTAATCATATCGTCATATCGTACATCATGATTATCATAACCTCAACGTATCACATATGATCACCATCATAATTCTTATCTATCATCATTAACATTTAACACGTGATTGTTTTAAGAAAGTAAACGTAGCAGTAGTGGTGTGTTGTGAAACAGAAACAAGTATTGGGTCGCAGCAGTTTTAGCCCATCAGGAGCCCAACGGTTCAATTGATAAACTTGTTGGTTAGGCCTAACCATACAACTCAAATCACGGACCAAGTAGAAAGATCTTATTAGCTTGTTTGTACAACAAGGATTTCGGCCCAACAAAGTGAATATAATGGCCCAAATTCACAAACTATAAGCTCATGATATAGAATCTAAAAACAGGAATCGTTATCATCATGTATCCTATGATCACTCATCATCGTGACATCTACCATAGTCATCATCATTTAGTCGAATCTCATGATCTTCAATATCATAACCCTTTCATCACTTAATTAATCATTATCAAGAAAAATAATAACCACATGTTGTTTTCCTTGGACCCATGTTGGTCAATAATCAATTTCCAACAATTAATAACCACATGCGAAAAAAAATAATGATCTGTAAAGAAATTCTTCAATGTGTGTTGTCCCACATGTAATGCATTTGACGGGAATAAAAAAAATATATAGCCACTAGTTACCTCAATTATTAATCAACACTTACTTTATCTTCATCTTATCTCTATTATCATGATTGATATATTATGGTCACGTTTAGAAACGGAAATAGATATTCAGCCTTGCTATTCGAAACGAAGCAGGAAACAGGAAACTGGAATTGTATTTGTTGTAGCAGCCAATACTTGTGGTTCGAATGGTTTATTACCCCAATCATCATCATCATAAAATCATACACTCGGTGGTTTTCGAATACAACAGAAACAGAAACAAGTGAGCTGTAGTGGCAGTGATGGTTATCGTGGGAGTGATGATTTCTGCAAAAAGGAAACCATGGCAGCAGTGAAGTGGTCGATCAAAGCAACCAAGGCGACGAGTTTGGTATTGTAGCAGTTGGTGCACGGTGAAGATTAAAATAGAGATTGATAGAAAGATAGATAAACGTGATGGTTTCAAGGTGAAGTTGTTTATTATGGTTTGTAGGTTCTCGAAATAAAAGGGTGATGAAATGTGGTTGTTTGTGGTTTTAATGAACACAAGTTTTAAGTGGATGGTGGATGGTGATTATGACAGAAAATAAAGACAGTAGTTTAGCAGTAGTATAAATGGGGTTTGCAATGAATTGGGTCTCGATGGTGGTTGTTGATGGTGGTGTAGGATGATCGTGGTAAGGTGATTAAAGGTGAAGCTAGGGTGGTGAAAGATGGTTGTTCGTGGTGTGTACATCCGTGCTTTATCCTGTTTCGATTGATAAACAGAAAGGAAGAAAGAAGAAACATATTTGAGGTGGAAGTGGGCGATTGATCTGCAAAACAGAAGACTAGCTGCAGCAAGTAGCGGAGGTAGATGGTGTTGGATTGGTGGTTTATGATTGGTATTGACGGTGGTAGAGATAATGTTACTTGATCGACAAAGCAAGAAGGAGGAGAAGAACAATAATGTTTTCAATTATGCGCATGAATGTCTAAATTATCTATAGTTAATAGATGTATATATAAATATACATGTTTAATGGTCTTTAGTTGTAAAGTTGGATTAAGAAAAGAGACAAGTGGAGTTAAGGAAAGAAAAGGGACAATAATACATCTGTGATTAAATAGTATAGTTGCCTCCACTTTCTTGACCCGTGTTTTTAATTGTTGGGTAGTATGTGGAGGGTTAGTGGATAGAATATTAGTAGTTGTAGTGGTAGAAGAGGGTGCAAAATGTTTGGTAATCAAAGGTGATCGACTAGAGTGAGTTGTTTGGTTTTGATGGGTGGTCGAATTAGTTGTTCAAGTAATAAAAAAGGAAACAAGAAGCGAATGGTTGTAGTAATGGAAGGATGTTTGAATAGTATTAAGCAACGAAGACAAAGTGGCTATCATGAGAGGTTTGTTACGGTTGGGTGATGGTGTGTATATATAAATATATATATAATAACAATAATTATAATATTAATAATACTTATATAATAAAAATCCTCATGACTTGACATGAAACAAATTTTAAAGTGGCCAACATTAGTTCTTGGTGTCTTGTGTTTGAAAAGAAAGAAAGTAGGAATATATAAAGTAGTAATTTTAACATATATGATAAAGTGTGATCGATATAGTATTCTTTACTATTGATAATTGAAAACAGAAAGTTAGAAATCACAAGTGGTGATCTTAAATTAAGAAAAGGATGCAATTTGACAACCAAGTTGCAAAACAAACACAGTACTTCTAATCAATTACTCATAAATCATGGATTCAATCGATATGCAAGTATATATATATTTATATAATATTTATATTTATATGTATACACATTTATTTACAAATAATGATTCGTGAATCGTCGAGAATGGTCGAAGGTCAATTGAATATATGAAATAGTAAAACAAATTTTTGAGACTCAACTTTACAGACTTTGCTTATCGTGTCAAAAATATTAAATCGTATCGAGAGTTTGGTTTAAAATTAGTCGAAATTTTCCGGGTCACTATAGTACCTACCCGTTAAAGAAATTTCGCCCCGAAATTTGAGTGAGGTCGTCATGGCTAACAATAAAAATGTTTTCATGACGAATATGAGTTGATAAATAGAGTTTTATCATTATTGATTAATATAGACAAAACAATTCAATTATGTGAAGCGTACGAGTGAAGCTGTCACAAAAAAAAATTGAGATAGAGATTTAACTTTTGATGTAGTCTAGGTTGAATTCCGGAATTCAAAGGATTTAAAGAAAATCTTCGTAATAAGATTTGGTTATTCGGCGATTAAGGAAATCAGGATCTTCTTTGATTTAATGCAATAATCTGTTTCGATTGTCTTGTCGGGTATTTCACTATAAATCTACCCCCTTCGTTTCCTTACAACTCACACCTTCTATTCTTTCCCCCTCAATTCATACTTTAAAACATTCGTCAATATGCTCCATCCTGTCTTGATCCTTGATATACTCTTAACTTTCATATATGTTATTCTTCTTTTTCATCTGCCGCCGGAAGAATCTATTTACTTCTACTATACTCTTGGTTTTATAGTGTTTTTAGTTCTCCTGTGTCTTTGTATTGCTATATGCATCGATATATACTGTTTGTAATTTCTGGGTTGTTGTTGTACTTTATATTTTCCCTTATATTTCAAAGTCCCTGCTTCTGTCTTCTATAATCATTGTCATCCACAGTTAATGCTCCCTTCTATTTGCTGTGATTTATACTCCTATTTCTATTTCAGAGCTTCATTCTTTCGTTTCCTCTTCTTGCGATTAAGCACCGTATGTAATGGTTCAGAATTCGTAGATATGAATTTCGAAATGAACATAGTTAATGTTCTAAGAAGGAAGTTGTAATGGCACGATCTTGATTGGTTAAGTTACCAGGATTCAAGGAAAAAGATAGAACTATCAGGAAGATATATTCTTGATATGTTTGGAGATTAGATAGAATGTACGAGTCGTGTAAATAGCACATGATGATGGTACTGTGAATCATCACATTTCATTAGAAACTCAGCATGAACTACTGTAATATAATCACGTTGATCAAGTGTCATTATATTATACTAACTCATGCATCAGTTCCCAACACTACTTCAAAAACATTCATACTTTAAACTCGAAGGTTTCAAAATTTAGAAACTTAAATAGTTTCTTTTATGATGTAATACAGATAGAGCGGAGAGATAATTAATATTGGACAAGAATATTTATGAAGATATCTTCAGAAATATTGAGGATATTTACAATGAAAGATACGATAATATCTTGGAATGTTAAACCAAATTGGGATGAAGAAATTCATTCACGATGATTTAGAGCGGTTAAGGAGTAAGGTATTCGTTAAAGATTTCATCAGAAACAGAATCATCAGGATTCTTTACGTATAAGTTTAGTCCTTGTGATTTGTCCACAGTCTCCTTCATAATTTCGCATAATCCGCTTTTTGGTACTAAATTTTCTATTGAGCGTTTCCAACACTCCATTCTTTATCATCATACTTTCGACTGTTAAGATCGTTTACAGTTTGCTGCTTCCTCGGCGTTCTCAACATTCAGAGTATAAATTCGTAGACTGGGACTTATCAGAATTTCAGAATGGAAGATTGTAATTCTAAGAGATAAAGGTTATATGTATACATATAACTGTTGATGTAGACATGCTGCGAGTTTTTAAAGTACTGATTGCTATTTCTCGGTAATTGGTATGGTAATTCTCGTTATAAGATGTAGATGAATATATGATAAGGTTTTAATACACAAATATAAGGGTTTTTCGGAGAGACTTAAGCCAATTAGAAATGAAGTTGTTGGTAAGTTTACTAATAATGTGATGGGATGTAAACGGTTCCCCGATAACGATGACGAAAGGCAAGCTTATAAATCAAGGTTATAATAAGTCTTATCCGAATGAAAGTCGAAGCTGACTTGCTGGAGCTGTGACAAAATTGGCTAATTTGAAAAGAAATTGCAAAGTTATTTTCGGTAATAACAACGTCAAAGGAGCTAGCACGGATACGTGTTAGACGTTTATACAGGTTCCGAGAATTTTTTAGGTGCATAACTATATGCGTAAACCTTTTCTTCCATAGATGAAGTGCGGTTGGTTCATCCTCTCGATTGAGATATTTTCAAGAATTATGAAAGTTTGAACGCAGGTTGTAATTGTCAAGATACAAATGAGGTTTAAGATGAAATCAAGTGGCAAACTTGAAGAATTGTTTAGTTTCATATGTTATAATCATTATTTTAATTCATTTTAATCGTCCACTGTTGATAGTCCACAGTTAGCTAGGAAAAGTTAGCTAGGATTTTGTTAGCGTGGTTTCTTAACAAAATTTCTCATAGTTAATTTGTTTGTTTCTAACAAATTTTATTCCGTCAAATATTTTCTTCATTATGCCACTTGTTGGATTCTGATAAGTCAAAATTCAAATATGAAATTTGAACTTGGATGACAATAGTTGTTCTTTGGTGAACGGATACGTATATGTGTGAATTTGAGCAGTGTTGTTAATGACTGCGGAATCTGAATTGAAGAATGTACAGTGTAACTTATTAATGTGAGATCTAAATATTCCTCGGGTATTACCTACCCGTTAAAATATTTTCACCATTAACAGTTTGTACAAAAGAATTTTTAATTACAATCTTTATGAAAATATACTTACATATATATTTTCTTCAGATGTAATCATGTATTTAATGAGTTAATATGATATTAATCTCATTTGCTTTTCGGTTTGAGCTAGAATAAGTAATCTCTAAAACTATTAGGATCCACATATTCTTCGCAGAATATTGATGAAGTTATGGATCAATACTCCATCGTTAATTATTAGGATCCACATATTCTTCGCAGAATATTAATGAAGTTATGGATCAATACTTCATTGTTTATTATTGTTGGTACTCCTTGGTATCTATGGTGCGTATGATATTGATGTTCATGAAACAGATTGTGAAATTGAGGCTTGGGATGCGGATGTTGTTGTTGGTGGTACTGTTGATGCCAGTAATGTTGTTGAAGTTGGTACATTTTGCACCATATTTTCAAATCGATTACTCGAGAACGAAGCTCGTTGTCTTCTTATATTATTTCGGGATGATTGTCGGTCATAACAAACGAATGAATAAGGTTTAAAATTTTAGATAGAATCTAATCGTGGCGAGGTATTCGGGAAATGAGTATGAAAATGGTGTTTCTAATAGGTTCACCGGTAAGTGCTTCAGGTTCTTTGTCAAAAGGGAAATTTGGTGGATGAAAGGGATCACCTTCTTCTTGTCTTCGATGATTAAGTAGACTACGAACCCATCAAATGAATTGGGGATGGCTGATTAATTGATTCATTCTGGTGATGCTGCTTTCGGAGCTGGAGTGGGACTCCATATCGGAATCCGAGGGACTTGAACTAGTTGTAAGTTCCATTTCGTACGATTGAATAAAGAATTTTTGATATGAAATGATTTTCGGATATCGGATGATATTCTAATTACATGAATACCTATATATAGAACAGAATATTTCGTAGATTACGTAGGAATTTACGAAATATATCAGGCACAGTTTATAGTAACAGATATGCTAAGATATGGGTTAGTAGATACGCTAAGATGTGAATATTGTCTACACACTATTCATGCAGTCAATGCAGTAAGATGTGTCTAGACTAAAAATGATAAGCAGGTAATTTTTGACAAGAAATGATAAGCAAAACTTTTAACATGCAGACCAGGTTCAAGTCTGTGATGACCCGAAAATTTCCGATCAAATTTAAACTTTAATCTTTATATATTTCCGACACGATAATAAAAATCTGTAATGTTGAGTCTCGAAAGTTTTGAAATCTATATTCATGTAATCAAATACCCTTTGACCATGCCTGACGATTCACGAACAATTGTTGAAAATAAATATGTGTACATATGAATGTTTGTATGTATAATAATTTGAAATTATAAAATAAATAATAGAACTAAATATGTAAAATGAGATACAAAATAATTAGATGTAATCTAAAACAATTATATATATATAAATATATATGACTACTATGTATAAGTAATATTATATGTATATTGTAACACGTATAAAATATTCAAATACATTACCATATAAATAAATATGAAGTATAAGGTTAGTGTATTATATGTATTTATAAGTTAAAGTATAATGTTATACTAAAATTATGATCATTACTTTCATTAAAATTATTATCAACATTAATATTGATATTAATACTTGTTATCATTTTATGTTCTTTGTTATTAGTAAACCTATTAAAATTATCAATTTAAGACTCTTAATATCACTACTATTTATAATTATTATTAATACAATTATTATTATTATTATTATTGATATTATTATTATTATTGATATTATTATTATTATTGTTTTTATTATTATTATTAGTATTTTGAAATATTCATTTGTATTAGTATTTATTAATAATAACATTATAGATATTAGAATTTATGAATTATATAAATATATATATATAATCATATATACAAACAGATATATATATATACAATGCAGTTATATATATACAGAATATATATATATATATATATATATATATATATATATATATATATATATATATATATATATATATATATATATATATATATATATATATATATATATATATATATATATATATATATATATATATACATATACATATATATATATATATGTATATATGAACATAAATACGATCCAATATATATATGAGAACTGTGATATACAAAGTTAGATACAAATAAATTTCATATTATGTTCTCTATCGTTTTCATACTGTAGGAGTATTGCTTTATGTCACCTAAACCGGACCAATTGATTCTAAGTTATTCACAAACTAACAAATTCAGTTAGAAGTCTTTTCCTCTTTTTAATTATTTATATTTTTGTGTGTACTGGGTCCTTAAATCTGTCGACACCAAATTCTCATCTACCACCTTTCTTAGTTTTTCTTTTTGGTGAACTATAACCAATAACCTCCATCTTCACACCAGCACTCGACACCATCTTCAACAAAACGAGCACACCACAGGCCCACTTGAACAACCCATCACTTTTCCTTGTATCACCTTGGCCAAGAACCACAAACCCACTTTTTGTTCGATGACATCTTCTTGTTTTAAACTTGAACAAACAATCATCCTTTCCCTGCGATCAACTTAAATCGCCACCCCTTGCTACCACTACCGCTACGGTTATTATTTTCTGTTTCTTATTCCAAACTCCAACAATCACCATGGACTCAATCACCATTGTGAAACCCGGTTAACTACCTCTCACGATCTCTCTCTCTCTCTCTCTCTCTCTCTCTCTTGCAAATCTATAGAACTACCTGCGTTTTTCTTTTTGTTTATTACTTCCTTATTGTCGAGCATGACCACCACCACTCAAACCATCCTTAAGCATCACAAAGCCGCCATCTAATATTATTCAATTCATAGCAATACTCGTTTTTCTGTTCCTATATTTTTTTGTGTCATGATAGCGATTACATGATATATATATATCGATGGTTTTATGATGAAAGGATGTGGACTGCATATTTGTTTTTCTGCTTTCACCTCTGTTGCCAGCTATTAATGGCTCCCACTTTTCTATTTGGCCGACAATTACGAACCCCACATTCATTTATCCATCGATCACTTTCACAGGTTTAATTGGCTAATGAATCAAATAGTTTAATTAGGTTTTGCTTTGGGCTACCATACGTTTTAATTGAGCCGATATTGTTTTCTTATGTTGGGCCGAAATTGATTGATGTTGGGCCATGAATAAACTGTGACGAGCTAGGAAATCGGTTAAATATATTTGGGCTGCGAATTATAACAGAAAAATAGGAACAGCGAAATGGTTTAAATTGTTGGTGGGTATCGAGAGGTCGCGGGTTCAACCCTCAGCCATGTCATTTTTTTTTTAGAAAAAGAAGGGGAAAGAAACAGGCGAATAAAGGGTTAAAAATAAATGATATGATAACCAGAAAAACGAAATAGTCTAGTGGTTAAGTATGATGAGGGTGGGCAAGAGGTCTTGGGTTCGAATCCCGTTTGGAGCATTCTTTTTAGACAAAGCTTTAAGGGTATACACTTTTACTTTATTTCTATCATTACTATTATTAGTTGTTATTATTATTATTAATATTATTATTATTATTATTATTATTATTATTATTATTATTATTATTATTATTATTATTATTATTATTATTATTATTATTAGTAAAATAAGTGTGATTATTATTATTACTATCAATATATGTATCATTATTAATAAAATTATTATTTTTAGAATTATTGTTATTAGTATTAGTATTATTATTAGTATTAAGGATATTATTAGTAACACCATTATGAGTAAAACCATTATTGTTATTATTATATTTATTACTAATAAAACCATTAACATTATTATCATTATTATCATTATTATCATTATTATCATTAGTAGAAAAATTATTATAATAGTTATTATTATCATTAATAATATTATTATGATCTCTATTACTAAAAGTATTTTTTTTATCATTATTATTGAAATTAACCTTTTATTTAAACTATCATTTTTACTATTAAAAGTATCACTTTTATTATTATTAGGATTATCATTTTTTTTATCATAAGTAGTATTACTTTTGTCATTAGTATTATTTATATATATTAAATAAAGATTGTCTATATAAAAATATATTTAGGACATAAAATCTAACTATATTAATACTTTAATAATAAATGTTAATTATCTATACAAAAAGAAATATATCTAATTAAGTTGTTAATAAAACTCATGATATAAAATAACAATTAAAATCACTAATGATATATATATATATATATATATATATATATATATATATATATATATATATATATATATATATATATATATATATATATATATATATATATATTTGTTCGATTTCTAGTACATATGTTAATATACATAAATGAATAATATAGGTTCGTGAATTCGAGGCCAACCCTATACTTGTTCAATGTCGTTCTATGTATTTTTACTACAAAATACAATAGGTGAGTTTCATTTGATTCCCTTTTTACTCTTTACATTTTTGGGACTGAGAATACATGCGCTTTTATAAATGTTTGACGCAATAGACACAAGTACCTTAATTGCATTCTATGATAGAATTATCTGGTATTGGGGTTGATTATTATGAGACGCATTAGCCCCCGGTTTCCATTAGAGCGTATGAGCTCCCGAGCCGGGTGGATGGTTTATTATTTACGACATTTTGGCACCGATTGTCCTATATTTTATAAACATGTGTTCAGCCGTAGGGTGTAAAGACCGGTACAGAGGTTCTATATTTTGAAGGCACATGTATTCAGCCGTGGGGTGAAAGACCGGCACAGATGGTTACTATTATATTTTGAATCCTCACCAGGTGTTCTTCATATGAAAGATATTTTTTGTGCAGTTGGAATGGGACTTCTGCACGTTTTATAATATTTAAAATCTTGTGGTCTATTAAAATGATGAAAATGAAATGATTACTATAAACTGATGAACTCACCAACCTTTTGGTTGACACTTGAAAGCATGTTTATTCTCAGGTTTGAAAGAAATCTTTCGCTGTGCATTAGCTCATTTTAAAGATATTACTTGAAGTCATTCATGACATATTTCAAAAGACGTTGTATTCGAGTTGTTGAAGTTCATTAGAGATTATTATTAAGTAAATGACAGATTAGGTCATTTATAGTTTGGATATTATGAAATGGTATGCATACTTGTCAATTTTCGATGTAATGAAAGTTTGTCTTTTAAAAACGAATGCAATGTTTGTAAAATGTATCATTTAGAGGTCAAGTACCTCGCGATGTAATCAACTATTATGAATCGTTTATAATCGAGATGGACTTTGTACGGATGGATTAGGATGGGGCATTTCAGTTGGTATCAGAGCGGTGGTCTTAGCGAACCAGGTTTTGCATTAGTGTGTCTAATTGATAGTTGTTAAGATGCATTAGTGAGTCTGGACTTCGACCGTGTCTGCATTTCAAAAGTTTTGCTTATCATTTAGTGTCGAAAATTATTTGCTTATCATCCTTAAAGTCTAGACACGTCTTACTGCCTCTATTGCATAGACTGTGTATAGATAAATTCATATCTTAGAGTATCTGTTATTGTTACCTTTGCCTGACAGCTTCCGTAGATTCCTTCGTAACTTATGGGATTTTAGTATTATATATGCCTATGTAAATTATGTATTGCAGAGTACTAATCTACATCCTATAATCTATTTCTTATCGACAATCCTTCATCTGATTGTACGAGATGAATCCCTCAACCAGTTCGAGTCCCTCAGATTTTGATGGCTATTCCGATAGTTATTCCGACAACTATTCCGACATGGATATTCACCTAAGCTCTGAAAGCGGTGTCACCAGAATGAATCAATCAATCAGCCATCCCCAATTCACCTGATGCATTCGTAGTCGACTTAATCAATGGAGACACGAAGAAGGCGATCCCTTCCACCAACCAAATTCACCTCTTGACAATGAACCTGAAGCGTTTACCGGCGAACCTGTTCGTAATACCATTTTCTCTCTCATTTCCAGAGTATTCCGCCACGATTATATACTATCTCAGATTCTAGATCTTATTCATCCACTCGTTATAACCAACAATCATCCTGGAATAATAGAAGAAGTCAACGAGCTTCGCGCTCGAGTAATCAATTTAGAGAATATGGTGCAAAACTTACCAGCTTCAGCAACATCACTAGCCCCAACAATACCACCAACAAACCAAGTTTCAACATCACATGCTTCAACATCTCATCCTGTACCTCGAGTATAATCATCGTTCTACAACAATTATATTCGTTCTTTATGGCGATTAAGTAATCTCTAATGTTTTAGAGATTATGTATTCTAGTTCTAAAGGTAAATCAAATGAGTTAATATTATATCTACTCATTAAATCCATGATTACATCTGAAGAAAATATATATGTATATATATTTTCATAAAGATTGTAATTGAAAATTCTTTTGTACAACTGTTAATGGAGAAAATATTTTAACGGGTAGGTAATACCCGAGGAATATTTAGATTTCATATTAATAAGTTACACTGTACATTTGATGAAGCTGATTCAACAGTCATTTACTATCCTACTTACAACCACCGATATACGTATCCGTTGCAGAATAACCATTTTCATTCAATTTCATATTTGGATTTTGACCTATCAGAATCCAACAAGTGGCATAATGAAGAAAATATTTGACAAAATAAAATTTGTTAGAAACAAACAAATTAACTATGAGAAATTTTGTTAAGAATCCACGCTAACTGTTCCTAGCTAATTGTTCCTAGCTAACTGATTACATTTTATTTATTGCAATTTAATTATCTCAATTTATATTCTCGAAATTTTATTTATCGTCATTTAATTTCTGTTATTTACTTTACGCACTTTATTTATCGTCATTTAATTTCTGTTATTTATTTTACGCACTTTAAATATCGGGACACGTATACAAGGTTTTGACATATCATATCGACGCATCTATATATATTATTTGGAATCACCATAGACACTCTATATGCAGTAATGATCGAGTTCTCTATACAGGGTTGAGGTTGATTCTACAATAATATATATAGTTTGAGTTGTGATCGAGTCTGAGACATGTACACGGGTCACGATACGTATTAATTAATTCGAATATTATATATTAAACTATATATGAATTATTGGACTGTTAACTGTGGACTATCAACATTGGACAATTAAAATGAATTAAAATATTGATTATAACATATGAAACTAAACAATTCTTCAAGTTTGCCACTTGATTTCATCTTAAACCACATTTGTATCTTAACGATTCCAAGCTGCGTTCAAACATTTCATAATTCTTGAAAACACTTCAATCGAGAGGATGAACCAACCACACTTCATCTACGGAAGAAAAGATTGATGCATATAGTATTGCACCTGAAAAAAAAAACTCTCAGAAACTTAGTAAACGTTTAACCCATATCTGTGCTAGCTCCTTTGACATTGTTATTATCGAAAATAACTTTGCAATTCCTTACCAAAGTAGCAAATTTTGTCACAGTTCCAGCAAGTCAACTTCGACTTTTCGTTCGAAACAACCTTATTATAACCTTGATGTATATGCGTGCTCTTTTATTATTACTGGGGAACCTTTCATATTCTACCATATTACCAGCAGACGTACCAGCAACCTCGTTTCTTATTGGTTTAAATCTCTCTGATAAATCATTATATTTATTTATTGAAACCCTATCATATACTCATCCGCATCTTGTAATGAGAACTGCCATACCAATTATCGGGAGTCAACAATCAGTACTTTGAAAATGCACACCATATCTACATCAACAGTTATACGTATAACATTTATCTTTTAGAATTATGGTCTTTCATTCTGAAATTTTGAAAAGACACCCAGTTTACGAATAGATACTCTGAATGTTGAAAAATCTGAATGAAGCAGCAGAAACTGTAGGCAACCGTAAACGATCTTAGTCGTCGGAAGTTTGATGATAAAGAATAATATGTTAGAAAAGCTCAGAAACGTTGGAACTGGAAAACAGATAAAGTTAACCATGAAGGATACCAAGGACAAATACAAGGACCATACCCTATATTCAAAGAATCCAGATAATTCTGGATCTGTTGAAATCTTTAAAGAATATCTTGCTCCGAAGTCATGTTAAAATCTTGCGAAAAATCTTTCTCCATCAACCATCGAACTTAGAAATTCCCAAAATATCATCATCAATATCTTCAATATTTCTGAGGATATTTTCATAAATATTCTCGTCCGAAATTATATACCTCTTCGTGCTTCCTGTGTATCATTATATTGAAAACATTCAATAGAAAATTTAGTACCGAAAAGCAAATTATGCGAAACTATGAAGAAAGTCGTGGACAAATCACAAAGAATAAGTTTAACTTCAAAGAATCCAAATGATTCAATGTCTGCTAAAGTCTTTAGTGAATATCTTGCTCCTTACTCTAAACCCTTGCAGACAATAGTTTCTATCATCCTCTGATCTTAGATATTTCGAGATATTATCGTATCTTTCATTATAAATATCCTCCATATTTCTGGAGATATTTTTATAACTATTCTTATCTGAAATCATTAACCTCTTTGTGCTATCAGTATTACATCATATAGAAACTGTTAGTTTCTATATTCTGTAAACTTTCGAGCTTAAAATATGAATGTTTTTTTTTTTGAAGTAGTGTTGGAAACTGATGCATGAGTTAGTATAATATAATGACACTTGATCAACGTGATTATATTACAGTAATTCATGCTGAGTTTCTAATGGAACGTGATGATTCACAGTACCATCATCTTGTGCCATTTACATGACTCTTGCATTCTACTCAATCTCTAAATATATTAAGAACATATCTTCTTGATAGTTCTATCTTTCCGGATATTATGGTAATTTACCAAATCAAGATCGTGCCATTACAATTTCCTTCTTAGAACATTAACTATGTTCATTTCAAAATCCATACCTACGAATTCCGGACCATTATTCGCTTGACTTGTAGTCGGAAAAAGGAGACAAAAGTATGGAACCCTTGAATATAAAAGGAAATATAAAGTTCGACAACAACACATAAATTACAAACCGTGCATATCAATACATAATGTCACGTAAAGGCACGGGAGAATTAAAAACACTATAACCCCAAGGTAATAGTAGAAGTGAATAAAATCCTTCGGTGGTAGAAGAATGACAGATATGAAAGTTAAGAGTATATCAAGGATCATAACGGAATGGAGCATATTAACGAATGTTTTAAAGTATGAATTGAGGAGAAAGAATAGAAGATGGGAGATATAGAAATAAGGAAACAAAGAGGGTGGATTATTAGTAAAATATCCGACAGAGCAATCAAAACAGATTATCGCATTTAAAGCGGACCCTAATTTCCCTTAATTATCGAAGAATCAAATTTTATTACTAAGATCTTCCTCAAATCTCTTGAACTCTGAAAATCAATCCTATCTACGTCAAAAGAGATGACGAATCTATACCTACTCCTTTCACTCTTTGATGATGGCTTCACTCGTACTCTTCACAAAAATCAAATGGTTTTATCCATATTACTCAATGATGATAAAACTCTATTTATCAACTCATATTCGTCATAAAAACAGTCTTATTGTTATCCATGACGACCTCGATCAAATTTCGGGACGAAATTTCTTTAACGGGTAGGTACTGTGATGACCCGGAAATTTCCGATCAAATTTAAACTTTAATCTTTATATATTTCCGACACGATAAGAAAAATCTGTAATGTTGAGTCTCGAAAGTTTTGAAATCTATATTCATGTAATCAAATACCCTTTGACCATGCCTGACGATTCACGAATAATTGTTGAAAATAAATATGTGTACATATGAATGTTTGCATATATAATAATTTGAAATTATAAAATAAATAATAGAACTAAATATGTAAAATGAGATACAAAATAATTAGATGTAATCTAAAACAATTATATATATATAAATATATATGACTACTATGTATAAGTAATATTAAATGTATATTGTAACACGTATAAAATATTCAAATAGATTACCATATAAATAAATATGAAGTATAAGGTTAGTGTATTATATGTATTTATAAGTTAAAGTATAATGTTATACTAAAATTATGATCATTACTTTCATTAAAATTATTATCAACATTAATATTGATATTAATACTTGTTATCATTTTATGTTCTTTGTTATTAGTAAACCTATTAAAATTATCAATTTACGACTCTTAATATCACTACTATTTATAATTATTATTAATACAATTATTATTATTATTATTATTATTATTATTATTATTATTATTATTATTATTATTATTATTACTATTATTATTATTATTATTATTGATATTATTATTATTATTGTTTTTATTATTATTATTAGTATTTTGAAATATTCATTTGTATTAGTATTTATTAATAATAACATTATAGATATTAGAATTTATGAATTATATAAATATATATATAATCATATATACAAACAGATATATATATATATATATACAATGCAATTATATATATACAGAATATATATATATATATATATATATATATATATATATATATATATATATATATATATATATATATATATATGAACATAAATACGATCCAATATATATATATGAGAACTGTGATATACAATGCTAGATACAAATAAATTTCATATTATGTTCTCTATCGTTTTCATACTGTAGGAGTATTGCTTTATGTCACCTAAACCGTACCAATTGATTCTAAGTTATTCACAAACTAACAAATTCAGTTAGAAGTCTTTTCCTCTTTTTAATTGTTTATATTTTTGTGTGTACTGGGTCCTTAAATCTGTCGACACCAAATTCTCATCTACCACCTTTCTTAGTTTTTCTTTTTGGTGAACTATAACCAATAACCTCCATCTTCACACCAGCACTCGACACCATCTTCAACAAAACGAGCACACCACAGACCCACTTGAACAACCCATCACTTTTCCTTGTATCACCTTAGCCAAGAACCACAAACCCACTTTTTGTTCGATGACATCTTCTTGTTTTAAACTTGAACAAACAATCATCCTTTCCCTTCGATCAACTCAAATCGCCACCCCTTGCTACCACTACCGCTACGGTTATTATTTTCTGTTTCTTATTCCAAACGCCAACAATCACCATGGACTCAATCACCATTGTGAAACCCGGTTAACTACCTCTCACGATCTCTCTCTCTCTCTCTCTCTCTCTCTTGCAAATCCATAGAACTACCGGCGTTTTTCTTTTTGTTTATTACTTCCTTATTGTCGAGCATAACCACCACCACTCAAACCATCCTTAAGCATCACAAAGCCGCCATCTAATATTATTCAATTCATGGCAATACTCGTTTTTCTGTTCCTATATTTTTTTTGTGTCATGATAGCGATTACATGATATATATATATCGATGGTTTTATGATGAAAGGATGTGGACTGCATATTTATTTTTCTGCTTTCACCTCTGTTGCCAGCTATTAATGCCTCCCACTTTTCTGTTTGGCCGAAAATTACGAACCCCACATTCATTTATCCATCGATCACTTTCACAGGTTTAATTGGCTAATGAATCAAAAAGTTTAATTAGGTTTTGCTTTGGGCTGCCATACGTTTTAATTGAGCCGATATTGTTTTCTTATGTTGGGCTGAAATTGATTGATGTTGGGCCATGAATAAACTGGGACGAGCTAGGAAATCGGTTAAATATATTTGGGCTGTGAATTATAACAGAAAAATAGGAACAGCGAAATGGTTGAAATTGTTGGTGGGTATCGAGAGGTCGCGGGTTCAACCCTCGGCCATGTCATTTTTTTTTTAGAAAAAGAAGGGGGAAAGAAACAGGCGAATAAAGGGTTAAAAATAAATGATATGATAACCAGAAAAACGATGAGGTTCGTCGGGAGGATAGAAACCCTTGAGATCGAGTGTTTTGGATCTCGATGTAGGTTGGTAAAGGAGTCTACGTGACGCGACATTAGGTGCCTCTTTTATACCTACTAGCGTGGTGTTCGACTCCGATTATGTTGCGGTTACATTGTACTTAGGGTACCGAAGTGAAATCCTTAGGTACATGAGTGACTAGATGGAAATTGACAAACTAGAGCAATTGGATGATTGCGAGGGTGTGGTTTGTGTAATTGTAGTACACTTTTCGTTCAAAGTGTTTGAGGATTGATTTAAATCCTTCGTGTGCTCTCGGTTGGAGCAAGATGTGGTGATGGGTCGTGTGAACCCAATTGTTGGTAAAGTCTACCTTTGGTAGCATGGTACGGTTGTACGAGATGCAGTTATGTGATGTAGTTCCAAGTGAGGGAGTTACACTCCCGCCCGAGGAAGTTTTAGTGTGAGATTTCGGATGACATTTTAGTAAGATCCAAAAATTGTGTTGGGACTTAGTTTTGGTCGATTTGTGGTAGAGAACAATTTCGGTTAGATTGTACTTATGGTTTGGATTTGAAGTATCACCGAGGTGGTAATGTGGTAAATCTCATTGAGAGATAAGGGACGTGTTTGGCGAGCAAGGTGAAATCCCTCGATTAAGGGATGTGCGTATCGGATTCTCTTTTAGAGAACTATTGTTGGGTACCTATGTTTGATATAGGTGGTTCTTGCTCGAGTGTGTGAATGGTTAGTGGTATCCGTTAGGATTCACTATGGCGTAGCAGAGCGCGATGTTACGCTACTCGTCGTTCGAGGCCAAAAGGGCGTTGATTGATGAAGCATGACTTTCGGAGTCCGCTGACTTCATCATGGTATTGGTGATTGATGAAGCATGACCTTTAGGGTCCGCTGACTTCATCATGGGAGTATGCGATTGGTGGAGCATGACCTTCAGGGTCCGCTGACTTCATCATGAGCGAGGTGTTATATCGGTGGAGCATGACCTTCGGGGTCCGCTGACTTCATCTGGTGTTGAGATTGGTGAAGCATGATCTTCGGGTCCGCTGACTTCATCATGGTAGTGGATCGCGTGTGGTTTCGGATTCACGATAACGCGTGTGGTTTCGGTCATCTTATTGTGGAAGTGAGTCGCGTGTAGTTCGGATTCACAAATGACTCGTGTGGTTTCGGTCATTGTATTGAGGAGTGAGTCTCGTGTAGTTCGGATTCACAAATGACTCGTGTAGTTCGGTCATTCCTCCGGGATAGTGACTCTCGTGTAGTTCGGATTCACTAAGGCGCGTGTAGTTAGGCCAATCCCGATTGTTGTTGTGGTGAAGGTAGTGAGTCACGTGTAGTTCGGATTCACTAAGGCGCGTGTGTTTTTGGCCAGCCTTCGTGTGGTATGATCTATCGGTTGTTTTATACACCGATGGTGGGGTCGTAAGGACCGTGTGGTTTGATCTATTGGTTGTTTTATGCAGCAATGGTGGGGTCGTAAGGACCGTGTTGTGGGAACTATAGGTTGTTTTATACATCGATGGTGGGGTCGTGCGGACCATGTTGTGTGATTAGTGATGCGATAGCCATGTTTCGCTCACGTGTTGTTACGGGTGTGACGATCGTTGATTTTGTACACCTTGGGATCTAGAGTTGACATGATCGTCTTGGGCGCTATAGGTTTAAACCGTTTGTTATGAAGTTACGGTAGTTGCGTATTGGTCGTATTGCGCACTACAAGGGATGTTTAGTATTAAGTGTAATCTGTAGGGATTCATTTGGATCGGTCTTCATCGTTTCGGATTGTTGACTTTAGGATTGAGACTTGGTTGCTTCTAGCATTGTACCTGTAATGGTACGCTGAAGGGTTGATATCTCGGTCCGAGATTGGTTGAGTTTTCCCGATGATAGGGAGTGAGCATGGTTTTAGTGCTCGGATAGTGGGTTTGATAAATCGCGGGAGACGATTTTAGTTGTTAAAGGTGATTCCTTGGGAAGAGTTGACTAGGAAAGTCGGATGGGGACTTATGTTGAGGGCCGTGGAGTGTGGACTGTTTGGTTAAGTGACGAGGATCACGAGGACGTGATCGATTCTAAGTGGGGGAGAGTTGTAACACCATGTTTTTGTTTCTGATTTTGCAGTAGGTCGGGACGCCGTACAGATAGGAGGGACGCCGTCCAGCAACAAAAGGTGGGATGCCGTCCCGATAGGGGGGACGTCGTCCAGCAACAAAAGGTGGGACGTCGTCCAGCAACAAAAGGTGGGACGCCGTCCAAAGTTTGGGATGCCGTCCAAACTGTCTGTCGAGCCAGCTGTTTTAATTAATTAAAAAGGGGTAAAATGGTAAATTCACTTGGATGCCGGTTTGAAGCCTTCAAGGTTGGTTCCTTGGTCATTTGTGGATGATATTTCATCCTCACAAACACTCTCAACCTTATCTAGAGAGAGAGGAGAAGTTCTAGAGAGAGAGAGGTGGATTTGGAGAAGAAGGAGTCGGATTCTCGTAAAAGCTCGGGTTCTAAAGTTGTTCATCTCGCTCTTAGCCACGTTGTGGTGGTATTGGTAAGCTCAAACTCCGAATTTCATTTGTTAGATTTGATATTCAAGTTAGGATTTTGAGCTAGATTGTTATGAAACCCTTTTAGATGATGAAATGGGTTTATGGTGACTTGTTATTCTTGTCACTTGGCGGGTTTTGGGTCAGTTAACGATTTGGCCTTGTTTAGGGTTTGATGGTGAGTTTAATCACTAGGTTTAGTGATTATGGAAGTGTTGGAACACTTTTGGGTGTGTTTGGTTGCCTAATTTTGAAATGGGTCAAATTAGGGTTTTGGTGTCAAAATGGGTATGACACGTGTTTAACACTTGTGATCGGGCTTAATCGGTGTGTTAGGACCATTTTCACTCGTGTTAGTGGATATTGGTTAGTTTGGGCGCGTTTTGTGCTTGGAAGTGCAAATGGGTCGAATTTGCACTAGGTGTCAATTGGGTTGGTTTGTAAGTCAACCCTAATTGTGTTGTTGTGTTTGTGATAATGGAATAGGTACTTTCCATTTGGCGCGTTGCGGATTATTTGGAAGCATTCATCAAGGCGACTAGGTGAGTGTTAATATCCTATATGCATATGTATGTGTAGGATGGGTGCGGGTCGGGTGAAGTGATTCTCGGCTATAGAGCTCACTTCACATATAGGTGGATTTGATGGACCTTTGTATGAGTCCAATTGGCACGGTTGTGCGTTTTGGTTGACCACCTTTGGCGAGGTACACGTTTTATGTGTACGTTATCACACGTGTTTGTGATGTGGAGTATATAACCCCAATGGCGAAGGGTTGATATTGTTGTGATGTGGATAACCCCGATGTGGTGGATTTTATAATCCTGTGACCGTGGGTTTTAAATTGGAGAAGTGGATCTCGTGTAGTTTGGATTCACGATGACGCGTGTAGTTCGGTCATCTTATTGGAAATGAATCTCGTGTAGTTCGGATTCATGGTGACTCGTGTAGTTCGGTCATCTTATTGAGGTAGTAATCTCGTGTGGTTTCGGATTACTAAGGCTCGTGTAGTTCGGCCAACCTCGATGTTGTGAAGATAGTAATCTCGTGTGGTTTCGGATTACTAAGGCTCGTGTAGTTTGGCCAATCTTCATTGTGGTACTTGGTTCTCGGTATTGGGTTAAAGGGTTAACCTTGGTCGTTCTTATATTATTATATATATTAATGTATTGTTGTGTTGTAGCTAACCCTCCGGGTGTAGCTTATTGGTGTTGTTCACATCGTCGTTGGTGAACTTATACTTTGTTGATATCTTTAGCTTGTTGCTTAGAGATCGTACGGTATGCTTAGTATAGTTGCCTTATACATGGATGCTTCGGTATGCGGTATTTGATATTTGTGTGGCGTGTCCATTTTATACATATATATGTATGTAGTATATTATCATTCACTAGGCGTTAGCTTACCCTCTCGTTGTGTACATTTTTATAGATTGCACGGATGCGGTGGCTCGGGTAAGCGCGGGGACTAGTGGACTTGCGTAGTTGCTTTAGAAGACTTGCTTTTGGATTTGATTAGGATTGGGTAGCGTGTCCCCAATCCCATGCTCGGTCTATGTTTTTGTATAAATTAATGGGTCGAAATAGTCACTTGTGGTATTTTGGGTCGATGTAGGCCCGGTGTCGTAAAACTCGGTTTTTATTGTGAAAAACTCTTAGTTTAAACTATTGTAATCTATTGTGAAAGTGTTTTGGTTTAAAAGTGTCGGGAAGCGGGTTTTCGCCCGCGTGTGTTCGAAAAAACTGATCAGAATATTTTAGTACATCTGGACGCCGTCCCAGATGGTTGGACGCCGTCTCAGTCTTAAGTACTGGACGCCGTCCAAGCTTTTGGACGCCGTCCAGATCAACTGTTCCAGAAAATTTTTTTTTGTGGCACATTTTCGGAAGGTTAACGGGTTGGGTTGTTACAAGTGGTATCAGAGCATGGTCTAAGGGATTTAGGCGACTTGAGATAGGTGCCTAGACTTAGACTTTTGTGTGTGCTTAATTTGTTGCGGGACTTATAGGAGTACGGGTTCGGAATAGGTTATAGTTAGTGCCTTGTTGTAGGTGGACTAACGTCGATATTGGTAATGCGGATATTATTAATATAATAATTGTGTTGTGATAATAATTCTCGCGTATGTGCATATCGCGTAGAATTTTGTTTGTGTTTGTTTATATCATCGAGCGAGGCGGTCGTTGTACTAACGAGTTGATACGGCGTTTGTGCGTAATAAGGACTTGCAAACCTTATTGCGGGTGCAAATCGGGTCTAACAAGTGATGTACGACGAGTGTTGAGCAAGATGGGGCGGTGTTATGCGTTTTGTTTTATACGTTCGTGGACTAATCGTTTTGCATTCTTTAGAATGACGACGCGAAACGAGATCGAGACGAATGACGAGGAGTTTAACTCTAGAGTTGCGGCCGCCGTTGTGGAGCAAATGAGTGCGTTTCGAGAAGAAATGGATAGGAAGTATTCCGAATTTCAGGGTAGTAGTGAAATGGAGCGTTGTCTTAAGAGCTTCATGAGGACTAAAACCCCGATGTATGACGGGAAACCGGATCCTTTGATAAGCACAACTTGGATCTCGGATGTCGAAGGGTGTTTTCGTACTATTGAATGCCCTCCTGAGAAGAGGACAAGACTCGCTACTAGTTTGTTGCGGGGTAGGGCGAAGGATTGGTTGGATGGTAAGATTGATCTTGTCGGTGGTGAACCGTTTATGGCGTTATCATGGGACGAGTTTAAGAAGGAATTCTTCGAGGAGTTCCGGACTTCAGCCGATTTGTCAGAAATGCGTAATGAGTTGCGAAATTTGCAACAGGGCTCTATGGATTTGAATACTCTCAAGACGACCTTTATGGCGAAGGCTCATTTTTGCCCGGAGTATTTGGGGAATGATCGTTTGTTGATGGAGGATTTCTATCGGACTTTGAATGATGACTTGAAGAGTAAGATTAGCCAGGGTTACGCGAAATTGTTTGCGGAATTATTCATCGTAGCTAGAGGTTTCGAGTCGTATACGCGATCAAAGATTGGTGAACCTTCAAGTGAGAGAAGAGTTGTTTCGTATGGTGCTCCGAGTAAGAGGACTAAGGGTCCGAGTGTGAGCACGGGTGGTACGCGGACGGGTATACCGGATTCTAGTGCATCTAGATGTTACAATTGTGGCATAAGGGGTCACAAGTCTTGGGAATGTTCGGTACCAAAGAGTGATGGTATGGTGTGCTTCAACTGCCAAGAAGAAGGACATCGTAAGCCGGAATGTCCCAAGTTAGCGGGGACGGGTGCGGCAAGGAGACGTTAAGGAACGTTTCGTTTTAATAAATATGTCCTTTGATTATTTATTAAGTGCCGTTGAATTTGAGTTTGTTAAATGCATTGTGTTGTGCATGTTATGGTTATGGGTGACATTCCTAATGGAAGTACCCTAGGGTGACGTTTTGATTGTCGGGCGAAGGGCGTAAGACTTGGTGCAACCAAGCATTCCTTGATATTTTTAGAGTGTTTATACCAAGCCATGGGTATGGATTTTGGTGTTCGGATGTTAGAGTGTGTTCGCTCTCGTGTTTAAGTGATGAACTATGAGGTTCGTCGGGAGGATAGAAACCCTTGAGATCGAGTGTTTTGGATCTCGATGTATGTTGGTAAAGGAGTCTACGTGACGCGACATTAGGTGCCTTTTTTATACCTACTAGCGTGGTGTTCGACTCCAATTGTGTTGCGGTTACATTGTACTTAGGGTACCGAAGTGAAACCCTTAGGTACATGAGTGACTAGATGGAAATTGACAAACTAGAGCAATTGGATGATTGCGAGGGTGTGGTTTGTGTAATTGTAGTACACTTTTTGTTCGAAGTGTTTGAGGATTGATTTAAATCCTTCGTGTGCTCTCGGTTGGAGCAAGATGTGGTGATGGGTCGTGTGAACCCAATTGTTGGTAAAGTCTACCTTTGGTAGCATGGTACGGTTGTACGAGATGCAGTTATGTGATGTAGTTCCAAGTGAGGGAGTTACACTCCCGCCCGAGGAAGTTTTAGTGTGAGATTTTGGATGACATTTTAGTAAGATCCGAAAATTGTGTTGGGACCTAGTTTTGGTCGATTTGTGGTAGAGAACAATTTCGGTTAGATTGTACTTATGGTTTGGATTTGAATTATCACCGAGGTGGTAATGTGGTAAATCTCATTGAGAGATAAGGGACGTGTTTGGCGAGCAAGGTGAAATCCCTCGATTAAGGGATGTGTGTATCGGATTCTCTTTTAGAGAACTATTGTTGGGTACCTATGTTTGATATAGGTGATTCTTGCTCGAGTGTGTGAATGGTTAGTGGTATCTGTTAGGATTCACTATGGCGTAGCAGAGCGCGATGTTACGCTACTCGTCGTTCGAGGCCAAAAGGGCGTTGATTGATGAAGCATGACTTTCGGAGTCCGCTGACTTCATCATGGTATTGGTGATTGATGAAGCATGACCTTTAGGGTCCGCTGACTTCATCATGGGAGTATGCGATTGGTGGAGCATGACCTTCGGGGTCCGCTGACTTCATCATGAGCGAGGTGTTATATCGGTGGAGCATGACCTTCGGGGTCCACTGACTTCATCCGGTGTTGAGATTGGTGAAGCATGATCTTCGGGTCTGCTGACTTCATCATGGTAGTGGATCGCGTGTGGTTTCGGTCATCTTATTGTGGAAGTGAGTCGCGTGTAGTTCGGATTCACAAATGACTCGTGTGGTTTCGGTCATTGTATTGAGGAGTGAGTCTCGTGTAGTTCGGATTCACAAATGACTCGTGTAGTTCGGTCATTCCTTCGGGATAGTGACTCTCGTGTAGTTCGGATTCACTAAGGCGCGTGTAGTTAGGCCAATCCCGATTGTTGTTGTGGTGAAGGTAGTGAGTCACTTGTAGTTCGGATTCACTAAGGCACGTGTGTTTTCGGCCAACCTTCGTGTGGTGTGATCTATCGGTTGTTTTATACACCGATGGTGGGGTCGTAAGGACCGTGTGGTTTGATCTATTGGTTGTTTTATGCACCAATGGTGGGGTCGTAAGGACCGTGTTGTGGGAACTATCGGTTGTTTTATACGCCGATGGTGGGGTCGCAAGGACCATGTTGTGTGATTAGTGATGTGATAGCCGTGTTTCACTCACGTGTTGTTACGGGTGTGACGATCGTTGATTTTGTACACCTTGGGATCTAGAGTTGACATGATCGTCTTGGGCGCTATAGGTTTAAACCGTTTGTTATGAAGTTACGGTAGTTGCGTATTGGTCGTATTGCGCACTACAAGGGATGTTTAGTATTAAGTGTAATCTGTAGGGATTCGTTTGGATCGGTCTTCATCGTTTCGGATTGTTGACTTTAGGATTGAGACTTGGTTGCTTCTAGCATTGTACCTGTAATGGTACGCTGAAGGGTTGATATCTCGGTCCGAGATTGGTTGAGTTTTCCCGATGATAGGGAGTGAGCATGGTTTTAGTGCTCGGATAGTGGGTTTGATAAATCGCGGGAGACGATTTTAGTTGTTAAAGGTGATTCCTTGGGAAGAGTTGACTAGGAAAGTCGGATGGGGACTTATGTTGAGGGTCGTGGAGTGTGGTCTGTTTGGTTAAGTGACGAGGATCACGAGGACGTGATCGATTCTAAGTGGGGGAGAGTTGTAACACCCTGTTTTTGTTTCTGATTTTGCAGTAGGTCGGGACGCCATACAGATAGGAGGGACGCCGTCCAGCAACAAAAGGTGGGACGCCGTCCCGATAGGGGGGACGTCGTCCAGCAACAAAAGGTGGGACGCCGTCCAAAGTTTGGGACGCCGTCCAAACTGTCTGTTGAGCCAGCTGTTTTAATTAATTAAAAAGGGGTAAAATGGTAAATTCACTTGGATGCCGGTTTGGAGCCTTCAAGGCTGGTTCCTTCGTCATTTGTGGATGATATTTCATCCTCACAAACACTCTCAACCTTATCTAGAGAGAGAGGAAAAGTTCTAGAGAGAGAGAGGTGGATTTGGAGAAGAAGGAGTCGGATTCTCGCAAAAGCTCGGGTTCTAAAGTTGTTCATCTCGCTCTTAGCCACGTTGTGGTGGTATTGGTAAGTTCAAACTCCGAATTTAATTTGTTAGATTTGATATTCAAGTTAGGGTTTTGAGCTAGATTGTTATGAAACCCTTTTAGATGATGAAATGGGTTTATGGTGACTTGTTATTCTTGTCACTTGGCGGGTTTTGGGTCAGTTGACGATTTAGCCTTGTTTAGGGTTTGATGGTGAGTTTAATCACTAGGTTTAGTGATTATGGAAGTGTTGGAACACTTTTGGGTGTGTTTGGTTGCCTAATTTTGAAATGGGTCAAATTAGGGTTTTGGTGTCAAAATGGGTATGACACGTGTTTAACACTTGTGATCGGTCTTAATCGGTGTGTTAGGACCATTTTCACTCGTGTTAGTGGATATTGGTTAGTTTGGGCGCGTTTCGTGCTTGGAAGTGCAAATGGGTCGAATTTGCACTAGGTGTCAATTGGGTTTGTTTGTAAGTCAACCCTAATTGTGTTATTGTGTTTGTGATAATGGAATAGGTACTTTCCATTTGGCGCGTTGCGGATTACTTGGAAGCATTCATCAAGGCGACTAGGTGAGTGTTAATATCCTATATGCATATGTATGTGTAGGATGGGTGCGGGTCGGGTGAAGTGATTCTCGGCTATAGAGCTCACTTCACATATAGGTGGATTTGATGGACCTTTGTATGAGTCCAATTGGTACGGTCGTGCGTTTTGGTTGACCACCTTTGGCGAGGTACACATTTTGTGTGTACGTTATCACACGTGTTTGTGATGTGGATTATATAACCCCAATGGCGAAGGGTTGATATTGTTGTGATGTGGATAACCCCGATGTGGTGGATTTTATAATCCTGTGACCGTGGGTTTTGAATTGAAGAAGTGGATCTCGTGTAGTTCGGATTCACGATGACGCGTGTAGTTCGGTCATCTTATTGGAAATGAATCTCGTGTAGTTCGGATTCATGGTGACTCGTGTAGTTCGGTCATCTTATTGAGGTAGTAATCTCGTGTGGTTTCGGATTACTCAGGCTCGTGTAGTTCGGCCAACCTCGATGTTGTGAAGATAGTAATCTCGTGTGGTTTCGGATTACTAAGGCTCGTGTAGTTTGGCCAATCTTCATTGTGGTACTTGGTTCTCGGTATTGGGTTAAAGGGTTAACCTTGGTCGTTCTTATATTATTATATATATTAATGTATTGTTGTGTTGTAGCTAACCCTCCGGGTGTAGCTTATTGGCGTTGTTCACATCGTCGTTGGTGAACTTATACTTTGTTGATATCTTTAGCTTGTTGCTTAGAGATCGTACGGTATGCTTAGTATAGTTGCCTTATACATGGATGCTTCGGTATGCGATATTTGATATTTGTGTGGCGTGTCCATTTTATACATATATATGTATGTAGTATATTATCATTCACTAGGCGTTAGCTTACCCTCTCGTTGTTTACATTATTATAGATTGCACGGATGCGGTGGCTCGGGTAAGCGCGGGGACTAGTGGACTTGCGTAGTTGCTTTAGAAGACTTGCTTTTGGATTTGATTAGGATTGGGTAGCGTGTCCCCAATCCCATGCTCGGTCTATGTTTTTGTATAAACTAATGGGTCGAAATAGTCACTTGTGGTATTTTGGGTCGATGTGGGCCCGGTGTCGTAAACTCAGTTTTTATTGTGAAAAACTCTTAGTTTAAACTATTGTAATCTATTGTGAAAGTGTTTTGGTTTAAAAGTGTCGGGAAGCGGGTTTTCGCCCGCGTGTGTTCGAAAAAACTGATCAGAATGTTTTAGTACATCTGGACGCCGTCCCAGATGGCTGGACGCCGTCCCAGTCTTAAGTACTGGACGCCGTCCAAGCTTTTGGACGCCGTCCAGATCAACTGTTCCAGAAGAAAAAAAAATTGTGGCACATTTTCGGAAGGTTAACGGGTTAGGTTGTTACATAAATATTTATATAAATAATCTTAGTATATATAATTATATGTAATATTATGGTAGTTGTAATATATATACTCTTATACAGAAAATATTTATTTGTTGTAATAATATTGTTAATATAGAAGTAGTAATCATAATCATAATAATATTAATAATAATATTAATAATAATAATAATAATAATAATAATAATAATAATAATAATAATAATAATAGTAATAGTAATAATATTAATGATAATGATAATATACTACTAATAATATTAACTATAAAAATAATCATTTTACTAAGAATACTAACATTTATTTTAATAACTATAATGATAATAATGATAAGAATAATAATAATAATAATAATAATAATAATAATAATAATAATAATAATAATAATAATAATAATAATAATAATAATAATAATAATAATAATAATAATAATAATAATAATGATAATAAGATAATGATAATCATAAATAATTAAGTAAATAACTACCTCAACGAAGTAGTTCTTAAAAATGCCCAAGTCCGGGTTTGAACCCGTGACGTCCCGCTAACCCGTAAAACACCTTAAACCATGGAATCGTTTCTGTTTTTCTGATAATATACGTATCCAATATACATTTACCCATTTTATTTGGTTTCTAAATTTCCTTCATGAACTACATCACAATCTTAAACTTAAATCATCAACTTAATCATGCATCATGATCATCATCTACATGATTCCATTACCTACTCATATCGTCTAATCATCATCATTATACTCGTCATTCATTATTATAACCATCTCTATATCATTTTCATCGAATCCGCATCACCTAATCATATCGTCATATCGTACATCATGATTATCATAACCTCAACGTATCACGTATGATCACCATCATAATTCCTATCTATCATCATTAACATTTAACACGTGATTGTTTTAAGAATGTAAATGTAGCAGTAGTGGTGTGTTGTGAAACAGAAACAAGTATTGGGTTGCAGCAGTTTCGGCCCATCAGGAGCCCAACGGTTCAATTGATAAACTTGTAGGTTAGGCCCAACCATACAACTCAAATCACGGCCCAAGTAGAAAGATCTTATTAGCCTGTTTGTACAACAAGGATTTCGGCCCAACAAAGTGAATATAATGGCCCAAATTCACAAACTATAAGCTCATGATATAGAATCTAAAAATAGGAATCGTTATCATCATGTATCCTATGATCACTCATCATCGTGTCATCTACCATAGTCATCATCATTTAGTCGAATCTCATGATCTTCAATATCATAACCCTTTCATCACTTAATTAATCATTATCAATAAAAATAATAACAACCACACGTTGTTTTCCTTGGACCCATGTTGGTCGATAATCAATTTCCAACAATTAACAACCACATGGGAAAAAAAATAATGATCTGTAAAGAAATTCTTCAATGTGTGTTGTCCCACATGTAATGCATTTGATGGGAATAAAAAAAATATATAGCTACTAGTTACCTCAATTATTAATCAACACTTACTTTATCATCATCTTATCTCTATTATCATGATTGATATATTATGGTCACGTTTAGAAACGAAAACAGATATTCAGCCTTGCTGTTCGAAACGAAGCAGGAAACAGGAAACTGGAACTGTATTTGTTGTAGCAGCCAATACTTGTGGTTCGAACGGTTTATTACCCCAATCATCATCATCATAAAATCATACACTCGGTGGTTTTCGAATACAACAGAAACAGAAACAAGTGAGCTGTAGTGGCAGTGATGGTTATCGTGGGAGTGATGATTTCTGCAAAAAGGAAACCATAGCAGCAGTGAAGTGGTCGATCGAAGCAACCAAGGTGACGGGTTTGGTATCGTAGCAGTTGGTGCACGGTGAAGATTAAAAGAGAGATTGATAGAAAGATAGATAAACGTGATGGTTTCAAGGTGAAGTTGTTTATTATGGTTTGTAGGTTCTCAAAATAAAAGGGTGATGAAATGTGGTTATTTATGGTTTTAATGAACACAGGTTTTAAGTGGATGGTGGATGGTGATTATGACAGAAAATAAAGACAGTAGTTTAGCAGTAGTATAAATGGGGTTTGCAATGAATTGGGTCTCGATAGTGGTTGTTGATGGTGGTGTAGGATGATCGTGGTAAGGTGATTAAAGGTGAAGCTAGGGTGGTGAAAGATGGTTGTTCGTGGTGTGTACATCTGTGTTTTATCCTGTTTCGATTGATAAACAGAAAGGAAGAAAGAAGAAACATATTTGAGGTGGAAGTGGGCGATTGATCTGCAAAACAGAAGACTAGCTGCAGCAAGTAGCGGAGGTAGATGGTGTTGGATTGGTGGTTTATGATTGGTATTGACGGTGGTAGAGATAATGTTACTTGATCGACAAAGCAAGAAGGAGGAGAAGAACAATAATGTTTTCAATTATGTGCATGAATGTCTAAATTATCTATAGTTAATAGATGTATATATAAATATACATGTTTAATGGTCTTTAGCTGTAAAGTTGGATTAAGAAAAGAGACAAGTAGAATTAAGGAAATAAAAGGGACAATAATACATCTGTGATTAAATAGTATAGTTGCCTCCACTTTCTTGACCCGTGTTTTTAATTGTTGGGTAGTACGTGGAGGGTTAGTGGATAGAATATTAGTAGTTGTAGTGGTAGAAGAGGGTGCAAAATGTTTGGTAATCAAAGGTGATCGACTAGAGTGAGTTGTTTGGTTTTGATGGGTGGTCGAATTAGTTGTTCAAGTAATAAAAAAGGAAACAAGAAGCGAATGGTTGTAGTAATGGAAGGATGTTTGAATAGTATTAAGCAACGAAGACAAAGTGGCTATCATGAGAGGTTTGTTACGGTTGGGTGATGGTGTGTATATATAAAGATATATATAATAACAATAATTATAATATTAATAATACTTATATAATAAAAATCCTCATGACTTGACATGAAACAAATTTTAAAGTGGCCAACATTAGTTCTTGGTGTCTTGTGTTTGAAAAGAAAGAAAGTAGGAATATATAAAGTAGTAATTTTAACATGTATGATAAAGTGTGATCAAGATAGTATTCTTTACTATTGATAATTGAAAACAGAAAGTTAGAAATCACAAGTGGTGATCTTAAATTAAGAAAATGATGCAATTTGATAACCAAGTTGCAAAACAAACACAGTACTTCTAATAAATTACTCATAAATCACGGATTCAATCGATATGCAAGTATATATATATTTATATAATATTTATATTTATATGTATACACATTTATTTACAAATAATGATTCGTGAATCGTCGAGAATGGTCGAAGGTCAATTGAATATATGAAATAGTAAAACAAATTTTTGAGACTCAACTTTACAGACTTTGCTTATCGTGTCAAAAATATTAAATCGTATCGAGAGTTTGGTTTAAAATTAGTCGAAATTTTCCGGGTCACTATAGTACCTACCCGTTAAAGAAATTTCGTCCCAAAATTTGAGTGAGGTCGTCATGGCTATAAAATGGCGCTACGAGCAAGACTTCCCTAAGGCTTTCCCCCATTCAAAGCACTTTAGATTCCGAAAATGACATTTACTATTTTTAAAGATAAATTTGGCACTTTTAGATCTTAGGATAAGTAATACCTTCACATGTGAATTTTTGTGCCTGTTTAAATACCACTATGATACTTGTTTTTATTTAATATTGTATTTAGGTACATCGAGAATCATGTTAGGGACACTATCTCACCACTAGCTATAAAACGTGGCTACTTTTATAACGTATTGGTTTTATTTTTCGAGTATTTTTAGCCGCTTTTTTATTTCTCTAGATTCATAACCTTATTTTTGTTTTTGTTACTAAATTTCATATTGAATGCGAATATATGAGAGTGTAGTTTCATTTTGATGAAAATTAATGGCCGCAAAACACATATTTGAAGTCACTAAATTTCCCACAAAATCGGGCTAAATTTTGTGGAGAATTTTTTGAAAAAGTTTCAACTTCAGATTTGGCCCATTTTCGCAGAATAACTAGAAAATGGAGCTACGAGCAAGACTTACTTAAGGCTCCCCCTGTTGAAAGCAGTTTAGATTCCGAAAATGATATTTTACTATTTTTAAAGGTGAATTTGGCACCTTTAGATCTTAGGATAAGTAATACCTTCACATGGGAAAGTGTTGTGCCTGTGTAAATATCACTATGATACTTGTGTTTGTTTAATATTGTATTTAAGTACATCAAGAATCACGTTGGGGCTACTATCTCACCACTAGCTATAAAACGGTGCTGCTTTTATAACGTCTTGGTTTTATTGTTCTAGTATTTTTAGTCGTTTTTTTATTTCTTTAGATTCAGAACCTTATTTTTGTTTTTGTTTCTAAATTTCATATTGAATGCGAATATATGAGAGTGTAGTTTCATTTTGATGATAATTAATTACCGCAAAACATATACTTGAAGTCACTAAATTCTCCACATAATCGGGCAAAATTTTGTGGAAATTTTATGAAAAATTCTCAATTTCAGATTTGACATATTTTCGCAAGATAACTAGAAAATGGTACTACGAGCAAGACTTCCTTATAGCTTTCCTTCGTTCGAAGCAGTTTAGATTCTGAAAATGATATTTTACTATTTTTAAAGGTGAATTTTGCATTTTTAAATCTTACGACAAGTAATACTTTCACATGTGAATTGTTGTGCCTGTTTAAATACCACTATGACACTTGTTTTTATTTAATATTGTATTTAGGTACATCGAGAATTATGTTGGGGCTACTATCTCACAACTAGCTATAAAACGTTACTGCTTTTATAACGTCTTGGTTTATTGTTCGAGTATTTTTAGCCGCTTTTTTATTTCTCTAGATCTATAACCTTATTTTTTTTCTGTTTCTAAATTTTTTAATGAATGCGAATATATAAGAGTATAGTTTCGTTTTGATGATAATTAATGGCGGCAAAACCCATATTTGAAGTCACTAAATTACGCACAAAAAGGGGCAAAATTTTGTGGAGAATTTTCGAAAAAAATTTCAACTTCAGATTTGGCCCATTTTCGCAATATAATGAGAAAATGGCTACGAGCAAGACTTCTTTAAGGCTTTACCCCATTTGAAGCAGTTTATATTTCGAAAATGACATTTTACTAATTTTAAAGGTGAATTTGGCACTTCTAGATCTTAAGATAAGTAATACTTTCACCTGTGAATTGTCGTGCCTGTTTAAATACTACTATGACACTTGTTTTTATTTAATATTTTATTTAGGTACATCTAGAATCATATTGGGGCTACTATCTTACCACTAGCTATAAAACGTTGCTGCTTTTATAACGTCTTGGCTTTATTGTTCGAGTATTTTTAGCCGTTTTTTTAATTCTCTAGAATCATAACCTTATTTATGTTTTTATTTCTAAATTTCATATTGAATGCGAATATATGAGAGTGTAGTTTCGCGTTGATGATAATTAGTGGCCGCAAAATACATATTTGAAGTCACTAAATTCCCCACAAAATCGGTCAAAAATTTGTGGACTATTTTCTGAAAGATTTTCAACTTCAGATTTGGCCAATTTTAGCAAGATAACTAGAAAATGATGCTACGAGCAAGAATTCCTTAAGGCTTTCCCCCTTTCGAAGCAGTTTAGATTTCGAAAATGACATTTTACTATTTTTAAAAGTGAATTTTGCACTTTTAGATCTTAGGATAATTAATACCTTCACATGTGAATTATTGTGCTTGTTTAAAAACCACTATGATACTTGTTTTTATTTAGTATTTTATTTAGGTATATCGAGAATCATGTTGGGGCTACTATCTCACCACATGCTATAAAACGTTGCTGCTTTTATAACGTTGTAACAGACTAAAACCCGGGTTAGTTGTAAGTGGACTATTTTGCCCTTAGAGTTTTCGTATGTGTTTTTATATGCTTTTATTTTAATTATGTGAATAGTGTTATTTTATTATTTGGTTAAGACCAGTTTGTGACAAGGGTCACAGAACAGGTTTGTTTATTTAATTTGGACTCCGTTAGGGCCGCCTAACGAGGTACGAAAGATTTTAGATAACTGATAAATACCCGTGTGTTGTGGGGTATGGGTTTTAACCCAAATAAGTGTGTAATACTTGCTTCATTTCCACATTTCTAGACTTTTCCCAAAATTACTCCCGCACCTAACATCTTCTTCCTCTTGAACCATAATTCTCCAAATCTCTATTTGAAGTCTAATTTCTGTTAGAAATCGATTCTTTGTGTTTTACTGATTCAAACAAGGTGATAAGAACAAGGAAGAAGCTCAGAAGTAAGATAACTAAGCTGTAGCTGGTAACCGGTGAGCGGGTCTATCTCCGGATAAAGTTTAAGTAGCATGCCATGCTACTGTGATTTATTCTATTACCATGCTTTGATATAATGTTATTGCCATGTTTAGATATTGGTTGCCATGCTAGTGAGTTTATTGCATGTTTACTGTGAATATGTGATATTATGTGTGCACTGTGTTTGACACCAGCCGGGCCTGAGGAGGCTGGGGACTCGTAACCGGGCCTGAGGAGGTTAGAGTTCGTATAAGGTCAATCGCGCCTGAGGAGGTTGGGTCTAGGGATTACCGATTGTTGAGCAGAGTTTTGAATGGCGCACCCACTGCGTACGGATGACTATGCTGTGAATCCTATAGCAAGGACTATCGGTAGACTCTAGCCCGATCAGCTAGGAGTCGTGTGCTCGTACAAGCCGTCAATCCTCTTATTGTCTTTATGTTGTATGTTAGATGGTTGTTAGCATGTAAGTGAGGTTGTTTGCATGTGTGATGCTTAAGCGATGTCTGTTAGATGGATTCCATTCACTTAGCGTTATGCTAATCCCCCACATTTCCACCCTTGCAGGTTTTGGTACTGCTATTTTGGACTGGTGCTAGTGTTGAAGACATGTATGACTGGCTAAACTCTGATGTGGACTTTTGTAAACATGTATTTTGTAATAAGTAACACCGTCGTGTAAACTTAAACTTAATTATGTGGATTTCTACTGTGATGTATAGAATGTTGTGATTTTAATATATTAGCCTTCCGCTGTGTTTAAAAAAATAGCCGATGTTACAAGTTGGTATCAGAGCATAGGTTAGGCAGCAAATACATGCGTGTATATTGTTCCCAAACCTTGGGACTAGTCAAACATGTCAGTAGGGTGGGGTTAAGTGAATGTAGGATACGTGTGTGTGTTAGTTGTGACTGAACTAACGGTTATCCACTAAGCTTTTATGTAAGCTATTTTGTAGAATAGGTATGGCAGAACAAGATGGAATCCCAACTGACCCCAATGCCCTCAGAACGTCTTTAGCTTCAAATGAAGGACATGTGTTAGATAAAGGTCTGGAGGAACAAATATTGGAATTATAAAGTCAACTACAAAAGGCTCTAGATCGAATTCATAGATTGGAACAACAACAAGTTCAAGAGAACTTGAATATTAGTGTTCCCAATCACACTACCCCGTTAGTGATAGATGGGTACTTCGTTTCACCAAACATGTATCAGCAAATCGGTAATGCTCTTCAATGGCCGATGTTTCCACCACAATATTCCTTTTCTCAACAGAATCAACTACTACCCCAATTCAATTCACAGATTCATAATCAGTTGGCATACCCTTATCAGATATTTTTGGGAATTGCATGATAGGATATGATATGCCGCAACAAAATCAAGAGGTGGGTCAGTCAAGCTCTAAGTCAAAGAAATTGCTGGGAAAGAATCGTAAGCGAAAGTCAAAGCAAAATAGATCTGGGCCGAGTAAGAATTTGTGGTGTTATGGTTGTAAGGCATCACATAGCGGACTGTGCTCAAACATAACTAAAAGATGTTTAAGATGTGGTATATTGGGGCACGAGATCCAAATGTGTTTGTTAAGTGAGGATGTGTGTTGGAGATGTCAACATGAAGGGCATAGATTCGCACAGTGCTCGAGTGTAGAAAAAGGTATTAGTGGTTCGAGTGGATCAGGGTCTGGGTTAGGGCGGAAGAAGTCTTGTCGACGTTGTAGATCCTCACATGATGGGTCATGCTCAGTAATAACAAGAAGGTGTTTGAGGTGTGGTGTGATCGGGCATGAGTCCCAAGCATGCTCTTTTCCGGAAAATGTTTGTTGGGTCTGTCATCAGGTAGGTCACCGATCAAAACAATGTTCGTCTTCCAAAATTGTGAGTTCTGGGGCAAGGCCAGGGGTGCAGTTGATGTCAATAGGAGAGTCCTATGCTTCTGCGGTAGGACAGAAGAGAAAGGATCCCTCATTGTATACAGCGAGAGAAAATCATATATGCGTCGAGACGGATGCTGCATTTGATGACTTGACAGCCGGTAAGTCTTTATTGCAATTGAAATCCGTTATTACACTTTGTGAATTGTATTATGTTGACTGTTGTTTGTCTGTGTGTATTAGAAGCTACCTTAAGTGGTTTGAGTATAGTTTTCAGATTCCTTGGAGCCTGAAATCTATTTCTTTGATTTGTGGTGAAGTGTTCTGTGTATTGACTATTGTAATCACTGAGTGTTGTGTTAGGTTAATATGATATGTGTTCCTTTACCATTGATTGGCAAGACACATGTCGTGGCCGTAGGGATCAGGATCGGTTGTAGTCTACTTATTAGTGATGAATGGCTTGAATCTCGTGTTCTGACGCCATGTTATATGTGATTTGCATGCATATGGTTTATGGATTACCTATTATGCATTACTAACCCTGTTATATCATCGCACAACTGGACTAGTTGTGTAGTGTGACAACCCGGAAATTTCCAACCAAATTTAAACTTTAATCTTTATATGTTTCCGACACGATAAGCAATATTTGTTAAGTTAAATTTCAAGAATTTTAAACTATGTTCATACATTCATTCGACCTCGACCAAGTTCCAACGATTCACGAACCATTAAATGAATATGATTATATATGTATATGTGTATATATATATATTATAACTTGAAACGTAAACAAAATATTAGATTAAATACTTTATATGATTGTATCTGTTTCAAAATGTTTATCAATGGAATTAGAAGATAAGATCAAATGATTGAATTATCAGATATATTCAATTATGATTACAAGTCTCTGTTGAAAAGCCCACGTTGATTTGAGAAATCTTTCTATTTTAACAATATTCGGAAAATGGTAAAGTGATTTATAAATAAGAACAAATTGTTAATCATTGAGAACTAGACAAAGGATAGTGGAAGATTGAATCTCATAAAGACTCGATTGATCTATTTAGTTTCAAACGTACAAAAACGTTTTCAGTTTAAAAAGAACTTTATTATTAAAACGTATATAACTTTTATAAATATCTAGAACCACTTTTGACAACTCATTACTTAACTAGTATGATAAAGATAACGATATTTATATTTTATTTTATTAAATATATATAATGATTTAAATTAATATTATATATATTTATACGCGTATTATACGTATTATGTAGTTTTATACTTTTACTATACTTAAACTTTACCTTTACTTTATTTTTACTTTACTTTAACTTTAACTTTAATAATTCACTTTAATAATTCATACTTTAATAATTCATACTTTAATAATTCACTTTAATAATTCATACTTTAATAATTCACTTTAATAATTCATACTTTAATAATTTACTTTAATAATTCACTTTAATAATTCAAAAATCTATTATAAATAGAATTCAATAGGTTTCATTATTTCATAGAAACTTGAAAATATTTTTCTCTAAACTCTCTCAATCGATTTACATATATATATTTACTCCATATTATTTCAAGATATTATTAGTATACATAAATATTACGTCAGAGTACTGTCCGAGTGATTTCAAAATTGTTTTTCGAGTGGGATTGGATTAAGGAAATTATGGGTTATAGCTATGGAGGTGATTGGGTATGGTTCATGGGTATGCTCGCGAGGTCAATATAGTATTTATCATCTCCGTTGCGTCTACGTACCTTTCCTGCAATATTGAATCTCAATATTGATACGTGAGTACTCATAATTTAACTTTTACATACTAATAGTGTATCCCTGACTAGTGCTCGAGTATATAGGATTATGCATGTTTGTACTTTTGATATTGCCTTTAGTTAGGTTATGTTGAATCCTGAATTAGTTATATATGCGACTGAGATAAGGTATAAGATATGCATGTTGTTGGAAAGCTAGCGAAAAATTAAGAACTTTTCATTTAGATATCGAATGATTTCGATGAACGAATTTGAAGTTATAGTCCATCGAATTTTTGTATTATTATTAAAAATAATTATTATTATCGTCGTTATTATCGTCGTTATTATCGTCGTTCCAGTTTTATCTTATTATTATTATTATTATTATTATTATTATTATTATTATTATTATTATTATTATTATTATCTTTATCAATAAAAGGATTTATCATTAAAAAAAATTATTATTTTTTTATTATTACTATCGTTATTATCGTTAAAGTTATAATTAGTATTATTATTATTATCCAATTATTATTATTATTATTATTATTATTATTATTATTATTATTATTATTATTATTATTATTATTATTATTATTATTATTATTATTATTGGTATTATTATTATTATTATTATCATTATTAATATATATATCATTATTTAAAAATGGTTATTGTTATTGTTAATATTATTATTACTATATTATCATTAAGATAATTATTAGTATTATCGTTAATAATGTTATAGTAACTATCATTATTAATATTAGTGTAATTAAAACAAATATTTGTAACACCTAATTATTTTGATTACTATTATTATCATTATTACGAACACGATATAAAAGACGATTAAAAGCAATTAAACGAAACGATTAGGAAATAATGGGTAAGAGTATCATGATGAAATTAAAATATTATAAGATATTGATTTAGATAAAATTATCGTTCTTATTATTTTTATCATTACTATTATTATTAAAATTATCGTTAGTATTAAAACTATCATTTTAACAAAAATTATCATTTTAATAGAAATGTCATTGTTACTATAAAATATCATTATTATTATTATTTCAAATAGAATTATTATTTTAAAGATAATATTAAAAATTATCGTAAATATTAAAGTTATCATAATTAGATTTATCATTTTATCATAATGTCATCTTAGTAATTATAAATATTGATATTTTTATAATAATAATTATTATTACAAAATAATACAACTTTTACTTACTATCATTATAGATATTATTTTATCAAATAAATATTTGATACAAACATATTTTACTACGTGTAATAACTTACTTTAATAATACCTATCATATTATCTTTATAATATTAAATGAACCCTATAAATTTTATTACTTAATATATATAAAAGTATATTTTATTATATAAATATAATATAAAATTTTATTTATTAATAAATAAATTATATTATTTACTCTAATAAATCTTTTAAAAATATTTAAAAATATAAAACGATGATATTTAAACTATATATTAATCATGTATAGATTTTTGGAAATTATTTTGAGTCAAATTTACTTTTGTTGACTTTTGCATATTAGTCTCGAGCATTAGGATTGTGGTACACTATGACTTGACCTAATTTGTTAGACAAATATTGACCAACACATAAATATATATAATTAATTTAGGTTCGTGAATCCGAGGCCAACCTTGCACTTGTTCAATGACGTTATATGTATTTTTGCTACGAAATACAGTATGGTGAGTTTCATTTGCCTTTTTACCCTTTATATTTTTGGGACTGAGAATACATGCGCTTTTATAAATGTTTTGACGAAATAGACACAAGTAATTGAAACTACATTCTATGGTTGAATTATCGAAATCGAATATGCCCCTTTTTATTAAAGTCTGGTAATCTAAGAATTAGGGAACAGACACCCTAATTGACGCGAATCCTAAAGATAGATCTATTGGGCCTAACAAACCCCATCCAAAGTACCGGATGCTTTAGTACTTCTAAATTTATATCATGTCCGAAGGAGGATCCCGGAATGATAGGGGATATTCTTATATGTATCTAGTTAATGTCGGTTACCAGGTGTTCACCATATGAATGATTGTTTTTGTCTCTATGCATGGGACGTATATTTATGAGAACTGGAAATGAAATTCTTGTGGTCTATTAAAATGATGGAAATAAATGATTATGATAAACTAATGAACTCACCAACCTTTTGGTTGACACTTTAAAGCATGTTTATTCTCAGGTGTTAAAGAAATCTTCCGCTGTGCATTTGCTCATTTTAAAGATATTACTTGGAGTCTTCAATAGCATATTTCGAAGAACGTTGCATTCGAGTCATTGAGTTCATCAAAGATTATTATTAAATCAATTTATAGTTGGATAGTGGATATTATGAAATGGTATGCATGCCTGTCAATTTTCGATGTAAAGAAAGATTGTCTTTTAAAAACGAATGCAATGTTTGTAAAATGTATCATATAGAGGTCAAATACCTCGCAATGTAATCAACTATTGTGAATCGTTTATAATGTATATGAACGGGTCCTTTCAGTTGGTATCAGAGCGGTGGTCTTAGCGAACCAGGTCTGCATTAGTGTGTCTAACTGATAAGTCGTTAGGATGCATTAGTGAGTCTGGACTTCGACCGTGTCTGCATGTCAAAAGTTTTGCTTATTATTTCTAGTCGGAAATCATCTGCTTATCATCCATAGGAAATTATCTACTTATCATTATTAGTCTAGACACGTCTTGCTACATTAATTGCATGAGTAGTGTATAGACAAAATTCATATCTTAGCGTATCTGCTAAATCATATCTTATCGTATCTGTTACTTTAAACTTTGCCTGACATATCCCGCAAATTCCTCCGTAATCTATGAAATCTTTTGATCTCTATATATAGATATCCTATGTAAATAGAATACCACCCGATAGCCGAAAAATCATTTTATATCGAAAATCCTTTATCCAATCGTACGAAATGGAATTTGTCATCAGTTCAAGTCACTCGGATTCCGAAATGGAATCTCACTCAAGCTCCGAAAGCAGTGTGACCGGAATGGATCAACCAATCAGTCATCACCTATTCTGGATGAATTGGGGATGGGTTCGTAGCCTCCTCAATCATTGGAAACAAGAAGAAGGCGATCCTTTCCATCCACCACATTGCCCTCTTGGCGAAGAACCTGAAGCACTTACCCGCGAACCTGTTCGAGACACCATTTTCTCTCTCATTTCCAGGGTATCTCGTCACGATTATATACTACATCAAATTCTAGATTTTATTTATCCGCTCGTTCCGACCAACAATCATCCTGGAATAATAGAAGAAGTCAACGAACTTCGCGCTCGGGTAGTGGCTTTGGAGAATATGGTGCAGAGATTACAAACACCAGCAGCAGCACCAGCAGCATAACCAGTACCACCATCATCAACGCCAACAGTACCATTACCACCTCCAACCACAACCGCGTTGTAAACCTCAACTTCACAATCTGTCCCACTAGCATCAACGTCATACGCACCATAGATACCAAGGAGTACCAACAACAATAACTGACGAAGTATTAATTCATAACTTCATTGGAGAAACATTCCGCGGCGATTATATAATCTCTAAAGTCTTAGAGATTATCTAATCTAGCCCTAACCATAAATCAGTTAAGCGAACCAAAATGATAGAAGGAAGAGTAGAAACCCTGACAAAAATGGTGTGTGATTAACAAGTTAAACTTGTTTTAACAACAGCATCAACAGTACCGTCAACGTCACCAGCATCGTCAGTACAGTCAACATCAGAATCAACAATACCTATAATATCACAAACTCCGTCAGTTCAAGAATCACTGTGGACATCATTACGAATCAATAACGTGTATATTGTATCAACAAGTTATGAAGAATTAACTCATTCCCTCTGAAGAAATTATATATATATATATATATATATATTTTTTATATATATATTTTGAAATAAAAAATAAATCTTTCCGTGCTAAGCTATTGTGTGTGAATCTTAACTACTCGGTTAATTCATATTATAAATATGCAATAATGTACGTCCCTCGCCCGCGACTTAACCATCGTTAACTACAATCTCTGTCTCAATTCAACAAATTCCAATTCCTAATAAATCAAGTATATATTTGATTTTACACTTCATCATTGATGTAACCGAAACTTTTCAGATAACATCATTCGTACTTTGCGAAGTTCACAAGAATTTAACGAAAACCAACATCACATCTCAACAAATAACGAAGTATTGATTCATAATTTCAATATTATTGAAGAAATACTTATGTAACCTCTAAAGCCTTCAAGGAATTATTCAATTCTAGTTCCAACCGTAAATCGAAGGAGTTTAATTTAGTATTAACTCATTAAAATCTATGTTACATCTGAGGAGAATATATACATATATATTTTCATAAAGACTGTAATAAAAATTCTTATGTACAAAATATTAATTGTGAAAATTTTTTAACGGGTAGGTAATACCCGAGAGATATATATAAATTCACAATTAATATGTTACATTCTTCGAATCAGATTAAGCAAATTATCAATTATACTTCCTACTTTCACAATAATATACATTCTTTCATAGAAATTAAAACAACCATACTAATTCAAACTCAATTACATATTCTGATTTTAAAATCTCAGAATTTAATTCGAGATATAATCGGTACCATCACTTTTAGATTCCTACATCTTTCAAAGCTATACTTTGACTTCAAAAGTGTGTTAGAACATCAAATGTATATTAACGATTACAATCTGTGTTCAAAACCCTTCAAAATTCCTGAAGACACTTCAAATAATAAACAATCGAGATAATGATCCAACCACATATTAACCACAGTCTTGCATCTGAAAAGCTCTCGAAACCAGAGTCATAATTTAACACGTATCCGTGTCAGACCCTTTGGCATTTATTAGCAAAAATAACTTTGCGATTCCTTTTCAAATTAGTCAGTTTTGTCACAGCTTTAGCAAGTCAACTTCGACTTTTCAGTTGAAACAGTCTTATTATAACCTTGATATAGACGTTGCCCTTTCGTCATTGTTACCGGAGAACCTTTTATGTCTCACCACATTAAAAATAAACTTACCAACAACTTCACTGATCTTTGACTTTCCGAAAAGTCATTATATTTATCGAAACCCCATCATTTACTCATCCGCATCTTGTAACAAGAATTGTCATGCCAATTACTGGAAATCAGCAATTAGTATTTTAAAATCTTGCAGCATGTCTCTGCCAACAGTTATAGGTGTATATATAACGTCTATCTCCTAGACTTATATACTTTGAATGTGAAGTTTCTGAAAAACACCCTAAACTGCGAACTAGTTCTCCGAAGTTTGGAAAATGCTGATGAAGCAGCAAAAACTATAAACGACCTTAACAGTCAAAAGTTTGATAATAAAGGATAGTGTGTTGGAAAAGCTTAGAAAAAGAGAAGGTTTGGAACTGGAAAACGGATTAAGCAAACCATGAAGGAGGCTATGGACAAATCACAAAGACTAAACCTGCCTTCAAAGAATCCAAATGATTCAGTGTCTGCTGAAATTATTATTAAATACCTTACTCCTGACTCTAAACCCTTGTGAATAATATTCTTCATCATCCTCTGATCTTAGATATTCTAAAATATGATCATATCTTTCATTATAAATATCCTCCATATTTCTGAAGATATTTTCTTACCTATTCTTATCTGGAATCATTTATCTCTTTGCGCTATCTGTATTACATCAAAAAGGAAACTGTTTAGTTCCTATACTCTGTAAACCTTTGAGTTTAAACTATGAATGTTTTTGAAGTAGTGTTGGAAACTGAAGCATGAGTTAGTATAATATAATGACACTTGATCAACGTGATTATATTACAGTAATTCATGCTGAGTTTCTAAATGGAACGTGATGATTCACAGATCATAACATCATCATGTGCCATGTTATACGACTCTTGTATTCTATTTAACCTCTAAAATATCAAGAAAATATTTCTTGATGATTCGGCCTTTTCCAAGGTATTCTAGTAATTTGACAAGTCAAGATCGTGCCATCACAATTTCCTTCCTAGAACATTAACAATGTTCATTCCGAAATTCATATCTGTGAATTCTGGACCATTACAAGCGGTGCTTAATCGCAAGAAGAAGAAACGAAAGGACAAAACTCCGAAATAGAAATTGGGGTATAAATTGCAGTAAATAAAAGAGAGCATTAACTGTGGATGACAATGATTATAGAAAATAGAAACAGAGACTTTGAAATATAAGGGAAGATATAAATCCCAACGACAAACCAAAAATTATAAACCATATATATCGATGCATATAGCAATATAAAGATACGGGAGAACTAGAAACACTATAAACCCAAGAGTATAGTAGAAGTAAATAGATTCTTCTGGCGGTAGATGAAAAAGAAGAATGACCGATATGAAAGTTATAAGTATATCGAGAATCAGAACTGGATGGAGCATATTGATGAACACTTTAAAATATGAGTTGAGGGGGAAAGAATAGAAGGTGATGAAACATGACTAGGAACTTAGAAATCAACAGATTTAACTCACACAATGACGGAATAAGTGAATCAAACCCTCTAGTAAGTAGGTTAAGCGTTTTGGGATTAATTTAGTCATACCATAACTAAATCAAGTGTGATTAGATCAACACCTAGAGCTATTATTCACCACCTGGGTGATTTGGGTTGAGAGAGAATCGGAGGAGCTCACCAGATCTGAGTGTGTGTAACAAATGAGAGGCTTAACCTAAAATGAAGAACATAAGACTTTATATACCCCTGCTGTTGACTCACCCGTACGATTCATCCATCACACATACGAGTTGGCTTCATCAGCTGTACGGGTGATCACTCACTCGTGTCTTCTCATTTAGGTTGTAACTGTGACTTAGCTCAGTATCAACCGTGCGTATGAGCCTATCAGCCGTACGAGTGAGGCTTCACTCGGACGTCTGACTAAGTCTAACATAGTCAAACATCCAAATCTTGTTCCTGCAGTTCCTGTAACCACATACAAACACGGATAGTATAATAACGAACAATCATGGTGGCCTGTAAACTGTTGTACCTGCAATGGACGTGGGTAGATGTCTAGGGACTTGCATAAAATGCATCAACAGAAGGTTTGAGTTGTAAGGAAACGAAGGAGGTGAATTTATAAGAAAATCTCCGACAGAACAATTAAAATGGACGATCGCATTTAAAGCGGATCCTAATTCCCTTGATTACCGGAGAGTCAAATCTTATTAAGAAGATTTTCTTCAAATCCCTTGAAATCTGGGAATCAATCATATCTACGTCAAATGATAAGATGAATCTACACTTACTCATTTCACTCTTCTATGTTAGCTTCATTCGTACTCTTTATATAAATGGATTGTTTATCTAAATTATTCGCTGATAATAAAACTCTAATTTTCAGCCCGTATGCATCATGAAAACATACTTATTATCATTCACGAGCTTTCCACTCAAATTTCGGGACGAAATTTCTTTAACGGGTAGGTACTGTGACAACCCGGAAATTTCCAACCAAATTTAAACTTTAATCTTTATATGTTTCCGACACGATAAGCAATATTTGTTAAGTTAAATTTCAAGAATTTTAAACTATGTTCATACATTCATTCGACCTCGACCAAGTTCCAACGATTCACGGACCATTAAATGAATATGATTATATATGTATATGTGTATATATATATTATAACTTGAAACGTAAACAAAATATTAGATTAAATACTTTATATGATTGTATCTGTTTCAAAATGTTTATCAATGGAATTAGAAGATAAGATCAAATGATTGAATTATCAGATATATTCAATTATGATTACAAGTCTCTGTTGAAAAGCCCACGTTGATTTGAGAAATCTTTCTATTTTAACAATATTCGGAAAATGGTAAAGTGATTTATAAATAAGAACAAATTGTTAATCATTGAGAACTAGACAAAGGATAGTGGAAGATTGAATCTCATAAAGACTCGATTGATCTATTTAGTTTCAAACGTACAAAAACGTTTTCAGTTTAAAAAGAACTTTATTATTAAAACGTATATAACTTTTATAAATATCTAGAACCACTTTTGACAACTCATTACTTAACTAGTATGATAAAGATAACGATATTTATATTTTATTTTATTAAATATATATAATGATTTAAATTAATATTATATATATTTATACGCGTATTATACGTATTATGTAGTTTTATACTTTTACTATACTTAAACTTTACCTTTACTTTATTTTTACTTTACTTTAACTTTAACTTTAATAATTCACTTTAATAATTCATACTTTAATAATTCATACTTTAATAATTCACTTTAATAATTCATACTTTAATAATTCACTTTAATAATTCATACTTTAATAATTTACTTTAATAATTCACTTTAATAATTCAAAAATCTATTATAAATAGAATTCAATAGGTTTCATTATTTCATAGAAACTTGAAAATATTTTTCTCTAAACTCTCTCAATCGATTTACATATATATATTTACTCCATATTATTTCAAGATATTATTAGTATACATAAATATTACGTCAGAGTACTGTCCGAGTGATTTCAAAATTGTTTTTCGAGTGGGATTGGATTAAGGAAATTATGGGTTATAGCTATGGAGGTGATTGGGTATGGTTCATGGGTATGCTCGCGAGGTCAATATAGTATTTATCATCTCCGTTGCGTCTACGTACCTTTCCTGCAATATTGAATCTCAATATTGATACGTGAGTACTCATAATTTAACTTTTACATACTAATAGTGTATCCCTGACTAGTGCTCGAGTATATAGGATTATGCATGTTTGTACTTTTGATATTGCCTTTAGTTAGGTTATGTTGAATCCTGAATTAGTTATATATGCGACTGAGATAAGGTATAAGATATGCATGTTGTTGGAAAGCTAGCGAAAAATTAAGAACTTTTCATTTAGATATCGAATGATTTCGATGAACGAATTTGAAGTTATAGTCCATCGAATTTTTGTATTATTATTAAAAATAATTATTATTATCGTCGTTATTATCGTCGTTATTATCGTCGTTCCAGTTTTATCTTATTATTATTATTATTATTATTATTATTATTATTATTATTATTATTATTATTATTATTATTATTATTATTATTATTATTATTATTATCTTTATCAATAAAAGGATTTATCATTAAAAAAAATTATTATTTTTTTATTATTACTATCGTTATTATCGTTAAAGTTATAATTAGTATTATTATTATTATCCAATTATTATTATTATTATTATTATTATTATTATTATTATTATTATTATTATTATTATTATTATTATTATTATTATTATTATTGGTATTATTATTATTATTATTATCATTATTAATATATATATCATTATTTAAAAATGGTTATTGTTATTGTTAATATTATTATTACTATATTATCATTAAGATAATTATTAGTATTATCGTTAATAATGTTATAGTAACTATCATTATTAATATTAGTGTAATTAAAACAAATATTTGTAACACCTAATTATTTTGATTACTATTATTATCATTATTACGAACACGATATAAAAGACGATTAAAAGCAATTAAACGAAACGATTAGGAAATAATGGGTAAGAGTATCATGATGAAATTAAAATATTATAAGATATTGATTTAGATAAAATTATCGTTCTTATTATTTTTATCATTACTATTATTATTAAAATTATCGTTAGTATTAAAACTATCATTTTAACAAAAATTATCATTTTAATAGAAATGTCATTGTTACTATAAAATATCATTATTATTATTATTTCAAATAGAATTATTATTTTAAAGATAATATTAAAAATTATCGTAAATATTAAAGTTATCATAATTAGAATTATCATTTTATCATAATGTCATCTTAGTAATTATAAATATTGATATTTTTATAATAATAATTATTATTACAAAATAATACAACTTTTACTTACTATCATTATAGATATTATTTTATCAAATAAATATTTGATACAAACATATTTTACTACGTGTAATAACTTACTTTAATAATACCTATCATATTATCTTTATAATATTAAATGAACCCTATAAATTTTATTACTTAATATATATAAAAGTATATTTTATTATATAAATATAATATAAAATTTTATTTATTAATAAATAAATTATATTATTTACTCTAATAAATCTTTTAAAAATATTTAAAAATATAAAACGATGATATTTAAACTATATATTAATCATGTATAGATTTTTGGAAATTATTTTGAGTCAAATTTACTTTTGTTGACTTTTGCATATTAGTCTCGAGCATTAGGATTGTGGTACACTATGACTTGACCTAATTTGTTAGACAAATATTGACCAACACATAAATATATATAATTAATTTAGGTTCGTGAATCCGAGGCCAACCTTGCACTTGTTCAATGACGTTATATGTATTTTTGCTACGAAATACAGTATGGTGAGTTTCATTTGCCTTTTTACCCTTTATATTTTTGGGACTGAGAATACATGCGCTTTTATAAATGTTTTGACGAAATAGACACAAGTAATTGAAACTACATTCTATGGTTGAATTATCGAAATCGAATATGCCCCTTTTTATTAAAGTCTGGTAATCTAAGAATTAGGGAACAGACACCCTAATTGACGCGAATCCTAAAGATAGATCTATTGGGCCTAACAAACCCCATCCAAAGTACCGGATGCTTTAGTACTTCGAAATTTATATCATGTCCGAAGGAGGATCCCGGAATGATAGGGGATATTCTTATATGTATCTAGTTAATGTCGGTTACCAGGTGTTCACCATATGAATGATTGTTTTTGTCTCTATGCATGGGACGTATATTTATGAGAACTGGAAATGAAATTCTTGTGGTCTATTAAAATGATGGAAATAAATGATTATGATAAACTAATGAACTCACCAACCTTTTGGTTGACACTTTAAAGCATGTTTATTCTCAGGTGTTAAAGAAATCTTCCGCTGTGCATTTGCTCATTTTAAAGATATTACTTGGAGTCTTCAATAGCATATTTCGAAGAACGTTGCATTCGAGTCATTGAGTTCATCAAAGATTATTATTAAATCAATTTATAGTTGGATAGTGGATATTATGAAATGGTATGCATGCCTGTCAATTTTCGATGTAAAGAAAGATTGTCTTTTAAAAACGAATGCAATGTTTGTAAAATGTATCATATAGAGGTCAAATACCTCGCAATGTAATCAACTATTGTGAATCGTTTATAATGTATATGAACGGGTCCTTTCATGTAGGACCCGTAATATTGTCCTAAGATATTGATCTCCTTATTTGGGATGACATAACCTTTTGTGTGTCCCTTAAAATGTAAGGCTGGACGGTGTTCCTTTAATTACCCCTTTGATATATAGAGAGGAGCTTTGACCTGATTGAATAAATATGAGTCTTGGTAAGATTCCTAGTGATGCCTCAAGGAATTGTTTTCCTTTTGTACCCTCGTGACTTCTGTTATGATCTTTAGAAATGTGTGTGGGTAGCGCTCCCTGTGTTGTATATCTAGATGATAATGAACCCTTTGACCTGAATGGGGAGTTGTATCCGATTTGTGTTATGACTTAGAGACTGATCAAATGGGTAGTTGAGGCTTGCAATTGTGATTTGTATATCATTAGGATGGAATGATGTATCGTAATATATGCATATGCTTTGAGCGTAGTGTGGCATCTTTGCGTAAAGGTTATAATCTTCAGAACTTAAATGGTAAGGATAAAGTTAGTGATTGTGTTCGTGAACTTATGAATCAAATTTGCAAGTGTATTTGCAAAAGGTGATCTCTTGGATGGACTAGGAACAGTATAGATGGTGACTGATTTGTTGACAGATTGGGATAGTTGTTATTAGGCGATAAGGCTTGTGTTAACAAACTTGGTGATCTTTTAGAGTTACTTAGTGAATTATAACTAAGAGTGACCAGTGTGGGTAAGATCTCGATGGATTAATAAACATAATTAGGGTCTTGTTCCGAGATACTCGAAACTAAAGTATGATTTGGATAATGTATGATGTCTGGCCAACGGGGATACATTGTAGCAAATCATACGGTAGTTTCGAAAGTCGGAAGAGATGTAGCACAAGTTAGATTGGACATGGATTGACCATTGTGCATAAGGAATCAGGCGGACTTGATTACGTATGTACATAATCATTTTGAAGAACCTGATGGAACATGATTAATATTTATTCGCGAAATTTCATTTAACGTTGGCCTATTGCGATTTTCGGAAGATTTTGAACGAGAGTTGATTTTTTGGGGTAATAAGGACCATTGTGATGTATCTTGCCGTCACTTTATTATTGGTTAAACAAAGTCGAATTGTGAGTTCTGATGAAGTTTTAACCATTTGATGACCTTTAGGAAACAACGATCATGGTTTCGGATTTGTGTATTGATAATGTTGATGGAATTAACATTTTAATAATTGTTCTATGATTGTATTAGTGGATATCCGTTACGCAGAATCATTAATGAAATAATTGGAACTGATGTGAAAATTGCGTTTATAATAATTCTTACTGTTGATGATATGATTTGAGACGTGTTTTAGTCGACGGATTATCATGTGAGTATCGACACTGTTGCGAGGATTATGATAAAACTCTTAAATACCGAGTTGGAAATGGGTATTTAATTACATAACTGGGTACTTTCGGTGAAATTAATGTTGACATTAGGATGTAGTAATCGTGGGAATTCTCAGAATTTGTGTTTTTGTAATGACCCAACCCGTTATCCAATCGAAAACATGACCCAAAAAAAATTTTGATTCAATGCATCTGGACGGCGTCCAGTTGTGAAGGGCTAGACGGCGTCCAAGCAAATGGGACGGCGTCCAAATGAACTGCCAGGGGCTGTCCCCGGAGTCCAACTTAAGCAAACGGAAAACTCGCTTCCCGACACTTTTAAACGAAACGAAATATTACAACACTTCATATTAAGTAAAACTGAGAAGTCTTCACTATTAAACAAGTTTTATGACATCGGGCCCACATCGGCCGTTTTACGAAATACATACAAAAGTACGAGTTTCGACCCAAATGAGTTTAAGTTTCAAACAACTACGAGCATGATGTTTGGGGATAAACTACCCAATCCTAGGTCGAATCCAAAAGTAATCCAAGCAAGCATCAAAAGGGAAATCGTCTAATCCCGAACATACCCTTGCCACGTTCGCCTCCGAACCTAAAAATGTGAACAATGTGACAACCCGGAAATTTCAGACCAAATTTAAACTTTATCTTTATATTATCCCGATACGATAAGCAAAGTTTGTTAAGTTGAATCTCAAGAAGTGTAAACTGTGTTCATACATTCATTTAACCTCGACCAAATTTTGACGATTCACGAACTACTATATAATCGAAAATGAATATGTATATGTATATATATGTATATATATGTATATATTTTATAACTTGAGAAAGTTAACAAAGTATTAAACGTATAATACTTTACATGAACGTAATTGTTTCAATATGATTATCGATGGAATTAGAAGATAATATCAAATGATTTATTTATCAGATACATTGTATGATTATGAGTCTCTGATGAGAGGTCCACTTTGATTTTGAAAACCTTTCTTTTTAACGGTATTCGAAAAATGGTAAAGTGATTTGCATATAAGAACAATGTGTCACTTAACGAGAGTTAGTCAAAAGTTGTGGAGATTCCCGTTTAATTGTCAGAAGCATATTTTACAGTGATTGCCTCGTGTCCCTTAGTAAACTAATTATTTAGTTTTCATATTATTAAAGACATTAATTGATATAATAACTTCTATTATTTAAATGATTTTGAAATATATAAAAACAAATTTAAGATATAAATAGTTTGAAAAACTAAATATTATATCAAGTATATATTCCAATTATATATATAAGTTATATTTCTAAATGAAGATATATATATCTATATATATATATATATATATATATATATATATATATATATATATATATATATATATATATATATATATATATATATATATATATATTAGGCAAAATAATATTAAGTTAGCTATAAACGTTTTGATTTAAAAATACTATTTTATATATGTATGTATGAATATATATATATATATATATATATATATATATATATATATATATGTATATATATATATATATATATATATATATATATATATATATCAATATATCAAAACAACAATTTACAGAAGCAAATGACCAAAATACTCAAAAGATTAAGATACACTTTGAGTGGGTTAGTTTTTCATTAATTTAAGTCTAACTATTAATAAAGGTACGAGTCACGTAACGTAAAATGTAAGTTTTCTAAGCGTACGAAACTTCGGTTGAAAAACCGGAACCGAGACATAAGTCGAGTGACAACGTAAGAGACATTGGGACTAAATTTACAAATTAACTATGCACGTAAATATAATATAATATATAATTAATTATATAAATTAAATATAATAAATATATAATAATAATAATAATAATAATAATAATAATAATAATAATAATAATAATAATAATAATAATAATAATAATAATAATAATAATAATAATAATAAGTGTGTCGGCAGAGTAAAACGAAATCATGTGAGCTGGGTTTTGGTCCCATGCGATCGCATGGATCAAACCCATAAACCCCATGCGATCGCATGGGGTGGGTAGGTGGCTCAAGTCCTTTAAAACCGATAGATGCAGTTTGTGAATTCATAAAACATTCTATCTATCTCTCTGCAACATATATACATAAATATATATTACAATAATAATAATAATAATTATTATTATTATTATTATTATTATTATTATTATTATTATTATTATTATTCTTATTAAGATTAATATTATTATTAATCATATTATCAATATTAGTAGTAGTATTATTATTAATATTATACATAAAATACTACGACGGAGTGCTGCTCGAGTGATCTAAAATGAGTTTTCAAAACTGGTTTTCGAGTAGGATAGGGCTAAGGAAATTATAGGTTATTGCTTTGGAGATTATAGGTATGGATCTGGGGTATAGCTCGTGAGGTCAACCCAGTGTTTATCGTCTCCGTTGCATCTACGTACGTTCCTGCAATATTGAATCTCAATATTGATACGTGAGCACACATAACTTAACTTTTATATATTAATAGTGTATCCCTGACTAGTACTCGAGTATTTAGTGAATGCAATACTTATACGCATACATACATAATTCAATCACTTGCATACACCCACACAAACAACACAATATCATTAGCAAACCGAAATAAACGTATAATCGTACGTACAACAAGTCAACACCATTAGCATAGAGATCTTAACAATTATACGTGTCAACAACAAAATACGCACAATGCTAGTGAAACTTACACACCCCAACATACACAATGTCAATATTCGACTCGATGATGGCCGACGAAGAGCGGTAGGTCAAATACGTTAACCACTCACCACCCATCGCAACGCGTACGTGGCCGACGAAGAGCGGTAGATCAAATACGTTAACCACTCACCACTACGCACCTCGAGGCCGACGAAAAGTGCAACCGAAACGTTAACACTTACCTCAATCACAAGGATGGCTGACGAAAAGCGGGACTGCTTACCATCCTACCATAAGTGGCCAACGAAGAGCGGATCCCCAAATGGATAATACTCACCACTTACCCCAACACACATATGTGGCCGACGAAGAGCGATAGGTCAAACATTAATCACTCGCCACATAACCAAACATACACATGTGACCGACGAAGAGTGATAGGTCAAGCATTAATAACTCGTCACATAACCAAACGCGCACATGTAGCCGACGAAGAGTGATAGGTCAACCATTAATCACTCACTACATAACCAAACACACACATGTGACCACCGAAGAGTGATAGGTCAAACATTAATAACTCGTCACATGCCTCACCTCTAATCGTGGTCGACAAAGAGTTATTCCTTCCGGATATCACTCACCACATATCGCAACCAAATATAGCCAACGAAGAGCTATCCATACGTATATCACTCACAATATTTTCCAATTCAATTGTGGTCTCTGAAAAGTGAATCCTAACGGATGTCACTTACCAAGCCGCACACAATCCCTTGCCCTACCACGCAACAAACTCGTAGCGAGTCTCGTCTTCCTCTCGGGAGGGCAATCAATAGTACGAAAACACCCTTCGACATCCGAAATCCAAGTTTTGCTTACCAAAGGATCCGGCTTTCCGTCGTACATCGGGGGTTTAGTCCTCATGAAGCTTTTAAGATAACGCTCCATTTCACTACTACTTTGAAGTTCGGAATACTTCCTTTCCATTCTTTCTTCCAATCCACGCATTTGCTCCGCAACGGCGGCCGCAACTCTAGCGTTAAACTCCGCGTCGTTCGTATCGATCCCACTTCCCGTCGCCATTCTAAGGAATGCAAAACGATTAGATCACGAACGTATAAGTAAACACGCACAACCCCGACCCATCTTGCTAAGCACTCGTCGTACATCACTTGTTAGACACGATTTGCACCCGTAATAAGGTTTGCAAGTTCTTATTACGCACACATGCCGCATCGACTCGTTAGTACAACGACCGTCTCGCTCGATGATATACACAAACATAACCAAAATTCTACGCGGTACAAACACACGCGAGAATTATTATCACAACACAACAACATATTAATAATATCCGCATTACTAATATAAACGTTAGTCAACCTATAGCCAAGGCACTAACCAAACCCATTCCGACCCGTAATCCTACAAGTCCCGCAACAAATTAAGCACACACAAAAGTCTAAGTCTAGGCACCTATCTCAAGTCACCTAAATCCCTTAGACCATGCTCTGATACCACTTGTAACAACCCAAACCAAACCACGACAATTCCTGTTAAATTTCTCAACAAAAAAAAAAATTTTCTGGTGCAGTTCATTCGCGCGGCGCGCCAGGTGGGCGCGCGGCGCGCCAAATCACCTGGACAGCCCGCTGTCCCCGGAAGTCAATTTAACGAAAATGTTTGACTAGTTCCCGCCATTTTTAGCCAAAACGCTTTTAACCGTACATTAATATATGTAAAACTAGCACATAACTAAGGTTTGAGCGAGTTTTACAAAGTGGGGCCCACACGTGCCCAAATTACCCTTTAAGTATAAAAATACAATTTTAGACCATAAGACTCTTAATACAAGACAAAGTCGAGCATGGCGATTGGGGGTACACTACCCAATCCTAATAAATCCAAAAGCAAGCCTTCTACGCAAACTATGCAAGTCCTCTAATCCTTGCGCTTACCCGAGCCACCATCCGCATGCAATCTATAAAAAGAGTCAACAACGAGAGGGTAAGCTAACGCTTAGTGAATGATAATATACTACATACATATATATGTATAAAATGAATACACCACGCAAAACAAATACCGCATACCGAAGCATCCAAGTATAAAGCATCTACACTAAGCATACCGTACGATCTAAGCAACGAGCTAAAGATACAACACTAACATGAGTCCACCAACGACAAAGTGAACATCGCCAAATAGCTACACCCGGAGGGTTAGCTACAACACAACATTACATTAATATATATATCAATATAAACGAACAAGGTTAACACCTTAACCCAATACCGAGAACTAAATACCACAATGAAGATTGGCCGAACTACACGAGCCTTAGTAATCCGAACCACACGAGATTACTATCTTCACAACATCGAGGTTGGCCGAACCACACGAGCCTTAGTAATCCGAAACCACACGAGATTACTACCTCAACAAGATGACCGAACTACACGAGTCACCATGAATCCGAACTACACGAGATTCATTCGATAAGATGACCGAAACTACACGCGTCATCGTGAATCCGAAACCACACGCGATTCACTTCTCCAACTCAAACCCACGGTCACGGGATTATAAAATCCACCACATCGGGGCTACAACATCTAAATCACAACCATGTGTGATAACGTACACACGAACGAATACTTCCCCAAAGATGGTCAACCAAAACGCACAACCGTGCCAATTGGACTCATACACAAGTCCATCAAGTCCACCTACATGTGAAGTGAGCTCTATAGCCGAGAATCACTTCACCCGACCCGCACCCATCCTACACATACATATGTACATAGGATAATATCACTCACCTTGAAGTCTTGAAGAGTGCTTCCAAGTAATCCGCAACTCGCCAATGGAAAGTACCTATTCCATTATCACAATTACAACAATACACTTAGAGTGGGTTTACAAATCAACCCAATTCGCCACTTAGTGCAATTTCGACCCAAATGCACTTCCGAGCACAAACCGTGCCCAAACTAACCAATAATCACTAACGCAAGTGAGAATGGTCATAATATGCCAATTAAACCCGGTCACAAGTGCCAAACACGTGTCATACCCATTTTGACACTTAAACCCTAATTTTGACCCATAAAGGTCAAAATCTCGTCCTTTATAAGTTTTGACACCAAAACACATTTAACTCGGTCTTATACTTCAACTTAATCCATTTTAAGTTCATAAACCTCATTAAGTCACCAAATGGGTCATAATCACCACCAAACCCTAATTTGACCCAAAGTCAAAGTTAGTCAATCAAATAACCCTAAATAGGTTTCAACACTTCCATAATCACTAATCCAAGTGATAAATCCCAAGATTAAAGCCTAATCAAGGCCAAATCGTCAATCAACCCAAAACCCGCCAAGTGACAAGAATAACTAGTCACCATAAACCCATTTCATCATCTAAGAGGTTTTCACAACAAATCAAACTTAAACCCTAACTTTATAACAAATTAAACAAATGAAATTCGGAGTTGAGCTTACCAATACTATCACCGTGTAGCCGAGAACGAAAGGAACAACTTTAAAACCCGAGACTTTGAACGATTCGAGCTTCTTCCTCACCAAAACCTCCAATCTCTCTCTAAACTCTTACTCTCTCTCTAAAATGGATGAAGATGATGAGTGGATGTGAATGGGATCCAAAACTGATCCAAACTAGCTCATAAGCCTCACAAATCCGGCCTCAAGTGAAATTACCCATTTGCCCTTCATTTAAACCAATTAAGAAAACAAGGGATTCTGTCAGCAGCAAACGGCGCGGCGCGCCGAATCCCCGCGCGGCGCGCGACCTAACTGAAACAGATTCTTTTGCATTTTAAACTTTATATAAATAATCCGCGAAACCCAATCTCGAACGTCTTAATACACAAACAAGCAAGATAAATATTCGGGTCTTACAACTCTCCCCCACTTAAACTCGATCACGTCCTCGTGATCCTCATCACTTAACCAAGTGGACCTCACCCTACGGTCCTCGACATAAGTCCCAATCCGACTTTCCTAAGCAATTCCTTTCCAACGAATCGCCTTCCACAACTAAATCGTCACCCGCGATTTATCAAAACCACAATCCGAGCACTAAAACCATGCTCATTCCCTAACATCAGGAAAACTCAACCAATCTCGTACCGAGATATAAATCCCTTAGCGTACTATTACCGAGTACAACGCTAAAAGCAACCAAGTCTCAACCCAAGGTCAACAACCCGAAACGATGAAACCGAACCAAACGAATCCTTACGGACAACACCACTTAACAACATCCATTGTAGTGCGCAATACGACCCATACGCAGCTACCGTAACAACACAAACCCACGGTTAGGAACCGATAGCGCCCAAAACGGCTATGGGAACACAAGTCCCAAGGTGTACGAAATCATCTATCGTCACACCCGTAACAAACATGTGAGCGAAATACGACTATCGCACCACTAATCATACCACGTGGTCCTCACGACCCCACCATCGGTGTATCAAACAACCGATAGATCAAACAACACGGTCCTTACGACCCCACCATCGGTGTATCAAACAACCAATGGATCACACAACACACGAAGGCTGGCCGAAAACACACGCGCCTTAGTGAATCCGAACTTCACGCGACTCACTACCTTCAACACAACAACAATCGGGAATGGCCGAACTACACGCGCCATAGTGAATCCGAACTACACGAGAGTCACTATCCCGGAGGAATGACCGAACTACACGAGTCAATTGTGAATCCGAACTACACGAGACTCACTCCTCAATACAATGACCGAAACCACACGAGCCATTTGTGAATCCGAAACCACACGCGATCCACTTCCACAATATGATGACCGAAACCACACGCGTCATCGTGAATCCGAAACCACACGCGATCCACTACTATGGCGAAGTCAGCGGACCCGAAGATCATGCTTCACCAAATCTCAACACCGGATAAAGTCAGCGGACCCGAAGATCATGCTTTACCGATCACGTACTCCCGTGATGAAGTCAGCGGACCCTAAAGATCATGCTCCATCACTCAACCGTACCATAATGAAGTCAGCGGACCCCGAAGGTCATGCTTCATAAATCATCAATACCACGATGAAGTCAGCGGACCCTAAAGATCATGCTTCATCGATCACATACGCACTTTCGGCCTCAAACAACGAGTAGTGCAACATCGCGCCCTGCTACACTATAGTGAATCCTAACGGATACCACTAACCATCCCCACAATCGAGCAAGAACCACCTATATCAAACATAGGTACCAAACAATGATTCCCCAAAAGAGAATCCGACACACACCTCCCTTAACCGAAGGATTTCACCTTGCTCACCAAACACGTCCATTATCTCTCAACGAGATTTACCACATTACCACCTCAGTGGTAATTCCAATCCAATATCATAAGTACAATTTAACCAAAATTGTACTCTACCACAAGTTGACCAAAACTAGGTCTCGACGAAATTTCCGGATCTACTAAAAACATCATCCGAAATATCACACTAAAACTTCCTCGTGCGGAAATGCGACTCCCCCTCTTGGAACCACGTTCCTATATCACACTCGTACAACCGTACAATGCTACCAAAGGTAGACTTTACCAGCGATTGGGTACTCACGACCCATCACTACACCTTGCTCCAACCTTGAGCATACGAAGGATTTCAAACAATCCTTAAACATTTCGAACGAAAAGTGTACCACGCATTACACAAACTACACCCTCGCAATCATCCAATTACTATAGTTGTCAATTTCACCGAGTCACTCGTGTACTTAAGGGTTCCTCCCGGTACCCTAAGTACAATGTAACTACAACACAATCGGAGTCGACACCACGCTAGTAGGTATAAAAGAGGCACCTAATGTCGCGTCATAAAGACTCCATTACCAACGCCCATCGAGATTTAAAACACTCGATCTCAAGGGTTCCAACCAACCGACGAACCTCATGATTCGTCAACTTCGACACGCAAGCGAACACGCGCTTATCAATCGAACACCAAAACCATTTCCGTGGCTTGGTAGAAATATACCCCAAATACTAAGGAACGCTTGGTTGCACCAAGTCTTACGCCCTTCGCCCGACAATCAAACATCACCTTAGGGTACTTCCATTAGGAACGTCACCCATGGCATGACATACACAACAAAGGCATGCAACTCAAACTCAAACGGCATTTAATAAATAATCAAAAGACATATTTATCAAAATTAAACGTACCTTAACGTCTCCTCGCCGCACCCGTCCCCGCTAACTTGGGACATTCCGACTTACGATGTCCTTCCTTTTGGCAATTGAAGCACACCATACTACCACCCTTTGGTACCGAACATTCCCAAGACTTGTGACCCCTTACGCCACAATTGTAACATCTAGCCGTACTAGAATCCGATATACCCGTTCGCGTACCACCCGTGCTCCCACTCGGACCCTTAGTCCTCTTACTCGGAGCACCATAAGAAACAACTCTTCTCTCACTTGAAGATTCACCCCTCTTCGATCGTGAATACGACTCGAAACCTCTAGCCAAGTCGAATAATTCCGAAAACGATTTCGCTTGACCCCGACTAATCTTACTTTTCAAGTCATCATTCAAGGTCCGATAGAAATTCCCCATCAACAAACGATCATTTCCCAAATACTCCGGACAAAAACGAGCCTTTGCCATAAAGGTCGCCTTAAGAGTACTCAATTCCATAGATCCTTGTCGCAAGTTTCGCAACTCATTACGCAATTCCCACAAATCGGCCGAAGTCCGGAACTCCTCAAAGAATTCCTCCTTAAACTCATCCCACGATAAGGCCATAAACGTCTCACCACCGACAAGATCAATCTTACCATCCAACCAATCCCTTGCCCTACCACGCAACAAACTCGTAGCGAGTCTCGTCTTCCTCTCGGGAGGGCAATCAATAGTACGAAAACACCCTTCGACATCCGAAATCCAAGTTGTGCTTACCAAAGGATCCGGCTTTCCGTCGTACATCGGGGGTTTAGTCCTCATGAAGCTTTTAAGATAACGCTCCATTTCACTACTACTTTGAAGTTCGGAATACTTCCTTTCCATTCTTTCTTCCAATCCATGCATTTGCTCCGCAACGGCGGCCGCAACTCTAGCGTTAAACTCCGCGTCGTTCGTATCGATCCCACTTCCCGTCGCCATTCTAAGGAATGCAAAACGATTAGATCACGAACGTATAAGTAAACACGCACAACCCCGACCCATCTTGCTAAGCACTCGTCGTACATCACTTGTTAGACACGATTTGCACCCGTAATAAGGTTTGCAAGTTCTTATTACGCACACATGCCGCATCGACTCGTTAGTACAACGACCGTCTCGCTCGATGATATACACAAACATAACCAAAATTCTACGCGGTACAAACACACGCGAGAATTATTATCACAACACAACAACATATTAATAATATCCGCATTACTAATATAAACGTTAGTCAACCTATAGCCAAGGCACTAACCAAACCCATTCCGACCCGTAATCCTACAAGTCCCGCAACAAATTAAGCACACACAAAAGTCTAAGTCTAGGCACCTATCTCAAGTCACCTAAATCCCTTAGACCATGCTCTGATACCACTTGTAACAACCCAAACCAAACCACGACAATTCCTGTTAAATTTCTCAACAAAAAAAAAAATTTTCTGGTGCAGTTCATTCGCGCGGCGCGCCAGGTGGGCGCGCGGCGCGCCAAATCACCTGGACAGCCCGCTGTCCCCGGAAGTCAATTTAACGAAAATGTTTGACTAGTTCCCGCCATTTTTAGCCAAAACGCTTTTAACCGTACATTAATATATGTAAAACTAGCACATAACTAAGGTTTGAGCGAGTTTTACAAAGTGGGGCCCACACGTGCCCAAATTACCCTTTAAGTATAAAAATACAATTTTAGACCATAAGACTCTTAATACAAGACAAAGCCGAGCATGGCGATTGGGGGTACACTACCCAATCCTAATAAATCCAAAAGCAAGCCTTCTACGCAAACTATGCAAGTCCTCTAATCCTTGCGCTTACCCGAGCCACCATCCGCATGCAATCTATAAAAAGAGTCAACAACGAGAGGGTAAGCTAACGCTTAGTGAATGATAATATACTACATACATATATATGTATAAAATGAATACACCACGCAAAACAAATACCGCATACCGAAGCATCCAAGTATAAAGCATCTACACTAAGCATACCGTACGATCTAAGCAACGAGCTAAAGATACAACACTAACATGAGTCCACCAACGACAAAGTGAACATCGCCAAATAGCTACACCCGGAGGGTTAGCTACAACACAACATTACATTAATATATATATCAATATAAACGAACAAGGTTAACACCTTAACCCAATACCGAGAACTAAATACCACAATGAAGATTGGCCGAACTACACGAGCCTTAGTAATCCGAACCACACGAGATTACTATCTTCACAACATCGAGGTTGGCCGAACCACACGAGCCTTAGTAATCCGAAACCACACGAGATTACTACCTCAACAAGATGACCGAACTACACGAGTCACCATGAATCCGAACTACACGAGATTCATTCGATAAGATGACCGAAACTACACGCGTCATCGTGAATCCGAAACCACACGCGATTCACTTCTCCAACTCAAACCCACGGTCACGGGATTATAAAATCCACCACATCGGGGCTACAACATCTAAATCACAACCATGTGTGATAACGTACACACGAACGAATACTTCCCCAAAGATGGTCAACCAAAACGCACAACCGTGCCAATTGGACTCATACACAAGTCCATCAAGTCCACCTACATGTGAAGTGAGCTCTATAGCCGAGAATCACTTCACCCGACCCGCACCCATCCTACACATACATATGTACATAGGATAATATCACTCACCTTGAAGTCTTGAAGAGTGCTTCCAAGTAATCCGCAACTCGCCAATGGAAAGTACCTATTCCATTATCACAATTACAACAATACACTTAGAGTGGGTTTACAAATCAACCCAATTCGCCACTTAGTGCAATTTCGACCCAAATGCACTTCCGAGCACAAACCGTGCCCAAACTAACCAATAATCACTAACGCAAGTGAGAATGGTCATAATATGCCAATTAAACCCGGTCACAAGTGCCAAACACGTGTCATACCCATTTTGACACTTAAACCCTAATTTTGACCCATAAAGGTCAAAATCTCGTCCTTTATAAGTTTTGACACCAAAACACATTTAACTCGGTCTTATACTTCAACTTAATCCATTTTAAGTTCATAAACCTCATTAAGTCACCAAATGGGTCATAATCACCACCAAACCCTAATTTGACCCAAAGTCAAAGTTAGTCAATCAAATAACCCTAAATAGGTTTCAACACTTCCATAATCACTAATCCAAGTGATAAATCCCAAGATTAAAGCCTAATCAAGGCCAAATCGTCAATCAACCCAAAACCCGCCAAGTGACAAGAATAACTAGTCACCATAAACCCATTTCATCATCTAAGAGGTTTTCACAACAAATCAAACTTAAACCCTAACTTTATAACAAATTAAACAAATGAAATTCGGAGTTGAGCTTACCAATACTATCACCGTGTAGCCGAGAACGAAAGGAACAACTTTAAAACCCGAGACTTTGAACGATTCGAGCTTCTTCCTCACCAAAACCTCCAATCTCTCTCTAAACTCTTACTCTCTCTCTAAAATGGATGAAGATGATGAGTGGATGTGAATGGGATCCAAAACTGATCCAAACTAGCTCATAAGCCTCACAAATCCGGCCTCAAGTGAAATTACCCATTTGCCCTTCATTTAAACCAATTAAGAAAACAAGGGATTCTGTCAGCAGCAAACGGCGCGGCGCGCCGAATCCCCGCGCAGCGCGCGACCTAACTGAAACAGATTCTTTTGCATTTTAAACTTTATATAAATAATCCGCGAAACCCAATCTCGAACGTCTTAATACACAAACAAGCAAGATAAATATTCGGGTCTTACATAGAACTTACCAATACTACCACAACGTAGCCGAGAATAAAAGGAACACTTTAAAACCTGAGCTTTCGATCGATTCAAGCTCCTTCTTCCCCAAATCTCCAAATCTCTCTCTAGAATCACTCTCTCTCTCTAAGAATGAAGTGGGAGTGTTTGTGGATGTGAAAAGTGATCCAAAACTAAATCCCAACGGATAATATGGCTACAAATCTGGCTCCAAGTGAAAAGACACAAATACCCCTCTTAATATAATAAAACTGCACAGCTGGCACGCCAGTTCATCTGGACGGCGTCCAATAATCTGGACGGCGTCCAGTCTTTCTTTACTGGACGGCGTCCCACCATCTGGACAGCGTCCCATTCAACTGCACAAGACTGAAACTGAAACAGGGCCTTACAACTCTCCCCCACTTAAATTGGATCACGTCCCCGTGATCCTCGCCACTTTACCAACAGGACCCACACTCTTTGATCCTTCGACATACGTCCAAACTAGTTGTCCACACCAATTCCATCAAATTCGAAGATTTCATACAACTCCTTTAGGCGACTTTACTCAAAAGTTACCCTTCCGATTTAAATCATCATCCGTGATTTACCAAATCTACTAAACCGAGCACTAAGTCTCGCTTCATTCCCAAACCGGAACGAACTCACGCCTCGACCACATGACAAACACATGCCAACATTCCAAATCTCGTACCGAGTTCGCATTCCCTATAGCGTACCCTTATCATGTACATCGCTATAGTAACAACACACCAATAATATGGCCAACAAACATCACAATGGAGCCGACGAAAAGTGAATCCTCACGATTGGATACCACTTGCCCCACATTCTCACGCGTACGCGGCCGACAAAAAGCGGTAGATCAAACGTTAACCACTTACCACTGTGCAACAAGAGGCCGACAAAAAGCGCATCCTTACGGATCACACTTACCTCTCCTCACACATGGCCAAACAAAAGCGATTCCTAACGGAAAACGCATTCTACACACCAATAAGTAGCCAACGAAAAGCGAATCCTAACGGATAACACTTACTACTTATCACACTCCAACCGTGGCCAACGAAAAGTGAATCCTCGTAATTGGATAGCACTTGCCATAATACATACAAACAAACTAAGTATACAAGCCTACTTAGAATCATTCCACTCGACTTGGAATCTCCCGCACACAAAATCATACGTATGCACAAACATCGCTATCACAATTGCACAAAACATAACCTATATCACACATAGGTTCAAGAATACAATTCTCTAAAAGAGAATTTGGCACACCATCCCTCAACTACGGGACCTTTCCATGCTCAACGAGCCCGCCCATTTGTCTCTTCATGAGCTCAACCACATTACCACCTCAAGTAGTAATTCACATCCAAACCGATAAATACAATTTAACCAAAATTGTACTTTACCACAAATCGACCAAATCTAGGCCCCGACACGACTCCGGATCTACCACGAGTATTATCCGAAATTTCACACTAAAACCTCATCGTGTGGGAGTGTAACTCCCCCACTTGGAACTACGTTCCATAACCACATCGCCATGGTAACATCATCTCGCTATAGTTACCACTCACCAAAATACGTGACCAATCTATCCATCGGTCGTAATACCCGAATTCTCAAGAATTCATTTCGCACACTAGAAATTGATGTTCACCGTCACCCGTTGGCGTCATTTAAGCAACGACAAAAAGCCAACATAACACGCACCTTGTACAACCGTACAATGCTACCAAAAGGTAGACTTTTCTAACCATTGGGTTCACACGACCCATCACCACGTTTTGCTCCAACCTTGAGCATACGAAGGATCTTTACCTATCCTTAATCACTTCGAACGAAGAGTTCATCACCAATTACACAAACTTTATTCTTGCAATCCTCCGATTGCCATAGCTTGTTAAAGATCCTCCTAGTCACTCATGTACCTAAGGGTTTCTCTCCGGTACCCTAAGTACAATGTAACCACAACGTCGTTGGAGTCGAACATTACGCTTGCAGGTATGAAAGAGGCACCTGACATCGCGTCACATAGACTCCACTATCAACATTCATCGAGACCGAAAAACCTCGACCTCGAGGGTTCCATTCATCCGATGTCACCCATCACAACACTAAAGTGACCTTAAGTCATCCGTACCCGACGAAACTCATGTTTCATCAATTACGACACAAAAGCAACTACGCGCTACCAAACAACACCAAAGCCCATTCTCATGGCTTGGTAACATCTTTCGCCCAACACTAAGGAATGCTTGGAAGCACCAAGTCTTACGCCCTTCGCCCGTCAATCCGACCATCATCATAGGGTAATTTCATAAGGAACGATACCCCTCATCACACTACGCACTAACATAAAATGTATCAAACAAAATCATAAATACCTTTCAATAGAAATATCGAAAAGTACCTAAACATCATTGTCAGGTTCTCATACATCACCAACTAATTCCAGGCATGCTAACTTTCGGTGTCCCTCCTTTCGACAATTAAAACATGTAACCTTGTTAGACTTTGTATTCGTACATTCGCACGACAATGACCCCGTTGTCCGTAATTATAACACGTGGGTATAAAACCACCGGTACCACTCTTCTTCACGCTTCCGACACCCTTGGAAATACTTTTACTCTTTTTGTTCGAATGCATCGTAGTTTCGAACTTTCACTTACTAACATCGGAACCACTCTTTTTCTGAACAAGCATCTCAAAACCCTTCGCCATGTCAAATAACTCGTCAAAAGTTTTCACTGAGTTCTTACTAATCTTTTCTTGGTAATGATCATTCAAGGTTCGGTAAAAGTCTTCCTTCAACATGTGGTCATTCTCGACATACTCCGGGCAAAATTGGGTCTTCGATAAGAAAACGGATTTTAGAGTGTTTAAATCCATTGACCCTTGCCTCAAAACATGCAACTCGTCCTTAAGCTTAGAAAGATCGGCCGAAGTTCGATACTCCTTGAAAAATTCCGCTTTGAACTCGTCCCATGTGAACTCCATACATTGTTCCTCACTATAGAGTTGGATTTTCGCATCCCACCACAACTTGGCGTCACCCCTTAGCATACTACTACCATACCTCGTCTTCTTATCGAGAGGGCACTCACTAGTACGAAAGGCCCCCTCCATATCGGAGATCCATCGAGACTCTTGAGTGGGTCTCGTTCGCCATCAAAAGTGGGAGGTTGAGCATCCTTGAAGTTTTTATAGTAGAAGTCTCGCCTTCCCATATTATCTTTGTGAAGGACAATCTTAACTTGTTCCTTAACTAGATCAACTACTTGCTCGTTAATCAAATCTAGGAACATCTTCCTAACGTCCTCTAGAAAGGCCGCACGATGCCTTTGTATAATGGCCTCAACCTTGGCCGTGAACTCGGAGTCTTCGCCTTGATCATCATTATCATGTCTGTTCCTCGTCTTCATTCTAAGAAATGAACTCGGTTAGGAACGCAACACAAGTGAATTACATACACTGCCAAGATCTATATTCATAATCATATAAATATGCCACCGTTCGTACATCCCATCTAGTTCAATACTTGTTGTACATCACTTGCATGACTTGGTTTGCAACCGTAATAATGGTCGCGAAGCATTATTACGTTCACATGCCATGCCGAGCTCATGAATACAACAACCATCTCGCAAGATATTCAACGCAAACAACATGATTAATAACAACATAATCAATACATAGCTAGCTCACCTACAATCTAAGGCACTAGCTAAAACCCGAACTGACCCGTAATCCTATAATCCCCGCATAATAGCACACACAAAAAGTTTAAGTCTAGGCGCCTATCTCAAGTCACCTAAATCCCTTAGACCATGCTCTGATACCACTTGTAACGACCCAACCCGTTATCCAACCGAAAACACGACCCAAAAAAAATTTTGATTCAGTGCATCTGGACGGCGTCCAGTTGTGAAGGGCTGGACGGCGTCCAAGTAAATGGGACGGCGTCCAAATGAACTTCCAGGGGCTGTCCCCGGAGTCCAACTTAAGCGAACGAAAAACTCGCTTCCCGACACTTTTAAACGAAATGAAATATCACAACACTTCATATTAAGTAAAACTAAGAAGTCTTCACTATTAAACAACTTTTACGACATCGAGTCCACATCGGCTGTTTTACGAAATACATACAAAAATACGAGTTTCGACCCAAATGAGTTTAAGTTCCAAACAACTACGAGCATGATGTTTGGGGATAAACTACCTAATCCTAGGTCGAATACAAAAGTAATCCAAGCAAGCATCAAAAGGGAAATCGTCTAATCTCGAGCATACCCTTGCCACGTTTGCCTCCGAACCTAAAAATGTGAACAACGAGAGGGTAAGCTAATGCTTAGTGAATGCAGTACTTATATGCATACATACATAATTCAATCACTTGCATACACCTACACAAACAACACAATATCATTAGCAAACCGAAATAAACGTATAATCGTACGTACAATAAGTCAACACCATTAGCATAGAGATCTTAACAATAATATGTGCCAACAACAAAATACGCACAATGCTAGTGAAACTTACACACCCCAACATACATAATGTCGACATTTGACTCGATGGTGGCCGACGAAGAGAGGTAGGTCAAATACGTTAACCACTCACCACCCATCGCAACGCGTACATGGCCGATGAAGAGCGGTAGATCAAATAAGTTAACCACTCACCACTACGCACCACGAGGCCGACGAAAAGTGAAACCGAAACGTTAACACTTACGTCAATCACAAGGATGGCCAACGAAAAGCGGGACTGCTTACCATCCTACCATAAGTGGCCAACGAAGAGCGGATCCCCAAACGGATAACACTCACCACTTACCCCAACACACATATGTGGCCGACGAAGAGCGATAGGTCAAACATTAATCACTCACCACATAACCAAACATATACATGTGACCGACGAAGAGTGATAGGTCAAGCATTAATCACTCGTCACATAACCAAACGCACACATGTAGCCGACGAAGAGTGATAGGTCAACCATTAATCACTCACTACATAACCAAAAACACACATGTGACCAACGAAGAGCGATAGGTCAAACATTAATCACTCGTCACATGCCTCACCTCCAATCGTGGTCGACAAAGAGTTATTCCTTTCGGATATCACTCACCACATATCGCAACCAAATATAGCCAACGAAGAGCTATCCATACGGATATCACTCACTATATTTTTCAACCCACTTGTGGTCCCCGAAAAGTGAATCCTAAAGGATGTCACTTACCACGCCGCACACAAGCAACCAAATTATATACATAAACGTATAAATATTCCACTCACCTCGATTACTTGAAAAGCAATCCCGCTTGAGCTCCTAAACATCCAAATGCAAATCACCTAAGTAATTTACAAACAAATAAGCTAAACACTCTAGCTTATGCCCAAAACACCAATAAGTGCAATATTGACCCATTTGCACTTACTTCCACTTTGACTAAGTCAAATCTCACCCGAATACCCCCATAATCACAATTGACTAGTGATTAGGTTCCAATAACTCATTTCACTCAAGGTTTTATCTTCAAAACACATTACTTGCAACATTTGACACAAAACTCATTTTGACCCAATCTCAAAGTCAAAACACCCATTTTGCAAGCTTACACCACTAATCACTTATAATCTAAGTTAACTAGTGATTTCGCACCCAAACAAGATTGTCAACTAATCAATCTCATCATGCAACCCAAAACCCACCAACAATGGTCATCAACACCATTTACTCGCTTAAACACCCATTTATCAACTAGTGGGTCTTATTCAAGAACACACAATCAAAACCCTAACTTGGAACTCAAATCTAACAAATGAAATTCGGAGTTAGAACTTACCAATACTACTACAACGTAGACGAGAACAAAAGGAACAACATTAAAACCCGAGCTTTCGATCGATTCAAGCTCCTTCTTCCTCAAATCTCCAAATCTCTCTCTAGAATCACTCTCTCTCTAAGAATGAAGTGGGAGTGTTTGTGGATGTGAAAAGTGATCCAAAACTAAATCCCAACTAATAATATGGCTATAAATCCGGCTCCAAGTTAAAAGACACAAATACCCCTCTTAATATAACAAAACTGCACAGCTGGCCCGTCAGTTCATCTGGACGGCGTCCAATAATCTGGACGGCGTCCAGTATTTCTTTACTTGACAGCGTCCCACCATCTGGACGGCATCCCATTCAACTGCACAAGACTAAAACTGAAACAGGGTCTTACAGTTTTCCTGTAAAACGTTGACAACAGATTCATTACAAGGAATAGAGGAATTGGAAAATTTGATGGAGTTACCTTATGATTAATCTCGAGGACCTGACAGAGTGGTTTGATTCGATGAATTTAAAAGGCGACTACTGTTAGTATCTACAAGAAGTGATGTGCTATATCAGTTTTGACGTGGAAATTTTTGTGAAAAATCATAGAACCAGATTGTTGGTATGAATTGGTAGGCTAAATGGTAGGCAATTATAAATTTGTCGAGAATTCAGTAGGTAAACAGAAACTTGGTATGACTCATTTTGTGAACATTCTTTAGATCGATGACGGGCCAATGTATTACCTATGATTTTTCTCGCGTTTGAATTAAGGTTAATTGTAATTGGTGTTGAATTGATGGATTGTCATCCTTTAAATTAACACTCGGTTAGAAAACGACTTGGTCAGTTTTTGGTATAAGACAGATTGTTGGTATTTGTTTACTTCTGCAATCGACGAATAAGATACTATAGACAAGTGTGTGGTAATTTGTCTAATTGTTGTGTAATGTAATTAGAACTAGTGGATCAACTAATGTCGAAAATGACAAATTGATGGTAGTCGTAACGGGAAAGTTGATATTTGACTAGGGGACGGTAAGATTTCAATTTGGTAAAATTGGATGATGCGTTGTCAGATGAGAAGACTTGTTGAGTTATGAACTTAATTATGTAGTGTATGTGGCAGTAACATGTGTTTTGATTTGGTTCCCGGCGTGACCAATGATGATGATGTTTGTTACCCATGACCTTTGTGCCTATGATTGAACAGATTCCAATGGTGTTTATTGAGTCGAAGCATAGTTTGGGTCGAATCTTACGTGGAAGACAGAAGAGTTGATGAAGACTCGTTACCCTTATTTATTTGACCAAGACCAAATTTCGAGGACAGAATCTCTTTAAGGAGGGTGAATTTGTAACAGACTGAAACCCGAGGCTAGTTGTAAGTGGACTATTTTGCCCTTAAGGTTTTCTTATGTGTTTTTATATGCTTTTATTTTAATTATGTGAATAGTGTCATTTTATTATTTGGTTAAGACCAGTTTGTGAAAAGGGTCACAGAACATGTTTGTTTATTTAATTTGGACTCCGTTAGGGCCGCCTAATGAGGTACGAAAGATTTTAGATAATTGATAAATACTCGTGTGTTGTGGGGTATAGGTTTTAACCCAAATAAATGTGCAATACTTGCTTCATTTCCAAATTTCTAGACCTTTCCCAAAATTACTCCCGTACCTAACTTCTTCTTCCTCTTGAACTCTAATTCTCCAAATCTCAATTTGCAAGTCTAATTTGGGTTAGAAATCGATTCTTTGTGTTTTCCTGATCCAAACAAGGTGATAAGAACAAGGAAGAAGCTCAGAAGTAAGATAAATGAGATGTAGCCGGTAATCGGTGACTGGGTCTATCTCCGGATAGAATTTAAGTAGCATGCCATGCTACTGTGATTTATTCTATTACCATGCTTTGATATAATGTTATTGCCATGTTTAGATATTGGTTGCCATGCTAGTGAGTTTATTGCATATTTACTGTGAATATGTGATATTATGTGTGCACTGTGTTTGACACCAGCCGGGCCTGAGGAGGCTGGGTACTCATAACCGGGCCTGAGAAGGTTAGAGTTCGTATGAGGTTAATCGAGCCTGAGTAGGTTGGATCCAGGGATTACCGATTACGGAGTATAGTTTTGAATGACGCACCCCCTGCGTCTGGATTACTATGGTATGAATCGTGTAGCAAGGACTATCGGTAGACTTTAGCCCGATCAGCTAGGAGTCGTGTGCTCGTACAAGCTACCGATCCTCGTATTGTCTTTATGTTGTATGTTAGATGGTTATTAGCATGTTGGTGAGGTTGTTTGCATGTGTGATACTTAAGCGATGTCTGTTAGATGGATTCCATTCACTTAACGTTATGCTAATCCCCTACATTCCACCCTTGCATGTTTTGGTACTGCTAGTTTGGACGGGTGCTAGTGTTAAAGACATGTTTGACTGACTAACTCTAATGTAGACTTTTGTAAACATGTATTTTATAATAAGTAACACCGTCGTGCAAACTTAAACTTAATTATGTGGATTTCTACTGTGATGTATATAATGTTGTGATTTTAATATATTAGCCTTCCGCTGTGTTTTAAAAAAATGGCCAGTGTTACAAACGTCTTGATTTTATTGTTCGAGTATTTTAGCCGCTTTTTTATTTCTCTAGATTCATAACCTCATTTTTATTTCTGTTTCTAAATTTCATAATGAATGCGAATATATGAGAGTGTACTTTTGTTTTGATGATAATTAATGGCGGCAAAACACATATCTGAAGTCACTAAATTCTCCAAAAAATCGGGCAAAATTTTGTGGAGAATTTTCTGAAAAATTTTCAACTTCAGATTTGGCCCATTTTCGCAATGTAAATAGAAAATGGCCCTACGAGCAAGATTTCCTTAAGGCTTTCCCCCATTCGAAGCAGTTTAGATTTCGAAAATAACATTTTACTATTTTTACAGGTGAATTTGACACTTTTAGATCTTAAGATAAGTAATACCTTCAAATGTGAATTGTTGTGCCTGTTTAAATACCACTATGATACATGTTTTTATTTAAAATAGTATTTTGATACATCGAGAATCATGTTGGGGTACTATCTCACCACTAGCTATAGAACGTTGCTACTTTTATAACGTCTTGGTTTTATTGTTCGAGTATTTTTAGCCGCTTTTTTATTTCTCTAGATTCATAACCTTATTTTTGTTTTTATTTCCAAATTTCATATTGAATGCGAATATATGAGAGTATAGTTTCGTTTTGATGATAATTAATGTCCGCAAAATACATCTTTGAGTCACTAAATTCCCCACAAAATCGGGCAAAATTTTGTGGAGAATCTTATGAAAAATTTTCAACTTCAGATTTTGCCTTTTTTCGTAAGATAACTAGAAAGTGACGCTATGGGCTAGTCTCCCTTAAGGCTTTCCTTCGTTCGAAGCAGTTTAGATTTCGAAAATGACATTTGACTATTTTTAAAGGTGATTTTTGCACTTTTAGATCTTAGGATAAGTAATACTTTCACATGTGAATTGGTTTGCCTGTTTAAATACCACTATGATACTTGTTTTTATTTAATATTTTATTTAGGTACATCGAGAATCATGTTGGGGCTACTATCTCCACACTAGTAAAAAACGGTGTTGCTTTTATAACGTCTTGGTTTATTGTTTGTGTATTTTTAGCCGCTTTTTTATTTCTCTAGATTCATAACCTTATTTTTTTTTTGTTTCTAAATTTCATATTGAATACGATTATATGAGAGTGTAGTTTTGTTTTGGTGATAATTAATGGTCGCAAAACATATATTTGAAGTAAATAAATTCCCCATAAAATCGGGCAAAATTTTGTAGATAATTTAATGAAAAATTTTCAACTTCAGGTTTGGCCCATTTTCGCAAGATAACTAGAAAATGGAGCTACGAGCAAGATTTTCTTAAGGCTTTCCCCCGTTCGAAGTAGATTAGATTTCAAAAATGACATTTTACTATTTTAAAAGGTGAATTTGGCACTTTTACATCTTAGGATAAGTAATACATTCACATGTGAATTGTTGTATATGTTTAAATACCACTTTGATACTTGTTTTTATGTAATATTGTATTTAGGTACATCGAGAATCATGCTGGGGCTACTATCTCACTACTAGCTACAAAACATTGCTGCTTTTATAACGACTTACTTTTATTGTTCGAGTATTTTTAGCCTCTTTTTACTTTCTCTAGATTCATAACGTTATTTTTGTTTTCGTTTCTATATTTCATATTGAATGCGAATATATGAGAGTGTAGTTTCGTTTTGATTATAATTAAGGTCCGCAAAATACAGATTTGAAGTCACTATATTCCCCACAAAATCGGGCAAAATTTTGTGAAGAATTTTCTGAAAAATTTTCAACTTCAGATTTGGCCCATTTTTGCAAGATAACTAGAAAATGTCGCTACGAGCAAGACTACCTTAAGGCTTTTCCCCGTTCGAAGCAGTTTAGATTCCGAAAATGACATTTTACTATATTTAAAGGTGAATTTGGCACTTCTAGATCTTAAGATAAGTAATACCTTCATCTGTGAATTGTCGTGCCTGTTTAAATACTACTATGACACTTGTTTTTATTTAATATTTTATTTTGGTACATCAAGAATCATGTTGAGACTACTATCTCACCACTAGCTGTAAAACGTTGCTGCTTTTATAACGTCTTGGTTTTATTGTTCGAGTATTTTTAGCCGGTTTTTTATTTCTCTAGAATCATAATCTTTTTTTTGTTTTTGTTTATAAATTTCATATTGAATACGAATATATGAGAGTGTTATTTCATTTTGATGATAATTAATTACCGCAAATGCATATTTGAAGTCACTAAATTCCCCACAAAATCGGGCAAAATTTAGTGGAGAATTTTTTGAAAAATTTTCAACTACAGATTTGACCCATTTTAGCAAAATAACTAGAAAATGGCTCTACTAGCAAGACTTTCTTAAGGCTTTCCCCCGTTCGAAGCAGTTTAAATTTCGAAAATGGCATTTTACTATTTTGTGAATTTGGCACTTTTAGATCTTAGGATAAGTAATACCTTAACATGTGAGTTGTTGTGCCTCTTTAAATACCACTATGATACTTGTTTTTATTTAGTATTGTATTTAGGTACATCGAGATCATGTTGCGGCTACTATCTCACCACTACCTATAAAACGTTGCTGCTTTTATAACGTCTTGGTTTTATTGTTCGAGTATTTTTAGCCACTTTTTATTTCTTTAAATTCATAACCTTATTTTTTCTTTTGTTTTTAAATTTCATATTGAATGAGAATTTATGGGATTGTAGTTTCATTTTGACGATAATTAATAGCCGCAAAACACATATTAGAAGTCACTAAATTCCCCTTAAAATCGGGCAAAATTTTGTGGAGAATTTTCTGAAAAATTTTCAACTTCAGATTTGGCCCATTTTCGCAAGATAACTAGAAAATGACGCTACTAGCAAGACTTCCTTAAATTTTTCCCCCGTTTGAACCGGTTTAGATTCTGAAAATAAGATTTTACTATTTTTAAAGGTGAATTTTGCACTTTTAGTTCTTAGGATAAGTAATACATTCACATGTGAATTGTTGTGTCTTTTTAAATACCACTATCATACTTGTTTTTATTTAATATTGTATTTAGGTACATCGAGAATTATGTTAGGGGTACTATCTCACCACTAGCTACAAAATGTTGCTGCTTTTATAACGTCTTGGTTTTATTGTTCGAGTATTTTTAGCCGCTTTTTTATTTCTCTAAATTCACAACCTTATTTTTGTTTTGTTTCTAAATTTCACATTGAATGTGAAAATATGATAGTGTAGTTTCTTTTTAATGATAATTAATGGCCGTAAAACACATATTTGAAGTCGATAAATTCCCCACAAAATCAGGCAAAATTTTGTGTAGAATTTTCTGAAAAATTTTCAACTTCAGATTTTGTCCATTTTCGCAAGATAAGTATAAAATGGCGCTACGAGCATGATTTCCTTAAGGCTTTCCCTAGTTTGAAGCAGTTTAGATTCCGAAAATGGCATTTTACTATTTTTAAAGGTGAATTTAGCAATTTTAGATCTTAGAATAAGTAATACCTTCACATGTGAATTGTTGTGCACGTTTAAATATCACTATCATACTTGTTTTTTATTTAATATTGTATTTAGATACATGGAGAATCATGTTGAGTGTACTATCTCAACACTAGCTATAAAACGAGGTTGCTTTTACAACGTCTTGGTTTTGTTTTTCGAGTATTGTTAGCCGCTTTTTTATTTCTCTAAATTCATAACCTTATTTTTGTTTTTGTTTCTAAATTTCATATTGAATGAGAATATATGAAAGTGTAGTATCGTTTTGACGATAATTAATGGCCGCAAAACACATATTTGAAGTCACTAAATTCCCCATAAAATCGAGCAAAATAACTAGAAAATGGTGCTACGAGCATGACTTCCTTAAGTGTCATAACCCGTCCTTAACCATAAGAACGAGTTAGATAACGTATGATTTCATTGCGAGGTATTGACCTCTATATGCGACATTTTTAAAAGAACAACTGCATTTATTTTACATTACAAACCATAACTCTTATTTTAATACAAGCTTTAGACAATAAAAAGATGATTATCGTTTAGCGATAATCTTAGACTTACAAACTTTACATGTGATGATAACAATACGATTTCTAGCATATTTTACATTACAAATCCTCCGATATGCAGTTTTATTTTTGACACAAATATGCATACTCAAGATCTTGTTTAAATTCAACATGTTGCAGCGGAAGCTTCTAATTATCACCTGAGAATAGACATGTTTAAAACGTCAACATAAAGTTGGTGAGATATAGGTTTAATGCCGGCAGCAATATATATATAGACCACAAGATTTCATATATAAACGTTTTAATAAAAATATTCTAAGTGGTTGAGCACTTGGTAACAATACTTAACATTTAATCACGTCGCATATTCCCTTTATTATGAAATCTTACTACACCGTACCAAGTGTAGTCACGAAACGAAGTACTGTGCAACCGTTGAATACTGGTCGTCCAGTCCGGTTGGGGTTGTCAGGCCCGATAGATCTATCAACAGGATTCGCGTTTACAATACCGCTGTAAATAACAGTTACCAAGCTACAGGGAAGTATGCCAGTGGTACAACTCAACGTAGAATATATTTTTCAGTTACTTGTGTCCATATCGTAAAACATAAAATACATGTATTCTCATCCCGAAATATTTAGAGTTTAAAAGTGGGACTATATACTCACTTTCGTCTTGAAGATATGTAATTTTGACTTGGTCTCCGATTGATATCACGAACCTATCCATATATAATATATCAATACCTTTTCTTTTTAAACAAACGTCACATATATATACTTATAATACTTTTAATACTTTTAATAATTCCTTAGTCCGTAGTTAGCAGTCCGATGTTAGTAATTCAATTTTAATGGTTCATTTTTAGGTGTTTAATAAACCCCCAATGAAATAAATAAAAACCCCCATCGTATATGTATTGGTCGAGATTAATCTTGACCCACGGTACCGGTGTTGTCAAATGACGTGTTGCGTACATAAAGTACCGGTGTTGTCAAATGACGTGTTGCGTACAATCATGGGATCTTATGATTAATCTTCTTGTATTGTTTACGGGTGATCCTGAACCATATAAAATTAAATTATGAGTACATATATATAAAATATCATGTTATTTTAAAAAGATGTGATTTATTTAATTTTCTCCAATTATTTTCGTAGCTAAACTAGTCTTAGATATCCGATCTCGTTTTGGTCATAGTTTCTTCGTTACAACTCCGTTTTCGTTGATTCAACTTGCCACTTCCTTGGATCGAGTCCTTCTTTAAGAATATGAACTGTAAATACCTTAGTTTGTATTCGAAATCACAGGTCATAGGTCAAACTTTAGTGAAACTTATGAAGTTAATCATTTTCCATCATGTAAACAACCTTAAATGATTATTTTTCTAAAAATACTTATACTTTGAGTTAAATCATAAAATTTTTATGCGTTAACATATTCATAGTAAAAATCTTTTTTCCAGAAAATAAACCTCCAATTCAAAGTTTAAGATGGTTTGTAATTATCCAACCCAAAACAGCCCCCGGTTACACTCCGACGTCGTAAAAACAGTTTTTAAGGTGTTCTTTGAAAAACCAAGTTAAACCTTGTTAAATTAGCATATATTTAAGATATATTACAGGTCTTGAAGTATTTTAAAAGTTAAGTTAGAAGGATCTATTTAGTTTGCAAACAAGTTTGAAAACATTCAAACTATGTTCTTGTTGTTAAAATTTTATACCACAAAATAAGATAGCTATATATATGTGAATCGAATAAGGTTATGAACATAGTTACTACCTCAAGTTCCTTGGACAAGGTTGCTGTAAAAAAGGAGTAAGAACCTAGAACCAAAAGGGTGATGGAATTGGATGAAAGATTGGAAGTAAACTTGTGTTCTTGAAAGGATTCTTGAAGTGTTTTTGTAAGGGTTTTATTATGGTGATTAAGTGATGTTTTTGAAGCTAGATATTCATGGTATCTTGCTGGGATTATGATGAACACTTAAGGTTCTTAAGATTGTGTTTTGTTTAGAGAAAATGAGGTAGTAAAGATTGAAAATGGATGGAGTATATAAAGCCTTAAAAAAACGTTTTTTCATGGGAAACATGGACAAGATTTTCAAGTTGTTATTTTGTGAAATTAGTCAACAAACTTCCAAATTCTAATTACCTCTCATCTAGGGCAGTAATAATGTCTAGTTAGGTGGTGATTTGATGTGTATATACTAATAGTAAATACGTATAGAAACTAGGTATGATACGAGTACATATACTCTAGATATACGTATAGAAATCTTGTGAAAAATGGAATGAGAATTCAAATATAGCTATCTTTTGTGAATACACTTATATTGTTTTATGTATTTAAGTCCTTAAAAAGTGATTAAATACATTACATATACGATATATGTATAAACATTATAGGTCATAAGTATTTATGTCAAATAACGTTACGTATGATTATCGTTTTGAAAACTTAAGTTAGTAGTTTCAAAATATACTTATAACTTATTGTTATTAATACAAAATGAGATATTACAACATTCTTAGATCATGTTAAATATGTATATATACATATATATACACAAACGTATAATTATCATATGTTATATAGTTCGTGATATCATCGGTCAACTAGACGGTCAAACGTTGTGTAAAACTCTTTTCAAAACATAATTCTCAACAATTTGGATTGCTTATCATGTTGGTAAGTTTAATTTATGTAAATATTAATCTTATAAGTATAGAATGATCGGAAAAATGCGGGTCATTACAGTACCTACCCGTTAAATAAATTTCGTCCCGAAATTTTAAAATTGTACCTATTTTACGTCATCGAGAAACAAGTGTGGATACTTTTGTTTCATCTGATCCTCTCTTTCCCAAGTAAACTCGGGACCTCTTCGAGCATTCCAACGAACCTTAACGATCGGTATGTTGCTCTGCTTGAGCTGTTTAACTTCACGGTCCATGATTTCGATTGGTTCTTCGACGAATTGTAGTTTCTCGTCGACATGGATTTCTTCAAGAGGAATGGTGAAATCTTCCTTTGCAAGACACTTCTTAAGGTTTGAGACGTGAAAGGTATTATGTACTCCGGCGAGTTGTTGCAGTAACTCGAGTCGATAAGCTACCGGTCCAATGCGTTCGATGATCTTGAATGGGCCTACATATCTTGGGTTTAGTTTACCCCTTTTTCCAAAACGTATTACACCTTTCCATGGTGACACTTTTAACATAACCATGTCACCGATTTGAAACTCTAATGGTTTCCTTCGAACATCAGCGTAGCTCTTTTGGCGACTACGGGCTGTTTTCAATCTCTCCTTGATTTGTACTATCTTTTCAGTAGTTTCATGTATGATCTCGGGACCAGTTAATTGTCGATCTCCTACTTCATTCCAACAGATAGGAGATCTACACTTCCTTTCGTACAATGCTTCGAATGGTGCAGCTTTAATGCTCGCATGATAACTATTATTATACGAGAATTCTGCTAATGGTAGATACTTATCCCATCCGTTTCCAAAATCGATCACACATGCCCTGAGCATGTCTTCAAGAGTCTGAATTGTTCTTTCACTCTGCCCGTCTGTTTGCGGATGATATGCGGTGCTCATATCCAAACGAGTTCCTAGGGCCTCTTGTAGTGATTGCCAGAACTTTGAGGTAAATCTACTATCACGATCAGATATAATGGAAATAGGTATTCCATGCCTTGAAACAATTTCCTTTATATACAATCGTAATAGTTTCTCCATTCTATCTGTTTCCTTTATAGGCAAGAAATGTGCAGACTTGGTGAGACGATCAACAATCACCCAAATGGTGTCGTATCCCCAGGCAGTCTTTGGTAACTTCGTGATGAAATCCATGGTAATACCATCCCATTTCCATTCTGGGATTTCTGGTTGTTGAAGTAACCCTGACGGCTTCTGGTGTTCTGCTTTAACCTTGGAACAAGTTAAACACTCCCCAACATATGTTGCAACGTCTGTCTTTAAATTAGGCCACCAATAATGTGTCTTAAGATCTTGATACATCTTTCCAACTCCAGGATGTATCGAGTATCTTGTCTTATGTGCCTCGTTCAAAATCAACTTCCTTAATCCACCCAACTTCGGTACCCAAATACGATTTGCAAAATATCGAGTTCCATCTTCTCGCATAACGAGTTGCTTCTCATACTTCTTCATTATTTCATTTCCTATATTTTCTTTAGTAAGTGCTTCTCGTTGAACTTCTTTGATTTGTGAGTTGAGGTTCATGCGAATTTTTATGTTCATCGCTCGAACTCGAATTGGTTCTCGTTCCTTTCTGCTTAAAGCATCGGCCACCACGTTCGCTTTCCCGGGATGATAACGAATTTCACAATCATAGTCGTTTATTAACTCGACCCATCTACGTTGCCTCATGTTCAGCTGTTTCTGATCAAAAATATGTTGAAGGCTTTTATGATCAGTAAACACAGTGCATTTAACTCCAAACAAGTAGTGTCTCCACATCTTCAATGCAAACACGACTGCTCCCAATTCTAGATCATGCGTCGTATAATTCCGCTCATGAATCTTCAATTATCGGGATGCGTATGCAATAACTTTCTTCCGTTGCATAAGAACGCAACCAAAACCTTGTCGCGAAGCGTCACAATATATTTCAAAATCATCGTTCCCTTCGGGTAACGATAAAATAGGCGCCGTAGTCAACTTCTTTTTCAGTAATTGAAATGCACTCTCCTGCTCAGAAGTCCATTCATATTTCTTCCCTTTTTGCGTTAACGCTGTCAACGGCTTAGCTATTCGGGAAAAATCTTGAATAAACCTTCTATAATAACCGGCTAAACCCAAAAATTGGCGTATCTGTGTTGGTGTCTTAGGAGTCTCCCATTTTTCAATGGCTTCAGTTTTTGCTGGATCAACCTGAATTCCTTTGCTACTAACAACGTGGCCAAGAAATTGCACTTCTTTCAACCAAAAAGCACACTTAGAAAATTTAGCATATAGCTGTTCTTTTCTCAACAACTCTAATATCAACCTTAAATGCTGCTCATGCTCTTGCTCACTCTTGGAATAGATAAGAATATCATCAATGAAAACGATAACAAACTTATCTAAATATGGACTACAAACTCGATTCATGAGGTCCATGAATACAGCTGGCGCATTCGTCAATCCAAACGGCATGACCAAAAATTCATAATGACCATAACGTGTCCGAAAAGCAGTTTTCGGTATATCTTCTTCTTTGACGCGTAGTTGATGATAGCCCGATCTTAGGTCGATTTTCGAATAAACACATCATCCTTGCAGTTGATCAAATAAGTCATCAATTCTCGGTAGTGGATACCGATTCTTGATAGTTAACTTATTTAATTCACGATAATCTATACACATCCTAAAAGATCCATCTTTCTTTTTAACAAATAGAATCGGAGCTCCCCACGGTGAAGTACTTGGTCGTATGAATCCACGATCCAGTAATTCTTTTAACTGACTCTGAAGTTCTTTTAACTCGGACGGTGCAAGTCTATATGGAGCACGGGCAACTGGTGCAGCTCCTGGTACAAGATCTATTTGAAATTCTACAGATCTAAATGGAGGTAATCCCGGCAACTCTTCCGGAAATACTTCAGGAAAATCTCTTGCCACAGGCACGTCATTGATGCACTTCTCTTTTTCTTTCTTTTCGACTTTATTAACATGTGCTAAGATAGCATAGCACCCTTTCTTCAAGCACTTTTGAGCTTTCAAATAACTAATGAGTTTTAGCTTTGAGTTACCCTTCTCTCCATAAATTATTACTGGCGTTTTATCCTTACGAGGAATGCGAATTGCCTTCTTGGCACACACAACTTCAGCTCCTATTTTGGACATCCAGTCCATGCCGACTATTACATCAAAACTTTCTAATTCTACAGGTATCAAATCAATCTTAAATGTTTCTCCGGCTAAATTTATTTTACAATCACGGCAAATTTTATCGGCTTTAATTAGTTTACCATTAGCTAACTCAATCATGTACTTAGCATCTAGAGGTAATGATGAACAATTCAATTTAGCGTGAAAGTCTCTACACACGTAACTTCTATCAGCACCAGTATCAAATATAATAGATGCGGATAAGTTATTAATGGTAAACGTACCCGTAACAAGCTCCGGGTCTTCACATGCCTCTCTAGCATTAATAACAAATGCTCTTCCTCGTGCAGATCCATTATTCTTCTCTGGATTCGGACACTGGCTCTTATAATGACCCTGTTTTCCACACCCATAACAAGTAACGGTAGCCAAAGCAGTTCTATTTGCATTGGTGGCAGGAGTCTTGGTACCATTTGTATTTGTAACGAGAGCCCTACAATCTTCAGCAAGATGACCCTTTCGATTACATTTGTTGCATACCACATTACAGTAACCAGAGTGATGTTTGTGGCATCGGTTGCATAAAGGATTTTGTCCTTTATAACCAAAGCTTAAACCACTACCCGCACCTTGCGTGATTTCTTGTTTCTTAAAAGATTGTTGTTGGTTACCTCGATCATAATTTCCATTCCACTTTCTTTTGTTACCTGATACCTTCACATCAGTATTGGATACTTTCTTATCCATGATGACCTGATCCATTAGCTCGTTTGCCATGGTTATAGCTTCATGAATTGTCTTAGGTTTCGATGCTGTAACATTTGCCTTGACCTTTTTGGGCAAACCATCTTTGTACATTTCAATCTTCCGTTCTTCGGTTGGAACCAATTCAGGACATAGCAAAACTAATTCCATGAATCGCTGATTGCAGTTGGTGATTTCAGTACCAACAACCTTCAGGCTTCGTAATTCATCTTCCAACTTCCTAACCTCGTTCCTTGGACAATACTCGTTGATTAACATTGTTTTGAATTCTTCCCAAGGAGTATCATAAGCTACATCTCCTCCTACAGCCTTCACATAATTTTTCCACCACGTGAGTGCACTATCTTGTAAAGTGCACGATGCATACTTGGTCATGTCCTTTTCAACACAACCACTTATTTTAAACACAGTCTCCATCTTTTCTATCCACCGGGTTAAACCGATCGGTCCTTCCGTTCCACTGAATGATGAGGGCTTGCAAGCTTGAAAAGTTTTGTAGGTGCATCCTACACGAGGATTTGGGTTAACTGCAGCAGCTCTTGCAGCCTCGACCCATAACATTCTGTCGTTCACTCGCTGATTGATGAGTTCCTGGATTTCTTGTTCCGTCATTCGGTTCAATCGCGCCATAATCTTCAATAAGAATGAAAAAAAAAAAAAAAATTATTCACATGGAATATTATAGATGTAGTATGTATTTACAGTACATCGTAGCTTATTAATAATATGAACCAGTTATTATTATAAAAGCCTTTTCTTCTTATTAGCATTTTATAATTATATCTAGGGTAGTACCTACCCGTTAAAGTTCATACTTAATAGCTTAGTACGAAAATCAATTACTACCACCCAAATAATACTTAACCATGGAAAATTATTGCATTTCACACTTCACTATTTTACATATGCTTATCTTACATTGAACATTAAGCAAACCACTCTAATAATATTATACAAAACATTATATGATCCCATGGTTTAATACGGCAGCGCATCGTTTGGTCTATTTTCTAGGACGTTTAGGTTCAAGGAATGGCCTAACGCTTATCCTAGTTGTCTGCCTATATTTTGGCGGTGGGGCTGAAGAACTGGATGCCGGGATAGAACGAATAGGAATAGCGGGAATAGGGGTGGTAGTGTCTAGTAGAGTTGGTGCCACATCATCCTTATTAAATTCAAGATTTGAATTTTCTAATTCATTAGCCTTTCGTTTCTTTCCTAGTTCGAACTTGTCTTTCGTAATTTCCTGTATTTCTTCCTCGGGTTCACTTTCCTCCTCGGGTTCACTTTTCGGGTTCTTTATAGTTGGTTCATCCGGAATTTGTGAGTCTTCCCCAAAGATATTATTTTCGTCATCGGATAGGTTAATGAATGAAACACCATCTGAAGATTCTGATTCGGAGTCGCTGAATGTGATAATAAGTTTCGAGCCCGACATCTATCACATAACAACTAACCCATTAGTACTACATAATATTTACATATAAATTTTAACCAACAATGATAAGCAATGGTTTTTAAATCAGACCCGGTTAAAGTCCAGACTTACTAATGTATCCTAACGACTTCTCGGTTAGACACACTAATGCAAACCTGGTTCGCTAAGACCACCGTTCTGATACCACATGTCATAACCCGTCCTTAACCATAAGAACGAGTTAGATAATGTAAGATTTCATTGCGAGGTATTGACCTCTATATGCGACATTTTTAAAAGAACAACTGCATTTATTTTACATTACAAACCATAACTCTTATTTTAATACAAGCTTTAGACAATAAAAAGATGATTATCGTTTAGCGATAATCTTAGACTTACAAACTTTACATGTGATGATAACAATACGATTTCTAGCATATTTTACATTACAAATCCTCCGATATGCAGTTTTATTTTTGACACAAATATGCATACTCAAGATCTTGTTAAATTCAACATGTTGCAGCGGAAGCTTCTAATTATCACCTGAGAATAGACATGTTTAAAACGTCAACATAAAGTTGGTGAGATATAGGTTTAATGCCGGCAGCAATATATATATAGACCACAAGATTTCATATATAAACGTTTTAATAAAAATATTCTAAGTGGTTGAGCACTTGGTAACCATACTTAACATTTAATCACGTCGCATATTCCCTTTATTATGAAATCTTACTACACCGTACCAAGTGTAGTCACGAAACGAAGTACTGTGCAACCGTTGAATACTGGTCGTCCAGTCCGGTTGGGGTTGTCAGGCCCGATAGATCTATCAACAGGATTCGCGTTTACAATACCGCTGTAAATAACAGTTACCAAGCTACAGGGAAGTATGCCAGTGGTACAACTCAACGTAGAATATATTTTTCAGTTACTTGTGTCCATATCGTAAAACATAAAATACATGTATTCTCATCCCGAAATATTTAGAGTTTAAAAGTGGGACTATATACTCACTTTCGTCTTGAAGATATGTAATTTTGACTTGGTCTCCGATTGATATCACGAACCTATCCATATATAATATATCAATACCTTTTCTTTTTAAACAAACGTCACATATATATACTTATAATACTTTTAATACTTTTAATAATTCCTTAGTCCGTAGTTAGCAGTCCGATGTTAGTAATTCAATTTTAATGGTTCATTTTTAGGTGTTTAATAAACCCCCAATGAAATAAATAAAAACCCCTATCGTATATGTATTGGTCGAGATTAATCTTGACCCACGGTACCGGTGTTGTCAAATGACGTGTTGCGTACATAAAGTACCGGTGTTGTCAAATGACGTGTTGCGTACAATCATGGGATCTTATGATTAATCTTCTCGTATTGTTTACGGGTGATCCTGAACCATATAAAATTAAATTATGAGTACATATATATAAAATATCATGTTATTTTAAAAAGATGTGATTTATTTAATTTTCTCCAATTATTTTCGTAGCTAAACTAGTCTTAGATATCCGATCTCGTTTTGGTCATAGTTTCTTCGTTACAACTCCGTTTTCGTTGATTCAACTTGCCACTTCCTTGGATCGAGTCCTTCTTTAAGAATATGAACTGTAAATACCTTAGTTTGTATTCGAAATCACAGGTCATAGGTCAAACTTTAGTGAAACTTATGAAGTTAATCATTTTCCATCATGTAAACAACCTTAAATGATTATTTTTCTAAAAATACTTATACTTTGAGTTAAATCATAAAATTTTTATGCGTTAACATATTCATAGTAAAAATCATTTTTCCAGAAAATAAACCTCCAATTCAAAGTTTAAGATGGTTTGTAATTATCCAACCCAAAACAGCCCCCGGTTACACTCCGACGTCGTAAAAACAGTTTTTAAGGTGTTCTTTGAAAAACCAAGTTAAACCTTGTTAAATTAGCATATATTTAAGATATATTACAGGTCTTGAAGTATTTTAAAAGTTAAGTTAGAAGGATCTATTTAGTTTGCAAACAAGTTTGAAAACATTCAAACTATGTTCTTGTTGTTAAAATTTTATACCACAAAATAAGATAGCTATATATATATGAATCGAATAAGGTTATGAACATAGTTACTACCTCAAGTTCCTTGGACAAGGTTGCTGTAAAAGAGGAGTAAGAACCTAGAACCAAAAGGGTGATGGAATTGGATGAAAGATTGGAAGTAAACTTGTGTTCTTGAAAGGATTCTTGAAGTGTTTTTGTAAGGGTTTTATTATGGTGATTAAGTGATGTTTTTGAAGCTAGATATTCATGGTATCTTGCTGGGATTATGATGAACACTTAAGGTTCTTAAGATTGTGTTTTGTTTAGAGAAAATGAGGTAGTAAAGATTGAAAATGGATGGAGTATATAAAGCCTTAAAAAAAACGTTTTTTCATGGGAAACATGGACAAGATTTTCAAGTTGTTATTTTGTGAAATTAGTCAACAAACTTCCAAATTCTAATTACCTCTCATCTAGGGCAGTAATAATGGCTAGTTAGGTGGTGATTTGATGTGTATATACTAATAGTAAATACGTATAGAAACTAGGTATGATACGAGTACATATACTCTAGATATACGTATAGAAATCTTGTGAAAAATGGAATGAGAATTCAAATATAGCTATCTTTTGTGAATACACTTATATTGTTTAATGTATTTAAGTCCTTAAAAAGTGATTAAATACATTACATATACGATATATGTATAAACATTATAGGTCATAAGTATTTATGTCAAATAACGTTACGTATGATTATCGTTTTGAAAACTTAAGTTAGTAGTTTCAAAATATACTTATAACTTATTGTTATTAATACAAAATGAGATATTACAACATTCTTAGATCATGTTAAATATGTATATATACATATATATACACAAACGTATAATTATCATATGTTATATAGTTCGTGATATCATCGGTCAACTAGACGGTCAAACGTTGTGTAAAACTCTTTTCAAAACATAATTCTCAACAATTTGGATTGCTTATCATGTTGGTAAGTTTAATTTATGTAAATATTAATCTTATAAGTATAGAATGATCGGAAAAATGCGGGTCATTACATTAAGGCTTTCCCCCGTTAGAAGCAGTTTAGATTCCGAAAATGGCATTTTACTATTTTTAAAGGTGAATTTGGCACTTTTAGATCTTATGATAAGTAATACTTACACATGTGAATTCTTGTACCCGTTTAAATACCACTATGATACTTGTTTTTATTTAATATTGTATTTAGATACATCTAGAATCATGTTGGGGTTACTATCTCACCACTAGCTACAAAACGTTAATGCTTTTATAACGTCTTGGTTTTTATTGTTCGAGTATTTTTATTCGCTTTTTTATTTCTCTAGATTCATAAGCTTATTTTTGTTTTTGTTTCTAAATTTCATATTAAATGCGATTATATGAGAGTGTATTTTCGTTTTGATGATATTTAATGGCCGTGAAACACATATTTGAAGTCACTAAATACCCCGTAAATTCGGATAAAATTTTGTGGAGAATTTTCTGAAAAATTTTCAACTTCACATTTTGCCTATTTTCGCAATATAACTAGAAAATGGTGCTACGAGCAAGACTTCCTTAAGGCTTTCCCCCGTCCGAAGCAGTTTAGATTTCGAAAATAACATTTTACTATTTTTAAAGGTGAATTTTGCACTGTTAGATATTAGGATAAGTGATACCTTCACTTGTGAATTGTTGTGCCCGTTTAAATACCACTATGATACTTGTTTTTATTTAATATTGTATTTAGGTACATCGAGAATCATGTTGGTGCTACTATCTCACCACTAGCTATGAAACGTTGCTTCTTTTATAACGTCTTGGTTTTATTGTTCGAGTATTTTTAGCAACTTTTTTATTTCTCTAGATTCATAACCTTATTTTTGTTTTTGTTTCTAAATTTCATATTGAATGTGAATATATGAGAGTGTAGCTTCGTTGTGATGATAATTAATGGCTGCAAAACACATATTTGAAGTCACTAAATTCTCCACAAAATCGGGCACTATTTTGTGAAGAATTTTCTGAAAACTTTTCAACTTCAGATTTGGCCCATTTTTGCAAGATAACTAAAAAATGGCGCTACAAGCAAGACTTCCTTAAGGCTTTCCCTCGTTCGAAGCAGTTTAAAATCCGAAAATAACATTTTACTATTTTTAAAGGTGAATTAGGCACTTTCAGAGCTTAGGATAAGTAATACCTCACTACAACAAAAATGACCTTTCGGGACTCTTTTTCTGCCCAAAAAAAGGGTCCTAAACGCCACCTGATAGTACCCTTCGTCAGATAGTCTAAAAAATAACGAATCATCAAATCTTCATCGCCATTATTCACGTTTGTTTAATTGTAAATTTTTAACCAAGGGTCCTAAGAATTGGAATTAATAGGACGGTTTAATAAAAGGGTCATATAACTCATATAAATGTATTATCATGGTCAAGAATTCATTATATAATAGGACCGTTTGATATATGGATCCTATTAATTATATCATTACGTTGTCCTGGCCATTAATTAACTCTAATATCAGGACCCTTAAATTTGGTCGCACAATTATAACTTGCGTTATTAACAAAGTGTACATACAAATCGAATTAATATGACGGTTTAATATAAGGGTCCTATAACTCATATTATCAGATTATCATGGTCGTGAATTCAATATATTAATAGGACAGTTTGATAATGGGGTCCTTTTAATGATATAATTAGGTTATCATGGTCATTAATTAACTTTATTAATAGGACTCTTTACCTTAGTCGTAAAATTTATAGCTTTAATATTTAACCAAGTGTACAAAGATGGTTTAATAAAGGGTACTTTTTGACACTTCTAATTGTTAAGAAATGCAACTTTTTTGACGCTTTCTATTGTCAAGAAAGTGCAAGTTTTGGACACTTTCAGTGGTTAGAAAATGCAATTTTCTCGACACTTTCAATGGTTAGAAAATGCAATTTCTTAGGCTTAAACTAAAAAGGGAAGTAAAATTATATATTATCATGATCCATATGTTTTACACACAAAATATTAAAACTATTCTTCATATTTTCATTTTTCGAATTCATTACAAACATAAAATACAGATTACAACAACCAACAAAAACAACCCAAACTGTCATTCCACCTCTGGCATTCTATTTACTAGCATATAAACTGCATGCTTGTAAAGTTCAACTCCCTGCAACAAAAATAGGAAGTATTAATATGGTCAAACAAACCATATACAATCATATATTGTGATGACCCGGGAATTTCTAACCAAATTTAAACTAAGTCTTTATACAATCTCGACACGATAAGCAAAGTTTCCAAAGTTGAGTCCCAAAACTTGTGAGCTACTTTTTTTAAATTCAATTTGACATTCGACTACTCCCGATGATTCACGAATCTATAAACGTAAATAGAAATGTACATATAATTAACTACACATACAAATAATCATATATTGTAAAATAAATATAATAGAGAACTAATAAGTGATTTAATTATTATGGAAGATAAATTAAAACAACTAAAATTTGTTACTAAATGATTTCAAACATAAATCGTCAACGATTAATAATGTATTAAGTGTATAATGTTATACTTGAGTTTAAATTGTTTTGATGTATATAAATTAATACATTTATCTAAGTATTGAATCTGGATACGTAAAACATAATTATATATAGTAATTTGAATATATATATATATATATGTATATTGTAGTGACCCGAACTTTTCCATGTTTATATATATTAATTGAGATTGATATTTACATGATTAAATGTTTCCAACATGTTAAGCAATCAAACTTGTTAAGACTTGATTAATTGAAATATGTTTCATATAGACAATTGACCACCCAAGTTGACCGGTGATTCACGAACGTTAAAACTTGTAAAAACTATATGATGACATATATATGGATATATATATAGTTAACATGATACTATGATAAGTAAACATATCATTAAGTATATTAACAATGAACTACATATGTAAAAACAAGACTACTAACTTAATGATTTTTAAACGAGACATATATGTAACGATTATCGTTGTAAAGACATTTAATGTATATATATCATATTAAGAGATATTCATACATGATAATATCATGATAATATAATAATTTAAAATCTCATTTGATATTATAAACATTGGGTTAACAACATTTAACAAGATCGTTAACCTAAAGGTTTCAAAACAACACTTACATGTAACGACTAACGATGACTTAACGACTCAGTTAAAATGTATATACATGTAGTGTTTTAATATGTATTTATACACTTTTGAAAGACTTCAATACACTTATCAAAATACTTCTACTTAACAAAAATGCTTACAATTACATCCTCGTTCAGTTTCATCAACAATTCTACTCGTATGCACCCGTATTCGTACTCGTACAATACACAACTTTTAGATGTATGTACTATTGGTATATACACTCCAATTATCAGCTCTTAGCAGCCCATGAGAGTCACCTAACACATGTGGGAACCATCATTTGGCAACTAGCATGAAATATCTCATAAAATTACAAAAATATGAGTAATCATTCATGACTTATTTACATGAAAACAAAATTACATATCCTTTATATCTAATCCATACACCAACGACCAAAAACACCTACAAACACTTTCATTCTTCAATTTTCTTCATCTAATTGATCTCTCTCAAGTTCTATCTTCAAGTTCTAAGTGTTCTTCATAAATTCCAAAAGTTCTAGTTTCATAAAATCAAGAATACTTTCAAGTTTGCTAGCTCACTTCCAATCTTGTAAGGTGATCATCCAACCTCAAGAAATCTTTGTTTCTTACAGTAGGTTATCATTCTAATACAAGGTAATAATCATATTCAAACTTTGGTTCAATTTCTATAACTATAACAATCTTATTTCAAGTGATGATCTTACTTGAACTTGTTTTCGTGTCATGATTCTGCTTCAAGAACTTCGAGCCATCCAAGGATCCATTGAAGCTAGATCCATTTTTCACTTTTCTAGTAGGTTTATCCAAGGAACTTAAGGTAGTAATGATGTTCATAACATCATTCGATTCATACATATAAAGCTATCTTATTCGAAGGTTTAAACTTGTAATCACTAGAACATAGTTTAGTTAATTCTAAACTTGTTCGCAAACAAAAGTTAATCCTTCTAACTTGACTTTTAAAATCAACTAAACACATGTTCTATATCTATATGATATGCTAACTTAATGATTTAAAACCTGGAAACACGAAAAACACCGTAAAACCGGATTTACGCCGTCGTAGTAACACCGCGGGCTGTTTTGGGTTAGTTAATTAAAAACTATGATAAACTTTGATTTAAAAGTTGTTATTCTGAGAAAATGATTTTTATTATGAACATGAAACTATATCCAAAAATTATGGTTAAACTCAAAGTGGAAGTATTTTTCTAAAATGGTCATCTAGACGTCGTTCTTTCGACTGAAATGACTACCTTTACAAAAACAACTTGTAACTTATTTTTCCGACTATAAACCTATACTTTTTCTATTTAGATTCATAAAATAGAGTTCAATATGAAACCATAGCAATTTGATTCACTCAAAACGGATTTAAAATGAAGAAGTTATGGGTAAAACAAGATTGGATAATTTTTCTCATTTTAGCTACGTGAAAATTGGTAACAAATCTATTCCAACCATAACTTAATCAACTTGTATTGTATATTATGTAATCTTGAGATACCATAGACACGTATACAATGTTTCGACCTATCATGTCGACACATCTATATATATTTCGGAATAACCATAGACACTCTATATGTGAATGTTGGAGTTAGCTATACAGGGTTGAGGTTGATTCCAAAATATATATAGTTTGAGTTGTGATCAATACTGAGATACGTATACACTGGGTCGTAGATTGATTCAAGATAATATTTATCGATTTATTTCTGTACATCTAACTGTGGACAACTAGTTGTAGGTTACTAACGAGGACAGCTGACTTAATAAACTTAAAACATCAAAATATGTTAAAAGTGATGTAGATATATTTTGAACATACTTTGATATATATGTATATATTGTTATAGGTTCGTGAATCAACCAGTGGCCAAGTCTTACTTCCCGACGAAGTAAAAATCTGTGAAAGTGAGTTATAGTCCCACTTTTAAAATCTAATATTTTTGGGATGAGAATACATGCAGGTTTTATAAATGATTTACAAAATAGACACAAGTACGTGAAACTACATTCTATGGTTGAATTATCGAAATCGAATATGCCCCTTTTTATTAAGTCTGGTAATCTAAGAATTAGGGAACAGACACCCTAATTGACGCGAATCCTAAAGATAGATCTATTGGGCCTAACAAACCCCATCCAAAGTACCGGATGTTTTAGTACTTCGAAATTTATATCATATCCGAAGGGTGTCCCGGAATGATGGGGATATTCTTATATATGCATCTTGTTAATGTCGGTTACCAGGTGTTCACCATATGAATGATTTTTATCTCTATGTATGGGATGTGTATTGAAATATGAAATCTTGTGGTCTATTATTATGATTTGATATATATAGGTTAAACCTATAACTCACCAACATTTTTGTTGACGTTTTAAGCATGTTTATTCTCAGGTGATTATTAAGAGCTTCCGTTGTCGCATACTTAAATAAGGACAAGATTTGGAGTCCATGCTTGTATGATATTGTGTAAAAACTGCATTCAAGAAACTTATTTTGTTGTAACATATTTGTATTGTAAACCATTATGTAATGGTCGTGTGTAAACAGGATATTTTAGATTATCATTATTTGATAATCTACGTAAAGCTTTTTAAACCTTTATTGATGAAATAAAGGTTATGGTTTGTTTTAAAATGAATGCAGTCTTTGAAAAACGTCTCATATAGAGGTCAAAACCTCGCAACGAAATCAATTAATATGGAACGTTTTTAATCAATAAGAACGGGACATTTCAGTTGGTATCAGAGCGTTGGTCTTAGAGAACCAGAATTTTGCATTAGTGTGTCTTATCGAGTTTGTTAGGATGCATTAGTGAGTCTGGACTTCGACCGTGTTTACTTGAAAAATGATTGCTTAACAAATTTTGTTGGAAACTATATATTTTTAACATGTGAATATTATGTGATATATTAATCTCTTAACGTGTTTGATATTATGTGATAGATGTCTACCTCTAGAACAAGTCCCATTGACTCACCTAATAATAATGAAGAGTCAAATGTAAATTGGAATGATTCGTGGACTGATTCACAAGTTCCCGAAGAGGAACCGGAAGAAGAGTCGGAACCGGAAGAAGAATCGGAACCGGAAGAAGAATCGGAACCGGATGAAGAAATAGAACCGGTGGGGGAAATAATAAAACGGTTAAGTAAAAGAAAATCCTCAACCAACCGACCAAGGTTAATTATGGTCAATGGTGTTTCCGCCAAGGAAGCAAAATATTGGGAGGATTACCAATTCTCCGATGAATCGGATTCCGACGAGAATTCCGATGATGTTATAGAAATTACCCCAACTGAATTTAAAAAGGCAAAAGAAAATAATAAGGGAAAGGGCATAAAAATAGAGAAATCTAATTCCAACCCCGATGAACTTTATATGTATCGTCAACGCCCGAAGTCCTTAAGTTGTAACAATGACCCGGGAACCTCTAAACCACCAGGTTTTTCTAAACCAATGTGGACAACGACGGCTCGTATTAGGGGAACATCATATATCCCTAGAAACTTGGCAAAACGAACCAAAACCGAAGAAGAAGAAACGTGCGAGTCGGAATAAGATAGTTGTATTCGTGTGGTGTAATATATGTAATATAGTGTTCTTATGCTTTATGATATATGTAAAAATTGCTTGTATTAATAAGTATTTTTTTATGAATCTAACTCTTGTCTATTTTACAGTTTAAAAACACAAAATGGATAGACAACCCAATATTTTAAGAGACCTACCCGGAGACATGATTGATGAAATCTTGTCTAGAGTCGGCCAGAATTCCTCGGCACAACTATTTAAGGCGAGATCAGTTTGTAAGACATTCGAAGAATGTTCCAAGAATGCCTTGGTTTATAAGAAACTTTCGTTCGAAAGATGGGGGATATCACATTGGGAAACCCATAAGTTACGATGTGTTTACTTTGACGCATATATTGCGGGGAACCCAAATGCTATTTTACGCAATGGGTTAAGAAATTATTTTGACTCAATATATCCGAATATTGGACTTCAAGATTTAGAAAAAGCGACTAACATGCAACATAAAGAAGCATGTTATGCTTACGGATTAGTAATGTTCGCTTCTCACCAAAGTGAGAACAAGAACATCGGGCTACAACTATTAAACAAAACGTTTCCACAAGTGACGGAGTCGGTAATTGGGGTAAGAAATGAGGTTTTTAGATTATTACGGGACTGTTGGACATTACGTAACCCTCGTCCCTTTGACGACGTTACAACACGCTGTCTTATCAACGGCCAAAACGGTTATGTTGCACAAGACCAAGGATGGGAAGTAGTCCTAGTAAAACCAGAATGCATGACTTGTTTCTGGACGTATGAATTACGTGTCTTTATTGCCTTTGCTGAACGACTTGTGTACTAGCTAGAATTATCTTCACAACTATCTTGTATCAAAGTTATTGTGTGCTATATTTCATGCTTTATGTAAAATAAGCGGTATTGTAAGTTTGTAAAATATTGTATAAAAGTTTGAACGCGAAATATTATTATAATCAGTTTTTCATATAGAATTGTAGTAGTTGAATTGTATATTAGCTACTAAGTATGAACTTAACGGGTAGGTACTACCCGAATTTAAACTTATAAAATGCTAATATGAAGAAAAAGCTTTTATAAATGAGTTCATATTATGCTACGAAATACTATTAACTACTCTTAATATTCTGTATGATTAACTTGTTCCATTTGACTATTTTGAAGGAAATGGCACCGACTACTCGACACACCGTGAATATGAATGAAGAGGAATTCCGTACTTTTCTAGCTTCAAACATAGCCGCAGTACAGGCTGCGCTACATACCAACAATAACCTTGGATCTGGCAGTACAGGAAATCGTGTAGGATGCACCTACAAAGAATTCACTGCCTGCAAACCTTTGGAATTTGATGGAACCGAAGGACCGATCGGATTGAAACGGTGGACCGAGAAGGTTGAATCGGTGTTTGCCATAAGTAAGTGTACTGAAGAGGACAAAGTGAAGTACGCTACGCATACCTTCACAGGTTCTGCGTTAACATGGTGGAATACCTATCTAGAGCAAGTGGGACAAGATGATGCGTACGCACTACCGTGGTCAGCATTCAAGCACTTGATGAACGAGAAGTACCGTCCCAGAACCGAGGTCAATAAGCTCAAGACAGAACTTAGAGGGTTACGAACCCAAGGATTTGATATTACCACGTACGAAAGACGATTCACAGAATTGTGCCTATTGTGTCCGGGAGCATTCGAAGATGAGGAAGAGAAGATCGACGCGTTTGTGAAAGGATTACCGGAAAGAATCCAAGAAGATATAAGTTCACACGAGCCCACCTCCATACAACAGGCATGTAGAATGGCTCACAAACTAGTGAACCAGATTGAAGAAAGAATTAAAGAACAGACTGCTGAAGAGGCCAATGTGAAGCAAGTCAAAAGAAAGTGGGAGGAAAACGGTGATAAGAATCACCAATACAACAACAACAGCAATTACAACAATAATCGCAACAATTATCCCAACAATCGCAACATCAATCGCAACTACAACAAACGGCCCAACAACAACAACAACAACAACAGCAACTACAACAATCATCCCAACAACAATAATAACCGCAACAACAACAACAATCAGAAGCAGCTATGCCAAAGGTGTGAAAAGTATCACTTGGGGTTCTGCACCAAATTTTGCAACAAGTGTAAAAGAAATGGTCATAGCGCGGCAAAGTGTGAGGTCTACGGACCAGGGGTTAATAGAACGAAAGGAACAAATGGTGTCGGAACGAGTAATGGCGGAGCAAGTAGTGTCGGAGCAAGCTATGCCAATGTAATTTGTTATAAATGTGGAAAACCGGGCCACATTATTAGAAATTGCCCGAACCAGGAGAACACGAATGGGCAAGGCTGCGGAAGAGTTTTCAATATTAATACGGCAGAGGCACAGGAAGACCCGGAGCTTGTTACGGGTACGTTTCTTATTGACAATAAATCTGCTTACGTTTTATTTGATTCGGGTGCGGATAGAAGCTATATGAGTAGAGATTTTTGTGCTAAATTAAGCTGTCCATTGACGCCTTTGGATAGTAAATTTTTACTCGAATTAGCAAATGGTAAATTAATTTCAGCAGATAATATATGTCGGAATCGAGAAATTAAACTGGTTAGCGAAACATTTAAGATTGACTTGATACCAGTAGAGTTAGGGAGTTTTGATGTGATAATCGGTATGGAATGGTTGAAAGAAGTGAAAGCAGAGATCGTTTGTTACAAAAATGCAATTCGCATTATACGAGAAAAAGGAAAACCCTTAATGGTGTACGGAGAAAAGGGCAACACGAAGCTACATCTTATTAGTAATTTGAAGGCACAAAAACTAATAAGAAAAGGTTGCTATGCTATTCTAGCACACGTCGAGAAAGTACAAACTGAAGAAAAGAGCATCAATGATGTTCCCGTCGCAAAAGAATTTCCTGATGTATTTCCGAAAGAATTACCGGGATTACCCCCACATCGATCCGTTGAATTTCAAATAGATCTTGTACCAGGAGCTGCACCAATAGCTCGTGCTCCTTACAGACTCGCACCCAGCGAGATGAAAGAACTACAAAGCCAATTACAAGAACTTTTAGAGCGTGGTTTCATTCGACCAAGCACATCACCGTGGGGAGCTCCTGTTTTGTTTGTCAAGAAGAAAGATGGTACATTCAGGTTGTGTATCGACTACCGAGAGTTGAACAAACTTACCATCAAGAATCGCTACCCACTACCGAGAATCGATGACTTATTTGATCAACTACAAGTCTCGTCTGTTTATTCAAAGATTGACTTACGTTCCGGGTATCATCAAATGCGGGTGAAAGAAGATGATATTCCAAAGACTGCTTTCAGAACACGTTACGGTCATTACGAGTTTATGGTCATGCCGTTTGGTTTAACTAATGCACCAGCTGTGTTCATGGACCTTATGAACCGAGTGTGTGGACCATACCTTGACAAGTTTGTCATTGTTTTCATTGATGACATACTTATTTACTCAAAGAATGACCAAGAACACGGTGAACATTTGAGAAAGGTGTTAGAAGTATTGAGGAAGGAAGAATTGTACGCTAAGTTTTCAAAGTGTGCATTTTGGTTGGAAGAAGTTCAATTCCTCGGTCACATAGTGAACAAAAAAGGTATTAAGGTGGATCCGGCAAAGATAGAAACTGTTGAAAAGTGGGAAACCCCGAAAACTCCGAAACACATACGCCAGTTTTTAGGACTAGCTGGTTACTACAGAAGGTTCATCCAAGACTTTTCCAGAATAGCAAAACCCTTGACTGCATTAACGCATAAAGGGAAGAAATTTGAATGGAATGATGAACAAGAGAAAGCGTTTCAGTTATTGAATAAAAAGCTAACTACGGCACCTATATTGTCATTGCCTGAAGGGAATGATGATTTTGTGATTTATTGTGACGCATCAAAGCAAGGTCTCGGTTGTGTATTAATGCAACCAACGAAGGTGATTGCTTATGCGTCTAGACAATTGAAGATTCACGAACAAAATTATACGACGCATGATTTGGAATTAGGCGCGGTTGTTTTTGCATTAAAGACTTGGAGGCACTACTTATATGGGGTCAAAAGTATTATATATACCGACCACAAAAGTCTTCAACACATATTTAATCAGAAACAACTGAATATGAGGCAGCGTAGGTGGATTGAATTATTGAATGATTACGACTTTGAGATTCGTTACCACCCGGGGAAGGCAAATGTGGTAGCCGATGCCTTGAGCAGGAAGGACAGAGAACCCATTCGAGTAAAATCTATGAATATAATGATTCATAATAACCTTACTACTCAAATAAAGGAGGCGCAACAAGGAGTTTTAAAAGAGGGAAATTTAAAGGATGAAATACCCAAAGGATCGGAGAAGCATCTTAATATTCGGGAAGACGGAACTCGGTATAGGGCTGAAAGGATTTGGGTACCAAAATTTGGAGATATGAGAGAAATGGTACTTAGAGAAGCTCATAAAACCAGATACTCAATACATCCTGGAACGGGGAAGATGTACAAGGATCTCAAGAAACATTTTTGGTGGTCGGGTATGAAAGCCGATGTTGCTAAATACGTAGGAGAATGTTTGACGTGTTCTAAGGTCAAAGCTGAGCATCAGAAACCATCAGGTCTACTTCAACAACCCGAAATCCCGGAATGGAAATGGGAAAACATTACCATGGATTTCATCACTAAATTGCCAAGGACTGCAAGTGGTTTTGATACTATTTGGGTAATAGTTGATCGTCTCACCAAATCGGCACACTTCCTTCCAATAAGAGAAGATGACAAGATGGAGAAGTTAGCACGACTGTATTTGAAGGAAGTCATCTCCAGACATGGAATACCAATCTCTATTATCTCTGATAGGGATGGCAGATTTATTTCAAGATTCTGGCAGACATTACAGCAAGCATTAGGAACTCGTCTAGATATGAGTACTGCCTATCATCCACAAACTGATGGGCAGAGCGAAAGGACGATACAAATGCTTGAAGACATGCTACGAGCATGTGTTATTGATTTCGGAAACAGTTGGGATCGACATCTACCGTTAGCAGAATTTTCCTACAACAACAGCTACCATTCAAGCATTGAGATGGCGCCGTTTGAAGCACTTTATGGTAGAAAGTGCAGGTCTCCTATTTGTTGGAGTGAAGTGGGGGATAGACAGATTACGGGTCCGGAGATTATACAAGAAACTACCGAGAAGATCATCCAAATTCAACAACGGTTGAAAACCGCCCAAAGTCGACAAAAGAGCTACGCTGACATTAAAAGAAAAGATATAGAATTTGAAATTGGAGAGATGGTCATGCTTAAAGTTGCTCCTTGGAAAGGCGTTGTTCGATTTGGTAAACGAGGGAAATTAAATCCAAGGTATATTGGACCATTCAAGATTATTGATCGTGTCGGACCAGTAGCTTACCGACTAGAGTTACCTCAACAACTCGCGGCTGTACATAACACTTTCCACGTCTCGAATTTGAAGAAATGTTTTGCTAAAGAAGATCTCACTATTCTGTTAGATGAAATTCAAATCAACGAAAAACTTCAATTCATCGAAGAACCCGTCGAAATAATGGATCGTGAGGTTAAAAGACTTAAGCAAAACAAGATACCAATTGTTAAGGTTCGATGGAATGCTCGTAGAGGACCCGAGTTCACCTGGGAGCGTGAAGATCAGATGAAGAAGAAATACCCGCATCTATTTCCAGAAGATTCGTTAACACCTTCAACAACTTAAAATTTCGGGACGAAATTTATTTAACGGGTAGGTACTGTAGTGACCCGAACTTTTCCATGTTTATATATATTAATTTAGATTGATATTTACATGATTAAATGTTTCCAACATGTTAAGCAATCAAACTTGTTAAGACTTGATTAATTGAAATATGTTTCATATAGACAATTGACCACCCAAGTTGACCGGTGATTCACGAACGTTAAAACTTGTAAAAACTATATGATGACATATATATGGATATATATATAGTTAACATGATACTATGATAAGTAAACATATCATTAAGTATATTAACAATGAACTACATATGTAAAAACAAGACTACTAACTTAATGATTTTTAAACGAGACATATATGTAACGATTATCGTTGTAAAGACATTTAATGTATATATATCATATTAAGAGATATTCATACATGATAATATCATGATAATATAATAATTTAAAATCTCATTTGATATTATAAACATTGGGTTAACAACATTTAACAAGATCGTTAACCTAAAGGTTTCAAAACAACACTTACATGTAACGACTAACGATGACTTAACGACTCAGTTAAAATGTATATACATGTAGTGTTTTAATATGTATTTATACACTTTTGAAAGACTTCAATACACTTATCAAAATACTTCTACTTAACAAAAATGCTTACAATTACATCCTCGTTCAGTTTCATCAACAATTCTACTCGTATGCACCCGTATTCGTACTCGTACAATACACAGCTTTTAGATGTATGTACTATTGGTATATACACTCCAATGATCAGCTCTTAGCAGCCCATGTGAGTCACCTAACACATGTGGGAACCATCATTTGGAAACTAGCATGAAATATCTCATAAAATTACAAAAATATGAGTAATCATTCATGACTTATTTACATGAAAACAAAATTACATATCATTTATATCTAATCCATACACCAACGACCAAAAACACCTACAAACACTTTCATTCTTCAATTTTCTTCATCTAATTGATCTCTCTCAAGTTCTATCTTCAAGTTCTAAGTGTTCTTCATAAATTCCAAAAGTTCTAGTTTCATAAAATCAAGAATACTTTCAAGTTTGCTAGCTCACTTCCAATCTTGTAAGGTGATCATCCAACCTCAAGAAATCTTTGTTTCTTACAGTAGGTTATCATTCTAATACAAGGTAATAATCATATTCAAACTTTGGTTCAATTTCTATAACTATAACAATCTTATTTCAAGTGATGATCTTACTTGAACTTGTTTTCGTGTCATGATTCTGCTTCAAGAACTTCGAGCCATCCAAGGATCCATTGAAGCTAGATCCATTTTTCACTTTTCCAGTAGGTTTATCCAAGGAACTTAAGGTAGTAATGATGTTCATAACATCATTCGATTCATACATATAAAGCTATCTTATTCGAAGGTTTAAACTTGTAATCACTAGAACATAGTTTAGTTAATTCTAAACTTGTTCGCAAACAAAAGTTAATCCTTCTAACTTGACTTTTAAAATCAACTAAACACATGTTCTATATCTATATGATATGCTAACTTAATGATTTAAAACCTGGAAACACGAAAAACACCGTAAAACCGGATTTACGCCGTCGTAGTAACACCGCGGGCTGTTTTGGGTTAGTTAATTAAAAACTATGATAAACTTTGATTTAAAAGTTGTTATTCTGAGAAAATGATTTTTATTATGAACATGAAACTATATCCAAAAATTATGGTTAAACTCAAAGTGGAAGTATGTTTTCTAAAATGGTCATCTAGACGTCGTTCTTTCGACTGAAATGACTACCTTTACAAAAACGACTTGTAACTTATTTTTCCGACTATAAACCTATACTTTTTCTGTTTAGATTCATAAAATAGAGTTCAATATGAAACCATAGCAATTTGATTCACTCAAAACGGATTTAAAATGAAGAAGTTATGGGTAAAACAAGATTGGATAATTTTTCTCATTTTAGCTACGTGAAAATTGGTAACAAATCTATTCCAACCATAACTTAATCAACTTGTATTGTATATTATGTAATCTTGAGATACCATAGACACGTATACAATGTTTCGACCTATCATGTCGACACATCTATATATATTTCGGAACAACCATAGACACTCTATATGTGAATGTTGGAGTTAGCTATACAGGGTTGAGGTTGATTCTAAAATATATATAGTTTGAGTTGTGATCAATACTGAGATACGTATACACTGGGTCGTGGATTGATTCAAGATAATATTTATCGATTTATTTCTGTACATCTAACTGTGGACAACTAGTTGTAGGTTACTAACGAGGACAGCTGACTTAATAAACTTAAAACATCAAAATATGTTAAAAGTGATGTAAATATATTTTGAACATACTTTGATATATATGTATATATTGTTATAGGTTCGTGAATCAACCAGTGGCCAAGTCTTACTTCCCGACGAAGTAAAAATCT